>NC_140770.1:111583428-112833428 GCF_044657685.1 Stegodyphus dumicola | reverse complement strand
ACAACCTAATGACTTTACAACTACATGACTTTCCCTAAGCATGGAACTATGCAAAATGTTATTATATTGCCCTGGGCGTGTCGTCATAGTTTAAATAATTAGTACATATAGCTAATGGACGGCCAGTGACTCGAATCCAGAGAGGTCATATTTGGTTTTTCATGCTTTCATATTTGAAAACCTTATCTAAGCCATGAAGTAAAACGAATTGTTTTTATGATATATGTTCAATAGTGCTCCATTTTCCATGTTTGAATTTATGGGTGTTTTCAATTATGAGTGTTTTCAATTATTATTTTATGGGTGTTTCCAATTATTTCAATCAATGAACAAGAAGTTACGTTTCAAGCAAAATTATGGGATTTAGTTACTTTTAATCTTAATGATTTGGCTTTATTGCATTTTTCATTGCGCAGCTCTGAAACATTACTATTTTGTCAACATTTCCATGAAGTGACATTATAAGAAATGCGAAACAAAATTTTACTTTTTTGTTTATGAGTATTTATTTTTCATTACTCTTTCTGCTATGCTTTGATGTATTTAGTTCTAGTTGAATTGGAAAATATTATATTTTGCTATTTTGTTACTGCTATCAAATTAGCAGCAACATCTAGTATGTTATTTAATAAATGGATATTTTTGGATTTCTCCATTATTATTCCTTTTGAATTTTAGCATGTACCATATATAAAATATTACACGAACCTCGCAATTAAATCAATTACTTTCTTCCTAGTTTCTTATCCTTCTGCATCAAAAAGGCACTTCTGTTCACATAGCTCTGTTACTCTACGTCTATTGTCGATGCATGCATCCACTTTTGCATCAACTCATATACTATTTAAGATTGACTAGTGTATCTGTGTGAGCATCCAGTCCCGAGACTGCAAATAGAATGTTGATAATGTTTAAAAAGATGGATTAAGTTCCACAGAAACTATAGTCAACATGATATTTAAATTCATGTTTTATTCGTACCAATACTGTGTCACATGTGATTATTACTAAACTTGTGACGTTACGTTTGAAATCTTTAATTCTCTCTTGCCGTATTTTCGATAGAATGCAAATTAGCCCGCCTGTATTTAAGTGAAGGTTTGAGATTATTAATTCAAAGCCTGTTCTACCGTTTGAAGGCCACGTTGCTTGTTTTGATATTCTAGATAAGAGTTCTTGTCTTCTGCGCTGCTACTTGCCGATAGTTATATTCACGCTTGTATATTCGAGCCAACTTCGCAAATAAATTACTATGTATGGCCTTTGGCTGTTAATATTTAAATTAGATTTATATTCGAATTTCTACTTTGAGTTCTTGCTACAATGCTGGCAGATTTGTAAGCACCAGGTGTGTCTTCTGTTCATCTACTTGAGTTTAAAATAAACAGGCCTTTTATACTCTCCTTAAGTTCTGTACTTTAATCTTAGACACAGCGACAAGTCTCTTTAAGTCTGCCAAACGTTTGGTCACATTTTACGGTAGTAAAAGACATTAAACTCACAGAACTATTATTCTAAAAACAACACTACCAGATAAATTGTACTACTGTAAAATATTATATTAATAGCTATACTAGTAAGGTTTCGATAGATGGATATGTGTATTAATTATAATAAAATTTAAGCAAAATATTATTCTGGTACAACATTAGCAACAAATGAAATGCGAGAATCCATGATTAGCAATATAGAGAGTTTTAATCCTTAAAATGTGTGTGATTAATTTTAATTACAACGTTAATTAAATCAGAATTAAATAAAAATTTGCAATCAAAACTAATAAAATTTTTCAGTAATGTAATAACCACGAATTGCAAAATATTTTCAAGAATTCCTTTATCAGAGAGAGCCATACTTCTCGAAACCCACATCTCAGAAAATAAAGTAAAATGCATGCATATCACCCGCTCCTCTTCTAGATCTTGAAATGATTCAACGATCTACAGCCTCCTGAAAAATAGAAAAGAATCACCCTGGAACATCTGCACATTCTCCCACAGCTGTTGACATTTCAACAGTAAAAACATTTGAAAAGACATCTTCAAACTATGTATGCTAATGCGGTCTTTTTATTCTGCATGTAAGTGCCTGCACCAGAACACTGGCTGCAGATCTTAAATAAAACTTTGCTTTGCTACTTTGTGAAAAATTTAAGAAAATGTTATCAAATTTAGCAGTTACATGTAGGCCTGTGGTTTAATGTTTCTGGAAAGGATGTTTCATTTGAAGCAAATTGCTTCGTTAACACCAACACAATGTTGCATACTTTGCTTCAAGTGTAAATTTTTTTAAACAAAAAGATATGTCTGTTTATCGTTAGAAACAAAGTGAAGTCAGTTCATGAGTCATGAGCTAAATTTAAATTCAAAACTTGAAATGCAAACTGCCTTTTTCTCTATTGCATCACGAATTTACTGAGTAATATAATTTTTTGAGTGTATATTCCTAGCTCAAATAAATTATTTAAATGAAATTTAAAAATTAATTTAATGTTTTTAAATAAAATCTAAAACTTCGAAGCTTCTCATTAATTTATGCAGTTATTTTGTTTATCATCTGATTAAGGATTTTAATTACATAGTATGATTAGTTTCCTTTCATGTTTTAGAGAAGAGTATTAAACGTTATTTATGCGTATTTACAGTGCGGCATACCCAGTTTTATGATGTAGCAATTAAAAATTAAAATATAAATTAATAACAGAATTTATTTGATAAGTATCACATTTTCAGTTTCTGTCTTTAATTTCCATGGCTCGTCAAGAAGTTTGTGACTTCAATAAAACAAAAAATTAGCTTTGAGTTCGTTCTGTATACAAAATAATTTAAATTGTTTAACGCCGTTACATAATTTCGATATTTAACATGGAAAATTTGGTATTTTAGAAAAGTTAATTTTCCGTAATTTTATGGATATGTATATTACAAAATACCTTTCAAAAGCTTTTATAGATTTGGGTACATTAAATACATGTGTTACACTACCCGACATTGAAATTGCAACATCAAGGGGGAATGGCTCGAAAATTATGCAAATTTCAGGGTAGACGCATGTAATAACTTCTTGTTGAGTGATGCGAATGATGTGAAATGCGCAATTCTTCAGCGCAAGTTGAAGAAGATATAAGTAAAGGAACCTGCAGAATGTTCAATTTTCGTGCCGTTATTTCTGCTTGGGAAATCATGGTAGAAACGCAGAGGACGCGCGTAATAGCAGACAATACCTGGCCGTCGTAGCGGAGGCAGTTCCAGCAGACAGACGGTTTTATGACGGGCATTGTGATCGGACTGAAATGAGCAGGTTGGTTCATACAGCAAATCTTAGCTCACACACATCTGGAAGCTACCACAAGATGATGGTTGGAACAGGTGACAGGTGAGAGCAGATCCGGACACCCGGACGGCTTATATAGACTAGTCGGGTATCGTCCGGATCCCGCAACTATCTGAAGCTACACTCCGAAAACAATACAAGGGCAAAGTACATGGCCATACAAAGGCAAAATATAGATTTTTCTGCCATGCGAAATTAAACATTTTCCTGGCTACATCGCATGTTAACACATTGCTACACATACTCGCTACAATAAACATTTCAAAATATGCATTGCGTAAATCATTGCACTGTACTTAAGGCACATTTACAACTCAATGCTACACTTAATACACTATACTTTGCAACATATTACGCTAAACATTATTCTTGACAATTCAACATAGATTCTGAACAATGTAATTGTTTAAATAAGACGTAACTGGATTATATAGTACATAACTTTGTTATATAAGACAGACTTAAATAAATAACTTGATACAACAGATAAATAAATTAAGAGCTCTTAAATAAAGAGCAAAATTGCACATTACAAACAAATTACACATATTGCACACAGAAATCCTCTTTGTTTACTTTGTGCTGTACTTATAATATACAAAATACAGATTTAAGGATACAGTACAGCCCATATTACTTTTGATTAAATAACATGTTAAAAGTTAACTGTGGTATAAATTTTGCTGTATTCTTAAAACATACCAAAAATAACTTTGTAATTAAACATTCTACTGGTTACATTGCACATTAACATACTGCTATATATAAAACACTCAATACACTAAAATTTTTTATAATACATATTACATTGAACACTGCACTATATTTAGGACACCTTACCAAACTCATTTCTACACTTAATGCACTGTGTGTATTGGCTACATATTACATTGAACATTACTCTTGATTAAATAATGTAGGCAGTGGTAGTAACTCTTTGTTATATACAACATAATTCTTAATACAAAAAGCTTATAAAAAACACTGTTAGAAATACACATTGAGGGAAAAAAATTACAGATTAAATTAATTGCAGTTAAAATATTACATGTGCTAGATACATTAAATACCGTATTTACCATGCACTATACATTTCATAATATGCACGTTAACACACTACTATATATAAATCACTCAATGCACTAAAATTTACAGAATGCAATAATATTTACATACATATAACTACTATAATAATTACCACTATAATATTTACATTCTGTGCTCTTGAATACATTAAGTTGTAGTACTACAGTTATAATTATTATGCTTCCTGCGGCTCAAAGCATAGCTCTGCATGCTACGAGAACTTACACATTTTACCAAGGTACTATACACAGTGTGCTGTACAATATATTATTCACAATACGCTGCACGATATTCTATTTATAAAATGCACAAGCTTACAATATTGCACCCATGCATTAATATGCTCATTACAAATACACATAATTAAACTATTTACATTTGGATAATATTAAATCATATTTACATTTGTTTTCGTGTTCCCAGCCTAATGTTACTCTGCGTACTGACTCAAGATGGGCTTCTTGCAGAGGCCATTTGAATCTCTGTGAAATTTAAGTCTGTTATTGTGGGCTGCATAATTCTAGTCTTAGTGCTTCAAGTTTCTTCATAATGCTTTTGAGCTTCTTGAGATAGGCTGGCTGCTCAATAAAGAAGCGTTTATAAGCAATGTCAGTATCAGGAAGCCTCATGTGCCATTCTTCCGTAAGAGGGCAAGACGTAACGTAATGATCAGGTGTACCTACTTCATTACAGACACAATGATCAGTTGTTGATATTCCCCTTTGATAGGAATATTGGGGAAATGGTCCGTGGCCTGTAATGAAACGGGAAAGAAAAGGGGCTGAGATGAGTCGATCTTGGGAAACTCTATGGACAAAGGTCATGGGTTCTACGGCCTTGCGATATAGAGTCCCATTCCTCTTGCCATTGTTGCTGCGATTTAATGCGACAGACTCACTTCAGATAAGATTTGGGAAGCGGGATCTGGACATCTTGCGCACCGATATTCTTTGCAGCTTCCTCTGCAAGAGTGTCTGCATCCTCATTTCCCCTGTGGCCCACGTGCACTTTAATCCATAAAATCTGGATGTTGCAGTCATGTGCATTTTCTTTGAGCAGGCATTGCATATCCGCTATGATCGGTGATGGATGGAATGGATCACGAAAAGCAAAGATTGCCGACTGACTATCTGAGAAAATACAAACTTCTTGGTCAACAAACTTCATAGCTGCTGTTATAGCCTGGCGCAATGCTACTGCTTCAGCTTGGAATACCGATCTATTAAGTCCAAGATATCCTTTCCATGTTTCTAAGACTTTATCATGATAATGAGAAATAAAAGCGCAGCCTGCCTCTTCGTTGATTTTTGAGCCATCAGTGAATATGCTGATGGTATTTGCACCGCCTGTGTCTCTTACCCGTAAATCCTGAGACATAGAGGTATGGGCACGAATGCCCAACCCATAACTAGCGGGATGAACTTTGAGCTGAGAATTTTTGTTCTCAAAGTTTGATGGTACAAATGTAGTTCCCCTAAATGAGGCTGACTTCCTAAGAAGCATGACAGTAGAGACAGTTGCCTCTTGTAGTGCGGCTATTGGCAGAGGAGTAAGTCCAGCTAGAACCACTGCCGCGGCTGTGACCGTTGTCCTGTATGTTTTCGTGATAGCAAGGACGAAAGGTCGTTGGATGCTATTAAGTAAATTCAATTTCCTCGCAGTCATGGGTAGGGCCCAAATAGCTGCCCCATACAAAACTATTTTTCCACTACCGTATTGTAAATAGTCTTGAGGATGTGGGGTCGTAATCCCCAATCTTTGCCCTGCATATTTTTAATTCTAATCGCTATTCTTGTGGCTTTGACCCTTTGGGCTTGCAAGTGAGGAATCCAAGTGAGGTTTTCATCCAAAATGAGGCCAAGGAGTTTCAACTCCTTGACCCTCTTGACCGTCACTCCTCTTACCTTGATGCTCGGGTTCCTTATGACACTTTGTTTGGGCTTGTGAAATATAATGTATTTTGATTTATCCTGTGATATGTTTAAGTGTTTTTCAGTGGAGGTTGTCAAAGAGCGAGATAACCTCGTTGCAGCTTTTCTCCAATTCGTCCCTGCTGTGGCCTCGAACGATCAAAGTGGCGTCATCTGCAAAGGCTACTGTCTTTGTATGCGACGGCCAACGCGCATTCAGTATGGAGTTAAATGTGACATTCCAGACATCTGGTCCAGGGCATGACCCCCGTGGACAGCCTCGTATTTGGTTTTTCTTCACTATGCCGCCATTATAGACCACGGTAAAAGTGCGGTCGCTGAGATAGCTTTTAATTACTTGTAGAAGATTATTAGGCACGCTTGCGGCATGTAGAACTTCAATGATAGCAGGCCACCACAGGGAGTCAAACGCACTCTGTAAGTCAAGGCTGAGGACGGCCGCATGCTGGTTATCTTCTTTGATCTTTTGAACTTCATCTTTAACAATGTCAAGAGCGTTAAGAGTGGAACGTTAAGAGTGGACTGCTTTCATGCGCCTACGCATAGGTCTGGTACGGCTACGCTGTGTTCTGAGGTCCCTGGTCCACCAGTTTGCAGCGTGTAGCATTTTGAGGGTTTTCAGCGCAAAGGTGTTGTCACAGATAATTTGGAGGTAACAGATCAAATTATTTGTCAATTATTCCGCGTCCTTGACTGTTATGGTGTTTGGCAGCTCCATTAATAATCTATTTAGGATTGGACGTGCTTTCCTAGAAAATTAAGTAGTTTTACTTCTGGTAAGCTTATAGCGCTTCATTACTAGCCTTTCATGCTGTTGATTTATACTGTAGGTAATGTACCTATGATCTGAGTTGGTAATGGAATCCTCAACTGCCCAATTTTTTATCCTTGGGGTCAGGGCTGCAGATGAGAGCGTTAAATCTGGCCACCCTTTGCCATTAACGGTTTCAAACGTAGGCAAGCATTCAGGCTCATTATGAATGGATAGGTCATTACTTGCCACAAAGTCTTCTACTGCGCGTCCTCTCAGATCCGTATGTGGATATCCCCAGGTTTCAGAATGTGCATTAAGTCCCCCGCAAGAAGGTGCTGTTCGTTGGGGTAATCAGCCAGAATTCTTTGTTGTAGATCTAGTGATTCAGAAATATCTACCGTGGGAGGGATGTAGATGTTAGTAACTAGTATTTTAAGATTTTTTGCCTCAATCGCCATCGTTACTGCATCTCTGATAGCTTTGATGATAGTGGGTGCCCATTTTTTATTACAGCAAATAGTAGCTACCCTTGGGCCTTCTCCATCATGTGACTGGATGATGGTCCACATTAGAGGGAGGCCAGCTACATTGTTTGCTTGCAGGTACGGCTCCTGAGCAAGAATAAAGTCTACTTCCGCTTCCATCGCTTGTTGCACCAGCTGGGCCGTTGCGGCTCTAGCTCTTTGTAAATTTATCTGGAGTTTAGTTTAGTTTAGTTTACGAGTATGCTGCAACCCTCCTGGCAGACAATAATCGGCCTCATGATTAACGCAGCACACCCGACGCAGACAAACAACAACAAATAATAATGATAATAATAATGAAATAAATAAAAGATTAAAATATTTAAAGTCCTATTCCTATGGTAGTCTTGTTTTCATTCACAATCCTCATGATTTCTGTTGCATAGCTATTCAAGAATTTTCTTTTTTCAATTACATTTTGTTCATTTATTTTTCCAAATCTCGTCCTCACACTCTCGGTAAGTTTACATTCTTCCATAAAATGAGCTGCATTTCCGTACTTCCCACAAGCCAAGCATTGATCATTGCTCTGGAGATTAAAACGTTTTAAATAGGCCGGGAATTTGCCATGATCCGTGATAACTTGAATAGTATCTATATTATTAAATAGATCCATTTTTCTTTTTATGGTCAAAATCCTCAAGTAATTATTTTTATTTGAACCATTCCATTCCCGAGCCCATTTCTCAATTATACTTGCTTTCATTTTTCTCAAAGTAATTCTTCTGGAATCATTAATAGCCTCATAACTATCACCCTCTCCCAGGGCAGCCTCTTTAGCTAGCATATCCGCCCTTTCATTCCGATAACACCAATATGTGCTTTGACCCAATGAAAATATATACCATTTTTCTCTCTTATTTTGTTATAAATGTTTTTTATATCCAAAAGAAGTCTATTGCTTGGTTCAGGGTTTGCCAAGCCTTGTAGGACCGAGAGAGCATCAGAATAAATATGTATTGTAAAGTACTTTTTTAAGTTTTTATAACTCCACCTCAGTGCCTCTCTAATTGCAACAGCTTCAGCTTGATACACTGATTTATTTCCGTCTAATCGTATTTTCTAGTATAGATTTCGACTCCGTAATAAAAAATAACAAAAGCGTAACCAGTTCCACCTTCATATGCTGAGCCATCAGTGTATATATCAATCATGCCAGTATTCATATAATCTTTATCGTACGGTATACCCTTGAAATCTTTTGGATGTATATTAATAAAATCTTTTCCTGTCAAGGCGTTACCATTCAAAACATCACCATTTTCACATGTTAAAATCTTTTTAAAACCATAGCTGAGTAAAAATTTTTCATAATAAAAGTTATAAAAATTGAGAGTGGCGGAATACCAGCAAGTAAGCAAATAACTTCTGTAGAAACAGTACGGAAAGCTTTTGTGATTGCAAGCAGCCAGCTCCTTTGCAATGAATCCAGTTTAGTTCTCAGTCTAATCAATTCCCCTGCCCGGCAGCTCCACATGCCAATACCATATGAAATTTTTGGCCTAATAACATTTAAATAAACATCTCTAAGGGTAGTGCTTTTTAACTTTAAAGTTTGTGAATCAAAGGTGCTTCTATAATATTTTAAAATTTTCTCTATATCTCTGTGAATCGCCTTAAAATGTTCAATAAAAGTTAGCTTTTCATCAATAATCACTCCAAGATATTTAAAGTGACTTTTAAAATTAATCTTAATACCATTAAATTTCAACTTTGGCTTTCTAGTAGCCTTACCACCCCTAGGAAAGGAAATGGCATTTATTTTTTCATTGTTGAACTCCATATTTTCTTCTCTACTCCAGTTCATAAAATTTTCCTCTAAACTCTTAAAACATTTTTCAAGTTTCTCTAAAGTGTCCTCATAGACAATAGCCAAAATATCATCTGCAAAACAGAATAATTCAACACCAGTCATGTTAACAAAAATTTTATTGACAATGAAGCTCCAGAACAGGGGTGCGCTGCAGGAGCCTTGAGGACATCCTCTTTCAATATCGTAAACAAGATGGACAGAATCATTTTTATTTTTGAAAACGATCTTCCTATTTTTTTAGATAATCTTTAATAATTTCAAATAGTTGTTTTATGATCCCTATTTTCTTCAGTTCAGATAGCAGGGACGGCCAAATAATTGAGTCAAACGCTCCACGGATATCGAAAGAGATCAGGGCAACATGATGTCTTTGCTTCTTATCTTTCAAATGAAATAAGATGTTATATAAGGCTAAATCCGTAGACTTGCCTCGTTGAAAGCCATATTGCCTGTCATTAATATAGTTTATTTCTCTTAATTTGTGTTGAATTCTATTTGTAATTAGTTTGTCATAAATTTTTGCATAAGTCTTTAAGAGGCAAATAGGTCTATAACCTCCATTACCTTTTGGAATGAGTATCATTTGACCAATTTTCCAAGCATCTGGAAAAATACTCAAATAAAGACATCTATTAATAAAATCAAATGAAATGAAGGAAACTCCTCAAATAATTTCTTAATAAGCCAATTCTCGATCCTATCTAATCCGGGGGCAGAATGAACTCTTAAACACTTAATCGTATAAGAAATTTCTTCATAGGTAAAAGCATCTTCAATTTTGTAATCATCTTCCATATTGACCTCCCTCGCGATACTTAAATCACTATCCTGCTTTTTATATATGACTTCTTTCACAATTTTCCTATAAATCTCCTCCACAAAGGCGACCCCCACTTCCTATGACTGTTTCAAAATCATTTGACTTCTTAACCTTCCTTTTGAAGTCCGATAATAATTATCATAATACTCCTTATTTAGTAGAAAGATTCTATTTATATAATTTCTTTTAGTTTTTTTAATTTTCTTTTTGTAAAGAGCTAAATTTCTTTTGTATTCAATTTTTCTCTTAAGTCTAACATTATCATCGATTTCGCTAACCTGGGAACTCTTCCTTAGTGCACGAATAATCCTCCTTTGCTTGTCCAAATCTTGAGTCCACCAACTAGTAATTTGTCTTTTTTTTTTCTTACATTTTACTTTTAGGTACTTATCCATATTATCGATTAACAATTCTTCCAGTCGAGAAACGCACTTATTCATTTCCATTGATGTCTCGCACTTAAATATCCTATCTTCATAGGATTCAATGTTTTTACCAATATTATGAAGCATATGTTTGACTTTTCTTGAATTTCTACTGTAAGCAAAGAAGTAATCTTCTTCAATTTGGAAATCTTTCAGTCTCACTAAAATGTATTTATGATCACTCAGTGATTCAGCATCTAGAATTTCCATTTCAGCGCTCCTCATTTTTAGTGTCGACGACCCAAGCGCGAGATCAGTCCATTCAACACCCACCGGCGAGGAAAAGGTAGGTCTAGAATCACTATCGTTAAAAAGTTGTAAATCATGTTGTAAAATAAAATCATTGACTAAAATCCCCCTTTGATCCAAAATCCTAGCCCCCCAGTTAAAACTTTTAGCATTCAAATCACCAATTATAATAAAATCTTCTGCATATACGTTAAAACCTTCTTCCAGTTCACCAAGATGTTCATTCAAGTCTTCTGCAGGTGAGAAATAAACAGAGGTGATACTTATTTTGAAGCCTTCCCTTTCTACAGTAATTGTCACAATACAATCGGAGGCCGCCCCTACGGAAAACTCCAACTTTTCATTCACAATGATAATGGGCGCTCTTCCGTTATCTGCGTTAATAGTTCTCCATGTACTTTTAACGTGTGCTGCCTTCTATATAATACGGTTCCTGCAGCCCAATAATATCTGGGGTATCACTCAAAATTTTATCTATAGCTGAGAGCCGGACTGCTGCATCAGCACAATGATTTAAATTTAAGCTTAAAATCTTCATATTTAATATCAAACAAAGCAGTAAAATATCAGTTAAAATCTCAACAATAAAAACAAATTTCATAAAATTTTAAAACCACTCAGGCTCTTCTTCACTGTTAAAAGCTATAAAATGTAAAATCAAATCGCTTAAAATTTCTCAATATAATATCAAAAGTCTCCTACCTGACGCGAGAGGTGGGCGAGACAATCAAGATCCAAAAATCCAATATAGTTCAAAAATCTTCTTGTAAAAATCAGGAGTAGAAGTTTACAAAATTTGTGAAATACAAAATAGAATCTCTAAAATAAAAAACACGTAAAAACAAGGAAATTTGTCAGTCCCAGCCAACGTGCTAATCCAGCACCATTTTATAATTTTTATATATCCAAGTGATCTCTAATAAAATGCATTTCTTCCAAAAGCACCGGACAATCTTTTGAAAAAACATCATGATATTCTGCATGTTTAGTACCATACTTCTTATTAATTTCTTTGCAATTGATACAACACTTGGCAGTCGATTTACATTAAGTTCTTAAATGATTTAAAGAACAATTACTGCATACGAATTCGCTCTTATAAAATTTCTTCAGGTGACCATATCCATAGCAATTTGAGCATCGCTTTGGACGTAGATATAATTTTACCGCATAGGATTTCCATCCAATTACCAATCGCTGTTCCTACAAAATGAAACCCTGACAGGCACCAGAGATTGGAAATACACGATGAGATACCTCTCTTTCACTTATCAGAATCCTAAACAATGGCCTAGTACAGTCTCCACCACATTCACATTCCATTTTCATTTTTTCAATGATTTGATCATCCTCCAGAGTATCTGAAATATTATAAATTATAACCTTCGTATTTATAAACTTTTTCCTACGAGGTTTCACAATATTCGCTAGTTTCTCATTTTCAACAATTGCTCTTTCAAGTATTTTACAATCTTCTCGATTGGCTAACTGCACAACCACATCTCCATTTTTTCTACTATAAGAATTAATAACTCTTATGTCTAAATTTGGTGGACTGATATTTCGTTTCATTTCCGTAAATATATCTATATCATTCTTAAGCGATTTTACTACAATTTCATTATACTCAGATCCCTTAGGTTTCACTACCTTATCTTCCTTCTCAACCTTGGTATCTATTATACTAGTATTTCCACTCACTTTCTCCTCATTCTTCTTGTTTTCACTAACTTTCACATCTCCTTTGATATATACTTTTATTTCAGCGATGTCTTGTATTAAGTTTTCCAATTTATCCTCTGTTTTCTTCATTTTTACCATTTCAACATCCATTAAATTACGACGAGTCACCCAGTTAGCAATGTAAACTAATCCTTGATTAAGTGTTTCAATAAGTGCCTTTGCAATTCTTTTCTCTCTCATATCCTCAACAACTTTATTTAATCTATCGATCACTAAAAATACATCTTCGTCGTCTTCCAGGATCTTATTATCCATAGGAGTGGATTCTCTTGTATTATCATTCATTTTAATGTAAGCACGCAAGACTGGGACAAGATGCGATTTTAGAACATATTCACAAATAAATAAAATATTCTATAAAATTCCAAAATGTCTAAAAATCCATTTTCATATCAGAATCACAATATAAAACAATTAAAATAATTTTTCCATAAAAAACCACATTTTTATCACTACGTTTTGCCCACATCGAGTAGAAAGACTTAAACAGTCGATGCACCAGCTTTTCAAACGTCAACAAGCAGCATCCATGAAGCCTGGCTCAGTATTAAAATTTTTAGAAGTTCGCAATTTCAAAACTATTTAAAGTATTCAAGCAAACAGTACATATTCTGAAACCGCAACATGAAATCTTTCAAATAAAACTTGTTTCAGCACAAAAAAGTCAATATTTACCAGTATATCAATCAATACGAAGAGCCTACCAAACTCGCCGCCACGTCATCTCAGTTTTCGACAATTTTAAAGTTCATAAGTTTAAAACTATTTAAAATAATCAAACGAGCAATACATTTTCTGAAACCGGAACATATAATCTTTCAAATAAAACAGGTTTTAACACAATAGAGTCCATATTTACTAGAATATCAATCAATAAAGAAGAGTTTACCAAACTCGCCGCCACATCACTCAAGTCGAGTTGAGGCATCATCTTTAGGCAAGAATGAAGTGTACTTTATCTGGAGTATCTTAATCTCATCATGCTCGAAGATGTTTGCATTTATTGGCATAAAAGGAAAATTGCTTTCGTGAGTTATGGAAGATGTGGGTTCCTGAGATATACGTCCAGGATTCTTATCTGATGCTCTGTTGCCTGAGTACGTGTCAGTCTTCTGGATTGCCAAGGAATTGAGCTCAGTGACAACTGTTCGTTTCCCCGTTACTGCCTTAGTACTCTGTAATACTGCGGACGTAACGAATGCTCCGCTGGAATTCAGGGCAGCTTGGATGATATGCTGGGTGCCTATAGTCGTGATGGGTTCCGTATTTGTGATTGGCCTCTCCACAGTAGATATATTCTGCACTATTGGCCATGCACTCTCTTGTTGCATGATTTCCCCCGCAGTATCCACAGTAATTTCTTTTACTCTGGCAGACTTCCTGGGTGTAGCCATATACCTGGCACCTGAAACACCGCACGATACCGAGGTATTCTTTAATACTATGCGCTGTCCATCCCGTGTATACTTTTTGTACTCTGAGTGCTGCTGCGAAGCTGACGCAGTCACATTCAATGACCCACTTGACTCGGCCATTTCTCTTTCCTTGAGGCGGAAAAGGTGCTTATAGGAGCTTCTCGGCATTCTTGTAATTGCACAGAGTTCATAAATGATTTCTTCTGGCTTAGTGCATTCCGTGACATCATGGATGACGCAGCGTGGTTTCCGCCTTGCTGGTTTCTTGATGTCAGCTGAAACTTTGGCTTGCTGAAGTCGCTCTTCAAGTCTGAGAAAATTTTCCGCTGTTTTGCAGTGTACCTCTATTCCGCCCCTTCTAGTGGATGTAATTTTATCCACTGCTACACCTAGCTGCGCTATTGGAACCTTTGAATTAATTTGGTTTCTTAGCTCTTCTGCAGAGACTTCACCACGAGGCTGAATGACTAAACTTGGTTTCTTTGGTCGCCGTAATATGTCCGAAAAGGATTTGGGCATGTGCTCTGGTGGCAGATTGTTTGTGGTAACTGTTCCAGACGTCGGATAAAGTACAAAATCTGTATTTACAGCTGATTCAACTGATGATGCGGGGCCTTGCAAAGCGAGGGTCTGAAGAGCAGCAAGAGCCTTAACTAAATGCTCACGATCTTCCGTTGGTAGAAGAAATTTATTCCTGTTTTTTGATGTTACAATATTTGTGCACTCTTTAAAGATTAAATGCAGTTTCTCCTCATGGGTGGTTGAATTTGATGAAATAAGTGTTGCCAAGTCTAGGGAACTTTCAGATTTTGCAGTGCATGTATCTTTCATTTTTCATCAGATAAAACAAGCTGATCAGTAGGTGAGCCAGTACGCACAACTGCAGGGTGTAAGATGAAAATGGTTGAAAATTATAATAATAGAGTTAAATAACTGCAGAGCTAAGATTTCTGAGCTGCGAGAATTATTCCGAAGTCTTAAAATAGATTAACTAAAAGGGGCCAAGATTAAGGGGGGTCAGAGAAAATTAAATTAATTCAGTTGGAAGGTATTACTAAAAAAAAGTTTGTTTGGAGGCTCTACATTTATTAGAAGAGAAGAACAGGATAATTTAAACCACGGTAAATATGAGGGTGAAAAGAAGGGGAGTCAGAGAGAGTTGAGTGTGATGTCACAAGAAAGTTTAAATTAAAAGATGGAAAAGGGAGTTTGTTGGTAAGAAGAGGAGATATGAGAAAAATAAAAATGAATTATAAGGTGATGCAAAATACGAGGTGTTTGAAGGAGATGGGATGAGTGATAGAAAAAAGTGAGAATTAAATAAAATTGGATGGAGTTTATTAAGAAACTTTAGGTTGATATAAAGGCAAGCTATCAGAAAAATAAATTGTATTAAAGGCTGTTAAAAGTGATTAAAAGGGGGGATCAGAGGCTTGAATTAGTGTTAAGAATATGTTGGCTGTCTACGGACAGAAAAAACTAATGGGAAGTATGAAAAATGTGGTTAGTGGGCGCCGAAACTGATAGAGAGAAATAAGAAATTAAGTGAAAATAAATCTAATAAAAAAAATTTAAATGCTTAAATCGTAGAAACAATTAGTGACGGGACGCTGAAGTTTAATAAAATAGAAGATGAAGAGGATCAATTAAGGTTGCGTATAGTATAGTATATGGAGACTTTTTTTTTCTTTTTTTTATGATTTGTAATATATATAATAAAAAATAATGAAAATAAAATAAATATGAAGAAAATAAAAAAGTCAAATATTAAAAAACTTTAAAAAAAATTCAGAACTTTTTTGGAAGGAAATTTTTTGAATTTAAATTAAAAAAAGCAAAACAAAACAAAACAAAACAAAAATAGAGGGCTTAGGGTAATTTTGCTAAAATTAGTTTTTAAGCACTAACTTAGAAAATATCTTCCATGTCGTAAGATGGGACATCAAAATTTTTCTCACAACGAAAAATACAATAGCATATATGCATAAAAAACATAGTTATGTTCAATAATATATAAAAATACTGACATCATAGTACCAGTTATGTGGAAGTAACACATAGAGAATGAATAAAAAATATTAATGGCAATTACATTATTTCACATATTGGTTTAAAACCTACACATACAGCATGGATATATATATATATATATATAAATGCAGATATATATATTTATATAGCTAATACGCTACTGTAATAGAAATAGAAAGGTTAACAGTGTTTGCAGAAAATCTAACTGCCGAACTATAAAAACAGTTCTGCGTGGCACTTAGTTACTTAGAAGACTTGCAGGTTAATGCTGTAACGCTAGCGCATGCTTAAAGCGGGAAGAAGTTCAAGGTCTGTAAAAGAGGGGAGCCACAGCCAGCTGGATAATTCTTGATTCCCGAAGGTCACGGACAACCCCTGCTCCGCTACTTAAGTGGGTAGGGGAGGCAGGACCGAAGCTTTGCAGATGAGAATGAAACTGATATTCTTGAAAGTACCGAAGTTATTGAAGAATCAATCCAGGAAAATGGCTCAAAATTAGCTTTTACAAAAACACTATTAGTACACTATCACAAAACACACTTACATAAAACTTGTATTGGAAGAGGCCGAAAAACATCCGCTATCTGATGGTATTTTGAATGAAGGCAGATGCCTGCTGGACTTTGCAAAAACCTTTAACAAATGTGATGATGACCACAGCACTTCACTAAAAATTCATCCTTCAGGATTTGGATAAAGTTGGAGACACACACACAGTGCAAATCAAATTAAAAGTCCAATATCTCCGGCTATAAATAAGATATTGAACCAATGATTGCACGAAATAATAACACTTGACAAACGCTTTCGGATGATACTACAATTATTACCGTGGAATCAAAACTTCCATAAAAAACTTGTGATGTTGCAGGAGCTCATCTTTCACACCTCCACACAATGAGCCACGGTCAGCGTCCGATGGTTGGAACAAGAAAATGTGGCAAGTTCAAGGGATGCCGGTGCAGCCCGAGTGACACCAGCATGCGTGGATCGACACATTCCCCAACAAGAAGTGGCGCACTTGCAGGCCACTTCTACTTCCATTCTGCAAACATGTTCAAGACACCCTGGATATTAGCATATAGACCGGAACCATTTTTTATTTATTTATTTAAGGCCACTGAGCTGAATTCCGACCTTAGGTGATATACCAAACGGAATATATCAGCTCAGCGGAGATATCTACCACTAGCAGCCTCCACCCACCAAGGTAGGGGCTGGCTGATCAACGGCATTTATTATCTTTTTCAAATTTGTATGTACAGTTGCATATACAGATTACATCTTTAGATTACATTCGGATTTTGATATGTATACATAGTAATGTTAACACTCTTTTCAATATAAATCTGTGTACAATATACTAACTGTGTTATTTGGCTATAGAACAAATGTCACAATTGTTTATAACCAGAACCATTTGCCGTCGATTGGTGGCTAGTGATCTGCAGTCCTGGCGTCCGTTAAGAAGATTGCCATTGACCCCACATCACAGACGCCAGCATCTGCAATGATACCGGGACCGAGCGATATGGACGACGGAAGGGTACAGGGTCATGGTCTCAGCTGAGTCACGCTTCTGTTTCTCCAGTGATAGTCGCCGCTTACAAGTGTGGCGTCGATGTGGAGATAGGTCCAATCCGGCAGCAATTGTGGAATGTCCCACCGAGCGACATCGGCATCATGGTTCGCACGCATTGCAACTGCGTGCGATTCCCGGTCACTTCTAGTTCATACTTAGGACAATATGACGTTTCAACCATTCGTGGAGGATGTGCTGCGGCCAGTAACACTCCCCTATCTTCAGAGAGTGCCTAGTGTCCTGTATCAGAAGGATAACGCCCTACCACTCACTGCTGCTCTTATCGAACGTGCTCTGCAAGGTGTACAGATGCTTCCCTGGCCACTGTTATCTTCGGATCTCTCACCAATCGAACACATTTGGGATGTGATTGGACGCCATTTGCAGACCCTGCCATTGCCGCATTTAGAAGACGAACTGTGGCAAATGGTTGGTTGAGAATGGAGAACTATTTTTCAGAACACCATCCGCAGTCTCACTTACTCTGTAGCTAGATGTTGCTTCGAGTATCGCTGTCCAAAGTGGTCCAACAAGCTGCTTAGCCGAAGCTATCTCGCATATTATGCCTCTCATTTCTAAATAAAGATCACTTATTGTTCGTTGCTGTCTTTGCCGAGTTTCATCACTTTCTGGCTATTTCTTCTAAGTGTTGCATTTTCAGTGTCGGGTAGTATATATCCATAAAAAACTGAGAAATAAAAAAAAATTAATCTCATTTAAATAAATTATAATCAAAACATTTTTATTAATCCTATTTTATATCCTGAGATGGATTCGTTACGGCTATCCGAGAATAGACACTGGGAATCTTCAGCACGATTTAATAGCAAACTGCTTTTATAAACTTCTTACGTTATGTACAAAACGTATGAAAGCAATGTGAGAAGACATGAGCAGTTTTTAAAATTTCTGAAGGACTGATGTTAGCCTAGCTGTTTTCGGATGAGCTGCTAAGTTTCTTAAGAAATGAAATTTCTTGTTGAGTTTATTAATGAGGTTATTTCCATTTAATGTAAAACCATGCAACACAGAATTCAATACATTTAGTCATCACCTTAGGAGGGGCCAGTACTGAATAGTCAAGTGCACGCCATTGGAAAAACACGGGAGGATTCCAATGGTATTTTTTTAAGTGCTTTGTATGCCCATGTAGCTTAACATAGTTTGAATAATGTCTATTGTCCAGCCCTTCCGGCCCTTAGCCGTGGTATACAGCATATTGTTACAATATGTAAAGGCGCGGTGAGATGGCTTCCCCGCAAAGCAGTTTTTAGGTTTGTCATAAAATAGCAAGGAGGGCAGGGTTGCCACATTTGGCGAGAAATCGTACATTTGGCGACAAAATTGTCGATATACCATGGACGGATGGAGAACCTTCTGGAACGAATTCTTACCGGTTTACCCCAGAATGTTCCCGAACACAAGCCGAAAGCTATATAAACCCTGCTGGTCCGCAGTCAGAGTGTGTGTCTCTCATAGAGAGTGTGTGCTTCATCGAGAGTGGGCGTCTCTCATAGAGAGTGTGTGCTTCATCGAGAGTGTGCGTCTCTCATCGAGTATGTGTGCCTTGTCTAGCGAGCTGATAGTCATTGAGCGAGTGTTTCGCAGTCTAGCGCCGAGTTGGTCGTCGAGTGCATCGAGAGAGTCATTTAGTGCATCGCAAATTAGGGCATCGTCGAGTTTTGTCTTAGACTGTGCTGACTCGAGAGCTATACTTTTGAGTATCGTCGAGTGCATCGTGTGGAGAGTCTCGAGAGTACGTGGAGTTCCGAGAACAACCAAGCAGAGTTGGGAGCTGTACTCGGGTACTTTGCAGTGAAGCTGTCTCCACCGTGATAGCCTGATAACCTGAAGGCTGTGTCGCTGATTGTGTCAGCGTGTTAACAGTAGTTTTTCGAAGAATGTAAAAGTGTTTTGGAGCTGTCCTGATTAATATTGTCTAAGTAAAGTGTGTTTCGATACTTCAACAAGTGTCGTCGTTATTCACTCCAAATCTACGAACCCCGTACGAACGTGAAGGAAGAAAGTAACGTAACAACTGGTGTCAGAAGAAAGAGAAATTACGTAACAATATAATAGGTTTCCTCCTTCATAGGACACACATCAAAGAATAACAGCAGGGAAGTGCAGGGTGATATATCTTACTTTATTGAAACTTTTGGCTAAACTGTTATTAACTACTATATCTCGCTTTCAAATATTATTTTCTTCTGATAATGTATAAAGTAAGCAATTATATATATAACTACGTATGTCAAAGCATATGAAATCCAAATAATTTTTCCTACCTAAACTGTATAAGGTATTTCTCCCACTTCTCTAGCGTGCCTTCGTGGTGTAACGATAGCACGCTAGGCCGGTATTCCAGAGGTCCATGGTTCGATTCTCGGCGAAGGCGGCTGCATATTTTTCATCTCTCTGGCTTCCAAAAAATGCTAATGTCTCTACAATGGCGCCCGAACTAAAAGAGTTGTGGATGATGACTCTACATACCCAGGATTTGGCGACTAGTTCCCCTAAAACCCTAGTCACCCTTTAAAAAGGGGAGTATATAAGATATTTCTCCCACTTCTCTAGCGTGCCTTCGTGGTGTAACGGTAGCACGCTGGGCCGGTATTCCAGAGGTCCGTGGTTCGATTCCCGGCGAAGGCGGTTGCATATTTTTCATCTTTTCTGCTTCCAATTAACCTAATGACTCTATAATTGCAATTTTCATATTGCAAATAACTTTTATATTTATTTAATAAGAAAACAAATTCTTTTGTCCGACGTGCAGTAGAAGTGCAAAAATCAGTGTAATAGTCGTGTTTTCAAAGATTCTTTATTCGCTTCCATGCTAAGACGCAGTTTATTTTCAAGTACTTTCTGTTCTTGAGTTTTCTAATTCTATGGACATGGAGCTCGCATTAAAAATATTGAATGATAATTCGTAATCAACTTGTATTAATTGATTTCAAGCGTACTTCATTCCAGTTACTTTTCATTACTTTTTTTCAAATGGGATGAAAGAAAGAAGCTTAAAAACGTACATTATTTTTAAATTAAAAAATTGTTTGGGATAATTCTGAATTCAGAAGGTAAAACAACACAAGCTATAAGAAAGTTCGTTTCAAAATCTGCCAGTATAACATATAGACAAAAACAGTTTTCGTGCATTGTAAATTATGCATATTAGTGATCTTCAAATTGTTTCCTGGAACTAAGCAGCTCTTTTAAGTTTTCGCGAATCAGAATCAAATTTCGAAAGAACTTTTTAGTAATAGAGGGATCGCAAAACTAGATATTTAAGTTTCCATGATGCTGATATATTTTCATTTTTTTTAATACTTATTTTTCTGAGAAGGCTAGAAGCTCGAATTAAAAATTATAACTTCCACAAAATAAAACTGTAAGCTTAGAAGTTCCTTTAGACGATAAATTTTGAAGACCCGTGATTTACAAAAATGTCATCTATCCTAATATTAAGAATAATTATTTATGGTCACTATAAGAAAAGTATGCAGAACTTGGTGGCTACGTTGTTCTACTGAGTTATACATTTTACACTTTCGATGAATGAAAACAGATATTTTATTAAATAATTTAACCAGTTGTTACTAATACTAGAAAGAAAATTCCACCCCGTTTCGATTAGCATTGTTTGACTCGTATGTGGGACTGGTATTGGGCATAAACAGCAAATCCAAGACTGTAAACCCAATTTAGGTTAAACGGCCTATCACATTTCAGAACAAACACATCTCCCCACCTCCCATCGTGTGTGTCTAAGAAAGAAGAGGAGATGGAGACTTGAAAAAAAATATGAAAACACTAAAATCTGGTAGGGGAAACCCTCCCTCAAACAGAAAATACCAACCGGTGCATTACCAAGCAACAATCCAGTTTCCCGGAAACCAGAAACCGAAAGCAAGCTTCGCAATACCAGAGAGAAAGGGAAAGAAAGAGGGAAGATATAATAATAACACAAAAACAACAGCTTCGGGTAAATATCGAAATGTGATGGAAAATGGAGTCCGGACCCACAGTTACCGTCACGTCCCAAATATCGAAGGGTGTCGACTTACGTCCAAAAATGTTTGTCGTCAGAAGTGGTGTCAGGGAACTGTAGATGGATGGATTAAGAGAGGAGGGGAAGAGAGTTGGGTGGAGTCCGTTCGGGAAGGATCGGATGGTGAAAACTTGTGGAGCTGTAATGTACCTCGGAGGACGAGTGCGGTACGAGACACGAATGCTAAAGGGGATATGGTATCTCTGTGGGTGAGTCGGGGCTGAGTACTAATGTATTGTTTGTAGGCGTTTGGGGTCCTCCTACGTATTTAGAAATATAAGATATTATTTACACTCAAAATCATTCAAAGAATAAAAACCTGTTTAGAAGCAGTACTAATGATTTAGTAATTACGTCATAAATTATCTTAACATATAAATTGATTAAGTAAGTTAGCAATCTGTCCTGAGCAGATATGTTTACAGCGTGAGCAGTATTTCTCCTAATTGATGATTACATCTTTTGCTGTCGAATATTAGCTATTTAGTAAGTAAAATCTTTTCGATCCACATTCTAGGCAAGAATTCAACATTTCAATTGTAAGTAATGATTCTTCGATCTTTATTTATTGTTCTCGAGAGAAGCTGAAATAAATCTGCATTCGTTAGTTGCAATTTACACTTAAAGAAAAGGACGCAGTACATTTTAATATATTTTACAAGTATTTAGTGTTTTGTTATCATAATAAAAGCCTAGAAGAAACTTTATTTCTTGGCTAGAAGGTTATACTAGCTTCAGTATAAGAAAATGCGAATATTTAACCTTAAAACTTTCCATTATCCTATGAGTACCATTATATAAAATGTTTTAATAAATAAAGAAAGGTCTGTGTGAAGCATATTTGTAAACATTCTAAAATCATATTCTCTATTCTCAAATATTTAATAAATTTGTATTTTACGTTAATGTGCTTTCGAATGTGTACTGCAATAAGAAAACAACACAAACTTTTAACAGACGTATCTTTTTCATTCCTTAAATGTTAATAAATTTGGATTTGCATAAAATATTCTGTAAAATTTGAGTAAATCATTCTGTAAAATATTGCTGATGAAGTTTTCATGTTCTTTAAGAAAAAGTTTAAATATGGGACAAAGCAGATTTATTTTTGTCTAAATTATGCATTTTCGAGCTCAGCTTGAATAATAAACTGTAGCATACTAATACTACCTCTAAGAAACAGACTGCATGTTTTCAAATTGTTGCCAGAAAAAACAAGAAAGGCGTTAAGGCAATCATTAAGAATATGTTTTACAATATCGGGGAAAGAGTGTGAAATCAGATAAAATTTCCACTATTTTATTCTGTTCCGTGGAAATTATGCATCTACAACTATTAAAAAAGTTATCGCATCTTATACACGTTACAAAAAAATATTTTGCTTGTATATACTAATGTTTTATACCTTTTAAGACAAAGGGGAATAGATACAGAACGATGTGCATATGGCCAAATGCTCCTCCCCCAAAACAAACACCTTTTTTTAGCCCAAAAGGACTATTAGTATCGAAACGTGATTTTGCATTTATTCACCTTAAATGCGTCATTTTTCATCCGAGTCTAGTGGGTTACCATTAGGAAAATGTGCGATATTTAATATGTCTATTGTTAATTAAACTAAGCTATTTAAAAACAATAGATGTAGTTTACTAGATTTTGTTCTCTTTTTAAGCCGATTGATTTTAATGAAAATGGATTTAATTTATGACGTATCTAATTTAAACATTTAATATTTTTAGAAATATTTTTTTCATTTTTAAATTATACAGGAAATATATAAACGTCTCATGACAGTCTAAATGTGTATTCATCTATTATGCTATAAAATAATTCTCTATTCCAGCTGGGCCATTTCTATTGATAATCTTTACAGATAAAAACTATTAAACTTAAAAAAAAATCCCTTTTGTGTGGCCGTTAATACCTAAACCATTTCAGACATTCTTTTTTAAATAAGGTACTTACGAAATGACCCAAAGGATTCTTTCTTTTATCTACAAGACGTTAACACAAATATTTATTTTCCTGATATACATACTATTCTTTTGTACAAAAAGGAAACACTCAAAATTGTAAAAACAATAATAGGAAATATACAGAGCAGTACATTCTTTAAGAAATTTATAGCTTCATTTTGAAGTTTGAAATTTTATATAAATACCTTTAATTGCATTTATGAAAGGAAATTTAAAAGCACTCGTTAATTCTATAATTTCAAAACATCATTTTGAGTTCAGTCTAATTATTCTTATGAGCCTAAGACTGATGCCTTCGTGGTCGGAAATCAGACAGCATGTCCAAATAGCAATCGAAAGATCTGAAGTTTGAGTCCCAAGCTCCGGTGTCCGGAGTTTGAGTCCTGAGGGGATCGTTCATTTCTTCGGTTTTCTGACTTTGGTTCACTCGATATGTGATAAATACTCTAGTAATTATATATTATATAATGCATGAAATTTGGAGATTTTATCTGAAATTTTGTAGCACAAGATATAAAAGATAAATATATATTCACAATGGTATTATAGTACGCTAGCATAACTAGCAATGCGCTGTCTACTAATTAAAATCTAATCTGTCTCCTAACTGTATCCAACTGAATAACTATCTGTCTTCTAACTAAAATCCAACTGCATTACTAGGAGACGCTCCCATGAAACCAAGGTATATGTCTCCTAACTAAAATCCAACTGAATAACTAGGAGGCGCTCCGCTGAAACCAAGGTAAAGGAGATGGGTGAAACTTGTCTGAAAATATCTAAAAAACTAAACAGGAAAGAGATAAATATGTTTGCTAAATTTTGCCTTCGATAAAGGAAATATTTTCAGACATGGATCAATAAACAATTAATTAAAGGCAGACACTTAACCAAAAGGCAAAAGATTTCATTTATATAAGTTAAGTTTCATTGAGAGGTTTTTAGAGTGTCATTCAGAGTGATTAAGCTTTTTCCACCAAGAATCTCAAAATTAATCATTCTTTCTCCAGAAATCAAACTCGGCGTTTTCTAATTGCTACTTCAATGTGTTAATCGCTAAAGGTAACATTGTGGAAGAATAATTCTGTACTTTCTTAAAAAGTAACTAGTGCAGACTCAGTCAGATAAGATGGTGGCAAGCTGTCGTCCATCATATTTTTGCTCGAAAGATACTTCAAAGTCCTTGAGAGTACTTTTGAGGAGAAAATTTGAAAAACTGGCTATTCTAGGTCTGGGAATCGAACTTAAACACTTTCACAGCTGGTTATGCTGATCATTTAACGATGCACTGGATGAATACCTTTAATTTTGTGTATTATTAAAAAGTGAAACATTTCCCGTAAAATTCATAGAAAAGACATATTTAAATTTTATTTTTATGTATAAACTACTCAGTCGTTAGTACTGAAACCATTAGTTGATGAATAATAGTGGTTTGTTACTCTACCAGTTCTGCCAATTGATTGAGGCACTAAAATCCCCTTACGTGTTTCTAGCATTCTTTTTTTTCAACGGGTTAGGTTGCATATCTGTGATTTTCTCTATAAATACAGCATAATTTTTTTTTTTTTTTTTTTTGGGCATTTGTCCATTCAAAGAAAAATAACAAGAGACCTGATTAACAATGTTTTTTGCAATTGTCTTGTCTTATATTAGTAAACAATTATACGCAACATGTACAAGTTTGTAGGACACAGCCTACGAAGTCTTTCCCAGGCTTATCGCATGTTACATTACTAATTATCTTACTACAGTTGATGAATAATGTAAAACACAGAACAACGATAATAATTTATTTGGTGAATAAAAGTAACCTATATGATAGAACTTACACTTGCACATCTAAATTTATCAAAAATTCGAAATGTTTACAAATTACATCAAGGAATTTCTTCTTCAACGTTTTTTGTTATTTGATTCTTACTTCATACTTATACTATTACTACTCTATCTGTTATTTCTATTGCTACTGACAGCAAATATTTTGCATAATTAATATGACTGTAAAGAGATTCTTAGTTAATTGCATTATTTTTTTTCAGATGGAAAATACTTGTCAAATAGAAAAGGTAAATGCATTCAAAACTCAGAGAGCAGTTAAATAAAATGTTTTTCCGAAAAGGACGATGCATTTATCATTTAGTTCAAGAAGAAAGCTCGAAGCAAGTAAGGAAAAGAAGAAATTACTTTAAATATATTTATTGAGTTATTAAACATATATTTCATGAAATATAGCTAGCATCAAAAGCTAGATATCAACTACGAAAATTCCATTTGCCATATTTTACCCATAGCATTTGTGTTTTTCTACAATTTTCGACAACATTTATCTCTAAAGCTTATTTCGGTTTCAAATATATATCTTTGAAATTTTTTCTTTCAGAACATCGTTATTACTATCGCATCAGCTAATAATATCAGTTGGTGGAACATCAAGACAATTATTTTAAGCCTAATTAAGTCTGCAACCATTAAATAATATTATATGCTAAGTATTAAATAATATTATGCATCGGTATCTGATGATTAGAAATTTAATTTTTGTCTACTTCTTGATTTTGATATATTAATCTTCATTCTGAAAGCTAGAACTTGAATAATTGGAATTGTATTCTAACCTATAAATAATACTATTTACCACTCACATGCTCCATCTCAAATGCATCTCCCTCCATCGTTCCAAGGGCATTGATGTCTGGAACATAAAATTGCTTCTGGGCTAGAGTGGGGCACGAACGGGACAGGAGCCCCCAAGGGTCGCATCATTTGAGGCGAAGGGGCCCTAGAGACCCCCCAAATTGCTCGACCGGGGGAGGGGGTCAGCTGCGTTGGATGCTATCGTTCCCTCAGGGTGCACACGAGTGTTCGTTGCATTTAGGCTTTCTTAGCACTCTTCCTATCATTTTTCCGACTGCTATATCAGATTTATACACCGAGACTCCCTCTGATTTATTGAGAGTCATCGCCTCTATATTCATCACTGTGTGAAGGTTTTTGTTGGTCACCGATGCCACAATACTCAAGTTGCATATAAAAGAGCATTTAAAATGTAAAATGTATCAGGTGTAAATATTACCCCTTAACCGTGTTATTAATCTAATAATATATTCTCACGGCACAGAAAAATAATCAGGCTTTGTAGTTGGTTTCCTTGCGTACATACCGTATACGTAGCAAAACCACATTTACAGTTAAAAGACCCATCACTTATTACAAAACTGAAGAATAAAGGGCGAAACCCTCAAGGATCTTCCCTCAGATTTTTTCCAGTAAATATCACTCATGCAAATTATATAAAATATTTCAGAAAATGTTTTAATATTCAATTTCATTTAATTTTGTTTAAATAAAAGTTGAAGTTATTTAAACAAAAATTTTATTTCACTTCCTAATTTCACTTAATTCATTTCATATTTTTTTTATTTTTAGTTGCTTTGATCGTTTGTGCTTAAGATCTAGAACTTTTTGCCGTTGCCTTTTGCCGTCGGGGCGTTACGCCATCGAGAAATTTCGCTGTCAAGACATATTTGTCTGTACATGATTGTATTATATCTCGCCGTATTATACTCGTATTAAATTTGTTTTGTTTAATAATTGTGTTTACCTTTTGTATACGTAATAAAGTTTGCTTATAATACGTATATATAGCTGTTTACAAATATGAGATATAAAGAAATTGCACATAGTTGTTTCCAAATATGAGACATAGTTAGTTAGAAAATTATGTCAGTATGAAAGAGAACTGAGGCTAAACCTCTGATATAACAGAAGTTATATTATCGAGTTCAAAACTATGCAGGAACAGTTTTTTTTACATGATTTGTCAAAATTTCGTGAAATTTTAATCGGTAGTTCAGAGAAATCACTCATGCAATCAGGAAATTCACATTTTTATGAAATCTGAATTGAAAACGGTATTATTTTGGAAACTTGTCAGCACATTACTCTCTTGAAATTAATATGTCATGCGTAATGATGCATTTATATAACAATGTACATAAAAACATTGTATATATTCTTCAAAAGCTTTTGAGAGGAAAAGCGAGGAATTTGCTAAACTGTAAATGTTAAAAAACTGTCTGGTCCTTTAAATGACAAATATTTAGAAAGTTAATTTAGAAGTTAAACAACAAAAATTGCGCTATATTTTCAAATTTTTACAGGACTAGTTTCGATGGTTTTACCGAACCATCATCCTCAGCTTCAAAAGCGCAAATGAACAAGATAAGATATAATGATTAGATAAGATAAGATAAGAAAGCCTGGACAGATGATAAGCTACTGGCGCCATCTGTTGGAGAAACCAGAAGTAAAACATAATTTCTTTAAAGCCTGAAGGCAAAGATGGATTGGAAGTAGGGTCGTTAACTAGAACAGAAAGATTTTATGAATGTGAAAGGGATCTAGAAAATCCAGTTCACCAATAGAAGATGTTTTTTGAATAATTTTGGCAGCAGAAAAATTGAAAGTGGGATTTTCGGACCAACAATGTTGGGCAAGGGTAGACTTTTGAGTTTCCTTTTTTCTAATATATGCCTCATGTTCCTTAACGCGAAATTTTAAGGCTCTCTTAGTTTGGTGAATGTAAATTAAACCCCACTGGCAAGGAATCCTGTAAACACCCCAGGAATTCATATCCGGAATGGGGTCCTTGAATATGGAACTTGAAATTTTACTGATGGCAGAATAAACGACCCGAAAATTGAATTTCTGCAAAATACGTGCAACTTTTTGTTAATTGATGGAAAGAAGCGAATGGCAACATAATTTTTATAATCTCCTAAAACAAGAAGGTGCCTTTTGGTGGTTGAAATGAGAATTTTTTAACTGTTTGATTAATAATGTTGGGTGAAAAGCCCATGTCAATAGCTATTGCTTTTAAATATTTTAGTTCTAATTTTTGTTGTTTACTGAGTTGCTTAGTTTAGCTGATTTTTGTTGTTTGACTTCTAAATTAATATTTGTTCGGCGTGTTATTGTTTCTTAATTTAGAAAGTTATTTTATGCGATTTGTTTAAAGTACTTGCAAGAAATTGCAAAAATTTCTTTCTTTTACACTTTAAGATAGCCAGAGGTATACAAGAGGTAAACAAAATTATTAAATTAACCCATTCCCTGCCATGATCCCCATATGGGGATCGCCTACATTTGTATACATTGTGACGTTATGTTGCACCTGGGTGGTCCCTTACGGGTGGTCATGCTTTCCTGAAGATTGCAACTAAGGGTAGAAATCTCAAACAAACACGTGGACTCAGTTAGTTGAGCTCACGAGTTTATTTTTCTTGCTCTCTCGTTACTTTTCACGAGA
Organism: Stegodyphus dumicola; assembly: GCF_044657685.1. Classification (NCBI taxonomy): domain Eukaryota; kingdom Metazoa; phylum Arthropoda; class Arachnida; order Araneae; family Eresidae; genus Stegodyphus; species Stegodyphus dumicola. The sequence goes on along the minus strand of NC_140770.1, from coordinate 112,804,387 downwards.
AAAATAATACGGTTATTTTCAAAGCACAAAAAAGTTACTTAGGAACAATTATTTTTGTTGTACTGAATTTCCCTTGATCACTGGTAAGTAATTAATGTATTTATATATTATTTATCCTCATACTGTAATTTGGATGGGTACAATGAACCTAGATATATCGATTCCCATTTGGGGATCATGGCTGATACTGACTAAAATTTTAAAAAAAAGAAAAATGTTTATCTTTTTTTCCAGGAAATGTCGCGTAAATGATATCTTTCTTTAGAAGAAATTGTAAATTCTGATGAATTTTTTGCATCTAACGATAATAGCCCCATAGATATTGTTGAAATTCCACCAGAGCGGGTTGATGAGATTTCAGATAATGAGGACATTGGATGACAACGTAATTGATGATGAAGAACCACTTGTTGTTCCCAGGTGTGTTGAAATTCACCCTGTGGCAGGATTTGAGGAATATGTTTTAGTGAATGGAACTGAATCTTCAGCAAATGAAGTAACAAAAGGTACCGGCTTACCACCTGATAAAAAGAGAAAAGAAGTATTGACTTCCAATTGGAAAAAGAAACAACCTAAGTACTCGAAACTATATGAAAATTCTGACGTTATAGAGACAAGGCGAAATGATGTCATTAGAAAACTCAGGGGAAAATCCCCGGTAGAGTGTTTTAAAATACTTTTTGATAATGAAACTGTTACCTATATTGTCCAACAGTCTGTAATATACGCCAGACAGAAAAACAATCATCAATTTCAGCTTTCTAATAAGTGCCTAAAAATTTTATTGGAATACTTCTTTTGACTGGCTATCATTCACTTCCGCAAGAACAATTATATTGGTGTGAAGATGAAGACATGAACATTCTGTGTGTTAGAGCATGCATGAGTCGGAATAGGTATCTGGAAATTAAACGGTTCCTACATATCAGTGACAACTCCGATTTAGAAAGGATTCCACTAGATGAACGTGATAGCCTCTTCAAGATTCGCCCATTGATTGAAAGCTGAATGACGAATTTCAAAAATTTGGGGTGTTTTCTGAAAGTTTGAGCATTAACGAACAAATGGTTCGTTACTATGGACATCACTAGTTCAAACAATTTATACGTGCTAAGCCAGTGCGGTTTGGGTTCAAACAATGGACTATCTGTTGCTCACAGACTGGATATTGTTATCAGGCTCAAGTGTATGAAGGCAAATCAAAAAAATTAGGAGATGATGAAAGCATCAGTGGGCTTGGGACATCTGTTGTCCTTCAGATGGTACCTATTCTTCAGACACCAAATGCTCATAAAGTTTACTTGGACAATTTTTTCATAGGGTTTTCTCTGATGAAACATTTGCAGGCCATTGACGTTAGCGCAACAGAAACTGTTCGATTCAACAGAATGAACAAATGCCCTACTGCAACAGACAAAGAGATAAGGAAAACAGAACGCGAGGCATATGACTACAGATTTGATTCCTGTAATGAAATTTTAGCTGTCACGTGGAATGACAACAGTTATGTAACGCTTCTGTCTAATCATGAAACTATCGAACCATTTATCAGAGGTGAAGCGATGGAGTAGAACAGAGAAGAAAGATATTCAAGTACCACAACCCAAAGTGATATCAGAATATAACAAATACATGGGTAGAGTAGACAAGATGGATTGGAATGTTCAAAAATACAGAATCAGAATAAGAGGGGGGGGAATGGTATTTCCCTTTGCTTACTAATACCATCGACGTTACACTGGTTAACGCCCACGCACTGTATTGTATTTCAAATGTTAAAATTCCATTGCTATATTTTAGGAGGATGGTTGCTAGAGGGTATCTTGCTTTATCTTCTGAACTCTCAGATGCAAAAAAGGGTGGAAGGAATTCTTTCACTAAAGCATCAATTAATCGTGTTCCTACTGTTCTCAGAACATCTGGTATACATTATATTGAACGGATCGAAATGGTAAACAAAGAAAATGTGCTGTGTGCAAAACAAATGCAAGAAAACAATGTGGAAAATGTAATGTTGGATTACACGTAGACTGTTTTGAACGCTGACATTAAAAGTAGATAGTATCAACCATGATCCCCATTTGGGGATTGGACTTAAATTTAAAATTTCTGAAAAAAAATTGACGCATTTATGAGAAAAACATGTTTTTCTTATTATTTAGATATAAACTAATAGAAATAAAATAAAAATTTGGCAGTTAATGGGTTAAATAAATTTAATAATATAATATGGCAAGATATAATATAGGCATATAAATAAAAATATTTCTTAAATATACAATAGGCAAACAGAATTATTAAACTAAATCAACTTAATATAAGATATAATACGTCATATACTTAAAGTACGTCAAGATATAATACAGTCATGTTAAAGAAAAATATGTATTGACGGCGAAAAGTCCCGACGGAGAAACGTCTCGACGGCGAAATGTCCCGACGGTGAAACGGCGTCCAAGCGGCCACGGCGAATAGTCCCATTCCCTTGTGCCTGTATAAAATATGAATAATCTAGACTATTTCTATTGACATTAATTTAAACTTTAATTAATTGAATAAGGAAGATAATGATAAATTCGTGCAACTAATTTATAAATTTAACAATGAAGACTATAAATAAAATATAATATTATAAATATAATATGGCAAAATATATTAATTAAGAGTTTATTAAACGGCATCGCTCGGAAATGGGAGATCAAGACGGCCCAGCATCTGTCTTTTAAAAAAAACGTAAAAAATTAAACTATGTGATTTAAAGTTTTGTTTCTGCTTCCAGTTTCATATTTCTAAACACTAGAATTAAAAAATTACATAAATTGTTCACATTTTTACTAAGACTTTTAAAAAATTTGAAAGCCTCCCAAATGCGGATTCCTGCCACATGCTGCATTTATCACTGCTTAAATTAGGTCTTGATCTCAGCTCTGATATTTAGTGATATTCAATGTGTCTGCGTTATAATACATTTGGGATCAAATGTTCTGAGCATCAGATTAGTAATAACTGTAATTTTTTGTTCGCTTTACACATGAAATATAGCTTAAAATTGCAGTTATACTTTTTACAGAAAAATTCTTTTGTCTCAATAAAATTCAAAAACTAAACAACGAAGTTTGTTGTACATTTTCAGTTTCTGACTAAAGCTTGTACACTCCTTAATATTTATTTAAATAGGATATGAATTTAGATTTATTGTTCTGCTGGCTAAACTTTCATGTAAATAATACTATGTACTGCTTTCAAGGAAATGACTTCTAAAAAAAGTAATTTAAATCGCATGAGTAAATAGCATTCGAAAGGAATTTCCTAAATGCATTTGCAATATATTTGTATATCATTCTCGTACTACAATTAATGAATAACGTAAAGCAGAATAATGGCCATAACTTATTTGATGAATAAAAATAAACGATATATTGCATAACTGTACCCAGAAAAGTCTAAAGTGTAAAGCATTTTTGATTAAAGCTGTTCTTGTTTAGAGGTCCCCCAAAATATTTACTAACACATTTTTGCAATTTTAATAGTGTATCTGCAAGATATGGAACCAATCCTTGTTGAACAACACTGTACCTGAGAAATTTAAAATTTTGTGAGTATAATGTATATGAACCATATAGTTGACAAAATATATAAGCAATTGAAAAAAATTCGTTGTATATTACCAAACCTGGAGATATAAAATGAAAATTTCTGATAGGCTGATGATCCACACGCATATCGTGTGCATTGCTACAAAATAATGAACGCTCCAAATTTCTAGATAATTAATTCTAGATTAATTAATACAGTTTTCCTATTTTAAAAACCACTATACAGTTTTTCCCTTTATTAGTCTTCAATTCCGAAGCACTCCCGATAAAAACAAAAACTAATATGATGATTCCTGTTTTTGGATACCAGTAAAAATATAAAATGTAACTCTACAATGTTTGGAACAATTGAAATTTCTATTCTCTTCGTGTTAATCGTAAAATTACTGCATGAGAAGCTCTGATATACTCTCAAAACTTTTTAATTTAGATCTACTAAAATAAAGAATTTATGAGACATAAAGAAACGTGTATGTTATCAATTAAATTATGCCCTAAATTTTTCTTTACATTGATACATAGTGTGATACTAATAGGATTATAATGAATGATACTCAAGGTCATCATAAAATGTATGTTGTAACACTAATCAAATTTAAAACAATCATTAAGTTCAGTTGCGACAAAAGTAAGCTTTCTGAATAGCATTAGATATGAACGTAAAATTTCATACCTTTTTGTCTGCAAATTTTACACTTAGTTTATAAATTTTCGGTTGGTTAGATTTGATAGTCTTTACATTTATAATTATCAATATATCTGTCTGATGTAATAATGTAGGTATTTAATAAGGTAAGATATTTCCAGATATTCATTCCAGAATATCACCAGATGAAATACAAATAATGACAAATATTTAATTATGTGCCTGTGCCTTAAATTTAACATTGGTTATGTGAAACATCATTGCATACGCTAAAATAAAAGTTAACAAATAGTGATAAGGATTGGAGTTAATTTTCAACCTTTCTTTAGTATATGCATAGGTAATAACATGTTATAGCTGCATAAAATAAAAATGCTACATCATTTAAATATAATTAACTTCACTGAAATATTGACATAAATATAAACCATTGGAAATATTTTATATTTTGTTCAGAACTGTCATTTATTCTTCAGTTTCAAAACATTTCAAGAAGGATTAATAAAGAAAAGAATAAAAGATTTATCAAGCATTGCATATGCAAAAATCCGCACTAAATGTTAATATTAAAGAGATATCTTATGTAATTTCTGATTAAATGTCGGTTTATAAGGGTTAAAGTGGGGAATGAAGAAGCCCTATCTAGATAAATGAAACAAACGAAAGAATAACAAAATATATGCTTAAAAAATTATGTTAACCTCTAATTAGGAGTACGAGTTTGATTTGTGTGATTGTTGGTAGTAGGGCATTAATATCAAGACCCTTACTTTAATATTGAAGCAATTTACGGTACTTCCTTACTATAGCGATCCCCAAAATTTAATCCTAAATTAACTGAGGTATAACATGTAGTAAGATACACAAACACATGACGAGATATCGCAGTTGATTAGAGATTCAGTCTTGGGGCCACTATAAGGACGAAGTACCCATTTGCTATACTTCACTCATTATCACCTTTGCAGTCATCGCAAAGCAAATATCTCATCAAACTTTGCAAGCTTTATATTATTATCCAAAATTACCCAAAAATAAAAAAACAGACAAATAGTTTAAGGACTTGAACAAGAAAGTAAAGCATATCACCCGTTTGTTATTTAAAATTGATATTACTATTTAAAATAGTTCATAGGTCTTCGAAGCAGTAGATAAATTCTGAACTGTATTAAATTATTGAATAAAGAAATAATAAAAAATCTAATTAATAATAAACTTCGGCACATACTTACATTTCCGTTATCTTCAATATTTTAAAGAAAAATTAGATAAAAATAGTGCCAAAAATTCAAATAAAATTTTCTTAGAGGATCATCCACGCAGATCTTTTGCAGATGATTTGTCATAATTAAATAAACAAACTGAATTGAATCCTAAAAATATATACGAAATAAATGAATAAGAATTTGATTTCCACAAAATAGATGAAATTTAAGAAAGCAAAACTTAACATTTCTTGTTTTTACGTTATTGGTATTCTTAATTTTTATTTTATTGAAATTTTTGAGAGGAGTACTCCCATTTCATTCATTTCATTTCATCTCTCTCTCTCTCTCTCTCTCTCTATATATATATATATATGTGTGTGTGTGTGTGTGTGTGTATGTAATATTGTGGCAGTCGGGCACATCAATGACGAAACGTGGCATCAGAATTCCGGACATTGATTGCTGTGGCTGAGTGTAAGTAAGACATCGAATGACGACACAAAAGAATTTAACTTTTTAGCTCCATATCTTTATTTAATGCAAAGGCAGATCATTCAAGATTACATATGCGATAATAATTTAGACTGAATACGATTGACTTTACATTTACTGCGTCATAATGTTCAAACAAAGAAAGATAGAGCGGCAGCAAAATGGTGTTACAGCGGCAGGCGGAGAAAAGCAAGCTGACAAAAAATGGCGCGAACTCATTTATAGCAGCGGTTACGTAACGTTTCCGAATGTTCTGGAAAGTACAGATCTAGGGGGAAGATCCTGAAACTGCGGAAAGTTAATTAGAGGTTGCCTGTTCTGTAAGCCATCTTTTTTTTAAATTTTACATCTTAATATGTAAGATCAAAATTATAATTTAAACTGACGGTAAAACTTTAATTCTCCCTCTCTGTAATAAAAATTGTAATAACTTCTCTCGATTGCGTCATTCTTTTGTACGGCCTGCTCAGGGTTGATGACGTAAAAATTGTAAACGGAACCTTTTTAACTCAAACCAAAACTTTTCTCTTCGTGTGCTTCCATCTTGCATAACTACGCACTTCCGTTTCTTTCTCTGCTTGGATGTAATTTTGCTATGCTGCTTCCTATTGCAATTAATATCAAAAATGCAAATTTTCTGCAAATAGCCACGATTAGAGTGTCAAGTTGTTGTGGCCACAAAAGTCAGTTGCGAATAAAAATGGAATTAAAACTGCCTCGACTGCCAAGTTTCTTAGATATTACGAACTTTCCGTATTAGCATACTATGCAATCGGAGTGCTGCTTCTTCAATACGGATTTACGTACGCATAAACAGTGTTCCGGCTTTTCCTTTTGCTTTTATTATTTCAACATATATATATAGAGAGAAATAGATAGATAGATATGTTTCAAATCAGCAATTTATCTATAGCCATAAGCGTGTGGGACTTGCTTAGAAGGAGATTTCTGTGAAATATTGAATAATTATCAGTTGTCTAGCAATCCTAATAAAGCTAGTTGAGCTTGTCGATTCAAAAAAGATTTTTCTGCATAAATCGCTTTCAAAATATCCAAGTTGTATAAAGAATAAGTAATTATAAATGTGTTATTTCATTTAATTCTGAATTCACTTAAAGTATTACGTTCTTATAATATTTTTTATTTTCTCAAGAAATCCCTAAATATAATCTTCAAAGCCCTCCATAAAGAATGCTTTTCTCCATTTAAATAATCGTTCACTCCATAACTGATCGCACAAATAGACAAATTATGCATAATATTTTCGTGCACTGGTATATATTTTGCAATAAAAATATATGAATATTTCCTAAATAAAATAATTATAATTCAAATTTGCTCATTTTCTTTACTGGCCGTAAACAATTTGCATACATAAAAGTTAAAGCTTAAATTCCCTATTGTCTAAAGAAAAACATTTGAATTTTCAAGTTAAAAAATAGTACTAAAACTTGTTTCAAATGCTATTGCTTCGCGATTCTTAAGAAATGTGTTCAAAAAATACGCCAGATATTTCAGTGACCTGTTTTTAATACCTATCAAAAGGCCTCTTTACAGTTCAAAATGATTCATAGCATTTTAATGTACAAGATTGTTTCTATTCATTTCTAAACAATTGTTGCTGTATTTCGCTAGTATGTTCCACAGATCGTTAATTCATTTAACACAGAATCCATCTCCATAATCAATCAATTCTTAATTGATAACCTAAATAATAATCTTGAAAGAAAACTATATCCTATTCACTTGTTAGCTTTTTGACAAGCATATCACGTGAACCGCACGCAAATCCCAAAAATAAACCTTATATTCTACTAAAGAATTCATAAAGAGTTCCATTAATAATTAGAAGATGAGTTATGCTTGACCGAACAACGAACAAGCAATATCTTTAATGCAATAAAGTATATTTATACAATTATTATTTTTCGGTTGAACCTACTGAGTGTTAGGTGTCATATGTTGGGTGATATGCGACGTTATAGGTTTAGGGTTGCCATGTTCTAAGCTGTAATTGATTCTTGACATCGCAGATGTTCCTGCCCTTTTTTGAAATATGATATTCGCATGATTTCATTTCTTCTAAAATATTCTTACATAATTCCAAATTCCTAAATACTCCATCGAATTTATAAAGGAGTTTATAAGCAATAGTATAAGAAAACAAAATTGAAGAGTTATAAGTAAACGTTCATAAAAGCTGAAAGTTAATAAACGTTTTGCATAACATATATTTTAATTTTCATAAATACCAGTTTTTTTAATGTAACAGTCGAAAAACGAAGGAATATAATACGACGCAAAAATGAAGGAGTATAATAAGAGGCAAAAATGAATAAATTACTCACGAGCTTCAAGAATTTGCTTAAATTTATAATTTTGGACAATAACTGTTTTATATAAAGTCCTTGAGGAAATATATCTTAATTTCTTATTTGTCTGTATCAATAAAATCAAACAAAAGTTTGCTTTAAGAAATACTTTCCTCTGAGAATTCTCTTTTGTATGCAATTTATTATGGTATATTTTGTATATAGGAAAGTTTTTATCTGGCAAAAATTATTTTACCAAAATTTTGCAATTGATCCTGAGTTTGTTGTAGATTATTGTTGAATTACGTACCCACAACATTAAAACGGAATAGTAGTTATAACTATTAATTGTTATTCATCTTAAAATGCTTCTAATCCCAAAATTCTTTTAAAATAATTAATTCCAAGTAAAACTATTTTTTCCCTTCCCTCCACAGAGGATTCCTACCATAACTGTACCTGCACGTTTCAACCTTAATAAAACTGAAAATACATTTAAATACTTTTAGAAAACAGTAAATTAAATTCTGTTGCATGTTTTCTGCCTTCATCTTGTAGTAAGTTCGTATAATAAATTACAAGTCCTATCAAAAAGAGGCAGATAAAATTTATTTAAATAAGAGGTAGCCTTGAAAAAACGAGGATATTCATTAAAAAGAAAGAAAATTTAGTAATTTTTATGCTTACTACGCAGGGATGAAAGTAATCTGTCAAATGACTAAAATAAAATTTTGACAAATGAAGGACAGTACGTAGGTATGTAATGGTAAAAAGCACGATAAGCATGTGTTTGTATATATCTATATCATTATACATATATTTATATGTTTGGTTTATCATTATACAAACTAGAATAGAAGTAAAAAAAAGTCCGAAATTAAACTAAGAAAGCAATGAAATCTACAGCAACTTGTCCTAAATTTGCTTGAGCAAAACTGGTGGAATTCCTTTTGCAAAAATTCTGCATATTGGTGAAATAAAAGGGTAGAAAGGATAGAAGTACATAGTTTGATTAGGTAGATAGAGTGAATAGATTGATCAGTTCATACTAACCATAATCAGTAGATAAATAATAATTAATCCTGTACAATTTAATACAGTCGTATAAAAGATGCGTATGAAGTATGTAGTTCAACAATAAAAGCACTGGCGGTGATAACCAGTACATACTAATCAATATGTTACGCGTCACACAATGCGATGTAGTCGCCAGTACATACATTATTTGCAGTACAATATAATAAGCAGTGCATTACCATGCAGAAATACTATTTTAAATGCTATTGTTGTACTGTTAATAACATACGTGCATGTAATATGGTGCAGTTTTTAACGCTTGAGGACCGTTTATATTCCAGTATGATTAAACAATACATCCAGTAATGTATAAGGGTGCAGCAAGCGCATGATTCAATACAAGTACGCAATATGCGGGATAAATACAATACTGTTCTATAGCATTTCATGATTACATTAACAACAGAACGATGATGATGTCATGTACTAAAATAATACTAAAAGCCTCAAATGCTTAAGTAATTTGAGTAGGATGGTAGGTAGGTTACGGAGGACTGAAACACCTGGTGTCTTACAGAGGTAAACAGGTATGTGCTCCACGCCTTCCTCTAACTACAGCAAAAGCTCCCTGGAGCCACACGAGGCTGCAACAGGAGATTATTGAGGTTGTCAAAGGAAAGTGCATGGCCTTACAAGGGCACTAGTAGGATTGTATTACAGATTGAAGAGGCAAGCTGTGGTGTTAGAGATAGTTAAACTAAAAATACAATAAGACGTACACATAAAAAGACATAAATACACATATCGGTATTTGAGATGCCATGGCGATTGTAATAACTTGGAAATGGGCCGTGATTCGTGATGAAGTAGGTGAGAGGTGCTACGGCAAAGAGTCGGTCGGTGGAAACTTTCGGGAGGTGGGTGAAAGTCCGCCTGCCTGTCTCGCATTCGTTCCACTCTCGTTGCCATTGGTGCATTCCTTGCTCTCGTAGAAGGCCCTTCAGATAAGAGGAGGCCTAGGTACGGTGATGGGTTGGGATGTCGGGTTGGAAATTGCATCTTTGGCCAACGTGTCAGCAGCCTCGTTGCCCTCATTATTCGCATTATTCACCCAGACTAGATTGAAATGGTAATGAGGGTGTTGCATAAGGAGACATTGGGGACTGAGCGGTGAGACATGATGATGGTTCTCAAGTGCAAGTAAAGTTGAAAGGCTATCGGTATAGATATTTGCTCGTGGGTTCTGGTAATCTATGAGATGTTGCACTGCTGCCGTAATTCCCAGAATTCCCAGTACTTCCTCCTGGAAGATGCTATTGTGAGTGCAAAGTTGTCCTTGCCAGTCGTGTTCAATTTTGCCATTCTCATAGTGCACAAAAGCACTGCCTACACCATTCTCCTGCTTTGATCCGTCTGTGTGTATCTGGTCCTCGATCCGTTGTGCGTGTGTCGGGGTGTGAGTCTGTTGCTTGTCAATTTTGATGTGGATTCCACTTCCTCTGAGAGCTGGATGGTTATGAATAGAAGTGGAGGGGCATTCGAACTGGACTGGACTGTAGCTGGTATTCGCGAAAGTTGCATCTTTGCGTAGGGGATCAGTATAGTGAAAGTTGCCCCCATCTCTGCTTTTATATGGAGTGGTAATATGCCGGCTAGAACTGTTGCTGCACCGCCGTTATCGCGATTCAGCCCAGTCTAATGTAATAGACAATACAAACAATATGAACGGTGCATTAATTATTTTAAAGTGTAACGCGCATTCAATAACAACATATACAGAGATAATACATAACAAAGTACGTAACATTGGAGTTCCACAGTACTTTGATTAAGTACTATAATTTAATGCAATGCATAAGTAAGGATAAATCAGCGACGCATTCGGTAATATTGTATGTGGAGTATATTTTTCTATGATTCACTGCTGAGTTCAGCATAATACAAGAAGAAATTTATAGAATATGTATAATACAGATAATACAAGGTAGTAACAGTGTGCAGCGCATACGGTGACAGAAAACATCATGTGACAGGTCACTTTAAATGTTTCACTGCGGCTGGTTCACTAAATAGCTCCCACTACGCATGAAATGTATTTCCGTCACCTTTATTTGATAATATAGATTATAGATACGAAATAAGTTAGGCATTCAGTATGGCCATAAACACAGCATTCTAACCAAACAGTCTCTTTGCTAGATGAAAATTATAGAAAAACTCACACACAGTCTACCTTTATGTAGTGTTCACGATACTTGCATGAACAAAATGCGTATGAAACAACACAAAGCCTTTACATTGATGATGCATTGATAACGTAGCAATATATAATATGGTGCAATGATACAATGCATATATATATATATATATATATATATATAAGGCATATCGGCACTCAGTGTATACAACAGCGATAAGGGTGGTGCATAAAGTACAGCCTAAAATGGCTATAAAGATAACACAGTTACAAATAGCATTTTGAGCAAATGCATGTATATGGCACTAAGATGATACTAACTATACTGTAGTTTTTCTAAAAGGTGTTCACTTGTGTTCCAGACTATTAAATTGCTTCAACAGGCAATAACTTTGCTGCCTGTTAATGTAATTTAGGCCAGCCCTTGAGTTAAATAATTACTTGTGCTGGTATATCATCAGGTAGTCGAAGACTTAATAGAGGGGTAAAACTATACTGCTGTATAGAAACTGAGCTCGGTTCTTTAACATCAGAATGATTTAGGAGTGATTTAAAAAGGCTTTGTCTTATTAAGTAGTTCGTTTCTGTGGCCGTATTATTAACCATATCTTCCTGCACTGTTAGGAGGAACAGAAATGATCTCTTGACAAGTGAAGTTCTGTCGTTATAGCCATTTCACAAGTAGCAAGTCCATCGTTTCATGTATGAGATGGGAAATATGTTTGTGCTGTTAGTTAAAAGTCAGTTAGTGCTCATAACTTCCTGATCGGCTAATTGATCTTTATGTCTTTGCTTTCTGTCCCTGTGTGCACTAGAAGCCAACAAAGTTTGAGCTCTCCAACTGCTGATATAATAGTTGAATCCTTTGATTACATCTTAGTGGGAGATTTCTGAAGCGCTCCCCCACGATTGCAAGTACCGTATTTGACGGCATATAAGACGCACCCTTATTTAGACGGCCACATACAAGGAAAAAAAAGTTTCAATAGCGTGGTTTCTTTTAGTTTTCACGTTTCTTAAAAGCCAAATAAACAATTATTGAATGTAATTACCTTCACGTATAAGACTGTGTCCTTCACGTATAAGACGCAGGTAACTTTTTTGTGACCAAATTTAGGAAAAAAGTGTGTCTTATATGCCGTCAAATACGGTATATTGCAAAGCAAAATTCTGGATATTACAGTATTTCTAATTTTTTCTCGGCTTGGAATGCAAAATTATTTGTGGTTAACTTCCACATGCTCATATTAATAATATTAAATAAGGTAACAGGTTAAAGCAAGTGAAGAGAAGGAAGAGTTCTTGTTAGGGATTGAAGCTCAAAAATTAATAAGTAAAGGAATAATAAAATAACAAACTGCAGATTCATATTTAAGATTTTAATTTCTTTGAAGAAATAATTTAATCATACAGTTTCCTAACTTTCACATTACAAGACCTCAATGTGGGAATTCTTCACGTGTGAATATTATGAGCTTTTCACATGTCGCAAATTTTAGATGAAATTTTATGCACTTATTGAGGCTTTTATTCGTTTTGTTATTTATTATTATCAGTAGTAGTAGTAGTAGTAGTAGCAGAAATATACAACAACTACTATTATTAACGTAAGTCCTGTTTCACCTAGCAGTTACATTTTTTGGCTACTCTTTTTGCATGTTTCTTTTTTTTTCTTTTTAAATTTTTGTTCAAATTCAATTCTTTAGCTTCCCATAGTAACAGTCTCATTTTAAAATTTTAACTTAATTGCCCAACTAAACTAATATAGTCTGTAAAACCTGGCTTGAAGCTTCATTGTGAATGTAAATAACAACTTAGATAAATAAAACTTTACATGTGTAGGGAATGTAGAAAATATCTATAGAATTCTTTTTTCGATTTTTTTAATTTTCATTCCTTTATCGATCCATAACAATACTCGGATTTTCAAGTTTTCGAAAATTCATCTAATTTACAATAATAAAATTAGTAAAACCTGACTAATTGGGAATGTAAATAACAATACGCGTCAACAAATATAAATTTAAAATTTGAAATAAATTTGCTTTTTTTCTCCTTCAAATTGTTCACAATTCTGTCTCTCCAAAAATGCTTGGAGTCTTTACTCAGTTCTAAAATTAAATATAAATTTATTAAAATTTCCTTTACGAAGTTTTCCGAAATTTAAAAGAATCAAGTTTAGAATTAGCGGGGGGACTAATCCTAAATATTCGCGATTAGAAATTCGAATTCTAAAATTTTCTCGAATCTCTTAAATCCTCCGCAGAAGAATAATAGTAAGAAGAAAATGAAAATGTTCTTTTTTCTTATTCTAATTTTTATTATTACTTATTTTGTTATTGTTTTTGTTACATTTAATCATTTTTGTATTATTGTGATTAAAAGATTTTCATCAAAGAAAAATCCCAGATCTGCGTTTTATAAAAAGCGAATTTAAGAATAAAGTTTTTAAAAGCATATTTATATGGATTAAGAAGATACAAATAAAATTTAATGTAAATACGTAATTAAAATACTTGAATCTTGAGTTTCACTTTGTCAGTATAATTTGTCAAAAATATTGTAATTATAGTTCAAATTAAATTTCTTTCCCCAGTTCTTTTTAAATCTAGACAATGGTAGACGACGGTTAATTATTTTAAGGGTTAATACAAGCAAACTCTAAACATGGAACGTTAAATTATCTCCAGAAAATTAGGGATGTGTGATTCAAAATCGCGGGGTGGTGAAATTAGTGATGCAGTTTAACTGAAATTGCAATAAACACCTTCAATTTTAGTGAGCACTCCTCGTGAACGACTAACTGATCACTCTAAAGAAAGTTTAACGTTTCTTTACACAAGTGCTTGAAAGATTCGAATAATGAAAAAAAGCAAAACGAGTCTGGTTTCCGAACCTTTCCCAGGATTCGGGGAATTTGAGGACTGGAACGTCCCATCCCTAATTAAAATTGTTATGGACACTAATATTTTAAACAACAGTGTTTCTTATTATTTAAAAGAAATTAAGTTTGAAGTAAAAGTAACCGAATATATGCGCTCTTTCGTACTCGAGTAATAAACAGCCAAATTTTGCAGCCCTTCCATCGCCAAACAAAGGAAATTGGCGAAAAACTTCCGAATAACCGATACATAGTAGCGTGCGCTAACGTGAGCGAGACATGAGATTCACAATTGGTGTCGGGGGGGGGGGAAGAGGTTGAAAGAGACTCAGGGTTCGACGACGAGAGGGGGAAGGGAGGAATGACAGACAGACAGACAACCGCTCGCAATTACCCTAATGGTTCCGTTGGCGATCGTTTTCTCTGGATCCTTGTTAACAAGGCATAATGAAATTCCGGAGGTTGCGGTCGCGAATGCCAAGTAACATCACGTCACAAATTTTCTCCTAAAGGGGAAAAGTGGTGTTTAGGAGAAGAAAGAAAAGTATTCAAGAGCATACATCGAAGAAGAGCAAAGAAAGCGATATGAAACAATGATAAAGAATTTTTCTTCTACATAGCATAATACTGTCAATAATTAGTCTATCAAACCCCAACTTTCCTTGATATAAACTGCATTTCTTCCTCTACATTGTAAAAGGTTCTTTCCGCTGGAGTTCTCAGTGACAGTAACTGCCTAATTATTTTCTCTCAGGTTTGAATTTTCATTGAGTAACTGCCTGATAAAATATTATCTATTTTGCTTTAGATTGTAGTATCGAATGTGAAAACTAAGACAAAAAATTTTGCCATGGTTGCCCTTTTTCAGTAGTGGATACTACCTGTTTTCCCCTTTCATCTTTCATACCAGCTACTGCAGCCTGAAACATAGTATGGAAATATTTTGTGATGTTGCGTGGCCTCGACTTGTCAGCAACAGTAGTAGTGACTGCTATGAACTGTAAATTATACAAACTCGTAAGAAGGGTTTAAATCCCTTTTTATTTCCCTTTAGAAATCACAGTTGCCTTCACTTGACGCTCACAAACTACTCCGACCCGGCGGTTAAACAAAATAGACAAAAATGCAACTAAAAATAAATGACAGGATAAATAAATAACGAAGTCACTACCTACGAGGCTCTATAATCGTAACGTATGTTCGTGAATCATAGCACTGAAACGAATCGTAGTTGAGAATAGGTAGAAATGAGAAATCGGATTTATTAGATTAGTAGATAGAATATGGGGGTTTGGAGCCATGTGGCGCTGTGGTGCTCACAGACGACGGACGGGGGGAGAGGAAATTTACGGAGGAGCCCGTGTGGGTTGATACGTCATCAACCACGCGGCTTAACCCCGGACGTGCTGCATCCTGTTTGTGACGTCATCACGCATTATCACTTCGTATTATCTTGCTATTCTTACGTCAGACACATGTTTCATCCTTTTTGTGTAGTAATCCGGTTTCATGTACACGTTTATCGATTGACATAGAACTTCCCGCTGCTTTGATGTCATACTAAATCCGCGGTCTGATTGCAACTTGTTAGAATTTCTAGCGCATTCTTTTTAGTTCAGCAACGACCGCTAGAGGGCAGTAGTCGTATCCATAGCGCTTTCTGATTGGTTCTCCTGGATCCTGACCAAGGCTTATATAGAGAGACGCTGGACCCTATCATATCATTTCCGCCTGTGTTGCATGTTTCGTTCCTGCTTTCGCTCTTCCTGTTTGAATCAAGACGTGTTATTCGAGGTACGTATTATTTTTAATCATATATCTTTTTCGTGTTCGTATATTTGATGTTACTATTTAATTTGAGTACGAAAATCTGCATTTGTTGCACTGCCTTTATAGTTTGACTTTATATTTTTTAGATGGATTTGGAACAACAGTTTGAGAACGAGCCTCTCAACATGGATGTGCCGAAGATTTCAGATTCTGAACAATACCATGAAAAGCCCAAAGAAACACCCATCTCGCAGAACGCTAATGGCAAACGAAAAATAGACGAAGAAAATACATATAAGAAGAAAGTAAGTATTACGAAAAGAGTTTATTCTTGCTATAACGCAGACTTATTATTCTTTTATCAAACGACTCATCATTATTTTTTCTCTTTTAGCGCAACGGACGCTTTACTGAAGGCACAATCCCAGAGGAGCTGACACATATTGGCAACAATGTCTTTGTGGGACCTACCCTTTTCAACGGAAAGATCAAAGTGCACATCAGGCAATACAGCAAGTACGGGAGTTCATATTATCCGACTCGTAACGGTGTGAATTTAGAGCCTTCGTGTTTGGACACCTTCTCTCAACACAGCCCACAAGAGGTGTTCACAATGAATCTGCACCTACCCAAGAATTTTAGTGCGGAATATAATGGTTACCACATCACGTTAAAGCAATTTACAGTAAAAGGAGTGGAGAAAAGCAATATTAGACTTACAATCGCCCAGTGGGAAGAATTGTCCACAAATTACAGTCGCATCAGTACCATCGTCACTAACCTCGTATATCAATGTATGGACTTTTGTGAAGCCTACGAAAGTGTATCCGAGGAACCTATTAACGAGGAAAAGCTTCCAGAATCCTTCGACATTTCTTTGGGAACAGCATGCCTTCAAACTATTCTAAAGACGTCACTAGAACAGCTGATCCAAGAACACGGAGATTTGAAGTATTCTAAACTTATAAACTGTGAAGAGCTCGCTATTTATAAAACAGAAACTATCAACTCCATGGCTCTGAAATTAAATTCTATCGACATAGTCAGGCAATTTTATGGAAATGTATGGACTGAAGAGCCTTATTTACTTCTGATTAAACCAGCACATTATATCACAAAAGACTTTTTAAAATCTGTTTGTCTCAAACATGTACTTGATGAAGTGAAAGAAACATTTTGTCCTACCAATCTGGAAAAATATGGTGCTTATGATATTGAATATTATGAATGTTTAAAAAGTAAATAAAATTATTGGTTTATAATGGTCTCTTTACTGTCTCATAATTAAGTTTAAAAATAAATATATAAGGGAACACTATAAATACTCATACACATTTGCTTTCCGTTCATAAGAAGGATTGATATAGAAATAAGAGGTTGTATGTTTTAGAGTAAACTATAAATGAGCGTTCACATTTCTATTAGTAAAAATCACTGCTGTACATACCATGAATCTGACTCAGATGTATCGCGATCCAGCCCTTCCCGCCAGTTTTGGTGGAGTGAGTGCTTTGCATCGTGCTTTAAAAGGCAAAGAAAGTCACAAAACGATCAAGAATTGGCTTACCAGCAAAGAGTCATATACTTTGCACAAGCCTACCCAGCGACATTTTCGTCGCAATCGCGTCCTCGTCAGAGGCATCGACGCTCAGTTTCAGTCTGATTTGGCAGATATGCAGTCTCTTGCCAAACACAACGATGGATATAAATATTTGCTAACGTGTATTGATGTGTTTTCCAAATATGCTTGGGTTATTCCACTCAAAGATAAAACAGGTCAGAGTGTCAAATCAGCTCTTGAACATATTTTTAGCGAGAGAAAACCACATGTGTTACAGACTGACAAAGGTAAAGAGTATAAGAATAAAATCGTTCAAACTTATCTTAAAAAAGAAAAGGTTCTTTTTTTCACAACTGAGAACAGTACAGTAAAGGCAAGCATCATCGAACGATTCCACAGAACCCTCAAAAGCAAAATGTGGAAGTACTTCAGTGAAATGAATACATATCGTTATATTGACGTAATAGATAAATTAATTCACAGTTATAATCATACCTGGCATCGCTCTATTCAAACTGAACCAGCGAATGTCAATAAACACAATGAGAAACAAGTGTGGAATCAATTATATAAAGACCTACATAAACCTCAACCTAAGTTCAAAGTGGGAGATACAGTGCGCGTTAGCAAATTAAAAATGATTTTTGAAAAAGGCTATGAAAGTAACTGGACGAGAGAAATCTTTACGATCCATGAAATCCTTCCTAGAAATCCACCTGTTTATCGACTTAAAGACCTTGCTGGAGAAGTCATTGAAGGAACCTTCTACGAAAAGGAACTGCAAAAAATTTCAGATTCGGGATATTATCCTGTTGAAAAAGTGTTGCGAGAAAGAAAGAGAAATGGTATGACGGAATACTATGTGAAATTCGTAGGTTATCCACCAAAATTTAATGCATGGGTGACAGATGTGAAAAGAATATAAAAACTCCACATCGTATAAAGAATCGTCATTTGCCAAGATGTCTTTCTATATGACGTTACCTAGTGATAGCTCTCAACGTTATTTTCCAGGAAATACTATCTCTCATTTCATTACTCAATTGCCTGTACCCATATCTTTGAACGGGGAATGGGAAGTTGGTCTTTCTGAGATCATTTACCCGCACACCTGGTACAATATTAACAAAGATAACAATCTCTTTGGCTTTGATTTGGGTGACTCTTCAGGTGTAAGGGAAGTTGCCAATAGAAAAATACCACCAGGATGTTACGAAAGTGTCCCAGATCTCTTAAAAGCCATGACTTTAGCATCATTTAAAGATAAAATCTCTTTACAGTATGATCGTTCAACAAAAAGAGTGAAAATTGTGACGCAAAATGGAGCTCGATTAATCTTTTATGATTCGGGATTGGCAAGTTTATTAGGCTTCGAACCGCAGATTGTCGAAGGTACTTGGAATAGTCCATATGTGGGTGATTTGCATTCTGCTTATACATTACTTTATGTGTATAGTGATATCGTTTCGCCTCAGATTGTTGGTAATGTGCAAGCTCCCCTCTTAAGGGTCGTGACAGTTACCGGAAAAGATGGTGATACCGTAAATGTACAGTACGACAGACCGCATTATGTACCAGTAGCAAGAAATTCATTTAATACAATCGAAGTGGAAATCCGACTCAATTCGGGTACATTCGTTCCTTTTGAGAGGGGTAAGTTAATTCTTGTGCTTCATTTCCGAAGGCGACAAATCCTATAAATATGACAACAGAAGAGGAAAAGTTTTATTTGTAAAGAAGACATCAAGATGCTCGTACCATACGAATGTTGTACTCAGAATTATGAAAATCATTATCAAACCGGCTCGGGACTTTCTTATTATCAAGGTCAACCCTATCAAAAGGGCTATGGTCTCGGGGGATTTTTTCGTAGTCTATTTCGCTCTGCTATGCCTTTGTTTGTGAAAGGAGCTAAAACGGTGGGAAAAGAAGCTTTGCGCACCGGAACTCTCATCGCAAATGATGTGTTGGCAGGTGAAAACATTAAGTCTGCTGCTAAACAAAGAGCCAAAGAGGCGGGAAAAGTATTAGCTGCAAAAGCTATTCGTAAAGCCCAGACCATGGTTGGTAGTGGCAAGTATAAAAGGAAGCGAAAACAGTCAAAACACTTCATTTCTCCGAAAGCTGTGAAGCAGAGAAGACGTGATATTTTCGATTCATAATGGCTTTTATCATGAAAGATTCCCCTGAATGTGTTAAATCCGAATTAGAACTTTTTCATTTACCTGGAACTCAAACGGCGATTCAGAGCGGCCAATGGGTTCAGTTTCATCCTCTATCTAATGTATTTGATGGAGGTCCCGTAGAATTTCATATTTCAGGCAGTGGAGAAGATTATATTGACTTGTCACAAACACAACTCTACGTGAGAGCAAAAATAATAAAAACGGATGGTTCACCTCTGGATAAAGATGCTACAATCGGCCCAGTAAATTTGTTCCTGCATTCTTTATTTTCTCAGGTGGATGTCACATTAAACGAACGACTGGTGTCTTCTTCTAGTAACACATACCCCTATAGAGCTTATATTGAAACTTTGCTCAATCACGGCTATGATAGTAAAACTTCAAAATTAACAGTTGAAATGTATGATAAAGAACTAGAGAAGCGATCTTCCTTTTTCAAACTGAGTTCTACTGTTGATATGATTGGTGGCATTCATTTTGATTTATTTCATCAAGAAAGGCTTTTATTAAATATGGTGGATGTTAAATTAACTCTCATAAGAAGCAAGCCGGAGTTTTGTTTGCAAGGGAAAGCAGGTCATAAAGTGGTTTTAGAACATGTATCTCTTTTCGTGAGAAAAGTGCGTGTGAGCCCTGGAGTTATCCTAGGTCATGCCAAAGCGTTAGAGAAGAGTAATGCCAAGTATCCTATTAATAGAGTATTATGTAAAGTCTATTCCATTCCCCAAAATAGCATGTCCTTGATACAAGACAACGTTTTTGTTGGCCAGATGCCTCAAAGAATTGTAATGGGATGTGTTGATAATGACGCTTTTCATGGAAATTTTGCCAAGTCACCATTTGAGTTTAAACATTATCACCTGAATTTCATTGGAGTGTACGTCGACGGACAGCCTGTGCCTTACAATCCACTGGAACCAAATTTTGATAACAACAATTATATTCGAGCTTATCATAGCCTGTTTTTCAATAAATCCCAGCACGATAAAGGCATTTTTATATCCAGAGAAGACTATTTACAAGGTAATGTGTTATTTGGTTTCGAATTATCACCAGACCTTTGTGATGGAGAGCATATGAATCTCATTAAGCATTCTAATCTACGGATTGAGTTAAAGTTCAGCCAACCTCTCGAGCAAACCGTGTGTGTGATTATCTTTGCAGAATTTGATAACGTAATTGAAATTAATAAATCGAGGAACATCATTTTTGACTTTAACTGATGGATGGTCGTATTATACAAGACATTTTATCTCGTGAAGCAGCAGCTGTCTTTCGAGGAGTTTATCCAGCTGATAAAATACCTCCCTTAATTAGAAGATCAGCCATCGTTGTGAATACAGACAACTCCACAGAACCCGGAGCGCATTGGGTAGCCTTTTTTCAAGATGAAGAATTAGAATTTTTTGATTCTTACGGACAATCTCCAGATGTTTATGGATTCCACTGTTCAAATATAAAATGGAATAATATTCCATTACAGAGTGTAACTTCTAATGTATGTGGAGCATACTGTATTTATTATGTACTGAAACGAAGCCAAGGCCAATCTATGTACGCCATTATTGAAAATTTATGTAAAATGAGTGATTTTAACCTGTATCAATTTGTGAAAAAAACTTATGGTGTAAGAATGATTTTTAAACAATGAAATATTTGAAATGTATTTTTCTTCTCTGTTTTATTTTTCTGACTGAATAAATTTTTTCAACTTATATAAAAGCATATTGAGTTTTAAATAATGAAACCTTTTCATATGAAGAAAAACACAAATATCACTTTTCGACCTAAAAAAATTAAAGTGAAATTTTTTCGACCTAAAAATATCTAAATGAAATTTTTTCGACTTTTCAAAATCAAAGTGTAAATTTTTCCCCTTACATTTTGAAATTAACATGAGTTTTTCCATAGAAAAAATAAAAGTTGAGATTTTTCTCCCTAAAAAAATTAAAGTGAAATTTTTTCGACCTAAAAATATCTAAATGAAATTTTTTCGACTTTTCAAAATCAAAGTGTAAATTTTTCCCCTTACATTTTGAAATTAACATGAGTTTTCCCATAGAAAAAATAAAAGTTGAGATTTTTCTCCCTAAAAAAATTAAAGTGAAATTTTTTCGACCTAAAAATATCTAAATGAATTTTTTTCGACTTATAAAAAAAAAATAATAATAATAAAAATAAAAATAAAAATAAATAAAAAAAACTGAAGTTTTTCATCTTAAAAACTGTAAATAAAACTTTTTCCGTCTTAGAAAAAATCTTTTTATTTTTTATTTTATTTATTTTTTCATAATTATTTTTTATTTCGGAAAAGTATCTTATTCCTAAGAACACAATAAAGACACATATATCAAGTTAACATTGTTTTATTTAATATCTAATCCATGCATTTCTTCGAGCATACATGACATTTAATTTGTTATGAACATCATACATAGTAGGTAAACCTAATTCTTTTAACACAGCATAAAATTCATTTTGTCCAACAACTGGTTTTTTCTTATTTCTTAAAAAATGATTGATGAGTGTCACAACATGAGTCCCTGGAACGACCTGATCCCGATAAATGAGTTCACCTCCATCTGAAATATGTTTCTTTACATGATGATAAATGTCTTTTGCTTGAGACTTGTATTTTAAAGGAGCCACATTCACAACATTTTTCTCAAATGCATCTTCCGTTGGAATTCCTTCTTTCTTCACCAAAGTTTCTTCTTTCTTTTCCATAGGTTTCTCTGTTTTTTCAACGGGGGGTGGTAACTGATAGGTAATATATTTCTGGAGTACTTGTAGATACAAAGCTGCTTTTTCACTTTCATCAAGGTCTTTTTTCTTTAAAATTCTATCCATTTTCTCATCCAGTTCGGTAAGATGTTCCACCGTTTGTCGTCTTTCTTCTGGTACGATGAGAAGTTTTTTACTGAACTCCATGAATAAGAGAACTAATGACAGAAATAGCCGCAGGTAAGAGAACACTTAGAAAACCTTCCCCTTTTTGTACAAGCAGTCTTCTTTTCTTATAAAGAGGTACTTTTTTATTGGCGAGTTTTCGTAAACTTCGTTTATAAGGCGCTAATTGAGCCTTTCGCTTGGAGGAAACGGCAAGATGACCTCGAAGCAAGTTTAAGGCACATTCACACACAGTTTTTATGACACTATTGGGGCACTTGCGAAGCAAATCACTTGAAAATTTACTTTTCGAGATGAGTTTCAGTTGCTCTAATTGGTGCAGCGAACAGTTCGACATTTTATACACGAATGACAGTAAAGAAAAAAGTGTTGGGCTTTTATAGTCTCTACGAAGCGTGCATAAGCGGCGGCTTTTTGAACAGCACAGTGTGAAAAGTTCTTCACATGCAAATAAGGGCATACTATTTCTCCTGAAGGTAAGTCACAAAAACGGGCACAGTTTACATCATCCAAATTAATCACTTCTTTTCTGGTATGATTTTGAAAATATTTCTTTTTTTCCAGACATTTGACATATATTTTTTTAAATGAACGAAACAGCATCTGAAGGACTAAATTTAAATCTGCATATGACATTTCTCCATATGTCCAGTCCATATTATGTATATTCCGAGATACCCACGAAAACGTGAGTTGTGTTTTCTTGCTGAAATCTTCAAAGGAACAGGGGGGTTGAAAAGTCCATCTGCCACGATACGTTGGGTCCCCTACGGCAAAAGCTGCAAGTTCTTTAATAAAAAACTGTCCTGAAGAATGTTGGAAGCCTTCAAAGTCGATCACCACAGACATCTTCACTCGTTGACAACTCACCAGCGAATGACTAGCGAGGTTGATAGACGTAGTATTTATCGTTAGGAAAAAGCCCCGTTCTCAGACGCATGGAGTCAGATGTTTCAGGTTTGAGATCAACCAATAAATAACTGTAAGGTTTAGATGTAGCATCCTGATACACTTCTTGAAAAAACTTGTTCTTTTCTGGGTATAACTGCCTTCCCAGATGCATAATTTGAGACTTGTCTCTTGTATTTTTAAAGAGCACTAAATAATTAGCATTCAAAGACATTTCTCGAATACCTTTATGAAACAAATTTTGTACAATGAAAATAACACTAAGATTTCGATGATGAGATCCTTTGGTAAATAACTTAGTCAATCTTATATCATTTCCGAGTTCCGACATAAGATCATCAATAATAATCACAGAATTTGATAAAGTGTGGATGTTTTCAGGCAAACCATCAAAAAATTCAATATGATTCATCTCATCGTAAAGACTTTGATAAGCACCATAGCACCAAATAATTTTAGGAGGAAAAGGAGTGATCATTTGGTGGTCCATTAATTTTTTAATAAACATGGTTTTTCCGCTGCCACTAGGACCAGCAGCTAACATCGTGAAAGGATGCTTTAATTTCAACAATTCCATCTTAACTAAATTCTTATTCGAAAAACAATTCTATTTATAGCTGTTCCACCAAATTTTTAATTTTTCTAACTTTCCATTTTTTGATAAAACTAAAATTAATTTTTCTAACTTGCCAGATTAATTATTGTAACTTGATTAAAATATTCTAACGTGTTAAGCATTTTTTTAAAAAGATTCAGAGAACCCTCTCTTTACTGAAGACTTGGTTTTTAAAAGTACAAAACAAGAAATAATATATTTAAATAAACATTTATTAAAGTTTGAAGACACATCATTACACTTATTTACATCATAAATTTCCACAATAAAATACTTTTAGAATTTTGATTCAATGTACAGAGAATTTTGAGACAAAATTATTCAAACTAAAATTATATGGCATAATGTCCGTATGCATAGGACGATATCCCATCGTCCAAAATGTACCGTTTTGTATCGAAAGGACACAAAGTAGCTTTCGTGTAAGCCACAGTCTTTATCTGATGACTGTGGCTAGCAATACGTTGCACATGCGCAAGGCCGCGTTGTTGTAAAAGACAGTTAACGTAGTCCCCATGACGAATCTGTCTTTTAAGGATGGTTTTCGATACGCCCTTAGCAGTTTTTTTCTCAGTAGAGTTACTCAGTAGGCTGTACATTTTTGGCTTGAGTCCAACAAATTCTTGGGCAATTTGTCCAGATAGTTCATCTTTCATTTTACCAATCGTCTTTTTATTGGTAAGGCTGTAGAGGGGATGATTTTCTGGGTAATCTGAGGTATCGAATAAGTTCAGATTGTTGCTCATGTCTTGAAAAATATCATCAGTTTCTATTTCGTAACACAGACTGTCGGTGTCTGTGAATAATAAACGGGCCTTTGATGCATATGTTTTCTGGATATATCCATAATGAAATTGATACATCAACGTTTTTGATAAATCCAAGATGCTGAAGCCTACATAGATAGGACGATTCAGAACCAAGCTGGTTTTCCGTCGCTCAATGGCTGCCAGATCGTCGGTGATGATCTTGAAGGAATGAAATGTTGGAGCAGCGACTAACTTCTTGGTTTGTTTATCTCGATGAACCAGATCAATGCAGGTACGTTTTCTGAGATTTTCCATCGTCTTTCCGAAAACTGAATTGTTTAAGAGTTTAAACAAATCTTTTTCGAATGAAGATTTAGCCAGTTTACGTTGCCTAGTGTTGAATTCAATGTCGTATGTTGCAAGCCAAGGAGATTGTTTGAACTTTAGCACTCGATGGATCTTGGTCACGAGAAGCCCCAGTGAAACATATTGCTTCAGATTTCGGTAATGTATCACGTACCGATGCTTAGGTTGCAGATTTGGCACCAATTTGATAGAACTGCTCGGTGGGATTTGGAATTTAGTTGCCAGGTCTCGCGTGTAAGGTGACCACATATCAGGAGTCACGACTACTTGTTCGGGAGCAAGAGGATAGTCCATGATCATCGTGAAGTTCCCTTGGATACTCCAGATCAACTTCAAGGATACATCCTTCTTCCGCATCGTCAGCCATCTCCATGAAGTTAAGAGGTCCGTCATGCCACTTGAAGTCATGGGTTGGTAAAGCTTGACTCATGGCCCATCTAAAAAGATAGAATAAAAATAATGAATATCACAAGTAAATAATAGAGAAAACATTATATCTAAACATTTGGAAAGGATACTTACCCGTAAAGGTTATTGGCATCCAAATACATAACATAAGATGATGACTTCGTTGGGTCATAATTTTCCATATATTTATTATTGGCTTGGCTGAAGCGATGTGAAATCATAGCGATGCCACCTCGAATGCCCTTTTCTATAAAAAGATACATATCAGGATCGGTGAGTAACTCCAGTTGGACGTCGGTCATGCGTAGAGCAGCTTGCCAGGCCAGACCAGGTGCTGTGTAAACATGTGCCGGATCCAGTTTGTAAAAATCAAGACATAGTCGTCTGAAGTTTTGAAAAATATCCGCCAGAAGCAAAACATCACTTTTTACATAGAGGTCGTGGTAGTCTCCTAGATGACGTAATCCGAAATCTTCCCAGACTCTGTTCGCATGTTGGTAATCCTCATCGTTGATATCACTCTCTGTTAAATGGCTGTAGAAGGCAGAGAGAGGTGGAAGGTGCGGCTCATCAAATCGCTCAAACGAATCTAAGTACTCATAAGGGTAGACACCTGGAAAAATTTTTTTTAAAAATATCGAGATTAAAAAAAAACCTGTATAAAAAAGTCATAATACATTATCATATATAAAAAGTTATAGAAATTCTGATTACCTTTTCGAAGCATCAGATCTGTTTTTTCCCGAAAATAGGTTCTTGTGAGTTGAAATTGTTGGGGTTCCAAATTAGCCGCGAGCTTTTCTAAAGAAGCATTCAGAAATTGTAGAGAATCGATGAAGCGTAGACGACCCAAAGAAACAGAGATGAATTTTTCTGAATTCTGCGGAATACACTTAATCTCTTCGTCCTTGAATTTTCCCACCGCTTGCATCAGGAGGTGAGAATCATATCCCTTCAGATTATGAAAGACCACGGGTAGAAAATTTGCAAATTTGAAATTGATGTTGCATCCATTATGAGCTGCTCCTCTGTAGACTCCTGAAAGATGGCAATGGTCCCGCACCTAAAAAATGAAAAATTTGTTTTAAAAACACATTATTATAAAGCATATTACTGAATGAAGTTATAATATTCGACTAATACTTACCTTATCTCCATTCAATGGCTTCTCACAGATATGACATTCAGAGGCAGATTCGTAGACCCATTGATTTTCTTGGGTGAAAATCATAGGCTCTACAGTTTTCAAAATTTCAAAGATGCCCCTTTCTTCTTCCAATAAAGATGCTAGAAAGTGGTTGACAGCGTCTTTCCCTCTATATACTTGAGGTTCCCGATAAAATGAACCGTCTTGTCCCACGATCACGTAACTGTATCCACAAGGAAGATGGTTGGCTACAGAGGTGGTTGATGACTTCGAAGGATCCGGTAGGCAGGTAGCTTGCTTTACTAAAATGGATTCAAAGTCGGCATAAACTATATATGGAATGGGTAGTTGAAACTGGTGCTTGTCGAATTTTAACCATTTATTTTCCGGCATTTTAATTTTTTGTGCTCCATGCACTCGACAGTCTTCTACATGCCCGTCGAGAGTCTCCTTCTTTGTGAATCGGTGAAGGCAATAGTCACAATAAAATGTTCCACACTTATGTTTGGTGAGTCCGGCAAGAAGACGAGATATGTTCTTGATAAGACAATAATGTCTCTTTTCCTCATCAGAAATGAGCAACAGATTGATATGACGATCACCTACAAAAGAGAAAAATACCATTTCATAAAATAATTTTCAAACTTAAAGCATGCCTATTAAAGTTTACAAAATAGAGATAAATTACCGTTTCGACTCCTGGTGATCCGAAGAGGTAAAATCTCATTGTTTTCCCAACCGAACACGTTTATCGACAGGTTGTTCATTTTCTCGAACTTGTCCAGCTGGTGAATGGGGGTGGGAAAAGACAACCCGTCCGCATTGATTTCGTTTTCATAGGGCTTATAGTGAGATACTCGATATGCATGTTCTCGATGATCTTTGATGGGGTGAAGAGCTGCTAACACACTCCAGACGAGACATTTGTGGTCCTCATTCTGGATATTGAGAACTGCCATTTTACTGGCTAAGGCTTTCGGTAGGGGTATGTAGGAAGAGGCCGCCAGGGGTTTGTAGACAGCGATCTTGAGCTCCAGATATTGGACGGAGTCTAAAACCCATCCTGAACCTTTTTTCAGAAATTTGTCCAAGGAATCCAGCGCCTGTAAAACATTTCATGAGTATTACTAATTTTACACACATTTTAAAATAAATTAAAATTCACATAAAATTAACTTTCTTACCTTTTCAAAAGCTGCTTGCATATCGGGCATTTCTCCCGTGAGCGTAGTACAGCATCTGGATCGAAAGTAAGGGATGCATGTCTCCTCCTCGGTCTCTGACACTTTTCTGACCATCTTCACAGAAGCATTCAAGTACCATTTGATACCTTGATGCTGTGTGGCAGCTTCTCGAATCTTGCTAGCGATATCAGTTTTTGAAGACTCTAAAAATACTTGCAAATCTGTTTTGGTGTCTTCACTGGGATAAATGATTTCTGTAGCAAACGTACCAAGGCAGGGTGGGCGTTCTTGCCGTGGTCGTTTAGGGGCAGGCAGGGTGGCGGGGGAAGCTGCTCGTTTCACTGAGCGAGATGGCATGGATGTCTGGGGTTCTGAATGCGTTTTCATATGCCTCATTAAACTATCCTTTCGGGAAAACTCCTTTTTGCATATGGCGCAAATGTGTCTTGATATTGAATGCTGCACTTCAATATGTCTTGTCAAGCTTCTCTGGTGTGCAAAAGTTTTATTACACTCCGAGCAAGTTAAATTTGGGGTATCAACGAAAGGCGAATCCAACTGTGATGATGTAAGATCACCAAAATCCATTATAGCAATCGTTTGATCATCCAAAGGCACGTCTTCATGTTCAAAAACATATTCAGGATCCATCTAAAAATATAAGAGGACAAAAATAAGTATTATAACTCAAAATTTCTCAAACATATCATATTTAAAAAAAGAAAGATACTTACGCTGCCGTGTGGTTGAGCAACCTCATGATTTAAAAACATAGCTTCAGATGTATGCTCCATCTGGGAAAAAAAAGTAGAGAAAGAATTCAATTGTTTATGAAATAAATAGGACTAAAAAAGTTAAAATATTAAAATAAACTTACTTATAATAGTAAAATAAAAACAAACTCATTTAAAAATATATTGTAGCGTTAAATAGAAAGAATGCAAAGGGCAAATCATCAGTTTAATAAATGCGATAATATTTACATGGAAACACGAAATAATGTTAATTTAACTAAGAAGATTTACGTTAGGAAAAAGAAAGCATACTAAAGATAATTTAAAGAATGCAATAATATTTCGCGTGAAAACCTAAGAGTACCGTTAAGTTAAAAAATATTCAACAAAGAAAATTTACATTAGGTATCATATTTCAATAAATGTAATCTATAAATAATAGGGAAAAGCGCAGAATAAAATGAATATAAAAGAGGTATCGAAAATGAATGACTTATATTAAAACAAAATGGGTTCAACTAAAATAATCACAGGGAAAAGTCTGTAAGAAAAATAAAGTAGACATTATAAAAACTATGTATAATATCTAATAAAAATAAATATTAACATCGAGTATATGAATGCAAACATAATCTATGGTAAAACACTTACCTCGAATAACACGTCTTGATTCAAACAGGAAGAGCGAAAGCAGGAACAAAACATGCAACACAGGCGGAAATGATATGATAGGGTCCAGCGTCTCTCTATATAGGCCTTGGTCAGGATCCATGAGAACCAATCAGAAAGCGCTATGGATACGACTACTGCCCTCTAGCGGTCGTTGCTGAACTAAAAAGAATGCGCTAGAAATTCTAACATGCTACAATCAGGTTGCGGATTTAGTATGACATCAAAGCAGCGGGGAGTTCTATGTCAATCGATAAACGTGTACATGAAACCGGATTACTACACAAAAAGGATGAGACATGTGTCTGACGTAAGAATAGCAAGATAATACGAAGTGATAATGCGTGATGACGTCACAAACAGGATGCAGCACGTCCGGGGTTAAGCCGCGTGGTTGATGACGTATCAACCCACACGGGCTCCTCCGTAAATTTCCTCTCCCCCCGTCCGTCGTCTGTGAGCGCCACAGCGCCATATGGCTCCAAACCCCCATATTCTATCTACTTAGATTGCACCAAAATACCTTTTGCTGTATGTTAAAGCACTTACACACCCGAAACCTATCGTTTGCTCTAAGTGAGCAAATCCATCAGATGTCCTTAATCTGCCATTAAAAATTTTGTCAAATTAGAAGCACTATCAAATGAAGGAATGTGACAGAAAACCTATCAGAAGTTAGTTGTTTTGATTTACTAACTAACAAAGAAAAGACGACAAGGGTTTTCGACGTAAAGCTTTTCATGATGAATTAATTATACCTACAGAATCTTATTTTGAATTAGGACTAATACTTTTATTTGAGGCTAAATGAGTGTTTATTATGCATTTTGATGATTATTAAGCTTATTTAAGTACTTATTTTTAAAGCTTAGCTTTTTTTGGTGATCGTGTAACACCTGAGGCTTAAATTGATTTTAACTAAATACCACTTATCTAGGTGTTATCAAAAGATTTTCAGTGAATTTTCACCAATAAATTAACCAAATTCTTACATGTACACAGATACAGATATTACTTTTAACTTATTCTACTTCACCATTTGTGAGGGTTAAATTAAAAATATTACAACACCAATTTATTAGTCGCCCCGGACCTGTGGACATGGACTTCTGGCAAATACAATATCTAACTAATTTCTAATAAAGGCTATAAGTTCCTTGGCGACTGCTAAAGGAACATTCACTGTGGATTTTATCTGAGCTAACGGAATCAATTCGATGTGCCGACTAGCTCCACTTTACATAGTTCAGATTTTTCAATTCACTCCGCTACGTGAAAAAACTGGTTTTGGAGCTGCGTCGTCTATGCCAGTAGTCTCCGTTAGTTCAGATAAACCCCAATGTCAACGGCTCTTAACAGCTAACCAAAATCTGAACTTATCAAAAACTGCGTGCCTCTCAAATCACTATAAATTTCTTGAATGAGAAAACCAGTGACAAAATGAGAGAATACATAAGATGTAAATTTAAAATCAGTTTGATTACTGAAACTCAAATATAATGCCATAACTTCATCTTAATCATGATTTGTTGGAAATGAGGCCTCTCTTAATATAGAAAGCATTCAGTGTTTAGATTTATTGAATTATTACAGTCCTGTTCACTGATATTTATTGAATTATTCCGTATCATTTTTATTAAGGTTTCAAAACAAAACTTTTATGTCATTATATGTATAAGCAAATCTAATATAATGTTATGTTTAGCATTTAAGTTAAGGGAATTTCGAAAGAAACAAGAGCAAATCCGGAATACAATTTGTCAATATTATTTAAGATTATGATCCAATTATTTAAGATCGCAGAAAAAATATACATAAATAAAACATTTTAAACTACATAGTTTTGATTAACTGATTTAAAAGTTAAGAAATGACTCTTCTTAGATATCATAACATTATAGATCATGGGTAACTAAATATTAACTGATAGAGGTGCAAAACAATTGCGGATTTTAAATCAAAATACTCAGCCAGAAATTCAAGAAAACTGAAATTCTCTCTCTGGCAGTTAAATTATTCTTATATACATTATTTCTGTGCTATCAATTTATTGTTTCTTGAAAACGTTCTAATACAAACAGCTTTTAGTTATGTACAGTTGATTAAAACTATGTAATTTAAAAAGGGCGTTTTATATATTTTATATATATACTTTTTTAGACAGAGTCTGAAAAGCAATAAAGAAAGAAATTCAGTGCCTCTCAGCACAAGAAAATACTCTTTCCGACCTCGCGTTTGCCCCTTCAGTAGCCGTGGTTAAAACCATTAATACTCGTAGTTGGGTAAAAATTCGAACCTCTGCGAACGGGCTGGCTGCATGCCTGCATTTTTGTGGTTTCTCCAAATGTAGCCTGAAAAAGAGCTAGTTTCCCTCAGAAAATCCTCCATGAAGTATCCCACCCCTTAGATAGAAAGTTGCCATAACCAAATAACCTAACCTAACGTTACCAGTCTGAGGTTAAGATTTCATTCCATTCACTGAAATTTCTATTTAATTAAAAATATGATAGTATCGACACTTAAGATCTTGGAGTTTGCTAACATTGAAAAATTAAAATCTTTCGCAATTTTTGAAAACCTGCCATAAATCGGTTCGTTAGGAATTCGGAAATAATAGTTTGAAATACTAGTATCTGATCTATCCGATGGTTTAATAAACTAAATTTAGACGAAAATCAGATAAACATAGAACGACATGTTCATAACATATAAAAAATTCAATTATCAGATACAATTTGCTTCGCCCACTGCCATCTGTAACTCTATACATCTATGATGTCATTCAGTAAGGCATATTGGCAGAGTGTATTCCCAATTTATATTTTTTTATTCTTAATTCTTAATAGTCTATTCCACAAACAATTTGTCCAAATTTCAGAAACGAAATTTTGCGTCTTTCGTTTATTACTTCGACAATCTAACGCGCTCTACGCATTTTGAAATTATTATAAGCATAATAATATTATCAAAAAGTTAAGAAAAGCGTCGTAGAGTAGATATTTTCGTTAAATTTTAATTATGTTATCCATAAATAAAACTACTACTTATTCCGAAGCGAGCCGTTCCAATTTCCCGAAGAAAATTATGATGCATTATAAAATTTCCGACCACACCGCAAAAACTATGGTCAAAACTTACCAGTGCCTCGCATTTTCAGTTTCTTTCTTTAACAGCTTATGGCAAAGCACTATGGGAGGATGCCTAAAGGGAGGATGCCTTAGTGGGAGACCTTTTAAAGGAAACTGGCTCCCATTCATGTTACACATGGAGAAAAGTAAGAAAACACCTATGCAGACAGCTAATTTGGGAGTTTCGCATAATTTTTATAAGGTCTGAAATTATGAAATGAAATTTTAGAAACATTACTCTTGCAATATGTGTATAATGCTAAGTTGATCTTATCCCTTAGGAACATATTTTTATTAACCTTATTACTCAGTCTTTCAGTGGCTTTCTCATTTTATTAGAATGCTTTTGCATAATTAATTAAACTTTTTTCCCTTTTTCTTTTTTGGTTTATTAATATTTTATGTATAATTTCCTTTTCCCAGCATAAATGAATTCGAATCCATGAAATATCAAATATGAGATTGAACTAAAAAGTCAGAACGTAGCGATTTGCCACACATATTATGCTTCTTGCTTCATTTCATTTTTAAATGAAAGTCCTATCACATATTAGTGAAACAATTTTTATATTTTCTGCATGAAATTTAATTTAATTAAATAACTGTAATAGATAAAATGAAAGTACCGTATTCCATGACTTTACCATTTTCTTGTCGTTTCTTTAAATAGTATGTCGAAGACAGAAATATCAAGTTAAACTTTTAATACTTATAAAGAAAGGAAGTTATTTATAAATCCACGCATTTTTTATCCTCTAAGTTAATTGGTCTGGTTTTTTTTTAAAAATCAAAATTACAAAGAACGTTTTTAGTTTTTCCAAATCAAGTTTATTTCAATACGAGTACTTAGTTTAAAAAATCGACCAAATCTAAATAAATTGTGTTGTATGCTGAGTAATTTCGTTTAAAATATGATCGAACGGAGAAAACGTATGTAGTCTGTGGAAGTTAGTGATATTAATAAATATGTTAATTTCGGCAAACGATCGCCAGTTAAAGGCATGGGGCTTAAGAAAACGTTAACTCCCGAATAAAAGAGACAAAGTTTCAACATCCTGGTTAAGTGGTGAGCTTTTATTTACTTGCAAACTACTTCGTTTCATCATCTGTCGGGGGGCGAAGGAACTGCGGCTCAAATTACGATTTTCTTTTTCGGATAATCTTCCACGGACTAAAAGGACACCAAACCTAAATTTCTGTGATATCATTTTGGTACTCCGAATTTAAGGAGAAAAGATTATAAAATATGCATTCTAAGTTCATGCTATTCCTTTTCTGATCTCCCTATTTCCAGAATGCAAACTAAGTTGAATTTGAATGGAAAGCGAAATAATAGTTGAGAAAGACGTAACCAGTCAATAAGCTATTTATCCGGCCTATGTGGCTAGTTATGTGCCGATCCGCATTTCGATGACTGATTCTGTATTTGTCAGCGAGATTTGTAAGTAGCTTCCGTATTTAAGTATTTGAATTTCTGATGTCTCGTAAGGAGCTGTGGCTGATTTTTATTAAATTTTAATTTTATTAAAAAACGTAGTTTTTGATAAATCTTTTAAGTAATATTTACTTCTTCTCTGTTTTCTACGAGCTCAGGAATGCATGATTGAGCAAAGATAGTGTCTAGAATGTCGCAATTATTTGACTTCCTCTTAAGATTTGGAAGATGACATAACATAGTGTTTTTGAGGGGCAAAAGATGTAAATCCATAATTCCATCATACATGCACACCAAAAAAGTAAAAAGGAGAATTCAAATGTTTTTTTTTTTTTTTTTTTTTTTTTTTTTTTAGAATGGGAAATATTTGTTAGTAAATGCGCATGAAATGCAAACTATACGTTATTTAGTCGTATTCTGACGATTCAAAATATGACAATTTCGAATCGCGTGAATTCAATTTAACTGAAATGCAAAACAGCACAGAAAGACTTCCAAACACTAGATTTCTTCTATTTTTAAATAAAAACAATTGCCACTCTCATCATTTAACAAAAACAGCTATTTTAATAAAAATTAAAGCAAAACATATATAGAGGATTTCAATCTATAAGTTAAATTAGAATTTTATTTTTGATAACGACCATAGCATAGAGGATGAAGATTTGATCAGATTTTATAGCTGCGATACATGAAATGTGATCCTATAAACGCCCTTTATAGCTTATATTAATAGTATAAATTCTTTTAAATCAATTATGCTTCATAAAATATCAAAATTATATTTCCAAACAGTAAGAATGCTGTAATAAACTGAAACAGTAACAATAGGCTGAAAACTGTGTCTGAAGAAAATGAGATATTCCATCAATTATCTTATTATGAATAAAAACGAATCAGAATACTAATAATCTTTTATTTCGTTTTAGAAGTATCCTATCCTCTGAAGAAAATAATATTGGTTTCAAATGCTCACTTATTACGCAGATAAGCAATTCACTGATGCAGTATGCAAATTAAATGAAACATGTTATTTCATATCGATTGCCAAACGTCCCTATTTTGTCTGGACACAATTTCCTTGGTGAAGTGGGAAAATGTATTATTTTTAAACTATTAATTATTTGCTGCTGTCACTGTGGGAATAGAGTATCTCCTTCGTAACATGCACTTTTCAGTAAGAGTAAATATTTGAATTTTTCCTTGTCATCTCAAGTGTTAATCTTGACATAATCTTTATCTGAAAAATATGTTTAAAAATTTAACCTAGAAAATGAAACTAACAACATTTTCAATATTAATAAAATGTGAAATTTTCGTAAAAGCAAGTATCTCAGTTATGTTCACACTTCTAAATACGTTTTAAACTCTCTTATGACAGAATATATGAATTCATTATTGCTATGCTGATAATTACTAGAGATTTTTGCTAGAGATATATTTTTAATTAACTTAGACGCGATTCTTGATATATTTACCATCACATATCTCCGAAACTTTTTATGTACTATGATTCATATTTCTTCTGAATAACTAATACTAAGCACAAACAAAATTAATTTTAGCAACCGTAAAATAAAATTGCTGAACACTGAGAGATTAATTATTTATGACGATTTATGACGAGAAATGTTTATTAAACATTGGTTTAACTTAGTAATGAATGAATGATTGTAATGATAATGTAACATTAAATAAAGAATTAAACGTATTCTTCCCATTTCTCCTTGTGATGTGATGGTCACGTGTTCGAAACCCAGCGAGGGCGTGGTTGACTTTTCAAAATCTCTACACTAAAATAATCTATCGACGCTACTCATTCAGTACTGGCAAATGTTTCAGGAATTTCTTTAGGAACCCAAGAAGTTCATTTTTTGCTTTACTACATTGTCTAACAGAACATAAATGCTAATTCTAATAGCGTTTCCATCTTGTAAACGCAACTAATGCTAACAACCCAAAAAAAGCAAAAAAGGAGACAACGCTGCCAGCATATTTTAAGACAAATCAATTCTCTATGCACATCTTCACTCCAGATAAAAGAAAGTCGAGAATCCCAATCAGGACGCATCTAGTGGGAAATAAACCAGCTATCGTAACATGAAAGTGTTGCACAGCATTAAGTAGTCTTCTTGTCGGCGGCGAAAACTGGAAATCAACCTTTGACATTACACTTCTGCAATTAGCCCTTTAATAAATCAGCTTTTCCGCAAAACACTGTACTAAATCGATTCTAAATTTTCCTGTAGCTTTTACCCCGTTTGCTGCATTATCCATCAACCAGTGGGATGCCTTTATATCCTCCAACTCCCACCGCAGCTGATTGTCAATTCCTCCTGCAGTGGTTGTCGGAGATTAGGGGTGGGTGGAGGACACAGGATCCATCGAATAGGACCAGGTTAGGACCCTGTAGGATGCGGACAAGTTACCCAAATGACTGATGAACGGTAGGCAGTACGGCAACAAGCTCCAGGACCACCCTTCCGTTGTCAGGGCGGTGGGGAGGGCGATTTGCTGACCGCTGCGATTTCTACTGCCTATTAGTCTTTTGGTCTCCCCCACCGTCGAACAGGTGCGTGCTGACGTCGCCAGCGTGAATCAGAAGATCTTGGTGCTGCTTCTTTTCCTCACTCTCCCTTTCCCCAGAGATTGCTGGTGTTCTTTTTGAGAAGGTAGGAGCTTTAACGAGCGATGGGGCCTATCAAGATGATTCTTCTCCACTGACGAGAAGCACAATAAGTGAACAGGGTTGCAGCAAACATCATCGGACAGTAATGACAGTATGGCGGGATTACTTTAAGAAAATTTTAGCTTATAAAAACTGTACTCACATTTTAAAAACTGTCTTTCTCAAATAAAGCACTAATATATGTAATTACACTGATTTGCAAATTAAATGTAACGTCACATTACTTCAAAAAAGATATAATTACTTAAATTAACTAATTAAATTCTCTTTAGCTGATCTCACATTCGGGTTATAACTGCAATTTATAAATTAAATTAAAATTTTGAAATGATTTTGTTTTATTTTAGCTAAAATTTCATATTTAAGGTATATTGTTCGCGCACTTCTACTTTTTCCATTAATTAACACTAAAATGCAAATTAAGTTGGAGTTAAATAGCAAGCGAAGTGCTTAGTATTTTGCCTGTTTCACTTCTGTTGGGTAAAAGAAAGTAGTACAAACGTAATTTCATTCTTATCAAGACATTAATTTTTGTTTCTAAATAATCGTAATCATTATTTTATTAGCCATAGATGGGATCAATGTAAGCTACATTAGTAACTTTGCTATTATTTTTCAACACATCATTTAGTTAAATTATGCGGATAATGATAATTCGCTTACTGCAGCAAAGTTTTAACAAGGCTGGATCAAATCCAGAATTTAATAATATGCCTGGAATTGCTTTATTCTTACTCTAATATTTCCATGATATAACCATGTCACTACATTTCTCCAGCTAACTTCATCATTAACAATAATAAATTTAAAGTTATTTATTTACAATAAGCTAGTATTAATATTGTTATTGACCTGTTATGATTTTATATTGCCGTTTATTCAAAACCCCCATTAAGAAATAAAATATTTATTTACTTATTTGGTTTTTGACTTTTCTTTCATCTCAATTACTACATCGCTACGTCATTAAATTCTGGTTAATTGAAAACTGGCAGATAGACATATAAAATAATACACTCAGAAACAAGGTTCCCAATTTTATTTGTTGTTTTGCTAAAACAATTGCCAAAAATTTACTTTTGGAAAACATTTTTCAATATTTCTGAGTTAACACGCCGTATACAGAGTATTGGAAGAGTTAAAGCAACAAGTATCAGTTTAAAATTCGCAATCCTGAAGAGCTATTTTCAAAAGTTTAGGTATAATACCTGCTTTTTCAGATGCAGAAGTGCAAATGACGAAAGAGAAACATATCTGAAATAATTTCCTTAAAAGATGAGAGTGAAGACGGATTGGAATTGAGATCGTTAGCAAGACCGATCGTTAACTTCTCTCTTTCGTTCTCTTTCCTCATTTGCACTTCTGCAGCTAAGGAAGAGGTTTCTATAATTAAACTTTCGATATTAGTAATGCAAACTTATCAGTATTACGCTGATTCTTGTTGCTGTTACTCCTCTAGTGATTTTTCTTTGTTTCACGAGCCTCTTTTTTATTTTTAGCAATTCACTGCCTTGTTTAAATTTCGACAAAAATGGGATATTTTATTCCTTTTAAAGCTTCTAAAATTCAATAAATTTCGACTGTTTTTAATAATGTTCCATGTGTCCCTCCCTCGTCACCGTAATAAAGTATAAGATTGCTATCAGCCTCTTGGAAGGATATTGTTCTTCTCTGGAAATTCGAAACCACGCTTTTAAGAAAAAAAAAAAAAAAAAAAAAAAGACACTATTTCGTTAAGCATTTCCTTACATTCGCAAAACTTCCTGTCCTCTTGTTAAAAATTTGCTTTAAAAATGACACAAAATTAATTTAAGAAAAAGTGTTTACTATTGCACAGTAAGAAATTTAAGTTTAAAAGAAATGGATAAAATTCCCCGAGTGTTATGGATTTGAACTGCAAATAAACTAAATTTAGTGTTTGTTAATCTGAAAAAGACTGCTTTTACATCAGATATTATTAATTTTGAAATTTCTCAAAAATCGCGTAAATATGCATAACTAAAATATGGAGATATCGTAAACGAATTGCTCAGATGGTTTAAGCAAGCAATATCAGAGAACATACCGATTAACAAAAATATTTTGTTTGAAAAATAAGGTAAAATTTTTAAAAAATGTAGGATTGAATTTACGATTTCTAATGGAAAAATTGAAAGGCTGAAAAAATGCAGTCGAACACTTGCTATCCATAAGTTGCTAATGTAAAAATGTAGATACTAATACAAAAATATGACTAGAAAAATGAACCTTTACTGTGGTTGCTATTTGAGTACCAAATCGAGGACATTTTTATCATTTTTAAGATGAATTAATGTGGAGTGTATTCCACTGCGCTCTCTGACCAGTAATTTCTTTAAAAGTACAAATGTCCTGGTGAAATGCCCAGTAAGGAACGCTTAGCAAGATTTTTTAAGCAATATGAAAGTCACAGAAAGAATTCCTTTCTACTTACTTATTTGAAACAAAAGACGTATCGATAAATATTTCGGTTATCATATGACGGAAATGTCTACTTTCGCCGCTGCAGAAACCGTTTGAATAGTTCTTTTGCATGACATCTGTATGCACGGACAGAATGAAGGATATTTTTTCCAAAAAGGTTTTGTAAAATGGGTTCAAAAGGAATTTTTTCATGATGTTTGTACGTATGCCTGACGTCCATACATAAGCATGTATGTATCTCGCGCAAATGCAAAATGATTAGCCGTACAACATTTAAATTTTGTATATGAGACTTCTATAGCATTAGTTGTGTACCTCCCTTTTTTACTGCCCCTTTTGCAATACCACTTTGTTAACACTTTTGCAATTGGCCTTACCAAAGGTTATAGCCAAAAACACCAAAAAATATTTACAATTTGAATTTGAGTATCTACGCAAAAACAAGCAATTTAGACAGCGGGCAAGAAGGCAGATTTTTGGTGCACAAAACTGAATGCTTACTTTTGCTCCCACTCGACAAAAAGACACTAAAGGTCCAGAAACTGAATTCACTACTCTGCTAAGTTTCAAATGTAAACAAATATGGCTGCTCGGTTAGGCTTAGTTGCACTTAAACAGCTTTTAAATTGTTGATAATTCTACAAGTATTGCATGTAGATTAACTAAAATCATAAAATCCTTAACCGGAGCATAAGAACAACATAATTCAATCACTTTTAAAGGGAAAAATGAACAATTTACCAACATAAAAGTATAAAAAAACCGAGCTCCCTTAGCCGAGCAACAGAGTGGGTTTATATATATATATGGCCCACCAGCGGCCGAGCGGTAAAGTCGCTGAACACTGGTAGTTCGATCCGAGGTTCGAATCCCGCGAACGGGCTGGCTGCATGAGCGTTTTCGTGGTTTTCCCCATGTGTAACGTGTATACGAGCCAGTTTCCCTTAGAAAGTCCTCCACGAAAGGCATCCCTCCCCTTAGGCAGATAGCCCTCGTGTGCTTTGCCATAATTAAATACACACACATATTATATATATATATATTTATATACTTCTGTTGCGGCCGAGTTCTATATACAAAATTTCAACGTTCTGAGGTTACTTGTTTTTGAGTTACGCGAAATACATACATACGTGCAGATGTCACGAAAAAAAAAAAAAAAAAAAAAAAAAACTCTTCTGAATCTATTTTAAATCCATTTTATAATCCGATTTCTTAGAAAGAGTCCTTTGTTCTCTTCTTATGTACAGATAAAAGCGCAAGACCGAAAAGGAAAAAAAAAACTCAAAAGCATCGTTAAATTGCATTCGATAACGGTCAAAATGGATATATGCGTTGAAATATGATATCCGAAATTTTTCGCGATTACAATGCTTCCTTTGCTTCGCACATGGAAGCAAAACCGTACTTAAGAATAAAATTTTATGAAGACTATTTAAGGTAAAATTGCACTCTTGGTGTAGTGCAGCAATCTCAAAACGGCGTCCGCGAATCCGTTCTTTTTCTGTATTTATCGTAAAGATTTCAAGAATTAGATATTTGAAGTCCTAGTTTATATTATTTTCATTACTATCCGAAACGCATACGAATAACTAACGAAAAAGTCTATAAATGGAGCTAATTAATTTAAATTGCGATATAAATCTTATTCAGTGATGTACATTTTATTAGCGTTTAGTCATACTTCTCAAAAAATAAATAAGTTACTAATTTTTGTACTGAGAATAATTCCCTTTTTTGAGAACACATTTTAATATGAAGAGGTTCTTTCACAGTTAAAAATTTAATAAATAATTAACGCGATTGACCGATGGGGCATGTTACAAACCATGATGAAAATTATTTCCAGTAATTTCTCTTTAAAGGAACAAACTTTCTCAGTATCGAAATGATAAGCCTGTTATAAGAAATAAGAAGTTTGCAACTATTTATATAGAAGCGTATATACTTTTATTTATGCACCAAATAAAAATTTAATAAATAAGACAATAGACCCTCAGGGATAAAGCCCCTTTGAACTAATAAAGAGTTTAAGTTGCCAATATTTAATTCTTAAGTTTTGTCCCACCTGAAAAATTCTCTCTGAAAATTCGAAAGTTCTCATAATTTATTTATCACTAGTTAATGTAAAGTAACTAGTGATAAAGTAAGTTATTTAATGATTAATTACCACTCTGAGCGGCCAGGGTTTTCGCTAAGAGAGCACGAATTTCCCAAAATTACTATGAGAACAAATTATTTTTTTGATTTTAATGTAAAAATTTAATGTTTCTCCTGGTATTTCATACCTGGATTTGTGTACTTTTGATATATTGCCTTAATTTCTTTGATATATTTTAATATGCAAGTATATATACGTTCTTACAGATATCACGAAAAATATTCCTTGCCGCTTAGAGGGTTTTAAACGGGGGAAAACAGTTGAAATAAATAACAGTCTGAAAATTTAATGCGTATTTAATTTCAACGTATAACCAACAAATATGGATCATTTCGAAAGCGTGAAAATAATTTTTTTGCCAATCAACTTGTCTTTCATGAAATAATAGTCAGTAAGCTGGAGCATTAATTACGCAAAAGACTGGTATTGTGTTGGCTTTTGAAAGAATAGGAATCTGCAAAAAATGGCCAAATTCAATAATGCTAGTTTCTACACCTTTTATAATGGTAGCATAAGAATTTCTTTCATAAAGGAGGCAAATGATTTTCACAAAGCAAAATTTTTTATGGCTATATAATGTGGAATACAACACCGAAAAAAATATTAGAAAATATTAAAAAAAATAATTAATTTCAGTTCCGTTTTCGATAATTTTGTAAATATGAATAATGATTTTACTGTCGTGAGAAGTTTTATCTGTAGAAGCTATATATCTAAAAGATACTGAAAAACGAAAAAGAAGATGAAGAGAACAAAGACCTGCACCTATTTATGAAGAAACAATAAATGATTTGATCTGCTACTTGGTAGGGAAAAAGAATTCCCGAAGATATTTTGAAGAGCTTATGATAACGTAAATGTTATTGTTTGTCATTTAATTAAAAGAGTTGATCAACTTGGTCAACTTGGTTCTGTGCTTCAAAACACTTTTCCCTTGATAAGTTCTGTTTGAAACGTTGAACTGAGGAGATCAATATTTTTTAATTTTAGTTTCTTATGAAATTGTTACCCGCATGCCATACGGATTGCAAACTTGCATTTTAACTCGGACCATTCTATCTTCCTTTTAAAAAAATTGCATTTTTTTCCCGAGACTGCAGCAATTCGTGCAGATCGTCTTTTAGTTTTCAACTTTGATTTTGAAATCTTCTTAGGATGTTTTGACCTATTACTTATAGGTATAGATATATATAACAAGCAGTATATTAAAATAGTTATTAAATATGTATATGCATGGAGACCTTTAGGTTTTTTGGAGCAGTACGTATGAGAAATCAATGTTTAGTTTGCCAGAATTAAAACTCTACATAAGTGGTCTGAACTCAAATTGCATTCGAACCGCATGCACGGCCTGAAACCGGGGAGCCAGAATTTTTTTAAGGAAATTCCAAACAGCTAACTAGATTTTAACTCAATTTCAAATTTATGTTATTCAATATTTATCGAAACCTACATAAACTACAAAAATAATTGCGCAAAGAAAAAAAATTTAAAATATATCGTGCTAATTTTCTATGTGTAACAAATTTCTGTTGGTTACATTTCCGAATTCAAATGAACTAGCAGCTAAACATTAAATTTTTGGATTGTCAATCATTTTAAATAATTCTAATATGTTGAATTTATTACTAAATAACTTATTTTTAACATAAATTTAAAATAAACAGGTTATGAAATATTACCAAATTTTCAAAGAAAACTTTCTCAGTGGCATAAAAC
Source organism: Stegodyphus dumicola (assembly GCF_044657685.1). Taxonomy (NCBI): domain Eukaryota; kingdom Metazoa; phylum Arthropoda; class Arachnida; order Araneae; family Eresidae; genus Stegodyphus; species Stegodyphus dumicola. Next base: position 112,761,255 of record NC_140770.1, on the reverse strand, counting down.
TTTAGAACGAACGACAGCCTATTCTCTTTTAGGTATTAAACATTTTATCGACACGTGCAGAAAAAGTATACAAGACTGCATGTAAATAGTTATACATTTCTGTATTTTTCACAGCTTAGCACTTAACGGCGTTTCGAGTTTCATAACGTTTGTAGCCTCGGAGAAAAATTACTGGAAACTATCTTTATCAGTTATATATTGATCAGTCGGGTCTTTTTGTTAGACTTGTTAATTTTCAATTGCGGAAAAGTCTGTTCACATATAAATATATTCCAAAATAAAGCGATTATTCTTATTACAAATATTCGCAGCTGAGGTTATTTATTTTTGCACAAGTACGAGTCAAAGTTAGTCTGAACTATATCGAAAATCTTTGAATAAGTCCAATCTTTGAAGAAAATTTGTATCACATTCTAAATTAATTAGTTCCATTTGTAGGTTGCGAGGTACGTCATTCGAGTAAGCTTTTAATCGTAATGAAAATAACATAAAATCGGACTCCAAATCATTAAATATGTTAAATCTACTTTCAAATTCTTTTCGTAATAATGCTATAGAAAAGTAGCGTATTCTTGAGATCTTTCATTTAGAATAATACGGCAGAATATAAGAAGTAGATAATGTGCTAATGTTTTTATTTCAGTTGTGTTTCCCACATCTACAATTTAATTTTAAAAGCGAAATGGAAGCATACATGTCAGTGATAAGTTTATCTTTACACAGCAGTGTTTAGTGAGAATGCAAATCGCCAATTAAATCAACAAGAAATTCTGAATTTGTTATCCATGTATCACAACAGAGCTCTTCGAAGGATTTTTTTTTTTTTTTTTTTTTGTGGAATGAAAATTTTGATTTCATTTATTAAATCAAAATTTGTTTTAATACAGCTCCTCGATTTAACCACCATATCTCCTTATATAAATCATTTCTCGGTACCATTTTCAATTTCTTCAAGCAACACAGCAATTCTCGATGGTTCATAGCTCTTTCACGGATAAAATTTACTGTTTTAATCATCGTTTCCACAATATCGTTCATCTGCACACTTTTGGCACAAAATGCTTTCTGATGAATAATGCAATATATAGCCTAAAACTCAATCTGAAAATTTTCTTCTTTCACTATATTTCTTAATTTTACCGCTATTCCATTTTTTATACACCCTAGCAGCTACACTATCGCTAAAAAATCTAGCGTTCTCATCTCAGTTTAATTTTTATTTATCTATTATATTTTTTATTTCAAAAAAATATTCTGCAAGTTTTTTTTTTTTTTTTTTTTTTCATAAAAATTATTTCTAGTAATTCCTCAACTACTTCAAATTCAGCAACAACACTTCGTACGAAAACGTAAGCTGTGCTATATCTGTTATGTCAGTGCGAGAATGCTGCAAATTCTATTATTAAATTCTATATTTTTTTTATTTAACTATTATTATAAATCACTAGCAATTTCGTTATTACGATCTGTTACTTCGTTGGCTGATAAACTAATATTTTTAAATAATTGTTGTTTATCAAGACAAAGAAGTTCATCTGATTTAATAAAACAATCTATAACGAATGCACCATCACTAAATGGTTTTGATCTTTTTGGAAAGTGCGAGAGCAAAACTTGCATGAACTGTTGATCACTGGGTTTACTTCTTCCGTAAAATCATTGTGTTGTTATGAGTTAAATTTTAGGTAGTATAATTTTTCTTCTCTCAGTTTACTGTCCAGCATTTCAGATTTTCTTTGTGATTCGATCGCCTTCTTTTGGAACTGATATTCCCTTGTTATAAATAAAAAATGCAATTATATTGCACACAATACCACAAACGTACATAATTTTCCATTTATATGAAAAACATGTCCTTCTTCTGGCTCTTTTCTTTTTTCTTTTCTTAAAGATACGGACTGCAGATTAATCTCTTAATTAAAATCACAATTATAATTTTATTAACAACTTTAATTCAACAAATTGAGCTTTCGTATGAAAGTAACAGTAAATTTTGCATGATTTGAAATGGCAGGCGTTGATGTAACCTAGATCTAAAAGCAAGTACAAATAACAGGCTTTACAACCCACGTGTTAATTTGTCTCCATCTGTTTAGCAATATGAATTTCATAGCTATTCATCCAGAGTACCAACTACTGACTGTTCCAAGGGAAGTAAAATTACTATTGTAAATGCTATGTTTAGTCAATACACGGAATAATTTAATAAAGCTTAAATGATAATTACAGAATGGATTAAGCATATTTTAATTCACAATAAATAAAAGAAGACTTTAAGGTTAGAACATCAAAGCGATTTTTTTTATTTACGTTTTTTTTTCTTGTTACCAAGCTAGAGAAACTAAACTTTGCAACAACAAAGATAATATTATAGGGAGAGGGAAACTGCTACGGTACCAACTGATTAGGGAAAAAAAGCGTACATACCAAGAATATAAAAGTTCTGCAAACTGACGAAACAAATTATTAACTGACGAATAAATTTATGGAATGTACCAACGTCCCACCTTAGCCTAGACATGCGGCCTGGCATGCAAGTAAACAAAGACAGAATTTTTTTCATTTAACTAATACCGTAAATCTGCCATCTTATTTTTTTTTTCCATTCAATAGCAGTCACTTTTGTAAGCACAATTCATATCTTTCTAATGTTGTTCACATTTTAAATTGTGTAATTTCCTGAGATGCGATGATTAATGTCCCTTTCTCATACCTTTAGTTCTTTCGCAGCTCTGTCAGAGCGCTGCATACGTTACGAAACTACTTTTGGCTGTTTGCCTACGGTAACGGAACTCAATTGGAATGTAATGACTGCTGAAAGGTTTGTGAGTATTTTTCTATTTACCTGTTAAATACTACTGTATTTTCCTGCTCAATGAATTTGTTCTATATCGAAATCTATAAGTACTATTTATATTAAAACAAATACATAACTGAAATGTACTGGCGGACTGCAAAAAATTGCTTCCATATCCGCCAGTTTGACATTACCCTTCTAGATCTTCCATTTGCTCTCACTTACACAGTAAAGGTACGCACGGGAGAATGGTGCAGTAAAGAAAACAAGCGTTTCGCTAAAATCAATGCCAGTCTTAATTTTATTTCAATTTAATTTCAAAATTCGTTACATGTTTGGTGTTAATCATTTAATGGCAAGGACCACTGAAGTTATCTACTGTGCAATACCTTCGTCTGGCCCAATAGCATATGGCCCAAGTTGCATATGGGAAAACCATAGAAATGAAAAGTCGCCAGTCTGTCCAGTCACTAAGAGCAAAAATGGTGGTAGCTACCAGTACTTAAAGTCATTCAATACGTGGAGACAATATTTGTATCGAATTTCTTCCTAATCCTTGAATTCATTACTTTATTTTGCAGACTCTTTCATAATCATTTAAAGAAATCATTTTTTACATCTAACTTTTCCTTTTCATAAAAACTTTCAACTTTTTCTCATCGTAAAAACCAGCAAATTGACATAGTTACATAACATTTCTAACATAATCTAAGCTTTAACATTCTTAATCATAATTAAAATGTTCGCCAAAGGAAGCGATAAGCAAGGCTCTATAGTAAACCACAAAACTATCCCTAATATCCTAGTTCTGTTAGTCATTGTCATTGGTAACGATTCGTTCTGTTGCATCCCATCGTTAAAAGTGGGAATTGCAAAAGAGGGCGTTACCAGTGGTCGGGAATTAGCGACACAATGATTTAACGGCGGGCGGAAAAACTTCGCAAGGTTCTGGCAATATAACTCTTTCTTATTCTTTGCTGCCAACGAAGAAAGAAAAAGCGCTGTTTCAGGATAATAGTTTTCTTAATGTAGTCTTCTAAAACAACAATTTTTCTTAAGTTGTGTATGTGTAACAACTGCAGCAAAATTCTTTGTTTATTTTCAGCATGTTGCATGCAACTGAGTACCATTTCATACAGAATCGAATAGAAAATTTTAAAATAGTACCATCTCGATTTAAAAACACCCAATCTGACTATCTATAATTCATAAGTATTTTTATTCGTACGACTTGCTACATAAACTAAATAGAAATTAATCTGTATTTAAAACTTTATTTTAAATAGTATTTGCTGTGTGTAAAGTCAAAACAAAAAGAATTTAGTTAATTCCATAAAATATCATAATAAACCGTTATTAAAATTTAATTACCGCATATCTAGCATTTAACAAAAACCCCGCCTTTTGATTTGAAGATAATATACAGATACATAAACGCTTGAGAATTGCTAAATTGGGGCTTGATTTTAACTAGAGGTAGAAAGGAAGATTCAAGCAAAAATGTTAATGTTATTGAAAGCTATATGGCTTCTACTATTGGTTTGAAATGTTTATTGTTTTCAGTTCGCAGATACGCTATTTTGGCAAAATAAGAATATTGTTGCAAGCTTCGTAAACAAACGATTCAGTGAAATAATCCCTGGATTTAATATTTAAGTTTGCGTCTTTATCAAACAACATTTGTATAAGACTTTAGTTTGCGATGAAGTAAGAGTATAATAAATTTTTTGTAACCCTTGGTGTTTAGCATTTTAAAGAATTAATATTAAATGTTAGTTCAAAAAAATATTCTAGGTTTTTATTTTCTGCTCTACCAATTCTAAATTCATTTGGCCTATCGCAACCGCTTAGCTTAAAATTATCTGAGATTCAAACTGAATTCTGCTTAGAATTATAAGATCACTTTTTTTTAATTTATGCATCTTACACAGGGGGCCTGTTGAGAAGCTTACTGCGATACCGAAGGGCCCGGCTCTAATCTCGGAGAAGGCATGGCTTCCTTCATAGAATGAATCAGTGGCCCACTTATTAAGTTCGCCCACAATAAAGTGGCCACCAGTTCCGGTTCGCGTAATGGCAGACCGCACATTGAGTTGAACAGTGTTAAACGAATGTCGCATACTGCGCATGCCCAGAAAAAAAAATTGGCGTAATTATTATGTTGGCGCGATTTGTAAAGAAGATAAATGCGGTATATGGTACATGTACAGCCATCTGATTGTAAACAAATCTGGCGTTTAAGTCTTCGTAGAGTATATGTGCAATGTACAATAATTTCTGTGTCAAAATAAGGGGGAAAGTGCAGTATCACCCACTGCTTGGCGCGTTTTTAAGAATTGCACATACTCGGTATCCATATATGCATCGATCTATTTTTACTTGAAAAAAAAATCCCAGAATTGCACAAAAATGACATTGCGCACTTCCTTGACTATATCCATGTACACATCGACTTATTTTCTCTTAAAAAGGCAAAGAAAATTGACAAAAATCCAACTTTTCTTACTCTTGTAAAAAGCGCTAAACAAATAAGTGGGCGCTTCTGCACTTTACCCTTTAATTCATTGAAATAAGAAAGTAAAAGAGCGAATATAGGTTAACAAACTAAGCGAGAAAATCCAGTTTACATTACTGAATTATAACATGTAAACAAATTATATCTAAATAACGAATTGTTACGCACTACATATGTTAACAAATATTAAATGCACTGTTATTGACAAATTAAAATGAAACATATATTAGAAAAATAATCAAGTGCGCGGTTTAATCCTAGTATCCGGTGCACACGGGACTTGGCTACTTTTGGCGACTTTATGATGAGCAGTAAAAACGCGACGTATACGATGAGTAGTAAACAGGTCATTCAAAGAATATATATGGTTATGCATAGTATATACTATATATATAGTGTATATACTATGTATATACACACATAGTATATAGTGTATAGTATATATATAGACGTTCTTTGGATCATTTTTGGTGTTGGTGATAATTTTCAAAATCGCGCCAAGGCTGCACCGTATGCTAGGATTTTACCTTAAGTGCAATCGGCACGAACGTTAAAATGACTAAGAAACAAAGTTCCACAGCACTGCAGTTGAATTTAATAGTACATCTTTTGAGTTATTAGATTTCTTGCTCTGCTAAAAGGCGTTTGTTGAATTTTTCAGCGTTAATTAATAGTTTTAATTTCTCTGAGACATCTACAAGTGAACAACGAAGTAACTATCTGTAATTGCTTTAATTCCTTAAGCAAAGGAAAAACTAATTTTCATAATTCATTTGTATTCCTCGGCAGCTGAAATTACGATCAAACATTCAACAAGTATAAGAGAAGAGTTTCTGTAAGAATAAGATTTATACTCTATATACTCCAAGTGTGCTTTTTAACTAAGCAAACTTATAAAATTATATGAAAACATATGAAAAGAATTAAGAATATAATAATAAGCGTATTTTTATATTCGATATTTCTTATCAGTACCACTGGTTTAGTGTGTGTGTGTGATTATGGCAAAGCCTCGAGGACTATCCCCACTGGTTTAGAGAAAAGAAGCTGAAATTTATTATATTACGGATGATTCTTTCGTACAACATATGCTAGACATATTAATGAAAATATACCTATTTTCACCAAACTCTGTATATTTGGGATATTCTTAGATTTTCCAAAATTCAATCTTTATTAATAGACATACATGCATACACACATACATAAATAATTTGCATTAAGGCTTACTTTTTCAAAATTTTTAATCACCAATTGCCTTTCTTTTCGATTTAACATACTTTTTGTGAAAGTTTATTAGATTTATTTTTATTTTTATTTTCATTATACTTCCTGTATTTTAATGATTAAAATTTTTTTTCACAGGTCTTTGACAGTAGTAAATTTATTTATGTACTTTATATAATGCAATGCAAATAAAATAGTTCTAAGATTAAATAACGCACCCCAACAACTGATTATTATATTGAAAAATAAAAGCATAAATACGAATACATATTAAGCCTGGAGCTAGCTAATATGAAAAATGGAAGTTGTTTGCTTAAGCAACAAATTAATGTAAATAAATACACTAGTTCAGTAATGAGATCAATAGTGAATAAATGTTTAAAAAGAGCAGAAAAACATTGCAAAAAAGAAGTGCAAAAAATGGAACAAACGAAAAGATAGTGCAAGCAATAAAGAATATAAAGAATTTACATTTCTTGGCAAATCGTCGTCAGGGCTTGGTATATCGAGCTTCTTTCGATACACTTAGCCTCTTACTAAAATGTGATGAGAGATGTAAATTCTTTAAATTTTTTTCTTTATTATGATTTGCACTACCTTTTTATTTGCACCATTTTTTTTTTATTTTTTGTTCTTTTGCAATATTTTTTGTACTTTTTAAGCATTTAGGGACTATTGATCTGCTTCATTGCTACAATCTCATTGCTGGATTAGTTTATTTATTCACAATGGTTTATTTTTAATCATTTTTATTGTTCATTATTTTTTATATTAGCTTGCTCCATGTTGAATAGATATTGCATTTTTTTTTTATTTTTCCTCTTTGTATATACACTATTTTGCAAAAAAATCGAAGCACCAAGAAGAACTTTTGCGATAGTGACGAAATTTGGCTTGCAAAAACATCTTGATCGAACATGCAAATGATCAAAGTTTCAAGGCAAATGAACAGGAATTGCGATCATAGCGCGCATTTCTAGTGAGCAGTTTGCAAAGTATAAAACCAGTAACAGAGGCAGAGAATTTATCTTTTTTTGTTGTTGCAGACATTGTAATTCCGTAAAGAAGCAACTAAAGATGTCATTACGACGATATCGAAGACCTTACAGACAACTAAACGACTTCGAACGTTGTCGCATTGTAGGGTTGTGTGAAGCTGGGTTGTGTGAATTCTAGCTCTCTTTCCCTACTACCAAACTTTCGACAGGACTTGCAGCTCAATGATATTTTAAGTTCTCCAATGCCACAAAGACACTCATATTTACCCATATTCATACCTTTAACCAAATTCGATTCAGTTCAAAGATGTGGTATTTTGCATCACTAAACACTATACCGATCAGGAATGTATAAGCTTCAACATTACTTTGAATGGAACATTACTTTGAAGCTGTTCCATTTGAAGTTTATACATTCCTGATCGGTATAGTGTTTAGTGATGCAAAATACCACATCTTTGAACTGAGTCGAATTTGGTTAAAGGTATGAATATGGGTAAATATGAGTGTCTTTGTGGCATTGGAGAACTTAAAATATCATTGAGCTGCACGTCCTGTCGAAAGTTTGGTAGTAGGGAAAGAGAGCTAGAATTCGTCCTCAGGGACATTCTGTATCAAAGCTGGGACGGAGTGTCCGAAGTCTTACTATTAACCAAAGTTACTATACTACAAGATTTGCTCTTATATGAATTCACCAACTCCTAGTATATTCAAAACCATGTTTTTTCCTACTTTCTTTGTGCCTTCGTTCCTCTATTTCTGTAAGTAAGTGACGTCAGCATTGGAAAGAACCTAAATTTGTTTGTCTAATTGTAATTGTTTTTTACTAAACTTGTTTGTCTTGCTATCATTTATAAGATGCCTAAGGCCTTGAATGATTTCCTGCTATATTTGTCTCTTCTTGATCATGATAAATTCGTGGACCTAGAAAGGATTATGTTCATATCAGAAAGATTAGTTGTAGAAACATTAGGTAGTTTTCTGAAAACAGGAGAAATGAAAATGAGCCCTCGCCGGGACTCGAACCACGGACCTCTACGCACCGAGTGTGCTGACCACTACGCTACGAAGGCATGCTAAGAAGGTGGGAGAAATACCTTATATACTTCCCCTTTTAAAGGGCGACTGGGGATTAGGGGACTCAGTCGCCAGATCCCAATGGTGTATAATTATCATATACCATTTTTTTAGTTCGGGCGCCACTTGGAATTTTTCGGAATCATGAAACTGAAGAAATGACCAATGCCCTCGCCGGGACTCGAACCACGGACATCTCGAATACGCGCCGAGCGTGCTGACCACTACACCACGAAGGCATGCTAAGAAGGCGGGAGAAATACCTTCTATAGTAATAACAACAACACAAAGCTTGTGAAATTCCCCACACCCAAATCCCAATATCTATGCAATAGCTCTAACTTTTTTTAATGATGCAAAGATTTAATATTTGAAAATAACGCCTCTTCACCGATGAGAACATTTTTAGATATTTCTGCTATTCATGTTAATTCGGAAAAGAAGAAAGAAAATAGCCTGATGTAACTTTAATTATAAACAAAATAAAGCGCAATATAAAGCTTGGGTAAAAATACTTAAGTCCTACCTCTCGATAAAAATTTGCAAATTTTTATGATTTTAATGTCCTAAAATTTACGATGTCACCAAAACTTATGAGTTATTTTCAAATCAGTACAATTTTTTCTTACCTTCTGTAAGAACCTAACGAAACATTTTCTTTTAATTAGACGTCATTTAATTTAGAAATATATTTGATTCATCAATTTCTCGTAATAAACTTCGGGGACTCTTCTAAAATATCTCTCAAAAAGAGCACTTGACTGTTTTTAATGAAAACCTCTTGATTCACTGACCTCAAAAAACCACAAGTGGGCAAACTTAAATTGAATATAAATCACATGTATGCATTTTTTTCATTTCGAAATTCCTTAACAAATTGGATATTTAATATTTGTATGATTTAAGTGCACGGTCTTTCATTTATTCTTTTTTAATGGCTGCTAAATTATGTTTATGTGACAGCTGGCAAAAGCTGAATAAAAGGAAAAAGCTTACGTTTACACATTTATTGCTATTAAAAAACATTCGCATATTTCATAAACTGATTTTTTTTCCTTTCCTTTCACAAGGAAAAGCATTTCATTTCAGTTTCTTTAAAGTGTTTGAAAAACATCGCGGAATGAGAAGGATCAATAATACAAGTTGAAGATATAATCTTTAATAAATACTTTCTTTAAAGTTAAGGAAAAATTTTAATTAATGTTTCAGCACGCTCCTTATTTTATGAATAACAAATAAAAGTAAATATTTTTATTTTTTTCTTCATCTGACACGTTAATAAGATAAAAGACTTCACTTTAGGTCTCATACTTAACATAGACTTTATCTTATTTAACTTTCTACACTCACTCAAGATTCGTATATAATTTTTTGAGAAGTATTTTTGAAGTTAAACGTTTTTATACTGTGAACTGTGGTAATAAAATAATAAATAATATTTTTATATTTTTTGAATTTCTAATATTGATTTCAGGAAATACCTGACATGCATTAGTCAGATGTAATGGCAGTAATGGCAAATATGTTTAATTCTTAAGTTATCTTAGAGATGTTATTTTTTCTAATTTTCAAACAGAATGTTCAACAAATAACCATACACTCCCCAACTATTTATTAAATCCTAAACACAAAAATCTATTCGGATTCTACTAAGCATGATAAGTTTTTGTAATTTTCAATTAAGGTGCTTTATTCCAAAACTTGTCTTGCATTGGTTATGCGTTCGATATTTACGTCATTCTGACCTTTTAACGTTCAGTTAGCAAATACGATTTTTAAGCTTTTACTTTATGTTTTATTATTTTCTTTCTCGCTTATCAGGCTCTGTCATGAAGAAGAAGAATTCGGAAACTGTTAAAGGGAAAAATATTCTCATTTCCTTTCACAATACCAGCGCTTAACTCTATAATACAGAGTTATTATTGTAATCAAAATATCGGTGCATGACATTTCTAATAGTATTATCTATTAATCAAGAAACAATTTACAGTGCATGAAAAAGAAATAGCTCTTAAGCTTGCTTTAATTTAAAAACAACCCGTATGAAATAAAACGTTTGCAATGTAAATCGGAACGTTTTTCATGTAACAAAACAAAAACGCAGAACTTTAAAATCCGTAGTTTAATTCTATGTTTTAAAATATTTTCCACAATTATGCAAATGTACATAAGCAGGCACATACAAATGTAATTTGCTACAAAATAATATCAAAATCAAATCGAAGAAAGCATTCTAGTAATTACTAGTGGTAATGATACTTCTATACATCTCTACATATAATAAAAGAAAGAGTCTGTGTGTCTTTTTTGTTCATGCTGCGCGTAAGCTAATAGACCCAGAGCTGCGAAATATTGTATATAGGTGAATCTAGACAAGAGCCGGTGAATCACGAAGCGATTTTTTCAAAATTCGATTCTGATTTTTTTAAATTTTAACTTTCGATATTATAGCGTCATTTTAAATAGTTTCATTCCTTTAGAAATGTGGTTTTGGCAACAGTTTTTCATTCAGTTGTATACTGGACTGCTGACTGCTGAAAATCAGCACCGTTGCCACTTGGAAAAACGAGGGCGATAAATCTGTGCAGTTTTTTAATTTAACGTTTCTCGTGGATACTGGACGTTTATCGAGAGAAGGCTACGGGAAGTTGATTAATTTATTTATTAGGATAATTAATATTTGTATTAAGAGATATTGCTTATTTCATTTATTGTAATTTTGTTATATGCAATACATTTTTTAAACTTAATTTAATTTTTTGTAATTTTTAATTTATTTATTTTTTATTTTGGATGAAGCTGTTCTGCAGAGTAAAATTCTGCGCAGTTTTTAAATTTAACGTTTGGTGTTCCCTTCAGGCAATTTTCCGATACATTTAAAAGCCAGACGAAGGCTGGCAACGTAGCTGCTAGTATCAAAATAAATAGAACAGTGAGTATGTACTGATGCTGATCTGAAGACGATACAGTATGTTACAAACTTTGAGATTTTAATTCTCAAGAGAAAAGTGTCTTGCATCCAAAGTTTTAGCTGTTTCGCTTTTCATATTTTTGTTACTTCAATTTTCCCTTAGGTTTCCCTTAAGTGAAAGAGAAAAAAAATTACCTTGACTTACTCAAATAACCCTCGTAAACCTTGTCATGGCCAAACAAACAATTAATGTTCGTTGGAAAGTTATCCCTCCGACTGAAACTTAACTGACATGAACTTGTTAAACAGAACAGACTTGACAGAACAGAAGGAGAGCCGTCCAATCGGTATAGTGGTTAGCGTCGCTGACTGCCGGGCTGGAAAACCCAGGTTCGAATCCCGAAGAAGGCATGGTTGTTTTTAAATGTATAGTGTCGGTGCGGCATGGCGGCACTCTAAACGGCTCGCCGCATATTTAGAGTCCTCTCGTGTGGTTTGGTGAAAAGGGAGAGGGGTGGGAGAACCTTCCATCAAAGTTGGGGCGAAACTAAGCTAAATCGCATTGTCACCTATAAGGTGCCCGAGGCTGTTGCCAACGACAGGCGTATCTTGCGCACCTTCATACGAGGAATTTCATGGGCTTGGGATGATGTTACTCTCAGACAAGTGAACATGAGTAACAACAGCAACAAATCTTATTTAAACGCATACAGTTTCAAAAATTGATGAACAACTTTAACCTTGGAATTCCTGTTTGCAGCTTTGCACGATGTATGGATTTACTGGGTCTGCACATAAACGCATTTCGAATGACGTAAGTATTTTCATTGCTGAAAGTTGCCCTAGCTGCATTTCCTTCGCGCAAAACACGGGTGCAAAATCGTACTGTCACCTGTAAGGTGTTCAAAGCTGTTGCTAACGACAGGCGTAAACTAGCGCTCCTTGCCACGAGGTATTTTGTGGACTTGGGCTGATGTTACGGTTAGACAAGAGAGCATAAGTAACAACAACAGCAGAAAAACCTAAATACTATTAAAAATCTGCAACTTTATTTCGCTATCTATAGCAGTATATAAGTGTAAAAGAGAGAAATAATATTTATAATCTGCAGAGTCATTAGGTTCTTTTGAAGCAGGAAACGTGACAAATAAGCAATGCCCTCACCGAGACTCGAACTCTGGATCTCTCGCAAGTATGCTTCCAATTATACCTCGAAGGCATGCAGAAAGTAGGAAGTAATAAATCTTTCTATGAATGCCTATTTATTAGATTTGGCAAAGTACACTAGAATTATCTGTTTAAGTAGTGGAGAACCTCAATAGTGGACTTTTGAGCGAAATTAGTATGTACTCACACTAGGACATAAAGAAAACCACAATGTCCATGCAACCAACCCGCTGTTTGAGATTTGAAACGTTTTCGAATTATTTCGTGTTTAATGGTATTACCAGCCCACTGCTAGTAGTGAATTTCTTTGACCAAAGAGATTGTATTCCAACTCAAATATTTAATCTGATTTAAAACTTTCAGACGCAGAATATTTTCAACTTCTGTAGCTGTATCTGAAATAGGTTTTGACCGACGCTAACTGCTAGCTGCCGTCTATACTATCTGCCATATTGTAGTTGCCATCTATTGCGTGCTAGCTATCGTACATGCTATTATTATTCGGCGAGAGTTAAGCTAGAAGCAAATAATAGAGTAAAACTAAAATAACAGTGTTTGAATTTAATTTATATAGCATAAAATTAATACATATTATATGCGAAAGCAATTGTCATTAATGTTACGTTCTGACTGTAGGTATCCTAGTCACTTTATTACTAAAACCGCTTTATCATATTTTCCTTTACTAAACAATGCACTTAAAAAAAAAAAAAAAAAAAGGGATTTAAGTGCCATGTGTGTAAATAAGTGACATATATCTAGAAGCCTATCCGTACAAAAAAATTTTTCTTTCTGAACTTATTCGTCACTAACACTTCTAGTCCTATTTTTTTTTTTTTTTTTTTTTTTTTTTTTTTATAATCTGCGATCTTCTTTTCTTCTGCGATTTTAAAAATCGCTTTGTGAGCCTTAGCCGTTTATCTGGTCAAGCGAACAACATTGTAAATGGGGTATGCTATCGTCGCCTACGTGAAATAGTATCAAACATCTTCTGTCTGTCACCCTCAACACCCTCTTCTTTCCGCACCGCTTTTGTCGCATTTAACTCCGACTGTCCGTCTGTCTTTGAGCAAAAGGGGGATCGGGGGGCTAGAGGAAAATGAACGAGTTTTGGAAATTTTCGAGAAACTTCTGATTCATTCAAGCGGGCAGAGGCTGATGTAGTCGTAAATGCCCGTGGTAGCCCCAGACTTTTATTGTGGGACTCTCCATAAATTGAGTGTTTCTGCCTTCAGGGGGAATCCCAATAAAATCTGAAATGTGTCTCAGATTGAAAGAGAAGCATGAAAGTAGTCTTTAAAATAATAAAAAATAATTAAAAGCTTCAAAATAAAATAAAAACTTCTGAAATGAACTTGCGCAGAATTTTATTGCTCCCATTTGTGCTACACCAGTGTCCTGAAAAAACAGAAAATACTATCTCTTCGAGGCATTTTGTTACTACTTAATTACATTATGCTTTTACTACCACTTATTTATATTATTAGTAGTATTCAGCAGGCTTCGTGAAAAAGTGCCCTAGCGAAATAAATGCACAGCTGCGGCTTGAATATTTAAGTCTTTTCCTTATAAATTAGAGCCCTCCAACGGCCGAGTGGTTTCGCTTTAACGATCAAAGATATAAAGTCCTTGAACACTAGTACTTCGGTCTGAGGCTCGAATCCCACGAAATGGCTGACTGCATGGTGTTTTTGTGGATTTTTCCATGTGTGACATGTATACGAGCCAGGTTCCCTTACAAAGTCCTCCACGAAAGCATCCCTCCCCTTAGGCAAATAGCCCTCGACCCTTTGCCGTAATCATATAAACCAAAACCAAGCCTTCTTAAATAAATACACAAATCTTGTAAGGATCTTAAGTTTTACTAACGCTTATTTTATTTTAAAACTTTACTATCCTCTCTTATTTTCTCGTTCCGGCCGGAATAAACGCGTGAATATGTTTTATGCAAATTGTACTTGCTAACGTCCAAGTATTCAAAGTGTGGCTTTTCGCCAAGAGCAGAGTTAGAGAGAGAGAAAGTGAGCCGCCTTGCCACTGTATTACACATTACACACGAATTTCCAATCAGCTGCTGTCTGCATTTAAGGCCAGAGGTTTAGTCTTCTAGATATTTAAAACGTATTGTAGTTTCGGCAGTTTGTATACTACATACGTAATAATTTAAAAGGCCAGTCTTAGCGTTAGTCAATTGTGTAAAGCACTCGCAATTAACTCTTAAGTTAACTCCTACTCTAAGTTTACTCTTATTTTTAGTTAGTTAGTAGTTTTTATATTTTTAAGTTCAGACAACAAGTTGTTGGTCGCTGATCCCGAAGCGCGGAAGCACCTGTAATATCGTATACAATAAAGGGTAAAGTTAACTCTTCCTGCTTGTGTCGTCCATTCCACACATATTTGAACATAGCTTCATTAAGCTCCCTGTTCCTATTCAGGACACGTCATGTTCGCGAAACAAATCAAAAGACATAAAAGTCCTGATAAACTAATAGCCATTTTTGTAACTTGGTTAACTTGTATTTAGCTGTCGTTACTCATACTATTATTACTTTAAAATAACTTCAGGTGTTTAACTAAAATTTGTATGCCAATATGGAATTGCAGTTTGCTTCTAATCTTATAATTATTAATTTTTTAATAATTTCTTAAGTTTATAAGATATTTTCACCCTCTCTTCTCCGCATGTCTTCATAGTGTAAGTAAAAGCACCTTCGACATATATTCAGAAGCTCTTGAGTTCAAATTTCGGCGAGGGTATTGCGGATTTCTTTGATTTCGTTGCTTCGAAAAATTTTAAAAGACTCTACTACAGAGGCTCCGGAACCAAAACGGTGGCTGATAGTAATTCGTCACCACCAGGATTTGGCGATCGGGTCTCCTCATACTCAGTCATCCTTTAAAGGGGGAGAATATAAGGGATTTTCTTCCTCCTTCACGCATGCTTTCGTGATGTAACTACAAGCACGCTCGAGGTATTCTCTCCGGTGGGGATTTCGGGTGAGGAACTGCGGATTTCTTCAGCTAACTGACATCGAAATATAACCTGATAACTTTACAATTTTTTTATTTTAAACTAAGATTTTCGAAATGTGATCCAAAGTTTCAATTTGTTAAACTTTTAACCATCTAATGAAACTGTCATAACACTTTCTGCGGAATCGCAAAAATGTTTATGTGAAAGAGATTGGGGAGGGGGGGAAAGTTAAAGATTTTAAGATCAGAGTGGAGTGTTGTTTTTATTGAGTTAGAACAATATATTTTAATACAAAACTTCTGATAGCAATTATGTATTATGAAAAACATTAAATAATAAATTTTACGATTCATTCATTATTGTATAAATGCATATTAGCAAATGAAGAATAGTTAAAACAAAAAAATGTATCCAGGCTGACTGTACAAGAATGCGTTAAGCTTGTGGTATCCAAATAAACAAGTACTGGAAATATGAAGTAATGTAACTTATACAAATATAACTTAAATATAAGAGTAGATAACTAAATGTTTTTATTATGCATAATCATTTCAATATTTGTCTGTACGAAAGTATAGTAGTTAACCATACGAAGTAAGCAAAGATTAAGTTTTCCTGGAGGTATTAACGGAATCTGGCTCTATTTACGTAACGTATTTACGTACGTAATAAATATGAAATACGTTGTTGCTAATCTAATGAGATAAAAATTATTGAAATACGCATTCGTACACGTGCGCATTTAAAAATAGTATACTTTATATTATTGTTACTATCGTTACGGATATAGTATTAATTAGTTAATGTTAGTAGAATTATAAATGAAATTGTTTTATTCCCCGTGCAGTGCAGGGCGTGACGAATATTAAAAGAAAGCTAAGCCGGAAAATTAAAAGTACAAGAGTAAGTGCATTTAATATTTAATAAATAAATATCTCTTTGTAATTTTGAGAAAATACCAGAAAATTCTCGCGCATTTAAAAAGCTTATATAAGCAGCATGAAAACCTCTCAGTTCGGATTGATCCTCAAGATTTAGAAAAGTCAAGAATAATATATTGTTAAAGGCCGAAATAAGCGATTTCCTCTTACCCAAAATTAAGACATAGACATCTCAGTTCGTTATTATTTAGTTAGCTGTTGTTTTAAAAGTTTGTTTAGAAATCTGCTCTTGTTGACTGTAGCGAATTCGCGGATTAGCTTTCTCTGGCTGTTTTGAATTAAGTTCTCTTGAACGTTTGAGTAGTTAAAAGATAACTACTGTGAGATATTGTAATACTGCACAAATATCTGAGGAAATTTAAGCATTTTTGTTGTGATAATAATAACATTTGTTCATTTTTCATCGGACTTGTATATTCAATTCCTAACGAACCGATACGCACGCAACACTATTAATGCCTTATTGTTGTCGTTGAATACGACTTTATTAGAATAATCAATCCATACATATAAAACAGCTCAAGTATCACACAATAACAATAATATAAAATAAAAAGAAAATATTTAAAGTAAGAATCGGAACAAATTAACATGGGAATAAAAGTTAAAAATTTAAAAAACAAGGAAAGGAACATAAGAGGTGTATGTAGTCTTCACATAGAGTTCATGAAAGTTCTGGTATTCCAGTATAGTTTGCTTATCTCACCACGTTTCTGAGACTCTGAACCGCCTTAGCCGTAGCTGTTACTAATTTAGCACCACCCACGAGGCACGTGTGAATTGAGGATATCACGGACGCGAGTAACAGCCTTATTATGTTCAAAAACAAACTGCAAAGTATGGGATTGAGGGAAAACTTGCAAACCACCGGAACGTGTATATAAACCACAGAAACCACCGGAAAATCTCCTCAAAATATAAAGAAGAAAAAATTGCCTAAAATCTCTGAATGTTTAAGAAAAAGGTCCTTCATATCAGTCTACGCAAAACCTAGTACGCAGAAAAATATCTCAAGGAAGGTTAAAATATTCCTTTGGTATCTGAACCTACTCTTTTGACTGCACAGGCAAACCAGTAGAAATGATAACAATTACTTTCTAATAAAGGTTTCTATAAATCTGTTGTTAATTTTCATTCGAATTCTGGCAGGTATTAACTTAGGTGAATTGAGTAAAGCAAGGGCAATTTGTCTAAGAGAAGAGAAGCTTTTGTAGATTACTTCTGAAAGATTATTTCAAACAATAAAATATATAACATTTAGTACATAAGAACGATTTTTTATCTTAATTCTTAACTTTATAACTAACTTTTGTTAATATTTAGTAATATATGCAATATCTATCTATCTATCTATCTATATATGTAAAATATAATAAAATGTGATGGCTACCCTAAGAAATAATTGGCAACCTCAATTCACTATTCTAAATTTGATGTTCTCCCCTTAAGTTCATCTTTTTATCCCAAATTCGAGATCTTTCCAAGATCATATGACCGTTACATAACGCTGCTTACAAAGAGAACTAAAACTTAAAATTAACTAATTGCAGCTTAGCTATACATATGCACCTGCCTAGTATAAATACTGCTTCGCGAACAATTACGTCATTCTTTTTCTTAACTTCTCCTGCCTTGCAAAACCTCTGTCCTGCTATGCTCAATTGTACTCCTATGTTTTTTATCTAAAACCCGTGTACATAAAAATTATTGTATTTAACTATGATCGAAAAATATCTTGTCTACAAAAAAATTATTTGATGTGGATTATCATGGAATAAAATAACGTTTCCAAGCGGCCACGTCTGTATTCAAGTGTTATCTTTCTAACTACGTAGTTAAGTCTTTTCAACGCAAGTCGTCGCAACTTTCTTTCTTCAAGTCAAAATATCATACACACACACATAAAACATTTCTTCGTATCATTTGCAATAAAAAAAGTAATAATAATAAGTGATATGTTTTTTACCTACTGGTGTCGCAAGTTTAACTGAATTTTCCTGTGTTTCGCGGGAAAAAGGGATTGTCATCTTGAAAGAGAAAACTGATTTTCTTCGAATTTGAGTGATTGTTCACTGCTCTTATTCTAGTTGGCTACGGAGAATTCCAGTTTTGTTTGAATTAGAGGAGTTCCGAGTTTTTGAGCCTCAACCGAGGTTTCTTAAGCCGTTGCACGAGAGTAAAAAAAGAGAGGTTTTATGAGATTTTTTCGAGTTAGACCTGAGCAACTCTTCTGTGAGGGAGCGGATAAAAGCGCAGCTTCCCTTCGGGACAACCGCGTGACGGGCTCACGTCTTAACTGACGTCGGCGTTTATGACGGAAGATTGGGGCTGGGTCCAACGTTTTTCGCTGATCGACAACTCTTGATTGAGAATTTCATCACTGAGATTTTCTATTATGGAAGAATTGAACCCCAATTGCTCGCGCTCATGATCCAGATTACTTTGAAAAATATGGAAAGAGTGTAGTCGTTATCTCCTGATGTCTGCCGTGGTCTGTTGTCTCCTGTTGTCCATCTCCTGCTGTTATCCTCAGAGGAACTTCGAAATAAAAGGGGAGGCTGATTTTAGAGTTCAAATACTACTATACAGAGTATTGTGCTGGAACTATGAGAAAATTCCCTTTTGTGCTTTGAACAGGCTTCAGTATCGGTTTTCCTGACAACGATGAAGTTTTGGCTGTTATTGGTTTTGACGTTTTTTGACTGGATCCGGGCAGCTCCCCGAGTCCCTCAGACTTGTGTACGCGGATTAAGTGAGTGGATTTTTGTTTCCTCTCGTTTTGCTTTTTACTAGTGTTTTGTCTAAATTGAGGGAGTGAATTTTATTTTTTTTTAATGTTTAATGGTCATGTTTATTTAATTTCGACATGTCTTGAAATAAATATTTCTGAAAAGAAATTTTCACTGATATGTGTTCAGTATTATATCAAGTAATTTAATTGATCACTAAATTTCAGAAGATAAATTGTTCCCTATTTTAAATGTGAATTATTAATTAATGATTTGTAGTATTAATACTCGTAATGAGAGATAAGCGATCAACTGAGAAATTATGAGTAAAATTTTAGATAATGTTTTGTAGGGGTAATCTGGCCAGCTATCTAAAATTATAATGTTTGGAATATTGAATAAATGTGCTTATTGATTTAATTGTCGTATGTTTCATGAGTTTTTATCCGTGGTCTACTGTAGGCCACCCATGTGATGCTTACGGAAAACATGGTTTTACTTTCAATTCGAACCTGGGTATGTAACTTACTGCGGGAGTAGAAAAATTAATTTTTAAGTGTTTCGTGACCATACGATCGGCTTAATTAACTTTTATGAACTGGTGATTAGACTTCTTTAGTGTGAGATTTATCTATCCCCCGGTGTTTTGAAGAGTTCTGTGATGTATTTTGGATGTATAGGGTTCATGGCTATCTCTAGAATTGTAATGAAATTTATGTGTTTTCAGGTTTGAGAGCTCTTATAATTTATTTTGGTGACAGATAGCAGATTGAAGATTTTGTTGCTGAAATTCATTTTCACATTTTGTTTTGATTAATGATCTTTGATTCTATCAAAGCACTAGGGAGGATATTCTCTTTTCATTCTTTGATTTAAAGAGATGAGAGTTGATCTGATAAACCTCATTTTTCTGAATTGTTGTTTTAAGTGAATTTGTTTAACTTAAAGTAGTTTAGAATTCACCAAAACTTTAAAGAGTTAGAATTAAGTTTTTTTATGTTGTAGTTTAGTTTAGTTTTTTTTTTTTTTTTTTTTTTTTTTTTTTTTTCCCGTCACGGCACCGAGAAAGAAGACAGGCAGTTTAAAGTAAAATGTAATTTTAATATTAAATATAACAAAATTTAAGTAACAAAATTTTATTTCACTGTGTATGCACTTTTGATCATTATTACGTTTGTTCATTTACATTTAAAACGCTATTTGCAACATTTTCAGCCGTGAACTAAACGTTTAATTAAAACACATTATTAATTTTCGTTAAGATCCGAAGAGTGGATTATAAATATTGTTTCTTCAAATAATTGAACTTATTAGCAGGTACAATCGAAATTCAACTGAATATATTGGTTATTTTTTGCAACTTCTACACTTCTTTAAATCACTTTCATGCCCTAAACTTGTCTCAATATATACTAAGACCCCCAATGGTCACACCAAACCAGCACCAAGCCAAAAGTAAAACTTATCATTCTTCATCCGCTATCAAGGCCCCATCCTCTCCCCGACTTGTCAGCTTTCCCTATTGTGTAAACCCAGGAAAACTGTAAAAATTTAAAAATTACCTACGTAACAACATCCTGCTCACTCTCCTGGAAGCAATAGAGTAACAGAGCCAGCTTCTTCTCTTTCCCCAGGATTTTGACGCGATCCTTTTCATCTGAGCCTCCACTCCCTCCTCTCTAACACCCTCTACCCTGTTTCTCCCGAATGATTATTTTTATTCTAAAATGCCCCGTCCATTCTTCTTCCTTTTTAGTTCTTCTTTCGAGGAGGAACTGCATGTTATTGTTGTCGGGCGAAGAGGAAGTTTCCCTTAAGATTTAGGGCCTGCTGAGAAGGAATGCTAAGTCACATGTGTCATAATCGGGCGCTGGAAGTCCGACGGGGCACAAACACTTCCTTAATGTTTTATTCTCTCTGCCTTTTTTGGGTCTTGTTCTTGCTACTTTTCAGAATGTCTTGCCTAACTTTTCAATAGAAAAATGTCCGCCTGTTGTAAAAGATTTGCAGAAAGAATCTCAAAGGGTAGGGTTGGCAATGCTGTTTGTTTTATTTTGCTTAATTTCTTGTTTCAAGTTAAATGTGTAAAATAAAAGGCAACAAAATAACAAACTAACTTAAAACTTGAACCAGAAGGTTTGAAGTCAGTGACATAAAAATAAAATAAAATTTTTCTTTCGTTTCGTTTAAATATTTATTATCTTCCAGTAATGAGCCAATAATTTCTCCATTAAATGCGCTAAATGCTTAATTTTTATAACACATAGTGACTGATTTCATACACGATAATAAGTAAGGAATTCTAATTTGAGGTTTCTTTTGTTTCACCACGGGTTCCATTCTTAGTTTATTTCTAAACAGAAATTAGATTCGGCTTTCTAAAGATGAATGTTCCATTTGCAGTTTAAAGTCTCAGAAGAAGAGTGAGGGAATATGATTGGGGGTCGGTTGAATAAAAGATGCAACATAAATATAGACTAGTAGCCTTAAAACTTTGTCCACTTGAAGATCTCCTAAAGCTGTATGGAGCTCTTAAAATTTAATATTTTTTATGAGACTCCTACCATACTCAACAATTAAAAAAAGCTCTGAAATCTGTCAACGTTGCGTACATTTTATCTGCAAAAAGGAAAAACATCAATAATTCATTATATAGTTTTACTCATAAAAACAAATTTACATAATATTAAGTAATAAAAACAATAAAATAATATTACTTAATGAATTACTTTAAATGTCTAGTATTGCAGGCCACTGATACTAACAAATTCACCCGAACTTTGATATTGAACTACGGCATCTCCAGAATAGAATCCCAAAGTTCCTTGGGATACAATTAGAAGAACATTGATGTAGGAAGATTTGCTACCAGAAATTTTCGGTCAATTCCAGGGGAGCTGAAAAATAATAATCAATGGCAATTATTACCGCTGAGCTCATAGATGTAATGATTTCTTTTAGTTTCACTAACCATAAATTATTGAGGTTTTGACAAAGCTTCTAGTCTGTTTACTCGTTCCTTTGATACATGTCCTAACATGTTGAAGTCAAATATTAGTCTCTGTTACTGACATTCAAATTTGTCATTAATCGTTGCAAGAAGATGCAACGGAACTTTTGAACTTTAATATATCTGGGTGAACATCAACAAATTCCAACCTTCAGATTTAGTTCTTTATTATCAAGTACAATACAGAAAATTACATCAGCATTTCACAATGGGAAAAATTAAATTCAATTGATCAATAGAATTTAAAAATTTAAAAACGTAAAATGCAAATAACCTTTTGAATCAATTTATTTATTACTTACTTCGAACTGTAACAATGAGTAAGTTGGGAAATCTGACTGATTTTCGAACATTGCATGATCATGAGGTGATATCGTTACAAAACATCAGTTCATGAAACTTGGGTCTTACTACATGTGTTTAAATTAACTTAAGTGTTGTCGTTATAAAACGTAAATGTCTGGAATGCGAAGTTTCAGGCAAAGAAGTACTCCACAGCATAAACTTAATTACAACAGCCGTCGAATCCTGAGGAGGATAGTGAAGAAAAGTTGTTTATTATATGTGGCAAAGCATCAATTTTAAACTGACTGGCGTCGTTGCTAGCACGAGGACTGGACGTCAACAGCTGAAAATCCTAGGCATCTAATGTTGTGCGGCCGCTAACATTTCCTAATGCAATGATTCAGTTGCAATGGAGCTCAGTGCCATTGGATTATGAAGCAAGAAAAATAGGTTATTTACAGTGAACATTTTGCGAAAAGGTATAGCTATCCATAAAACGTGTGTATTAAGTAGTATATATATATATATATTATGTTTTAAAGTTTAAAAGCATTGTTAGATCCAACTATCAGTAATAAGACTCGAATTTTACCAAGTAAATTAATACATGAACTACATAAAAGCAAAAATATCTAAGAAATTAAGACATTGATGTGAAAGAAGAAATTAAAACTATGCTAAAACATCGATTGGAACAAGAAAACAAAAAAAAGGAAAGTAATCGTGTTAAAAATTAAACAATTATGGAAAAAAAAATTAATCTCCCCTGGAGCTTCAGAGAACTTTTCAAGGGAAAAGTGTTTTGAAGCTTCATACTTGGTCGATTAAAAAGAGAGCCAAGACAAATTTCGTTCTGACATTCGCTGAGACTTGTAAACGCAATACTTTATTCATTTGTCAAAACATTAGAAGAATAAGAAGTCTCATTGAATTGTCTCTTTCCTCATTGCACGAATTCATAGATATTTTATATTAATGCATTATGAAACAAAAAGGTTTTTATCTGTGTCATTGTACGCATGTAAAATATTTCTTTTATCTTTTTTGTGTTGGAAGGCTAAGACAAATAGGGAAAAGAGACAATTCAATGAGACTTCTTATTCTTCTAATTTTTTGACAAATAAATTAAGTATTGCGTTTACAAGTCTCAGTGACTGTCAGAACGAAATTTGTCTTTGCTCATTTTTTAATCGACCAAATATGGATCTTCAAAATTCTTTTTCCTTGACAAATTCTGTTATGAAGCTCCAGGCAGGGGAGATTAATTTTTTTTTTTCATAATTGTTTAATTTTTAACACGATTACTTCCCTTGCTTACTTTCTTTTTCCAATCGATGTTTTAGCATCTTAGTTTTAGTTTCTTCTTTCACATCAATATATTAATTTCCTTAGTTTTTTTTTTTTTTTTTTTTTTTTTTTTTTGCTTTTATGTAGTTCATGTATTAATTTTCTTGGTAAAATTCGGGTCCTATTACCGATAGTTGGATCTAACAATTCTTTTAAACTTAACTTACAATTTAGCAGCATTTTGCGCTAACTTATTCTTTTAGTACTAGCGTGCTTTATTCTTTAATCGTTGACTACTTCCTTTATTTATATATACTACAGCATATATATGTGAGTGTATGATAAAATCAAACTTAGTAGTAATGACCAGGCGGAATTTTGATGGCGTAGAAGTGTTGATCCATAATGAATAGGAAATTGGAGGCGAAGGCAGATTAAATCTGCATTCTTTATTTCAGCAAACATGTTGCAGCCCCAAACAAGTTGGCACATTAGATGTACGAATTCCAAAAAGTTTACATTTTAGATAAATTTGCAGTAAGATAGAAGGAGCAGACAGACTGCAGTTTAGCTAAGCCAAAGCGGAGAAGATAAGTTCATGTTCAGGGTGAAATCTTAATTCAGACTCAGTTAGTTTTGCATTTTGATTGGATAGTTAATATTGCTGTAAAATTACTATTGTCTGGTTTAGTTCCATTTACATCATCAGAATTACTTAAGAATCATATGACATGGATTAATCTCGAAATGACGAGTGAAGAGAGATTAATATTTTTAAAATGCAGAAGGGAATTTAAGCTGCCAATTCAATCTTTTACATATTCTTTATTTTTCTTACACATATATATATATTATATATATATAGTATATTTACGAATATATAAACTGCCTAAACTTTTGTACTTGATGATTAATATAATTCAAAATTTCTCAACTTATATTTATATTTTCATTATCATTTAAAGATCATGAAGTGCTGTAATACAGTTGATATACAAATGATATATTTTTTTTAACTCAATTAGAGATAATTTTGAGCGAAAAATAATAAAATGGTTCCTTTGTATGCCCATAAAACATCTGATGTGGACACCACATGACTTCCTTGTACGAGCTATTAATTTATACAAATTTTTGCCTCATTTGATTTAAACTTATAACCCTGAATTTTCTAACTTCATTGACCGATCAAGGCAAGTTGGTAATGACATGAAATATAGCAAAATTTGAAATTAAATATACGTGTCAATTTCTGTGTCATTTTATTTTTTCATGATGAGTACAAAGCATCCTCGCAAAAAGTATAGGAACCGTGAGACCGCATTCAATTTTAGATTTCGTTATTTATCCAATATCGCTTTTTTATTTGCCATTGCAAAAACATGAATATTTTCTTCATTATTTCTGTACCTAGAAGTGTATGACTGCGATCAAATGACTGCGAAAGTAAAAGTTGGGTAGTGACTTTAAAACTGGGTATGAGGACGCTTATATATATGTATGTATGTAATTTGTAAAGAAATACATCGAGAAAAAGAATGATTTTATTGTCCTGATTATTTAAATTTATTTTTATTAATTAAACCTTTTAATTACCAATTCTAGTTTAATTATTTACAAATTCCAATTTTTGATTTCCACAGTAGTACAAATTACAGTCTACATTTTAATTCATATTTCTAGAAGATAATTTTTCATTTATATTTTGTCTCTCTCTCTACCAGGAGTGCGACAACTCAACACGACTGACACTCTCACAGGAGGAATGATGATAGGAAATAAGAGGAGTGTACTCGTTTCAACCAAGCCGTAATGATGAGGCAACGAAAATGTAACCTCTCAATCATCACTTTTTTTCATTTGTAAATTGTCATTAATATAACTCCACCAATAGCTAAATTAAATAATTTAGTCACCTAGATGTGTTCCCTCTATCTACAATTCCCCTAGATTCGAGCTTACATGGGGGCTCGGTCTCAGTGTTCTGAATTTAGAATATACTACATCCGCTGATGACTGCCATAATATCATTATGAATACTTTAACTAATTTCGATCTGTTATTAGAAACTGCAGTATCAGATTCTGAATCCGACGGTGAATTAGAAAATGCTGCTTAAAAAACATAATTCCCAAAAATAAAATGGTGTCTCAAACCAATAACGCAATTAACAACTTGTTCGAATTTGGCAGCTAGTCAAAGCGCGCAAACCTTCAGCTCAGGTGCTTATTCATAGAAATATCTAAAAAATAATACGCATGTAGTATCATCACTGATAGTAAACGAACAGCAATTCAATATAACTTTCCGTGATTTATGCGACTGTATTAAACCTTTTGACTGTTCTTATGATAATTTAATTGAATCTTTTTTAAATATCCTAGAAGAATTATTTTAAATAAATAGAATTAGAATGATGTTCACAACATTATTCTTACAAAAAATATTTATCGGGCTCTGCTAAAACTTTTGCAAATTCTTTTCACTTTCAAACTTTTCAAAACTTTTATTGCGTTAAAAGAACATTTGTCGGAGGTATTTTCCTTTAAACAGTGAAGATTTGCATAAAAGGATGTTTAAAAGACGTTTAAAGCCAAATGAAACCTTTTTCTATTATTTTATTGCTACGACAGAAATTGGTTCCCCAGATAACAATCGATATGTCTTCTATTTTTTATTATGTGATAAATGGTATTCCATAAAGCCCTAACAAAATTTTCTTATATGGTTGTAAAACTGTAAGTGAATTCCTGCTTCCAAGCATACTAAATTTTATAATGACTTCAAATTTAAATGAAATAATTCTCATCACTTAGAAAGCAAAATTTTTCAGGAGTCTACTCAACCTATAGTTTGATACAATGGGTTTAAAGACCATAAAAGTTTCAGTTGTTCTCATAAACAAACTAAATGTTTTTCCTGCGATTCATTCGGCCATAAATGGCCTACTTGTACTAAAAAATCAAGTAATGAATCACCTCCATCGTTACAAAAATCAGAAACAGCTCTTAATCAAATTGTGATACAGTCACACTAGTATATATATATATATATGTATAATATTTTAGCAGTCGTGGTGAAGCTTGGCATCAAAGTTCAGTCATGGCTTTTTGCAGAGTGGTAAGCCGATATCCAAAGACGACACAAATTGATTTAGCTTTTAATTGCCCATTTTTATTTAATCCAATTAGCAGATCATTTTCATTTTATATGAAACTCTCTAAATTACATATCCATAGTGATTTTAACTGAGTAGGATTGAATTTTTAATTTTCTGCATCATAACTAATTCTAACAAAGGAAAGAAAAATGGACATAGCAGCGATACTAAGAAGCAGTTTGACTGAAAAATAGCCCGTACTCAGTATTTATAGTAGCGGTTACTTAATAGGCTAGCAAATTCTAGAAGATACTGGTCTAGGGTGAAGATCCTAAATTGCAGAAAATTAATTGAAGGTTGCTGGTTCACAAAGAGCAAAGCCATCGTACTTTTTAATATTTTACACACACACACACATATATATACAGTTTTGCACTGCTTACAATAAAAAAGAGAGGTACACAACTACACGTTGTCTCAAAAATCCGTCACCAAACTTAATAGGCTGGTCTATAATACCATGACAAAGAAGATTTACATACGAACTTGTGTCCGAAAATGCAAACGGCGACCGTTAGTGGGCAGTGTTTGCAGGCTTATGGGAAGCGTGATCATTTCAGGCGAGGGCGGTATAAAAGAAGTCTGAATGGGTTTACTAGCTCAAAACTAGCAAATATGCATTACGCGTATGGAGCCGCGGATGGAAATGGCCGAGCCGAATTTCGGATGTATCTTGAGATCTTCCCAAACAGACGTCAGCCAAATCGTGCTTTGTTTGGACTATTCCATCGCAGACTGCATGAGACAAGAGTGAGGCAACAACGTTGCTCCATAAATGTTTGGACTGCTATTATGCGCTGACATGAGAACTGGCCGTTATCTACTGCTTCAAAGCCTCAACAAGAAAACCTATCACTCTTTTTTGCAAAGAGCGGATGTTATAGTTGACGTTTCAACAGCTATACGCCGAAACATCTGTGTGAGAAAGGTAATTTCTCACACCACGCAGTTCATCATCATCGTAATATTAATCGTAATTGTGGACACAAGCTCCTATGTAAATCTTCTTTCTCGTGGTATGACAGAGTCCAGTATACTAAGTTTGGCAACGATCTTCTGAGACACCCTGTAGACGTTATAGCATTCCGATATACAAAATTCTAACGTTCTACGGAAAATCGTTTTTGAGTTAAGCGAGATAAATATATATGTACGTATAGACTTAACGAGAAATCTTTTCTGAATCCATTTCAAATCCAATTTAGAATCCCGTTTGGGGAAAAAGAGTCTTTTATTCTATCCGTACATACAGCCATCCGCAAAAGAATCGTCTAGTTGGATTCGGTAACTATCAAAATAGATATTCCTGTTGCATATGATGCCAGAAATGTTTTGCTATTACAATACTTCCTTTACTTCGGGCAAAGAAGTAAAAATTTAGGATTACTCTTATTATAATGATGTAAAACCAGTGGCATTCTCAAACGGTATCGCTATGATGATGATTTCTCACTTATCCTTATTGTATGTGTATTATGAAGAAATTAATACTATTTTCATTTCCTTAATTTTCATTTATTCACACTTAATAAAAATAGATGTTAATAAATATTTTATTTTACGTTACTAATGTAATAATATGTTTCTATGATTTTATACAATCGATATCTGCTGCTTTGATTCCAAAAACCGAATGAGAAAAAGTAATAACTTGCTATTCGCTCTATGCAATTGAATTCAAGACCATCTTGCTAGAAAACGCATAACTATTCTTAATTATCTCTTTTATTCTCTAGATTCCATTTATGTGGATTACTTTCTGCTCTCTAATCATAAATTGAAGTCTTATCTAATAAACATCTATTTTCAGAGCTTTAAGTATTAAAACAGTTAAAAAAGACGCAAAAAGGAACATGCCAAACTGCGAAATTTTGAGTTTAATTTAAAATGTAAACGGATCACCATATTTAAAATTTTAATTCAAATGTTAAAGGGATTGTATAGGTCTAAGAAGGAAGCCTATATATATAATTTTCTAACATATTGTTGCAGTTAATTTATATACTCTTGTGCAGCATTTTGTAAGTCTGAAAAAAACAAAAATTATGCATTTTTCTCATGTGAAAAACGTCTAAACACCTCTTTAGTTCCAGCTTTAGAAAGAATATATGTAAAGGGATAAAAGGTAAAAAAATATGTTCTTCAAATATTTGAATTTTTAAAATTTTATGGATGTGCACTTACTTATATAATAATATATGCCTCAGACATGTCTAAAATAATCATTTCTATACCTAAGCTTATAAGGATCTTAAGTTTTACTAACGTTTATTTTATTTTAAATCTTTACTATCACTTCTTATTTTCTACTTCCGGCCAGAATTATAAGCGTGAAGGAGTTTATGCAAAGTTGTCTGGCGAACGCCAAGTATTTAAGTGTGGCCTTTTTGCCAAGCAGAAGAGAGGAAGCCGTGAGTTCGAAGCAGGCCGCTTACCTTAGAAGTTACGCAGTTGCTACTTTGCCTTCCAGGCCAGAGGTTTTAATCCTCTTGATAAATTAAACGTATTGTAGTGTTCACAGTCTCTGTGCTACATACGCTTTCTGTTATTATAAGGCCAATCTTATTCTAAAGTTAAATTAGAGTTTAGTTTTATTTTGATATCTTTTAAGTTAGACCCCGAGTGGAGGGTCATTGTATTCCGAAGTACGGAAGTCATTGTATATAAAGAAAAAAATAAAGGGTTTTGTATACCCTTCGTCTGTATCCTGTCTACTTACTACAATTAGTGAACATAGCTTTAGTAAGCTCTCTGTTCTAGTCAGGTCATTGTATGTTTCCGAAGAAGGTTAGAAGAAACATTGAACCTGATAAGCTATTTGGCTCACTAAATCTAGTATTTTACACGCATATCATTACTGCAGTTGAAAATCTATTTATTCAGCATTCATAAACAATAGGCGGTATATTTGAGAATTTCATTAACTTCCAGACCTATATTTCATAATTCATGATTTCCAAATATATTATACCACATTTTTTTTAGATGAGGCGTTATAGGTTATTAGTTTTACCTGCTTTTATATTTTCTTCACCTTTGAAAAAAATGTAGTGAAAAACTTGAATATTTTACTGTAGTAACAAAACACAAAACAAAAGTAAAAAAAAAAAAAAAAAAAAAAAAAAACTATAACTATTTCAATACCTGATTCAATGAAAAATACTTGAATTAAATAGCTTAAACATTTCAAGTTTCCTTCAATAACATAATTAATAATTACAATACATATTACGGGAAAACAGATGAAATGTTAACAAAAATCTGGCTACATCCCCTTACTATAATACAAAGCTAATGAAAAACTTATTTTTCAATTGTTTGTATCTTAAGCTAAGGAATTCCATCCACTTTAAGACATTATATCATTTCAAAAACATCAGGAAAAAAAACAGAAACATTTATCCAAATATCATCTCACTTGAATGAATAACATCCTATCAAGAAAGGGTGAAAGTATTTTGTTTTGTTTTACCTGGTTTTATTTTTTTCGATAAAAAGACACTTGTAATCGTTTCATCGTTATCTGCATGTCAAGCGGTATTTCTAGAAGGAGGGGGATCACCCCGACAAAAAAAAAAAAAAAAATGAAAGCCAGAGTCCTCAACTTAGCCTAAGTGCCTGACAATGACAAGTTTGTCTGCAAAAGTTGCCAAAAAATCAGTAAAAACATGTCTAAGAATTGTAGAAGTTGCAAAATATGTTTTTCTGGAATGTTTTGGATATCATTCGCGAACTTAAAGGAGATTTACGAAAGGAGAGCAGCAGGAAGAACTGCTCAACTAGTCTCCACTTTGCATAAATTTTTTGCTTTGGCTTTGCTGAAACATAAAATCGATACATAGAAATAAATAGCCCTTTCAAAAATCCACTATTTGTAGGGTTCGATGAATCGAAGAAAGCAGCAACAAAACTACTCTCGAACTGAAGGAAATTGTTTTTAAATTGTTGTCAGTGTACTTAAATAAAGAAGTCAAAATAGCAAGAAAAATAAGAATACCTAATTTTTCTTTACTTTAGTAGTCCTATAAAAGAATGCTTTTTTACAGGCATATTTAATTTTCTTCAAGATTATAAAACAACAAAGTTGCGTTTTCGGTAGAAATGTGACCTCACAGCAGATAAATTATGGGCAAATATAGCTAAAAGTATGTAATAAAAACTGGAATTTAGGTTATAAGCATTAGATGAAAACAGATTAAAGTTACATTAACAATGTGTTTGAGATTATACAAAGCAACACTGGGATAATATTTTTTCGAGTTTTATAATCAAGCCTAGAAATTTATTAGTTCCCAAGAAATTTTAATTTCATGCTAAACATTTATTACGGTTAGGGATTTAAGACCTATCGCTGATTAGGTAAAAATATTTTAATGGAGATACTGCACACGTGGAAGGCCAGAAAAACCATTTATGCAATCAATACAAAGACATTCCTTTAACGAGAACTGGAATTAGAACACAACTACTAGCGTTCAACAGTTATATTCACTGTGCCATTAGTAGAACAGTACATTCTATAAGGTACAGAGTTATAAATGCTCGTAACTTCCGAACGCGATGTATTTGATTAACTAATTATAGCATGATCAGTGGATATTTACCAGAAGTGGTATATTGGATTGATATTTTCCTCAATAGATATTTACCAGAATATTTCTAGAGATATATGCGAGAGCAAGTTCTTTGAGAACTTAGCATTAGTTGTGCAAAAATATACATTTACGTTCGTAAATGTATTTTACGAATGTAAATGTCAACATCTACGCAATAAATTACAAACATAAATATACAAACAATTATTCCTTTTACAGTACTTGACGAATTTCATAACTCACTTAGAGAATTCTTAAATTCAAAAGCCGAACTATCTCTCCTGAATGGAACAAATAATATTAACATTTTCATCAGTTTTCTCCCATGTCAATATTACTAAAAGCTCTATGCTCGGTGATGAAACATAATTTTGTTTCAATTTAAATTAGGAATCTGCCGTTTCAAAGTACCTTCATTTTTGCCTAAAACCCATTCTACCGTTACTATCCATTTCCACCATTATTACGGTCCTTTAGTTAGCATATACAAGTTATACAAGTTAACACTTGTATATGTTCCTTAAAAGGGCGTGGTGCATAAGAAAAATGAGGGAGATACAATAGTAATCGAATAGAATAACTGATTAAAAAATAAAACCAATTTTAACATTTTGCATTTATTTTCGCTCTTGTAAACAAAAGTAATAAAAGATATGGCATCATTCAAAGTCTTAAAAATTGCACACTATCATTTCCATTTAAAACTTATATCTACTATGACACTGGTGGAATATTATGTTGTAAAATATTCAATACTTCCGGACGTAGTGGTTAGTTAAATATGAGAAAGCAAACTAAGACCATAAGCCATTAGTGAAAGGCCTTCCTGAAGGCAAATGGCTGATTATATTACTTATAGAAAAATCTGTTAGTGTCAAATAATGAGCCCTCTCCGCCAGTCGAACGGAATTACCGATACATCAGGGGTTTACACATCTTTCTGGCTTCTGGGAATTGTAATAGTGATATAAATAAAGCAAATACATAAAACAAATAGTTGACTTCGAAAATCTATGCATAAATGTAGCCATGTATCCATAAAAGGTGCATCGCATTTGAGACTACACTGCGATGCACATATGTTTATCAATGCTTGTTATAGCGTTGTAAAATGTCAGAAAATGGTTACATGAAACTTTATTTAGAATTTACATGTATAATGGAAAGTTGCCTTACATTTGAAATTATTACAATGAAAAGGAATCCCTTAAAATTATAAAAAACTGTACATGAATTAAAAAAAAATCATTCTAACAAGAAGACAAAACTAAATTTGCCTCCCAATCCATTAACTTATTGTTGAGTAAATGCACATGTATCCAGCATGCTGCAAATTCTGAGAATAATGAAACATTTTATTAATTTTTATTAAGTTATGTCGTTTCAGGAACGTCAAAAGTGTGCAGTACCCTCACGAGGATTCGAACTCCAGACCTCAGGGACACGCATCGAACATGCTTCCAATTACACCACGAAGGCGTACAGAAAGGAGGGAGAAAATACCTTGCATATTTCGCCTTTTAAAGCGCAGCTGGGAATGAAGGGATTCAGTCACCAAATCCTGGTGGTGACTAATTATCGTTCACTAGCTCTTTGGCTGGAGCGCCACGTATAAAATCATTTAAAATTTTTTCAGAGTCAGAATAAATCCGTAGTGCCATCACCGAAAATCGGATTCTGGACCTCTCGAATACACGTCAAACGTGCTTTTAGCTACACCATGAAGGCATTCTGAAAGGAGGGAGAAAATACTTTAATTAATTATTAATAAGAAAAAGAATACAGTTAACCCATAATGCCGGGAATATATAGACAGTTATTTTAAAATCATGATTAATTTGAAAGTAATTTAAAAAGTATGAAATAAAATAATCCCAACTATAATTAACAGAACAATGTTATTAACAACTTATCTATACTTTCAAGCAGTTTAATCTGGAACACAAGTCGCTACTTTGGAAGGAAACCGCCTAAATCAAAACATGCGATTATTCGCTTGCGTCGTAATCAAAACGAAAATGTGCTATATTTTTATATGGAAGAAAGGAAGGGAAAGATGTCTAATATTTACTAGTTACATCCTTCTTATTCAGTCAAACTTTGGTTAACTATTTTTGGTTTTTTTCTGTGAGCTAGTGATTTCCGAATAGTGCCACTTTTCTCCCAAAGTAACAAAGTATATTAAATTACACAAACTAAGTTAGTATTTCAAACAAACAAACGAAACAATCTTAAATAATAAAAGATTAAACGTCAGTAAAATGAAAAAATTAAGGTAAATGACATTAAAAATAATATTTACCAAATAATTTAAACAGTGTCAGTGAAATTAAATTCTAACACCACTTGTGTAACACCTCTGACATCCATAAGGTTTCTAGCATCAGCTTATATCATGTAGGTACTTTTCATTTTGAATTTTCCATAAATAATTTTATTTTACGCAGACGGTTTGTGATACTAGATTTCCATTACTTTTTTGAACTAGTTCCAGTTAATTCGGAATTGAATATATAAGTATCTTAAGTTTGACTAACGTTTATTTTGTTTTAAAGCTTTATTCAATTTTCCTGTGCGTATAGAAGGAAATTTTTTGGTGTGTCCAGACCGGACACACTGTGCCGCAAAGGGTTAAAATCTTCTTGATCTGACAGGAAATACTTATAGATATTTCACTTCCTGAAGAAGCATTTCAAAATAGAAAATGTTTCCCTCAGCTGTTCAAATTTTCCAGCTTATTTTGTTCTTCAGAATAGAAGTTGGGCATATATTTCAAAACTAGCATCAATATTAGTTTTATTAGCTGTTCAAAGAAATGTTGCGTTAAAAACGGAATTTACTGCTTATATTGTTATTCAGTCGAACAACAAAGTGCGTATGATTTGAATATTACTTAACGTGAGGCTCTAACGCACTCAAGCTGGAATTAGGATTTCGTTTAAAAAATTAAGAAGTACCAAAGCAGTGCAAAAATGAATTTAATCCCTGGATTTTCAAACTTAGCTCTCACCATGGCACATAATTTACTGAGAATCAAAAATCGCAATAACCTGAATCAGAAAGCATAAAAAAGCAAAATTTAAAAAAGAACGAAAACATATTATCTTATACCTATAAGAATAGTGCGCTTCTTAATTTTTCTGAATCATTGAAAAAAAAAATCGTGCACTTTTTATTCTTCCAAATCATCCATTAATCAAACAAATACCCGAACCTTATTGCAAACTAATCCATTAAGAAACCACATTTCCTTCCTTGTTTATTGCCATCTTCCGAAATATAAATACCTTACCTCCGTGATCCATTATCTTTCTCATGCTTCAGGTAATCCGCAGCAAAATAACATTTCCGTTGCACAGAAAAATCGAACCTCCCAGTGTTCTATTGTCGTAAAAAAAAAAAGAAAAAAATCGAGATAATGTCTCCATCGTCTTTTGAGAGAATTTTTTCCAATACAGAAGAGCATTCCGCATTTAAAAGAAAACGCAATCCGAAAAAATCATAATAATGAAGAAGCCGTTTCGTGGAAAGTAACATCTCTTTCTGAGGAATTATACAATGAAAATAGATATCTAACTTTTAGACATTAAACTCCAAGTGAAGTCAGATGGAACTAAGAAACAAATCAGAACTAAAAATAATTTCTCCATTTTTCCGTTCGAGTCATTGTAGTTGATTTATATATATACATTCGAATGGCTCTTTCTCTTTATTTTCATTGGAATTCCGGATATTTTTATTTTTGTCCGTTGTCGTTGAATTTTTCATAACCAAGGGAATGATCCGTGGCACATTAAGCATAGCAGAATTCTGCCAGCGCCGTTTTCAAAATGTTTAATGAATAAAAATTCCATAACTTTTTATTACTTGTTTTTAAAATGATAGCGTCCGCATATACATACCTCCAAAAGAAATCGGATAACATATTTCAAAAGATATTCCACTCAGCAACAGTTTTATGTTGTAGGATATATTATTAAAATTTTAATTTTTGATAACGTGTGTTGTTTAAAAAATCTGAACATTATAACCATCGCTATTGACAGCGGCTTTTCACAAAACATTATCAACCAAGCAGTTAAAAAATTCTCATCTCAGCACACCAAAAGGCACACTCTTGTTTTAGGAGATTATAAGAATAATGTTGTCATTCGTTTCTTTCCATCAATTAGCTATAAAATTGCAAGTATTTTACAGAAATTTAACGTTTCGGTCGCTTATTCTCCTATCAATAAAATTCCGAGTTCCATACTTAAAGACCCCATTACGGATATAAATACCTGGGATATTTTACAGGATTCCTTGCCAGTGTGGCTTAATTTACATTAGTCAAACTAAAAGAGCCTTAAAATTTCGCGTTGGCATATGTTAGGAAAAAGGAAACACAGAAGTTCTCTGTTGCCCAGCATTGTTGGTGCAATAACCGAACATTCCCTATTTCTGAAGGCAAAATTATTCAAAAAATATCTTCCACTGATTAATTAGATTAGAGTGAATTTTGGTGAATTAGACTGGAGATGTTTCTCATTCAAAAAAATCTTTCCGTTCTAGTTAACGACCCTAATTCCTATCCACCTTTACCTTCAGCCTATAAGGAAATTATGTTTTAGTTTTCTTGTTTCATCAATAGATGGCGCCAGTATCTTAACTCCTGTCCAGCCATTCTTATCATAATCTTATCTTTCCACTATATCTCTTTCATTTGCACTTTGGAGCTGAGGATGATGGTTCCTCAAAACCATTGAAACTAATCCTGTGGAAATTTGCAAATATAACTCTAATTTTTGTTGCTTAACTTCTAAATCATCGTAACCATATTTGAAAAAAATTTAAAAGCTACACTCTCCTATAAAAAAAATAGTAGTAGAAAAGAAAAAAAAGAAAAATAGGTTAAGTAGTTATATCAAAACCTTGAATGTTTTAGAATTTGGAAAGCCTCACCCCCCCAAAAAAGTAACATAGGTTATTACATAAAACTTGAACTATATTTCAAAAGTTATCCATCCTAAGAAATGTAGTTTAGATTGTTACACCAACACTTGAACCAAAGTTTACTATATTCAGTATCTGCAGCAGTTTTTTAGAAACAGGAAATGTGAGAAAATCAGCAATGCCTTTCCCAAAACTGGAATTCCGCACTTTCCAATTGCCATCCGAATGTACTTTCCAGTTATACCTCGAATGCACCGGCAAGGAGAGAGAAACCTTTACAACCTTTGACATTAATTAAAAATCGTTTAACAGACTTTATATGTGATATAGGAACACTTTTTTAAAACGTATAATAAATATAATGACATAAAACTTCAAAACTAGCTGATGCTAATTTGATGAAATAAATTATAGGGAAACGAAATAAATTGGCGGAGTTTGCTTTATTATCTTTGCAAATCAAGATACAGTTATGTCTTCATTGTGAAAAAGTAGTACGTATCAATCTTCGTTTAAGGCAGCGATTCTCAGTCTGTGGTTTGTGAGTCACAAGTGAGCCTCGAAGCTTCTCCTTGTCGTTCTTCTAGATTGCTGAAAATGACAAAAAATAAAATTCATGTTAACTGGGTATACGACATTAGAGGTGAAAATCGTAATTTGGAAAACACACATGGCAATCGTTTGTCATTTCTTCTCCCAAAAGACTGTCAGTTTATGATATTTATTACTACGGACTTTACACTCCTTAGCACTACGGTCCTTAGCAAAAAACAGAGTATTATGGCTGTCGTGTTACAACATAGAGTAGCTGTGCAAGAATAGGCAAGTTCATTTATCTTATTAATGTGAGTACCAAGATTTATTTAATTTTTAGTTAATAAGATAAAGATTATCCAAACGCTAACATTGTATCTTTAAAAAAATGTAAATTTTCTTCTGTTAACTTAGTTATTTAATTCCAATAAAAATTAAATGAATTTTAATTAATTATATTTAAAAAATATAAATGCACTGGTAGTAACATATACTAAAATAATTGCTTTCTGAGAAAGATAAGGTTAAGCCGACCCGCAGAACATTCTAATTTATAAAAGTGGTACCCTCTTGGAAACAAGTTTAGAAACCATGGTTTAAGCAATATTAACTTCGTACAATAATGAGAGCATTTGTTTGAGAGCTATACTTTTAAATTCCGTTAGCTCCAGTTAATTCATCAAACTTTCATATGCTTATATAATGAAATGTTAGTTTCAAAGATATAACAGACCCCTATTCATAGAAATACGTGTAGATAAACATTCAAGTAGGAAGGGTAAATAGTAATATTCCTTTAAACGTAATTAATAAGTAAAAATTTTATAAGAACCTTTCACGTATACCTTGTTGAATTCCCAATAACGAAGTACAATTCGAAAGAAAAGAAATAATAATATGTATAAATATTTCTGAATCTGCTCGTTTGATATATTGACTCACACGTACAGCTGGTAGCTGCAGCTATCAGCTGCATATAGGAAACCAGCTTATTTCACACATGAATACATATTTGGACTTCATCCAAAATATCCCCGGTGGAGTTCAAATTCGGGAATTGCAACTACCATTAAAATATATATTCTCGAAGCGATATATTTAATATTTGCTCAAAATTTTCCTGTCAGAATATGGAATCTGATATTATACATATTATTCTGTGAAGGCTGCCTCAACTGTTTAGTGTTTCATCCACTAAAAAGTGTTTCTCACTTTTAGTGTTTCTCACTGACTATCTGAATGAAATCTATTAGTTCTGAAATACTTTCTTTACCCTCTTATCCGCTTGGTAGTGCCTTCTCCTTGAATGGCGAAGCCGGTTAGTGTACTAGTTACCCTCTTATCTGAGGTGAAATAAGTATGCTGAAGACTGGTAATTCGCCATAGAATTTAATCACTAGTATAAAGAGACTACGATTCAGTTTCCCTCGGAAACTTATAAGATAATTTATGTTAATCAACCAATTATTAGGATTTCATGCTTTACTATACTATAATTTCTTTCCGTATTCCTAACCAGAATGCGAATTAGGTTTATGCATATTTAAACCGAGAATTTTCAATTCTTAGATTATAGCCTCTGGCAGCCACACCTCACTGTTACTTAATATCGCTCTGCATAAGCTTGTATTCTGGCTTGCTTCTTGCTAGCCTTCGTTTTAAAAAACACGCACCATTAACTATCTGTGACAACTTGATAAGTCCATTTCATATGTAGTCCTCTACGTCATTACTTGAATTTGAATTTAACTTTCTGTAACGTTAATTCAAATATTCACAAGATAGCGGAAGTCCGCTTGTAGCGCAAGCTGTGCCTGTTTCGTTCAATTTAATCTTAAAAGATTATTTGAACCTTCTTCTTACTTTGTGATTGTTTCAGAGTTAGCGATAATTGGTTATCACTCTAGTAAGATCTGCATGGCTGTGGCTCAAACTTTTAAATAGAGCAGAACTCTACAAACTCCTTCACGAAGACATTCTTCCTGAGGTAACAAATCCTCGCATAATTTGCCGTAGTCAACTAACTAGCCAGTGAACCCCTGCTTTCTCTTAAAAGCCTGCCTCTGGCATTTTTTCTCTCGTGCTGCACTGTTCACAACACATCAT
Organism: Stegodyphus dumicola; assembly: GCF_044657685.1. Classification (NCBI taxonomy): domain Eukaryota; kingdom Metazoa; phylum Arthropoda; class Arachnida; order Araneae; family Eresidae; genus Stegodyphus; species Stegodyphus dumicola. The sequence continues at coordinate 112,722,010 of NC_140770.1, read as the reverse complement.
TCGAAAATTAGTGAAATATAATATAAAATTTTAAATACTAAATTAGAATTTATTTCAGCTACGCTGCCTTATCAAACTTTTGCATTTCAGAGAAACTACCTTTCTCTTTAGAACTAATAAATCGGCTTCAGCGGCCAGATATAAGCCAACTGAAAAAATTCAATCGAGGAAAGCTCATACAAACCTCTGTGACAATTGCTCATGCGGCAAATACAAATATAGATGAAAACGCACATGGATAAAAGACCGAAGTAATAACAAGCATAAGCGAAAGAATATATGGTTTTTAGCAATGTAAAATATATTTACGATTGCAATTATAATAAATGGTGTATTTGAATCTCATTTTTGATTCCTCAAAAATATGTCTAGATAATATATATAATATATGTTTTTTCAATATTTAATTTTTTTATTTTATTAAATCAAAAATAAACTTTTCTTCTTTCCAATAAAAAGAGAAAAAAAGAAAAATTAAAGGATTACGAGACATTTTCGGTAGATGTCAAAATTTCGATTTTTAACCTAAAAGGGATATTAATCTGGAAACACGATTTTGCTTTGATTCACTTTAAATGTCGTCCGCTATTTGGCTAAATTCCATGTAGCAAAATGTAATACATTTATCTGTAAAATTAAATTTGTCAGTTTCTGATTAGCAAAATAAGCTATTTAAACGCAATAGATGCAGTTCTGTATCGCTATTTCAAATGATAACAAATCATAACATTTACTGATCAAAAGTATTAAACTTTAAAAAAAAATCCTTTAGGTTATCCTTAAAAATCTGAACCCATCATGAGTTCCTTTTTTCATTTATGAGTTTTATTTTTTATTATTTATTTTGCTGTATAATTATGTACATGTAATTATGATTATCAATTAGAATGATTATTATTATTATTACTATTATTATTTGGTTCACACACTTTCTTCTAAGACTTATCTTTCTCTCAGTCTTTCATTCAAAATATTTGTGTGTTAATGAGTCTATATAACTGGTAAATGTTCGCACGTGGCCCCCGAGCCTTAAATTTTGGGAACAATTGCTGAATTGAATAGACTGATCTTATAAGGTATTTTTCCTACTTCTCTAGCGTGCCTTTGTGGTGTAACGGTAGCACGATGGGCCGGTATTCTAGAGGTCCGTGGTTCGATTCCCGGCGAAGGCGGTTGCATATTTTTCATCTTTTCTGCTTCCAATTAACCTAATGACTCTACAATCTTAAATACATCTTACAGAAGTAATTATTGTGTCTGATTTTAGTTTAAAATACGACATTGCAGATTTCCAAATGATATTGCGTTCAAAAATTTATATGCAATACAAAACAGAGTAAAAGAATGTCTCTGATAATTTTTGTATATGTTTAAAAATATCAAAGTAAACATAAATTTCTGAAATGCAGAAAAAGAATTTTTTCTTCTCGAAACAGCAAATTTTATGTAATTTTAAATTTTATAGATTTTTCGATAAATAAAATTGTATTTCTCTGCTTTCTTTTCAAAATTCCAAATTAAAACTATTTTTTTTTTATTTTGTAATAATGATATTCTGTAATTTTCACGATAAATATTTTTCCATTTCCATGAAAAAAACACTTTTATTTAACAATAAATTTTACTTTGAGAATTTTAAAATTATTTAAAATGAAATTTGTCTCTATTTTTAACAGTCGTTGTCTCTATTTTTAACATTTAAAATTTTGTACTTGATTTTATCTTCTAACTCAATAAATTTTTATCGATTCTCTAACGTTTTTCGATCTCAAACATCTTCAAATAGCGGTGCACAAAGACATGCTTTGCTCCTAAAACTGGGATCGTATTTATCGTGCATTACTGCTAATGGAGCCTCAGAAAATGTTATCACAATTTTAAAAGAAGCTTTAAACTATTTTTTTGTGTATGTATATCAAGACACTAGCCATAAACTCCAAGGACTTCAGCCTCTATATATTGTAATTCCACCCAAATCCCTCGTGCCCAATTCGTACATTTTACCCGCAGCACCAACATGGTTTTTCAGTCCTAAACAACTCTCGGTCTCCAATTCTGTAGATGATGACAAATCGATGATCTCTCTTTCCTATTTCTCTTTCACTCAGTTTTATAAAATAAGACAATAAAATACTACTAAAAACACGCTAGCCATGCTTTCATTTTGTTCTTTAGTTTCTCTTCTCTCTCTTTGCTACGTTCGACTTCTCACCAAAATTCTCTCCCTCCCATCTACTGGTTCAAGGGGACAGAGAAAAAGTCTGGATTATTCCAGGATCCCACGTGCCAGATAGATCATGGTTAAATCTGGAAAAGGAGATATACCGGTAGTGGACAGACGCTTGACCTTTCGTATCCCCCTAGGAGACGTGGGAGCGGCGAACCCCTTGTCCTTCGGTCAACTTCAATCCATCAATTAACGGATTTTCGGAAGCAGGGAGGGAATTTAAAAGAAGACTTGAAAGGAAATCTGTGCGATGGAATCATTTTTTAACTACCTTCTTGGTCCGGGACAAGAAAGGCACTTTTGGCGTAAAAGCGGTAAGTAGATTTTGTCGTCCAAAGGATTCTGTGACCTAAGGCTCCCTGCTGCTGGTATCACTAAGAGAGATGGTGGAAGAAGAGGAAAAGAGTGATCTTCTAAGGACAACTAACCTACCACTCAAACACCTGTGATTGATACTTTTACCTTTAGTTTTAAGTTCTGCACTGAATGTGGTGGTTTTGTAAGGGAAGGTTCGTGTTTTCTCTCTAACTGTCCTTCGGTAATTAACCAGTTGAAGGAAAGCGTGATAACCAAGAGTACTAAAGCGTTTTGGAGCATTAATAGCTTCCAAAATATATTTTTTCTGAACTGCAACAGATATATTTCACAAAACATCAGAACGGGGGAACAAATAGTCTGTTTTTATGCTATAAAAACGGAATCAAAAGTGATTTTTCAAATTAATTTTTAATCTCTGAAATCTATTCAGATGGTTTTATTTTTTAATTGATTCCGTAAGTCACATTCCGTCAGGTTTTACGAAATGAGAGTCATTAGAAACTTCATTTTAAAATATGTAATAAGATTTCTATTGTTTTTTAATTTTACTTTCCTATGATTATTTTCCTTTCACTGTTATTTTGGCACAAATTCATTTTTTCCATTCAAAACATGCTTACTTCCTGTTTATCATGTGTACAGTTGGAATCCAGAATCAGCTGATTAAGGATCTGTCCTTTATCACAATTATTTTTTTATTTGAAAACCAAGGAATGAAGCGGTTTGTAAACCACAAAATCAGGTTATATATAACCTTGTTCCTACGAATTTCTGTTTACGGATACTCTGCTTGTTAGCACAGGTATACACACCCAGATCAGTGTTTCAGCCTTTGATAAAAAAAAACTCTATTCTTATTAATCGGGCAGCCTTTAAAATACCACATTATATTGCACAGGTTAAGTCAGATCCCTGGCTGGACGTACCTTCCCCTGCCTGTAAAAGAACCAATTCGTCTACAGTTAGATAGGAGACCACCAGATGAGCAACTATTCTACCTTTAAAAGATTATTAGTTGATATGCTCAATTGGTGGAACCATTTACTGTCTGCTGTGTCCAGCCAGACAAGTGACAAGACGAGCAACGGTATTTATTGAACATTTTTCAAACATATACAGAATATTGAACTGTAAACATAAACATTAAATAGTAGTAATAATAACAGCGAATATTACAGGATAAGTGAGTATTATGGATAGAAAAAAATGGAAGAAATATAAAAAAGACAAGAAAAGAAAAAATGGGGAAAGAAGATTAATAATTCATTTAATGCAATTGCGAAACTTAATATATTGAACGGCTTGCGTTATAGAAATTGTGTCTATAATATTATATAAGACAGATAAAGAGAGAGAGAAGACTATAAGAATAAAGGAATAAAGAAATAAAGGTGCAAGAAGAGAGAATAGAGGAAGTAACGAAGCATTCACATAAAATAAATATGAAGGATTGGTTATTATATGTAATAAACAGAGATATGTAGAAAGATTTTACAAAGATTTGATATGGCAAATATAATCTCAATATTAGACAATGTATCCAATTATTCTATCTGTGAACCATCTTGAGCACAGTCGCTCAACGTCTCCTGTGAGCATCAGCACTGAACATTGTAACACGGACTTAGTGCAATAGTAGAGGGCAAACCCGCAAGATGAACGGGCTGCGGTCTATGTACACCTGAAAAGAAAATGTATAAAAACATTTTAATATGAACGAAATCGGTTCATTCTTTCCAAGCAACAATCAATTCGCAAACAATTCTTTTGTTGCCAAACTAGTAATCAAAACCTTTTGACACATCAGATATGCAATGATGTCATAATTCAAATTGAATGTAATGCAACATTTTCTCAATTTTAGTAAAATAATTAACGTGGCAGTAACATATCGTGTGAATTATCCTAATCCGAAACAAAAAAAAGTAGCCAATAGTAGCTATTTATTTATAATGCTGACAATAACGAAACATTTTCGGCATAAAATAACGTCACATGCAATCGCGTACTTCCTTCAACGTACGAATATGACCTTGATTTTTATCTACAGCGAGCAAGAGTGTTGCCACTCGGAAAAATGAGTGCTAAAATTATTCCTAATTAATACTTCGGCTGATAAAAGTCGTACGAATATGAGAATGGCCGAAATGGCTTTCCTCGAATTCCTAATCTTAATTCTAAGTCCTAATCTTAACCTTAATTCTAAGTACTCTCCAAACAGTCCTAATCTTAATTCTAAGTACTCTCCAAACATAAACATTTTTGCGTAAATAATACGATCTTAGTCCAACTCATAATAACTAAAATAAAATACAGTAATAAAATACTGTCCTAAGACAATATTTCATTAAAATTATTATAGTAGGTCAGCGATGCTATTAGTAATAGCAGTTTAATATTCTTCAGTATAAAACGTTTGGGCGCGTTCTCCAATGTGTGTTTAGTGGTCTAATGTTTAGCACTTTTATTTAACTCGAACTTTATATGGTTTTTATGTATGAAGCAGCTTAATTAAATCTGAATATTTCATTTTATTTAAAGTGCAATGAATTTTGTGTATGATTCTATACTGCTAAGCAATCTAACATAAGGAGTTAAAAAAATAATATTTGTTATTTGTTAGCCTATTCTTAACAGTGCAATTAATATACAGAATGTATATCAAATAAACCGCAACTCATTCATCAAAGTGCACCAACTTTAAATGCTTGTTCTTCAATAAGTTATGTTCTGCTTCAAAATTTACATAGAATATTAATATAAATTTTCATTCAGTCATCCATCTTATGCAGAGCACGTTCTACATTCACTTTCAAGAAACTAATAAAATTGTTAATTCTTCCATACTCTCATGTGTGTCAGTTGTTTTCCTCTGCACCTTATGGAAAGAAAGGGACTCTAAAAGAGACAACCAAAAATAAGTTCAAATAAAAATAAAAGAATAAATTATTTCAATGCTTTTGTCGCCGAATTAATCTCAAGCCATAAAACGGCTCCTGGAATTTTTTTAACCACTTTACTTCATTTCCAGGAATAGCAGATGTGAAATGACTAATCCCGCCAACAACTCTTCATTATAATATCCCTATATTTCATCTTTGCAGCTCCAATTACGAATACTTGGCAACAGGAAACGATTCCCCCTGAGCAACAATGTACGGGTTACCAGTTGTTGCCCCACAGGCGAGACTTTCAAATTAGCTCCAAAAATTCTTGTTCTTTGGTCCAATATATTTATACTGTTCTCACTGCGAAGACAATATCGTGGGGACAGCAACCAAATTATTAATGCGCACATGCGAAATGACGCGTTTTCGGCGTTCGCTAAATTGGGAGGATAACTTAATTTATAATACGTGACATGAATTTCGTTCCCCCTTTTAAGACACTTGCTTTTATTTTTTCTGGAGCAACAAAGACCCCAGGGCACATGCTTTCCTTGTCGAAGAGTCGTGGAATGGAGCAGAAACTGGATATAAATATCAGCTTGATAATACGCGTATTATGAGATGGATGACATTGTGATAGATTAAAGAATCAAATTATAGAAAAACAAAAATGTGTGCTTTGAGGCTAACAGCAGGTGATACTTCTTACAACAGCTCGTTTAGAAATGATTAAGAACACTTTTAACGAAATTATGATAGTAATTTCCGACAAAATGCATCGACTGGAACTTGGAAATCCTTTAATATTTATCTGCGATGTGACGGATTAAGAAATAAAAGCATTTTACAAAACATTCTTCCTCTCTGTGCAAATAAATATTACCTGGAATACTTTTGCATAGAATTTAAACAAAATTACGTCAAGAGCAATGCCAAACAGTATTTTTAATTTAATATTCATAAAAAGTTTTTGATATTTTAGACAGAAGGAAAAGTGGATGGATCCCCAGAACTCTTTGCATATGCTCACACGGGTATTGCTTTGTCGCACTACTGTACTGTGATATTTCAGACAGCAAAACACTGTTATTAGTGTTACTTTATTTTTAATGATAAAAATACATTTGTAGTAAACACTTGAGAAAAACAGAGGGTGGCTTAATATACCACGTTGATCCGCGACTGTCAGACCATACTCCTGTAAATCCATGAGCCAACCAACAGACTTACGGCTAGATTTCATTGTTTGAAAAAGTGCTACTGTGAGCATCTTTGGTGAAAGTTTTGACACTGTGTAATCAAAGTAAATACAAACATCTGTTGAGGTATTACAGCACTATTTACCTGAAAACGTGAATAACTATAAAATTCTGAATAGAAACAAGCTGTAGAAAATAGTATAAAACTAGGTAAAAATGAACCTTAAATGTTCGAAATCTACGCAGTCTTAAAGTTGTTTTTGTGCATAATTTTAACTGTAAATACTTAATATATACTATATCTTATATGCAGATATAACGATATCAAAAATAAGTTATTTAATTTTTATGCAATTAAAAGTGATTTATGTAATGAAAATCTGAACATTTGAATGACTACACAACTGTATAAAGCATATAAACTGCGAACGTAATTTTCTATTAAAAAAGCTCGCATAACGCTTGAAAGGAAAAAACTAGCAATTTGGTTTGTTGACGGGTACACATATAAGGTATTTTCTCCCTCCTTTCTGCTTGCCTTCGTGGTTTAACGGTAGCACTCTCAACGAATGTTCGAGAGGTCCAGGTTCGAGTCCCGGCGAGAACATTGTTCATTTTTCACATCTCCTGCTTCCAAAACATCCTAATACCTCTACACACACATTGCAAAAAAGATGTGGAAATCAAAATTAATAATCCTCAAAACTGATGAAATATTTAACGAAGGGATACTAAAATAATTTGTAAAGAAGATATATCACTAAAAACAGCATTTATCTAAAAAGCAGAATATTTTGCATAAATATTAAAATGCTGAATGTATCGATAAATCAGTAATAAAACAATCAGTTTGTATTTATGATTGTGAGAAACTGACAGTCTGATCAAAGAAGTGGTTCTGCATTTTCACTGGCTTTTTTGACATAATATATTTCTAACGGGTATTCAGATATATAATTACATAAAGTTTATAAGATTACATAACGTTTATTAGTCTAAAAGAATATCTCTTATAAAGAGGAAAACGATAAGCAAAGTTTCAACTTTTTGAAATCATTTCTTTAGTAAAACCTATCACCATTACTACAATAAATGTTTGTTCTTTTATTTCCTTTGCTGAATTATAAAAGTACTCGATAGCTATGTATTCTGATAATTGTAGTACTGAGACTTAAAGATTATAAAAATTGAGCATCATCTGCGAACTATTTTGTCATTTAGGTTGTAAGGAATTACGGGAATGTCACTATTCGCTTCCTCCGCTTCGCCGTCACCGTTTTGCCATCGTGCCATTTCGCCGTCGAGCTATTTCGTCCTTGGACTGACTCGCCGTCGAGATATTATTTTTCTTTAAATGCTTCTATTGTATCTTGCCTTCACATCAGCAAATTCTTATTATTAAAATCTTTTGAATAATATATAAAATGTTTTTTGCTTACAATTTCATATAAATATATCGTTACGCATGACATAAAAGTTAACTTATTAGTATATCTGTTTATATACATTTTAATTTTAAGAGAGTAATGTGATAATAGGGTTCCAAATAATCCAATTTTCGATTAAATTTTCATAAAAATGTAAACTTCTTGCTTGCATGAATTATTTCTATGACCTAGCTGATTTTTGTGTTCCTAAATTTTCCTGATTTTTTTTCCTAAGCCTAAAATTTCAAAACATTTTGATGAATCATATAAAGTTTTCATCTGCATCATTTTAGAAACACTAATGCAACTTCTGTTATATCAGAGACCCATATAATGTGATAATTTTGTTCTATTTGATTCTGACATAATTTTCTAAGCATGTGCAATTTCTTTATATCCGATATTTTTAAATAATTATGCATATTATAAGCAACCTGTATTACGTATTTCATTCCCAGTTGACGGCAAAATGGCCCACAGCGAATTAGCTGCCGGCGGACTCTCCTATCGGCGAAATGGCGACGGTCAAACGGCAACGGCGAAAAGTCCTATACCTAAGAATTACATCTCGTTCACAATTTAAATGAGTAATAAGAACAGCAAGCAACTAAAAGAACTAAGTTCTACCCTTGGCAAGAGCACAACTGATATTTCATGTTTTCCTCGCAGCTGAGTCTTGAGAATAACTCCCGAATAAAAATGTGGCTGATGATAATTCCTCGCCACTACTACTCACAGCAAACAGTATCTCTTCACTTTCCTCATTCACCCTCTAAGCGGGAGAGAATTTAAGGAATTATCACATTACCCAATGCGTATTCTTGCGGGTTATGTCAAGTCTAGCTAGTAAGTAGAAGATCAGAGCTTCGGAACGGCGAAGTCACAATTGATATTTCATTCTTCCGCGACACAGTTGGTTAATAAAATGTGAAATAATCTTTTTATATCGTCTAATTTGTGACTTTTTACATTGCTATCTAAATATAACTGATTACATTTATTTGGGGAAAACTACTCGGTTGGCAAATTTATAATTTTTCTTAAGTTTTCAAGAAATATTTTTCTTCTGTGTATACAAGAGAAAAGAATATAATTTCAATAATTTCAGATGCGAATTCTTTGCTTTAAATTTAGTTTCTTTTTTTCTCCATGCAAGTTATTGATTAGTTGCAACTATGATGACGGTGACTGGGTGGATATTTTTAGATACTGTTCCTGCCGAAGATAGCTCGAACTTATTTAATAAAACTTACCTTCAGTAAGTGGACTGTAATATTAACAATAACAAATTTATTTTAACAAAAACAACATTATTGAATACTAGCACACGCATGTGCTTATAGTTACCTATGTAACCTAGCTAAAAGCGAGCAACCATATGCTCTTACATCAAGTCAAAAATCATACATACTAATAAGGCAAAAACGAAATAACTTTAGGGTTACACTAAAGACAAACTCTGCTTGGCGTAAAATAATGCTGCCAAGCAATACTCTTTCAGACACCGAACATCTCGCCCGGCGTTGAAATATTAATTTCAATACAATAAGTAAAATTCAAAAAAGTAATAAATGTTCATACAATACAAAATGATACAATGTAAATTAATGCACAAATTATAATACATGTAATTACAATGTGAAAAGAACAAATATGATAGATTTCAATTCAAACCTTCAAATAAACATAAAAAACTCGTACATTATTTCTCAATTGGCAGTACAGCAATTTTAGTAACTGCTCGTTTATAAATACCATTTTTGGTTTTGACAGAGACAACTCGCACAAGGCTGTCCTTCCCATAAAACACATCTACAATTCTCCCTAACAACCATTTGCAGGTAGGAAGATTTTCTTCCTTGATCACTACCATATCCACTATTTTAATATTTTGTTTAGCAATCATCTATTTATTTCTTTGAATCAAAGTGCTCAAGTAATTATTAGTCCAGTTCTTCCATATATTTTGTACCATTTTTGTAGTTTTTTGCCATAAACTAAGTCTGTTATTATCTATTTCTGTTAAGTTGGGTTCAATTATTGAATTGATCGGTCGGCCTATAAGGAAATGACCAGGGGTCTAAACATTTAAATCATCAATATTAGAAGTTAACGGTGTAAGAGGGCGAGAATTTAAGATTCCCTCTACTTGAACTGTTACTGTCGAAAATTCTTCGTAGGTTAATACTGAATTTCCTACTGTTCGTTTAAAATGAAATTTAAAGAATTTTACTCCTGCTTCAGATAGACCATTCAAATTTGTTGCTCTTGGGGGTAAAAAGTTACATTGTACAGCTTCCTCGGCTAGAAAATTAGCTAAAGTTCCATTCTGCTTTAGAAAAATACTCATTAATTTTTTAATTTCTGTATTTGCACTAACAAAGTTTTTTTGCATTGTCACTAAATATTTTTTTTTGTTTACCTCTTCGGGCAAAGAACCTCTTCAGACAAGCAATGAATGCTTCTGCGGTTAAGCCATTGACAATCTCTAGATGGATTGCTTTTGTCACCATACAAACAAAAATACAAACATATATCTTATGATAGTTACCCTTGCGTTGCCCTTTGTACTTTATCAAAATGGGGCCGCAATAATCAATAGCACAACAATTAAATGTAAAGTTAATATTAATTCTCTGTTTAGGTAATTCTCCCATTAGTTGCTGAGAAATTATTGGTTTTGCCTTAAAGCAAATTATGCAGTTTTGGAACTATCTTTCTAGCTATATTTCTGCCATTAATGGGCGAATAAATTTGTCTAATAGAATTTAATAGTGATTGTGGACCATTATGAAAATCCTTTTCATGAAAATAAATAAATATAAGTTCAGTTAACTTATTCTTGGCAGGCAAAATAATGGGATGTCTTTGACTATAACTTAAATTAGAATTCTTTATCCTAATTAATTATTAAATTAGAATTCTAATCTTAATTGTTGTGCTACCCTAATCAGACCTTTTTCATCGAAGAAGGGATCAAAATATTTTCACTTACTCCTTGTTGTTATCTGTAGACCTTTCTGCAACAAAGAAATTTCTTCTGCAAAATACCTACCTTGGATATATTTAAGGAGTGTATTCCTTGACAGCTCCATTTCATCTATACTAATACTACCTGTTCATTTCTCACTTGTGTTCCTACAGTTGTAGATAAATCTGAAAAGTAAACTAAGAATTCGTATTAGTTTCAAGAAATCATTAGTTATTTTTAGGCAGTCATCAAAGAATGAATCAGTTTTTAAAGTCAAGAAGGAAGTCGTAACTGGTTTCAGTTCTGAAGAATAAAGCTCATCACTAAGTCCATTTTTATCTTGAAAATTGTCCTTGTTTAAAAAATCAGGACCTTTCCACCACAGCTTGTTAGATCCAAGAGTTGTAGCATCTGATCCTCTGGAAATGATGTCGGCTGGGTTCATTTCTGAAGATACATTGTAAGGATCTTAAGTTTTACTAACGTTTATTTTATTTTAAATCTTTACTATCACTTCTTATTTTCTACTTCCGGCCAGAATTATAAGCGTGAAGGTTTTTATGCAAAGTTTGTCTGGCGAACGCCAAGTATTTAAGTGTGGCCTTTTTGCCAAGCGAAAGAGAGGAAGCAGTAAGTCAACGCAGGCCGCTTACCTTAGAAGTTACGCAGTTGCTGTTCGCCTTCCAGGCCAGAGGTTTTAATCCTCTTGATAAATTAAACGTATTGTAGTGTTCACAGTCTCTGTGCTACATACGCTTCCTGTTTTTATAAGGCCAATCTTCCACGTGTATTATTCTAAAGTTAAATTAGAGTTTAGTTTTATTTTTATACTTTTTTACGTTAGACCCCGAGTGGAGGGTCAGTGTATTCCGAAGTACGGAAGTTATTGTATATAGAGAAAAATAAAGGGTTTTGTATACCCTTCGTCTGTATCCTGTCTACTTACCACAATTAGTGAACATAGCTTTAGTAAGCTCTCTGTTCCGAGTCAGGTCCTTGTATGTTCCCGAAGAAGGTTAGAAGGAACATTGACCCTGATAGTGGCGCCCAACGAAGAAGAATAACCATGGCCGAGTTTCAAGAAGAACCTGTGCTGCCTGCAGAAACGGCTCAGAATCCAGAAATGCCAGCTGCCGCCCTGGAAGGATTCGGTTACATCGTCCAGACCATGCGCGCTTCGATGAAACCAGAAGCAACGTTTAATGGAAACTCACCGGTAACCAGTTTTTTGGAAAAATTGGATGACCACTTCATGCTCTACCCCGCGCACGAGTTTCAAAAAGTTACCTTAGCTACCAGCGCTTTGAGGGGCCAAGCGCTTAACTGGTTCAAATGTATCGGCAGAAGTCTCTTGGGTCAAGCAGGAAGTCCCACCTATACTTACGAAAATTTCAAGACTGCCCTACTAAAAGCCTTCCCTGTTGTAAGGGATCGTGCGAAATTAGAAACGGAACTTTTTAGTATATATCAACAAAGAATCGAAAACCTCTCGAGCTTTATTTTAAGAAAAATTCACGTTTTCAAGCTCTTGTATGGAAACCGTCCGGATCCTGAAATAATTCAAGTGATTTTGCCGAGGTTACTGCCCCAAGTGCAAGACTTTATTGAATTAAGAAATCCGACTACACTGGAAAAGTTATTTGAGCTAGCAATCCAGTTTGAAAGTAGAACGGCGGACGTCGAAAGAAGACGCCAATATCAACAGCGAAACCAATTTGGTACGCCAAGACTACTGCAAACTCAAGCATACGGCTAAGGAAAAAAGCGAATCAGTGGGCAAGGAAACCCGAGCATTCAAAAACAGCCGGCGAACGTCGACAGTTCAATAGCAACCCAGGAAAAAAGTCTCAAAGCCAGGGGAAAAAGAAGGAAAGCACGGAAAGGAAAAATAATTTAAACTAAAACGGATTTCTGCTGACGAGAGGGTGCGGAAATCCGAAGGCCACGAAAACCCCTCTTCCTACAAGATAAATACAGTAATGGTGAAAAATTTGACTCTTCCGAAGATTGAAGTCTTGGTGAATAATATCCCGGCCACCGCACTCCTGGATACCGGCGCGCAGTGTTCCTGTGTGGCAGAGGAGTTTTTTAGAAAGTATTTTCGCAAATACCGCATATATAATGCGGATAATACAACAGTGTTAGCGGCGCAAGGAGAAAAATGTAAGTGCGTAGGTAAAGTACCTTTGTATATCCGTATCAAGGACGAACAAGTAAAGGTGATGTTTTTTATAGTAAAGAATCTGCAAGCACATTTAATCTTAGGAATAGACTTTCTTTCAGACGCACAAGCTACACTGGATTTTAATGAAGCGTCCCTTAAGCTGACAATGAAACCAGTGCGTGTAGAAAAGGTTGAACCGCCAAGGTTAAATCTTGACCACCTGCCTAATGACGAGCAAGATAGAATCCGACAAGTGGTAAGTGAATTTGCTTCGTTATTTAGTGATATTCCAGGATTTACTCAGGTTACTAACCATAGTATTGACACCGGAGATGCATTGCCAGTTCGTCAAAAACCATACCGGTATGATAAGAATAAGGAAAAAATTATAGAATGGCATATTACCGATATGCTACGTAAAAAGATCATAACGCCCATCTCAAGTAGTTATGCTAGCCCGGTGGTTTTATGTAAGAAAAATAATGATTATCCTTTGGAGCATCCAAAAAGGTGGAGATTCGCTATTGATTACCGTAAATTAAATTCCATAACGAAATATCCGGTATATCCGTTACCGATCATAGAAGAAATTTTAAGGAACATAAAATCAACCAAATTTATGACGACTTTAGACTTAACGACTGGTTATTTTCAAATAGGGGTGAGGCCTGAGGACGTGCCTAAGACTGCTTTTATAACCAAGTCTGGCACTTATGCATTTTTGCGTATGCCGTTTGGCCTTTCAGGGGCCCCGGCAACATTTCAACGATGCATGGACATTGTGTTAAGACCTGTTCTTGGAAAGTCCACATTTATCTATTTAGACGATATCATTATTACTAGTGATAATCTCGACCAACATATACAGGATTTAAGACAGGTGTTTTCTTTATTAAATGAGGCCGGTCTAAAAGTTAATGTCGAAAAGTGCAAATTTGCAGCCCCTGAATTAAAATATTTAGGTTACAAAATATCGCAAAAAGGGATCGAGACAGATGAATCAAAAATAATCGCTGTACAAAAGTATCCGACTCCAAACACAGCAAAGAAGCTCTCTTCTTTTCTAGGACTTTGTTCATATTATAGGTCCTTTATAAAAGATTTTGCGGCTATCGCTGAGCCATTGTTAAAATTAAAAAGGAAAAAGGCAAGATTCTCGTGGACGGCCGAAGCCAATAGTGCTTTCGAAAAATTAAAACAAGCATTAACGCAAGCCCCTGTGTTGAAATTTCCTGAAAAGGATGAAAATTTAGAAATTTCAGCGGATGCTTCGGATTATGCGGTAGGAGCGGTACCTTCGCAAAATCAGCAGCCCGTGGCATTTTTTAGCCGAACTTTAAATCAAACACAAAGAAACTATTCCGCGACCGAGAGAGAGGCACTTGCAGTTGTGTTAGCAGTGCAAAAGTTCCGAGTCTATTTTGGAAAGGCGCCGATAACAGTATACTCTGATCATGCGGCGGTAACTAGATTGTACTCAGGGAAAAATTTATCCCCAAGGTTAATAAGATGGGCACTCAAGCTGCAAGAATATAATCTGGTAATCAAGCATACCCCTGGAAAGGAAAATATCGTAGCAGATGCCCTATCAAGGATTAAAATAGACGAACAAGGCAATACCGTAAAGATGGCAATGCTGACAGCGTGTACAATAAATTCCCGAGAAACTGTAATAACCGAACTGGGTAAGGATCCTGAGTTTGGAAGTATTTATGAGTATTTGAAGGATCCTGGAAATTTTAGCCACCAAGATATTGTGGCGATAAGAAATAGGGCGGCCCATTACGAACTAATAGATGGTCTATTATTTTATACAAAAACTACGAATTCCAACAACGAATTTCGACCTGTTATCCCAGCTAGTCTTAGATTAAATATCCTGCAGGAGCTCCATGACAGCCCTTTAGCTTCTCATGCTGGTATTCGAAAAACTATCCAAAGCGTACGCGAGGCAGTCTACTTTCCTGAACTGCAAAAGTTAACAAGGGCGTATGTCCAGTCCTGCCCGACATGTCAAGCAGTTAATTATA
The DNA here is from genome assembly GCF_044657685.1 of Stegodyphus dumicola. Taxonomy (NCBI): domain Eukaryota; kingdom Metazoa; phylum Arthropoda; class Arachnida; order Araneae; family Eresidae; genus Stegodyphus; species Stegodyphus dumicola. Next base: position 112,706,786 of record NC_140770.1, on the reverse strand, counting down.
TTAATTTCCGCCCGGCCGGGTTTCTAAATAGTATTAAATCCGAATTTCCAAATGAAATAATTGGCATCGATTTATTGGGCCCTTTCCCAAAAAGTCAGTTAAATAAAAGTCGCTATCTCCTTGTTATGGTTGATCATTTTAGTAAATGGACCGAAATTGTTCCCTTAAAACGAGCCTCCGCGAAATTAGTTACTGATTCTATTTTAAATAAATATATTTTAAAATACGGGGCGCCCCTAAAAGTTATATCGGATAATGGTCCTCAATTTGTAAGTAATATATTTGAAGACATGTGCCAAAAACTGGGCATACGTCATTTAAAAATGGTCCCGTATCGGCCGCAATCAAATATAGCGGAACGGGTCAATAGAAATATAGTGAAAATTATCCGTAGTTATGTTAAAAATTTTCATAAAAGCTGGGATAACTATGTCAATGAACTTGCTTTCGCCCTTAGGACCGCAAAACATGATACAACGGGCAAAACTCCTGCTGAGTTATTTCTAGGCAGAAAGTTTATAACACCGTTAGATAAATTATTTTATGTGCAACAAAGAGCCCCAGAATTTAAAATGGGTGATATAGAAAAACTAATAAAAGAAGCAAAAAAGAATACGGAAGTAGCACAAAGAAAACAGAAGTTATATTATGATTTGAAACGACGGGGAGTAACTTATAAAGTAGGGGATGAAGTTTTAAAAATTAAGCATTCACTTTCTTCAGCACCAGAAGATAAAACTGCCAAATATTTTCCACGATTTGAAGGACCATATGTTATAGAAAAATCAACTCACGCTGTTGTAGTGTTAAAAGCCAGAAATGGTGAAACCTGTTCCGCAAACATTGATCAAATTAAGCCCTACTTCCATCGTAATAAAATGCAAATCTTTTCAGATCTTTTGCAGGATCCGGCACGGCAGACACCGCAGGTACAAGTTCCAGAGGTGGGAAAACGACAAGTACAAGGGCAAGCCAATGAGAGACAGAAGCAAGTGAAAAGAAAATTGCCCCGCGGAAAAATTGAAAGTAACAAGAAAAGGAAGCCGTTCCACCGTCCAGAAAACAGAGTTCACGAACACCCCCAGAATGAAGAAGGGAGAAGGACGACGTATGTGAAGAGGACCAGGAGAAATGACGGCAACTATAACCCGGCTTTAAAACGGAAGATCTACTCATCCGACAGAACTCTCCGCAGCAAAAGTCGCCGAACTGCGGAAGGGTTATCAGCGGCGGAGGAAAAAGTACAAGAAAAATTTGAACGGCCAACAACGAGGTCCAAGCAAGAACACGGAAGAAATTTCCCGGTTCCGCCAAGACCAGCTGCCATCAAACGGCAAAGACCACAAGCAGAGGAGAAAAGGAAAGTATTCAAGGGTGGCCGTACTGGTGAAAAAAGGAAGCTTCCAGAGGAAAGCACTGAAGGGCGAGCCCGTACAAGAAGGAGGATAAACCAAACTACTATCTGCAGTACCTTTAAAGACTGGGCCCAGAAAAGGATGTCCGAATATTACAAAGATAAGTAAAATTTTATGTTACTTGGCAAACTTAAGTTAATCTTTCATTCTTACTGCAAGTGGGAGATTTCAAGAAGTTTTACCTCATGCGAGGTCTACCTTTATCGCCAAAAGGGCGAGAAATGAGTTGTGACCGATTTTCTTATTATGTTTTTCAATTACTCGCGCGTAAAACTAAAGTTGATGTATAATAGCGTTGTGTAAAAACTTAAATATTGTAAAAAAAAGTTATTGTATAAATTTTATTTAAAACATTCTAGCAAGAGAGAAGTTTTAGTCTGAAAGACTTTTTGAAATGTATTATTTCAATGTAGAAAGAATTGGCACTTGCTTTGAAAAGAATAGAAGTTAACAATGTACTACTAATGTATGTTTTCAAATCTGTAAAATTAACGGCATGTTGATATGTTCTGTTATTTTAAATGTTAAGAAATACCGTGATATGGTAAAAGTGAAAGTAATGTTAAAAATTTGTTATTCGTGTGACTGTAAAGATTAAATCATGGCGAATATGTGGTAAAGGTTGAATGATGCAGTTAGGCTCTCTGACGCTACACTTTAGAGTTAGCCACTTTTAGAATAGTACCTCAGGGTTTAGAGTTGAAATTAGGGTGTGTTAAGAGGTCTCGTTATGTTGAATTTTAACACGTTAGTGTTTTGATTGTAGGAGGAAGTGTGGCACACGTAGACAGAAACACATTCGTGTTTGGTGTTCTTTTACAACACATGTCAGAGAGCACGGGGAGAGATAATTAAAATAGTCATGAATGAAATAAGAATGTTAAGAGTAGTATAATTCTATATGTTACTTGCCATGTCATTGTGTAACATTTCATTAAACTAGTTTTCTTTCCAGATCTCTGGAAGGAACCAGAATTGAATAAAAGCTCCTGGTTAGATGCAGTACAGATGAAAAAAAGATTGTTGTATATCCTGGGAGCTGCTATTGTAACAAATTTCTTTCTTTTAAATTTTCTAGTTTCTAACGAAGTTATGTTTGTAAAAGGTTGGCCTCGCGTTAGATTCTAGAGCTAAAAGTTTTCAACAAGGTCGTTTTAGACCTCAGTTTCAAACTAATTAACTCTGGCGGGAAGTATGTAAGGATCTTAAGTTTTACTAACGTTTATTTTATTTTAAATCTTTACTATCACTTCTTATTTTCTACTTCCGGCCAGAATTATAAGCCTGAAGGATTTTATGCAAAGTTTGTCTGGCGAACGCCAAGTATTTAAGTGTGGCCTTTTTGCCAAGCGAAAGAGAGGAAGCAGTAAGTCAACGCAGGCCGCTTACCTTAGAAGTTACGCAGTTGCTGTTCGCCTTCCAGGCCAGAGGTTTTAATCCTCTTGATAAATTAAACGTATTGTAGTGTTCACAGTCTCTGTGCTACATACGCTTCCTGTTTTTATAAGGCCAATCTTCCACGTGTATTATTCTAAAGTTAAATTAGAGTTTAGTTTTATTTTTATACTTTTTTACGTTAGACCCCGAGTGGAGGGTCAGTGTATTCCGAAGTACGGAAGTTATTGTATATAGAGAAAAATAAAGGGTTTTGTATACCCTTCGTCTGTATCCTGTCTACTTACCACAATTAGTGAACATAGCTTTAGTAAGCTCTCTGTTCCGAGTCAGGTCCTTGTATGTTCCCGAAGAAGGTTAGAAGGAACATTGAACCTGATAACATGTCCTCATTAATAGTTAGAAGTAAGTTGTTGAATTTGTGAGACCCTATTACTTGCAAAGGTTTTCAAAAGATGTGGTGATGCATTGATCCACCAGGATAAAGCAATGCTTGAATCTGACCAGAGCTTAACGTCATCAATTTTGAGTTTCAAAGCTTCTAAAACCTTTTGCATAAGTTGAACAGAAGTAGACATGCTGATATTTCTAATCTAGGAATAGTCATGGTCTTGATTGGTGCTACACGAGATTTGCTACAAAAAAGTTTACTACAGTATTCACCAGGGCATGTAATGCTTTGAAGCTATATCACTGCCCCAAATGCCTTGTCGGAGGCATCCGCAAATCCTTGTAAAATGAGCATTGAAAAAGTCTCTTTTAAGATGTAACGAGGTACTTGTATATTTTCTATACTATGAAGAAAGAGTTTTGATGAACACATTCTATTCATTGGCAAGAGGTGGTGGTAACTGTTACGCCCAGTCTAGCTTAAGCAACCAAAGTGCTTGCATGAATATCTTTGCCTTGCTAATAATAGGACCGAGTAGGCCTAAAGGATTATATAATCTCGCTATTTGAGATAAAACATCTCTTTTCGTAACATAAGGCTTTTCATTAACAGTAACTTTATATTGCAATGTATCCTTCTTATTATTCCACGACATACCTAACGTCTTCACAGTTGTATTACTATTACGATCAAATGAAAAATTCTCTAAATCAGAGTTCTGCGAATAGAAACTAGTACACCACTTGGAAAAAAGTTCCTCTTGAATCATTCCACCTTTACATAATATGTCGATCAATGAACAACCGTTAGTAGTTTTGGCACTCACGTCGAACACGACGCGTAAGTTTGTTGTTTTACTATCAGGTTTCAGCACGCCATGACGAGGAAGAAAATATCCTCCTTCAGTTTCAGAATAGTCTTCCATCTTTTCCATATGATTTAACGATTCATATTCCCTTAAAAATGAAACATAAAGTTCTTTCATTACAGAATCACTCGACAAACTTTTCCACAATCGATTCAGTCTTTTTTCAGCGATTTCCATTGAATCCCCTAATTGTATGTTTTCACCAATATCTCGCTTGAACGGAATTTTAACCATATATCTTCCATCCGCATGTCAGTAAAATGAGTTTTCAAAAAGTTCATTGCAGTAATTTTAATTATGAATTAACTGTATGTTTAGTTTCATTTACTTCTTCAACTTCCCAGAATGATTTTACTAAGTTATTTAACGAATTAATCTCTGTTGACAAAAACAATAATTTAAGTCATAATTTTTTACATTTGGAATTCGAATGCTTCCAGAAGCTAAGAAGCCGAAGCAGCTATTTTGAAGAAGTAACTCATTATCTTTTAAACGTATTTATCTGTTTTTAAAAATTCAAAAAATAATTCCGCTCCTAATAATAAATCTACCTTTTTTACCTTGAAAAATTCGTCATCAGCTAACTTTATTCCTTTCGGAATATTTTATTTCGAAATATCAATAGATTTCGACGGTGTCATGTCAGTTATTTTGGGAACAACTAATAACTCTATTTCCCATTCATTTTCTTTTTCTAAGTTCGATAAACGCGTCTTTATTTGCGACTTGACATTCAAAGTAGTGTTGCCTATTCCACTAACTGGAATAAATGCTCGTTCTTTTTTTATTCCTAATGAGTTCATAACACCTACAGTACAAAATTTAGAAGTCGAAGCTGAATCAAGCACGGCTCTAAAAGAAATTTGTTCATCGTAAACATCGCGAAGATAAACAATCGCTGTATTTATTAACACAAATTTAGATTTATTTGCAGCTGCCATCAAAGTTGTGTGGGGGGGAGAGGGGCAGTCCTCTTTCACATTCACTGACGAAAGGTTCAAGGTCAATTCTTTTTCTTTAGATCATTCATTATGTTTTTCGTCACTTTTATGTAACAGCGTATGATGTGTATCTTTCTTACAGACATAACAATTGAATTTAGCTTTACACTGCAATAATACGTGTGATGGAGAAAGGCATTTAATGTATAATTTATATTCCTTAACAAAATCATACCGCTCAGAAACAGAAATGCTCTTAAATTTCGAACAATGATAAATTGGGTGTGGTTCTTTACACATAATACACTTTCGAAAAGAGTTTTCTTTCGTTACCAAGGGTTTTTAATTTCTAGAGCGACTAAATTTATTTGATACTTTAGTACCATAGTTCTGCTTAAGAAAACTAACTTTGTTTATTTCTTCAAGAATGCGAATTCTTTCTTCGAGAAATTCTAAAAATCCATTAAATTTGGGAATTTCATTTGATTTTACGTTTAGTTCAAATGCTTTTGTAGACTCTCTATTTAATTTATGCAATAAAATATTTAACATCAAAACATCAGATAAATTATTTCTATCAAATTCTAATACACTTAAAGATCTCGAACATCTTTTAACATTATCTACTAGTGATCTCAACTGAGAAGGTGAGTCATTTATTTTTTCAAAGTTCAACAAATTATTAATAAAGACATCAACTACTGCTCTTTTGTTTTCATATCTGCTTTCAAGTGCAGAAAATAGCGACTCAAATGTATCCTGACATGATTCTAACATTTTTTGCTTCACCTTCAAGTGATGCTTTCAAATAAAACAGCTTCTCAGTATCATTTAAATCATTATTATTACCAATAATAGACATAAATTGCACTTTAAAATTTTTAAAATCTTCATATTTACCATAAAATTGAGGAAGAGATAAATAAGGCAGTTTAAAATTTGATTTAGAAACAGTTTTGGTTTCAAATTTATCTTTATTATTTGTTTCACAGTTAGAAAGAAAAAATTCTAAATCTTACTTCGAAATCTTCGATTCTTTCTTCCAGTTCTTGCGTAATGCTTAGATCATCTTTCAAGTCAATTTCCTCTGGTAAATTGGTGTATTCCACTATGAGCTATTTAACCCGAGATTTTAATTCCAACAAAGAATCCAATTTAGTCTTCATAATAACATCATTGGTTGAGTTTATTCTCTTCCATTTTACACTCATCAAGGAATTTTATCAAAGCTCCGAGTTTCGTTTTCACTACGCCGCGTTGGCGATTCAATGAAACAATATTAGTAGCCATATTCTTCTCCGGCTAACGTGAGACCAAAACTGTTTCTAAATCAAATTTTAAACTGCCACTAAAAACTAAAATTATATTAATATTTGTAGTTCGTATTCTATAATCACCCATAATTATATTTTCTTTTCGTTTTTCCGTCATGTAACATCTGATTAATTTGGGGAATATAAAATTTTTAATTTGAAACTTATTTTCAAATACGCAACTGTCACTAATTAATGAAGTAAATTTTACTTTGAGTAAAATTCTTGGAGGTGAAGATTGTTTTCTTATTTTATTTCTGCAAATATGCATGTGGATTTGTACCCCTTCAACGAATTTATGATTCATTACAATGTTTACGAATCTGAATGCTCTTATCCTGTTAAATGAACGTGATGTAGGCATTTTTGGATATATATGCAAATAAATTAGTATATAGCGTGTATAAATTATCTTATAATAAAAAATAAGCAATAGACAGCAGTCGAGAAGGAACGACTTCTTAGAAACATAGCTAAGTTCCTAAGAAACTTTTAAATTTCAAAGGATAGTTTTCCGTATCCTTCTAAAAAAATCGATTGAAATTTCCTTGCATTTATTTTATCTTATTTGCACCAATTTACTTATGTTTTAGCACCTTTTAATTCGACATTGTCTTATTTTTGACGTGGAAGAATTAAGTCTAGTAAATCTAAAGCTCCATGTTTCATTTTGTTGGAATATTATAAAAACATTTTTATAAAGCCTATATAAGGAAGTTCTCCAGCCTTCTTAGCGAGCCTTCGTCGTGTAGTGGTCTGCACGCTCAGCGCGTCATTGAGAGGTCCTCGGTTCGATTCCCGGCGAAGGCATTGCTAATTTTTCATCTTGTCTGCTTCCAAAAAATACTTAATGTCTCTACAAGCCTATGTCGATCTGTCTGATTCAAAAGGAATTCTATGTATGAATGTATGAATCCGCGATCTTTAGGAGCTTTCAAAAAATTGGAACTGATTTTCATGCATTATCTATATCTTAGAACAGATATATGAAAAGTATACAAAGCGTATATATATAATATGGCTACCATAAAGCTTAGTATTTTTTTCTTTAGCCTTTAGTATCGAAATACATCGCTGGCCATTAAAATTGCTGCACTTTAAGGAAAAGAAGTTAAAACAATCACATTTATTTTAATAAGTACTTTGCAATAGGAGGATAAAATAATTAAAATTTATGATAATTTTAAGCTACGAAACATGCAGAAATCAGTACTCGAGCAACCTCTTCTGGCGACAAAACAGCTGTTTCACAGCAAGGCATGGTAGACTTTGAATGGCATATAAACTTGACTAGGATGGTAGTTAAGGGTACAAGTCCATGCATTTTTATTACCCAATTCTTTGATATTGTTATCCAGTTCATTGATTAATATTTTTTTTTCATTGCATTTATTTTATCTCTAATGGTAAACAAATTAACACTTTGTCTTTGTAATCCTAAATTTAATTCATTAAACCTTCCAAAAATACCAGATAAATATTCTAAACACACCAACCATATACCAATAAACAATTTTGACTCACAGAGGAAAGTTTGAATTTCTTATCAAAATTCAAAAGAACGATTTAAAATTTTGCCTCTGAATAACCACTTTACTTCGGAATATAACAAAAGAGTTTCATATTCACTGCGCATCTCTTGGCATAAAATCGTAAATATTCTTGAATTTAAAGCTCGGCTATTAATAAAATTATAAATTTCCATAGCTTCATTCAAAGCTATTTTGCTATTTTCAGGTTTTCCGGGATTGTTTTGGCTACTAAAGCTTCACGATGAATGAAGCAGTGAGTAAATTTAGTGTCAGGTGAGACTTTCTTTATTTGAGAAATAACACCGGAACGTTTTCCTGTTAAAGCCCGAGCTCCGTCACTGCATACGGTAATGTACTTATTCCAAGAAATATCATTCTTAGACATAAAATTGTCAATTGCCTTGAAAATCTCATTTCCAGTTGCTATATCATGAAGAGATTCACTAAATAAATACTCTTCGGCATGTCTTTTATCTTCTTCGTAACTTATGTAAACTAATAATTGAAAAAAGTTCATTACGTCAATACTTTCATCCAATTGCAATGCAAAAAATTCACTGTGTTTTATCTTTTGAATAAGTGTCTCTTTTATGGAACTTGCCATTTCATGAATTCGTCGACTTACTATACCATTTGATAACGAAACAGTATTAAGTTCATTAGTCGCTTTTTCGCTGAATAATATTAAAACGATATCTCTAGCTGGTGGTAATCTATGGTTTTCTCCAATGATCTAAGCCTGCCAGTCTTTGCAATTCTTAGGCTTACTAGGTCATTCCAAAGCTTTTTCACTTGAAGTAACAAACCCTGTCATTACTTGTTTACTATTTTTGAAGTCTGATAATTCCCTCTTAAAGTATTCTTCAAATTTAGCCTTTAAATTAGCATGATTAGATTCAATATGTCTTTTAAGAAGAGAAGGTTTCATACTTTGATTCGATAGTAGTTTACAGCAAACAACACATTGAGGTTGAGGGTCCATTTCATCTCCGTTCCAAATAAACCCCAAGGATAAATAAATTTTATTATAACCTCTATTACAAACGATCTTTCTTTTCAGTATTCTTAGTGCTAGTAGATTGTCCTGATCCATCAAATAGTGAATCATCAATTTTCCGTTCAGCCAGGCCTAGCCATTTTTCCATTTTAAAAAGCTAGGTATGTTTTATTATTTTTTTCAAGATTGTTTAAATGCACCATACATTACGAAATGTTCAGAAACAAACGACGATATTCTCAGATCGCGTAGAAAAGTAAAGGATACAAAACAACGAGAAGACAAGATACGTGCTGTTAAGAGACAACAAATCGACGTAAAATAATTCTAATTGAAAATAGAGCAATATGAGCATGGAAATGTGTGTGTAGATGCGACATAAAGTGTAGACATGCTAATAAATCGATGAACTCTAAAAGAATTAATGAGATACTATCATGTTTTATAAGAACTTATTTGCTCTTAAACACAATATCCATTTCTAGTACAACTTTTAAAAACTTCATTTATGACATATTTTGATATGTCTATGGCTAAAAGAATATTTGTGAAAATAAAAACGGATTATTTGCTGAAGTCTATCAGCGGCTATTGACCTTTAACAAAACTCAGATCGCATAAATTTACGAGTTTTAGAGAAGAAACTTAAACATTATATTGGGGTATTTAATGTTTGAATTTAATAGTTAAAAGTACTTTGTTTCTTTGCGAACTACATATTTTTCTCTTGCGTACCACCGGTTGAGAATCGCTGGTGTAGACAATTTTAATGGTAAAGAACACAGACTACCTTTAATCCGAATATTCTATATGTAACCAAATCTTGAATTAAGAAACTCTGATACCCTGAAGCTTTAGAACTCTCAAAAACTATCAATAATATGAAAATTAAGTATTAAATTTTTTTCAGCACTTCTGTGTTTTTGATACAACAGTTGGCGCCATTGGCTAAACGCAGCATTCTCAAATCAGTCCTTTTGTTACGGTAACCCTATTCCAGGTTTTTCTTCTCCAGTCTTGTTTCCATCTAAGGGACAAAGTATATAAAAAGAACTAGACGAAGCTGATGGAAAAAAAAAAAAAAAGAAATAAAGGAAAAAAAAAAAGGAAAAAAAGATTTACGAACTATCTGTTGCTGTTAGCCATAAAACGAGTGGATTGGTGAGACAGTTTTTAAAACGTGAAATGGTGAAGCAGTTTTTAGAACGTAAGCTGTTTCCATACGCAGGTGCTGGAATCTCTTATCCGTTCTATTTCTTTTACTCTATTCTGTCCCCTCCGTCCCTATTTTCCTTTTTTTAGAATCTGTTTTTATGCAATGTTTTTCCGGACTACTCAAAATCGTTTCAGATTTATAAAATAAATAAAGTATCTCCGGTAATTCAGTTTTTTTTTTTTAATTTGGAATTGAAATGTGATTTAATAGCAAAACAAAAATTAAAAATCAAGGAGGAAATTACTCTGAAATTTTAGTTATTAGATATTAAACTCTTTCAAGATTAGAGAATGTAATTTCTGTAATTCTTTCGAAATATTAATAAATAAAGCGCCTAAATAGAAGGATATTGCATGCAATAGAAATGTTAATGTTTTATTCTAAACTTATTAATACATCAAAAAGGTACCATTGCTTTCAGTTAGTGGCAAAATCCAGTGCGTTACAAATGCATATAAAAAGACGAAAATGTGTTATTGTCGGTCGACAACGTATATTTTGTTTCTCTTCTGTAATGAAAAAGTGTGGTGCTGATGAACATGCAAAAGAAGTGAATATCTATAAATAAAATAGTATTTATTACATGTGTAATTGTTAACAACAAAAATTGTTATAGCTGAAGGATCTGCAATCCCCCTCAAAAAGTATTAGGGCGAATTCCTAGAAGTTACAAATTTATTTATATGAAATTTTTCAGCTGCTAGGCCTCGGAAATTTAATAAAACTTCATAATTCATCTTGCAATTACTATCCAAATTTTGCTATTCTATCCTAAAATTATTCCTTTAAGAATTTCTTTCGCAGTGCATTTACTCGCTTTTTTCTATTAATATTTCATTCTTTATACAATTGATTTTTAGATATGTGAATCGGAATTATTTGTTATATTTTACATTGCATAACCTTCTCTGAAGTATTTAGGAATTTTTATATTCTGAAAATTTAATGTCTTTATGCTGCTCTTTAAGTATTGGGAATCATTTACATATTACTAGACTATTAGACCAAACTGACAATTTGCCCAGAAGAGCTATTAATTTCGTTTTGGCATATTGCGTTTGTTCACTATAAACGGCGTTTCACTTTTCAAATTGTTGCCACTAAATATTAAAGCCTGCGTTACATTTAAAGAAATTAAATAGTGAAGAATCTTCATGAATATATGTAAGGGTTTGCCAGAAAAACCGGCGATTTTGGCTTCGTACTATTGGGGAAAGTCAGAATCACTGGTATCGTGTTCACAATCCAATAGCATTTAGTAAACATGTAGAAGTGGACAGCAGCGACGTGCGTTTGCAGTTAAATGTAATTACAAGAATCGTACAGTTTTGTTGCAGCGCAGCGATTATTTAGACAGGTGACAGGTGAGAGCGGATCCGGACATGCGGGCGGCTTACCAGGATTATTCGGGTATCGTCCGGAAACCGCAATTGTACAACGCGAGAACTCTTTGGCTTCCCAGAAGCACGGCGTCAGGAGCCTATTAGAAACTTTTGTTGGTGCTGTATATTGAAATTTGAGCATTTTAAACTTATATTTGAACATTCTACTCACTACAATAATTGTATACTTATGCACACACTGCAGCTGTTACGATTATTTAGACAGCATTTAAGAATTCATTGTACCAATGCAATTCCTTCAGCCCATTCAATTAAGACACAGATTCAGAATTTCTGAAGAAACGGGTTCCGAGCTATATAAGAAGTCCCAAGGAAGGGGAATAACGATACGTACAACCGGAAAACATTGCTGCAGTGAGAGAAGCCTTTCAGTACAGTTCACAACGATCTGCAATACGCCAAGCTGTATCAATAGTAGTCTCTACTACAAGACACAGACGTACTCTTCACAGACTTGTATTTGCATCCCTATAAGGTTCAGATAGTGCATGCACTAAGCAAAAATGATGCAGTTAATCGAGTCAGACACTACCGACGAATTGTAGCAGCTTTTAGAGGAGAATGAAGGTCTCATTCATAACATGTTAATGAGCGATGAGGCTCATTTTGAACTGTCAGGGTATGTGAATAAGTAGAACTAACGATACTGGTCTGTCAGTAACCCCAGAGAACTTCATTGTGTTCCTCTGCACAGTGCCAAGTGTGGTGCGCGATTACATCCTTCGGGGTTATCAGACATTACTTATTTGAAGACGGTAATGGACGAACTTAGGCAGTAAATTCTGAGCGATATGTGGAAATGTTGCAAACATTTCTGATTCCACAGTTGGCTGCTCATCCTGAAATTCGTGAACACATTTTATTTTAGCAGGATGGAGCAACAAGCCATACAGCACGAGTGTCCATGGAAACTGTTCCCTGGTCATGACCTCTCAAAAAACGGGGGTTTGCCTTGGTCTGCGAGATCGCCAGATCTTTCAGCTTGTGACATTTTTCTATAGGTATATTTAAGAAGTAAAGTGTTTGTTGCTCCAACCTCCAAGAAATTCCATAACTTAAATGAAGAATTCAACGTGAGGTAAGAGAAATTGCTGTTGAGATGCTACTCAACATCATGGACAATTTCCTGTTGAGGTTACAGGAAAGTATATAGAAAAATAGTGAGCATCTAGAGGACGTTGTATTCAAGACACGTCGGGCTCAACAGCTGTAAAGTAAATGCTTATCGATGTACTTAAATATTATATTATCAAAAATATCAAAATAATTTAGACTTATGAAATATTTAGTTTTTAAAATCGCCCGTTTTTCTGGCGGACCCTATATGTTTCTCGCACTGTGAAGAAACAACGATATCATACCTGGAAACATCAATTGATCAACAATTTTGAATGATGTAATCCTTCACTCGAATATGGACATCTGGAAGCCCAAATTTGGAATTCGGAATTGATTTTATTATTCATATTACCCATTTCATATTTTGTAAAACTTTAAAGAATTTTTTATTAAGAAACTCGGTGATTTCAAAAAGAGAGAGCAATGGCGACAATGTACGAAAAAAAAAAAAAAAAAAAAAAAAAAAACATTTTTATCTCCAGCGGGCGAAACTGTGTGTCGGAAATTTTGTTTTAAATATTTTATGATATTGCTGTTGAATTGAGTTTTAGGATTTAAGAGCGAAGAACATGATATTTAATAAATAAAGGTAAGATACAAAACTGAAAAAAACTGTTAAAGAAATGTCCATTTGAAGGTAATATAAAATCTGAGAGCTTTCGGATTTTTTTATTTATTATTGGTTTGTTCATGTTTTAACAGATAGTAATTTCTGCCCTGGGATGGCACATAAATCCGTTGTTTCACCTCCACTATAAGAATTTGTCTTCTATTATGAACGTTTGCTACATTCACTTTATTAGATATTAAGTTACTACATTTAGAAATTCTTCATATTAATATGGTCTTTAAAATTTTCTGGAACACATCCTTCAGAATTTCTTTGTAATATTATGTTAACGCTATATGCATTGTGTTCTACATATTCTGTATGCTTTTTTTAAATAATGAAGAAACAGTGAACAAAGACAGATCCAAAACTTTACAACTATATTTTGTAATGTACCGCTACCAAATGACCGGTAATGGTACGGTGTCTATGTTCACTTACAACTGTAACTACCTAAAGTCACTGTAATGGATTAGGCAGATATTCATAATTAATTATCAGAACTGTAAAAAATTGCGAAGTTTCTGCAGCTCTGTTATATGAGTTAAGCTTTTGTTGATATTATTTTATTCAATGTAATGTAGCTTAGAAGAAAGCGCAATTACCACCCACTCCCAACTCCTAAATACCACTTTTTAAAGTATTAAACTATGCAAAATTTGCCATTTCAGCCACTTTTAATAATAGCGACTTAACAATTATCTTTTTTCAGTCCAGAAACATGTTCAATAGTAGCAATTGATGAGAAAAAAATCAATTTTGCCGTGCAATCTTGAGTTCCGAATTATTCCCTTGATATCTCTCTCTTCCTCCATCTCCTTCAGAACTTTTTTCCTCTCTTTTATTAGTAGCACCATTATTTATTTTCTATTCGAAATGATTGCGTACTTATTGATTAAATGTCACATTCTTCTCCACTTCGAATTAATGAGTTTCTATCCATTTTTATTGTTAATTTCCTTTTGTTCCAAAACAAGCTTACTTATCTGTCAATAATTTGTATCTCGTCGACTCGCTGGAAAGCAGTGCTTTCGTTAGTATTCGAAGTTGTAGATACGAAAGTAGGCAGCTTTTTAAGTAACTAAAACAAAAAAGTATGTTTACTTGTGGCTTTTCTTTGTCGTATCATTTTGTTAGGCGAGCAGCTACAAGTAGATTTAACTTGCGAATAAAAAACATAAAGTTTAGGGCTTCGAAGAAGGCAATAATAAGCAGGCATTATCCAATGGAGTAAATCAAATGAATAATTGATAATGGATTATTATCTGGAAATTTTCACAAACAAATTTATAATTTTTATCTCATTTTATTAGACTTGTAACATAAGGAAACCTAATTCCGAATCTTATGTAGGATTCATTAGGAGTAACATTTGCGTTTCTACTTGGCAAATCCATTCTTAAGACTGGAACTGTTCATTACAACATTTACTTTAATCTATTTAACCAGTCATTTTGTGTTCTGAATCTGAGCTGTTACTCTTTCCGTTCCCCCCCTCAGAATGTAAATTAGCTGGTGAGTATTTAAGTGAGGGTTTGAGATGGTTTAAACAGGGAATGTTTTGCCTTGTGAAGATCACGTTGCTAGGTGTGCTATTCTAAGCTAAGAGTTCCTGTCTCGGCAGTTCATTATAGATATTTCACGCTGGTGAAGCTTTAAGAACCAGCTTCGCGTTTAAATTACTCTGTGTAGCCATTCGATAGTAATTATTTAGATTTAGCTTCATACTGAGTTCTCTGTTTCGAGTTTTCTCCATAAAAGCAGACTGATTTGTAAGCACCAGGTTTGCCTTCCGTTCAACTTACGTGGATTTAAATAAATGAGTCTTTTACACCTTTTTGATGTTTCTGTTTTCATCCTTGGGTACAGCCTTAAGTCCTTAACAGTCTTATTAAGGATTTGCCACAAGTTACAATTGGCAAAAGGCTCTTTACAATTTGTTTATTTTTACAACCAGAGTGTAAATTAGGAGAGAAATGTTCTCCCAAAATGAATGATTTTCAGAGAATTTTTTGGTATGCATGATTGTTAGGAAACCCTCTGTAATGCATTATTATCAGAAATGTTCTAGTGTTAAAATCTGTTAAAGAATCTTCTGGTATGAATAGTTGTTAGAGAATCTGCTGAGCGTGGTTATTGAAGAATATTCTGACATTGAATATCTGTTAGAAAAACTTCTGGCTCACATATTTACTACAGAATTTTCATGAATGAAATATTTTTAGAAAACATTCTAGTATGCATGATTAGTACTTGAACATCTTTCGGTTGGATATATTGTTAAAGTAGCACTCGGTATGAAGTTCCAGGAGGTGATTGTTAGAGAACCTTCTGGCATGTTTTAGAACATTTTCTGGTGTGAATAGTTAGCAAAGAATTTTGTGATATGCATTACAGAATTTTCCAGTATGAATCACTTTTAGAGCATTTTTAGTATGCATGGTTGTCTGAAAATTTTATATCATGGTTGATAGGGAAGTTTTCTATTATGAATATTTGCTACAGAAGGTTTTCGTGCACATGTTTGTTAGATAAGCTTCTAGTATGGAAGGTTATGAGATAAGTTTCCGGTATGAAGGATTTTGGGAGAAACTGAATATGAGGTACTGTCGTTTAACCATGCAAATCAGGCTTTCGGCCTTGCAAGAAAAATCAAAATGTTGAGGGTTATCAGACGTAGCTATTCATTCTAGTTCTATTTTAAACAGCTTTGGTTTCTCTACTAAGCCTTAAAGCCTGATTTGCATGGTTAAAAGATTAAAGGATTGCGTGGTTAAAGGTTTGAATTTATACATTCCTGTATAAATTTATTTCCACATGCTGACGTTTATTATTACTTAAATTATATTTTGCTCTTAAAAATAGATAAAATTCATTGCAAAAAAACATTTGTAATCGAAAATAAAATTTCTTAGAGCTTAGATTTATATCAATAACCTCATCCCGAAGGCATGAATCTGAAGTTTTTTAAATTTTTCATTCAGATATTTTTTTCTAGACTGCTTTTCCGTGTTTTCGTGCATTGATATTTTTTATAAAGGAATTTGAATGAGGAATATTCTCTCAATAAGAGAAAATAATTTTTATGATAAAACTCAGTTTTAATCAAAATCAAACACCTCAGAAACATTTAAAAGTATTTATCCTGAAATATAGATTCGACAGATTCGTGGTTTTGGCATAAATACATATTTAGGTAGAAATTACAGTATATAAATAGCAATGTGAATATTAACACAATGAAAAAAAAACTTAAAGTTCCAATTTAAAGACCTCAAAATCTTTCTTCTCAATAAAGATTATAACAGTTTCAGAGAAAAGATTAAATAGAAACTGAATTCTGACTTTTTTCCGAGGATTTCAATTTAACACATGAAGTAATTTTAGAATAAGTAGTCGTGTCATGACTATTAATTTAAAAGTTAGTCCCACAGAAATTGAAATAAAAAAAAATAAAATCTTGTATTTATGATTTACTTCACTGCACTGCCGTAAATATTTGTTTTAAGTGGCAATACTTTATA
The DNA here is from genome assembly GCF_044657685.1 of Stegodyphus dumicola. Taxonomy (NCBI): domain Eukaryota; kingdom Metazoa; phylum Arthropoda; class Arachnida; order Araneae; family Eresidae; genus Stegodyphus; species Stegodyphus dumicola. The sequence continues at coordinate 112,690,062 of NC_140770.1, read as the reverse complement.
TTTTGTCAAGGCATAAAAAACACGAGCTGAGAACAACATTTTGAAGAAGAAACTTTCGATTCCTAAAAAAAACTGTATCATAAGCTGAACCAACAGCTTTTGACACAGGATTCCTACTTTTTATGTAGTTGATTTTGAAGGATTAAAAAAAAATCATACTACAATAAATTTTCAAATAACAGTGTATTGGTAATAAATTGTATATTAAAAAAATAACCTTAAAATACATTTCACCATTTTAGTGATAAGTCGCCAGAAATGGTTTAGAAGTACCCAAGTAACAAAACAGGAATGAAATAGATCTAGGGAAAGCGTTTATCGAATCCCTTAGGATCACAAATCCAGCAAACAAATTCAGATGAAGACGAATCATCTTTTCTTTTTCTTTTCCTAATCTCGTTTTCTTTTTCTTTCCTGTTTTGTTTATTATTCTATATAAGTTTGTTGTTGTTGTTGTTCTTTGCACTCTTCATGTTTTCAATTCTTTGACCGTATTAGTCATGAAATTTGCAACGTAGATGCAAACTGAAAAAATGCTTAAAATTCGGTAGCAAGTTATTTGAATAAAATGCTTAATTTTCAATGAGACTTCTCGGTCTTTAAAATATGAAATATTCTAACCATTAAATTAAATGTTTTCTTTCTTTTAGTTCTTTCCTAACCGTAATGGTCTTATCAGTATTACTAAAAATTCACCGTTGGAAGATATCTCATAATTTAGAGATATATGTGCAATACCTGAATATGTAATAACAGTTTTTTAAGTGAAATGTAGTAACATGAAATGACAGCTATAGAACATTACATTGTATGAAAGAGTTTTTAATTTTTTCTTAAGAATTTTAAGAATTTTTTCTTTTTATGAATTTTAATTTTTATGTTATTTCAATACAAAATTTAAATAAATTGGTCTGAAAATATTGAGGTCTCGGTTAAAAAAATTGGTATTGAAACAGCAAAAAATTTCATATTTCAATAGCAATTTCCCTTTTGACCGTTCCTGAACTCATTCGGACAATTTCTTTTTTTGCGTGACGCGTATAAGCACGGACAGAATAAACAAATCTTTTTTCCAAAGTGGAAGATAAAAGGGATTTAACATGAATTCAAAAGTGCTTTTTTCGCGACGTCTGCACATACGAACATATGTATATATCTCGCACAACTGAAAAACGATTAGCCGTAGAGCGTAAAAATTTTGCATATCGGACTATTATAACATCCAGTTTTGCACCTCGCTATTTTATATATATATATATACCCCTAGGCTTAAAAGTGCTTACCCAGCCTTTATTTTTTTAATCGCTGGTTGTATACTTCTAATTACGTATGGGTTTTAAATGATGAAATTAACCGAGATATTTAATTTCAAAATTTGCAATTTTTATGTCATTTTCATCTTGCCTTCAGGAGTTGGTTAATTAAGTTAGAAAAATTCGAATAAATTATTTCAAATGAATTGTAACAAAAATTTAGGAATGCTTCAATGACGAAAATTTGCAGTGTCATATTTGAAAAAAAAAATGATTTTTGACAGTTAACAAAGCTAATTTTTATACTCGTTATGAAAAAATAAAATTGCGAGAAATTTGACTTCCGTATGTCAAAAATTAACCGTTATATTTAATTTCAAATTTTCCAATTTTTGATGTCATTTTCAACTTGCCTTGAGAGATTGGCTATTTATGTTAGCGTAATTTGGAGTTGGTGTATTTAATTAAGGTAAAGCACATTAGGGCTATCTGCCTAAGAGGAGGGATGCCTTCGTGGAGGACTTTCTAAGGGAAACTGGTTCGTCTACACGTTATACATGTGTAAAACCACGAAAACACCCATACAGCCAACCCGTTCGAGGGATTCGAACCTCGGACCAAACTACCAGTGTTCAGCGACTTTACCGCTTGGCCGCTGGTGAGCGTTAGCGTTACTTGAGAAAACAAGTTTAAATGAAGTGCATCAAAACTACATTAATGTTTCAAATCACGAAAATATTTATGTTTTCAAATGTCAAATTTAAAAACAAATTTAATTTTCTGCAAATAACGAAATCTAACTTTTAATGCGATCTGCTGGTTCCTATATTTATATTTGGGAAAATTTTATACGCTCTGTGAAAATTAAAATGCAAACAATTTCCCTCCCATACAACGAAAATTGACCGGGCTATTTAATTTCAAAATTTTCGATTTTTGATGTCATTTTCAACTTACCTTGAGAAATCGGTTTATTGAGTTAGAATAATTCGAGGAGATAAGTTTAAATGAAGTACAGCAAAAAATATGTATGAAGTCGTGTGGTGTCCACATCAAATTTTTCACATAAATTGTAATTCTTACTTCTGGCGATCTAAAGTATACGAGCTGTCAAGATTTGTTGCTGTTGGTACTCCAGTCTTGACACATGAAAAGTTAACGAGTATTGCGAAATAATCTTTATTTTCTCACGGTTTTATTATCCCAAAGGGGCTTTGTCCCTGATTAACTATTGTTTTCGTTTTGCGATTTTGCGTCGAATCATTCCGAATGTCCGTTTCACTTTTCAAACTGTTGCCACCAAATATTATCGCCCTCTATTATATTTGAAGAAATTAAATAATGAAGAATCTGCATAAATGTATGTATATTTCTCGCATTGTGATAAAACAACTGCACCTTAAGCCATCCAGTTTTGATTGACTTAATCCTACTGCGAATATGGGCATCAGGAAGCCAAAATTTGAAATTTGGAATTTCATATTTTGTAAAACTTTAATAACGAATTTTTTATTAAAAAAACTCAAGGATTTCAAAGCGAGGAATGGCAACTTTGTACACAAAAAATCATTTTTATCTCCAGCCCGTGAGACTGTGTATCTGAAATTCTAAAGATATGCTCAACTTAAAATTATTTTGCGATATTGCTCTTGAACTGAATTTTATGGTTCAAGTGCGATGTTAAAAAATGTTAAAAAACGCCCCTTTGGACGTAATTTAAAATCTTAAACTTTTTTAATTTTATTTTTCTGTATTGGGTCGAAGTTGGTCGAATCTTGGAATAAATTTTTAGCCAACTTCTTCTTATCCAGATTTCTGGAAATATTCCTTATATACGTATTTACTATGATATAGCAATATTCTACCAGAATACCTTTTTTAAAAAATTTTAATTAATAGTTATTTTTTTACAAATGCTTATGTCAGTTCGATCATTGCAGAATCACCATCGAATAGACCGAATAATATTTTTGCCATATGAGAGTTGTTCCGAGTACCTAATTTAATTTTGCGTTCTTTGACAATTTTCAGAAATAGTTCGAGTTTTTATTTAACTCTTATACAGTTGTTGACGGTAACGGAATTTTTTAAATCAGATTATTTGTTCTTTCATTTTTAAAAGGCTCGTGATTTTAAGCGATGACACTATCGGGTTTTTAAATCAAACAGAAATTCAAAGTAACTAAATATGATCTTATGCCATATTGGAAGAAAAACTTCAAAAACAGCGATTTTCTCTCTTCGTTACGTGGTTTTTCCACGTGTAGCTTAAATGCATAAATTAAATAAAAATTTCCCTGAAAAGGTTCTGCAGGCAGACATCTCTTCCACTAAGCAGAGAGCCTTCATATACTTTGTCATAATCTGAATAATCCATTTTTATTATTTTTCTGCTTTTATAGACTTAAAAAGTATAAAAATATGTTTCAAACAACATGATTTAATGAAAAATAATGTTAAAAAGAGATATTATAATGCTTTTATGCCACTTAGTAAACAACGTTATGTACAATAGATGCCCAATATGCAACTGCATTAGATTACTGACTTTATGCATCAGGGCATTAATATCAGATTATTTAAAACATATTTTTATAGCATTTGAAAAATTTGCAAGTTAAAAAGGCTTTTATAAAGATTTTATAGGAAAACAAAACAAACTGTCCATTTTAGTGGAAAGTTAGTTTCTCTTTACTTTTTTATTTTCTCTTGCTTTCTCATTTCGTTAATCGGGATAGGAAGGTTCAGACAAAGTAAAAGAAATCATAACTGTAAGCGAATTAGTGAAGTGCACATTGGTATCAAATCCATTGTAGTGGTTTCTAAAATGGCTCTGTGAGTTTTAAAAAAATTTGATCTTGTGATGTCTCATGAAAGGGAAAAACGAGAATTCATTTCCTGAAATTTTCGAAGAGCGCAGTATCTAACATTCAGAGGCCAACCCAACCCTGAGTTTGCAGGGGGGGGGGGAAAATCAGCCCTGAATCTGGAATTGGAATTCCGTTTGAACAAATGGCCAACTCATTGTTGAAACTGAATTTCTCCAAAACAGGCTAATTTTTTACGTAATAGAATACCCGATTCAAATTCAGATTTTCCAAAAACATCAACATCTCTTTTAATTTTTAAACTAAAGTTAACTGATTAATTTATTTTAACTAATTAATTATTTTTAATTCAATGTTTTAATGCCTCTTTTTATATAAGTATTTCTCTTATGGTTGCAGTCGAAAACATCGCGGACGAAAACGTCACAGAGAAAATAACACAAGGCGAAAACGTCGTGCTACAAAACATCGTGGGAGAAAGGAAAGCAAAGAGAAAACATCTCAGTTATAAAAGAAATTAATGCAACATTAGAAAATTAATTAGAAAATTAATGCAACATTATGGCACTTAATAGAAGTTTTAAACTTACATAGTCGGCTAATAAAGGTCTGTATGTTGCATCAATTTTCTATGAGTAGCATAAATTTTCTACTAATTTCTATCAGTTCAAAATTATTTTTTTGGCGACGTTTTCGCCTTGCGTTGTTTTCTATGTCTCTGTGATGTTTTCGGCGGATACCTCCCTTTTACATGCCTCCTTCAAATTTATACACATTAAATTTAATTTATGCGCATGTATTATAATGACATCTACAAAACTTACAACGCACAAAATTCAAAACTATTATGAGCAATAAAAGCATTCATCAGAATCAAACAAATATTTTCTTATTTTAAGTACAATTAAACTATGAACTGAAATCTGTCTTCATTGAAAATCAATATTCAATATAAAATGCTAAAACGAAACACACGCGAATCTAAGCCAAGTTTTAACATCGCTTCTCTTCTATTGTATTTAAAAGTGTAGGTTTAAGAGATTAAGCTGAAGTTGGATATTTTTTAAAAATATGTGACGTAAAGAGGGATGTTTGAGTTAATTTTTAAAGTTTCAAGAAAATATACTTATTTAAGAAATTTCATCAGAAAAGACGAAGAAGAGAAAGATAAATATTTTAAAATTTTGACTTTAAAGTGGAATACTGGATGCTAAATGAATTGTAACCTACATTGTTTGCTTAATCATACATGCCTGCTGTGCTTCATAGTGTAATTGAAATCTAAGGAAACACTTATACAACAAAAGCCAACTTAACCAAAGCTTATGCCAAATATGATTCCCTTCTCACTTTTAAAATATTCTTTTAACTGGAAGATGTTCCAACAAAACTCAAGACAACAAAAACCTTATCAGTGGCCGAGTGGTTATAACTGCTGAATACCTAGAACTTCAACGTGGCTTCGAATCCAGCTACTTTCCCTTGGAAAATCCTCTATGAAAGCATCCCCTCGTAAGGCAGCTTCTTCCCCTTTCCCATATTTGAAAAGGGAAGAAAAAGTTTCGGAACCGTTAAGAATTATAAAGATGATCATATTTTCTACGCCGCTGTCTTCTTCGCTTCGCTTCGCTAAACTGCTAATCTTCACATGAAATCCTTGTTAATCAGTTGAATTTATGCTAAAATTGATAGATTTCCTCTGCTTTATGCCAAAGTGAGAAAAAAGATTTCTGATATTCTAAAAAAGTGTTCCTTAAAAAGTTTATGCATCAGAATTTTTTGAACTGCTGTATTTTTTACTTAATTCAACGATGTGCTAAGAGAATGCCCAGACGCCCAGGACAACCCTCCTGCTTACGCGCCTATACAAACAAGCTGATCATAAAAACTTCAGGGATATAGGAAGGGGCCCAGCAGCCGCCGAGCGGTAAAATAACGGCAGTTCGGTCCGAGGTTCGAATCCTGGTGAACGGGCCGAGTGTATGGGCGTTTTCGTGGTTTTCCCCGCGTGTAACGTGTATACAAACCAGCTTTCCTTAGAACACGAAGGTATCCCTCCCTTAGGCATATAGCCTTCGAGGCTTTGCAGTAATCACATAAAGCAAACCAAATAGTCACAAATAGCGCTTATCCAATCGAAATGAACTCTCAAGTATTGTTATTTGAAGGTATGCAATCGAGACTGTAATGATTTAAAATAATACAGCTATCATGGTTACAATTACAATGAAAATATTTCTAAGTTTTCGAATAGCAACGCCCACATTTTACTTGCACAAAGTTGATCAGCGCATTGAAAATACATAAATGGTGTTGGAATAATGTATGTGTGACGAAAATTACCGTGATAAACTTTTGCAAAAAAAGTGTGTCGTAAAGAGATAACACAAGAAAGAAGTGAGAAAAAAACTTATTGGAAATTCTAAATTCCTAAATTCAATTTATATTCTTTAAAAACCCAATTAATCAGATACTAAAATCTTTCTCTATATTGTGGTAACTTCAATTATTTCGCAAATAAAATTGAACATTATAATTTTCCATCGATTACAAATCAGGGTTAAAATTTTCAAGAAACAACTGACTCTCGGAGACGACTATTGCAAAGCTATTGGTCTACTGTTCAAAACCCCTCCCACAGTTGCGATAATACTGTGCAGTTAGGAAATTCGCTAACCGTAATACCTGAAACACATTACCATACTGACGACTTTTTTGACAGATTTTACGTTCTCATACATATATGTATGCGTGCATAATTAACAAATACGGAGTTTTTAAAATATCTTATTTCTAAGCTGAAATAAAAAAAAAACTTAACATCACATCTGAAGTGTAATTTAGCATATATTATGCATCCACAATCCTTAAATTTTAAAATTTATGGATCCATTACGTCCATCAATAGCATCTAGATCTTCGTTAGAGTAATTTATCTTGCTTACTTTGGTTTATAGTTTTTTGCTTATTTTGGTACTTTTAGAAAAAAAAAATTGCCTTAGTTATTAAATGATAATTATTTTTTTTTAAATCTATTTATACGACTTTACCAGTTGAATCCCAGAATCACCTAACTTGCGATTTAAAAAAAAAACAGTCTTACGTGCTCATTTTTTTTTTTTTTACAAACAACTTTTTGATCGTTTAAAATATTCAAAAAGCACTTCAAAAAAGCGGGGCACGATTGCCTGTTTCTTAAAACGAACCAAACGATGATGATGATAATAAATGATGATGGCATTCGGAATATTTTTTCCACCATCGGAGAGGCACTATCTTCTGCTATGAGGAACGATGACAAGCGAAATTAAAGATTGAAATAAAGAAGACAAATTAGAATGTCTGCGATGATGAATCTATACGTCATTTCAAAATCGTTCGTTTCTCTTCTTTTCATTTTGCTTTCGAGGCTATCGCATTTAAAGGCAAAGACAAAGTAAAAATAAATTCATCTATTCCGGAAAAAAGTCACGTGATTTTTGGGTGCGTTTATCGAAATGTACTACTTTTAATATTTTACTTTTTCCTTAAAAGGGGAAGGTTTGGAAAATATCGATTTAAAGACGCTTGCTCACTTCGACTAAAGTAGCATTTGATGAAACTTTTGCATTGGAAAGTAATTATGAGTTGTCTGCACTATATATGTGAGAACTAATTTTTTTCCCTACAGCAAAAATGTTTCAAAAACATTTAACTATTTCGCTACATATGTTGCACTAATACAAATTTTAAAATATGTTTTTTGTTTACTGTATTCTATTTAAACTAGATGTATATATGGCTGTATGGTTAAGCGGATATTTTTAGTGGATTGCTCTATACGCCTCTCAGAAAAGGTACTAAATCAACTTTTACAGTAAAATTTCGAAAATTTCTCTCCAAAGATAAAATTTGTCATGAATCAAACACCTCCTATGCTAATTAACAAGCATTTATTTTATGAATAATAACTAGAAAATAATTTTATCGCTAAAAAATTGCAAATTTTTGAGTGGTCGACGGATAAATTATGAAATTTCGTCGCCTGAAATTTATATTAATAGCGAATGAATATTTATATTACCATTCTTCTACCATTTCCCTGGAGAAAATAAATATGATGTGGACATCACATGACTTCCTTCCAAGGCTTAATAAATTATACACATTTTTTGCTGCATTTCATTTAAATTTATTTTCATGAATTTTATTAGCCATATATATCTCATTCAATTAATTCAGTTATCACTTCGCAGCAAGGCAAAAATACATAAAAACTCAAAACAGCTTCACTAAAAATTATAAAATACAGAAAATTATAAATTACTAAATACAGTTAAAAAACATTTTTACTATTGAAATTGCATAGAGGTTAACTAAAGGCACAAAAACCTTAAATTGAACAGAAAAACAACATAATTCAATCATTTTTAAACTAAAACATTTACAAATATATAAGAATAAAAAAATGAGCTCAGCGAGCCGGGTAACAGAGTGGATATGTATACAGATAGATACATAGATATATTTAATATGTTTAGTGCGGCCGATTGCAGCCAGAAAGAGAGGTGCACAACTACATGCTATAGCAGTCCCATAAATTTCAACGTTCTGAGGTGACTGTTTTCTAAGTTATACGAGATACATACATACGTGCGTATGTAAGTACAGACGTCACGAAAAACGTCTCGTCTGAATCCATTCATAATCCATTTTAGAATTCATTTTGGAAAAATAAATATTTTCATTGAAATATGATACCCGAAGTTTTTCGCCATTATATACAATACTTCCTTTACTTCGCACAGGGAAGTAAAAATAATTTAGATTTTATGCATAAAGACGTAGCAGTCAAAAAAGCCTTTTCATTATCCGTTTATTAGGTAATTAAATCAATAACACTTATATAAATTTTCTTCATTAAATGTTATGTTTTTAAATTTAGAAAAATAATTATTCTACATTAAAAATGTTTGTCGGTATTGAAAAGCAGCGTGTTTCATGTTGCTTTAGAAAAGAGCTCTTGCTATCATTCCTAGAGTCTAAGATAACTGAGAATTAATAATTCAATGTTTCAATTTCTGGTCTGGAATTTAAAATAAGACTCCTTTGCAGAAAGAACACTTTTGATATAAACTCCAGGGAAAAGATAGTATAAAGTATATTTAAGTACGGAAAATAATCTAACAGTTCAAATGGAAACTACAGTGTAATATAAAAAACTGAAATTTTTTAAGCAACGGCCGAAAAATTTGATTTTTGTGAAATCGGAAAAAATTCCCTAAAATTATAAAAAATATTTTAATAAATTACTATCCTTGTAAGCTCAAAATTGTACTATTAAAATACATGTATGAGTTTTAAATTTTCCTGTCCTGCTGTAAAAGATGTTTTATTCATACCTACAATCAAACTGCAGATTAAATATTATTGTAAAAATAATCGATTTAAAAACAATATATTTGCTTCTTATTAATATTTATCTTTAATTTTTATTTTAATAAATTATATCCTTATTATAATTATATTGCATTAAGCTAATGATATTTGTGAGTCTTTACTAAGGCAGTGTAAACAATAAATAAAGCTTGAAACGACATATATTATTATTCAGCTGCAGAATAATCGTTTTGGTACCACCTAGCAACGAGTTTAACACATTTTTCGTAGTTAAAGCTTGCATTACAATTTTTTCATAAATTCGTTAGATAATTTTATTTGAATTATGTCTGTATTTCATAATAAATTTCAGTATTCTAATTTAGATATTATTTCTAATGACCAAGTAATTTTTCATCATTGAAAATAAAGTTCTTGAAATATTTTTAAAATGTGACAAATTATTAATCTTCGTATATTTTAATTTGCACCCGGCCGTATTTCAAATGTGAAGCGCTTAAAAGGAAAAATTAAGGACCATTGTTTATTTTAATTTGTAGTATCGATCAAGACGTAAGAGAAGATCGCCAAAGTAAACTATGAAATTAGCAAAGCAATAACTTTGCGTATGGCGTAGAATTTAGTCAAAACACTCTACTGATTTCAGGGGAAATAGGTACAGATTCCTTTTCATCAGGAGCAAAGAAATTTTCCAAAATTCGTAGATGAGACAGTGTTACGAATCTATGAAACAATACTGTTCGAAATAATTTGTATCATTGTACCACTCAGTAGAAAGCTTTGTATGATAGAATACTGCCCTTCGGACACGTTATGAAAGTATTTATAAAAACTGTAAACTTTACGTGAACAGCCCCTTTTGCAACCCCGCTTTTTCAACGCCCTACAAGAAAATCCTGGAGATCCTGATCTCATTCTGCATATTGAAGTACGTTGGCTCAATAGAGGCAAATTTCTTGCAAGATTTGGAAATTTAACAGAAGAATTAATTTATTATCAAACAAAAATCAAAATTTTATAGACTCTTCCTGGCTATTGGATTTAGGTTGTTTCACAGACATAACTGAGAAACTGAAATTTTAAACTTGGAGCTGCAAGGAAAATACAAACAGGTAGTTTTAATAATACAGTATGTTAATTCGTTTAAGGCTAAATTATTTTTGTGGATATCACATTTGCATAATTCATTTGTGCATTTCCCAAATATGAAAAACAGGATAGGCAAAGTTGAAATGGACTTGTCCTCGTTTGTTAGTAACCTTCAGTTACTTCGAGACCAGTTTCAAAAACCAATTTCAATAATTTAATTTTATCGACCCAACGTTCACTTTCTCATGAATCTTTTTACTTGCCTGGTAAATATAACACAAATAAGTGCATACATTGCAGAGTTTAACCAAGCAAGAACGAAAGATTTGATGCTAGAAATTTTGGATCTTCAAAATCACATTGACAAAAGAAGACAAAATGTACCAGATAAGAACTTCTGGAATACAGCTGACAGAAACAAATTTTCACTCTTGAAAAGTGTCATATGTGACAAAATCGACTTTCCGTTCTCCATACCTGTGTGAATCATTTTTCTCAACAGTAAATACATAAAACTAAAGTACTGATCTCGAGTTACAGATGAACATCTTGATGGTTGCTTACGAGCAATTATCATATTTTAGCTTACGATCTAAAATATGATATGATAGCTTTACGAGCTTTATCAGTCTTAATTATGAAGCAATGGCCAATGAAAGGCTACGCCGAATGTCACAGTAACTTTAAGAATTACATTTTTATAGAGAATTCTTTTAGCCACGATTTTGGAAGCTTTTGTCTGTAATTATTTATTTTATGTAAGAAAACATTAATAATTTTTATATCATAAAATCATATGTTTGGGACTTTTGTCTGTGTACATTATGCGTATTACTAGCTATGCCACATTATAAATTTATTTTCCTTAATATTATAAGTGTGCCCATTGCCCCACAGGGTTCTAGAATTTACTCTAAGGTACAAGAAGGTTAGGGATCTCTCATTTAACATAAAATTTTTCCCTTTAACAAATTGAATGTGCATGAGGAAAGCTGTGTATAATCTTCAGATTACTAAACTGAAAATATTTTCATTATTCTGTTTTGCTTGCATTAACTTGATTGAACAACACTGGAACAAAATGTTTTTCCAGAAAGTAGGAAACCTTAGTATAACTAGAAATCACTTATTCAAAATTCATCTGAATATTAATTGCTCGATCCGAGTGACCCGTCTGTGTCATCACCCCCTGAGCAATGTTCCATACCCCACGGATAATTCTCCCCCTTCAAATTCCGATAATTCCGAAGGCAGAGAGACTGTCACATAAATACATATGGCATTTAACATATCTATGTTACGCGCCTTGGGCGATATATATTCGCCGGAAGAGAGTCCTACTTGTTGACCGGCTATTCAAACACTCGAGAACGGAGTGGCCATAAGTGCTTTGGGTCACTCTGGCCGGGGGTGGGCAGCGGAGAGAAGTGGCCTGAAATTGACAGGTCATGCGTTTAGAGAGAGACATCGCGATACGAGCTTTCCACTGAGTAGCTGAAGTCTAGCTTGTTTCCCTGTGTTGATTGTGTAACTGGCTGCTTGAATGGAACTGTTCTCTCGACTCGCTGTATGGACTGACTATATTAAGAATTCCTTACAGATTTAGAGGCAGTTTCTAGTAAAAGATTCTACAAGTGAAAGGAAATTAATCATTTATATTGCATTTCGTGATGAAGTCAGAAGATGCCATAATCTATTAGAATAAGTAATAGTGTTCAATTTTTGATATATTTTAGTGCTCAATAAACCCTAGAAAAGGACGAAAAATGACCTCCTTAGTTCTCAATTCTAAAATAAACTGTGCACTTTTGATTCAAATAAATGGCATTTCTGCCAACAACCAGAGCAGTCGGTAGGTAAGAAACTACTGCAAAACAAAGTTATAACGCCTTTTTTCCATTTACTTCAAAGTTTCCTTAACTAATAATTATAACTTTGTCGTTTTCTTTAGTTACAGACATTTCATGCCTTCTGAGAGACATAGATATCCAGATTTAATAGTGCTCAGGAATTAATTTATTGTTGTTGTTTTAATTTTACTAATAATGTTTTTTAAATTTCTAGTTTATATAAATACTAATATTAACGCAGGCCAGTACTTAAGAATTTATAAAATATTTTTGTATTAGAATTAACTATTTTATTGTTTTTAAAAGTATTTAGCGTCAAATACAATTTATATTTGAATGTATTAATTTTTAACTGTCTCGGACACTCCTCGTGGTACTACTGTGCCTGAGTTTAGACTATTTACTGGACATGACTGCCTTGGTGCTCACCTTATTCGTTTTAATATGACTGCCTCACCATTTATGTGCTTTATGCAATTCTGGACAAGTCATAGACGCAGCTCATCTGAATAGGTACACTTAAGAGTTTGGGCTGAATTGTAAAGAAGTATGGGAGAGCTCGTTGCCTAAAGACCTGATGATCAAGCAACAGAATGTATTTATAAACTTCAGCTGTTTTTTCTGTACTGTAAATCAGCCGCCACACAGATTTTGTTAATTAATGAGACCAAGATCGGTTAAAAAAAACAAATGAATAAACACGGAGATTTATTAAATCAATTTTTTCCTGCTCTAGATAACTGATAATTTGAAACGCAGGGTGTGAGTTTGCACCGTTATGTTGCAGAAGGAAGCGATATTTCAAACTTTTTCCCCTCAGTTCAATAACTATTTTCTTCGATCTGATGTCCAATTCCAGCATAACCGGATTGCAACCAGTAAAATTATGATTAGTTAACTCCCCCAACTTACTAAAGATCTGACACTTTTGTCACGTTCCCCAAAAATTTTGTTGTTTCTTTGTAAAGGATTAAATGCAGTGTACGGTAGATAGTTGTTGAGCAATAGTTAGCACCACAGTCCGGAGCACTATCTATCTCATATGTATTCTATCTGACATGAATAGATGGTACAGAGGTTAGAGGAGTCGAATGCGACGCTGAAGAGCCCGGGTTCGAATCCCGGAGAAGGCATGATTATAACTGTCTGTCCCTTCATAGGAGGTTACAGTGGGCGCCTATTTAGGGGCATCCACAATAAAGTGGCCACCATTTTCAACTTTAGGAATGGCCAGTACAGAAAAAGAGACAAAATCGTGCCCGTCGTTCGAAAAAAACATTCATTCTGATATTTTTAGTGCTCCTTCTGTTAATTTTTTCCCTTCTTTCGCCTTAATCTACTACCACACACAAAACAAATATGATTTTTTTGCCATGCAAAAATTCCTAAGTTTTTCCAGCCATTTAAGTTTTGAAAATAGCTTTTTTCATCAGAACAAAAAACCATTAAGTGGAAATAATTTTCTGATTAATTGTAAAACTTCTTTCTGCATATTCATAAGTTTCCATTTGTTACTACAAATGTTTTTCAAAACAATCCCTTCCTTTTTGCGCAGTGAATACTAAAAGATGCTTGAACAATTTTAAAATATTTCAATTAACATGGAACAAACAGTTGCTTCAAAAATTTTCCAATGCAACAAGCCACCCAGACCGTTAAAGATTTATCTGACTTGTTTTAATTTCTACTGCGATGTTCTCGTATACATTTCAAATATTAAGTACTCAGGATAGCTTCTGAGCCTTTAAGTAGACTTACAAACTTTGGTCAGGAAATCACTCGAAAATCCTCCTTTGCTCGCGAATTCTTGGAACTTCTTCCTCGAGACGGTGGAACTTGTTAACACCGTTTTCCCACGAATCAAAAGAGACTAAAACCAAAACACCCTCAAGCGCCCAAACGATTTATTTCTGCTTGATTGACGGAAAGGTTTTGGATTAACTGAAGAAATTTAATATTCGTCGGGAAGCTGCAATTGCTTCTCTGTCTGCTAGTACTTCTAACTAGACACATATCAAATGCCAATACTTCGTATACGCCATATTTGTCCACCACTTAGAGAAAACGACGCATTCAGCTCTTGAATGTTTTTCTATGCCATTTTTATATTAAGCAATCTAACACAGTTTCATTTATTTCAACATTTATTTATTTTTTTAATTGGAACCTGAAAAGTTTAGATTAGAGTCTCTTATGACAAGGAAATAAATATTAAAATTTCTAAAATTTAAAAAAAAAGTTAAGAAATCGATAATCGAAAAATCATGCATTTAATAAGAAACTGCAATACTCTCTCGGAATGCAGACTTTAATTCAACACCCGAAATTAGTTTAAGAAGTCTCGATAGACTTATTAGTTTCGAGCTGTCGCAATTATCAAAGCCAAATGGAAGGAAACAAAAATTTTATAGTACAATTTCATTGCAAATTGTCCATGTCCTTGTGGAGACTTACTAATTTGAAAAAGTAATTACTTAAGATTAATTTATTCTACCGAATAATTAGTTATTGATGAAAAAAATTAATTATAATTAATTATGCCAAACTGACAAGTTTTGTAAAAATCGCAAAAGTACTTTTTAAAAAATTAGCTCTCAAAATTTTAGCTCCTCCATGTTAATTGAATCTGGTATATATTGATTAATATCTCTTTTTTTATTAAACTTATTTGATTCTTCATTTCATATTTCGAAATTTAGGTTCATTTCAAATAAAATTATCCCATTTTTATGATTTATTTTTAAAATTTGTATTTTTAAATATTTTTTATAATTTTTTCGAAAAACATTTTGAATTATATCTTATAAAAGTTTTACCATATTCTTTAAGTAGATGCATTTCTAACCGTACTTGAAAAAAATTCATTCTGATATCTTATATAATTCATTCTGATATCTTGATATAAAGAGGTTTTACTCAAAATTTCCTAAGGTATACGGGAATTTACAAATTAGCGAGGTTTGAAATTTGGCATATTTGTTATAAGTGATAATAACGCCGAATGTTGTTTACGCCCTTTGTTAAAATTATTTGAAAGTATGACGATGACATTTTTTTCGTTCGTAAACAATGGAAAAAGGAAAGGAAAATAGTTGCTATAAATTAAGAAGTTCGCCAAGTGAATTATTCTTGACGCAAACATGAAAAAATACGCCAAGATTTTAAATTTCTCCATAAATTTCTCACCAAAAATTGCAAAATTTAATATATAGGCATAATTTGAGACATAGAACCAAAATATGGAAAACATTGGTATGTTATTTCAGAAAAAGTCCGATTTTGTGTCAAAATACCTATATTACAACAATGCTATATATAAATCTAATGTATATCCTTAGTCGCGCTTTCCAGACATGGAAAATGCAAATTAAATTTCGAAAACCGGTCCAGTAGAACGGGAGATAAAGAACTGTCTCTTTCTTTCTTTTTTTTCGCAATGTGTATGTTGAAATAAACAATGTATGAAATTATGAAGATTCCGATTACTCACAAGCACATCTGCTCGTTATCAAGTATACCCGTTTTGTGTCTTGTTCTAAGTGATCATTTGACAATTAACTTGGCTGACAGTTCTGCCTAGGGCTTATATTATAAGCATCCCGAAAATTCAAGCTGGGAAATTTTCTGATCAGTTCTTATTTTCGGCAGGATACAGTATGTATAGTATTATTTTCAAAAATCTGATGCATTTTTGAAAAATTATATTTAAAACAGAAAAATTTTAATGTCACGAAACTTGAAGACACTCAATAATTAATGGTAAAAGAGTTGTTTATCTCTTTATTTGAATACAGCAAAGCATACGCAGACTAACTGGCTAAGAGCAAGGTGGCTTTAATTTCTCAGAGAAATCGAATCGCATTTAAGCTAGGTAATGGGAAATAACTTGAAAATGCTATACAAAGGAAGTTCGAAGGGATCTAAATTAAAGTCGAACTATTAGTGCTCAGCGGTTTCTTCTACTTGGTTATTACAGTTGTTGTTGTCATGCTTTGAAGCCTATTCTAATAGTGCCATGGGAAAATAGATCTGGCAATCAACAAAATGTTATCATTGTTAGAGATTCGTTCTCTTAAACAAGAACCTTTTAACAATTTAGCAAGGATGGCTGGACAATCAAAAATATGTGCAGTTGGCAATTTTATATCCGGGCAGTTCCTTCAATCTATATTTGACCACGTCATTTGCGCCCGAGAGGTAGGTAGGTAGGCATGTTACGGAGGACGGGGACGTCTGGTGTCTAACAGAGGTAAACAGGCATGTGTCCCACGCTCTCCTCTAACTAGAGCAATAACTCCCTAGAGCTCCACGAGGCTACACCAGGAGATTATTGAGATTTTCAAAGGGAAGTACATGGCCTTACAAGGGCATTAGTAGGATTGCATTACAGAAAGAAGAGGCAAGCTGTGATATTAGTTAAAGTAAAAATGCAGAAAAACAAACACATAAAATCACATAAATACACATAAACAAATAATATATAAAGCACAAAGCGAAAAATACATAAACACACAATACATAAAACAGGTACATGCACATAATCAAAGCACAAAAAGACATACATAAATATTAATACGCATGAATACAGATGGAAATGCACAGGTACATAGAGGCTCGAAAGGCACATGGGATTATAGGGTAAATGATATGAGTGCATGTTGATATATCATATCAAATAGACTAGAAATGAAAGTATAAAGTGTAAATGTGGAAAGGTTATGGACGTTATGGCATGTTAATTTCTCGATTGGAGTACATGAATTCACATGAAGGCTGGAGCACAAAGTTAGTGTTGGGTAGTTCTGCAGTATATAAATGTAGGTACACCTTTTGAATGATGAGTTCGTGAATACTCATGTGCGCAGATGAGTGCAGTTAGATTGCGTAAGGCGTTGATTATTCTAGCGTCAGGCAGTGATATAGCACTTATTAAAAACACTGATTAAAATAGCATGAGAATGCTGTAGCACTAATTACTGGGACAGTACTCTATCAATTAGTGCACCGTGAGGCAGACAAACGTTCACTAACACTGCACTAGAAGATGCTTGTTCATATGCTGTTGAAGGGATTACACATCATTAAGGAGGCATTATACATCTCACTAAGGAGATGCACTTGCTAATTATTAGTATTGCACACTTTAACTTGGTGGAGATGGCAGCTTAAACACAAAAGTTGTTGTGACGAGCAGTGTAAATTCTATTGGACTAGTTGTAGAGCTTACCGTCAGTACACCAGGAGGAGGGTGACATTTACGTTATTTATTATTGTTTCAATTTCGAGCTTCTTTTGGCAGTTTATCTGCGTCCTCGTTACCTGTGATCTTGACACAACCGTTGAAGGACGTAGACCTTATTTAACTTTTGAATCTCGTTTAGACGATAGTAGGTCCTGTTGACTATCCATCCAGGAAGCTTCTATCTAGAACTGCCTGTAGATCTGCCTTTGAGTCACAAGAGACAACGAGTTCTTTTGCTTGCTCAGAAATAGAAAGAAATCTATACATGTCAAGTGCCTCCGCTATTGCCAGAAGTTCTCAAGTGAAGTTAGACACTATGGCAACAGCGCCAATTTTGTGTTGATAAGTAATATCGCCTGGAGTAGTCAGAAATGTTCCAGAACCTTCATTAGTGGCTGTCTCTTAGATGAACCAACTGTATAAGCGTGTACAAACTCCTCTTCTGGATACTGTTCAACGGTCCTGATCCCTTTCGCTTCAATGACAGGCTACTTGGCTTTCACTACAGCTTTCAAAAGTAGATACTGTTGATTTGTAGAAATGGCAAATGAGCAAGAATAAATAAATTCTGTAAGAAGTAACATAAGATCACTGAAGTAAATCTCTGAATCCCAGAACTTAAGAACAAGGAAGGACAGGAAAAAACAAGGAAGCATACATAGGAACTTGCATAAAATGCTTTCTTGCCTAAACTCATGTAGGAAATTAAACTGAACAGCTAGAAATCTATTTTCTAGGGTTTCTAGCATTAGAACAATTATAACTTAATCTTTCCTTTTTCTGGTGTCAATTTTATCTTAATTCCTCTATTTTCCATTTCCATTTTATACCTTAATCTTTCCATTACATAGCGTGATTTTTCATTTTTCCTTGCCATTGCGATGCGCTTCTAGCCTTTGTCAGAAATTCAGCTTTATTGCCATTCCAAGATTCATAAGACCTTTTACTTATCATATTCGCATGATACAGAAAATTACTGGTACTGGGTAATGTTGCCATTCGGATTGGAAGAACTTTTGTTTATCCTTCAAATTAGATCTGTCTATTAATTAAATCTTAACAAACTTAGCGATTTAAAACAATTGTTCTTGATATTTTTATACCAAGTTTTATCTTTTAATAATATCTCAATTTAGAAAAATTCAATTAAGGTTTTATCTAACATTACTGTCCAAAATATTCGGAAAGATTCCATCATATATGTTTCTCATTGTCTATTGTTTGTCAGTAAACGTTAAGGTATGTAAAACTTATATAAAACTCTTTTCGTTGTTTTATAGCTTATATGTTAGATGTGGTCATAAATGGCGAATGAGAAATCCTAGGATCTGCTGAGATGCCTCAGCTTGTACTTACCCTGGGGGACAGCGTCGCCGAATTTCTGCTTCCCTTGTTTAATGCTTATTTAATGACGTATGTTAGAAATTACATCTTAGCTGTATTTCTTTATTTTTTCCCACCTTCTTAATATTGCGAGTATACTATTTGTTGAAGTTCTTTTTCCTTTTCTGAGGAAAATCATGCTAGGGAAGACAAAGAGAAGCCTGTTCTTTGCATTTAAAATGAAGTAATGTTAGAATTTATGATAAAAATGTAATTTATTAAAAAATCTTCAATATCAGCTTTTTGTATGTGAGCTGGCAGTAAACAGTGTGATTGTAATGGATTCCTTTCTTGGAATCCATTTTAGATATGTGTTATCACTGAACGTTTTTAGTTCTGAAACTTTTGCACGGAAGATTTCTGGGAATCAAACAATTTTTAAACATCTCAAAGGAGACTCTTTTTAAGGTATTTAGTGCTTCCAGTTCTCGGATTTCGCGTGTTGTAGCACTATACAATGTTGCCACTTGAAGCGTATATTTGCTATATGACTTTTGCTCAAACAAATTAGTGAAATAGCACGGCTATATCTTAAATAATGAAACATTTCATTCATGGAATAAATGCGTAAGTCTCTGCACAGCTTTAATTTGTGTCGGAGTAATAGAATATTTTTCTCTACCATTTGGCTTTATCATTTTAACATCTAATTTTAAATATAATAGTTCATATAGCTTCAGTTTATAGGGGTACATTCTTAAATGACTAGGCTTACCTAAATTCAGAATGCACTTGCTTTGTAATCTTACAATTGTTATGTTTTTTAACTTTAATATATGTTTTCCCAAGGTTGTTAGTGTCAAAATTTATAATTTAATTTTTTCATATTCCAGTTTCTTTTTCTTTTTTTTTTTTTTTTTTTTTTTTTTTTTTTTTTTTTAATTTTACTTGCAGATACGTTTTTACTTTCGCACTATCATTTAAAGAGTTTTTATGAAAATCTGTCTTACAGATATATCATTTCAGAGAAAGGTCCGGTTTTATGTAAAAATACCTTTATCATAACAACCCCTATATATAAACCTAATATATATATATCTATCTTAAGTTATGCTTTCGAGACATGAAAAATGCAATTTGAGTTTCATCAGTAAGCCCAATAGAACGAGAGATGTAGAACTGTCCCCTGCCCTTCTTTTTTTTCCCTCAGTGTACGCTCGATGCGTATACGGGAGTTCTGGAATTGGAATCCTGGCAAGGCATACCACATTTTTTATGTTCCTGCATAGATATAACCTAATGAGTCTGTGGCGTTATACAGAGTATCTGAAAACACTGCTATAGGATTTATTTCCAAAAATACCAATCCTAGATATATATTCGCAGTTACAGATTTTCCAAGTATGATTTAAAGACTTTTATGAAAAACATTTTGTATTGGAGTTAGAAAAGTTATTTAAATATAAAATCTTACTTCTCATATGATTTCAAAGAGCAAAGCTTCTAGTTATTAAAATTCATTATGCTTTGTTAACTGAAACAGCTCTGTATTGCAAACAATGCTACACCTTGAATATATTACGTTCGTATATTTATATGTTTTTTAAGTAAAGTAGTTTCATTTTACCTAACCAAGCATGACGAAGCTTCCTTAATTTGAAATTCTGCTCTGCGTGTAAACATATTAATTGTTAAACTTTATGCTCTCAGAGACTTTTCTTTTCCAACGCTGAAAATGCTGCGACAAAATTCTCTGCCTCTTTTTTTGGAAAATTTTGTAGTTGAAATTATTTGCCTGAGGCTAGTATCTAAGGGAATAAAATTTGTAGTTAACCATGTTCGATTATCTTAAATGTAAATTTAGGCCAAAAATCAAACTTTGATTAGCGTAGATTTTGAAAATCTCTACCGATTTCAAGAGTTTTCACATACAGATCTCTCTTCTTGAACAGCAAAAATGTTTTGAAAAAAATGTGACGAGAAATAACTATATTTCTAGGGAAGTAAGTCGTCGGAGCATAGCAAAATGAACATAGCGTCATTTGTCGAAGAAAATTGCAGTGAAACATGAAAAAGTAAATATTAGGATTCTGGAAGTCTTGAAGAGGCTTAATCAGAATTAATGTTATTTACTACAGAGAAAACATTTTTGTGAAAGACTTCAAGTAAAATCCAGTTCATTAACTGAAGAAAATTTTCGCAAGGTCGAACTTGTAAGCGACGAACTGTAATCAACTAATGAAATTTCGTTTATTTCAGTTTTTCAAACACAGGATACGTATTCCTTGACACAAATAACTATTTAATAATTTTAGTATGGAGGGTATTTTCAAGCCATACTATCAAAATATGTTATAAATTCTACAAGAATTAGTTTTTTATATATTTTTAAATTTTGTATTTTGTATTGTAATGGCTTTTTCTTTCTGTTGGAGCTTATAGAAAATTAATAATGAAATGGACAGTTTAAATTAGGTTAGTTATTACTGAAGACTGTCTAAATTTTTAAAGTAAAGGAGATAATTTAGTAAATATAAAAAGAAAAAAAAAAAAAAAAACTTTCCAAATTTCTAAAACGAGTAAAGAGAGAATTTTTCAATGTTGAATGTACTAAATGTACTTCTCCCATTTGGATTACCAACAGCGATATTGAGTTAGAGGTAAGTGAACAACAACATGAACCTCCGGTCAAGGAAAAATCTCAGACATTTTTCGACAATAAAAGTCACCCTAGGAGAGAGTAATAATAGCAGGAGCCATCATTTGCTCCAACAGCTTCTTCCAGACGTATAGATTAGCGGGCTGGAGGAGCGACGTTCGTTCTAATTGCGATGCCGGACCGATCGAATCCCAACGCAACAGCTACTAGGAAGGTTGTCATTAAACTGTTGGATTAGCTAAAGGAGCTGACGCGCTAAATGACACACTGCGAGAGCTATCTTAATGCATGGAATTAAGTGGTCGGTCTCTGAGGAAGAGTATCCCTAAGTCAGCTCAGATGGAAGGGATGAACTGGACTCTGTGGGCGGGTATCAAAAGGAAACAGGTTCTAAAGAGTGGGCATTGCTGTTGTTAAGTACATCTAAGGCTTTATCCCCGTCATAAAATCTTCTAATGCGTCATATTCTGTGTAAGACACAGACTATTTCTGTGCATAATTCTGAAAATTTTAGGTAGTTAGAAACGTACTCTATGTTCAGGAGATTTACCTTCTCATCATCCAAATTAATAACTTCTGAATGGTTTAGTGTTTAATGGTTTTCTCTTTAAAGCATTCATATTCACCTGAAATGTTTCACCTTCTGCTTATTAATATTTTCTGCATGGAATGGTGTATTAGAGTTTCTAATAAGCAATTTACATGACAGCTCTAGTGAAAATATTTATCATGCTCGGTACTATCGACAAAAATCGAATATTATACTGGTCTAAACATTCATAACGGCATCAGATATGTCACAGGTAACAAATGAGAAATAGCTTTCTCAAAAATAAGTTGTAATATTTCCTTAAGTTATCTCGCCACAAGTGCTGGCCGAGTTTGTTAAGCACAAGACGTACTCTTTTGTTAAAATTTTAATTTTAAATAAAAGGATTGTTAAAACCTTTTCAAGACTCTGTTATTAATCTCCACCATAACGATAATTCGCTTAAAATATGTTAAGAGTTTGCTACGTACTAGTTTATGCTACCAATGAGAGTCAAATTCTGTAGAATAATAATACAAAAGTTAAGTAAAATTTAATTGATTGGGATTGCCAAAGTAAAATATGCGATTAAATAATGAAGAATGAATATTCTTTGTTATTATTAAGTAATGAAGAAGCCTATTCTTTGTATTTTGCATTAGATGAAAATTTTATTTCACACAAATATACCCATATTCAAAGCTTTGATAAGCATCAAATCTATGATAATCAGCTTTGATAAGGGATTAACTCAAGAGAAATAAGAATACTAGTAGTTTCTTTAGAGGTAGAAATGAAACAACTCCCTTAAAGCTAAATAGAAATTCTCATGTCGTGCAGAGCACAGATGTTTTATTGTAAAGAAATAGTTTATACGGTATATAATGGATCACCCACAGTGATACATATGGCAGAGGTTCTGAACATAATCATTCAAAACTTTTAAAATATTCTGCGAATATAAAATCCCATTCTTGCTCTAATCTGAAACATATGCATATCTGCCATTCGTTAGATTTCTGTGCAACTTATGAAGATCTGAACTGTTTCTGTAAAATGGACTATGCCCTACATCATATCTTTTGAGTGTATCTCACCTTACTCAATAGAATTTAAAAACAAAGATAAATATGTAGTGTACATTAATCCTTAGACTGAACCTGGATTCATCGGATTGAACCACGGTCCTATTTTATTATCTGATTAAGCATTGTGTTGTGCATTCTAGATGCAATGCCTTTTAGACCAGCAGCAGTGACTCAGATGCATATTCAAACGCATATACATGCATACTACTATCCTTCAGTCTTCTGTACACAATATAATAGGGAACCGTAGTCTCTATAGGAGATGAGAGGTTTGTGAAGAAGTTCTGTACTGCACTCTACTTTTGGCATCCGGTAGTTAGTGCAACATTGTGGTCTTGATTCAACACTAATTCGCAGACATCCTGTTCCAGAGTATCAAGGCATATCTGTGTTTTGTTAGAACCTCCATATGAACCTAAATACAACACTGTGCAAAGTATATATTGTTACGTTTTTCTCTTCCTTCACGTTCGTACGGGGTTCGTAGATTTTTAGTGTGAATAACGACGACACTTGATGAAGTATCGAAAGACACTTTATTGGCCAGTATTGTCAGGACAGCTAAAAACACGTTTTATAGTCGTCGATGAGCTACTATAAACACGCTGACATGATCAGCGACACAGCCTTCTGGTAATCAGGCTATCACGGTGGAGACAGCTTCCTGCAAAGCATCCGACTCTGCTTTCCGGAGTACAGCTTCCGACTCTGCTTGGTCTTTCTTGGAACTCCACGTACTCTCAAGACTCTCCCCGCTACAACTCGCAATACACTCGACGACACACAGAGCATGGCTCCCGACTCTTCGGATCAGTCGTTCCCGGAGCACAACACGCTCTCTTGACGATGCACTAATCGCGATACACTAAGAGACTCCTTCGGTGAACTCGACGACCCACTCGGCACTCGCTGCCCGGCTGTCAACTCGATCGACTCCGCAGGGATTGACTCGCTAGATGAGACACCAACTCGATACTGACTCTCTCGCACTCTATGCGAGGCACACACACTCGCCCTCTCGATGAAGCACATACTATCAGCTTGCTAGGCGAGACACTCACTCGAGGAGAGACGCACATTAACTGACTGCGGACCAGCAGGGTTTATACTCGTATGCTTATGTTCGAGAACATTCTGGGCTAAATCGGTAAAAATGCGTTCCAGAAGGTTCTCCATCCGCCCATGGGATTTCGTCAATTTTGTCGCCAAAAGTGGGCGATTTCTCGTCAAATATGGCAACCCTGTCTTCCCTTGCCATTTTATGGCAACCCTAAAACTACTTTGCGGAAAAGCCATCTCACCGCGCCTGTACATTTCGTAACAATATATTTTCTGCAAAGTGTCTTTAGGCTTTGATTAACTTCAATTAATTAACGATTGTACCCAAGTACTGTCATTCTATGTAGACTCCATGAGCTATTATTGTTTGGAATACAGAAATGTCTACTTCTGCTAACACATAGCATAAAAAAGCAAAGTATTTGATGAAAATAAAATTCTGAAAGCAGATAGCAACACCACGAGCGTAATGGTGTTGCTTTCTGTCTGCTGGGTCAATTGATAGACTTTAGATAGAGTTTCAGGAAAATATGAGTAGACAAACTTCATAAAGAATCATTTTTCTGTGTCGTCTTTTTCTGTTATTTGCAGTTACGCTTAATTCTTCAGAATGAGATTTATTTTGATCAATACACATTTTTTGTCTTACCACTGTTCTGGTAGACCTCTCATTTACTATGATGAGTAAGTTCTTTACTTATTGAGTTGTCAATTTATTAAATCCTGTGGCAAATATAAAATATACCTTCACTGAGCAAATTTTATTGTGTCAGTGAAAATGGCAGGTGCGATTAAACACGCTTTAAGTCATTTTATAGAATCGAAACCATGCGCTCTTCATTTGCAAGGCAATGAAAAAAAAATGAAAATTTTGTAAGCAGCATTTATTTAACTTTTCACGATAAACAGTGGTCTTTTATTAGAATTATGGAATCTTTCTTTTAGGTAAAGAAATCAAAAGGTTAAATTGAATTAATGTTAAATTGTTTGCTATTCTTTATAGCATGAAATAGTCAGAGCCAGATTGAAATTGTGTGAGATCCTAGACTCGTATATTCTTCGGAAGCCTTCAGAGCTTTCTTTTCATGCCCTTTTGTTCTTTTTTGTGAGGATAAAACAAACTTATGAATAATTTGGTAGCCTCCTAAAATTTGGAGAACAAGATGATAATCAGGCCTGAAAACAATCATGGTTATCTACAGTGTGTTTGAAATGCATACGAAATAATTACTTGAAAGCCTTATATAGATAATTAAAAAAATTGAATTTCTTTCAC
Source organism: Stegodyphus dumicola (assembly GCF_044657685.1). Classification (NCBI taxonomy): domain Eukaryota; kingdom Metazoa; phylum Arthropoda; class Arachnida; order Araneae; family Eresidae; genus Stegodyphus; species Stegodyphus dumicola. The sequence goes on along the minus strand of NC_140770.1, from coordinate 112,664,487 downwards.
ATTTTGTTTATGTATTTGTATGAATGATGTAATAAACATTCTTCAGTTTTTGGAAAGATTTCGTGTAACATTCAATTAAAAACAGTGGATTTTGACTCATGTCTTTAATCACTTCAACACAATTTGACACGCTCATGTTTCTCGTATATAAGAGCTTCAGTTTCTCTCTATTAAAGCAGGCAGTGCCGAACGCAGCCTCCTTATCACGAGAAAACTCCCAGAAGCAGTGCGTACGTCGTCGAGTTCATTCATGAGTATTTAGGGATAAACTATAAATCTAAAATTACATTTTGTAGATATACGATTCACAATGAAAATGATTCTAAGTAATAAGCGTAACTTCTCTTTACTGCATAAAAAATACAAACTACGTGATTTACTCTACGTGAAACTTCAGTTTTCGAACTATACCATATTTTTTCGATTCTAAGATGCACTTATCACCGATGTTAAGGACACAAAAATCGAGGTGAGTCTCTAAATCTTAGAAAGTTGTTCTTAGAATCTCTACTTAGAATTGTAGATTTTTCTAATTACTTATTCTTACAAAGTAGATAATTTTTCCAAAATTATAATTTTAATAGATGTGTTTAGGGTATTATAAATCGAAATTATAAAAAAATTATTTGTTAAATGAACTTTAATCTTTTCTTTTTACTTATTGTTTCTTTAGAATCAACTTTTTATCTGTCGCAGTGCTAAAATTAATTGGTTCATCTTAGAATAATAACGTCTTAAAATCGAAGAAATATAGCTCCGTGAAAATGCGTTAAGCATTTGCAAATTACATTTAGCCTGTGTTTTACATTTTTCTACACTAGCCAATTATTTTATTAAAAGTGTTTAAAGCTGTTTTTATTTTCATGTAAAGCAAGATGAATAAATAGAAAATATATCTCTTTAATATTTAAATACCACGAAATTAATAATGTGCGCAGTTCCTTTTATAACATATAAATACGTTACTTTCACAGTTAAATTTTGCTAAATTTTAGTTGTTTTAAAAACGTAGCTTTTTACTAAAACCATTCAGTTAAAATTTATCACCTGTCCATGCTCTTGGATTTATTCACTTATAATTAAATACTGAAAACACAAGTCGTCGGAAGCAGAGAAAGGTCATACTAAGTGCAGTTTAATAGTTTATTGAGGGTTAATATTACAACTTTCTTTAAATACCTAATCATAAAAATGTATTATAATATAAATATTTAAAGCGAAGTTTAAATGCTACGTATGTAATTCATTTAAGATTCAGAAAAAGTTTTAACCTTATAAGGTATTTTCTCTCTACTTTCTGCGTGCCTTCGTGGTGTAACGGTAGCACACGCGGCTCATATTCGAGAGTTCCGGGTTCGAGTCCCGGCGGGGGCACTGCTCATTTTTCATGTACTCCTGCTTCAAAATAACCTAATGACTCTACAACCTTACCGTTCAAAGTTTTTTATTATTGCTAATAAAAAAAGAAAGAAATTAGTTTACTCAAATTTATGTACTATTTTGTTATTATGCAATTCTTCAGTTCTAAAAGATAATCAACAAAGCTGGATTTTGTAGTAAAACCTTAATGCTTTCTGCAGCGAAATTTGAAAACCGTCCCCCAAACTCATCCTAACTTTAAGAATAGAGATGGCAACAATTCGGAGGGCTCGAGAAGAGAGGCTTTAATCCAAGAAGCATCAAGTGTATGATTTAGAGCCATTAGACTGCCCGTCGGAGTTTCTACATTAGGACGCAGCGTTCTGTTTAGCCTAATGGCTACCCGAATTATGCGGATTAGATTATAAATGTTAAAAGAGAGAAACTTTTGCGGTACCAATGGTTGCATCTTACTCAAATGGTAATCATCTTTGTATAAATATGTAATTGTGAAGCATCAACGTCAACATTATAGTTTACAGTATTTTTGCTTTTCTTCTTTAGCTAGAAATAAAAAAGAGTAATAAAATTTATAAGGTAACATTAATTTTTATAAGTTAATTAAATTCTCTTAAGGGTAGTTTGATTGTCGCTTAAATTGTTATAAAATTCACCGAATTTTATTAAAGAATGGAAGAGCAGTTGCAATGAAATTGAAAGTAATGCTGAATAAAGCTGTCTCATATCTGTGTGCTTAGAAAAGCAAAGAAAATTTTCCAGCGGGAGTAACTATCGAGGTAAGAGGAAGTTATCTAAAAAGGCTGTGCATTAAAGAGAATTGTGTTTAAAAAGCGCATAATTATCACGACTCAAATTAAGGCATAATTTAATATTATTCCTCTTAGTTCACGCATTTTTACTGAAAAGGTCTGTCAGTAATTTCGCTGCATTAGTATTCATATCCAGGCACCAAAACCAAATCCAAAGCTCACCGGTACCCATGGTAAATACAGGTTTCAACTGTGTCGGCAACGAAAAAAGAGGTCAGTACACAATTCAAAGCAATAATTATTCAGAGACGTACTTACACTACTTTTTCAATTTCTTCGAGTACTTGCGTGTGCAGAGCTCCATCAGAGTCATATGATCTGCAATTTCTCATATCCACAGGAAATATAAATGTGAATTAGTGACGCTCAAGACAATAGTCCCGTGAAAGTTTCTTGAAAAACGAATTGCATGGTCAAAAAGAATTATTAATGCATTTCGATCGGTTGATGATCAAATAGAACTATTTAATCGTCGATGAATCAAGTCCACCCAGTCGTTCAGACTTTACATTGCGAAATGCATATCGTATATCAGAATCATAATGCACCAGCTCACAACACAAAATGATAGCAGAGGGATTTGAAGAACATGAAAGAAGACTTGAAAACTATCTGAATCCTGAGCAATTCACTGATCTTAGCCTATTTAAAATATGTTAGAAGACACAGTTGGAGGCCATTTTCTCCTTCGTCTCATAAAATGAAAGAGCCATTAGTTTGCAAGAGAAATGGCTAAAAATATGCTTAATAATGGAAAAAGACTTATATCATAAGCAGGCCTCCACCAGTATTGATGTCAAAAAGAGAGTTTGTATCGCATTAATAAAGTATTACACTTCAGATAGTTCCATTTTGAATGTCTAAATCCTGAAAACGAAACATAATTTTAAATTCATTATAAAATATATGTTGATATAGAATCGGAAGTTTTCGGTGAAATGCCAATATGTGTGAGGGGAGACTACACCTAAATTATGTCCCCCCCCATGTTCTGAATATCGTAAAATAACCCCGATTTCTGGTACTTTTACTTATTTAGAAATTTCTGTAAATAACATATCACAAATTTTTTTACCATATTATGATAAAAATAGCCAAATTGCATTCCAGATGATAGAGATAAATATACATCTACGTTACTGCTTCTATAAAATTTCATTACCTGTATAGTATGGAAGATGCATTTATTTCAGATTGACCATTAGATGCACTATATGAAACATCATCGGAAAAATATGTACCATCATATCCTTTAAGACGCATAAAGAGAATAACAGCAAACTCTTTTTATAAAACGAAAAGTAAAGTAAAGTTTAACTGCTTTAAATCTAACAATGTTCAATTTTAATAAATCATATACAAGCTGACGCTGCATCTAGATTTCTTAATAAGATTTAAAACATCGAGATCTTTCTTATTCTGTCTGGTTTCAAACCGGCTGTATCATGGAAGAGGAGGAAGGTATAGATATCGCTATCCATTCTGTAAGGAGAAATGATGTTTCACGCAAGTAACACATAAAGCAAGTAACACATAGCAACCTCAAATATTAAATGCAGATCAATTTTATTACGTAGTAATCGCAGTAGTAAGTATTTTTAAAATCGACCAGATGGGTTACTGTAGCTCATTAGGTTATATTTGCCATTTACCAGTGCTCCTTAAAGTTGATAAAAAGAAAAAATTATGCAGAGCATTTGAAGAATAAATCTATAAATAATGTATATTAGTTGGCTTATATGCAGGAAATAAACCTTGAAATGTCTTCATCAGCAGATATTTTACAATATGGTTTCATTTATCAGAACTATAATCATATGCATTAAATTATACATAATCTACATTATTATTGGAGTTATCGAATTTTACATTATTTAAAATTTATGTAACTATAAACCGAGTGGCTAACTGTCTATTGGACATATTCTCGATTCAGAAATGATATTACAATTCAATATTCAAAAAATTTTATTTAAAATTTATGAAATACTAAAGTGCTAAAGTGCTAGGTCATTTAGGCAAATTCTCTATATTTCTAAACTACTTAAAACTTAAGTAATTTTCTCGAAGATTGGGGGGGGGGGGAGGGGAAACTTTTTATCTCTAGCGCGCGGAACTGTGTATCGGAAATTCTAAAGATATGGTCATTTTAAAATCATTTTGCTACATTGCTGTTGAACTGAATTTTATGGTTTAAGTGAAAAGGACAGGATATTTAATAAATAAAGGTAACACATAAAACGTTAAAAAAACACCCCTTTGGACATAATTTAAAATCTGAGGCCTTTAAGATTTTTTTATTGTTTATTTATTTATTCTATTATTTATTTGATAAAACGCTGTTTCAAATTTAGACAGATATGCAAACTTTAAACTGATTTTTCCAGTGCTCGATATTTGTGGACATACATATTTTTAAAATGCTAAAGTTTCTTATTTTTTAGATTTTCTTTCAAATGCTTGTAGGGTTTATATTTATTTTAACTAACATTTATTTTAAGTTTAAACTATCTTTCCTGTCAAGCCTTACTTTCCCCTGGAACTGCCAATGCCAGAGTATGTAAATTTTAGTAGAACGCGCAAGGATTCAAATTATCAGCGGAAGTTTCTGAGTTAAATAGAAAGGAAACGAGTTCGAAGTGTGCTTTTCTTACTTCAAGAGCGCGGAGGTAGTTAGTCAGAAATTGAAGAACCACGCGTTTCGGCCTGTGTGCTTGCCTAAACAAATTGTTAATCTTTCAACGTAATATTCAGAGTTTGCTGAAGTATCAGCGGTATTGTAAAACGCGGTGAGGTTAGTTACGTTTAGAGAGCTTCGTAGTTAGTGACTTGTTAGAATCTCTTTTTACTTCCTTATTTTTATTTTACCGCCGGGTCGGCGTAGTTCGTGAGCGTCAAGAGCACGCAATTGTAATTTCTAAAGTTGAATAAAAAGGGACTTAAACCCTTCGCAAGACTCTGTCTAATTTCCAGTTTCAGCAGTCACCACTTTGTTGCGTGCAGGTTGGAGGCGCGCAACTTTACATGCTAAACTTTTTAAAGACATTTTTTAAGATCAAAATCTTTTGCACGTATTTATTATTATGCTTTTGATAAAACTGTGGATGGAATTCAAAATGATTCATTGTTTTTTTTTGGGGGGGGTAATGTTTAACTCAGTTAGAAATAGATTTTTCTCTTTTTTTCACTAATCATGAGATCAATAAATTTTTATTAAATTTAATAACAGAAGTTTCCAAAATTTCATCCACTATTTTATATAGTATATCAAGAAATACACAAAAAAATTAGAGAAATTGTTCCAGTATTAAAATCTGTAGGAGCAAATTTAAAAACAAGCAAAAAATGAAATTATATTTTTAATTCCTTGTTAAAGTATAATAAAAATATTTACGATAAATTTTAAAATTTAAAGAAAACTGAAAAGGAATTGTGCCTCCTTAAACTCTTTTAATATCCAGAAAAATCGAGGATATACGAGAAGTTTCTCGTGCATGTTTAAAAAGCTGATAAAAGCTGGAGAAAAACATCTGATTTCAGTAGTTGTTTACTTACTGCTCTTTTTGATTGTAGCGAATTCGCTGTGAAATCGGATTAGCTTCCTCTGTTTGAATTAAGTTCTGTCAAAAGTTTTGGTAGTTTAAAATATAACTACTATGAGATATTGCCATATTGTACGAATATCTGAGGAAAGTGAAGCATTTTGTTTTATTTGCTGTGATAATAGTAAATTTTATTTACGTTTCATCGGGCTTGTGCGTTCAATTTATTACGAACACGTACGCACGCAACAATACTTTAAAATGAAGGCAAAATCAGTAGTATTCTCGAAATTGGGCAGTTTCTGCGGGTATTTGGTGGTAGACACTCTAGTACATTCATTCAATGCCAGGCCGAGGATAATCGTAGAATTTCTTCCTGACTGTAAGCTTCATGATAGGAAATAGCTCGATAGCTGCCACATTAAATGTGCCATTTACCGAAACGACTCGTCAACTTAACAACTGCAATCACTGGGGTTATTTGAACTTCAAATCATTCCGCTATTTCAACCTTCGTTCTCTCTCTCTCAGCACTCGATCACTGGCGATTAAAAGAATGGACGATGGAAGGAAGTTAGTCTTATCTCAACCTCCTGTGAAGAGAGGGCTGTCTGGTGCGCTGGAGAGGAGTTACGGAATAGGATGGGATTATCCCTAATTTCCTGAGGGAGAGGAAGAGAGAAGCTTGTTTGAAAATCGCATTTCATTGGACAGAAGGGATTTGTAATTATAATTCTTCGTGTCCCAAGAAGCCATAAAAATGTCTTTCCTTCTCCCTTTAATCACTTTAAAATTTAGCCAGATATTTCCAAAGAATTAATGCTTATTTACTTTATTCCGATTGAAAATAAATAGAACATGTCTGAAATTTTAGTTAATTCTAACCGACCTAAGACATTAAAAAAAAAAACCTTGCTCTTTGCTCAATGCTTATTTAATTTTAGATTTAGACGAATTCAACGCTTAAATTTAAAAAATTACGTTTGATGAAATTGGTCATTTAATATTTTGCATCATTACTGTTCTATGAAATTAAAAATTTATTACAAAGCTAAACGCCATTATACATTCGAAAGCTGCATGAAAAATAAAATCAAATTATTAATGTATGTATTTATGCTTGTTCAAGCAATTTCTCTGTAGAATTTTAGTCTACCAATGAAAATACTTACTAGTAAAAAGTCAAATCCGAAACTTTAAATGCAGAATTTTAGTCTGATTCTACATTAACTTACTAACAATAAAGAAGTTCTGAGGTGTTAGAACCAGGGCTGTGGAGTCGGTAGGAAAAATGACCGACTCCGACTCCTAAAATATTAATGACTCCGACTCCCTTATGTATATATATATATATATGTAAACATATACACATGGGTTACAGCTTATTTTTTAATATAAAAGAAGTAATGCTACAGAAAAAATATTGATGGCATAGCAATTTATTTATATTAATTAGCATTTATTAAGAAATGGAAAAACTGGCATTAGTTATTTCAAAGAAACAGTATAGCTTCGGCAAGATTTTCTTTGTTGGAGGGCCATAAATCCGATTTGATAAATTTCAGAGCTGAGAACTTTCCACATTAACTTGAGTAGGAGGAAGAGCTGCTACTGTTAGGGATATTCTTTTAAATTTTCAGGATAGATTTTTATAAGTTCTAAAAGAGGTGTGCAAGGGCAATTATATTTCTCTGTTTCTTCATAGGCCGTGTAGAAATCTTGTTTGTATTTTTTCATTTTTATATCTAAAGGCTCTTGTTTTTTATTTTCATTCGTTTTGCCTTAGCCTTTTCAATATTATCCAAAAATATTTCTCAAAATTTAATTCATTAATGGAAAAGGATGATAGAGACTCAATTGCAATGTTTGAAGTTTGACTGTCTTGTTTCGAATTCTCCAATTGTTCTGAGAATAATTTCATTCTTAATGAAAGTTCATAGATGACTTTCTTTGCCTTTTTAATTTGTTCGTCATCCAAGAAAATTCGATGTTTCGGATCTCCATATTGGACCCAGCAAGATATCATTGTCTAGCAAACTATTTTTTCTTTTCTTCATTGAAGAAATGATTCCTTCTGCAATAAACCCTCCATTTCTGAAAGAAAAAGCATCCCATTCTCGCTCCCTGTCAGTTCTTCAGATTGCAGCTTTTTTGTGACTATATATGGTATAGAAAGAAGACTTTCCAATTCTGCAAGATCATTCCATAGTCTTTCTGTTAGTGAAACATTAGGGTTATGTACATCTTCTAAAAAATATGCACTTCCTTATCGCATTATTCGATCAATAATTGCTCCTTTTCCTGCTAGCTTCCTAAGAATGGCATCAATTTTAGGAGTTCTTGCTGCTATTGCTGCTTACCTAAATTTACCAGTGAGATTTGTAACTAAATGAAACAGTTTAATCACTAATAGCAAATATCACATCCATCTTCCTCCCTTATATTATTTATTAATAGGTCAATAAAATAGAAAATAACTATTTATTAAGGTATACAGTCCATAAATAAAAATAATAATTCATCTTGTCATTAATTTTTTTTCGATTCATTTTAATTCATTTCAAATTCAAACTGTCCATGGAGTCTTAGGCGACCTCTTTTTAGAGACTCCAGCTCCGACTCCTTTTACCACAAAATCTGCCCGACTCCATGACTCCGACTCCACAGCCCTGGTTAGAACGCTATATCTTCTTATTTTCCCATTCATGGCATTTAATCTCTAACTTTTTTTATTTCCTTGTAAGAAGTAAAGGAAGTATTGAAATCACGCAAAACTTCGGATATCACACACATTTCAACAAAACTATCCATTCTGAGCCCTCTATCCTCTCTATCCATTCTATCTGCACTATGGTTTTACCTGATATCTGTACGTACAGACGAAATAAGACTTTTTCCAAAGGAATTTTTTAAAAGATTATTAAATAAAACACAATGAATTCCCCATGTACCAAAAGTATCACATGGAGCTTACATTCTAGACATCTGTAGGTGCCTATGTATCTTGCATAACTCAAAATCGAGTATCTTTAGAACGTAACTGCTGTGACATGCATTTATGCACCTCCCTTTGTGGTTACAATCGGCCATACCAAATGTACATGTACATATGTAAGATAAAAAATATGAAAGCAGACTTCTAATTTTAATTGGCTATAACCTCTTTTTATTTAATTTGAGGACTACCTCTCTATGTTTTAAAAATAGTGCTATAAGTCATTCAAATTAATTACTCTATCCTACGTAACGCAGATACCTCTTACCCAATCAAGTAATTGTAAACTGAAACTTTTGAACCCCTCCCTTCTTTCTCTTAATTGATGCGTGACTTTTCGCTTTAACTTCTGTGCTGTGCAAATGCTTCGCTATTCTCGCTTCTATCGCCATAGTATCAAAAATTATAAATAGGCACGATTGGAGTGCCAAGTGAATTGTGACCGCAAAGGTAAGTTAAAATAAAAAAGAAAATCAATCTGGTTCGACTTGTTCCTCTTTAGTTCTTTCAAAACCGAAGTTTTCGCTAACCTGTACGCATAAAATACCGAACCGCCCGAAAAAGGTTTCGAGAGTCATACTAATTTCCTTCCTCTCCATCCATTAACGCACAAAGAAGAGTGAAGATTTCAAATGTCATCCTGTCTATTTCCTAACAAATAAAGATAAGAAACCACAAATAAATCCTTTTAGGACAAGCTGTCTGCAATAAACTGATACAATGCATTTGGGGAAACTGCACCTGCTACTGCACACCTTAGGGGAGGGAAGAAAACAACATCGGAATTTCGGCCGTTTTGGGCGGTTGTGGTCCTTTGAATGAAAGGCCGTCTGGGGCGTTATGGTCTTCAAAGAGTTAATATGGATCAAATATCTACGCTAAACAATACTGCTACGCTTCTACATCTCAGCGTTCTTACGTCAGTGCTTCCAAAATTGTGCATTTTTTAGTCGATCAGGATATATATATACCTGTGTTTCAACACTTTATTGAAATAGGTATTCGGCCAGTTCTAATTATCAAGAAATCTACACTGCTTTGTCATTCTATGTTCACAGCGATTCATGGAAAAGTCCCGTTTCACCGAAATTTTTAATGTAAGTTTATGCCGCATTTATAACCAGATCATTCATATCATATCATCGAACCGCAGTCTATTACATATACTGTGAGATTTTAGCAGTCGGGCACATGAGTGAGGAAGCTTGGCATAAGAGTCCGGGTATTGTTTGGCTGAGTGGAATTCAGCAGAAATGATGACACAGAAGGATTTCACTTTTTACTATTCCATATCTTTATTTCAATTTTCACCGCAGATCATTTTTACTTTAGATGAAATTCTCCAAATTACATATTCAATAGAGATTTAAACTAAGTACGATTAAAATTAGACTTTCTGCCTCCTAACAATTCTAACAAAGGAAAGATGGGTTAGGCAGCAGCGAAGTGTTGTAGCGCAGGAGGAGAGAAGCAATCTGATGCAAAATGGCGCGACTTCGTTATTTATAGAAGCGGTTACTAATAGGCTCGAATGTTCTGGAAAGTGTTGGTCTAGCGTCTAGTACTGGTAAATAAATAGTAAACTTTTAATCCTGATATGCAGAAAATTAATTAAAGGTTGCTGGTTCCATAGAGCAAAGCCGTCCTATTTTTTATATTTTACATCTTCGCGCCCCTCAAAAACAAGAGGCCGGATGAGCAAAGCATTAGTAGATTAAGATGTTTAGGCGTTTGAATATATATATATATATATATATATATATATATATATATATAACAGAGTGGGTACATATATACATATATATATGCACCCACTCTGTTACCCGACTCGGTGAGCGCAGTTTTTTATTCTTATATGTTGGTAAATTGGGCATTTTTTGCTTTAAAAGGGATTGAATTATGTTGTTCTTATGTTTCGATTAAGGTTTTCATGCTTCATTTAATCTGCATGCAATAGTTATAGAATTATCAACAATTTAAAAGTGGAGCTAAGCCTAACGTGGCCGCCTTTTATTTACATTTGAAACTCTTAGTAGAATAGTTAATTCAGTCAGTTGGTGTTCTAAATTCAGTATATTTTTACCTTTCAATTTTGTGCGCCAAAAAATCTCTCTTCTCGCTCATTGGTAATTTTTCAGAATTCTAATTTTAATTGTAAAAATTGTTTTTTTTTAACTTTTTTTTTTTTTTTTAGTTTTTTGTATTTTGCGATTTTTAGTGGAGATGTTTTGACTTTGCATATATTTTTGCCTTGTTGTGAAGTGATGCTCAATTAAACGAATGGGAAATATACCTCTAACGAAATTCGGGAAAATAAGTTTAAATGAAATGCAGCAAAAATATGCGTAATTTAATAGGCCGTACAAGGATGTCAGGGGGTGTTCAAATTAGATATTTTTTAAATGCTTAGCTACTATTGTAGCTAAATGTTAGAAAAATAAATATCTTTAAATACTTAACAGCCCTATTGACTTCATGAATAAATATTGTGAATAAAATGTTTCTTCTCTGGGTGCCTTCAAAAAAGAAAAATTCCTTAAAGTTCTTGTATCTTTGTGCAATGACTACTATTCAAAGGAAGAAATCTTTATAAAGGTAAATGCATTTTTAAAAATTTGTTTGTAACTTGTAAAAAGCTACGAGCACCTTTACACAACCACCACTATGCAAATAGGGTTTTAGTTTGCTATTGCAATGGTTTTCGACAAGGTTTTCCGAAACTGTTTGTTAGAATTCTAAAAATAAGTTCACAAGCACTGCTGCTAACATTTTAACAGCCACTTGTAGCAAGCAAAATGTGTGTTATTTTAATTAAATAAATAGTAAACTTTTGCCCCGAAGTAAAATATTGTAATATTTTATTTATAGTCCTTTAACGGAATCAGCTATCGCATAATTGTAAATTGGTATCTAGCTATTAGACTGTTTTCGTTTTTAACAGATGTTAATATCTTTATCCTAATGCACAATGGAAAGTTCCTTAAATGACCCATCACTGACACGAAAGACCAAAAAATTAATCACTGATAAGAAATTTTTCGAATATTATCGATTTTCGTTTTACTGTGCCAGATGTTAGTATATTTTTTCAACGATTTCTTTAAATTGATTGCCGCCTTCGTTAATACAGATCTTGGCTGATAAAGGTCCGTTTAATAAAGATCTGAGCTTTGATTAGCAAAATAAATGAAAATTCAACTTGCATAGCAGTGACCGAACATAAAAGTGCCGGCACATTTACGCAACTTGCTTTTTACATGTTAGAAGCTGATCCTTAGTGTAGGCATCCTAATGAAGATTGTTCATTTTTAATAACAGCTGATTTGCTTACATCTCCGATGGAGCACCGTTATAAAGCAATAAATTGAACTGAGGAAAAACTCCTTGGACTGAGGAAAAAATACATTCTACTTTTCTGATCAATTTATTGCACTTTTAGTATAATAATAAATTCATAATATGAACTGTCATATTTTCAAAAAATGGTAGTGATTTTCAGTTCAAAGACATTTACCGTCATGTAATCGATCTACATATCTTCTAATCATCAACATTCAAATCTTCTAATCAATCAAAATTTAATATAGAGCAAGGCCGGAAAAACAAAGAGAATGTATGTAAAATTTTCTCAGCTTCTAATTTCAGTACTTTTTAACTTCCTATCGTACTAGAGCAAGCTTGCAAAGCACAACGGCTTCATTTTAAAATCTTGATATTAAAATGTTCATATTTTGTGCGTTTCTCTGAGAAATGTTAGAACAGGAATACTTTTTACTTCCTTGTACAAAGCAAAAGAAGTATTGTAATCGCGAAAAATTTCAGACACCATATTTCAATGACAATATCTATTTTGACCGCTGTCGAATCCGCTTGAACGATTTCTTTGCGTTGCATGTATAAGCACGAACAGTATAAAGTACAATTTTTCCCAAACGGGTTATAAAATGGATTAAAAATAAATTCAGATGAAATTTCTTCTAGACGTCTGCATGTACATACAGACGTCACGAAAACATCGTACGTATATATATATATAATACCCATCCTCTTACCTGGCTCGGTGAGCTCTGTTTTTTATTATGTGTTGGTAAATTATGCCTTTTTTGCTTTTAAATTATATTGTTCTAATGTTCCGGTAAAGGTTTTTATGCCTGTACTTAATCTAGATGCAACTTGTATAGAATTATCAGCAATTTAAAATTTTAAGGGTCGCTAGGCCTAATGAGGCCGTCAATTGTTTACATTTGAAACCCTTAGTAGAATAGTGACTTAAGTCAGTTTGTGCATCAACTTCAGTGTCTTTTTGCACAGTGGGACCAAAAGTTAACTTTCAATTTTGTTCACCGGAAATTTTGTGTTCCTGCCAGCTGACCAAATTGCTTTTTTTTTTTATGTGTGTATGTGTGTAGGAGTTTTAAATTTAGTTACATTTTTTCTCTAATTGTTTTTAACCGTTTTTTGTGTTTTAGGATTTTTTATAGTTTACGATTTCTTATGAATATGTTATCAGTTTTTAATGCACTTTTTCGTTGCCGCGAAGTGGGAACTGAATTGATTGAATTCGAAATATGCCTTTAATGAAATTGGAGGAATTTAATATAAGTGCAGGAAAAAGGGAGAAAATAGTTTAATAGGTCATACGAGGAAATCATGTGGTATCTACATCAGATTGTTTTTTCTCTTTAAGATGATTATTCTCATTTTGCTTATAGCCCCAATTACAGCTTTTATCTTTGCGCCATGATGAATATCTTAGTTAAAGAAAAATTGAAACTTAAAGCTCAAAGCGCTTTTGCTACTGTATTCTGGCCAACTGCACCCAAATTATTCATTCCTTCAAAACTTAAGCAAATAATTCAGTGATGGCTTTGACGAGGATCATATATGACTGCATGATGCTTTTAATCTCAGTGAACAGCATTATGTGAGACATGACTCAGCAGGATCTTATCTCAATATCCCTTTTTAGATAAACTCCACACTCCACACTTTATTTACTGCTTACTAATAAATTTATTTTGCAAGATAATAATATTCATGCCCAATGAGCAGGTCATTTGATTATTTACACCCAGTAAACCAAGGATTCTCATCTTATCCTCCTATCCAAAGATGAGGATATAAGGTGAATAACTTTGTGTAAAGCTTGTTGAGAACAGTTCAGATTTTCAATAAATACAATTTTGCACAGTTCTAATTATTCACAAAAGTGATCACACGTGTATAGTTCTAATTTTCATGCTTTGAATTCCTGTTTCTCCCAGTTTTTTGTTGCAAGAGTTTGCCATAAATCATTTGTTGTCTTACGCGATTTGTCATTCTTTCCACTAGTTTTACACTGTTTTATTTTTAGTTACGTTCAAATGCAAACATTTCATTCTTCAATTTGTGTAAGGTCCCTGAACAGGATTCCCCATTTTAATATCAATTATTTCAATCAATTTTCATCGTACGTTAGCAAACCTTTTGTGTTTTATTTTTTGAAACGAGTATAGAATTTTTTTAAATATAAGGATAGAGAATGGAGGAAGGAGTAAAACGTTTTTTGTATTTTATATGAAATTTAATTTTTTATATTTAAAAATAAAAAAACATGAATCTCTGCCGCATTTAAAATATTTATGTAACTAGAAGTATATGTCTACGTCCAACGGTTGCGAAAATAAAGACCGGGTAATTAATTTTTTGCACAAAACTGAGTCAAATAATTTTTTGACGTATCACAAATTATTTTGAATGTTTTTTCTAATATATGTATGCAAAAGCTTTCAGGTTACATTATATAGCATTTCTATATTATACGTTACATTATTTTGTATAGCAGGCAATAAATGTACAAGGTTATTTTCTCCCTCCTTTCCGCAGGCCTTCAGGGTGTAAATTGGAAAAATACTCGTAGTGTATTCGAGAGGTCCAGGGCTCGAGTCCAGGTAAGGGCATTGCCCATTTTTCACGTCTGCTATATCAAAAATCGAAATGTAACATAGAACTTACATACACGTTACAATGATTGATATAACACATATAAATTATATGTTAAATTATTTTATATTTTATGCAATTTACTTTTAATGCATTTTTGTAGTACCCTATGATATTTTAGTAAAACAACTATTTTTGTATTATTTATTCTTAATATTTTTCAGAAAATTTTGAAACTCAAAATACTGATACATTACTCCGTTTGTATGAGTTTTAATTTGCAGTTTACCGCTTTACCGGTAATTAAAAATTCAGTAAATTGTTCATAATTCCTTGTTTGAATGCCATACTTGGGAGTAATCGTTATCTGTTCATACAATTAATGATCGATAGTTTACAGATTTTGAAGAAGGGAGTTATTTCATTGAAATCTCTTTCTTTGAAATAAGAAATAAAAATGAAGTTTATGATGTCTAGATCCCATAAATTTAGAGTTATTCTCTGATTTTAATATTCTCCATTACCTTATTTACTACTTATTATTTTTATTTATGAAACAAAATCTCACAAATCTTGCTTGGATGGTTGAAGAGGAAGTTCCGTGATCCCGTGAAGCCTCTGATCGAAAAATTTTCCTGAAAGAAACCACTTCCAGAAACAAATAACTTCCTGAAAACAATGACTGTAGCAGTAATTACAAGCGCTGAACCACCAAGTACCAGGCCTCATTAAACTTCTACGCTTCTGATGGAAGTTTTTCCATTTACTTCCAAGAACTTCACCGCCCAACATTTGTTCCTTTGGAGATATTGATGCTTCCATTGTGATTTCAAAGAAGCAAATTCTTTTAACCAAAACTTTTTGTAACTATAAAAGGATTTTAAAACCGCATTCAGAAAATAGCTTACATATTAATCTGAATTTTATCCAGAAAAATAAATCTGTAGAAATTTGGTTTAATAAAGAAATGTGTTTTAAATCAAAATAGACGGTAAAAGATAGTTTTACAATGTTTTAATTTGTAACAGAAATAAAATCCTTGCCAGCTTTAAAGTTTTAATGATTACTGTCTTACTTTTATTTCTATCTTACGTCAAGAGTCAGCCATTTTATAAAATTGTAAAGATATTATTAAAAAGACTCGCAAGAATACGTAGTATAGTAATAAATTTTTCATTAGTTTGTGTAAAAGAACTTTAACAATTTTTATTGTAAATTTCAAAATGAAAAGGATTTCGTAGTTAACAGCACATCTTAATCACTATTACTATTGCAATTGAAGATGAAGAAACTTGATATTATCATTGTGTGTAATAGTTAAAAATTAATTTTCTTAAGCATTTTGTTATTTGACTTCCAAGACGTTGCCAAATATTTTTACTTCCTTGTACGAAGTGAAGGATGTATTGCAGTCGCAGAACATTTCCGATATCATATTTCAAAAATAATATCAGTTTGAGCGCTTCCAAATCCATTTGGAATTTTTTTTTTTTTTTTTTTTTTTTTTTTTTTTTCCGTAACGCTTGTACTTACGGGCAGAATATAGAACTGCTTATGGGCACAAAAAGTGCTGTTTTTCCTAAAACGAATTGTAAAATGGTTTTAAAGTGGATTCAAAAGAGACTGCATGACCTATATATGTATGTATCTCGCATAATTCAAAACGATTAGCCATAGAATATTTGAAATTTTGTATGTAGAACTGCTATAACATCTAGTAGTGCACCTTCCTTTCTATTGCAATCGGCAGGAAAAGTGTGTATACATACCGACCCCCTTACCCGGCTTGATAGCCCTTACTTAGCCTTTATTTTCGCAATCGTTGGTCGTAATCATATACTTCCAATTACAGATGTGGTTTGAAAATATTCTGTTTTTTATGTCAAATTTTTTTTTAATTCATTTTCGACAAACAATGATGTCTAACTTTTAATGCGATCTGGAGTTTTTTATACTTCTATTTGTGAATCTTTTATGCTCGTTATGAAAAAATAAAGTTATAAGAAGCTCGACAAAAATTGACCGAGATATTATTTCAAAATTTGCAATTTTATGTCATTTTCAACTTGCCTTGAGGGGTCAGTTTGGTGGTGGTTAGGTGGTAGTATTTAATTCTGGCAAAGCACACTAGGGCTATCTGCCTAAGGGAAAGGATGCCTTCGTGGAGGACTTTCTAAGGGAAACTGGCTCGCATACACGTTACACATGGGGAAAACCACGAAAACGCCCATGCAGCCAGCCCGTGCGCGGGATTCGAACCTCGGACCGAACTACCAGTGTTCAGCGACTTTACCACTCAGCCGCTGGTGGGCCCAAGGGGTCAGTTAAGAAATGAATTTAAATGAAACAAAAAATGTGTATAATTTAATGGATCATGTCCGCATCAGACCTTGTTTTAACAGAATTTTCACATATTTTCCTTTTTTAAATTCAAATATGATGCTTAAATTGAAATAGAAAATTTTATAACATTTCGTAATCTTCTTTAATTTTCCTTCCTTGTATGCGTTTTGTTTATCGCTTATTTTTTATTTTGTTTCCATTATTATTTTACGTTTGTTAAAACTAACCCTTAAGCCACTGTTATATTAAACATTATGATATATAAACTGTGAAGTTTTAAAAATGTCCTCCCTTTTAAAAAAGGATAGACATTAAAATCTTAAGTTTCTATAGTTGTAATTTTAGTAAAAGTTTTATTTTCAAACTGATTTCATGTATGTTGTAAATGGACATTTTCCATACCACTGAAATAAACAAAAGAAAATTCAAAAACTGAAAATAAAATAATACAAATTTTGCAAATAAAATTACTTAACATGCTTTATTTTACTTTTTAAGAAAAAAAAAAATAGAAAATACATATACCACCTATTTTTCCATTTAAGTATTCCAGTTTTTCCAATATGCATAAAGTAGTGGATAATTCATGACGGAACTAAAAATGTTTTCTTTTAATATTATATATTTCCTTTATATTTTTTCTTTAATTTTGAACGCATTGTCTTTTCTATAAAACAGTCAGGTTTCCTGAGTAACAATTCTGAGACATTCTACTTACAAAGATGTAGAGAAAAACAATATGGAGGCTTACTGTAGAAGGAACCGTACGCGTTTTACAATGAAAGCTAAATTCTTCCATTAGCCATATTAAGTGGTAACAAAAGTGCCGTGGGCAGGAATGCTATCAGCTAGTAACGTGGCCTTCAGCAGGAGGAATACGCTCTGACTAAAGCAATCTCAAACCCTCATATAAATAAGTGCAAGCTAAAATTTGTATTCTGATAGGAGAGCAGAAAAGGAGAAGTGGCTGTAAAGTTCCGAAACATAAAATATCTGATTAGTTAAAATAAATACCTTCCAAACGTTTTACTGAAAGCTACTGAAAATAAAAATACCATTCCCAGCACGGCAGCCTAGGCTAGAGTTTGTCAGCACAACATTGTTTACTTGCAGCGGACGATTTATAACTCTGTAAGTAAATGATAAATATTTTTGGCAATTAAAAAGGTATAGATAGGTTTAATACCGTTAAGCAAACGTATGTTTTGCAACACATATATTTGTTAACAGATTCATTATTAGCAAAGTTGTGTCAGTAAAATAATGAGTGATCTATTTTTTCGGCATCTACTCTCCCAATGCTGCAGGGTAACTATGCCGTGCTACCCTTTATTATTCAGCGATAGATGTTTTTGGAAGTCTTCTCCTGGGATTTCGCGTCTAATTATTTTTCCTCCCAATAAACGATTTATTGCGTGTAATCACAAAAGGCATGTTTATATGTGAAGAATGAAACATTGCAACAAATCTGATTTTAAAATGTAAAGATGAGTAATTTTTTTAGCTCGCCCATTCAATATTTTTCTCCATCTTTTCGGTTAATCGGTAAATTCATATCGTTTCATTTTGTTGCTGCTCTCCTGATCTGATGCATATTAAGTCCACGAGCTCTTAATGGACAAATACAAATATGAATGAGGCGAAACACCAATTAATTCCCCACTGGTTAGCACAGGTGTTGTCTCACCACACAATAACTATTAAACTGAGCCCCAGTTTTGATGAAAAACACGTGGTACTGGTTCGTTGGTCTCCCACTCTTTTTCCCTACCACCAACCACTCGAGAGGATTTCAGGCTTGTCATATATTTTGAGTACCCGCTTGCCGTACAGACAATATGTACTTGCAAACATTAATGGATATTCAAATCCAAACCCAACGATATAGTAGCCAAGATGTAGTAGCCAGCCGACTATACCGATCAGGGCGGCAGATGAGTAGAGCGCCCACCATCGACTCAGACATTAGACCTGTCCTAATGACAGCTCGCACCATTTTAGTTTTGATGGATAGCATATCTGCACGACGAATCCCAAGATCTCATATTCTTCTCTTATTATCAGCCTTAACGGGGACTCGACAGTTTTCCCGCATGCCAAAGAGACAATCTGCCTTTACAAAGATTCATGAGTTCTTCGGAATTCTAGTTCAATAATAATGATATGACAGCCGCTTCCTCTAATCATGACAGCAACAGGGTAATTTTGTTTCACGTTCAATTTCTTTATTGCTTCTAAAAACTAAAATTCTACCTTGCTTGCTATTGAAAATGTTTCAGCTTCAATTATGATTCAAATTTTTAACAATTCATCACTTATTGGCCAATAAAGAGCAAAATCATTTCAAAATTATTACGACTGGTATCTGAATTAAATTTTTTGCCTGCAGTTATATTTCAAAAGCAAATGACTATGTAACGAAATCAGTTATCACGCATATGGAATCACTATAAGAGGACTTCTGAGACGTAAATTTTCACACCATACTATAATAAAACAATGTACATTGCTTGAAACATTGCATTTTCGTACACAAAATTCAATCTTTCAGTATGAATAGGTTTAATGTTCCTGGTGTCATTAATAGTAAAGTTCGATATCACGAAGACTAATGGTAGAATCACTTTCAACAAGAGAAGGGGAAGATCTTAAGAACTTAAAAATTTTCTATTGATTTTTACATTGATGGATGCCTTAGTTTCAATATTCAATACTGTAAAATAAGGCAGTACAGTTATTTTCCTGGAAAGCTTCCTTTGGCATCAGGTGATATCATATCCCGCCAATTAGTTTCACAGACGGTAGAAAAAATATTCAAATTGGCAATCAATCCTTGAACTAAGTTAAACTAAATTCCGAAGAAAGCAAACAACTTGTCAATTACATTCGACTGAGCGCCAGAGTTTAATTTTACTGCTCCATCCATATGACGAAGAAACCGATAAAACTACTCCAGTTAAAAAGACTTAAAACTCATTAGGCATGTCGAACTGCCATTCAGGAGAAGAAAAATTACGACGAGCAATCGGAACTTGCAATCCTGATTAATGACTTGAAGCAATAAACACGTGTATTGGCGCTTAGAGAATTCCAAATACATATCTCTCTTAAAACATCGGGATCTAAAAGCCGCTCACCAAGCAACACATTACGAAGAGCGGGGCCTTTTAAAAACAAGCGCCTTGTTAAAAACGATCTTGCCCCGAACTGCATTAATCTTTTCACCAAGGCTTATGATTAATTCGTCAATCGCCTGGAATCTAAAACTTAAGTGCTGCTCCGCATTAACTCAAAAGGAGAAAATTAAAACTGGAGAGAAGAGCGGAAAGAAAAAAAAATAACGAAACGGTATCGTCGAAAAGTAAATTGAAAGTCCACGATACTGATAGATGCATTAACTGGATCCACCAGACCAGGATCGTCTCGCATTAACTGGTGCCGCTTCCACGATTGTAAAAGGCTTTAGCCGAGTAATTAGCGCCGGAAAGCAGATGGAAGGCGATCATTTTCTAAATATCCGCTTTCAAAAATGACTGACGATGGAGGTCAAAAACGGAAGAAGCTTTCGAATTCAGTTCGCGCGCATTCGTCAATGGCTTTTATCAAAAAGCTAGGAGGAAGCGTTTAATCAGAGTGTATTAATTGCTCTTTTGCTTAATAGCTTCGAGTGTACGGAGGGAGTTGAACTAATTGCAGTGATATTTTCTCGCAGCCTCCTGTAAAACTGGGATTCGAGGCGCTTAAGCCGGAGAGACACGGGGAATTCATCAGTTTTGTTTTCGTTGGTATGCACATGAAAAGCGTTTCCTGTTGCACAAGCGACGAAATGCAATTGACCGAGTACGTGATTAATTTGATTGGATCGGATTTTATTAAGAAACGCAAACCGTATTCAGCATTTGAATGGAAACTTCATGATATGAAATTGGTGATTGTGATTCGAAACAAAATGGCTCGTATGTAGATATGCGAATGAGAAAGAGTAGCAGAAATTTTTAGGGAATAAAAATTGTGAAAATTATTTGATTTTAATTACAGTCATTTATTCTAGCCCAAGCGAACTTACATTAAACCCAAGTGTTACGTATATAATTCCAGAAGTTCGCGTTTAAAATCATCGCTCTTATTTGAACAATAAAAACAAAATTTTCTTTCTTCTCTTTGGAAATTATACGCTTGTATGTAAAAGAATATGAATGTTCCCTAGCAAATGTTTCAAACTTTAATGAACATAACATTGTATCAGCAATTGAGAATTCTAATAAATAAATATGACTCTTCAAGCTATGAATATAAATAAAATCATTGTGAGTCTAATTGTCCCAAGAGAAATTAGGAACATCACCGAAGATGTGAAGATTTTTATTTAAGTCGCTATTGCTAGTGGGTTTATGATACACCGGGTTTTGCAATCCTTCATACTGATATAAGAAATAAGTTAATTTTTATTGGAATTTAAAATGAGTTAGTCTATTTTAGCAATAAAACTTAGGTCCCTTTTGTTGACTTAATATTTATACGCTTAATTAAATTATAAATATCAACAGAAAAGCTGTAAGTCAAATAGCTTATATGTTCCTCGAGAAGGAAACAAAAAGCACTTTATAACACAAACATGATAGAGATTTTTCCAAAAATGTCTTTAAAATAGTATACTTTTGTGTATGTTCTCTGATAGATTTGCGATATTAAGAATATGTAAAAAATAATGATAACAGCAAGAAATATTTAATACTTAATGCAAATCGCATTCCCGTATAGGAGATCATTGAACCTAGGAAAATAGCAAATACTCTTGCAATATTTATTACAGTTCTTGCATTAAATATTTCGTCATACGGACCCAAAATTTCAAAGCATGCTCGAAGTATGACCGACTTCTTGGAAATTATATCACACTGTTTAGGAAAACATTTGTTCACCCTTCAATATTCAACTTACATCCCAACAAATTGTTTACAGCTTATGCAAACCCTTTCTTTCACTGCATTTGTAATTGTAATAGTTTTCTTATGTTTTTATGTTTCTTATATTTCTCATGTAGTCTCTCTCCGGTAATTCGTAGAGATCATAGTTGAGATACAGCTTCATTCTGTAACTTCCACAAATTATCGGTAGATACTACCTAATTAGGCGACGAAAAATTCGATATTTTCTGACACATGTGTTCAGCAATGAACTGTTGCTACTTTCAAACATGATAGCATTCACTTCCATTTGACATCTGAGGAAGGTATGAGACGCATTCAGCACAATTCCACGAAGATATCCATCTAACTACTGTGTTTGGTAGTTCCCAGAAGAGACTTTTTGAGCTCTGTCCTCCTTTATTTCCCCCTTTAGTACTAAATAATTCAAGTAGCTGTAGAAGATTTCATAATGTTCATTTTTTTGCATATTTTGGATTGCGTAAAACGCCCAATAATAAAAGTAGGTATGATCAGTGGGATAAAAGTTCTAGCACCTCCGTAATACCACACGTGATTGAGGTATTGCTGAACATAGCTAACTGTTCAGCTTCCATTCCAGTTTTGAGGAGGAACACCTCACGTAGTAATCCAAGAGTTTCTTGTCTTTCTTCCCCTATCACGACCCTCTCTTTCTTTCCTTCTTCTCCCTTCCTTTTCTTTCCGACCCTCTCTTTCTTCCTTTTTTGCCACCTTGCTGTACATACTCTATATGCTTATAAACATTCGTGCCTTCTCAGGGATTCGAACCTAGACTCATCGGCACGGCAGTCAGCGTCACTAACCACTATGCCGGTTAGGTGGCGGTATTCCCACATAGTAACGTCAGTCACTGGGCATCGATTGATATATATAATAGTCACGTTCTGTCACGTTTTGATCTATATCTATTACATGATGTATGTATGTTTTACGATAATGTTAAATGCAGTTCGTTATCTTATTAGTGAGTTAAAAGATTGCTCACTCTGGAAATACAATTGTAGAATCATTAGAATTTTTGAAGTTGGAAGCACGAAAAATGTGCAGTGCCTTCACCGGTACTCGAACCTGGACCTCTCGAATACGTGCCGGGTGTGCTATCGTTACTCCGCGAAGGCATGCAGCAAAGGAGGGAGAAAATAACTTTTAAAGGACAACTGGAGATCAGAGGATCCAATCGCCAAATCTTGGTGGTGAAGAATCATCATCCACCATCTTTTAGTTCGGGCGCCAATGTAGAGTTATTAGGCTACCTTATACAATAAGATACCTATTATATGAGTTGTGCTTATTTTTTATGGTACACTATAGCTCGAGTTCTCCAAATCTTAAAATGTAAGCGAAAAAAAAATTCCTCTTTTCTAGCAAACACAAAATATCCTCTTTTCTTATCCCTTATAACCATTTAGCCAGAGTTCAACAACCACATTAATATACAAGTACACTTAAGTGAAAAAATTAACAGAATTATAAACGAGTATGCTAAATAGCGAATTTTGCATTAACCTAAGCAACAGCTTTATTTAAATATTATGTCGAATTGGTTTAAGGAATTTTAATTTAAGAAGCTATTTTTTTTTAAACAACTCAATTTTAATTTACGATTTTCAATAACAAGTGAATTTAAAATTTTCTTTTCTGTTAAAACTGTTATAAGACTGTGAAAATTATTCTCCCTTTTAAGAGGGGGAGAATGTAAGAAATTATTCCATTCTTCCGTGTGTACTCTTGTGGTACAAGTGCTAGCAAGCCTAGTTAGCATTCCAAAATTCGGGGTTCGAACCACGGTGAATGCTGAATTAATTTTTCGCATTTCCTGGACGATAATTCATCACTAGCTGGAGATGCTCGACTGTTCTTGCTCCTCTTCCCAGTCACACTCTATGAAGAGAATTATAAGAAACTATTGCATTTTCCCGTATGCGTTCACAGATTAAAAGTTTAACGCATCCCTCTAAGCGTCGAAAGATCATTTTTCGGAATCCCGAAATTATATTTCCCGAAGCATATTTGATTTTCCAAATTTTCTGGTTCGAAATGTCTCATAATGTCTACAACGTGACTTGAAACGCTGTATTTTACATCATATAATTTACGAGTCAACGTGTAATATATCACTTCATAACAATCAATGTGGAGTTTGAGCTCGTTTTAATGAAATTCGTATATTTCTGGCATTAAAAAATCGGAAGTTTTGCAACATAAACAGACAATTATTCAGTACAAAAATTTTCCCTTAAATTAAAGCAGAAATTATATAAAACTTCTACAAGAATCTAAAGTTTTAACAAGTTCAACAAGTATTGTGATATTTTTGCCAAAAATTTGAAAACTAGCTTTGTCTTAATAAAATCTGAAAACTAGCTTTATCTTAATATTATTCCATTGTTTCGAATATAGTAAATATTTGTCTGTGTCTCATTCAAGTTTTTCAACTTTTTACTGCCTGTTATTACTATAATGTCATTATATTATTATCTGTTTACACCTTTAATCTAAGCTTCAGCAAAGATTATTTTCTAGCGACCGAAGAAACATTGGGTATATCTGGCAATGTCAGACAGTTTGACAAACTGTCCGCCTCCTACGCAGACATCTGATGTTCCACTTTCTGCATCCATTAGGATAGAGGGACATTCCAACAGAGAGCCCTGGAACGTCGTCAATCTGTTGCTCACTGACCCGGACATGATAACACCCCTTTTGCCCCCAACTTCACCCAAGTGAGACAATAACAAACCGGCAAAAGAACAACAACAACAGACTCTTTCTAGAAGTCTCATTTAGCAGAAAAGGGAGCAGTGGAAATGGGGTGTTTTATTTGACTTAAAGAACTCGAAATTTATAAGTTTGGGGAGGTTTTATTAAAGAAGGGACAACTAACGTGTAAATTATGGTCTCTTGCTGATGATTTCGGGCGTTCTGACATCAGCAACTCTGTGGTTGTATGTAATGAATCATTAATAATTGCTGTTGTTAATTTAAAACTTGATTTGTTACTCCAACACAAAGCATGAAATTCCTACCATTTTCTCGTTTTATGATGTTTTCGGGGAGAAACATGATATATAATGTCTTTTTATCTTTGGATTCTTGTTGCCATAACTTTTAAGTAATTTTTCGGATTCGAGCTCACGTATTTTTGCAGGCACGCGAAAACTGTTAACTTTGTAAAATCCTTTTAAAATTTATAGCTTGAATTTTTGTAATAAAACTTTTTAAATGGCGTTTTGTTGAAAATGCATCATAATTAAATAGTTCTTAGCTGAAAATTTTAATTATTATTCTTAAAAGAGCATTTAACTTTCTTTGCTGTAAAGCCGAAGTTAAAGCTATAACTTAAACGAAATTTAATATACTTGTTTAGGAAACATTGATTTAGTTTTGAGTCACTTTAATATTGAAGAATAAAATAACTTGATTTTCAGAAGCATTTTCAATAACTTTGCCTCCGCTACTTCGACTCGGAAGAATTTGGCTTTTAAACTCGAAATTTCAGTATTAGCCATTCTATTGTAGCATAAATTACTCTACTTATTTATTTTTTAATTTGACAAAGAACAATTTCTTAATTTCAACTTAAAACGCATGCAATATATAAGTTCTGCAAAAACCATGAGCTCCTTCAAGCGGTAGGGCATCCTGTTCACTAAGCAAAACATTAGGTGCCATTCTTGATTTGTGTCACATTTAATTAAATGTCCGTTAAGAGACATTATCGAATTCAATTACTTTTATTCAATGGCAGCATTTTAATGGAAACTTTAAATATCATAAGTAAACATTTTATTGACTGAGGAAATATAAAGACAGCTTTGTGCTTTAAAACGACTTTTGTGGTTAACTGATGAGTGTAATGAGTGGCTGGGCTTTGAGATTTAAAGATCTGAAATAAACAGCTAAATTCTAAAACTTCGGTGAAGAATTTCACTTATTTATTTATTTTTCTTGTATTACTTGAAAAATCTCACTAATTCTATTGTGCTGAAATGAATTTTAAATGTTTAAAAATCTGAGACATATGTATTTTACTAACCCTGACGAACCGGTATTGTTTTCATTAAATAACAAGTTTATTATTGATAAAACGTTCTATGTTTTTACACTGTAGATACATTAAGTATTTTTAAAGCAGGAGCGATGAAAAATGAGCAACGCCCTCGCCGGGATTCGAACAACGGACCTCTGGAATACGCACCCAGCGTGCTGACCACTACACAACGAAGGCAAGCTAAGAAGTCGGGAAAAATACCTTATATACTCCCCCTTTTAAAGAGCGACTGGGGTTTTTAGGGGAACCTATCGCCAAATCCTGGGTGTGGAGAATCATCATCCACCACCGTTTTAGTTCGAGCGTTCGAGTTAGTAAAATACTAATTAAGCATTTTTAAAGCAGTAGTGATGGAAAATGAGCAACGTCCTCGCCGGGAATCGAACCACGGACCTTTGGAATACGCAGCCAGTGTGCTGACCATTACACTACGAAAGCATGCTAAGAAAGTCGGAGAAATACCTTATAATATTACTATTTTCCCCCAATATATGATTGATTGGAAAATATTTCAACCCTCAAAAACCCAATCGATATCTGCAGAGAACTTATAATTGGTAAATGATCTTTTGAGATGATTTGTTAAGGATAAAACTATATAAGACATAGCTGCCAATTCTGTCCTGCTATAAAGGAAGGAAATGCTTGCTATAAAGGCTCCGTTCTGAAATACTCTATCCACAGTACTGTAAAATCTCACTTGGGAGTAAGTTTCTTTATGTGTTTCAAGGAAAAAATTTCTCGTTGCAAATTAAATATTTTATTCCATTTTCAACTTGAAAATGCACTTCATTTTTTCTTTCTAAATTTTCTGAAATCTTACATGGATAGGACCTTATGGTTAAACACTGATTTAGATAATTGGATCAGCCCTTGCCTTAATCATATCAAATCAAGTACACTTAGGTTTTTGGTCAGGATATAAAGCTACGCTCCAATCACTCTTAATTTAAACACAAAGTGACGCCTTAGGATACCAGATGAATTTTCATCCCATCTGGATTTAGATTCTACAACACAAATTGTTCAATACTATTTTCCTCTTGAAGTTGCGACTTAAGATATCAACAAAACCGGACTTTCTCTGTTAGCGTCTTGTGAATACAATAGTACCACATTTATTTACAAATCGAATATTAATATGTGTCAGCCTGACCTTCTGTGTTAGTGCGCATTTTAATTACAATAAATGAGAGCTTACCAATAATAACACAGACTCCTGTTGGTTGAATGCATATTACAATGATCTACGCCCAAAGCTTCCCTTTAAACTTAGTTTCTCGCTTGTTGTAGAAATTCATTTAATTTTAATTTTCTGGTTAAGTAACTTAAGATTTAATAGAAGAAATAGCATACTAATTAAACTAAATATTACAAAGTTAGGCCCTTACATACTTAGTCAATTTCACCAAAAAGTTCTTCAAAAAAAATGTAGTTCAAAAAGTTATGATATAGATGTTTCATAAAGCACAACTTTCTCTCTAAAAAATATAAACAAGAACTCTAAGTCATCAGTCACAGAAAATGGGAGAGAGAAAGGGGTAAAAAATCCACAAATGAAGCTTATTTCTTCTCCCCTTCCCTAACTCTTTGCACGCACACATACTTATCTCCTTCCTGGTTGTGGCATCGCCCCCCTCCAGCTCTGCCCGCAGCTGTGGACAGCCCGCGGAGATCTTCCGGCCTGCCAAAAGGAAAGGGTTGATAGCAGCAATGAGGGCAAGATCATTTTTTCCTTCTTTTGTGTTTTTAGCTCTAGGGACTAGACAGGATACAGTGACCCATCAGAAACTATCTGGGAAACTTGGGTCAGGAAAGGGAGGGCTTCGTCTAAAAGATCACAAATGGATGGTGGAGTGAGGTGGGAGACTGTGAGATTATTTAGTACCGTGAAATTATTTGAATAACGCGCTTCTCTTACTTGAGACATCTCCATTAAATAAGAAACTGCAGGTATTAATTTATAAGTAAATCTGTGAAAATTTTTTAAAGACATGACTTTATTTTATTGTTTCCCGGTTCCGTTTTCTAAAAAGAAGTTTTATTTAATATTTAAAAATTTGATAATAAGTTCAAAGGAAAGCATTTTTCTTTCAAAAAAAACCTATTATATTTAATATCTGTAAGTTGATATATGAAAGTGAAGCGTTCCTGCTCTAAATTCAGAAGTCGATAGTAAATTTATAGGTTTTATAGAATAGGTTTTATAGACTTATAGGTTTTATAGAAATTAACTTGAGAATTCCTCGTGTTTTTCTCATTTCAGAAGAAACCTCTATGCTGTAGAATACTGAATGTATCAATTATTTGCAATTTTAAGATAGAAATGAGCATTTATAATGTTAAATCAAATAACGTTATTATCGAGTAGTAATAGAAACTGTGTAGCAGTCTGTATTATTATGTAATAAAGATATAATTAAACTAAGGGAAACAGATTAAATCAAGAAATAAAATTCTATATGTAAAACATGAATTATATTTAATAACAATTTGTATGACGTATTTCGCTGCTAAATTTTTATGTGATTAGACTGCAAGGAAGTAAAAATGTTTAAAAAGAAGTAAAACCTTAAATGTTATTGAATTCCTTTGCTAAATGATTAATTTCAAAATTTAAAACACGTGGTAGAAAATTAAAAAATATAATTTTAAAATCATGGATAAAGAACTGATTAAAAAAAACTCAAATTAAAACAACAATGCAAAAAGCGAAATAGAGCAGTTAAACTTTATCAAAAGCAGTGCAGTACATTGAAAAATAAATCGAGAATTCCTGCAGAAAATGTATGATTTAAACTTATATCGTGACTCAACTTGAGGACAGAAAGTTAAATGATCACCAAAAAACAGTAATTGCATGAAATCAAAGTGATGTCATAAAACAATAACAATAATATATATATATATATATTTACCTTGATCAATTGATTAGTATTTTACTGTGTTTTATAATCTAATTTTTTGATTTGCATATAGCCTACTGTCTTTATTTTACCTCATTCAATTGATTGGTTTCTTTACTGTGTTAAAAATTTCCTAATTTGTTTAGCATATAGCTTTTTTATTAATTTTAACTTGTAAATATTCAAATGTTTTTTCTGCTCTTTCACACTTTTCATAGCAACTAAATATGCTTATGTTGGAGTTTTCTCGGAGCCACAGTTTTTGGTAACTTTTTGGCTTGCTTACTAAAAATTATCTACTAATTTCCTTAATTTTGCAGCACAATGCGCAAAATTTTGACCTAAATTGGTCTTTTTTCGTTTGTTTTTACAACCTTTCTTATAATATATAGTCTTTTTAGTATTTTTCTTACAACTTTTCTTATAATATATATATATATATATATTTGTATGAAATGAGATGACTTGGAGAAAGCTGCAACGGACTGCAGATGGTTCGCTGAGTTATAACTTGGGTAGGCTTTACTGCGTAGTTAGAAAGATGACATTCGAAGACAGACGTAGCCGTAAATTCCACGCATAATTTTATTCCTGGGTAAAGAACTCTGAGGGCATATATTCTTTTTCCTTCCACATCATCATTGTGGGTGCGCTATGCACCCCACAATTTAATACATATTATATTTTTAGAACAATGGACAATAGCTGGCAGAGGCTAAGAGAACCAAGTAACAGAGGTAGAAGCAAAAGTGCGCAATTATCCAACACGGAGATTGACCAAAAGAAGGTTTTGATTTAGGTTTCTTATTTAGAGAAAGAATTCAGTTCTCGTTTTGAGGTTCCGAATTAGCTATGTATGAGCGTTACGCAAAACGTGTGACATAGACTGATCTATTAATAACGCAGTCCAGAAAAATTATTACTATTTTTAGAACAGAGAGGGGGGATTAAGAACTATTACTAGTTTAAACTATACTTTTTATCTTACATACCTTACATACACATATATATATATAATATATATATATATATTGTAAGGATCTTAAGTTTTACTAACGTTTATTTTATTTTAAATCTTTACTATCACTTCTTATTTTCTACTTCCGGCCAGAATTATAAGCGTTAAGGTTTTTATGCAAAGTTTGTCTGGCGAACGCCAAGTATTTAAGTGTGGCCTTTTTGCCAATCGAAAGAGAGGAAGCAGTTAATCGAAGCAGACCGCTTACCTTAGAAGTTTTACTCAGTTGCTGGTTGCCTTCCAGGCCAGAGGTTTTAATCCTCTTGATAAATTAAACGTATTGTAGTGTTCACAGTCTCTGTGCTACATACGCTTCCTGTTATTATAAGGCCAATCTTCCACGTGTATTATTCTAAAGTTAAATTAGAGTTTAGTTTTATTTTTATACTTTTACGTTAGACCCCGAGTGGCGGGTAATTGTATTCCGAAGTACGGAAGTTATTGTATATAGAGAAAAATAAAGGGTTTTGTATATCCTTCGTCTGTATCCTGTCTACTTACCACAATTAGTGAACATAGCTTTAGTAAGCTCTCTGTTCCGAGTCAGGTCCTTGTATGTTCCCGAAGAAGGTTAGAAGGAACATTGACCCTGATAGTGGCGCCCAACGAAGAAGAATAACCATGGCCGAGTTTCAAGAAGAACCTGTGCTGCCTGCAGAAACGGCTCAGAATCCAGAAATGCCAGCTGCCGCCCTGGAAGGATTCGGTTACATCGTCCAGACTATGCGCGCTTCGATGAAACCAGAAGCAACGTTTAATGGAAACTCACCGGTAACCAGTTTTTTGGAAAAATTGGATGACCTCTTCATCCTCTACCCCGTGCACGAGTTTCAAAAAGTTACCTTAGCTATCAGCGCTTTGAGGGGCCAAGCGCTTAACTGGTTCAAATGTATCGGCAGAAGTCTCTTGGGTCAAGCAGGAAGTCCCACCTATACTTACGAAAATTTCAAGACTGCCCTACTAAAAGCCTTCCCTGTTCTAAGGGATCGTGCGAAATTAGAAACGGAACTTTTTAGTATATATCAACAAAGAATCGAAAACCTCTCGAGCTTTATTTTAAGAAAAATTCACGTTTTCAAGCTCTTGTATGGAAACCGTCTGGATCCTGAAATAATTCAAGTGATTTTGCCGAGGTTACTGCCCCAAGTGCAAGACTTTATTGAATTAAGAAATCCGACTACACTGGAAAAGTTATTTGAGCTAGCAATCCAGTTTGAAAGTAGAAGAACGGCGGACGTCGAAAGAAGACGCCAATATCAACAGCGAAACCAATTTGGTACGCCAAGACTACAACAAACTCAAGCACATGGCTACGGAGAAAAAGCGAATCAGTGGGCAAGGAAACCCGAGCATTCAAAAACAGCCGGCGACGTCGACAGTTCAATAGCAACCCAGGAAAAAAGTCTCAAGGGCAGTGGAAAAAGAAGGAAAGCACGGAAAGGAAAAATAATTTAAACTAAAACGGATTTCTGCGGACGAGAGGGTGCGGAAATCCGAAGGCCACGAAAACCCCTCTTCCTACAAGTTAAATACAGTAATGGTGAAAAATTTGACGCTTCCGAAGATTGAAGTCTTGGTGAATAATATCCCGGCCACCGCACTCCTGGATACCGGCGCGCAGTGTTCCTGTGTGGCAGAAGAGTTTTTTAGAAAGTATTTTCGCAAATACCGCATATATAATGCGGATAATACGACAGTATTAGCGGCGCAAGGAGAAAAATGTAAGTGCGTAGGTAAAGTACCTTTGTACATCCGTATCAAGGACGAACAAGTAAAGGTGATGTTTTTTATAGTAAAGAATCTGCAAGCACATTTGATCTTAGGAATAGATTTTCTTTCAGACGCACAAGCTACACTGGATTTCAATGAAGCGTCCCTTAAGCTGACAATGAAACCAGTGCGTGTAGAAAAGGCTGAACCGCCAAGGTTAAATCTTGACCACCTACCTAATGACGAGCAAGATAGAATCCGACAAGTGGTAAGTGAATTTGCTTCGTTATTTAGTGATATTCCAGGATTTACTCAGGTTACTAACCATAGTATTGACACCGGAGATGCATTGCCAGTTCGTCAAAAACCATACCGGTATGATAAGAATAAGGAAAAAATTATAGAATGGCATATTACCGATATTCTACGTAAAAAGATCATAACGCCCATCTCAAGTAGTTATGCTAGCCCGGTGGTTTTATGTAAGAAAAATAATGACTATCCTTTGGAGCATCCAAAAAGGTGGAGATTCGCTATTGATTACCGTAAATTAAATTCCATAACGAAATATCCGGTATATCCGTTACCGATCATAGAAGAAATTTTAAGGAACATAAAATCAACCAAATTTATGACGACTTTAGACTTAACGACTGGTTATTTTCAAATAGGGGTGAGGCCTGAGGACGTGCCTAAGACTGCTTTTATAACCAAGTCTGGCACTTATGCATTTTTGCGTATGCCGTTTGGCCTTTCAGGCGCCCCGGCAACATTTCAGCGATGCATGGACATTGTGTTAAGACCTGTTCTTGGAAAGTCCACATTTATCTATTTAGACGATATCATTATTACTAGTGATAAGCTCGACCAACATATACAGGATTTAAGACAGGTGTTTTCTTTATTAAATGAGGCCGGTCTAAAAGTTAATGTCGAAAAGTGCAAATTTGCAGCCCCTGAATTAAAATATTTAGGTTACAAAATATCGCAAAAAGGGATCGAGACAGATGAATCAAAAATAATCGCTGTACAAAAGTATCCGACTCCAAACACGGCAAAGAAGCTCTCTTCTTTTCTAGGACTTTGTTCATATTATAGGTCCTTTATAAAAGATTTTGCGGCTATCGCTGAGCCATTGTTAAAATTAAAAAGGAAAAAGGCAAGATTCTCGTGGACGGCCGAAGCCAATAATGCTTTCGAAAAATTAAAACAAGCATTAACGCAAGCCCTTGTGTTGAAATTTCCTGAAAAGGATGAAAATTTAGAAATTTCAGCGGATGCTTCGGATTATGCGGTAGGAGCGGTACTTTCGCAAAATCAGCAGCCCGTGGCATTTTTTAGCCGAACTTTAAATCAAACACAAAGAAACTATTCCGCGACCGAGAGAGAGGCACTTGCAGTTCTGTTAGCAGTGCAAAAGTTCCGAGTCTATTTTGGAAAGGCGCCGATAACAGTATACTCTGATCATGCGGCGGTAACTAGATTGTACTCAGGGAAAAATTTATCCCCAAGGTTAATAAGATGGGCACTCAAGCTGCTATTGTAACAAATTTCTTTCTTTTAAATTTCTAGTTTCTAGCGAAGTTATGTTTGTAAAAGGTTGGCCTCGCGTTAGATTCTAGAGCTAAAAGTTTTCAAGAAGGTCGTTTTAGACCT
Source organism: Stegodyphus dumicola (assembly GCF_044657685.1). Lineage (NCBI taxonomy): Eukaryota > Metazoa > Arthropoda > Arachnida > Araneae > Eresidae > Stegodyphus > Stegodyphus dumicola. The sequence goes on along the minus strand of NC_140770.1, from coordinate 112,631,206 downwards.
CAGTTTCAAACTAATTAACTCTGGCGGGAAGTATGTAAGGATCTTAAGTTTTACTAACGTTTATTTTATTTTAAATCTTTACTATCACTTCTTATTTTCTACTTCCGGCCAGAATTATAAGCGTTGAGGTTTTTATGCAAAGTTTGTCTGGCGAACGCCAAGTATTTAAGTGTGGCCTTTTTGCCAAGCGAAAGAGAGGAAGCAGTTAATCGAAGCAGACCGCTTACCTTAGAAGTTTTACTCAGTTGCTGGTTGCCTTCCAGGCCAGAGGTTTTAATCCTCTTGATAAATTAAACGTATTGTAGTGTTCACAGTCTCTGTGCTACATACGCTTCCTGTTATTATAAGGCCAATCTTCCACGTGTATTATTCTAAAGTTAAATTAGAGTTTAGTTTTATTTTTATACTTTTACGTTAGACCCCGAGTGGCGGGTCATTGTATTCCGAAGTACGGAAGTTATTGTATATAGAGAAAAATAAAGGGTTTTGTATATCCTTCGTCTGTATCCTGTCTACTTACCACAATTAGTGAACATAGCTTTAGTAAGCTCTCTGTTCCGAGTCAGGTCCTTGTATGTTCCCGAAGAAGGTTAGAAGGAACATTGACCCTGATAATAATATGAAATTTAAAACAAAATTATTAAAAAGATAAACCTATTCTATGGAAAACTTCCTACGATGTTAAAATTGTCTATGTTAATTGGTAGTTAAATGTAAAAGCTGAAGAAAACTTTTTCTAAAAAAGGTATTAAAGTTTGAAAAGATACATTTCTGGGAGAGACAAAAAAAAATAGAATAGAATAACAGATAGATACTTCAAATAGACCTTTTCTGAAGTTTAGTATTTAAAACTTTATGTATGTATAAATATATCTAGAACTATTGCGCAGATTTTATAATGAATATAATATAAGAAATTTTATAAAATATCTAAAAACCCCATTCCCAGAAAGAACAAGAGCCTAGATATCCCCCCCCCAAAAAAAAAGGAACAGATTCTAACGTTCCTTCTTTTGCTCTCATAGCAACTCTCGTAGCAATATAAAACATCTGATGGCATAAATTCTCTGCTACAAGTATTAAAGACACGAAATGACACATGTTAATATTTATACACCTTCTGCTGACAGTTGCTACTAGGTGACATATATCACAGAAGTACTCGCATTAGGGGGTTCTAACGAGCAGCGAACTATCATCCAGGGTCGCAGCCATCAGACGGCACAAAAGATATTAGCTTCCCAGGAGTGCTATAAACTGTCAGCTATTATAAGAGGACCAGCAACCCTTTTATTTCTGATGGTTAAGTTAGCACCGGCGAATCTAAACATAGAAATGCAAAAAGAATGAATAGAATATTGTTAACTGTTGTCACCATATTCATTTATACGGATAAAAGTAAAGATATTACTGTGAGGAAAGAAGTTTAATCTAATTCACTCCTTATGGGCGTCAAGCAAGTAAAAAAATTTTATTTTGAAACAAAATAACAACAACAACAAAAAAAAAAAAAACTCTTAAACTTGTTTTGATGCACTTAGCTGTGGAAGCGCTCAGATTCTAATAATGAATTTTTATTTTTATTTTTTTTTTATGTTTAGTACATTGGCTTAATTTCGTCTCATAATTTTATTTTATTTCAAAATTTCATTTTAAAGGCAAGAATGAGAAAAGTGATTGATTTTTATTCCTTACTGTCTGCTTATAAAACAAAAGACCCGATTAAATTCAGTTATGTTGCCTACCCTTTGTATTTTTTAACGTAGTTTATGTAACAGATGCAATTATATTTAATGTAAAGCAAATTTAATATATAGTGCAAGCTTGCCGAGCTCTGATTTGCGCAGCATAATTTCGCATATATGCATTATCTTCATTATCTTGATTGTTTCTAATTTGTCCCAGTGTTAGAGTTTCATTCATATGCTGTTAATTTTATTTATGAACACTAATTGTGTACTGGCACCAGCTGGGGCCAGAAGTTATCAACAATTTTAAACGCTTTCGATGGATTGAAAATGAAGCCAAAGTGATTGTACAAACTGCAAAAGCAGTCAACGGTGGAGGAATTTCATGTACACTGAAGAAGCAGAAGTCAAAATGAATTTAGAAATGACGAATCAAGAACTGGACGATCTTAGGACAGCAGTCGACAGTAAAAGCAATGAAGAAGAAGATAAAGGGCCTTTTAAGTTATAAAAAGTTGAACTGTAAGTTGTTAAAAGAGGCATATGAATTGTTTCAGTTTGCAGTGGAGATCGACCCAAAAATGAAAAAAGAAGAGGACGGACGGTTCGTGAGAGGCATTGAATAAGTCTGTGCTCCTTTCCTCGAAACATTTCTGCGTCATTGTCCCAAGCAAAAATTATCAACTTAAAAAAAAAAAAAAAAAGAAAAAAAAAAGAAAGAAAGAAAACTGAAATTTTCAGATTTTATATTACGCCTAAAGAGGAATGTTGTTATTTACACACATATTCACGTTTGGAAGGCGGTTTTGAGAGCATTTTGTCTGAAGCATCTTTGGGTTAAAAACATTTAAAGACAGCATATCTTTAGAATTTCCGATAGACAATCACCCATGCTAGAGATAAAAATACTTGATTCCGCGCAGTGTTGCCACTACTCACTTTATCGCTGAGTTTTTAATCAAAAATTAGTTAAAGTTTTACAAAATATGAAATAGATAATAAAACAAATTCGAAATGCAAAAATTCGGGCTTCCATGTGTCCATTTTCAGATGGAGGACCACGTTTTTTAAAATTGATGGCTCTAGGTACCGGTGTTCTTTTACAATGCGGAAAATATACATACATTCGTGCAGATTCTTCTTTGGTAAATTTCTTTAAGTATAGTACAGGGCGATAATATTTGATCGCAACAATTTAAAAACTGATTCAACACTTTTAGTGATTCGAAGCGAATGCCATTTTAACACTAATAGCCCTTCTGCTATGACGCCTCTTTGGGTAAAAAATTAAAAGTTGTGTCCCATAGTTATTAAACAGTAGTAAAAATCCTTTTAATTAGCATTTGTATAGTTTTCCCCTTTTAATTAGAACAACATTTAGGTTTGTTTAAACTAGGTATATATTCTACTTTTTTTAAAAATATTTTTTTCATAGAAAGTTAACTTTGCAAAACGCTATTTTGACATAGCCTTCGGCCCAGATTCAAAACCTACAGAGGCATGGATGTTTGTGTGTAACATCTTTGCGGTACGGGCCACTTAAAGCACAATGACACCAAAAGTCCTCTGGAGAGGCTAGTGTTAGAGGAAGAGGGCTATAAAACCATCAGAGCTATCAAAATCGAGACGTAAATGTATATTTGGACTGTCACCTATAAAATGACCAAGGCGTAAGCCAACAACAAGCCCAACTCCTAACTTCTTTGTCCGTGATAAAATTCATAGACACGATCTGGAAGATTTATATCAGGAGAATTAGTAACAACAGATTAAGTAACTAAAATTCTTCTTATCATTTTTAAGTAGTTTTTACTATTAATATTTTATAACTTCAAATTTAGCCAACATAAATGATAAAATCAGAAGAAACACACCTTGCTATATCTTCATAAATGCTATATAAAATATCCTATTATAACTATATAAAATTCTTTATAGCTCATTGATGAAGTATTTGCAATCATATCCTCTATATATTTATTACCTAAACATACAGAGAAACAAAAGCTCAATGGATCGTTCAGCAGAGCCCTTACGGTTCAAAGGGTAGTCCTAAAAGCATCCTTGTCGGAATTTGTCATCTTTTACGTGTGCTTTTAGTGTCCCATTACCGACATTTCTGCTCAATGATCACTTCCAAACGACCGCCACCGTCTTGTTGATTCCACCCTTCACCATTTGTCAAGCCTTTTTTCTGACAGTATGGTCAGCTGAGTGAAGATATTATTTTTCGTTTCTTGATTAATCAATAGCAATGCTGTCGAAGAAGTAGAAATTAAAGATTGGGTATATCAGTTTTTTTTTTTTTTTTCAATATTTACAATTTCAGCAATTTGGATCACAGAAAACACAAAGAATTAATATACTAATGCTCAAGATTTAGTCTATCAAATTTTAAACTCATTCAAAAGACACTTTAATTAATTTGTAGAGTTGCGCGCCTCCAACCTGCATGCAACCAAGAGGTGACTGTTGAAACTGGAAAATAGACAGAGTCTTGCTAAGGGTTTAAGTCCCTTTTTATTCAACTTAAGAAATTACAATTGCGTGCTGTTGACGCTCACGAACTACGCCGACCCGGCGGTAAAATAAAAATAAGAACCTGAAAAGAAATAATAACAAGACTCTAACTACGAGGCTCTCTAAACGTAATTAACCTCACCGCGTTTTACAATACCGCTGCTAATTCAGCAAACTTTGAATATCCCGTTGAACGATTAACAATTCTCCGAGGCAAGCACACAGGCCGAAACGCAGGGTTCTTCAATTTCTGGATAACTACCTCAGCGCTCGTGAAGTAAGAACAGCACACCTCGAACTCGTTTCCATTCTATTTAACTCAGAATACTTCCGCTGATAATTTGAATCCTTGCGCGTTCTACTAAAATTTACATACTCTGGCATTGGCAGTTCCGGGGGAAAGTAAGGCTTGACAGGAAAGATAGTTTAAACTTAAAATAAATGTTAGTTAAAATAAATAAAAACCTTACAAATTATATTACATAATGAGATGTGAATGAAATTTTAGTTAAGATCATATCCTTTTTTACGTTTATTCTGAGCTTTAGTTATTTTATATTATGCAAATTTGCTAAAATGTGAAAGTTTTGAAACCCTATAGTTATAAGTTTTTATTCCCCTAGTAAAATGCTAAATAATACATGATAAAACGTTTTGAAATAAACTAATGTTTGAATTGTGCTAAGAGAAGAACAATTTGGATAATTTTTGTTTAACATTTTAAATAAATTCCAAAAACTTATAAGTACGAGTACAATTTTTACGTGAGATTCAAATTTTTCTAATCATTTTATATAATTAATGGAAGAATATATACGGATTGTACCTATAGTACGGGAATACTTTTAAAAATTTATTGGAGACAAACTTTAGCAGAAGAAAGGACATAATTTCAAAAGGTAAAGATATTAAATTTCTTTTATTATTGCAGGTATGTTGAATAGTTCTATATACTGCCACTGGGTGGTGTCAGAAGCAAAATGGCACTTTCTGGAGCTGAGAAGGCTTTTGTGGCGCTAGAATTTGACAAAATGAAGAGTGCTACTGATGTCCAATGAAAATTAAGGCCCATACATTGGTGTAAGAGAAACTGAATTAGTGAGAGAAGTGTTCGCAAGGGAGTCCTAGGGAACCTATACGCATCGCCGCATGTGAGCTGGAAATGCCAACAATGACTGCATGGAATGTCGTGAATAAAAAAAAAATTACTAATAAACGGTATAAGGACTGCAGTTAGTTCACAAGTTATATTCCGAAGACAAAGACAAGCGATTCCAGTTTTGCTCTGCAGTGCAGCTGAAAGAAGATAATTTTATTAATTTGCTAATTTTTTCTGACGAGGCAATGTAAAAGGGAACCGAAACAATTTCAGAATTTAAGGAACACAGGAAACCCTCGCGACATTATGGAATACGAACGGTATTCCCCTAAAGTCAATGATATTTTTCCAAGTCCTACTGAATATTTTATGTGCCCTCCTTTTTAAGAATCAACTGTAAGTAGACAGTTTTTTCTTGCCATCTTGCAAAACTGGTTAATGCTATTGCTGAAGAACGACTCTGGTAACTTTATCCTTCAATTATGCGGAACCCCTCCACATTTCGGCACTTTGTTAAGTCATAATTAAACACAGAGCTCCCCAATCGTTAGTTGAGTCGCGGTGTTGCAGGCTATCAGTGTGTTCTAGAATGGCCTCCTAGTTTCCCTAATATCATACCTTGTTATTTTTTTTTCTGAGTTTACGCGAAGCACCATGTATACGTTCCTCTTCCTCTGTGTGATCCTCTGGAACTCAAACGGAGAATTACAAACAGCAATAGTCTCGAAGGAGTGCTGAACCGTGTTTTGCTTTATATTACATTATCGCTTTTATATTTGTCAAATCACACATGGCTCTTACAAAGAGTGTTTGTAATGTAAATTATATGCAAAGAAACCTTAACATCATTACTCTTTGAAATTATGCACTTTTTTACTTCCTACTGCTAATAGTTTGTCTACAGTAAATTTTGAAAAGTGTTTCCGTACTTTATGTACATTTGTATAATTTTCTTCTGTTTCTAATAAAATACTAGGTACTTCGAAAAAACCTGTTGCTGTATTTATGACTAAATCCTATCATATGATGAGTGTACACTAATTCAGTGACGCAAAGGAGAGGTAAAATCTAGTCTAAAATAAGCACAGTGCACTTTTTAATGAATTAGTAAGTATTTGACCTAAGAATATTTTCATATGTAAGAAATAAGAAATATTTTTAAAAATTTAATACTAGGAATAAGTAACGTATTTCCTGAGTTAAATACGTTTTAATACATCACTCTTCGAGAACTTTTATTCCTCAGTCTAAATCGTTAATCAATGCAAAATTTTTTTTATACCAAACTGTCATGTCTTCTGAAGCAATAATATTTGTTTAACCAACAAGAGGGCGTTATTTTGATTGCATTTGAGCTTTCAGAACTTGTAATATGATTAACGCTGGTGATAACACTCAAAATGTTACTGAGTGCAAAGTCATTGTTAAACAAGTTGCTGGCATTTTAGTTACTGTAACACAATTAAGACTTCTTGAATAGGGCAAAATTCTCTTTCTTATAATATTTCACATAATATAATTTCCTAATTCAAGCATTCTAAGTAGAAATTAAACGATTTTATCCATTACATTACATTGAAGGCACGATAAGCTATATGCATATGGTAATATACAGATAAATTCTTGAGTAATTAAATGATAATCAAATAGACTAACATTTACTTAAGAAATGCTAAGAGCTTTAATTAAGTTGCGTTTTGATGATGAAATTGTCAAAAATCTTATTAAATCATATTAAATTAAGAAACTTCAAATAAATTTTTCACTGATATAACTAATGCTTTGAAAAGTAAAAATTCCCTCTATGCTCCCAAAAATGAACTGTAAAATGACGTAATAAAAACGTCATTATTTAAATTTTTTCCCTCTGTGAGCGCAAATTAATTACATTAAGTAAACATTTCGCATACACAAAAACAATAATTTGTAAATATATGCTATTATTACTTTTAATAACTCTAACTACCTTTGAATTCTGAAATATTTGCTTTTAATATATTAAATCAAATAAAGTCATTTAGTAAAAAAATGTTGATTGTACTGCTATTAAAATTAAACGCAAAAAATGTACTTTGTAAAAGAAGAATTTTTCCTTTGGAAACCAGATTGCTTTTACTCTATCAGAAGTTTAATTCATTTGCTTATGGGAAAAGAAGTGCTTGAAGGGAGAGAAGCTTTCGTGAAGGAGTCTATAAGGAAACCTAGCATATCCACTTATGAATGGAATAAACTACGAAAACATGCAACCAGCTCGTTTGCGGGAATTACTCCACTAGAGAAAAATGGAACTGAAGGATTTGTTATTTAATTCACAGTTTCATAGTATTTAAAAGTTTTTATTTACTGCTAAAACGATTGTATTACATAAAAATAATCGCGATAATTGTTCACAGAATGTATGAAAAAACATTTATACCGATGTATAACGGTAATTTTAATATTAACAATCTTCTTTTGTGTCACGAAATTTTATGAATTATATTTTTAATTATATTGTTAAATAGAATGTTCGATTAAGTAAAGGTGGGAAATTTATAATTTTCTTTTGACCATACAGTTGGCCAAAAATTGTTTCAGAACAATAAAACATATTTTGAAATCTTTCTTACCTGGAGCGCTTAAATTTACTAAAGTGTTTTAGTTTAATTCAGATCCATTTTATTTCGTTCAGCTAATAGCGATAAAACGTTGTAATTATACATAGACTTCAATTTTGGTACATGTTAGAAAACCACGAAGTTAACCATGAAAACGTTTTCTGCTTCATAGGAGTTCGATAATAATAAATTGCAATAGAATTTAAGTATGTCAACAAGAGTTTTTATTTTTCACTTTTGCTTTCGCAGAGTGAACTCTCGATTATCTATGGGCGAATTACCTGCGCATTCATTTCCTGAAAAATGTTCTCAAACTGGTACTTAAAAAAACCTTTGGACCTTTGAAGGAAAATTTAAGGATTTTTTTTTTTTTTTTTTGCTCTGATGAAGCTTTTTGATAATAAGAAGCTTGCAACAATGGTTCTGATTTGGGGCATCAGAGTACGTAGACAAGCTGTTAAAACTGCATGGGGGAAAAAGTTGTATTCGACATTTCGACATTTTTAATATATCATAGTTTTATATTTTTTAAGTATTATCTAAAAGAATGTGAGTATATATAAAACCTCAAGCTCAATAGACGTTTTACAAAAGAAAGGGGGAATATGCATATAGCTTTTTTAAATAATATTACGTGCCACTCCTTTAGGAACGCTGAAGAATTTCTTTAAAGTATTTTTTATTTATTTCAATTTTATAGGATCATTTGGGACAAGGATTTTTACTGGTGGAGCCGGTAGGATCGGTGTTTCCCCGCATATAGTTACGAACCAAAATAACTCAGGTGAGAGCTCAATTTACCTTGTAAACGTAAAATAATTAATTAAGATTATGAAACGTTAATGGCTAAATCGCAGAATAGGCACCATCAGTCGATGCTGTGTTTACTTTTTATGCTTGGACATGCCTTTTTATGACGTAATATTGGTTACGCCTCTCCTTAAAAACAAGTTATAAGTATGCTATACCTTCGTATTTAAAAAAAAAAAACTTAAATGAAGTTTTAACTGAGTTGAAATGGTAGGTTTATAATGTTCTGCGCGAGATTTTTTTTAATTATAAATCTACTTTTGTGTGGTGTGTGGTAGTGTTAGCATTTAACGCAACGAATTATCTCTGACAAATGTATCATTAAGATACCAAACAATTGAAAAACGATCATTACCAAACGATTGAAAATATTGAATGCATGAGTTAAAAATTATCACCGTAACTTCTGAAAATACAGAAAAGAATTCTTTTGCTTAAAGAATATTTTGATTATTGATGAGTGTGTCAAAATCGGTGCTTACTGCAGAATGGATGAGTATCTGAATCTGGATTTTTTTAATCAGTTGGAGCGAAGAAGCAAAAAGAGCGTTATTGAGTGGTGTATAGAGAAACGTTTGATTGCAATATCGTATAAGTACCCAATTTGTGGAACAAATATGAAACTAGTAGAGAGACGGTTTTGAGACGTATACACGATTTTGAGTGGTGCGCAATGCCGAGTTTTGAAACTCTGAGAATGAATGAAAATAGATCGATGAATTAATATTAAATGAAAATAGATCGATGTGCACATGGGCAAAGCCAATGCTGTGCACGATGCCGAGTTTGTGCAATTCTGAGATATTTTTGTTAAGTGAAAATAGATCAATGTGCATATGGGCAAAGCTAGTGTGGTGCGCAATGCCGAGTTTGTGCAATTCTGGGATTTTTTAAGTGAAAATAGATCGATGTGTACATGGGCAAAGCCAATGTGGTGCGCAATGCCGAGGTCGTGCGCGATGCCAAGTTTGTGCGATTCTGGGTTTTTTTTAAGTGAAAATAGATCGATGGGCACATGGACAAGCCAATGTGGTGCGAATGCCGAGGTTGTGCAATTCTGGGTTGTTTTTTAAGTGAAAATAGATGGATGTGCACATGGGCAAAGCCAATGTGGTGCGCGATGCCGAGTTTGTGCAAATCTGGGATGTTTTTTTAAGTAAAAATAGATCGATGTGCACAGGGGCAAAGCCAGTGTGGTGCGCAATGCCGTATTTGTGCAATTCTCGGATTTTTTAAGTGAAAATAGATCGATGGGCACATGGGCAAAGCCAATGTGGTGCGCAATGCCGAGGTTGTGCGTGATGCCGAGTTTGTGCAATTCTGGGATGTTTTTTTAAGTGAAAATAGATCGATGTGCACATGGGCAAAGCCAGTGTGGTGCGCAATGCCGAGTTTGAGCAATTCTCTGATTTTTCTTTAAGTGAAAATAGATGGATGAGCACATGGACACGGAGTTTGTGGAATTCTTTGATGTTTTTCGAGCGAATACTGATCGTTGTGTAGAAGAGAAAACGAGGTTGTGTGTGATGCCGAGCAGTAATGTAACTTTATTTATGTGCAATGTTTAACATATCGTTAGTGTATTTTAAATTTGTATTGTTGTTTTAATTGTGAATTATATTTAAGACGTCATTTTTCATTTAAATTGTATTTTTCATTTTTTGGCTTTGATATGTTTATAACGCTTTCCGACTTACGACATATATCGATAGTCCGCCGATCTACTCAACAGTAGCAAAATTGTTAACTTTAACTCTTGAAGTAACGTTTACCTCATATATTAATACGTAGTGTTTGGTACACACAGACATATTATCAATGAACTCATATACTTGATAATATGAGTTCATTGATAATATGTGTGTGTGTGCGTATGTGAAGCATTGCTTAGTGTTCGAAGTTTGTAGTATTTATTTTATTATATTATTTTCTTTCATTCTGAGAAATTAGATTTTTTTATTTATTAATGCTTAGAATTCTAGCATGCCTACACAGAATATGGCATGATTTAGGAATTTTAGAAACTGATATGAAACTGTGTAATGATGTTCGTATGCAATAAAAATATTCTTCTTTTTTTATTAATGTAAAGTTTAAAATTTTTAGAAATAATGAAAATTGCCTAATTATTGGTATGTAAGGAATTATGTCGTTACGTAGCAAGAAGGTAATTTGTAAAAACGATAAAATTGAAATGTTCCACAGTATGAATTTAAATTTAAAAAAAAATTATTTTATTTGTATAAATAAAAAAATTAATAAAAATAATAATAATCATAATTTAATAAAAATCTTTCAAAATATTGAAGCTCTACAAGTATTAGAGACTGCGACGTTGTTTATCGTTTTAATAATTGGTAGAATTCGCTCACTGTATCATGGTAATTTTAAATATAAACAATTTATTATACTTATTATCAGTAACGCCTAAGCTTAAATGTTATAAATGTAAATTAAAAGTAAAGAATTTGATATTAATTTACGATAATAAACAATTTATTATTGTTATTTTTAAGAGAAACTAGAAAGTACACGTATTGTAAATGCGAGACTACATTGTGACGTCATAAGCTTAGTCCCACCCATTTATGGACGTCACACAGCTCCTCCTACTGAACTTTGTTGATGCAGCCTATTCTGCGCTTTTACCAAGTTAATTATTGTTTCCGTCATGGAATCTTAGTTTATTTACTTGTCAAAGTAATGAATACGCCAGTGTTCAAATGTAATTTCGTTTGACTCGCCAGAGTAGGTGAACAACACATTAAGTATTGATTGCACTGATTGATTTTCGTGCCGAATAAAATTAAATTCATTGTGAATTATGTTTGAATAGAAAAAGAAAAAAAATTGCTTTTTATAAAACTAAGAGTCTATTGACTGAATAAAATCAGAAATCAGTACTTGGCGTCAGCCAGCTGCTACAGTGTTACACATAGAAACGATTTTTTTTTTTTTTTTTTCCCAACGAAAGAGAAAACCGCAATCAGGGAGTTCATACTTTAACTAATGTTAAGGATAAATTGAAGGACGCATTAACAAGAAATTAGTTTTTTGTTATTAAATTTGCAAATAATAAGTTTTATTTAAAATCGAGACATGGCTTTTATGGGACGTAGGAAAAAAGAGGATTTGCTAGTTTTAGCTGCTGAATTAGAAATTCAAGTAGATCCAAGTATGAAAATCGTGGTGACAAAAAATGAAATAATTCAAAGTGATACATATGATGAAGCATTTGCTAAAGAAGTGTTTTTAACGATCGTTGAAGAGAGGAAAAGAAAAGAAGAGGAACAGCGAAGGAAGGAGAAAGAAGAGATTGAGCAACAGCGAAGGAAAGAAGAGATTGAGGAACAACGAAGGAAAGAAGAATTAGAAGCACAGCAGAAAAGAGAGCAAATGGAGTTTGAATTGAGGAAACTCGAAATTGAATCTCGTGTTCGACTAACACAAACTCCACCAACAAATGAAAATGGACATCATAATTTTGATTTAATTAAGCTTATTCCCAAATTCAATTTAAGACAAGACACGATGATATTGTGATTTATTTATCTTTATTTGAAAGACAAGCTAAAAGGACAAAGATTGATCGTAAAGATTGGTTTCATGTTTGTTGACTTTAATGCCATCTGAAATCATTCAATTAATTGGTAGGGAATCTGAAGAAAATTTTGAAGATTATGAGTACATTAAGGTCATTTTATTGAAGAGATTTAAATTAAATCCTGAAAGCTTTAGAAAAAAATTTGTGATGCACCAAAAGAGCGCTGAAAAATCATGGAGAGATTTTCGCTACGAAATTACAAGTTATTATGAAGAATGGATCAATGGTCTTGAAGTCACAAATTTTGCCACGTTAAAAGACTTGATTATTACTGACCAAATTAAGAAAAGAGTACCCTATGAAGTAAGAGACCATCTTCTTGACGACTGGGCGAAGTTCGTTTCTCCAACCAAATTAGCTGATAAACTTGACGAATATGACAGTGTTCGTAATATCTCAAAACGGACTGGTGGTAATTCATCAACAGACAGAACTAATGAAAAATGGCAACTTCGTTCTCCACTTCCAGAAATAGCTTTCAGAAATAAATCGCTGTCCGCTGAAAACACGCCAAGAGTGTACTCATCCCGTAAGAGTGACGAACCACAAAAGCCTAGTTTCAAACTAACTTGCTATAATTGTGGAAAAGGTCATACATCTAAGTTATGTACCAAAAATCGGATACCAAGAAGTGCTTCTGCAACAGCACAAAACAACTTAATACAAACACAAGCACCCCTTGAAGAAAAAGAAAAACCAGAAGTGCTAACTGCCAAGATCTCTATTCCTGTCTCAAAATCAGTGGACGTGTCTAGAAACATAGATAAATTAAAACTTGTCAAAGTTCAATGTGGAGATGTTATTCTAAATGGAATCGTAGACACGGGAGCACAAATTTCAGTAGTCCGTGAGAAATTGGTTGACAACATACCTTGCGAAGGAGAAAGTAAAATAGAGATATTTTCTGCTTTTGGTGAAAACGAAATTACTCCACTAAAGATTTTCCAGATGAAAATTGACGATGATTTTCACGGTAGAGTGTCCATTACGTATGCTGTTTCAAAAAAGCTAGTTACCGACTTGCTATTGAGTTCTTCGGCTTATGAAACGCTCTGTGGAAATATCGAACTGTGGAACAGTGATCGTCATTGGGATGCATCCCCCTTAGAGTACAAAGAGACAGATGATGAACCCTCACCAGTTGAAGACAATACTACAAATTTGGCTGTTGTTAATCAGATTTCCAAGAAAACATAGAGTCTCTGAAAACAAGGAACAGAGTAAGACTAGAATTCAAGACACATCAAGAACAAGACGAAACTCTGGAAAAATGCTTTGAATGGGCAAATAAAAATCAAAATTCATATACTTTCGATGATGGCATATTACTTCATTCCGAATATGTCTGTGGTGAAAACATTAAGCAAGTTGTGTTACCTTTAGAAAAAAGAAGGGAAGTCCTAAGAACGGCACATGAAATCCCTCTTGCCGGCCACCTCGGTGAGAAAAGACAATTCAACGAATCAAGTACTCATTCTTTTGGCCTACTATTAAGCAAGATGTTAAAAAATTCTGTGAAAGTTGTAAAGAATGCCAATTGAGGAGAACAGTTACGTACAAAGATCGAATCCCAATTCAACCTATTGTTAGACCGGAAACACTCTTTGAAGTATGGAGCGTGGATTGTATCGGGCCATTAGAACCCCCATCCAGGAGAGGTCATCGGTTTGTTATATGTGCAGTTGACCTATGCACCAGATGGGCAGAAGCCACCTCCGTCAAAGACATAAGTGCGAAAACAACATGCAACGTTTTGATGAGGCTTTTTACTCAAACTGGATTTCCAAGAGTGATTTGTTCCGACCAGGGAACTAATTTCACAGCCAAACTCACCCGAGCCTTTGAGAACTTACTTGGTGTGTCTCCACGATTCTCCACTCCAGGACACCCCGAGAGTATGGGTGCTGTCGAGCGTTGGAATAAAGCCTTAAAAGAGATGATGAACAAAAATATCCAAGAACATGGCAGAAACTGGGATTTGAATCTTCCCTACCTCCTGTTTGCCTACAGAGAAGTGCCACATAGCACCACTGGTTTGTATCCCTTCCAGATGGTATATGGAAGAATACCACCAGGACCATTATCTTTGCTGAAAGAGATATGGAAAGGCGAACGTAGCATTCCAGTTACAGCTTCCCGTTCAATTGAAAATTATCTAGAAGACCTTTTAGAAAAATTAAGAAAAGCTCATGATATTGCATCAGCAAATTCCAAAATATCTCAAGAAGAGTACACTTCAAGATACAATTTACGTTCTCAAGAAAAGACTTTCAATGTTGGGGACAAAGTCCTCGTGTCAATGCCATCATCATCGCATAAATTGCTCAACACGTGGCAAGGACCAGCTACCGTGATCAAACTTACCAGGCCACACTCTGCCAAAATCGAAATGGAAAACGGAAGTATTAGAGAACTTCATATAAATAAGTTAAGGCCTTATATTGCTCGTGTAGATCACGTTGGTATCATTTTTGATCAAGATGAAGAGTTTGGAGATATCCACTATGCACCAGCAGATCTTATGAATAAATCTGCTGATGATATCTGGACCCATTTAAAAATTTGAAATTCGACTTAAAATATTACCAACGGGAAGGATTATTTAAAGTACTAAAATCTTACGTAGATGTTTTCAGTAGCAAACCTGGTCAAGCCAATGTTGATGGTCATGACATCAAGGTTACAGAAGAATGTAATTCAAAAGGATTGAGGCCCTACCGTGTTCCTGTTTCACTTCAAGTGGAAGTCGATCGTCAAGTTAAAGAACTGTTAGAATGGGATCTTATAGAACCCAGTGACAGTGACTGGGCACATCCTATAGTATGTGTTGCAAAAAAGAATGGCGGCGTTAGACTGTGAGTAGTATACCCCCCCACTATATGCGGCAAAAGGATGCCGCCATGACGTAATAGAACAATAGGTTACGTAAGAGAACAATAGACAACGCAGCAGGGGGTATGTCCTTGATGTGCCGCCGCCGCCACCTTGGATCACGTGATAATCGGAAGTGACGTAGATGGATGGGATGACGTAATCGTGTTGAGTTTCGTTTTTATGGTGTGGCAACGATCTTTTCAAAGCTTTTATTTTTTGTGGCAACGTGTGAACCACGTGTTTGGAATCACATCACTTTTAATTTATTATTTTTAATTATTTACTTTTTTTAATTATTTAACACTTTATTAATGTTAATTATTTACTCTTTTTAATAAGTATTTTAATTATTTAATTTGTCATATTTTAATTACCTTTAATTAATTTTTATTCAATTTAATATTATTTTCCCTGAATTTTAAAAATAACTCCACGAGCGGGTTTCGAACCCACCATCTCTTGCTTGGGAGAAAAAGCACGTTACCTCAAGGCTATGCTTTATCTCGTGAATCTTGCCCGCTTTCCCTCTTTGACTTATTTGCACCATTGATGTCATAAGGCTGAAAGTCTGCGCATGCGCTTTGACATGAAAACTGCGACACGCATTTGTTTTTACACGACGGCTAGGATTTCTTTTGGCTTCTTAATCATTACTTTATTCATTGCTGTTTTAAATGTAAGATTTTCCCACAGTTTAATATTTTTTTATTATTAAGATATTTTTAATTGTTTTCATTTTTCATCTTATTCTTACTATTTTTTTAGTTAATTTATTAATTTTGATTTCATTTTTTTTCCCTTTCCCAAACATAAATTTTATTTTTAACTTTCGCAAATTGACGTTTACTTCCACAAAAGTGAACTTAAATTTTCTTTTTACTTTTTATCTTGCAAAGTTTATTTTTTTATATTTAATTTTCTTTTTGGTTTTACAAAAGTAATATTTATTTTTAAGAATTGAATTTTTCCTTTTCACATTTTTATTTTGCAAAAGTTTTTTTTTTTTTCCATTTTTTTTTTTTTTTTTTTCTTTTCGTATTTTTACTTTACTTTATTTAAATTTTTTGTTTAACTTTCTTTTTGGTTCTACAAAAGTAATATTTTTATATACGAATTGAATTTTTCCTTTTCACTTTTTTATTTTACAAAAGTTTTTTTTCCAAAATTTATTCCTTTTCGTATTTTTACTTTACTTTATTTTAATTTTTTTTTAAACTTATTTTGGTTTTACAAAAGTAATATTTATTTTTACAAAATTAATTTTTCCTTTCCGCTTTTGATTAAAAAAAAAGGTGTTACTACATTTTTAACTTAATTTTTTTTACAAAAGTAATATTTAGTTTCATAATTTTAATTTTTTTGAGTTTTTTGTTTACACAAATGCAGTTTTTTGTTTTTTCCTTATGCATTTTACTTCCAAAAGTAAATTTTATTTTTTTTCCCTTTCCCTTATTTTTTTTTGTTACATTTTTATTTTACCCTTAATTATTTTCCCCCTTGTTTTAAATACAACATCATGTTACACTTCCATTTCTCCAAAAGTAAACTTACCTACATTTCTCCGTCTTTGAAATTTTAAGCTGGAATTTACATGCATATAACTTCACTAAATAATATTATCTGTAATTTTAAACCAATATACACAATGTTCCTTCTATATAGTTTAACTGGAATACTACATTTCTTACTCTTTTACTACTAAGTTGGAAATACTCAGAACTTTTCCTTCTAATGTATTTTACTAACTATACAAAACTTTGTTGATTCCCTTTTACACGTCTTACTTTTATTCAAAGGATTCACCAAACTATATCTGACAAATGTAATTTTTACACTTTCCATTTACACATTTACCCTTATATTTAACTTATAAAACATATTCATGCTGTATTTCTGATTCCTTTTCCCCATAATAAATACAGACTTACACATGTTTCTTTATTGTAAGACCTACTGACTTTAAATAAATCTTATAAGGAGCAATAAATTTTCATGGTATGAAGCCACTCAAACCAATACATGGAACATTTCTACCCAGTTAAGTTTAGATACGTACCAATAGTACTTCTTATTTTACTCTACAGACATTTATACATATATATTCAGAACACTCCCTTTTATTCAGTAAGATTCATTTATACTACTAACACAAATTTTGCTAACTCTTGAATGAAATATTTTACAAAAAATATCTTATATTTTCTTGCACACATCCTACTTAAATCAAGAAACATACACTGAACCTTAATTTTTCCTTCATATGAAAACCTCACTCGGATTCTTAATATGATTCCACCATTTACCGCAGAACTTTATAAACACTACTCTATTTGAACTTATCACAGCCTAACTCTCTTAACAAGGTACAGAGGATTGAATTATATTTTAACTACAGAGATGAATATTCACATTGTAACGCATTATTTTAAGTTTGAATTATAGTCACATTTTGTGAAGGAGAACTTAAAGTCTATAATACACATGGAATTAATATTCAGCCATGGAAATGAAACGTTATCTCCTTTTTCCCAATTTGGAATATAAAAATTTGTTAACTTGGAATATTTTTAACGTATTCATTGTAACTTAACTGAAAAATGCCCATATTTCACATTGTCAATAATTTATTTAGCACTGAACTCTTACAGCCTTTTGAGAACGAAATTTAATTTATCATACCTGACAAATGACTCCTACATAGTTATGATACATTACACGAAATATTGAGTAGAGTTCCAAATAATGATCTAACATAGTAATTAACATAAAAGACCTAACACAAATAATTTTAAGATAGAAATTTCAAACTGACATTGCTCAATAATGAACTTTTACAGCTTTTTGACATTTAACTTCTCATAGATAATAAATAAAATTACACACAAATAATTATACAAAATAGGTAATAATGACAGAAAGTCCATATAATGATCTACTATAGTCACCAACTTTAAAAATTTTAACGCATTTTTAATATGTCATAAGAAAGACCACACTTTTTTGAAAAGCATTATTTTAATTAAACATTGGAACCACGCAGTCCTGCGCACATGTATAACATTTTTATTTATCATGAGCATGACACATAATAAGTAAATAAAATTTTCACAATGTACGAAACACATTTCTCTTTTAACTGAACTGTACTCTTAAGAAAAATGCAGTATGGAATGCTTAGAACACTCGGCCACAGTTCCTCATTTCCCCACGCATTGACCAAAATATACATGTACTTTAAAATCAGTTAAACAAATTCAAATGTTAGTATTCAAAGAGGAATACTTCACAAATTAGATGAAAGAAAGGTACACAATGAACTTGAGTGATAAATACAGAAAAGCATGTAAGGACCGAGAAAAAGATGTATTCGTGGAGAACTTTTTAAGATAAACTTGCTCTATTTTTGCACATGGGTTACATTTTGCATTTCAGATTAAGGAAACATTCAAGATAATTCCTGTATAACTAGGGATTTTATTCACATTTGTTAGTAATGTAATTTATTAGAACAGATATATAGGACAAGTATGCCATTTCCAAGGAAAACAATTTTCCCAAGCCAGACTTTAACAGTGAAATATAAAATGGAATAAGAAAATCCCATATTTCAAACAAAATTAGTATCTGAGTATGCAAAAACATGAAAAAGAAACGAATATTTTTTCTGAAAATGTTCCGAATGGTGTAAGTCAGGACTAGTTTCATGAACAGAGCATGAAAAATAATGATGAATTTTTAATTTTATTTTGTCTGTAGTACATTTACTTACGCTAAAATCTTCCATTTGGTTGACTGTACTTTACATTTAGACCTAAGTTGATAAATCAGAGTGATTTTGTGTTTTAAAGCTTCAGATTCAGAAATAGTACAATTTCAGATATAATACAACTCAAAAGCAAAAAGATTAAAACGACAAGAGAATTTACTGCGAGCAACCGAACGTGATAAATGACTTTTTGGGCTGAATTTCATGAATTCATGGATGGGGTGCAAAATTTTAATGCACTGTATATAAACTATTTTTCAAATGTATTACGATCACCAACTTTACATAGACTTTATGTAAACATTTCATGTTAATTTACCATTTTTACCATTTTTTCCCTGCAAACATTTCATGTTAATTTACCATTTTTTCCTGAGATTTATCTACGTATTTACTAAATTTTTGCATTTTGTTTATAAATATAATACCAAAAGGACATAAGAGAACATTTGTTTCTTGAAAATGTCCATAATTTTACCCAACTGTTATTTCTTTCATAGCTTTGAAGTAACCTATTAAACATATAGTTATCTTGTATTGACTAGACAGCCGTTGGTCTTACCAATGTCTGAGTTAAGTCACAAAGCTAGAGAATTTAAGTAATATTTTATCAGTACGGAGAACTTCTTACGGCGTTTTTGATGAAAATGGACCGAATTTAGTAGTTCATTACTAACCTAGGAGCCTTTAACTATTTTTTATTCGAATAAAACACACCAGAAATTATCATCAAGATTTTCCATACAGATTTTCCATGTACTACTTTTTATGCCATTACATTTCCAATGAAATTTGATTCATTGTCAGATAGTTAAATGTTTGTTATTTTTTCTCATACGAATGCATTTCGTGTCTCACATACGCACATTACATATTATTTAACAAAATTGCAAACAAGTTAAATGAATATTTCCTGAAATACTGAACATTTCATTTCGGAAAGTTTGCATTAGTATTTTCATTTTGAATCGTTTAATATTTCTTTTCCTGCATCCCAAGCAAATTTTGAACATAAAATTTTCAGTTTTGACGAGAAAGTTAATTGCGGATGGCTGTGATGGTATCGTGTTTTCATAAACAGTTTTTTGTGATGTACCTTATCGATAACCTTTTGAACACTTTGAATATTACGGCCACTGCAAATCATTGAATTTTCAAATATTTTCTTATTTATCTGTTACATGTCCTTGTAAAGATTTGGGAACAAATTTTTATTAAATAGTTGTACTGTATGATTTAATAACTTTTTACACGTTTAGAAGATTTAACTTCAACAACACTACCACACTGAATCAGAAATTAAGAAAAGAAAATGGAATTTTTTATCTTAGTATACTACAGGAATAGATAAATTTTCTCTAATGTATACGAATGTAGTAGATAATGGAGACTTTTAACACAGATCATACAAACTTTGAATATTTTCTCTAAGTCACCAAAAATTGCATTGTCATAGATTTTTCTCATAAAGTCTATTTCTTTCTTAAAAGAAGTTTATATACTAATTTCATTAGAAACATATCTAAGAAAATATCTCACATCCATAAGAAAATCAGCGCTTGTTTCTCTACCAAATTTGTACTTTCTGACTTCATTTTACTGAAACGAAAACATTCATAACTTATTGCGAAGAAAAATGTTATACTTTTTGATTAATTTTCATACCACAGTATTATCTTTGAAATTTTTTTTTCCTAGTCCACTGCTAATATATTGCTAATTTTCGTACGTGACAAAAAACTCAGTTTAGAAACTTTTCTACTTAAAACCTTGTATTGCATTCCTGAACCGGGGCCATGCTTTCATTTTTATCACATATCATGCGAATATTTTAAAAAAAGCATATTTTTTCCTTCTGTTAGCACAATTTTAACCAACATTTTACTATTACAAAGACTTCTTTAGTAAAATCTGAAGTGTTAAATTGAATGTTTCATTACTAATTATGAAGATTCTGGATATATCCTACTTAAAAGTTCATAACCGATTAGCAAAATAATTTATATATGTACTTCGTTGTGCTCTTGGTTAATATTTAAATCGTTGTTCAACTATAACACTTGATTTCTAGTGAAGTATCGAAATGATTATTTACTTTCCGCTTTTTCCAAACAATTTCGTAGACACATATGTTCAATACAGAAAATTTTCCTAACTGACCAGTATCATTACCAAAATAGAAAACATGCAAAATTTTCCTAAAAATTTATATATTTGTTTTTTACAAACATTTACACGAATACCCACATTTAATTATTTAATGTGTATTTTCCTATATCAGAACGAAAGTTTCGAACGAAAATGTTTAACTAATGTTAAGTTCCGTAAAATTTTTTGTATTTGTGATGTCATATTTTTTTCGCAAACGTTTTCAGAGTGTGCTCTCGGTAGTCTTTTAGACATTTTGAAACTGTTTTCTCTTTGCTATTGGAAACTATTCTCTTTGCTATTGGAAATTATTTTATCTTTCCTGTTGGTATATGCCTATGAATTCTCGATACTTTCTTGGTTTATCTTCAACTTATGAAATATTTAAATACTTAAAAATATATTTGTAGATCGTCTATGTTGACACTTGTGATAGATTTCCTGAACTAAATTTTTTTTTTTTTTTTTGGAAAATATATTTTATTTTATTCACGTGAATGAAACTGATGTTTTCTTAAAATTTTATTATTCAGATTATTAGTCAATTATGACAGAATGTCTGATTTGTCCTCTTTTTAGTCAACATTCATATGAACTTCAGTATTCCAAATCTCTCACGTAACTGTAATTTTTCCTATTGGTAGTAGGAAGAGGAATGGAAAACATGCAGGTTATGCAGACACAAGGTAAAAATCTGGAAGTAGAGAAATTCTTCATATCTAGGCAATTCAGTAGAATGTGCAAATATTCATCCTATTCGAAGCTTATTTTTGGAATTACATAGCATATAAAGTGTAAATTTAATAAAAAGAGATATAGTGAAAATCAAGTACTCTGCAAAATCTGAACGATAATTATGCAAAACTAGTTATATGGCGGTTTTCCATAAAATGTGGTATCAACGAAGGAAACATGACAGCAATCTCCTGAAACTCTAAGTGGGCGTTTGATCTCCGCTCTTACGTAAAATTTACAATTCTACTTTACTTTTGTAAGAGCAAAGATCAAGTGCTGACTTAAAGTTTTAGGAGACTGCTGGCATGTTTCCTCCGCAGGAACCACATTTTATGAAAAACTGCCTTATGAATCTGAATCTGAAGCTTTAAAACACAAAATCACTCTGATTTATCAACTTAGGTCTAAATGTAAAGTACAGTCAACCAAATGGAAGATTTTAGCGTAAGTAAATGTACTACAGACAAAATAAAATTAAAAATTCATCATTATTTTTCATGCTCTGTTCATGAAACTAGTCCTGACTTACACCATTCGGAACATTTTCAGAAAAAGTATTCGTTTCTTTTTCATGTTTTTGCATACTCAGATACTAATTTTGTTTGAAATATGGGATTTTCTTATTCCATTTTATATTTCACTGTTAAAGTCTGGCTTGGGAAAATTGTTTTCCTTGGAAATGGCATACTTGTCCTATATATCTGTTCTAATAAATTACATTACTAACAAATGTGAATAAAATCCCTAGTTATACAGGAATTATCTTGAATGTTTCCTTAATCTGAAATGCAAAATGTAACCCATGTGCAAAAATAGAGCAAGTTTATCTTAAAAAGTTCTCCACGAATACATCTTTTTCTCGGTCCTTACATGCTTTTCTGTATTTATCACTCAAGTTCATTGTGTACCTTTCTTTCATCTAATTTGTGAAGTATTCCTCTTTGAATACTAACATTTGAATTTGTTTAACTGATTTTAAAGTACATGTATATTTTGGTCAATGCGTGGGGAAATGAGGAACTGTGGCCGAGTGTTCTAAGCATTCCATACTGCATTTTTCTTAAGAGTACAGTTCAGTTAAAAGAGAAATGTGTTTCGTACATTGTGAAAATTTTATTTACTTATTATGTGTCATGCTCATGATAAATAAAAATGTTATACATGTGCGCAGGACTGCGTGGTTCCAATGTTTAATTAAAATAATGCTTTTCAAAAAAGTGTGGTCTTTCTTATGACATATTAAAAATGCGTTAAAATTTTTAAAGTTGGTGACTATAGTAGATCATTATATGGACTTTCTGTCATTATTACCTATTTTGTATAATTATTTGTGTGTAATTTTATTTATTATCTATGAGAAGTTAAATGTCAAAAAGCTGTAAAAGTTCATTATTGAGCAATGTCAGTTTGAAATTTCTATCTTAAAATTATTTGTGTTAGGTCTTTTATGTTAATTACTATGTTAGATCATTATTTGGAACTCTACTCAATATTTCGTGTAATGTATCATAACTATGTAGGAGTCATTTGTCAGGTATGGTAAATTAAATTTCGTTCTCAAAAGGCTGTAAGAGTTCAGTGCTAAATAAATTATTGACAATGTGAAATATGGGCATTTTTCAGTTAAGTTACAATGAATACGTTAAAAATATTCCAAGTTAACAAATTTTTATATTCCAAATTGGGAAAAAGGAGATAACGTTTCATTTCCATGGCTGAATATTAATTCCATGTGTATTATAGACTTTAAGTTCTCCTTCACAAAATGTGACTATAATTCAAACTTAAAATAATGCGTTACAATGTGAATATTCATCTCTGTAGTTAAAATATAATTCAATCCTCTGTACCTTGTTAAGAGAGTTAGGCTGTGATAAGTTCAAATAGAGTAGTGTTTATAAAGTTCTGCGGTAAATGGTGGAATCATATTAAGAATCCGAGTGAGGTTTTCATATGAAGGAAAAATTAAGGTTCAGTGTATGTTTCTTGATTTAAGTAGGATGTGTGCAAGAAAATATAAGATATTTTTTGTAAAATATTTCATTCAAGAGTTAGCAAAATTTGTGTTAGTAGTATAAATGAATCTTACTGAATAAAAGGGAGTGTTCTGAATATATATGTATAAATGTCTGTAGAGTAAAATAAGAAGTACTATTGGTACGTATCTAAACTTAACTGGGTAGAAATGTTCCATGTATTGGTTTGAGTGGCTTCATACCATGAAAATTTATTGCTCCTTATAAGATTTATTTAAAGTCAGTAGGTCTTACAATAAAGAAACATGTGTAAGTCTGTATTTATTATGGGGAAAAGGAATCAGAAATACAGCATGAATATGTTTTATAAGTTAAATATAAGGGTAAATGTGTAAATGGAAAGTGTAAAAATTACATTTGTCAGATATAGTTTGGTGAATCCTTTGAATAAAAGTAAGACGTGTAAAAGGGAATCAACAAAGTTTTGTATAGTTAGTAAAATACATTAGAAGGAAAAGTTCTGAGTATTTCCAACTTAGTAGTAAAAGAGTAAGAAATGTAGTATTCCAGTTAAACTATATAGAAGGAACATTGTGTATATTGGTTTAAAATTACAGATAATATTATTTAGTGAAGTTATATGCATGTAAATTCCAGCTTAAAATTTCAAAGACGGAGAAATGTAGGTAAGTTTACTTTTGGAGAAATGGAAGTGTAACATGATGTTGTATTTAAAACAAGGGGGAAAATAATTAAGGGTAAAATAAAAATGTAACAAAAAAAAATAAGGGAAAGGGAAAAAAAATAAAATTTACTTTTGGAAGTAAAATGCATAAGGAAAAAACAAAAAACTGCATTTGTGTAAACAAAAAACTCAAAAAAATTAAAATTATGAAACTAAATATTACTTTTGTAAAAAAAATTAAGTTAAAAATGTAGTAACACCTTTTTTTTTAATCAAAAGCGGAAAGGAAAAATTAATTTTGTAAAAATAAATATTACTTTTGTAAAACCAAAATAAGTTTAAAAAAAAATTAAAATAAAGTAAAGTAAAAATACGAAAAGGAATAAATTTTGGAAAAAAAACTTTTGTAAAATAAAAAAGTGAAAAGGAAAAATTCAATTCGTATATAAAAATATTACTTTTGTAGAACCAAAAAGAAAGTTAAACAAAAAATTTAAATAAAGTAAAGTAAAAATACGAAAAGAAAAAAAAAAAAAAAATGGAAAAAAAAAAAAACTTTTGCAAAATAAAAATGTGAAAAGGAAAAATTCAATTCTTAAAAATAAATATTACTTTTGTAAAACCAAAAAGAAAATTAAATATAAAAAAATAAACTTTGCAAGATAAAAAGTAAAAAGAAAATTTAAGTTCACTTTTGTGGAAGTAAACGTCAATTTGCGAAAGTTAAAAATAAAATTTATGTTTGGGAAAGGGAAAAAAAATGAAATCAAAATTAATAAATTAACTAAAAAAATAGTAAGAATAAGATGAAAAATGAAAACAATTAAAAATATCTTAATAATAAAAAAATATTAAACTGTGGGAAAATCTTACATTTAAAACAGCAATGAATAAAGTAATGATTAAGAAGCCAAAAGAAATCCTAGCCGTCGTGTAAAAACAAATGCGTGTCGCAGTTTTCATGTCAAAGCGCATGCGCAGACTTTCAGCCTTATGACATCAATGGTGCAAATAAGTCAAAGAGGGAAAGCGGGCAAGATTCACGAGATAAAGCATAGCCTTGAGGTAACGTGCTTTTTCTCCCAAGCAAGAGATGGTGGGTTCGAAACCCGCTCGTGGAGTTATTTTTAAAATTCAGGGAAAATAATATTAAATTGAATAAAAATTAATTAAAGGTAATTAAAATATGACAAATTAAATAATTAAAATACTTATTAAAAAGAGTAAATAATTAACATTAATAAAGTGTTAAATAATTAAAAAAAGTAAATAATTAAAAATAATAAATTAAAAGTGATGTGATTCCAAACACGTGGTTCACACGTTGCCACAAAAAATAAAAACTTTGAAAAGATCGTTGCCACACCATAAAAACGAAACTCAACACGATTACGTCATCCCATCCATCTACGTCACTTCCGATTATCACGTGATCCAAGGTGGCGGCGGCGGCACATCAAGGACATACCCCCTGTTGCATTGTCTATTGTTCTCTTACGTAATCTATTGTTCTATTACGTCATGGCGGAATCCTTTTGCCGCATATAGTGGGGGTATACTACTACTGTGCATAGACTTCAGGCTTTTAAATAGCTTCACAGTTCCGGACGCCTGTCCGATGAAGATTGCTAAAGATTTACTATTCGAAATAGGGAAAGCCAAATTCATAACAGTTCTCTATTTAACCAAGGGATATTGGCAAATTCCTATGAAAGAAGAAGCTAAACCCTACACAGCATTTATCACTCATTCCGGCCCTTACCAATGGAAAGTTCTCCCTTTCGGTTTGAAAAATGCTGGAAGTACCTTCCAAAAATCGATGGATAAGGTTCTTGCAAACCATAAGAACTACTGCCGTTCATATATTGATGATGTGGCAATATTTTCTGAAACTTGGGATGGCCACCTCTATCACATCGACCAAGTGTTTCAGACACTGAGAAACGCAGGTCTAACCGCAAAGCTAGGAAAGTGTGATTTCGGAAAGAGTCACGTGAAGTTTCTAGGACATGTAATAGGTTCTGGCACTCATTCTCCAGATCCTGAGAAGGTAGAAGTCATCAGAAATCTGTCTAAGCCTACCACTAAAACAGAAGTCAGAAGTCTTTTAGGGCTAGCAAGCTACTATAGGGATTATATCCCAAATTTTTCTGAGATTGATTTACCTCTAACAAACCTTACAAAGAAGAGTGTTCCATGGGACTCTGAAAAAGAAGCAGCTTTCAACAAACTTAAAGAAGAGTTGATTAAAATGCCATCTCTGCATACTCCGGACATCAGCAAGCCCTTTCAACTCTATACGGATGCATCTGCTTTCGCATTTGGAGCGTGTTTAGCTCAAAACGACGAACATAGCAAAGAAATGCCCATAGCATTTTTCAGCAAGAAACTAACGCCCTGTCAACAACAATGGTCAACCATCGAACGAGAAGCATTTTATGTCATCGAAGCCTTGAAAAATTTGGACGCATGGATTTTCGGTGCCAAAGTGCAGATTGTGTCTGATCACAATCCCCGCACCTACTTGACCCAAAGCGCCCCTCATGGTGCTAAACTGTCTCGTTGGGCCTTAGCGTTACAACGGTATAATATGACTGTGACATACCGCAAAGGAAGTTCACATGGGAATGCTGATGCTTTGTCAAGATTAGCAGTTAACTCTTTCTCTCTCAATGAACTCTGAGCAGCATTGTGTCTACGGTGACGAATGTGCTTCTTGTGGGGGGACTTGTAAAGATCGTGACTTGTAAAGATCATGACTCGTAAAGATCGTGACTTGTAAAGATCATGACTTGTAAAGATCGTGACTTGTAAAGATCATGACTTGTAAAGATCGTGACTTGTAAAGATCATGACTTGTAAAGATCGTGACTTGTAAAGATCATGACTTGTAAAGATCGTGACTTAAAGAGAACGTGAAATATAAATAATAGGACAAGAACTTGCATTTTACGGTGTGGCAACAAGAAGAAAATTCGGAAGATTTTTTTTATAGTTGTAAGAGTTTTAACTGTAGTAGTTAAGAGTTTAAAATTTTAATAGTTAAGAGCTGCAGCATTTATATTTTTGGTTCTGTTCTAAAATTCAAATAAAAGTATTTTGTTCATTCTGAAAATTTAGCTTTGTTCTTCCTACAAGGTTTAATATCCGTTATATTGAAATAAGGAAAGGATTTTTACTATAGATATTTTGTTTGGATTGATAAATAGATATAGGAAAAGTAAACGATTATGTCACACACATAACGTTTGAAAGATCTTAACACTTGTACGGACTTCTAAATGGTCAATTTCCGAATTCTTACCGCAGTCAAACTACTTTTATTTACTGATTCATGAATGTCAGAAATAGATGCCATAGCTCATTATACATATTATTACTGTCTGATTTTATTAATTAATAAATAATATTTTAGTTCATTAATAATATTCATATTAATATATAAAATAATTTAAAATGTAATATTCGAAAATTTACGTTACGCCCTGGATAAAGATATTTTAATTACTACAGGTTAACCTTCAAGCTTTTTAAAGTAGGAAATTTAAGAAACCAGCTACACCCTCACATAGATTCGAAATTTGGTGAAACAAAACATTCCAGTTTGATTGTTGAATATGATATTTATTTGCACTATGATTCCATAATTGAAGTAATGCAATAATTATATTATATTAGCTATCGCTTTTTAAGTGAGGCATATTATGCTTGACTTAGCGACTCTCGAGCGACTTAGCAAAAAGCGACTGTCGAGAGCTATGAAACTAGTAGAGCAAATCCATGCAGGATAAAATATCATCATTATTATTTTAATTCGGGTCTTCCTACTGAGACGTTTAATTTTCTTAAAGCGGGAAACAAACACATCAACTGTGTGCCAGCTTGGATTCGTACAACTCGTTCAGTTTGCTAGCTTACTAACTAGCAATAAATATATTGCACCATCAGAGCAGGCTCAGAGACATACGATAATTCTTTAAATATTTTTATTGCGTCATATTCTACTGGATTTTAAAAAATTCTCTTTATGCGGTGGCTAATTTTTGCATCATATTCTTCTGGGTTTTAAAAAAATTATCTCTATGCGACGGCTAATTTTTCGTCGTTTCTATCAAATTTGACAGTTAAGGAAACTCATTATGTATACAAGTATTTAATAGAGGTTTATAATTTTTACCTCAATCATTTGTTTCCATTTTATCATGGAAAATGAATTATAGAATTAAAAATTTTCAGATTTCCTCACATTATTACTGTATAAAAGTTTTAATAGAACTCTGAATTTTTTTTTTTTCCAATTATACTAGTTGTCTCAAAATTTAGCAAAGAAAATTGCTGAATTATTTTCGCCAGAATTCTTTCCTTAATTTTCCTCTTTGCTGCAACGTCGAAACAGTGAGAAGCTACTGAAACTTTGTGAGTATTTGCTTAGATTATATACAACACATTTGAATATATAATGCATTATCTATTTACATTTATTCACGTGGAAAGAACTGAATTTCTTAACAGGAAAAATCTTTCGAATTAAGAAAAAAAAATCAAACTGAAGTTTAAGAAAAGAATAAACATTTCACAAACATACACGTAAAAACAAAGCAAACATATGACGAATAACCTTAGCGTTTTTCAAACTTTCTCTGCTAACTGCAGCTGCAACGGTTATAAATAACAACCAAGTCTGTCCATTCGAGTGGCCGTTCCAGAAGAAGTGAGCCGATGCAATTGTCTGTCTGGCTGTCGGTAAGTGGGTGCATGTGGAAGCATGGTTCGCGTTCGGCTCAAGTAAAATAAAATGAGAAAAACGAAAATTTTTCCTAAAAAAAAAGTAAGCATGAGTTATGAACAGAAAGAGATCGAAACGTTGCTTTTTCACTTTCCTATTCCTTTCGAGGCCATCTTAAATCTTCTCTGACCAACGAGACGCTTCATATTCGGTCACGTGTTGAAGGGACCATCATCCATAATTCATAGCGCGAGACCGTGGACTCAAATTTTGAAGATGAAAGACAATCCATCTTCTACAGCGCACTGCACATTCATACATGGGTACGTCCACCATCGTTTTTTCGCCGTTTTCACTTAAAGTTTGAATTCTTTTCTTCTCCTTCTTATATTGAGGGGCTTGGTCTAAAATAGAACATGAAATGTGACGATTGTATTCGTCAGGAATTCGTGTTATAAGTCAAAGGCACTTTGAATTGTCACTTGTTGTCTGCGTCGTCAACAGGTTCATACGGGCGTGAAGACTGAACGAGTTTTGTAAAATTCAAAAGGGGAAAATGAAATAGCTCAAAAGGTTTACGTACGTATATATATCAATGACAGTTATTTGTTTCATGTTACAGCAATGTTTGAAAATTTTGTCCGATTTTTTAACTCTAAGATAATCATACCTTAATTTAACAATCAAGATGTTTTCAAGTATCACGAATATTATTGTGCAAACAAGGCAATTTATCACCTTTCTTGCTTCATTATAAATTACATTTTGAAAAGATACTGAATATTTAAAATGCTACAAAATAAGTGATTGGATTAAACACCTGAAATTAGCATACTTGTAGACGACGGGCAATATACATATATTGTTGTCAATATATTCCAATAAACTGAGGATTACTTAGCGTTTTTTTTTTTTTTTCTAGGATATGAATTTGCTGTTTTATTAAACCAGTATTATAAGGTTCAGAATATGGAATATATTAATTATTTGTGGAAGAGATATTTCTTATTTTAAAACCTCAGCATTATAAAGCTAACTATGTAGGACGGGTAAGTTCATTGCAATGCTTGGTTAAAAGCGATCTCATTGTCTACTTTAGACTGGAAGGTATTCTTAGAAATCTTTCTCGTCACATCTCTTATTGTTTTAACATATTTCTTAACATGTAAGGTAACTTCCTTTTGTTTTATCGCCTTTGATTAAACATGTGAGAATGAATTCCATGAGAACAAACTTATGAATCAAAATATCTGCTTTCAAAACTAGTAAACATAATACTTTTTCAAAGCTAAGCTAAATTTTCCTCGCCGTTTATAGATGGAAACAATTTAACATAAATCTTGGGAGTATGAGATTTATTACGATCCTTGTAACAGTCACTTATCGAAGGACTTGCTTGTTTTTCATTCAGAATTCACTGATGTATAAAATCCTTCAGTTAAGAATGAAATTTTGGAGACTTCGTCCAAAATTACTAGGAGACTTCGTCTCTAGTAATTATTCGCTGGGAGACTTCGTCCAAGACTAACGTACATAACAAGAATTGTGATCTGAGGTTTACGTATTTCAATTTAAAAATCAATATCTAATTGAAACAGCTTTATTTCTGAGTGAATCCTTAGATGTTATAGACACGCCATGAAATAAAAAGTATAGGTGTTATAACTGGAGGTAAATGAAGCCATTTAGTAAACTGGAACTGATGGGATAACCAGAAAAAAATGGATTTAAATACAATATAATAATGTTTTTGCCCATTTCTACCGCATAAAATGCTCAACGGTAGATCCACAGCTCGATTTACAGAGCTTCTGCATTCCACGAAAACGTAATATATTTTTGGTTTTTCAGTACATGTGAATTCTGTTCAGATGAAATTATGTTAAACAAATCTTCCTTTCTTTCAATGTATGTGCATAGATGTCCAATATTTCAATGTATAGATGTCCAATATATTTACCTTGGACTTCATTAGCTTAAATTTTATGTCAGACAATTTTTTAGGAGTCAAATGTAATGAGCTCTGGCTCTTTTGAAATAAATTGCAGTTTGGCTAATTGAAGTCTTCCGCATTAATTAAGTGTGGTTCAGACATAATCAAGCTCTCTGGCTTTGCTCTGGAACTTTCAAAGAAAATTCACTGCACGCTGTTGAACCTCATGAACCATTTTTGAAGATATGTCTACTTTTTGTCTTTTATATGGTTTCCAATATCATGTTATACTCTTTGCGTGATCTATATCTGGATATCAAGTTTGGATTTAATATCTGCCATAATTTTTTAAACGAATAAATCATTATCAAAGAATTGAATCTTATCTGGTCGGTCAATGAATAAGCTTTATGCTGTTTATAAGATATACGAACCCGTTTATCAAGTCAATTGCAGTTGAAATAGAACGAATCAGTTAGCGTGCCAGTCTTGTGTTTCTTGGCCTATGCGAGAAGATTTTGCGATATCTTACGTCACCATGGCCAGTCGCGTTATTATTCTGTTGTAGAACCCGAAGCTAGGAAAGTTATGGCTCTTGGTACACATGATGAAACTTGATGGAAACAAGTCGTATTGTACTGCTACTATAAAAGAGCGAATTGTGTGATTGTTGTTATAAGCTGCTAAACTATCACTCAGTAAGGAGCCAGTACTGCTCGTTTTTAGCATAAAAAATATAGAGCATACTCCATTCACTGATTAAGCAATTTTCGAAGATGTATGAAAAATACTTTCATCGTCTATAAAAGCTTCTTCGATGCACGTAATATGGAAATGATTTATATTATTACCTACAAAGTGTATAAAGTTCATGACTACTTAAATAATTTTCTCGTGAATCACTATAAAATAAATATAAATTTCATTCTCCGAACAATGCGTCGTAATATTAACTTCCTTAGAGTCCTTATTTGCTTTAGCTAAAAAGCATCTTATATTTTCCAGCTTCAAATAGAATAAAACCCATTTCTTATTTAATATCTGTCTTGGTACTTGAGCACATACTACGTTAAGACGTGAGTAAATAGCAAAAACAAAGAGATATGTGCCTTTATTTTAAAACCCACCTTTCACTCTGCTATTTCCCTTTTAAAAGAGATTCTTTAAAAAAATAAATTCTTTACTTCAACGATATCTTGCATTCTGAACAAAAAAATTCTTTTTGTTCATTGCAGACGTAAATATACGTGATGTGGTTGAAAAAGATGCGGATTATGCGGAATTAATTTCACCTCTGTCTACGGAGGGCAAGAAGACTAAGTAAAAAGTACTCTCAAAGTTGCAGATATATACGGACTTGTTAAAACGTGGAACCATTTTGTATCATTTCAATACGTGACTTGAATCCCCAATTACAGATCTCAGAGGCAGGTATGATAAAGTTTTCTAAGCGCCTGTTTAATTCGAATGTGAAGTCGAGTGGAAAATATTTTGGATTGTTTCCTTTCCTATTGAACTTCACTTGAATATCAAGTCACTAGTAGAATCGATAAGAGTTTTTTAGTAAGAGAGATTCTTTTTTCGAATTAAATAGAACGGGACCATGTAGGAAGTAAAATTTGTTTACAGAAATTCAAAACAGGCTTTTGCGTTTCTTCAAGTGAAGTAACTTAAATACTATCAATTTTCAGATCTAAAATTCTCCATCTTTTTCATTCTTGTTTTGGAGCTTTTTTAATATATTATTATTATTATTATTTAACCCAAATGAGCGTTGGTCCAGAATATTTCGGAACGGCATTTTGCGTCTAATCACTAATAGAGTTGAATAACTTTTCAGTTTGTTGCCACCAAATATTATCGCCCTGTATTATATTTAAAGAAATTAAATGAAGAATCTGCAGGAATATATGTACGTTTCTTGCATTGTGAAAAAACGACGTTTTTAAATAGAGCCACCAAATTTGGAATAACGTAGTCCTCCATCCGTGTATGGACACCTGGAAGCCCGAATTTTTAACTTCGAATTTGCTTATTATCTATTTCATATTTTATAAGACTTTTAAAGAATTTTTGATCAAAATAGTCAATGATTTCAAGGCGAGAAGTGGCAATATTGTAGAGAATAAAACAATTGTATCTCCATCGCGCAAGGCTGTCTATCTTAAATTCTAAAGAAATTCCGAAATTCTATTCTATTTTTAAAACTTTTTAACCCAAATGCTCTCGAAACGTGCATGTGCGTGTAAATTTCAAAAAATGTCCCTTTGGGAGTAATATAAAATCTAAAAATGTTCAGGTTATTATTATTAATGTGGTTCTTGCTTTTTAAATATTATTAAGCGAATTTAATTTTAACTTTTTTAATTATGAATTAAGCGAATTCTTATGATCTTGTACAATCTCACCTTCTGGAGAAGCATAAACTCAAACGAGACTCAAGCTAATCTAAGCGACTTATTTCTATGTCCAGTAAGAAGGTAGAGAATATAAAAAGGTTATATAACACCCGTTTATTAAAACTCATCACTTTAATAGAAGGCACTTCTTATGCTTGCAAAACCAGCCAACATTTATGACGTAACTCAAAAAATAACTCGCAAGTTAGTTCAAACCTAGGCCAGCGTGACAAACACTAATGGAAAAAAATAATACGATGCCGCAGACAGACTGCTGTCGAAAAGTTCAACTAGTAACATGACTTTCAGCAGATGGAACACATTCTAATTAAGCAAACCTTGCTTTAAATACAATCTCTCTATATCTCATTTGAATACCCGCGAACTAAAATTAGCATTCTGGAAGGAAATCGGAAAAAGAGAATAACAGCAAATCTGAACATAAAAAAAAACATCTGGTTAGATAAAAAAATTAATAAATCCTTACAATCTAAGGAAAATTAGGAAATCTTTTTCAGCACTTTATGCAATATTTGAAACTTATGAAATAAATTTTTGTAAAGAGGTTTTTAAATTTCATGTCTATTTTCAAGAGTAAAACTTTTCTGCAGTAACAGATTTTAATAAGTTCCAAATTACTTACCATATCATTCTTCAAGTTAAAATAAGGAAAAAATTTTTTCATTTCCTTTTGTTTTGTTTTAGCCCTACTTTCCATTTTAATTCTTCGATATGACTGTCGAAGGTAGTTAGTTATACATACTTTTATAAATGCTGAGATAGATAATTCGTGTTTTGATATTTCTGCATATTGAATTTTATTATTTTCTCTTGTCATATAGTGTTCTGGATTGGTTTCCATCTCTAGTCATATATATGTAAAAGATTTCGACGTTGTAGATTTCCAACAACTTGGGCTTACCTATCGAATGCTTTGTCTTGTATTCTAAAATATTTCATAATAACAGTAACTGAATTTGATTTGTCAGTCATTTATTTATATGTAACATTAACTTTTGCACGATTTCTGTAAACATTCATGGCCTTAAAAATGTATTTAACTCCGCTTCTACAATGTTTTAAATTTTATTTAAAATGTTACAGAAAACCCTTCTCTCAGCATTGAGTATGAACAAAATGTCACAGATTTTCCATATCCTCATGAGCATGATATTCGCTTTGCTTTCGCGCAGACGGCGACTAAACTCTGTGACTATATATGCTGTGTATGTAGATTTATTCGTAACAGAACTTTACATGAAAATAAGGAAAAATATTCCTACACCAGAGAAAAAAATCTGGCTATGATGAAGTTTTTACGACATATAGATAAATCTTACGTGAATAAATGTGCGGAGAAGTAAGTCCAACGTGATCCTACCAGAAAAGCTCTCTCATCGAACAACGTAAACTGAGAAAAACCAAAGAAGACAGTCAAAAAATATGTGCCTGAAAAGAAACTCGTCCGGAAATTTAGAAAAGCAAACAATTTGTAGAGTTGAATGCATACAAATTAAACGATGAGGAAAATAAAGTTCATACTACTAGAACGATCGACTGGGAAAAACCTAAGAAGAAGGTCTCTCCTTACATATTTCTTAACTCAGGATGACGTAAACTACACCAAACTTTAAAGCGAACTCACTGCACTCTGCATTCAAAAATTAGAAGGCGATGTCAGAATTGAGGAGCTTAGAAGCTTTGATTATTTGATGAACATTTGATTATTTTTCATACATATCTAGTAAAAACTGAGAAAACGATAAAATTGCAAGAAAACAGAAAATCGATGAAGACTTGAAAGAAATTTAATTTCCTATTCTTTCCTAGTCAGATAATTCGCCAGTATGGAAGACAATGTATTACAATAACTGCAATTCTATTTTACCGAGCTTCGCAAACTAATGTAGAAAGCCGATTTATAATTTATTTAATCTCTTAACTAAGGGATAAACATCAAAAGTTAGAAACCAAATTTAGGCCCAATATTAAAATTTTCTCTTCCAGAAATCTAGGTATTATTAGATGAGATATTACTATCCTGAAAGATGTCTCAAATGTGCTGAAAACCATATCAGTTAATGAAAATGTGACAAACCACCGTGTATCTATTGCAGGGAAAGCCTTGCAATCAGTCACAGGGATTTAATTAATTCCCCAAATTTCCTGATAAAATAAGGACTCTAAAATAACTCCTGTAGTTTGACATAGACGAGTAGAATTTAAACAACATAGAATTTAAAAACAAGTTACATAACTTCCCTAATATTGGAAACGTGAGGATGATTTTCAAGACCTAGTAATCGAAAAAAAGGGGTAAAAAACAGTAAAAGTTACCAATGCATTTCTGGGGCTTAGTTTTCAACTAAAACGAACTTAATTCCAAGATCACTGACCTGAGTAAATTATTAAGTCTTCAAGTAATAAAATGAAGATCTTCATACAAGTTATGATACTAATGAAGAATTCTGATGATACAAAATTTTTTAAAAGCTTTTTAAAAATTCTTTCTGTGTTGCTTTACAAATGAAGATTCTTATGGAATTCCAGCTTAATAGGCGGTGGTAAAACTATCTCTTTAAGCATGTATGTACTCAATATAAGTAAAGGGTAGATCGGAAAACACATACGGCTATAGGCAAAAGACAAAACTTGGGTTCATTGGCTACGTAACGTGATGAGACTATAAGCCTATAGGCTGCAACCTCACTATAGACCCGCTTCATAAGGTTTTGATAATAGTTCTGTGATCGATAAAAAATCATCAAAATAATTCATAAATAAATAAATATCATATATTAAATTGCAATAGTATTACGCATTTAAACTGCATTTAAACTGAATATATTTCAATTCTTAGAAATGATGCGAAAAAATTATTGATAATCAATTCATGATAACATACTGAGAAGAAATTAAAATAAAGCCACGACTACTGACATTTCAAAACTAGAATATAAAGGTATGCAAATAGCAGTAAAATGCCGCGCTTTTAGAAAAGAAAATTTTAGAAAAATTTTCGCTTGGTAGTCATTTGAATCTGTTAATACTAAATTCGATCCTACATTATTTAAAAGCATAAATTTAAAACTTTTTCAAAAAAAAAAAAAAAAAAAAAAAAGGAGGAGGGGAAGAAAACAAAATTAAACAATTGCACAAATATTTTTCAGCCTTATGGTAAAAAAAGGCTTTTTTTCGTATTTTTCACTTTTTTTTCATTCTTTATTTTAATTATTTTCGTAAAAATCTTCCATATACTGGCTGATAACTGCATACCCAGTTCATTATTAATTCAGACTTAATCACTCACCTTCCGGGGAGGCGATTTTTTTTTTTCCTATTCAGCAGTGGTTCTCGTTGACATTCAACAGTCCTGAATATTAGCGCCAATTACTGTCAGCACCTGTATGATAACCTGTGCATTCGAATCGCGGTTATAAGTGGCATAGAGTGATAAATGAATATTAACTTCGTTGCTGTTTTAATGACTGTCTTTATTGCTCATTTGATTACATCTCAAGAATAAGATATTTTTAAAGAGGCAACTGTATATTATGGCCCTTTAATTTTAAATATTAAGACAAATGACATGTACTTAGAGCTACTAGAAAATTCTATCGTATGATATTACATTATTAACATTTTTAATATCTGAAAAGTCTTTAGAGTAGTCTGTCTTAAATTTATGGCCTATCATATAATTACATGCGATCAAGAATCTGGTCAGTCCATACGTTCGTGCGCATTAAGAGTATGCGTGGAATTCATTATGACGCATTTACTAAAACAATACAATTTTTTTCATTCTAAAAATAATGCTGATGAACTTTAAAAAATACTAAAACAACCACGTCTAAAAGCGGTCATATCATGACGTTTCAGCGACGTCGACAAATTGCGAAGATGCAACGGCAAATGTTTTGCATCTTCGCAATGTTGTAAAAATAAGCGATGCATCTTTTATTTCAACTACGCAGTTCGAATGGGTAAATAGAAATTTTTAAAAGTTATTCGAAAGAAACCATGCTACTTAAACAATTAAAACGAACAAAAAATTACTTAAAATAATAACAATTGTTAGTAAAAATATAATATAAAGAACATTATTTGAAAAAAGGAACGATTGTGCCTTTTTACCCTCTCACGCACGACGTAAAAAGGAAAGGAAAATAGGTCGCCATGTATTAAGTTCGCCAAGTAAACTATTCTTGGCGCAAACTTAAAAAAAAGCGCCAACATAAATTTGTGAATTTTCCCGTAAATTTCGCAGCGAATATTTACAAGATTTCATATTTAGACATAATTTGAGTCGTAGAATCGAAATATGGAAAACAAAATGGTATGTTATTTCAGAAAAAGTCCGATTTTGTGTCAAAATACCCATGTCAGAATAGAGCTATATATAAATCTAATATACATCCTAAGTCGCGCTTTCGAAACATGAAGAACGCAATCTGAATTTCGTCAATCGGCCAGTAAAACGGGAGATATAGAACTGTGGCCCCCTCCTTTTTTTTCCCTCAATGTACATTAAAATCAAGCAAAACTATAAAAAAAAATATTTTTAAAAAAAATTTCTAAAACCAATATATAATAATTCGAAATTCAAAATCAAGTATAAATAAAGAGCAAAACTAATGTCATTTAAACAAACTAAAATTGACAGGTCCTCGATTATGCTAAACAAATTTATAATATCAAGAAAACGAAAAACTGTACATAGAAGATTTTTATAAATAAAAAGGTTAAAAAATTAGCTTTAAACAGCTAAAAACTGAAAACCTATTTGAAACAACTGAAAAAAAATTTAATCTTAGTGAAATCTATAATTAGAAATAATTGTTTCTATATAAATTTTATTTGTATTTAATGATTAATAAATTATGTTTTGAAATCAGTGACGACAGCAAGGTCAGAAGCTTAAGGGAGATTAAAATAATGACTTGATTCCTGTGACAACACTGCACACGTTATATAGGTTAGTCATGAAAAACTTCCATAATATTTGATCCCATGGCGGCCTATCTGCTCAATGAATCGAAATGAAATTTGAGATATTGCTGTTTGAAGGTAAGCGCTCGTGATTGTGATGATTTAAAGCAATACAGATCTCTTGAGCAATACACACCCATGAAACAATTTTGAAGTTTTTAGAAGGCAACACCCAATTTTTTCCTGCGAAAATTGATCAGGGCATTGAAAAAACATAAAAGGCGTTGGAACGATACCCGTATGACTAAAATTGCCAGCGAAATATATTTTCAAAGACGATTATTGTAAAGGACAACCCAAGAGGGAACAGGAAAAAAAGTTTTATTGGAATTACAAGTTTTCAACGTGTCCACCTTCGCGGACGATAATACATTGCATGAAGGAAATGGTTAAAAACAATGACGAAAGTAATATTGCAAAAGGAATCTGTAAACTTCCCGTATTACGGCATCTTTCATTTCTGACAAATTTCGTGGATCTGATGTACACACCTTAGATTTTAGAAAACCTCAGAACTAAAAATCCATCAGAGTGAGGTCGGAGGATCGAGGTGGCTACGAAATTGGAAAGTTACGGGCAATGATCCTATCTTGAAACATTGCACCCGTTGAAAACTTCTGATTCCATTAAAAGTTTCTTCGCCTCTCCTTTTTTGTGTTAACACTGGTCTTTCACAATGTTCTTCGCAAATACACTGAAGTGACAAAAGTCATGGGATACCTCCTAATATTTTGTTGGTCCTCCTTTTGCCCGGGGAAGTGCAGCAACTCGACGTGGCATGGACTCAAAAGTCGTTGGAAGTCCCCTGCATGAATGTTGAGCCATGCTGCCTCTATAGACGTCCATAATTGTGAAAGTGTTGACGGTGCAGGGTTTTCGGCAGGAAATGACCTCTCGATGATGTCCCATAAATGTTCGATGGGATTCATGTCGGGCGATCTAGGTGGCCAGATCATTTGCTGGAATTGTCCAGAATGTTCTTCTAACCAATCGCGACAATTGTGGCCCGGTGACATGGTGCATTGTCATCCATAAAAATCCCATCGTTGTTTGAGTACGTGAAGTCCATGAATGGCTATAAGTGATCTCCAAATAGCTGAAGGTATCCATTTCCAGTCAATGATCGGTTCAGTTGCACCAGAGGACCGAGTCCATGCCATGTAAACACAGCCCAGGCCATTATCGAACCACCACCAGTTTGAACAGTGCCTTGTTGACAACTTGGGTCCATGGCTTCGTGGGGTCTGCGCCACACTCGAACCCTACCATCAGCTCTTACCAACTGAAATCGTGACTCATCTAACCAAGCCACGGTTATCCATTCGTTTAGGGACCAACAGATATGCTCACGAGCCCACGAGAGTCGCTGCAGGCGATGTCGTGCTGTCAGTAAAGGCACTCGAGTCGGTCTTCTGCTGGCATAGCCCAAGGAATACAAATTTCGCCGCACTGTCCTATCGGACACGTCCCTCGTACGTCCCACATTGATTTCTGCGGTTATTTGACGCAGTGTTGCTTGTCTGTGAACACTGACAACTCTATGCAGACGTCGCTGGTCTCGGTCGTTAAGTGCAGGTGGTCGGCCACTGCGCTGTCCATGGTGGGATGTTATGCCTGAAATTAGATACTCTCGGCATACTCTTGACTCTGTGGATCTTGGAATGTTGAATTCCCTAACGATATCCGAAATGGAATGACCCATGCGTCTAGCTCCAACTACCATTCCGCGTTGAAAGTCTGTTAATTCTCATCGTGCGGCCATAATCACGTCAAAGCCTCTTCACATGAATAACTTGAACACAAATGAAAGCCCTGCCAAAGCACTTGGCATTTATACATTTTCTACGCGATACTACTGCCATCTGTATATTTGCATATTGCTATCCCATGACTTTTGGCACTTCAGTGTATTTTACCCCATGAATTTCTGGCACAAGCATATCGTTCGAACTCTTTGTATGGTTTTCAATGCGCAGATCAATTTGTACAGGAAAAAGGTAGGTGTTGCCATTTGAAAATTTCGAAATATTTCACTTGATATGTAATCAAATATTGTCACCGTAACCATGAAAACTGTATTCTTTTTAATCATCACAATCTCGAGCGCATATCTTCAAATAACAGTATCTGAAATTTTATTTCGATTTGTTAAGCGAGTAGGATGCTAGAGGCTCATTAATCACGGAAGTTTCTTCATGACCCCCCTGTATTTTGCCTGGGGAACAGTGCATTTTCCCGACTATCCGCATCGTATAATAGAAGTGGACTCGCTGGTAAATGAGCTGCAGAGAAAGAGTTAAATTACTGGAAATAGTCTCAATTCAACGAAGTTTTGCTTGTGAAATTATTAGAAATCATATTTAACAAATTATTGGAAATAATCTCAAAGCATAAAATTTAACAAAGTACTGTAGCCAATATTTGTGCTCATAAGTAAAAATGCTTCAGATATGCAATTTTTTCCACAGTTCCCGTTTCATATTTTAACTAATCTGAAAATTTAAAAAGGTGCTTAAGCTCTAAATGAACACCTCAAGTGTTCTTAAAGTAAGCTGAGCAGAAGTGATGAGGCTATAACGAAAATTTAAAGTAAACTCTAAATAAATTTACAGTTGTATGTTTACAAATATAAGTGATAAGTATATGACGCAAAACTACTCAGTCAGTCATTCACAGCAAAACGCAGTTCTGTGAACTCCTAAAACTGTTATGATTAGCTTGTTTATTTTGCAGAACAATATGTTGGTATGAATTTCGTTTTTCTGTAGAAGTTTAAAGAATATATCTGAAACGATAAAGCGAACAAGATTATTAGTTAATCGAAGTAGAATAAATTCGCTCGTCCGTACATTTTTCTGACCCCGTTTGTATTTACCGCATTGAACTCAATTTTATATATCTGAAGTATACCAAAATACATGTACCACAGTTTGAGAATCATTGATGTACACGAAATATTTTTTACATTTTATATGGTATATAAATCTTTTGCCTTAGACCAGGGTTTCTTAAACTGTCAGTAGCGAACCCCAAGGGGTTCGCGGGATCTGCAGCAGGGGGTGGACAAAAATTTTAGCAGTTTTGACATTTCTTTAATTTATTATAATTAAATCTGAAAATATATAAAGATAAGACAATGCAGAGAAAGAAAAAAAAAAACATTTCGATGCATTCTTTTTATAATATAAACGTTCATTTTCCCTGCTTTGCACGTTACTTTATCATTTTGTCTGTTACTTATTTAAAATTTTCACATTG
Source organism: Stegodyphus dumicola (assembly GCF_044657685.1). Lineage (NCBI taxonomy): Eukaryota > Metazoa > Arthropoda > Arachnida > Araneae > Eresidae > Stegodyphus > Stegodyphus dumicola. Next base: position 112,589,396 of record NC_140770.1, on the reverse strand, counting down.
TTCTATGTCTTAAAATTAGAAATTAAAGTTAATAACCTAAAACTGCAATAGTATATTACAGTACACATGAAAAAAATCAACAGTTTCACTCACGCGTGTGTCGGATTTGCGAAATACGTATGGGGTCCCACAAAATTTTTGTAAATATTATGGGGTCCTGGGCAGGGATCGCGACTGAAAAAAGTTTAAGAAACCCTGCCTTAGGCAAAAAAATTTCGAATAAATTGCAAAATACTTCCCACCTACATATATTGTAAAATAAATGAATGTTAGATATTTCCTATTTCCTATTAAAATTCTTATTCCTATTAATAAGAATTTATAAAATTACATAATTTAAAGAGTTTCTTTTTTTAAAATCTTATCATCGCAATTTAAAACATTTATTCGCAGATGACCTACTAAAAGATTTTAAACATTTATGAAATGCTTTTTAGAAATATGTATTTAATAAATTAGACATTATTCAAAACAAGTTAATATCTAGATGTGAATTTATTTCACCATATACCAGGTTGAACAGTAATATTTTCTTCAAGTGGCAATGCCCTTTTTTTTTCCCAGGACGCGAAACACGTGAAATAAAAAAAAATTGCCTCGAAGAAGTTTTTCCGTAGTGCCAAAAAGAAAAAAAAAGGGGGGAGAAGGGAATGAAAAGATTTAAAAATTATGAAACTTTATTTTTTAATTCCTCGTCTTGTTTCAAGTCATAACTACGGTAAATAAGGAGTAATTATAAATATCAATATTGTATTACATATGAATAAGCAATCATTAAGTTATATTACCTATTTAAACTTGAATTTTGCTTTCAATTTGTTAATCTGAATTTTAAAACTGTTTAATGTTTCTGCGTTATAATTTTAACAAATACTGAAATGTAGTAATCACACTGTTACTTGTAAACGTAATTATTATTTGTTTGATTTGTGTTGGGAAAAATTTAGGTGCTATCATGGATCTGAAAGAAGTAAATTCTTCACCGTAAACTGGCATGTGTGGGAAGTTAGAAGTCCAGCAGTGATGTATGCCTTCCCGTATTCTTTACGGCACTTGAATTCCAGGACCCAGATTTGTCACGTGAGTCGCCGAGTTGCCGCTTCCTGTCCTTCCGCATTTTTGTCACGAGTTAAACTGTCCGTTTAAGAAGACCTTTGTCGTTGTTTTAGGGTTTTCTTTCGCAAACTCTAGAGGTCGCTAAGGACGCACGGTATTTTCTATACTATGGTTCAGTCTTTCTTTAAGAAAAAGCATATTGGTGAAGTATGGTTTCCGAGATATGAGGTCATATAACAAAATAGTTGGTCTAAACTATAGTTATGAAAACATTTGGATAATAAATTACAAATAAACTATTCTGGCATTTATACTGATTTCCAAAGTTTCTCTACAGCCTTGTTTATCTGCTTTTTTAATCTTTTATGAGCCAGTGAAATATCGGTTAAGCATTAATAAAAACCAGGGTCATAAAAATGGAGACATAAATTATATGAAGATCACATTTAAGGTACAATCGCGTTCCCCTGAGCATGTTCTTGCGGTATAAGTCGTTAGAGCCTTCATTAAATAAATTGAAGATCCGTAGTTCCGGTTCCTCCCAAAGCACAATCTATTTTTCTAGTACTCTGTTTTGAGAATACGGCGAGTCTTTACAGTGGTATCGAACCGAATTGCGGCAGACAATAATAAGCCAACACCTGGATCTAGTAGAGTGGGGCTTGTGCCTCACTCCAGTCGCTTTTTAATGCGCAGTGAATGTAGGGAATTATATCATTCATACACGCGCGCTTTCTGAATGTTAAGTTGATAATATGGCTATCATGGCCAACTATTAAATGAAAGATAAATCGTTTCAATCACATAGTGACTAGCACAGTGAATTTTTCATGTTTCTCCACTTTGAGAGCATAATCACTCCATACAAACTCAAGAGCACATGAACAATGATAAGGAGAAAGCAAATAAATTACACTTTTGGCAATTGGATCATTATATCTGTATCATTATTTTAAAATAGCCTTTGTCTATAAAATTACTTCTCAATTATTCTCAGGCCGGGGAAAAATTTGAAAGGTCATGTTCTTTGCACTTAAACTATTAAAGCCATTAGCCGCTAGTGTTGCGTTGACGCAACGGTCAGAATAAATGCGTATATAAATATAACTACCTAAGATATTTTATATCAGCAGATGATTTTGTGTAGGGAATATTATGAAGATTATTTCTGTAAAAAAATATTTGCCTTCAACAATCATTTTGTTTATAATAATTAATCTCATACTTTAAGCAAAATTTAAGCAAAATTTTCGACCGGATATTTTTGCTGAAAATATTTAACGAAAGAATCGCCGTCTTTATGAGTGATCTATTTTTAGTCAAGGTCACCGTTTATCAGGATATTACATCAGTCAGATGTTTATATTTGTGTTGGGAAGGAAGGGAAAACAGGTGTTGCGCTGACGCAACGTCAGCAGTAAACGGGTAGTCAATCTCCTTTTTCACTCATTCCTTTCGATGTTCTGGTTCATGTTCTGGTTGTTTAAAATTGCCTAGAATGAGGTATCTTACATTAGAAAAGGCCCTTCAAAGATTTTTTGATGAAGAAACAGATGATGATAATGTTAATAATAACCAGAATGAAACTGATATTGTTGTTGTTCCCCCAGAAATTGCAGAGGCTAGTGACGAAGAAGAAAGGAATGGCAATGTTTTAAATAATGATAATGATATTTTACCAAATGATATTGCTGGGGAAGTTGAAATTCACATTAGAAGTAAGTTTCAACCTTCTACAAGCAGTTATAGTCATTCTAAAAAGTTTAAAAAGCAGAAGACTGAAATCTTGAAGTGGATAAAAAAGGAACTGTTAGTTATGTCTCAGGAAGAACATGAAGAAAGAGATAGAAACGAAATTATAAAAGACAAAACACAAGGTAAAACTAGTGCACAGATTTTCGATTTTCTTTTTGGTTTAGACATTCACTCCTGCATACATCTCGTTGAATAGACAAATATATACGCTCAGCAAAAACAAACAAAAAAAAAAAAAAAAAAAAAAAAGCCCAGAATTTATTGCATCTGAAGCCTATATGAGAAGATTTATTGCAATATTATTGCTTACAGAATGTGATTCTTTACCTCAAGAAAAAATTTATTGGTCTTTTGATAAGGACATTTCTGTTCCTGTTGTACGAGAATTGATATCACGTTTGCAGTAATCAAACTAAAAATACTGATAAACTATATGAGGTGAGACCGTATCTAAACTTATTAAATATCACCACTTTTTACTATTGGAAATATAAAGTCTCTTTTAGATTTCAGACGTGAGAATGCATTATTCCTTTTGCAAACTCCTATTGAGAGTGTAGAATTAGCCAGAAATAGATCAGCAACAGGAAGACCTAGTAAATTCAGCATTCAAAAACCATTGCATGGGGATGGTAGACATTTTATCGTAAAGTCCGTTGATAACAAAAGACTATGTTGTAAAGACTACCATAGCCAGACTGTTTATAGTTGCAAAGTATGTAATGTAGCTTTACATCATGATTGTAATCAAGCTTTTCATGCTTGAATCTTTCAAATGAAATAATCTGTATTTGTGAAAGAAATACAATGTATATTTTAATATTAAATTAATTAGAAGTAAAGTGATTTGTAGATGTATAAAACGTTATACAGCTAAAATGTAATCCTGCGCTCCACTCAAAAGAAACATCACACGAGTACAATCCTACTCACTAAACATCCGTAGTCTTATTCCGCTGACGTTGCGCGAACGCAACACTCGCTTTTTCCACAGGTAAGAGCATTTTTTTTTTTTTTCATTTTCAATATAAATTTATATTATAAATGCTTAATTTTATATTTGTTATTATTTTCATAAGAAAAGAAAGATTCCTTGTAGTTTTGGCGGTTAATGGGTTAATTCAGTTCAACAACAATATCGCAAAATGATTTTAAAATGAGCATATCTTTAGACAGAGTCTCGCTCGCTGGATATAAAAATGTTTTATCTGTACAACGTTGCCATTGCTTGCTTTGAAATCCTTGAGTTTGTTAATAAAAAATTCCTTAAAGCTTTACAAAATATGAAATCGATAATAAAACAAATTACAAATTTTCAAATTTGGTCTTCCAGATGCCCATATTCGCGGAAGGATTACGTTATTCAAAATTGGATGGCTCTAGGTACTGTTGTTTTCTCACAATGCGAGAAACATGCATACATTTATGCAGATTCTTCATTATTTAATTTCTTTAAATATAATACAGGGCAATAATATTTGGTGGAAACAATTTGAAAAGTGGAACAACGCTTGTAGTTAATCAGCGCAAAATGCCAAAACGAAATTAATAGTCCTTCTCGGCAAATTGTCTCTATGGAATAAAAAAAAACATGCCTATGGATATTCTTCCTTTTTAATTGTATATATAAAAGAGGAAAGGAGGCTAGAACTACATTTTTTCATACAATCTGAACTTGTTATTTTACACGTATATTAGAAATTTCGTGTTACATTTTGCAGTCTGAAAATATGTTACACTTTGGGAAGATATTATCATATGTTCATAATACTTTCCATGCTAACACAGGTGCCCGTAGAAAAATTCTCAGAAATAGAAAAATCTGAGACAAATAATTACATCAATAAATTCTATTTATTTATTTAATTTGGGAATTCCCTGATTTTAAAATTATCTAATTTTCTAACTTCTATTTAATTTGAGAATTTTCTCATTTTTCGACAGTCTAGGAGAGTGTTGAAAAATAATTTTGCATTGAACGGAAAACCACCAGGTGATTCCAGGTGAGAAAATACCTCATTTTCCTCTCCCTGATAGACATCCATGCTCGCCTAAACAGGTACTAGAATATTACATGACTGTGGAATTTTGCGGATATCTCTCACTATGTCTAAACAATATTTAATATATACTAAATAATTCTTCTCTCCTGAACAAAATGTTTTATTCTATTAAATATAAGATCTAACTTTAAGGCATCTTACTTCTTCGATTTAATGGCAATAAGATCATTCAAATCGGTAACACAAAAAGATATTTTTGTTTCAATCTTAAAATATTCTATCTACAGTGTGAACGAAAGCAAAAATGGAATTAATTTATATTAGTATAAATATAAAAACATCTGCTAAATAAATTCGAGACTCATAGAAAAAAAATTTTCATTTTATAAAATTATTTTAACTTTGAAGCTTATATATATATTAACTTTTGAAGTCAGAGAATATTAACTTAGAATATTAACTTTTGAAGTCAGAGAAAAGAAAGTCATAATTTAATGCAAGCAACAATCTGAGCTTCTTCCAGTGTTCATATCGAGAACTATCTTACACTGCAGAAGCTTCAATAAACAAAACTTCAGTTTTTTATTGTGCTTTGAGTTACCTCTTAAAAACAAGCTTGAGTGTTCTGACATGTTCCCAATAACAGCCTTTTTTTTTTCACTCAGAAAACCTGCAAGAAATCTCCATCCTCTTTTCCATACAGAACTCTACTTGCTTCATAAACCTGTCCGGAAGTATTATCCTCTTTGTTCCAGCACTTAGGTGGCGCAACATGACAGCACGAGTAGTGTGTAAATATACACAGAAGCGATTCTCTAATTGTTCCTTCTTTAATTATACTCCTTCTCTCTATCCCCTCAGTCCACCAAATATCGAAAGTGAAGCTAGAATTTTCTATGCATGGTCATGCCCTCCCTCGTAAATGCCAGAATTCAGGTGATTCCAGAGAAAATATTCGATATTTTCTCACATGCGGATGATCACATGGTCCCAATAGGACAATCTCCACTGCAAGGGGGCATTTATATATAAAATATGTGTGTTTCGATGGGTAATAGAATAATTCTAAGAGAATTTCTGACTGTTATGATTACATTGTCGAATGAATTCCTTTAAATTATTTAAGTTAAGGCCAACCTATTTTGAATTTCGCATATTTATTCTAGGTTGCCTTTCTTTATTCTGGTGTGGGCTGCTATGATGTCCTGGAATCTCTCTTAAAATCAGTAAATTTTAAGCACATTTTATTAAAGTACATTGCTAAGAACCCGCACATTGTACGATAAAGTTTTTAACAAAGTTGATTGTTTTCTGATGAACTTCTCTATCGCTTAAAGAAAAGGGTTAATATTGATTTGAATTACTCCATAATGTAATACTCTGTTCAACTGTAGTTGGTATATGACTAATGGACTTCGCATTTTATTTTAAGGATACATTAAAATTTTAATAACATATTTTTCAGATTCATAACTATAATCTAACTAAGAATAATATAATAATTGCTTTACATGTCCATGCGTTTCAATAGAAGTTATTTTAAAAAACGAGAATCAGGTAATCAAATTTATTCTCCATTGCTTTTTGCATAATGTAAATAATTCTAAATATATCACATTTCTGGTGTATAAAATTATATTAGCTTTTATAACATTTAACGTTCCTAAACTAAACTTAACTCTTCTAAAATTTCTTAATTAATCCTAACTGAACTTTTTGAGCTATTCTTAAAACTTGCATTTTTCCAATTAGGAAAGTAGATAGCCTAATCTGTATCGCAGTTCTAAAACATCGTGGTGCAAAACATCGTTGTTAGAAAAGAAAGGTTAAACTTCATAGTTTAAAAATTTAATTTGGATATCTTGTTCGCTCTGATATAGTAAAGATTTCCCCGTTTAGACTGTGAAATTAGTCAACTCAGCAACCTTATTTTAGCGTAGGTTTTAAATAAAACTCTATCGATTTCCAAAGCGATCAGACACAGATATCACTCCTTTTAGGAGCCAAAACATTCTGCGCGGAAATGTTTCAAAAGTTTCATTTGTTTCAGGGGTAACTTATAAAATCGGTTTTTGTCTGATGAAGTATTAAAACAAAAAGGGGGTGAAATGCAAAAACGTCGTAATACTAGAAGTATGAAATAGGGTAAAGAGCAAAATGATGAAAATATGAGACTTCGGGGACGATAACAAGAAAAGCCGCTTAAAACGAAAGAAACTGGAGTTCGCAATAAAAATGTGCTTGAAAGCTCCTGAAGAAAAGGAACCTCTGTCTAAATATCCTCGAAATAGAAAATTCATTTACAATTTACGTCGAATTAAGGCTCTTTTTTTTTCTTTAATTTTAAGTTTTACTTGGTGCATCTTCCTGGTGGTTTAGACAATGTTCCGGTGAATATATAAGAAAATTAAAATTACTTAAGGCTAGAAATATGCCATAAAAATCTTCAAGTTTTAGGTAATTTTATTTAACATTTTTATCTAAAAATATTAGCATTTATCTTTTAAATCCTTAAATTGTTTGTATTTATCTCGTGAAAGATTATATTGTTAATATTTATCTTGTGAATACTTAGGATGCTCTACGTCCTCGTAAGTAAGATGATGATAAGGTAAAGCTATTATGATTACATCTGAATTTTAATGGAAAATAGATAAATATTTATCCTATTACTTAAGATGATTTAGAGTCCATAAGGAAGACAGTTCATAGTGTACTTTCGATTCTGCAAAAAGGATTAGGTTTACAAGCTATCGTCCATTCACTAATCATTGCAGGTCAATTAGCTATGAAGCTATCTAATTAGTTAGGATCTCATGAAAGTAGATAGTTTCCTAACTAGTACAATGAACGTGGTCTTCTGCATTTTCTCGAAGCATTTTAGCATTTTATCTTGAACTCTTTTACAGAAATGTGTTTCCGCGGTGTTGCCTTTAAAAATTTTGCGATTGTGAAGTCATTGATTTTTAAATCTGAAACGTTCTATGACCAGAAAGATAGAGACGATATTTTAAAACCAGAGCATGAAACTGGATATAGTTATCGTTGTCCATTGCATGGATGAACAGAAAAATAAAAAAGTAGTGTTAATAATTGATACTGAGCCATAAAATTTATGACAAAGTTAGATTTTATTTACAAACGATCAATCGAAAAAGATAATTTACTTAAACCTCTCTGTTATTCTGCCAATTCCATATCTTATGAAATCGTCGAGTATTTATGTGCTGACATTATCAGATATTTTTTAAAAGTTGATGTTCGCCGTTTTGTGGAACTGAATGACTGGACCATGTTTATTGTGCTAATTTACCTTTTGATAATTCGTTTATCTACGTACGAGAAATATGACTTCCAATTTTCTAAAAATTCACTGAATTTGTGTTTTAAATTTCGACATTAATATAATAAAATAGAAATTTTATTTTGAATATTATTCCTTACACATTGGTACATTGGCGGCGAAAGATTTGTATAAATGGCATTATGTTTTTTTTGTTCCTGTTATTTATTCGTGGTAGTTCTTCAAATTTAAAATTAAGATTTTTTGTGGGACACTGCAATTTCTATATGCTTCGTCAAGTATTAAAATGCAGAGTGCAGTCGTTATTGGCTTTTATAATTTTTAAGTTTTAACTGCATTTTAGAATTTACTCTGTGAGATTATCGGTAATTTGTGATTATTTTTCTTTTATTAAAAAGTTTTTGTTTAGTACCTGCGTTCTCCTTGAATTATGTACAACTGTTAATTTTTTCTATACAATTTTATTAATTATAATAAATTACTATTTTCTTCCTAATCATGTGAAGTGATAATGAAAGTGGCATTCACGAGCCTGTAGCTTGCAACATTACCTAAAAACAGTATAAACTTAATATACGTGTATTTAAACACTTTAATAAGGCCTTAAGTCCATCCAATCTTCTAACTCATGTAAACAATATCAGGCTCTGTGAAATCAAAAACTCGTTATTTAGTATAAAGTGAACTTGCTCATCTTGAGTATGGAATATAAATCTCGTTAATTTTAAAATAGTATATTAAAAAATTAATACAATTGTTTAAAATACTTATGGATAGCTCCATAGTCGATTCCGTTGAACCAGCAAGGAAATAAACAATATTTCATGTTCATCTTCTGTCCATTATAATAGCTAGAGTGTATAAAAATAGCTGTAGTTGCCGAAAGATAGTAATACACAAAGTTCGGAATTAGTAACTAGTTACTTATTACGAAATGTTGAGAAAGTTTTATTTTAAATGAACTTTTCTACCATCTCCTTCACGTATACCTCAGTTAGTTTCATTAATATTGTAAAAATCATGTTCTATTCATTAATTCCTGCGTGTGATCTCCTTATTACTATTCTCATTGGATTTAATTTATTTAATTTAGTCACCAATATAAGGAACAAATTATTGATGTCTTTTCGAAGCAATAATTTTTTAATCAGTACATCACTACGCCATTAAATTTTTGGTTAGAAATGCTGATCTCTTCAGTATTCTAACGGAACACTCCATAATCTTTATACTTAAGCTACGAAACATTATTCAGATGAACGTGAGAGTATTTTCTTTTTTATGCAAATACTTCTCGTTACTACTCAGTGTAACAAAAACACCATAAAATACATTAAGTACATTTTTGTTTATTAATACTTGCAGTTGTTTTCTTCAATTTGGTAATTAATGCGTATTTCTATGCATTTCTTTTTATTTTTCGTTTGACATATGAAACCAAGAAAGTTTTATCCTACAATTTTTTTTAAAAATATTGCAAAATAAATAAGGTATATTTCATCCGAAATATGGAATAGAGCTTAAACATATCACATTGGAGCTTTTACTTTTAATGGTCATTTAATACTGTTCTATATTTAATAGCTTTGCTTTTAGTTTGCTTCGTTTAATTTTCGTCATCAAATATGAACACATGTATGCTTTCTAAATAGAGTTTTAAATTATAATTGTAAAGTTAAATTATAATTATAAATTAAATTATAACTGTAAGTGAAATAGCATTTTTATCCCTAAATCCCTAGACAATTTATCCTTAAATAATATAGGCTAAATTTAGCTGCTTGGAAAGTATAATATTTAAATTCCAAATTCGAAATATCACGCGCACAAGAAGCGTTTTATAAACCAAAATTGCAAATAAAAGTTGCCTTTATGAATTCTACATGTTTTATTTGGAAAAATTTTCAAAGTTATTTGGAGATCAGCCTAGTGTTTTTTTAATGGAAACGTACATTTGCATTTGACCTTTATTCCTCATATAAAAATAAGCATATTTTGTGTAAATTATTTATTTTAATTTAGTACTTGATTCCACAAATATATAAAAACGTGAATATTGACAATAGGAAATATATTATGTCGCAAAAAAAAAAGTTATATTTAATAGCACAACAAACAAAAAAGAGCATAATTAGATAAGATTACTTTAACAAATGCTCAAAGCGGTCTTAAAATTATTTTTCTCTTAGTCTTCGCACAAGCATTTCATATGGTCTTCTGCATGTTTTCTGGAGCCGTTGGTCCTTCGACATAACTTGCTCATTAAGATAGCGCCATAAGATTATATTTTATACCACAAGCATCTCCAGCTATACAATATATGAATAATCATCAGGCCATTCATCGGGCCATAACGGCGTGATCTTATTTTCTTTTATTGGTATACCCTCCAACAATAAAAGCATAAAGTTTATTGTGATTAACACATTATTTCTAACATTTAGCCTTTCCTACTGTCTACTGTTTCGTCTCCACCAGAAAATGCAAATTAAATGAGTTTAAATAACCAGCGGCAATCAAAGTTTAAGATAAACAGGGTTAGAGTAGATTGAAGGATGCCCATTGCATTATCGCGAAGTTGTTGTTTCATTTATCGCCAAGTTGTTTCATTTATGGTAGCCTGAGTAGTTGAATGTTATGGAAACCCTATTATGACGTAATCGGTTGCATGATTGCAGTAAATTTTGAATTATGGGAAAAGATTTGTAAGTGCTTGTGGTTTGTATTGGTTAGGAAGTATACTGCTTGCGTTGTGGTTTAGACGGTAGAATGGCTAAATGTGGTAAGATTAATTTGAAGTTTCTGTACGATTTCGAACGAAAGGGGAAAAGAGCATTAATTAAGTTGTGTGTAAAGGAAGGTTTACTTAGAAGCCTTAGTGTTCTGTTTAAACTTAGTGTTCTGTTTGTAGGAAAGAAATGCGCATGGTCGGACGGAGGTTACCGGCACTGCGGAGGATATTTTTGACTCTTATTTTTGTGAATTTATGTGGCGTCGCCAGTACACAGATTCTAGTTCAGATAATTTTAGGAAGTTTTGGGGTGCTGTTAAGGAATTTTGTTTGACTAAAAGAAAGGGGAATTTCTAAATAAGGTAAGTGGATATTTCCTTTGTGTAGCGCTAAAATGAATTTGCTTTTTTATGTCATTTGATTGCTTGATTTAAAATATAGTTTACTGAGATTATATATTTTTTGTTGGCTGCTCCTTTGACTTTCTAAGTGAATATAGATCGATGTGTACATGGACAGAATCAAGAGAGTGCGCAATGCCAAGTTTGTGCAATTCTCTGATTAAGTGAAAATAGATCGATGTGTACATGGATACCCAGTTTGTGCAATTCTTTGACTTGTTATTTTGTCTTTGTGTAGTAGAGATTTTTGGCGCAAAAATCGCCGCTACTCAGAGTGAAAATAACAACTCAAAGAACTGAATGAATTCGGTATCCATGTACCGCCTTGCCAATTTTCGCCAAGGGGCACGGGTATCACAAACATATTTTACCACAAACAGCTTTGGCAATTTCATTTCAAAACTTTTTGGCAATCAAACTTCTATTTTGTGTACTTGATAACGCGTATTAAGACTAGGAGTCTGTTTCTTAGCCTTTATTACTTATAACTAATCGAATTACTATTCTATTATCAGGACACAAGCAGCGGAAGTTAAAATTTTATTAACATCTTTATGAAGCTAATGTTTCAGTAAATATTTTAGTCGTTTATATAAGTTTGCATTTAACATTCTGTGTCATAGATAATAAACAAAGACAGAAAGAAAAACCGTTTGGTAGTCTAAGTAAGGTTATCCAATGGTTAGAAGAGTGAACTTTAAGTTCTACAAATGTGCTAGATTAAGACATTTCGGTCCTGCAAATGTGCGTACGTTGATTCAAAAAATGTCCAATAATCTTATCTTTCAAAATTTCACGCCATATATTAATAGGCTAACGTCTTGATGCTTCATATCTTTTAATCAACGCGGGTTTTGAACAAACGAATAGTGCACGTTATGGTAGTTTATTTTACTATGATTTGGAAAAATACATTGGTCAGAAAATAATGCATTTAAAAAACATTTATTAGTATTTCGAATTCAAATTTGTGACCATCTACAAAATATTACTCTATTCACAAAATCATCGGCATTTATTTCTTAATGTGATCGGATGGTATTGAAGAGTAAGGATATCACAATGAGCACTTATTTAAATAATTTAGTTGAATTACATAATTTATTTTTATTTTTTGAACTACTAGTTCAGTTGTCTTTGAAACAGTAGTACTTAAGACACAATAACACGCCGAACAAATACTAATTCAGAAGTCAAACAACAAAAATCAGCATTATATTTCCAAATTTTCACAGGACTATTTTCGATGGTTTTACCGAACCAACTGTTTATCATTTTATAATCAATAAATCATAAAAGTACTGACATACAAATATTTCAGTCTACGAAGAAAAACCTTAGCTATGTATAAATACAGTGCAGTATTGCAGGCGCATTTTTCTTCTCATAATTCCATTAACATCATTCTTTCATCCCGAGCTTCAGTTGCAGAAATTATAAGAAAGACTTTAATTAGAATTAAGCTATTAGCAAATACCCTTTGCAAGATTCAGGAGCCATACACGAAGTTTCCACATATTGAGGTTTCCGGATAGCTAATTTTGCCATTTATGAAAGATCATCTATAACAGGGATAGTCAACTTCGTCCCTACTGTCCACTAGTAGGCGATTTAAGCTTTCACGGTGGGCTGTGGAGGTTTTTATCCGATAATGATCAAGGAAGATTGAAACTTGCATGGATGTATAGATATACATTGAAGTGACAAAAGTCATGGGATAGCAATATGCAAATATACAGATGGCAGTAGTATCGCGTAGAAAATATATAAATGCGAAGTGCTTTGGCAGGGCTTTCATATGTGTTCAAGTTATTCATGTGAAGAGGCTTTGACGTGATTATGGCCGGACGAAGAGAATTAACAGACTTTTAACGCGGAATGGTAGTTGGAGCTAGACGCATGGGTCATTCCATTTCGGATATCGTTAGGGAATTCAACATTCGGAGATCCACAGTGTCAAGAGTGTGCCGAGAGTATCTAATTTCAGGCATAACATCCCACCATGGACAGCGCAGTGGCCGACCACCTGCACTTAACGACCGAGACCAGCGACTTCAGCGTAGAGTTGTCAGTGTTCACAGACAAGCAACACTGCGTCAAATAACCGCAGAAATCAATGTGGAACGTACGAGTGACGTTTCCGATAGGACAGTGCGGCAAAATTTGTATTCCTTGGGCTATGCCAGCAGAAGACCGACTCGAGTGCCTTTACTGACAGCACGACATCGCCTGCAGCGACTCTCGTGGGCTCGTGAGCATATCTGTTGGTCCCTAAACGAATGGAAAACCGTGGCTTGGTCAAATGAGTCACGATTTCAGTTGGTAAGAGCTGATGGTAGGGTTCGAAAGTGGCGCAGACCCCACGAAACCATGGACCCAAGTTGTCAACAAGGCACTGTTCAAGCTGGTGGTGGTTCCATAATGGTCTGGGCTGTGTTTACATGGCATGGACTCGGTCCTCTGGTGCAACTGAACCGATCATTGACTGGAAATGGATACCTTCAGCAACTTGGAGATCACTTACAGCCATTCATGGACTTCACGTACTCAAACAACGATGGGATTTTTATGGATGACAATGCGCCATGTCACCGGGACAGAATTGTTCGCGATTGGTTAGAAGAACATTCTGGACAATTCCAGCGAATGATCTGGCCACCTAGATCGCCCGACATGAATCCCATCGAACATTTATGGGACATCATCGAGAGGTCAGTTCGTGCCGAAAACCCTGCACCGTCAACACTTTCACAATTATGGACGTCTATAGAGGCAGCATGGCTCAATATTCCTGAAGGGGACTTCCAACGACTTGTTGAGTCCATGCCACGTCCAGTTGCTGCACTTCGCCGGGCAAAAGGAGGACCGGCAAAATATTAGTAGGTATCCCATGACTTTTGTCACTTCAGTGTATAAACGCACCCTTTAAGAATTTAGTTCTCTACTTGGCCATTTCCCTTCGCACAATGCTCTCCCATTTCCATATATTTAAACCGCTTTGTTGTTTGTTAATGAATTTTCTGTCTATTAAAAGTTTAATTAGTTAAAATATAGTATAAATAAAAGCATAAATTGAGCTAATATGTTTCGCTAAACCTCCACTTAAAAACCGTTTTTGCAGTAGCGCTATAGTAATTTTCTGTGAATTGATTGTTGGGGCAGTATAGAAACTTTACTGCCTACAAAGTCAGGGTAAGGTATAAAAAGTTTGAGTGCTTCTGATCTATAATATAAATATCTATTTTCAAATTCACTAGCCCATCGACGGCAGAATAGAAAGACTTTTCAACGCTAGTTGTTCGACCTAACTTCAACTCTCAGCGAATAAGTTAACATCATGATTGTTTTTTGTGTTTTCTTCGTATGATACACAAATGCAAGTAGTTTTTCCTTTGCAAATTTTCGGGCAAGTTTTCCCTCTGTTAAGGCAGTAGCTTTTCTGTGCTCTGCCGTAATCCACTAAACTCTCATATACCTCTAAACATAGCATTTGTTTAAAGGAATGCCACAATGCTAATAATTCTTCAATCATTAACAGAAAATTAGGGTCTTAGAATCATGAAGATGTTTATTTTAATTCAATAAACGAAAGCAAAGCATTTCAATATGCATTAAATAAAAATCAAGCGTAAGAAGGAAAAAATGTTTTTCAATGTTTTTACCACACTGTATACCTTTAGTTCAGTTCACATAATGGAATACAATCGACCGAGATTTAAAATTAAATTAAATACATATATATCCCCTATTAAACAAAACATTGTTGGATTGTTTATATGGGGTACCACTATTCTTTCCTTTCCCTTTCAAATGTCAAAATACTCCGAATCAAAATGGCGACACAATTTCCAATCCCATTCTCATGTTTGACCGTGGTAAATACAGCTCAGCTTAGCTTCTCACGTTCCATTCATGAAGCAATGGCTCTGTGAGCGGCTCAAAGAGAATTTAGCTGTGTATTCTTTCATAATATTTCACAAGTTCTTTTGAAGTTCACAGTGTCTAGATCTGTTCTCGAGCTCGAGTCTAATGTCATGAATATTTCAGCGAATATCCGCTTCGAATAGATTTCTTTATGTAATATTTCTTCAATTTGCATTCGTGCATGTAATATAAAGCTACAATATTTAACTCTAAGATCTGTTCTATAATTTGCTAGACTTCGCTTTATAGTTTGAACGGAGTATAAAATTTTCTCTGAAGAAATTTTCTTTATGATTCCACATCCTCTATTCACGGTAGGAAGTTATAATCAGAACGCCGCTGTTTGGTATAAGTTTCTAATGAAAATTTTGATTATCAATATTTCTATAATGCTTTTAAAAGTATTAAACTTTAATTTTGGTGTTAGATTGTTTTTGCAACATTTAAACGCATTAATTGCGCTTCTTTTGCATCACAATCATAAAAGCATAATTTTTCGTATTCTAATAGATTTGATAAAATAAGGTTCCTTTTATAAACAGTTCTAGCATTTAACGGAAACAGATATTTTTGAAGGAAACGAGTAACTGTTACCGTTATAATTTGAAAAACTTACGTATCTAATTTTATTAGTTTATACTGGCTGTATTGTAGAATTGGAGTTTGTCCATGTGCATATCGATCTATTTTCAGTTAAAAAAAACACAGGAAGCAAAAACCAAATTAAGACTATTATGGTAACCAGAAGTGGGGTTTCATCACCAAAATTGACCAAATTTTGTCGCCAATCTAAGGGGCACCAAATTGTACAATACAACCGGTATGAACTAATAAAAATACATATGTACTACATTTTTCAAATTATCATGGTATCAGCTATTCGCTTCCTTCAAAAAATATCTGTTTCCGTTAAATGTTAGAACTGTTTATAAAAGGAACCTTATTTTATGAAATCTACTAGAATACGAAATAGTATGCTTTTATGATTGTGATGCAAAAGAAGCAAATTTAGTGCGTTTTTGTGCTTCAAAAACAATCTTATCTGACACCAAAATTAAAGATTTATAGTTTTAAAAGCATAATAGAAATACTGATAATCAAACTTTTAAAAGTAGATTTCGCATAAGAAACAAACCAGTAAAATGCTAAAATGGAGGTTCGTCAAAAAATCAAACAATTATAACCAGAAAGTTGGTCAAAAATTCTAAATATGAAAATTAGCCTATATATAACCGTTGTATTAATAAGTTCTCGAAACGGGCTTCTATGCTGACTGCCCTATCTCAGCGCAGAAAAGACTCACTTTTCGAACTCTTCCGAACCATTTTATGAAGGCCTATGCAGTGATAACAGTAAAATGTGCGATAGCAGTAAGTCGATATTATACATAGGAAGTGGAGTCCTAGTACTCTAGATTCTAGTCTGCTTAACAAACATATACTGCAACTAGATCTATTTAAAAGTCTAAGTTGCGACTTATCGAAAAGACTCGAAGATTACTACAACAGGGAAAGGTTGTAAAAGACCCTTTTTTGGATACAATAGTTTACAGAGAGCATGGATTTATATCCTTACACAGTCTCCAACTACTTATGGTGAAGAATTTGAATCGTAACATAACAACCAAATTTAAAAGTAGGACTACACGATTCGATTAAACCTAGCAGGCTGACTCAGAAAACTACACCGGCAGGATAATAATTTCGGCGGCAAGAATGCGAAGCCGAGATTCAGGGTAAGCAGTTAGCAGAATTAACATCATGCGCTCACAATAACGAAACCAAGCTCTAACTAAATGCTTCACTACTTATTTAATTTCAATACACTCTCGTTCACCCTAACTGATACTGATACACTCTAAATGATAAATACACTCTAACTCATACTGCGAGAAAACGCGAGGGGAATAATAGAAGAAAGAGAAGGCTAACTAATTAAAAAACTATTAGCAAAAATAATAGAACCCTACAGTATAGTAATGGAAAGGTTTTCGCCGGTGAAGTAAATAACGTCGAAAAAGCGAGAAACTAAGTGACCGAATAAGGAATGGCTGATTGGCTAAGCAAAGTTCGAGTACTCCTGCAAACAGGAGAATGGGGTAGGACAAAGCTCTTTTCACACTACAGTTAATTTAGAAGGGAAAGCCTAAAAAATACGTGAGAAATGAAAATTAATAAAACTGTGTTCATCAGGGAGAAATAAAAATTATTTCCAAAATTAGGAGACTCATAGTATGATGAGTCATACATTATTATTGATTCGAATCTTACTCTTGGCTCTATGTATTATCATTCCTAACTCTCTGTGTACTTCAGAATTAAACTAAAGAAAAATTCTCAAAATGATATGGCAAGCCACACAGGAAGACTGTAATGTTTGTAACAATGTCTTTTATTCAAAAAATGTAAACGATACCACTTATTTAAATGAATGCATTAAAAAAGATTTGATTACCTTCTCCGAGCTGAGATATTTAAATGAATGCACTAACAAGGGTTTGGTTCCTGTCACCAACAGAAATATGAAGATATTTTTTGGATGATCTCAGTCATTATGCGATAGGTTAGACAAAATGTATTTTGAACAGCCAGAAAACTGATTTTACTCTAAACAAAATAATATTCTCAACATATCCCAAGAAAAATATATGAAAATAGTTTCTAACGCTATTAAAAGGAAATGCTCCTATGAATAAAAGGAACTTAAAATCTAGATTCAGTCCAAGAGAATTTATCTTTGACTATTATACTTCGACGTTAAAGCAAATTTTTAAAGAAATAGTGTACGCGCACATGAGGAGAACCGAAACAAATCGCAATATAGGACAAAAGGTAATGTACTGTGCTG
This sequence comes from Stegodyphus dumicola, assembly GCF_044657685.1. Lineage (NCBI taxonomy): Eukaryota > Metazoa > Arthropoda > Arachnida > Araneae > Eresidae > Stegodyphus > Stegodyphus dumicola. Next base: position 112,571,375 of record NC_140770.1, on the reverse strand, counting down.
TTTTAAAGTGCACATCGAAAAAAGCCTAATTGAATAACATTCTGATAATTAGTTAGAGTGTTATTTTTTAAAGTCTTAAATTTGTTTTATTCTTATCCAGTGCCCTCTTAAATTTACAGCAAATATGTTTTAAGTTGACAATTGAGAAATTTTCGTTGCTAATTAAAATTTTGGAGATTTTAAATTGTGAAACCGGAAAAGAATAAATATAATTTAATTAAAAATCTAAAAATAACGTGCATAAGAATTTGCAATACATTGAAAGCAAAAATAGTCTCCTATATTTATGATTTAATATTTAACATGCATTACTTTGATTAACTATGATTTAATATTTAACATGCATTAAAAAAATTCTCCATGACGGCTTCTCTTTAGACAAATAGCCTTCGAGTGCTTTGCCATAATCTAGATAATATCTAATCAGATCCAAACGAAAGTGAAAAAAGTGATTTCAATAAACTAACTGTTCCCAAAATAGTGTTCTTTTGTGAATGTTTATGGAAGATTCATTAATTCCTGTTTCCAACCTACTCACTAAAGGAGAAAGCAATACTTATTTTTAATTTCAAGTTTTCATCTACCCAAAGTTTTTATAGCTTCTCTGTAATAACTTAATAAGGGAAGAATACTTGCATTTTACAACTAAAATTAAATTATTGCTAGATATTTAAACCTTAGGAACTATCATTAGTTATATTACGGCTGAATATTTTCATAAATAAAATACAACTCTCCTATTTCCGAGTTCTTTTTTAAGGGGGGGGGGCACTGAACATACCGCTGTAGCAAATTAAAAGCATTAATGAATATTCGCTAATAAACTTGCAACTCATTTTTTGCAAGAGTTTTCACTTTTCTCATTGTGATGTGTCATTCTTAGTTTAGTAGCATTTCTCTTTCTCTTTACTTTGATCTTTTATGAACCGCCATACCTCTGCATGTATGTGTTATCCCATACAGATAAGGAAGCAAAACAGAATGTCACCAAAACAAGAGCTTAAATTTTGAGCATTTTGAAAATGGGTCACTAGAATTTCGAAAACAGTTGCTTTCAAATAATATCTGGTTCATATTTCCAGTCTTTGGAGGGAATAATAAGGGAGAAAATATCCATTTTTATGTATTTATTTATTTATTTTGAGTTTACACCGCTTTTTAATAATTAGGTTTCTTATATGTTTAAAATGCCATTTCTTTTTTTTTAATTCTGTTTACCATACAAAAATTCAGAAATATTGGCTAATTATACTATTTCAGTTTTCAGATAAAAGGAAAAATTTTTTACTGCGGAAATAATTTTGCAGAGTACTCTGCAGAAATCGACAAAATAACAGCTTTATTTTATTCTGTCAGCAACTTAGAATGCGACTGACGACTTGTATCACACTATTTAAATTGTCTAAACAAATCTATCACAAAGTCTTTGAAGTCTAAACCTGTGGAAGATTTTTGTTATTGTTGAAATAGGTTTAGAGTATACGAAGAAATCTCAAGACCATAAAATTGGAACGACTGAAAAAACACTTTCTTTGCAGAAAACTTTGAGACAGAACAGCTCACCGAAATCCTGATGAAATATGAAATGAAACAGAAAAATAAATAAACAAACAAACAGAAAATGTTCCGATCTTGGATAAATATGTTAAATCGTTTTACCGAAAGCAACAACACAAAAAGAAAAACACCTAGAAACATTATCATTTCAAGCTTATCCAATCTTTTTTGCCTGTTCCACGAAACGAAAGCCATTTGATGCCATGGTCTACGAACGTAAAGTAAAAACAACTAAAAATGGCCACGGAGCGATGAGATCTTTATGCAAATCTGTCCTCGCGTGCCTTTTCGGAATATTCAGGAGAGACTGAGGTCTTGAAGAATCACGGAAACGGGGCACAAAGCTTCAGGAAGCACGCGCGCCGTGTTTTGAATATCCACAAACACAAGTCTCTGTGCATGAATAAAGTGAAGTTCATTTGGTTTTTGCCAGGGTCAGAAGATGTCTTTGTGAAGGAAAGGAAATGCTAATGAAACATGCGACTGTGGAAAATGCATGTTTGGTTCTCACTCGCATTTGGACAGAAAACAGCGATATTGTGTTTGTCAGTAATACCAGAAAAGGTGCACCATAAAGTAAAAATTCGAGGTGAATTCTTTTATGAACAGAAAAGCGATGGAAAAGGAGGCTTACTATTGTACAGAAGATTTTCTTCTAAAGGAGTTGCTATGAATATTACTTAGATCCTTAGTTGCAAGCAGTAAACTCATTTGTGATCTAACATATTCTTCAGTGAATATATTGTAAGGATTATGTTAATTTTATTAACAGTTAAATTTTAAGTTAAAGTTCCTTTCCTGTCAAATTCTTAACTTCAACTTACTACTTCCGGCTAGAACGTAGTTTTAGAATCACGTCTGAATACATAATGAGGAAGAGCGGTATTTAACCGCGAAGTTCTTTGGTCTTAGGGAGAGAGAATCAGAGTTTCTGATTTACGCGCGACTGCCTTTGGTCACTCTCTCTCTCAAAGCTGTTATTACGCTCGGCCCTGCTCAGGGCCTTGATAGCTTCGCAATCATCTAGTGATTAAGGAGCCAAATACATTAGAAATTTGATAGCTTCGGCTATATTTCTTTAGTTAATCTTAGTTTTAGTTTAACTCTTAGTCTCTTAAGTTCAAGCCCAAGTGTCGGCTTTTATTGTACACTCCAAGACAGAGTTATGTTAAATCTTATTGAAATAATAAAGGGTTAGTTACCCTTTCATCTTGTTGTTTCTTGTCACATGAACTTAAGCGATTATTCGCTATCTAATTTTTAAAATTCGTCACTTTCTACAGTAATTGAGATTTACACAGTGAAAATCTTACAATATAATTACTACTATTTCCTGTGCTACTACTGCCTATGTCACAAAAACAAACAGCTTCATTTAATTATACTGTCAACTAATGTGCTTTAACTATTCCGTATAAATGTTTAATACTTTCAGCCTTCCGTAATGTTTATTCTCGATATCGAAAACGTTTTTTCAAAAAATTGGACTGGACATCCGAGAATTTCAATTCAAGAAATTAATCAAAAAAACAGTCAATTTTTCTCATCACATGATAAATTCTGACACAAAAATTTAATTTTCCTGCATTTCTCAGCAAAACAATCTTCAGTCTGAAAATTGTTCTTTACCTCGCACTGGTTCCCAGACTTCTTGAGTTACGAAGTCCTTTTCAGAATCAGTTCTTCTAGCCTATCCCTTTAGACCCATCCGGTGTCTTATAAATTAATTATGTATATTAGCTAATTTACAAGGGTAGAAAAAATGGTATAGATAATAAAGGCATGTAAAGTATGCGATATCTAAACAGTTGTACAATGTTCATGAAACCAAATTAGATTATTTTGTTAACGTATCAAAATATCGCAATTTATCCTCAACATGAATTAATTATCAAAAATTCTCGAAATTCTCTAGTGATTCCGAAGCTCATTCAATCGAAACAATTTGTATTGCAACAGGTAGTTTACATTATTGCTGAAAGCATCATTAAGGTCTTTGTGATAAATTCGCTTCCTGCTTGTTAATAATTACATGCAATTCATTTCGAGTACATATTCACTAATAATTTTTATTTGAATTTTTTATTACTCATTATAGAATATATTCGACTAAATATTAATGGAATATGTATCGTCATGCAGTAAATCATGTCTGAAACTTTATAAATTTATTGACATTATGTTTATAGTACTAAAACGACAGGTGCTGTTCCCTTTATACTTTACACATCATCGATGAGATTTGTCGTCAATATGAAAATCATATCGTGCACAGTAAATTATAAAGGAAAATGACATGAAGCAAAAATGTATTTCTTTTAGCACAGAAATCTAGTTTTCATCCACAAAACCTGTGCGTTATATTTGCTGCGACTAAAAAAAGTAATTGCTGTATTGTTGCTTGATCATCATTGTTACTTGGTGATAAAGTCATCAGATGGGGTTAATTATTTCTGAGTAAGCAGAAAAAAAACCTTCCACAAATGGAACACTATGTCGTATATTTTTACAAAACCCATGACTAAGTTAATGACTTTTAGCTAGGACTTTCTGTGAAATTAGACCCATTCTGTTTGTATTTCCTTTTCTAACCAATGAGTTTGTTGATCCTTTAAAAATATTCAGATTTCTTAAGAAAACTGCGAAACCACACTGATATCTAACAATAATTTCAATGACTTATAAAAAGGATATTGTCAAACTCTCTCAGAGTTTGTAAAATAGTATTGATAAAAATGGTACATTCTATGCAAGATAAATGTTGCTTCAAAGAAGCATAAGATCTTTTTAATATAACCTTTTAAATCTGGAAGAATTTCTCTTTCAACGAATAACATTAAGATATTTTTAATAAATGAAAAAAATAATTTTCTGTCCTTGGAAAGATACATCCGGAGCATATAACTAATAAAAGAAAGACTAAAAGCGTATTTTACCTTTCACTATGGCTTTCACCTTTCACTATGGCGAAAGGTTTCCAGTCCCTACAGAAGTCCAAAATTTTCTGAGTTTTTTAGTGAATAAAACGAAAGTATATAAAACAGAAGCTGTGCCAACCTCAGCAAAAGGATTAAAGATTAAAATAATTTTAAAAGGTAAGCTAAAACAAATTAATATTCTCTCTCACACACACAGAAATGCATGATTTTGTTTATTTTATAAAAGCATGGACTTCTTTCAGTTTATATAAATAAGTATTAATAATTTTTGAAAACGGTTTTTCGGCCCACTAGCGGCCGAGCGGTAAAGTCGCTGAAAACTGGTAGTTCGGCCCGAGGTTGGAATTCCGCGAAAGGGCTGGCTACATGGGCGTTTTCGTGGTTTTTACCTTACTATACGAGCTAGTTTCCCTTAGAAAGTTATATCACTCTCCTTAGAAAGTTATATCCCCCATAAAGCCCTCGAGGCTAAAAACGTTTGATTAAATAAACCAAAACGTGTTTTCAGAAACTACTTTTTACATACAGCTTTCTTTTCAGTTAGTATTTTCTAATAATGGTACAGTCAAGGAATACATACATATAGATTTTTAAAGTAGTGATGAATGGGTATTTTTCATGAAATTTGAATGAACACAATGGAAATTATCCTTTGAATGTTATATTCTTTACATCTCAGTTTTCATTAAGTCCCTAATGAAAGCCCGGTTCGTAAAAAAATTTTATTATGACTTTTTTATTATAGTTTTTCCAGTGAATTTTCTTTATTTAAATAAAGATTGCTGTGTAAAAAAAAAATTAAAAAGGCTCAAATCACTGCTTGTATGGATTTTGGTTTTTTCATTAATCATTAAAATGCAAAATATGGATATGAATGATTAATTTCTAAGCAGTCACCATCATCACTGTAGTTGTATATAAATGACTGCAAATGTATAGAAAATAAATTTTAATCGCAAACTGCCACTTAACGTAAGACCGGCTATACCATTGAACATCAACAATAATTAAAAGCGAAAGGTATTATTTTTAAAATACACAGTAGGTTCTTGAAGGTGTTCACTGGGATGTTGAGCCATGCCGGCTCCACTTCAGTGGCCAACTGCGCTAGGTTACGCGGTTGAGGCTGGAACAATCCGATCGAGGTGGTCGCACGGATTCTCGATTGGGTTCAAGTATGGGGAGTTTTCTGGCCAGGTGAGTATGTTAAACTCATCCTGAATGCGTAATGGCAGACCGCACATTGAGTTGAACAGTGTTAAGCGAATTTCGCTTACTGCGCATGCTTGATAGTGTACCTTTGGCGCGGGAAGAAATATTGGCGACTAAAAGCAACCCTACGCTAGCTTATTCGTGATCTCCATGGCTGTCGATTGTGGTCGAGTGATGTGTACAACTGCAATGTTGTGGAACTTTGTTTATTAGTTATTTTAGTTTAATCCTAGTATCCGGTGCACACGGGATTTGGCGACTTTATGAAGAGCAGTAAAAATGGGACATATACGATGAGTAGTTAACGGGTCATTCAAAGAAAATATATAGTTAAACATAGTATACACTATGTATATAGTATATATACTATGTTATATACACACTTAGTATATAGTGTATAGTACGTATATAGACGTTCTTTGGATCATTTTTGGTGTTGGCGATAATTTTCAAAGTCGCACCAAGGCTGCACCGTATACTAGGATTTTACCGTTATTTTAACGTTCATACCGATTGCACTTGCTTATTTTTCTAATATATGTTTCATTTTAATTTGTCTAACAGTGCATTTAATAATTGTTACCATATATTGTGCTTAATAATTCATTATTTAGATGTAATTTTTTACATGTTATAATTCTCAGTAATGTAAACTGGATTTTCCCGCTTAGTTTGTTGACGTATATTCGCACTTTTATTTCTTATTTAAAAGAATTAAATAAACAGCATTAAGGAAGTGTAAAATTTTTTCAATGTTATTTGCAAACGCTTGCTATATTTTTTACGTATGTCCTTGTTTCTTTACGTATGTACGAATGTAACGTATGGTAAATTCTGAATTTTTTTTATTCCTTAAAAGTGTAACTAATATATCCTGAATTTCAGTCTTTTTCTGAGCGAAAATTCGTACAGTTCCAAAGTGAAGTGCAGAATTTCATAAGTATAACATCTTACATTTTGAATGCAAACACTGCTTCACATTATTTCGTAATAATTATTTACATATCCTCCATCTATGCCTGTATCAATTTTTTCATCGGGTTATTTATCAATAATTCCTGGTAGAATTAGAAATATATTATTAGAAAAGGTTTTTCCTGTTTTGGATGTTAGGAATGAATTTTAGTCAGCATTTGAAGTTATTTAGAATTCCACTGCAGTGGAAAATATGTTATTTAGATTTATGTTGCATTAAAAATTATTTGAAAGCTGCATAGAAATATTATTTTTAAATGCAAACATTTTAAGTATCAAAATTATTTAAGTATTTAAAAGGTAGCTATTGTCATTGATGATAGATTAATTGACCTGTCAAGGGAAACAAACCAAGACTTCAGTACATAAACAATATATTTTTTATTCTGGTGGGTGAAAATTGTTATTAATGGTGATATAATCAAATAAATAACAAAGAATCTGCAAGTGAAACGTATTTTACCATTTCTTTGAATTTAGATATTTTTCCGAATATTCCAAGCATTTAAAAGAAATATGTTTTACATATTTTGTAACTGTGAATGTATTCGTAGTTCCTGAAGTTCTGAATATATGCAGAAACACATATTTCGGTCTATGATTTAGCTGGCTTAGTAAGTTAAGAAATAAATTTTTCTTTAATATTAACAAATGATTTTATATTAATAAGAAATTGGTACATTTGTAATTCCCTCCAAAAACTCTTTAAGATTGGCAAATACGTACATAAATTTGATTCCCTCCCCCCCAGTATGTGTGACGAGTACGTTCCATTAGACTTCGTGATTATTTTGTAACAGCTCTACTTATTGCCAAAATTGGGTCTTTATGCATATATATATATATATATATATATAATGCATACACCATATATGCAAAGTTATGATAGCTGTTAATATATCATAATTGACTAAACATTACGAATACTGTTTCTCTTTCAAGACATGTACTCTCAAATGTTTTCCTAACAACTTCTGTATTTATTTAGAAAAAATTCTACTGATAAAATACTAAACACAGAAATATTTTTAAAATGGTGTTTAAGAATGCTGTTGATTTTTCAGAGACACAGTAATAATTTAACTGGTTATAACCTTAACAGAGCAGAGATGTCATACAGGAAAAGAAATGCCATTAGAAATGCTCAAATGCCAAATTAAAATATTTGATCATAAAACAAATGTAATTACAGTTAACTTATTTTCGAACTTGAAGATTGATTATCAAGTATAAGTTAATGTTTAATAAAAGAATTTCATGAAAACAACCTAAATTTGAAGTACAATGAAAATAGTAGATTTTATTTTACCAAAATAGCTTAGTACAATGATTTTGTCAATGTATTCTTTATGTTTATTTATGGGAAATTAACAGTATGTAACCTATGTTATGAATATAAAGGTAATTTTTATTTTTAACTCTCGCTTATTAAATATAAAACATTTACAAAAGTTTGAATATTTGGTGTATAATTCGATTTTTCATTATTAAGATTAAATGCCCTTTCCACCGATTACTTTTCTTGATTTAATAAATCTCCTTTTGGTCTTTCTTACACCTTATACGAGTTTCACCCACTTTGGTAATATATACCATGTGAGAACTCTGGAAAACTTAAGCGACTTCTCGTTATGTTTTGGAAATTACAACAGAGGTTTGGAATAGGTGTAAAAAAACCCTTTTATAGACTCGGACAAATTAACAGAGTGCACAGCTTGTTCATACAGAATCAGCCAGCATTTATGGCGTAAATCAAAAGTAACGAAATGAATTCAACTAAGTAACTTTTAGTTAGTCCGAAGGCTACACAGAAAGAAACTGCACAAATTATCTCAGACCTAATATTGTAGTATGATATTCAAATAAATTCTACCATCTAAAACCTCTTCCTCTCAATACTACTGCTTTCTACCTCATTCGAATGCATTCAAAATTAGCATTCTGGCAGGAAAATGGAAAGAAAAGCTAATTATCATAAAATAACTGGTTAATAAAAATAAATGAGAACTCTACAACCTTAATTCACTATTTTAATTTTTATGCAGCCTTTATATTGAAGTATGCATTTGTTTTGGTGTCAATAAACTTAATTCTTTCATTTTTTACCCGATTACATAACATCACATGCAACAGCTGTAAATATGAAAAACACATGCATATATCCAGCAGCATGTTAATTTCTTTTGAATATATGGTGTCTGTCATCTACAAAAGAAAACTGTAAATTCAAAATATAAGATGTGAACATAGGTCTCCTGTTGGATAATATAAGAAAGTCACACTTTCTGGTATTACTATTATAAATAATAAAAAGGTCCTACAAATAATAAAAAATAATAATTAAAAATTAAACACTGTGTAGTAAAAAGCATAACTCAGAAACTTGTTGAAAAATTAACATGTATATCACTTTGCCCGAGTGTTATGGTCAGAATCCCATTCTGTATAATAATATATGCATTTGACATTATTAGGTATTGCTAATTAAATTAACATTTTAATACTTCAATGAAATATTGAGAAAATGAGAAAATTATGCATACTACTTACTATATGATATGAATTTTTTAAAAGTGAGCTAATTAATAAACAAAGAGCAAAATATTTAGTTCCATATTCCGTACGCTGAAGTCTACTTCATGCTTATTATATCATCATTAGTTATGAGGGCAGAACATTTGTGGTCTTCACCTTGCAAAATCATGAATATTTTAATAATATAGGAAAATTTCATATAATGGCCAGTAGCCGAACTGAATGAAATGAGTATTTGAAATTCACTAGAAATTTAGGGTCGTCTAATGTTTAAATATTTCAAGTTTTGGAAGAAACTATTAAAATGTCTTCTTTTTTTGGGGTGGGTTGCTTTAACTGCTTTTGGGCTACAGATTTCAGCCATATAATCTCATAAATAGCATTTAAAGATTAATTTTTTAACCCAGGCAGATCATATTTCCTCATATGAAAATATTGTTCAAAATTTATTCACTGCCTTACTTATTCATTACACACAATATATTCATATACTAATTAACCATATATTAATACAATATTCAAATACTAATAATTAAATCCTTAAAAAAATGTTCCTCTATTAAAAGGAAAAACATTTTAAAATGTCCAATTGAGCAGTATTTGTTTTACCTCAAATTATGTCACTATTGTATTATTCTTCAAATTCGTTATTAATACATGTATTAAGTAAACTCAAGTATTATTTAGAATCGAGGATTAGTGATATGGGATGTTTAGAATGTTCAGGGTTTTATGGAAAAGTACTACTGAATGGTAAAAAGGTTTTTTAAAATTCAAATACAGTAATTCAATGATGTAATATACACATATAATTAATATACACAACAAACTATTAGTGTATGAAATGCATGACAGAGCAAGAATGAAAACATACATGAATTTACAATAACATAAGTTGCAAAATAAACAGAATACAGGAAAACTCGCATAAATTTACAATAATATGAAACAATTAAGTGTTATGAGTAATAATATTAGTCAGATTTTTCCTTATAGTTAAATCTTCATTTTCATTGCTCTTTTAATATCTTGTGTTGGTGGTTGGCCTGCACGCATTCTTTAAGCGATAATCTCTGTAGCACTTCATCAAACCCTAAATTGTTGAAACAAACATTACCAAATGCTAACTTGTAATGACATTAGTACATGCATCATAACAAATACACAATGAATATTAAGAAAATGTTAATGTACCAATATTTCTTTTTTCAGTAGTATCAATTCTTGAAATATCATAAAAGAGGAATTAGACATTTTTGATTAAACATTCAATTATGCATCTATCAATTTCAGTGTTATAGTGTGGCACCAGGGTAACTATGCGAGACACACTAATCCCCTCAAGTATTTCTGATTTAAAAAATAATTTTGGCAGTAACTTGTAAAGGCTAAAAAATTATTATCAAAAAGATACAATTCTTAAGTAATTACGTATATTTTGCAGAAATACTTTGGAACTGTTTGAGCTGATATTCGTGAGAATCCTTGAGTAATTTTTTGAATGCAGAATAGTTTAACTGAGAAACAACAGAATGCAATCAAATGATATCCCTAAATATTATTTCATTTCACTTTCTAATGCATGCATAATAACATTAATTAAGAATTTAATAAAAACATTAAAAATAATTACATGAAGCAAGATCTCTAAAATTTCAAAATAATTAATAATTCATATAATAATTCATATAATTAACATCTAGTTTAATATCTGCAATACATTATTAACTCATCATATTTTCATAAATTTAACTTTACAATCTAAGACTAATTACAATAAAGCATACTTTATGACACAAGAATATGAACTTCCAGATAATGTGTATCATTTAGTCTGAGATTAAAAACTATGCTAGGAAACATTCTGGAAAACCACATTTAATACGTTTTAAACTATTTTACTTTCTTAGATAATCTTATCAAAATTATTAAATATTCATCAATCTTTTGATCGTCAGTTTCTGTTACCTGCCAGCGAGGTAGAATGTATTCACCAAGACACAAAGAATATGTATTATATACATGTAAAAAATAGAAAATACAGTGGCTTTGCTCTGCACGAGCATGCAACCTATAATTAATTTACTGCAGTTTCAGGATCTTACCCTAGACCAGTACTTTCGAGAACATTCTGGCATGTTATATAATCGCTAGTACACATACTGAATACGTGCCATTTTTCGTCAGACTGCTTTCTTCTACCGCTACTACAAGACCTTGCAGCTGCTCCTCCCATCTTGTTCTTTCCTTTGTTAAAGCAGATATGACGTAAAGTCGAAATTTAATCTTACTTAGTTTAAATCAATATTGAATATATAATTTTGAGAATTTCATCTAAAGGCAAAATTATCTGCTGGGAGAATTGAATAAAGATGCTAAATCCTTCTTTGTCGTCATTTTGCAACCTTCTATCCAGCCATAACAATGCCCGGCCTATGATGTAGTTATATTGTCAAGCTTTGGTCATTCCTGTGTCTGCCAAAATATTACATATACACGTATGAAAATTATTAATATAAGCTACATAATGTAGCTTATATTAATAATTTTCATACGTGTATAATTTTCTAATGATTGTTTTGTCACAGTAATTAGAATAAAAGTCTGAAATATTGCCGTGTCTTGCAAAATATCAAGACAAACAAATGCCGTGTGATAAGGGTCTCAGACATCATTACTTACATTTCACTTCCAGAAACAAGGGTCAAAATTTTCCACTGCCATTCACTGTACCAATGCCTGAAATTAAAAAAAATCATTTTATAAAAATCTTTTATAAAAATTTTAAAAAAATTTATAAAAATTTAAAAAAAGGATGATTTAAGTATTGAAAAATCTTAGATCATAACTTGGTCATACACACAAAATATATTATTTTTTATACCAATAAAATAATATGTTGTTCAGTGCTGAATGAATTATTTAACAATAGGAGAGGGTCAATGGTTGTGAAATCACATCATCATAATAAGAGAATTTATAAAAAATGAAATAAGGGGTTTTATTTTAATTTTATTTAGATTTTATTATTTAGTTAAGAATAATTATCCTACTAATTTTAATTCATATATTCAACTCTGAAACACACTTTCTACAACTTATCTTTGGCTACTATAGTCTGTGTAGTCAGCTTGACAGATACAGTCAGCAAATGATGATTGACAGTCATAATTGTTATCTTGTCTTCCTGGTACATGTGCAGTACACGTACATGTTTTCCTACAACTTGCATGATTGCATACATACTTTTCACTGCAGAAATATACAATTTTATGAAGAATTAATTTGCAATAATATATAGCACACATGAAAACAATCCAAGCATACTTGATATTAAAGTGCAATGTTATGTAATCATTGATGAAAATTACATACATCAAAATATACTTTATTGTTGACTTTACTATTACTTTAGGATTATTAAAAATCATCATCAATTTCTTTATGCTGTACAATCATCTGCCTTTTAAAAATAGAACTTGTTACATTTAATATTTCAACAGGTTTTTCTATTCATTAGATATTTGATAATATAAGGAGTTAAGTAAATTTGAACTATTTATATTTTATTTTTACCAATTCTTTACAGTTATACCACAATTCATTACGTTATTTTATATCATATTAACTTCAACCAAAATATTTCAGCACATTTTGAGATAAAAGACTCAAGTACCTTGCATCAGTTTTAGCTGTAATAAAATTACGCTGTACATACTAATAACTTTCTTCTTGAAGTTTCTCGAAAATGATGTTTCTTTTCGAAAAAATTAAAACAGTAAAGAAACAAATTATTTCTTAAAACATCTTTCTTAATGCTACATTATATAGAAATTTAGGAAATGTTAAAAAATGTTAATGAACTATATATGTGTTAAAATACAATATATCACATATTGTACATATAATATATCAAATTTACTGAAATGGGAAAATATATACATACCTGAAAGCAATCTTGCAATAGCGTTTGGTTTGAAGCTCGCGCTATCCACTGGAGCATCTGCATTTACGCTGACTTCCTTTACCCATTTTTTGCACTCTTCAATCGAATTTAAACTTGATCGTATCGTTCAACTTTCCAGTTGTTGGAGCAGTACATGAAAAAAATCTAATTTTACACAGTAATTACTTTACATTGCGCATATACTCTACGAAAACTTAAATGCCGGATTTGTTTACAATCAGATGGCGGTACATCTATCATATACCGTATTTATCCTCTTTTCAAATCGCGCCAACATAATAATTACGCCAAATTTGTTTCTGGGCATGCGCAGTATGCGACATTCGTTTAACACTGTTCAACTCAATGTGCGGTCTGCCTTTACGCATCCTGGATCTCTACGAACCACGCACACTGCGAGCTGTATACTTCTCATCGTCCTGTTGGTAGATACCATCATTCTGAGGAAAAACAATTTTCAACAATGCCGTTTCGGAAATACTTTCACTCTTGACCTGAAAGCCAATGATGATGCCCTTTTGGACATCAGATAAATTGCTCCGGTTCTACATTACGCCAACGATTGCAATCCTTTCTGATTCCATGGGACACTCTTTATATACGCTCTACTGCAATGTAATGCCATCTGTCTTCTGTGATGGATTATTTAACGTTGACGTCGAAAGTAGGTGCTTAGGATACACAGTCCAGTCACACTAGTGTGACTGAACTGTGTGATTGTCCAGTCACATTAGTGTGACTGGACTTAGTATATTAATTTTGTCATTGCAGTAGCTTCCTCCTTAAATATAATTCGAATATCGAAGTTTGAATCAGAATATGCTTACTTATAGCTTTACATGATTCTAAATATCAAACTAAAAAAAATTAAATCTATGCGATCCCTCCAAGCAGACTTCCTTATTTATAACTCCAAAATAACCCTTCTATTAGAACTTTAATTTTACAGTGCTGTACTACTTCATTTGCTTAGACATATTTCAAGATGTACGTGTGTATACTTAAAGGTATAATGATAAAATTTTTGAACGTCTACGCATATATGGCAGGCCGCTTGGAAGGATAGAATATGTTGTATGTTTTTTCATAAGGAGCCTTATTGCTAGTTACTGTTAATATAAAAATAACGATAACTACTTACCATTTACCCGGCACTAAACTTATGTATGAAATTATATGTTATAAAATAGAAAAGGAAATACTTGTCTATTTTTCTAACCCTTTATCATCCAACGTTCGAACACTTGCTAGTTAACTATTCGTCGCAATATCCAAACCCATCAATTGTCTAGCCATCTCATCACCGAGAACGTCGTGCAGGATTTACGATATGGGCAGACGGATTTAACCCGTGCAAAGAAAAGTGATATCCAATTATGTTGTTTTCTCCAGCATTCCGACTCAGGTTCAGGTCTACAACACCCGACTACCCTAACCAGCAATCTAAGCAAGATGGCTGCCTGCAAAATATAAAAATTAATCTTATACTCTGCATCTCATTCTCTGTTACCATAAATTAACCAACCTCGTATACAGATTTACCTTTGCATGTAAGTCTGTAAACGAGGTTATACGCTTGAATATTATGCATGATAATAATATGAATTGGGAAAAAAACAAATAAAAGAACAGTTTAAAAAGCGGTATGTTTTGACTTGGTGTAAAGAAATTAATCATCACCTTGAAAAGAAGTAAATGCTTAAACAACTTTTAGTATATTCGACACTTCGAGCTTCGTTCAAATCCTAAACAAGAAAAAATAAATCATTCCCTTCTAGCAAAAGTACCAAAAACGAAACAAAAGCACCAAAAAATGTAATTTACCGTATATAAATGTATGCGCCGTCGGAAGAAAAGTATTTTGAAAAGCTAGCAAGAACAAGATTCGAACCACCTGCGAGATAAAGAGAAATAGAAAAATAAATAAGCAAAAGCACAAAATACCCTTTCTTCCACATTCTGTGGGTCTTTATTTTCCCCTTTATCCTCTCGATCGCGAAAAAAACAAAAAGGGGAAACACTCGGGATATAATGGGAATCCATTTCAATGAAACAAAGCAGGAAAACATGTAATAAAAAAACGAAATCCATACTGCCACTGTTTCTGAATGATGCATTATTTGCATCGACCACTCATTACAATCGACAACAAGCCTACCCCCTCCTTTAAGCCGAAATACAGGAACCCATACACGAAGCAAAATAAAATAAATAATATAACTAGAAGAACCAGTTGCGTGGCAGGGTGGGATCTTCAGAAAAATTTTCTTCGCCGTTTGAAAGTCAAAATAGACGCGCAGCTGCTGATGTATAAGGAGACGGCCTTTACTGCATATCAATAAAGCACATTACATTCTCATTATCCGTACTCTAGAACGAGACGAACAGTTTTGCAGAGAATCTTCCCCTGTCTCCCTTTTTCTTTTTATTCCCTTCGAAAACAACAGCAAGTTCGAAATCGAACAGGTTGGATCCCTTGTGTTAAGGATTGCTCCTACTGTTTGCTTGCTTTTCTTTCAAACAAGAGATGTTCTATTCAGAGTTAGTTCAGGAATTTCATCAAGTCATGTAACAATAACCAATGTAAATCACATAACAAAGAATAAAATTGCCACTACTGTTCAAGAATTGTAGGAAAGAAGGTGACACGCTGATCAGTACATTGGTTATAAGTGGCGACCGTATCGTTTTGTTTACCATATCGTTTTGTTTGTTACTAGAGCACTTAAAATATCATCGAACCTAAATTCCATTGGAGCGATCGGCGGCGATGTGAAAGGAATAGGAGACACCCGAATACATCTCTCAGTAAGTTCTCCGTCAAAAGTGGGCCGTCCACTCTTACCTTGTAAGATCAATGGAGGGCATAATCATCTGATTTGTGGGTGTTATGAATTCGTAGATGAGATTTAGATTAACAATACAACACGAACAGAAATATCTACGAATACTAGATATTATATCAACGTCTAATATTCAAAATTATTAGGCTATGTACAGCTAGTCATATGTAGTACATAATAATAGGACATAATATTTTAAGTCAGGCTATCTAATAGAGCATAGCAATGGCTCTTGATAAAATTAAATAATAGATATTAACAGTTTAAGCTTCGAAATTTTTCCACTTGCATGCCATCTATAAAAAGCATCACAGACGCCTAACTGCAGATGTTACAGAACATCCTATATCGATCACCATACAGGGTCTCTAGGGTCTATAGGGTTAAACTAAATACGTTTGTTGAACATATAATTTTTATCCGCATTATTCGTCTACTTTTCATTAAGTTTTCAAAGATCTAGGTAATATTTAATTTCTTCTTTTGTATCAATCATGGATTGATCTATAGATTCTACATTAAAAGTCCAAAGTAGAATTTAAATCAGCGTTCAACACTATTAAAACGGCATTTAAAATTAGAAGAGATTATCTCAAACAAATAAATATAAGGGAATACGTAATCTGTGATAAAAATGTGAGTATACACTTTTAAGGTAGCCTTGAAAGGCTTGGGATAAAAAGAAATTTGTCTTTACGTAGATGCGGTAAAACCTGAAATTGAGGTTGATACTTTTCTTTTTGTTAAATGTAACAATCATTCGAAGATTTTATGTCTCTTAGACATGGAGATTCATCTTCTTAAGACCTGAGGAATAATTGGATGAAACATGTCCCATGTTAAAATCGGCATTAGGTTGGAGTTAATTTTATAGAACATCTGTTAATTTCCAAGAAGTCAGCTTCCTCTTTTTCATAAAGCAAAAGTAAAATACGTTTTAGCTTTAAGAATAAAGGATTTTGTGCCTGATTTCCTTGAAACTGATAGATTTTTTTATAAAAGTACCATTAACTTGTGATTCATTTTTTCTCTAACCCTAAACATTCCAAAATGTCTACAAATTTTCTGATTGATATTTCTATCATTTGCTGCTCTTTGTCTGCTGTATTTCCATTTGCCTTATTTATTATTGAACAAAATGAATGAAACAAATAAAACACGCGTCGAAACACTTTCTACGCTAAAATAAAATACTTAGAAGGACAATTTTCTGGATACATCTTTTAGAATATGTATTTTAATTATTATTAGCAAATAAATATTTTTTCTGATATGATGGAACATTTAGCTCCATTTATTTTTATTTACATAAAAAACCGCAATAAACTGCACTTTATTTTATGCTATTAATATATATATATGTGATGTATCAGCTTTAGTCGTAGCTTAAATAATCAGACGATACGTTTTAAAAAAATCAGGATCCATTCATTATTATTCAGGAGAAACAGCAGTTACAAAAATCAGATATCCGGAGTAAATAAAAAGAATTACTAATAACTTTTTGTATGAAGTTTACTGCATCGTGACATTTAAGAAGAAGCCCCGATATTCCTTTTGCGAGTCCTTTTATAGCCTCTGGAAAGGCGGAGCTTCCAAGAAATGACGTCAGCCTCGTCAGCCAATCCAGTTCGCTTTAAACATTTCAAGAACATTCTATAACTGTACGTGTAGAGAAGGCAGGAAAAACAACTTGACTACGGGGCTGCGGATTTAATTCCACGTACTTTCAAATAAGAGAACGTCGCCATCAAAAATGAAAAGAACATACAGTTAGAATTTTAAGTGTATTCTTGATTATGGAATTTTATTATTACATATATATATATATGCTTTGCATTCGCTTAAATATTAAGCTCTGAAGAGTGGAAGTAAAACTACAACCATAACTCTTTTTTTTCTTTTCTTTCTTTTTTTTTTTTTTTTTTTAATGCCGTCTTTTTGTTCTGCGCAAAGTAGTATAACACGAGGGTTATGATAAATAAATATAACGCACTAAGGCTGAAGAAAGAAAGAAAAAGGATAAAAATTAAGTAATAAATAAATGAAAACTAATATTTTATAAATCCAAATTTCGAACGAAATTCTGAAAACATGAAATTGTCTTTTCATGCAGCAAAAGTTTAGAAAGCATTAGTGTTTAAGAAGCACACAAGTCTTTTAAAGTATTGTAAAGTATTTTCTTCTGGTCGGAATGGTGAATACTCTAAGGAAGAACATGACTAACACCTTCATTGGTGCTATCGCAGCTGCACAGAGCACTTAGAGCAGTTCCAAATCGCTTCAAATAAGTCTTAAAATTGACATGTTCAGACAACATTAGATGTAGTTCAAATTCATGATAGTATGTTTTCTATAAAAATGGTTCCTGTGAGAAGATGGAACATTAAATCAGTAGGAAACTTTGTTAATTTCACTATCCTTCTTATTTCCAAAATCTCCATAGCTCATAAACATAAGGAAAATGAATATGAGCTTTTAGATTTTAAGGTAATTTCTCCCGTCTTGTGTAATTGAATGCATGTTCAGTTAGAATCAGGAGGTCCAAAGTTCAAATCTCCTGGGAGAGAACTGCTTACGCTTTTTTGTTATTTGCTTCGATAATTACTTAATCGCTTTATAATTAGCGACTGAACTAGAACATGGTAGACGATAATTAGTCACCATCTAATTTTTCTAAATAGGTCACCATCTCCTCAGACACCCCTTAAGGAGGGCGACTGTATGTTACTTTCTCCCTCCTTACAGCTTCCCTTCGTGATGTAATTGAATCGTGTCCAGTTAACATTCGAACAGACCGAAGTTCAGAACCTGACGAGGGCACTGCACATTTTTCCTGTCTCCTGTTTCGACAAAACCAATGATTTTTAGAAGATTAATAATTACTTGAATTTCAACTTCTTTCAAAAGCTTCTCTGACATATTAATTTCGTACAATAACTTTAAAGAGGAAAGAAAATCTTTACACATTAAAAAAAACGCTAACTCAAATTAACACAGAAACTCTGAATACATTTCATGACGGGATTTATTTCTGTAATATCTTTGTTGTTTATAATACTTTTTTTTTCTTTTTATAATTATTTCCTGAAAATCTTTGCATTAAAATTCTAATAATTTATTATTTAATAGTATTTATTATTTATACACTTACGTTTTTGTATCTAAGAATTTACATAATTCTTTTTAAGAAATTTTTTTTACAACTCTGTACAAATCTAATCTGAATGCAGTTCTAAAGCGTTATTTAACTGTGATGCGGACAATAAAGGTTTATTAAAATATTTCCAGTCCCTATTATACTTGTATGAAAGAACATTAATGTGGTCATTTTGCTGACACCTATTTCCCCGAAAATATCTCCACAAAGCCGATACAAAAATAGATCATTCTTCTATTGACTCGCCATCCAAAGAAAAAAACGCATCAATCCATTTTGACCATTGCCTAGAGAAAATTTATCACAGCTTCACAAAGCCTGTTGACACAAAATTCAACATCCATTCCTTTTTTGAAGAACATAAAATATCTTCAAAATATATAGATATAAAAGTTACCGTTTCCAGGCGTGGAAGAAATAGCCGACTCAAACTTGTTGCCCCTTGAATAGGAAAAGACAGGTTCATAATAACGTCTTCATGATAGAAGCAACATTTAAGAAATTTTTTCTGCTCTTTTGTTGAGCTTAAATCTGTCCTTTAATAAATGGTCCGAGGTACTTTTTCTGTCGATGGACGAACGGACGCTGTGTCAATAAAGAAGTGAGTTTTCGAAAACGTGATGGCATTCAAACATTCCTTGATGTTTATTTCTTAGTGAATAGCCCTGCATTTTGCGCAGCTTTTGAAGCGGAAACAGCATCAAATTTTTATGAGAGGCTACAGGAAAATGTTAGAATTTGACATGTAAGATAGCTGTCGTTAGATACTTATTTATATCACGTACATTTTCCGATTTCGAGTTTTCAATTGCCTGAATGATTTTCTTTAAGGTGTTTCTTTATCGTGTTAACAGCTAAGGTAGGTATTTTAGTAGATTAGTTGCTACATAAAATTAACGTCAGAAGCAAATCTTTAAATCTGTACATCGGGATAATGCTTGTTATACATAAATATTTTTACAAAGTTTTAAATGAGTCGCTTCTTTGAAAGTGGTGTAAGTCTATTTTGACAAAAATTCTTTAATGATAACAGTGAATGCTATCTTCTGTGAGCTCATTATCTATAAACAGTTTCCAAAAAAAAAATCCTTCAAAACTTTCATCATTTTGTCAATATAAATTTGCGTAGTTAATGAAATTACAAATACAATTACTTTGAAAGTGGTGCAATTCCAAAGATATTTAGTTCAAAAATTATACTACATAACTTCTCTACTTCGTTTTTAATGTCGTTCGTTCGTCGTGTGGCAACACTGTTAATGACATAAAAATTTTTGTTCGTTCGCTGGAATTTTGGCACTTCGCCTGTTTATTGTAGAGTATAAAACTTAGTATAGAAATACTAATGGTGACGAAGTAAAGGGTTTTAAAAGAACGAACTATATGCAATGCTGCATAAAACTTCATTTGATGAAAATGCGGAGTTTAAGACACTAGAGTTATTCCCCAAACAAGGAAAACCACGAAAATTTGAAAATAAAATACTAGCATCTTTGTATCATCATGTCAGACCCATCACATCCAAAAAATTCAACGACATGATGGATATATTACCTTATATTCCTCCAATACATCTTGACTATTTTCAAAATTTAATTAACTTGACTTAAACATATATTAATAAATCATTATTTTAAAAATTAAAAATAACATATATTAATAAATCATTGAAAATTATTTCATGCTTATATGCATGATATTACTACCGTTTTAATTTTTTTCTTCTTATTTGCACTAAATCAAAGGTGAAGATGGGTCGAAACCTTAATTTTCTCAAATTCAAAACCGAAAAGGCTCTTGAATCTCTCGAAATCTTCAAACGAGAATAATATGAAGAAAAAAAAACAGGGAAACTTTTTCTAAAATTTAAATGTTTTAAAGAAGGAAAAACTTGAAGTCTATACTTACTGAAAAACCTATTTAAAATCGCAGTTTAAAAAAATCCATTTTTCCTTGTTAGAAAGATACAAATGTAGTAAGTAACTAAAACTCTTGAATATCTTTAGATTAATTCTCTCAAAATAATTTGAAAATAAGTTTTACAATAATATTTCTAATTTCTTTAAATATTTCGAAATTCAACAGCCATGGCTGAGTGGTTTCAATTTGTAGACAACTGAAGTCATCGCACGTTTCAGCATTTATATGCTTGCTGTTATTGAATTCCTCGCAAATTTTTAATTTTGTATAATTTTTTGTAATGTTGAAAAAAATTGCTAAAGGACAAACTAACGCGAAGATTGCCAAATTCTATTTTTTTTTTTTTTTTTTTTTTTTTTTTTTCCTGTATTAAAAGTATATGCAGAATTTGCAGGAATTACAGCTTATAAAATCTTTTGCCTGAAAAAAGTCTTCTATGAGTAATATTGGTATAGAATTTGAAATAATTACGGCTACTACATGTTTTTGAGATATAAAGTGGCTGAAACGTACTTGAGTCTAAAATGGTAAAATGGTGTATTTGAACTATAAATTCGTAATAATATATAACTCCAGAATAGCTGTATAGAGTAAACGTAAATCGAGAATGCAACTTAGATATCTATAGATTTTGAGGATTAAAGTTCTAACCACTATAATTTGTAAGTACGAGTATATACAGGAGATATACTTTTAACTTGTTACAAAACTCAGCTTGTTGCTTAATTTGAAGTCACTAACAGATTTACGTTAGGATCAGACTTTCAGGTGAATAGAGAAAAAATGCGTTTTAACATCAGTAAGATGCTGCAACTTTGTTAAGTTTCATAATTGTCAGTTTGTACCCTTACCAATTAAACAAAACCCGCACTTTAAGACTTATTTTAATAATTCAAATTTTTAAAAATGCTGCATAATATTAGCCCTTGGAAGTAGGTTTTTATAAGGCTGCAGTAAGGGCTGCAGTAAGCCGGTATAAACATAAAAAACGTTTATAGAGTTCTTGAAGTTTCATTCGTGATATTTTATAAAGATATATTTTGATGATGTTAGTTTTCAACAAATAATAACACATAACAGAACTATTTATGACGAAATATTAAATACTGAAAGTATATATTAAGATGAAGTACTTTGGTATAAAAAATAAATGCTGATACCTTTGTGATTCTGAGTGCAGTCGACAGTCAATGAAAAGAAATTAAATGAGAATATTCAATGAAAAAATTAAAATAGCTACTTCTAAATAATCTAGCAGGATTAAATTTTAAGAAAATAACCGATAGCTGTAATTAAATTTTAGCTTATATAAACCCGTTAGCAGCCAAGGAGAAAGCTAGTCTGAAGGTGAAGGTCTCTGAACTTTAGTTTGACCCAGGTTCCAATCCCACCGAACGAAATGACTGCTTTAGAGCTTTCATGTTTCTTGCCATTCGTAACGTGAATAATGCCCAGTTTCTGTTAGAAAGTCATCCACGAAAGCATTTTTACTCTTGAGCAAATAATTCTCCAGGGCTAACTTAAAGAACGCCGTGCTTTACGCTAGTCAATGAGCCTAACATAAGCACATCAGGCAATGCGCCCCCATATCTGCAAGAGTCTTTAGTCTGCCTCTATTTTCGCAACCGTTGGTCGCAGATATATACTTCCAGTTATAAAAATATTTTAAATAATACAAAGATTCCTATTTTTGGCATTCTTAAGTCTAAAGATATCGATCTTGTCAAAATGTCGAAATCTAACTTTTTAAATGGTTCTATGGTCCTCATTCTTACATTTAAAAATACTTTGTTATAAAAAATAAGACACAAGTCAATATTTTTCACAATAATCTGCATAGAAATGCTCGTCACCGGATTTCTTAACGCCAGAAACATTTTCCTAAACTGATATTTTATATTTATTTACGGACACATACAACCATTTCGTTCTTCAATTTATGTGCCACCAATAAATATGATTCCTGACTTTAATACCAAATATCTTGGTCAATTTTTGTCTTAAAGGAGTCTCACTTTTTATGTTTTATTTTTTTAAATGACTGCAAAATTTCCCTTATTATATGTATTAGAAATATGATATGTATGGGAAGAGGAACATGTAAAAAGTTAGATTACGTAATTTTTACAAAATTTGTGTAATTGGAACTATGGGTCTTTGAATTTGGAGTCGGTTGTGGATACGGTGTAGAGTTACATGTATGACTTCACCTGCCTTTTACGGTATTTTCTTTCCCTACACAAACACTTTATAGCATTTAAAAAATGTACAGGTATCTTTGAAGTACTTCACATTTACCTATTAATTTTTTAAATTAAAGAAATTTTATACTCACCTACATGGAATTAATGAAATGACTATATGGCATAAAATGGAACACGTTTCAGTTCATCTTTCTCTGCTCATAAACTATCTCAAAATACACATTTAATCAAATCCGATACAAAACGCCAGCAGAGCCCATCTGTGACCATCCCTGATTAGGTCCTCCCTCTCCGATACCAGGCAAACAAGAAACCGGGAGAAGAGGCAAACGGATCTATAAATTAAGAGGATCCCATGCGGGTCTCTAATTGAAACGGTTCTTTTTTCTTTCCTCTTTCGTCCCTAGTAAAAAAGAAGCCATCTGTTACGCCTTTTTGCTTGTTGATCCGTAGGCATCACTTCCCGATATCACTGCTATCGAAGATTGAATATCGGCTAATTTCCTTCGCCGATTTATACCGCAATTTGAAGCTTTCGTTCTGTATATTCATTTAAGAAAGTTTCATTTTTGAGATGTACGAAAGCTACTTTTTTTTCCTATATATAAAATACTATATTTCCTCTTGAATTCCCCCCCCATTTATTTTTACTAATTTTAGCGGGCAAGAATTTAGATTGGAAAATTATGCGAATAATTTGATTTCCGGAAGGATGCGGTTACAGTAAGAATATAATAAACGAAAAGCAGTCATGAATAAATGCAGGTAACTATCACAATATTATTTCTTTTCAAAAAAACCTACATTTCAATAATTATGCGTAATAATAATATTAGCATTAAAATATCTAATGAGATATCTTCATTTCTATATCCTCTAACTTAAATCTCGGCGTTCTTGTCGTTGCCTCTGCTACTCCTTAGGCCCCAAAATCATCCATAAATAATTAGAGAAGATGAATGCTCAGCACTTCGCAAAATCGTAGTCAATGTTAGTTAATATTTGCTTAGCTGTAACTGTCTGGTTCTTGTATTAGGATGACATGAAGTTCAATAGTTAGAAGGGAAAGTTTTGTCGATACCTTCGCAGATAGTTTGCGAGAACTTGTCATTGTTAGTGAGACGAAAACAATCATTACGTGGACGAATCAGTTTTAAAATTTATGAGAGCTTATTCTCTACAAGCATTGAGGAAGGCGAAAATTAAGCAGTATCTTCTTAATTTTCAGAACTTGGCGCTAAAACGCTTGTACAGTCATTAGGTCTTTTTGATGCTGGAGACGGGCAAAATGAGCAATGCCCTCGAAACTTTCCAGGACTCGAAACTGGACCTCTCCGAATACGCGCCGAGTGGGCCACGAAGGCATGATATGATACAACACGAAAGCATGGTACAAGGAGGAAGAAAATAATTTATAAGCTAAGCGTAAAAATACGCAATGGGGAATACGCAAGGAAATGCGGAGATACGTAAGAAGGGTTATTTATATTTTAGGAAAGAACTTCGAAACCATTTTGAGAAAAATTAATTAAATCCAAAAAAAAAAAAAAAAAACTAAGGTTTATAAGGTGCAGCATCCTACATGTTAAAATAAAGTTGGAATTAAAACATAAAAGAAAACATTAAAGTAAAATATTCGATCTACAGGAACATCTAAGATATTGAAAGTAAATGAAATACACACTACAGAAAGTCTATTCAGTGGTAGGATTCAAATATTTCAAGAAATGTTTCACTGCCTAAGCAATTTATAATCAACATCTAACTGCACAACAAATAAATTTCAAGAAAAATATTACAGTTAAATTTTAACAACCAGTTCGCCGAAATGACAAAGTATTAGGAAACGATTCTATTGAATGAATGCAAAGTGGCTGTGTCTTATCGTTGCATCTGTTATAACGATGCAGATATGTGGAGGTGTGTTAATGAAGTTAATCCACCACGATGAAAAGAACTATTGTATTTTATATGAAATCAGTGCTTTGTCCCCTTTCTGTAAATTAGTAAATATTCTTTCAAATTTAAAAATCTCACGCTTTTTGTCAGTCTGGAGCAGCGGTCGTCAACTCTTAGAACTTCACGGACCACTATATATATATATATATATATATATATAATTTTATATTTGGCGGACCACTAACGTGAATTTAACAAAAGAAGAACTTAAATCAGACATTAAAAGCAACTTATTAATACGCAAAAACAACACTCAGCTTCCCAAGTTAATGTAATTTTCGAAACATTTGGTGTTCAGCAGCATGTCTTTATGGGAATTCAGTCTACGCCCTTGATTATGAGTAACAATTAAAACACTGTTAATATCTCACTGATACAATTATTTCGTTCACATTGAAAAATTATATGAGAAGTACAAAAACCTTACCTTCTTCAATCTTACCTCTTCAATCTTTACAAAAATCTTCACATTTCCATATCACTGAAAAGGAACGAAAAGCAAGAACAAAACGGCAAACGCAAAGCATTATAAATAAACTGAAAGTGTTATGCCGCCAATTTTTAATTATTGTAAACTTAATAATCATCGCTTATTCAGTAATGGCGCCATCGATCAATAGTTAGATAAAACAAAAACGGAAACTTCCAGTGATGTAATTATAAACAAGAACGCAAATGATTCTCGTAAAATTCCATTAAGTTGAATATTGACACGGAGAAAAACTGTGTTGTTAACGACTACAATAGTATATGTTTGTAATTCAAAAGGAACGAGAATCCCAGTTCTAGCTATTATTGATAACAGCAGCATATCCACGGATGCCAACTCTCACTTTCAAATGTCGCCAGATACACCTGCAAAAGTAGCTAAAAAGTCGCTAAATTCAGAAGGAATTTCGATAAAAGTAGTAGCTAAAATTTTTAAAAAAGGAATAATCCATATTCCATAATAGGTTTTTGTTACTCGTCATTTTTTAAACAGAATCTTCATAAAAATATAAATAATATCCCAATTTTTCTGTGGACCATCAAAAGGTTTTCTTGGACCACCGGTTGGCGACCGTTGGTCTACAGCATTATTCTGGACACAATAGTAAGTAGAAGATTTCCTGGATCTGAGAGGCCAGCATAAGATCGTACAATTTTAGAACATTTTTAATGTATGAAGAGACAGATTTATTTTAATAAAATAACAAAGCTATGGACATAAATACAACTAGAGGAGAAAGTCATTTAACATTCTCAAAACAATAACTTACATCAGTTCTATACTAATAATTATTCATAAAAGTTTAAATTCCCGTATCTGGCAGCTGAAGAGTCTTTAAATTCTGTTTCACAAAACCCTTGCATTCCAAGTAGATTTTATAGAAGTTTCACGTGTTAAAACCAAAATTCCTAAGAATTTTTAAAAAAGAATACAGACAACAAATCTAAATATGTAAATTAATTAAATTAGTTTTTTGATTCTATTATAATTTTTATTTAAAATAATAGAATGCAGGAGTGAAATAATGATTTTCCTTCCTTTCCCACATTAAATACGCATTAAATTTATGAAGTTACCCTTTTTTTAGCATTTGCTTTTCAGAGCATAGTAGTAATGTCACAAAATAAATTATACTTTCATAGATTCAGAGATAATGTAAACAGTTCAAAAGTCATCTTGACCACTTTAAGTTATCTCACATAGTTTGTTAACGTTTCTGTTTAGTTAGATAGTTTAGTTCCTTATAACAAAAAGACATAAACATTTGTAAAGCCTACATCTACACTCAAAAATGTTTAGTCTAAGATTTAGACACTTTTGAAGTCTGCATTGTCTTTTTATAACAAAAAGATATAAACAATTTTAAGTTTGCATTTTTTAATTCTTCTTTTGCAGTCTACATTTAGTTTGCATTTAATTAATTTTGAAGTCTAGATTTAATCATTTTTAAAGTCTACAATTAATACTGTCGTTGATAAAGATAAGATTTGAGTCATCGATATGATATCCAGCTAAGAATTAGGTAACATTTGAAGAATAAACGAATTGTTATAATAACAATGGTAAAACGTTTCAGTTTCCCGTTTTTATAAATCAGTTTTTTTTTTTAACGCTCGAAAGATGTCATTGTTTTCAGTACGTAAAGTAAACAGCGTTGCTGTAAAATTAGGAACTGTTGAAAACCCACAAGCTATCTAGAAATAACAGCTTTTTTAAATGTTTGATTTTTACCTGTTATGTATAAGTTGTCAACCAAGAGCTATAATATTCATAATTAGAAAATATTACCGAAATATATTCCACACCTTTAAACTAATAGCTATAGTCTAGTTTTTCTGCTTTGGCAGACTGCCTTTGCTTTTTGAGAACGTTGTTTGATTTTCCTTTCATGTTATAACAACACATTCTGTTTACCTATAAATTGCCTACACTTTTTTCTAAAAATCGCTTCTGCGATTCATGATTTTTATGTTTCTAAAAAATAAAAAATATGAATACTTTCTTAAATTTCGATTGTTGAAGTAACTACTTTACTTCGCAAAAGTAGCTCGTTGTGTCGCCAGTTAATATTTTTGTGTAGGCTTAACTCTAGAATGCATACAAGACTGCAACCAACACTAACTGTTTTTAAAATCTGTCGTTTTTGTGCAAGGATTGATCAAAACAACATCTGTTTACATTCTTAATGTTTGTCTGCTACATTCAACACTACCTCAGTTTCGTTATTGCTCACCAAATCTGTTTCCCATAAAGCGAAATGGGTCATCCCCGAATACACTAAAAAAACCATAAAATGCATATCTAGTTGCACGTGTTCATTCTTATGAGCTTCTCTTCCAGCTCCGACAAACATTTTCGACAAGTAGCTAATCGCACGCGACAAGTGTCCCCAAACTGGTTAATTCCTGCAGGTACTGAAGAGATAAACGTGTGTGAGTGTTTCGCTCATTGGCGGGTTGGGAAGTCGATTAACCCATTAAATTTGCATATAAATCTAAGATAAATATACCACTCCACACGCGACTAGGAAAGCAATTAGTGTCATTCGCGCTTGATAGATGGCTCTATTACCCATCGGCGCTTCATCTCCGAACAAGAGGTGTGTGTGTATGTGCGTAGTGCATTGGTTTCTTTTTCACTTGTATGCATTTGTCATCTGGAATGTTTTCTCAATACATTTCAGAGTGCTGTAGTGGTGGGATGGGAGATATTTTCTGTCATTATGATCCCCTGCAGCGAATGATGACCATTCCCGGTACCTTCATGAACCTGCTTATGAGAGTGATGAATGATCTTCGCATTAAAATTTAGCCTCTAACAAAGCATTTAATTACACAATAGTAGAAAAATAATACCGAATATTTAGCATTATATAAACGCTGGCAACCCTTTTAATGACCCATTGTAAATAATCGCTTTTAGTACTACCTTCACTGTTGTGCATATGTCAAAAATGTTTAATATCTTTCGCTGCCATCATTAAATGTCGATAAAGATACGTATCAGATGTTTATTAACGTTAGTGGGACTCTTGAATAAATTATTTAATTAACAGAGATCATTCATTTTCAGTAGAAAAAAAATCTTTTTTGACAGTGGTGGGCAGTAGCCATTAGAAGCGTTTGCCACTACTAAGGACGGAAGCGGTGGTCACTTTATTATGGGCGCACCTAACAGGTGGGCCACCTTTTTCTCCTACGAAGAGACAGTCAATTTACACCCATGCCTTCTCCGTGATTCGAAACCGGGCTTTCGGCACTCAGCGTCACTAACTACTTTTCAGTCTAGAAGGCACTAGCAGAGAAATGAATCATGCATATTCATTTTACAAGCTCTCCAATATTTCAGTCAAGTCTTTATCAAGAAGTTTTTGCAATTATTCGCTCTTAAACGCCTTCCGTTTTCATGCTCACAGTTTGTAAATTCGTCCTTTCAAATTCTTTTTCTAAACTTCAGCTGGATGTAACACATGAGTTATGCTACTGCGATACTATCGATATTTGTCTGATGTACTGTTGGTGTTGACAGCACATCTTCTGATTTTCTCTACCATCTTTTCAGATGAAAACAGATGATGATCAGTAGAGAATTTACAGATGATGCGCTCTCCTCCGAAGCACTTTCTTCTAGCAATTGATGGCTTACCAGGTCGTATCTATCATAATTGGTGACCTACCCTATATTTGCCTTTGAGTACGAACCACATGATTCAACCAACTGATGGCAAATCAGACCAGATGAATTTTTTTAATCCGCCGTGGTGCGAACATTCAAACGATAGAATTTGTAAGAGGTCTTCTCAAATAAAAATTGTACGGAATATGGAAGGAAACAACACGGTGCTGCCCGTAACTTTGCTGAATTGTGATGAAGCTCTGACAGCCTTGGGAACAAATTTCTGGCCGTACTAAGAAACGATAGACAATGTTGATATGAATAAAAATCCAGTTGTATTTGAAGTTTGTACTAGCTTTTATTTGTTGAATGCATCTATGTATATTTGTATATTTTCTATAATGTACATTTTAGAAAAAACTCTATGATGAAAGTGTTTAAAAACTGAAAAACTCATTCAATGTGGACAACTCTGTAATTGGAGTTTTTAATATTAGTAAACAAATTCTCTTTCTAGAACAAACACAATTAATTATGGCTAAAATCTGTTTTAATTTGCATGGATTTGAAAGAATTGTTTTTTGTAAAACTGTTAACAAGCATCCTGGCGAATCTTCCTTTTTAGGGATAATCCCAGCCTTAAATAATGATATTTTAAGGCATTGCTCTCATTTAGAACCATTGGCATGTGAAATGAAAATAACCAAGAAATTAATTTTCCAAATAGTACAAAAAACTTTCGATACTCTTGGCTTGTTATCTCAAACAGCATTGCTTCCGAAACTCCTGTCACAAGATTTGTGGTAATCAGAAATAGCTTAGGATTGCAAATTACAGCTACACCTTGTGAATAAATTTTCTAAATTTATTATTATTTCAAAATATTATTTTGAATAAATTTTCAAAAAACGTACACGAAGTAAAAAATATAACTTTGCCTTCATTGTATGGCAAGTAATTTATTTTCTGAATTGCATGCTTTTGTTCATGCTAAAAAAGCGGCATATGCTGCATACGTCTTGGCTCGTTCAATAGTTAATTCTGGCGGGAAGGTAGTTCTTGTTAAAGTGAAGTCTTAGACCAGCTCCTCTCAAATCCCTGAGTATACCCCGGTTAGAGTTGATAGCTTGCGGTATAGGCACTAGGACTGTAAACTCTAGTATCAAAGACCTAACATATTTTAAAATAGAACTTTTGTCTTTTGTCTACTACAGCCATTTGGTGGATAAAAGAGCTGGGAAACTGGTCAGTTTTCGTAACCGAGTTAAAGTAATTCGTCAGTTGCCCTTATATGTGTTTCATGTGCTTCAATAAAGTGTTTTTATGTTTTTCGGAATGACTTTTGCCTTTCTGCAATTTCCGAAACACCCTGCATCATGTATATGTGGATCCATGAATTAAATTTTCGCTTTTTATTCTCAACAGGCGGATAGTTTTGTTCAATTTTAGTTTGTACAATATCTACAAAATTATAGTTTTAATAAACCTTTTATATAAGTTTTCTCTCTTATCTGCATTCTTAGAGTTTTAATACGCTAGTTGACTGAGAAAAAGATGATTCTTCCTGAGTACGGAAGATTAAACAACATGTAAATTAATAGTTAAGTAAGTATAACTTCACAAATTTACATTATCTCAGTTACTAAATTTCAAAGATAATTCATATTAATTGAAGAACTTTTTAAAACCGAGCCCACATACTTTTTAATACTATCTAAATATTTAAATGTGATGCATATAAGAATTATCTTGCAAAATATATAATAAAATCTTACTAAATAAAAATTGTAATTACATAATCATCAAAAATTTTCTTCCTTTTAAAGAGGAAAGAGAGACTCACATGAGAATAATACCTCATCTGTTATTCCATTTTCCTTAGCAACATCAATTACCTTATTTCTGAATACATGCTAAATGAATTACATTGTCTTTAACGATAAATTCTACAACTTTACGGCTTACCATTCGTTAGCTTTCTTTCATTAAAAGAAACTGAGTTTATCATCCTTATCCTCCTCATTACGCTTTGCATTGTGATAGGTCTTAAGAGGTTTACCTCCCGTTTTCAAATATGAGTGAAAAATTAACGAAGTTTTAGGTATTATAATCTCATTATGGTCCTTATTCTTTATATTCAGAAGCAAACTGGTGTATGTGAAAATGTGGAGAATCATAAAACGTATTTGAAGAAGAAAAGACTTAAAGGAAAATGCAATATTATTTTTCATAAATTAAGCTTAACAATCATGTTGATTCTTAATCTTACCGAATATATAAAATTCTCAGAGCAGGGAAATAGTAATAAATATAGGATTTCGTAGAAAATAATGTTAATTATATCTTTTATGAAAGGAAAAGATTTCTTTTAAAAAATGAGTGAAAGTAGCATAAATTAGCATTAGATTTAAAAGTAATCTTTGAATAAATAATTTTATGAAAACTCTCTGTGCATTTTGAAGCAGACAGGCACGATGACCCTCTTCTTCAAGGAAGGAAACTATTCTGCGGAAATTTTTTTAAAGGTCTTTATATATATATAAACCTATTTCAAATTTTTAATTTTTTGAGAATTTATTACATTCTTTGTTGATATTTTTAAATATGGATATGCATTTAAATATGGGTATGTCTTTCAGTTTAACGGATATGCATCCGGTAAACTGAAAGACATAAAAAAGGGGAGAAGTAAGAAATTATTTTATAGTTAATTACTACTGGTCTCTTAGTCATTCTTTTGATTTGAACTTCTCTGAGTTGGTGAATTACGTTTCCTAGAAGGCCACCAGAGTCACCGAAATATATCAGTTTTAGTTAATGAAATTAATAATTGTATTCCATTTTCCCGAAATGCTATTAATAGCCTTAATTATCTTATAATGTTTGATTATTTTAAATACTAAACTCGATAGATTCCCTAACGACCACAGATTCATATGTTTTTTATCTGGCTCACAACAAAGATTATTAATTTTCTTGCTATTGTTGTGATTTATCTCGCTTGTCTGATATCAGAGCATGCCCAAGAAATTCCTCGTGACAAAGAGGCACGATTGCGCCTGTCGTTGGCAAGAGCCTTGGCCACCAAACACGTGATAATATGACTTTGCTCAGTTCCTCCCCCAGTTTTGCAGGAGAACAAACCGGGATGGATTGGTCCAAGTGTTTCCCACCCTTCTTAACCAACCTTCAACCTTACTTTCGGCTCACCCCATATTTAGATTACCCCCGTGCCGCACAGACACTATACATTTACAATCATCCATGCCTTCTCCGGGATTCAAAAACGGGCTCTTCGATAAGGAAGTCAGGGTCAGTAACTACTACCCCGGTTTGGCGGCATTAATTTTGTTTCTTTATAGCCTTCGTGCCTAAATCATTCGAAATACTCAGAGCTTTCGGTAAAACTAAGCTAAGATTGATTTTTTTTTCTTTTATATTTATAATTGTTTGAAATGTTGTATAAATAATTTCGTATCTCCGTCTATTTTGAAGCAACTTTATTTTTATTTGTTTATCAATTCGAAGGCTCTTAATAAATTTACTATAAATGGCTTACATAACGGCATATTAATTTGAGATCATGATATAAATTTTTTACTTAATTGCCGATAACCATCTATTTTTTAACTTAATTACCGAAAACCGTTCAGCAACTGCCTTCATGGAGAGATGATTTTTTATGACTTTCCAAGAGAAACCAGAAGCGTAATGCGCAAAACAACCATTTAGGCCCTCATAGAACTTACGTGATAATAAGGAATCCATGTAAGTTAACTAAGAGGGCTTTTGATTGCTTTAGAGATTCGATCTTTTTAGATCTAAAGTAAAAATCGAGATTTAATGAAGAATGAGAAAATGTAGAAAGTTATAGCAAAGTTCGTTTACTATTAAATGTTTAAGTTTACCATTAAAAAACATTAAACTTCATTTCCCTCTATCTAAGAATGAATAAACTTTCAAAGAAAATATTTGTGTTGACTAACATTTATAATTTAATCATAGAATTATATTAAAAGTAAGAAAGTCATTTTAATATTTTGAAAAAAGTTGTTTTTAGTTCAATACTTTTCAAAAGGTTTATTATTTTGAAAATAGTTTCTGAGGAAATGAAATAGGAAATCCACGTTTATTACTAGTTCAACTAAGAGTGGATTTTAAAAGCGCTTACTTAAAATTAAAGTATTTTTCCCTTCTCAAAAAATCTTATATTACATTAAAATCGTGTGATTTTTTTTTCAGTTTTCCTGCGTAAATATGCAGAGATGAATGCTGTTATGAACAGACCATTTAAATGCTAAGATGAAAAAACAAATATTAAATAAAAAATCGGAACTTTCAGTGATCAACGTAATTTTATAAAATTAGAAACATTTTAGAAGCAGTAAAAAATATTTAGTCCATTTGTATTGCCATACATTGTTATTGTCATATTATTAGTAAAATATTCGATTTATAGATAGTTTTTATAGCCACAACACTGGAAAGATAATTTCACTGTTGCTTGCCATAAATAATCTATTAAATCTTCATCTTATAGTATTTGCATCACAAGACATTTTTAATAATTACGGTACAAAACTGATATATATTCGTGGCCTCTCCTCGAATCCACAACAACTGATACAAACTGAACTGCGTGAATTACACTGTAACGGTTTAGATTAAAATGCAAAGCAGTGTTGAAATTTCCCTTGCACGAATTACAGTGTAAAAAGATAGACCTACTTTGGAGAGATACGTCTCATTTCTAAACACTATTTCAAGTATAGAGTAGGAAGTTTCCAAAAGGAAAATATTAACTGGCCTTCGCATAATTTTCAGTTGGTTGGGAAACGAGCGAAATTCTAATTTTGGTCAAAGCTGATTATTTATTATCGATTATTATTTTTTTTTATTTTGATTAGCATGGTCCATCATTATAAATGTACTTTGAACACACGCGAATACGAAATATCATGTAGTTGTTTTTTTATATCCGTCAAGCTGTAGGATTCTCCGAGTAAAGACGGACGAAAGTACTTCGAAAGAATTATTCGAAAGCTAAAGCTCCATAAACTTAAACAAAATTTTATAATTTTCATTTCGTTATACGACAAGAATTTGTTAAGCGGACAAATCTTAATTAAAAGCGCTCGACAGAGCAAAGTCTCAAAGAAAATTTCCATTGAAGTCTAGGCTATAAAACTGCACAGAGCATAGTTCATTCAAGAGGCAACAAACGTTTCTCTTTGATAAAAGCAAATCCATAAACATCTCTTTCAAAGCATAATGTACTTCCTAAGCAGCGTATATGTTAACTACTGCATCGTAAGCATGGCGTTCTGACAAGCTTCTCCCTCCACTGATAGCAGTGTACCACATTGCCTCCGAATCATCTTAATGCCCATCATTTATTTATGCATTAATACGAGCAGAGAACGCGCAACACTGTCTAGGGCATGCAACAGTTCCCTACTCCCTTCCAGTGTAGCCCGAGGTCCTTCCACTTCTCTCTTTTATGCTAGAAACATATCCACGCACAGAAGCGCGTGCTTTCACCCTCATACATCCAGAACTGAAGTAGTCGCTGCAATTAATGCGTCGGAGCGAAAAATGTGTAGTAATGATGTCCCAGGTGGAGATTAAAATCCTGGTTGGAAGGATGTTCATCGGCAGTGATTAAATTCCCATTCGGGCGGAATTAAGAGTGTGTGGGTATGATAAATATTAATCCCGAATTAAGCGTTGAAAAAGTGGTTGCCGAAGTTTCTGTCGAGGGGATGAACTACAAATGATAAGACTGGAAGAAATGGTTCATTTTGAAATTTTGCTGAAGAAGAAGAGAAAGCAGCTCGCAGATGCTGTATTATTTCGTAAGAAATACTCAAAGCAAAGGAATTCCTGGCCACTTTTAAAAAAGTGAAATGTCATTCTTTGTTGTTTTGTGCTACTTAAGCATTTTAGAAAAGCTAATGCGCATCAACATAAATACCGCAACTCACTGCATTCGACTTGCTTTTAGGTGTAAGCAATATCGCACAAGTACTTTTATAAATGATGTTTTGTTACCTAGAATTCTAATTTTAGTTTCCTTTATTCACTTTGGAATCATTTTCTACTCTTAAGACTTACTTAAGACTCAGACTTATTTAACTAAACATGGATGAAACAGAAGCTGCCTGAACTATTGCCACGCACTAAAATGAACTTGTTTTAAGACTTGGAATATGATGCGTATTACTTGGGTATTGTAATATGCATGTGATACGCACATACCACAGTGGAAGTGCATATGGCACTCGCGTATAGTCGCTCGTTAACATTTTTGACGCCATCCATGGATCTATCATATGGTGTCCGTTCTACTGGCCACATCCTAAAGTGAACTTGCTACCACTACTCTTTTAAGCTCCGCCATTTTTTTTAAATAGTAATTACCAAATGTTTTCCTTAAATTCTGAAATATATTAAAATATAAAATACTGCTACATTCTGTAATTCCGAACAACATGTAGTGTATAAATGATCCAGCTAGTGTAGGTTTTTGCAGTTTTGATTCCTGAATTGTAATGATATGCTTCATTCTCTGTTAAGACAAAAACCTTTGAGAATAAAAAGGATTCTATATAAAATTCAAGAAACTGTGAAATGAATTATTTCTTATTTTCTGCTTTAAAAAAAAACACATATTTTAAATCAATGTATTCCTATGAGTATTAATAGGACAGAGATACATTATTATCGCTCTCTGTTCATAAATTTGATTGACGAATGTGAATATAGCGCTTTACTCTATATAATGAATTTAACCGTCTTCGGAATAAAAACTAAGCAAACAATTCTTGCCATAATAAGTAATTCATCCCCGTTTAATATACTGTTAAATAGTTTCAAATATTTTTAATGTTTACAGAATTTTTTCTAAATGAGTAAATTTATATAGCATCAATCTTATATGGGAATACTGTTCATGTGCAAGCAGGAATTATCATCGATTCATACAGTGGAATAGAACATATTTATCAAATTCTTAAAATAAGTTCAGCTTAAGGGTACGGATATATTTAGATTATTCGAAACGAAGTATGAAAAAATGGTTAATCAAAAAAATGTCGAAAGAACTTAAAATTGAAATTTCAAACCACGACATTTAAATTCAACAAATTCTTAACGAAATGATTTTTATAGGAAATTTATGGAATTAAGTGATGCTAAACCAGAACTGTATTGGATTAGACTGTTTGAGTATAGTAAATCACAGTAAGATTGGTTATTGGCAGAGATACCTTGCTAGAGGATATTCTAAGTGAAACTAACTCTTATGGGAAAAAACATAAAATCGCTTATGCAACAAGCCCTTCACCATGATTTGAATCTGGAACGAAATACCATTATTCGAGAGTCCTATCCACTCTTTCTCTAATGATGCAATTATACAACCCTCTGCATAGATACTAAAATGTGAAATAACAGTTCAGAGAAATGCTAGTTTTCATATCATGTACTATCGACGTTGATTTGTTCACCTTCGGGTCATAACGTGATGATAATGAAACAATAAGTGGAACATGCGTTGATACTGAACAGAAAATGCAACAAATTATCCTCAGAAATGCTTTTTCTGAGCTAAAAACTGCAAAGGATTCCCTGTGTACTGAACATATATATTCAGCTTTCTATCCCAGTCGTAAGCAAATATTAAAAATTTAGAAATTGAAATCTTTGAAACAAACATTGACTTCAGTATCATATCTCTTTCCTAAACAATAACTTATTGCTTAAAATATTTTTTAATTCCATAATTAAATTTTTCATTTAAAATAAATTCTGTTTAAAGGCTTTGTTAAGATCCTAGTGCTGAAATTTTGTGAATCCCTTCCTCATTTTACAAGCCAGTACCGGGCCCGATTTCGGCTTCGGTTAAATCGCAGTTAACTGGGGATGAATCACAAAATATAGGAAAAGTCGTACTATAAGTAACAAAAAAATACTGTTAACTCATTGCCAATATTTTTGAACAGTTTATTATGGAGAAGAACGTTTAGGTTTGAATTAAAGCAACTCCTATGTGCTATGGCATCTTAATTATCACTGCTGTTTTCATCACTTTGTTATTTTCCAAATTTCCAAATGCAGTTTTGCTTTATAGTAATGGTTTGTGACAGAAAGTTTTACATCATTCCACATTGAAGAAACTATTTGAGAGACTCGATTAATCCTCAGCTCGCTTAATCCGCCCCCTGTTAATCAAGAATTGGCTAAAACTGCATAATATTTGCCCTTCATAGTATTTTTGCATATAGTTTAGTGCCTCTGCATTTAAATAAACTCAATTTACAGAATTTTATTAATCCTAGAAGATTCTTTAAATCTATATCTCCCTGTATTTCGCATCAAATGAACAAACAGCTTAGCTTTCAAGACATTTTTCAAATCTGTGTAATATTCCAAAAACCTCTTAAATCCATTAAAAATGAGGTTATCAAAGTTGGCAATTGACTTGCATGAAAATAAGGGAACAAAATTTTCTAATTTCTGTCTTTTATTTGTTGAAGCATCTAGTTTATATTATTTTCCTGCTATCGGTAAATGTCTAATAACTTATTTTAAATCTTTGTTTATTTTTTAGTTCTCTCACTGCTCTATCTGAAGTCCAAAATGAAAAATATTAAATCAAAATAATTAAATAATAAGAATGAATAAAAATAATTAAAGAAAATTTAAACATTTGAATATCTAATTTGATAACAGAATTCTAAATTCAAAAGAAAGCCTCTTAATTTTCAAAAATTCCAAAAAAAATTGTGGTCAAGAAGAAGGCAAGTCCTTTAGAGTGCTGTGAGGTATTTCCTTCAGAAGAACACGACAAGCATACTCAACAACAATATGGTCGGTCTTACTGACATCTTCATCGGTGTTAGAGAAACTGTAAAACACATCTGCAACAAGAACAAATCTTTTTTAGTAATTCTTAAAATTGTCATGCCTAGGCAAAATTTGAGCTTATCTGTCAATCAAATCCAGAGTCAGTTGAGCAGCAGAAGAGGAGATAATTTTCTATATACATAATGATATGAAAATCTTTTCGTTCATTATGCTTTTGGAACTTTTCAAAAGGACCTACATTATTAGACTAATCTTGCAAAAAAAACAAGAAAAGCTGTAGAGTAATTACATTATTTTAAATTAGGAGACATGAAAAATAAGAAATATTCTCTCCAGGACTCGAACCTGGACTTCTTGAATACGCACCGAGTGTGCTACCGTTATACCATGAAGGCATTCTGAAAGGTGGGAGAAAATACCTTATATACTTCCCCTTTTAGAGGGTGACGGGTATAAAGGGATCCAATCATCAATCATAAAATAAAATAATACGTAAAGAAGGAATTTATAAAGAGATTCTTTTTTTATTTTCCATAAAATATGTTTTTAGGGAGTAGGCAAAAGATCTATAAATAACCTAACAAGGACATACATGAATAAAGGAATGAAATGCTGTGTATATTTAAAGGCTGTATAAGTGAAAAGTGTCGACATAGGCGTAAAGGGACAACATCGCAATCGTATAGTCTTGACTGACTTTTCATTCATGTATTTAGAAAATAAACAAGAAAAAGAAATTTAAAATAATAGGTTCCAAAAGTATTTAAAGGACGTGTTAATAAGGGAGATATACTAAACGTTCATGCATAATAATGCGATATAATGCATAAAATATAATATGATAAACAGAAATTGCAGTCAAATTTTAAAATTCCATTATTTATCTAATTTTCCATTATTTAGCAGCATTCCATTATTCCATTCATCATCATTCCATTATTCTATTATTTGTCCAATTTTATTGCAATCAAAATTTAAGACTTTAAAAATTCCTAAATATTTCTATGTGTAGTCTGAGAAAATAACAAAAAATGCATTTTCTTAATTCCAAGTCCAAATTTCAAGTGCAGGAAGAATGAAGCGTTCCTGAAATGTTAATAAGTGCTCTGAGAATATCTTATACATTTTACGAAAGAGTTTGTAGTCGTTATATACGACACATGTGAGTTCTGTAAGTTGACAACAGCTTTATAACCGTATTGATTTTTTTTGCTTGAAGTTGTGGAGGGTTAATTATATACTTTGCGCTGTGGTTCTAATCAGAACGCACCATAACCTGCTATAAACTGACTTAAAAAAGCATAATGGAATAAGCACGTTTTATGTAACACTTTCTCATAGGAAAATAAAGGTTCTGCTTTGGATGCATTATACAAATTATGAGATATTTGTTACAAACACAATATGTTTGGTATTTAAGCATGCGATGGACATCATTCAGTGCAATGGTCAGATGCAAAATTTGCTATCATGACTTTTTAACTAGTCATTAGGGAAACCGAAGCAAATATGCTTCGTACAAGACGGTAAATCAAATTTCTTTTTCACCAGAATCGTCGTATCGATGTTCAATATTTCCTAAGTAACGTTAGTCTGTCTGCACTATCCCAGTATTCAGCAGCACTCATACTTTAACTTGTTCTCTTTCGTCGTCTCATTACATCAATACACGAGGCAGTGAACAGTTTCTTTTTGTCTAAAATGAGGCAGTTCTTCCACACAGAAAGTTATTTACACCTTGTTAATACTATAAAATTTGTCTGTGTCTTTGTAATTGTATATTCAATACGTAAGTCTAGTATTAATGTAAAATTTCTATGTAAATGTCTTGTTAGGCCTGGCATCCGATGCGGGCCAACCGAAAGCCCAGCGGGGTACAGTAGTGCGGCGGAGCAATACCTGTAAAAGTCACTGACGAAGTTCTGGTGCTCCGTCCACTTTTCCATGTCCCTGTACTTCTTTGAAGAGATAGATAATAATAATGTTCAAATAATGGATTGCAATGTTAAAAATTTGTTCTACTGTATAACAACCACATTAAAATGGCCTTTACTTCAAACTTTCCAGCCAACACAGAACTTGTTATGAAATTACTATTACATATATTCTTCTGCCAGCATAATGTATGTTGTTAATGTTGCGTTATTAATTTAAACATTGTTATCAAAGTTCACCATTTACACGCTGGTGCCACTGGCTGTTTACAGTTAATCTCATCTAAAAATGAAATTTATTACTTGTAATTATTTTTATTTCGTTGAAACAGTCTGACTTGCCTTTAAGTTCTAAAACGTTCAAATATTAAACTAATAGGAATAAAATATTATAAATAAATTACGTTTAACTTACTGCAATCATATAGCATAATTTTATCTGATGCATTATTGCATTATTAATTACAAGAATTAAGTTAATTTTGAAAATTTATAAGTTAAAGTTATTTTACGTAATAAGACTTTCTAAACGCTGAAAAAAAAGGAAAAAATAATAAATTATCTTTGACATATATAAATAACACGAATTAATACATTAATATAATTAATAAAATAAAAATTATTCGAATTTAAAAAAAAATTAAATGCCAGCAATTAAAATAATTGCTTATGCCCATTTCATTCTGAAATCAAACCAGAAATTAAAAACATTCAGTCTGATAAAAAGCAAAATATCGCATCAGAAAGGTATTCAACATATAAAAACACGATAATCTAACGAGAAAAAGTTTTAAATATTTTACATCTTTAAATTAAAGTTAAAATTAAATTTTAAAAGGTGTGCTTAATAGAAGAGCTGATTATGGCTAGCTGTACTAATTACAGAGTTCAAAGTTTCTGATGTAGGTCAAGTAACTTAATCAAGAAGACTGATACCATATTCAGCCATGTTTACATTACAGAGAATTCATATATAAGTATATTATAAATGCAAGTACATTTACTTTAATTTAAAAAAATATTCTACTCTTCATTTTTAATATGGAAACGATCCCTCAAGCCCAGTAAAGAATCCAACAGATCTTAAAATTATCAAGCTTGTGAAATTCAGAAAACGTGGAGCTTATAGTCGTTTGGAATTAGAAGAAATAAAAGAAAGAGCAGGAAAAACTTTGGAATATATCGTCTTCAAACGGATTACGATAGGAATGTAATTAAGATCGCCCGATACAAGCGCCTCTGCTGACCAATCCAATAAGACCAAACGATCGAGTATTTAGATGCTTAATTTGCATATTAATTTTAATACTTTTACCAATTTTTTTCTCTCTCATATGAAGCGGAATTGTTTTAGCTTTGATGCTCCTCTTGGGTGAAGGAGAGTTTCGTTTTGGAAATAATGGGATTTCTCGGATGGAAACGATTAAAGATTTCCAACATACGTATTTGGAAGGAGTTTTACACAGATAAGTAATTCCTCAGAACCTCAACCTCTGTTTGAAAATATTAAAACTCTAGAAAAATATAGAGATGCTGTTGCCAGATATTTCAAGGGTTGTTTAAATTACTGTTACTGATTGGCACCCAGGGAACTATTCGAAGATCTAATTTCCAGAATTGCTGAAGAAGCGTGGAAGGGTTACCCGTGTTGATGGCAAAATGGAGGATTAAATTTAAGTTCAAATTCGAAGTTTAGGCTTAAGGTGGTAATTAAATTTTATGTTTTCAGAGCTTTCATTCAGAATAACTACAGAGGAATTAGAAATTTCTGAATATGCTAAGCAAAACCTGTTTTCGTGGATTCTTAGTCCGCAGATGTAAGAATTTAAACAAAGCGATACATAAATAGTAGCTTTTGCTTTTGGAGCTTATTAAATATATTAATGCTATACGTTAATAAGAGTAATATTATTTATATGTATAATAGCTTTTAATTCCTATATTTTTTTCA
Organism: Stegodyphus dumicola; assembly: GCF_044657685.1. Classification (NCBI taxonomy): domain Eukaryota; kingdom Metazoa; phylum Arthropoda; class Arachnida; order Araneae; family Eresidae; genus Stegodyphus; species Stegodyphus dumicola. The sequence goes on along the minus strand of NC_140770.1, from coordinate 112,529,246 downwards.
CTTAAAAGTTATGTACTGTTATGGCACCAGAGATAAATCAAAGGTTTTATACGGCATGGAATGACTGCAATTTTTAGCCTTGGAAGTTTTTCAAGTAACATGGACTGCTAATGTACCAAGGCGATTTAGCATTTAGATGCTTAATTAAGATGCTAACTTAACGTTGACAGAAGAATTAAAAAGACTAAATTGTAAATATTTCTAACAAAAATTAATAAGTATTGTTAGTAAAATATAGAGATGAACTGGTTAGTTTAGAGACAAAAATTATGCTTAGGATTAAAAACGTTTCTCTTCACACTATAATACTAATGCAAAAAACCTGATGTAGACACATTAGGATTTCCTTGTACGCCTTATTAAATTATACACATTTTTTGCTACACTTCATTTAAACTCATTTCCTCGAATTATTCTAACTTGAATAACCTGTATCTCAAGGCAAACTGAAAATGACATCAAAAATTGCAAATTTTGAAATTAAATATCTCTGCAAATTGTTTCCGTACGGGAGGCAAAATTCTTACAATTTTATTACTTCCTTGTACGTTGCAAAGGAAATATTGTCGTCGTGAAAAATTTCGGGTGTTATATTTCAACGGAAATATCCATTTTGACCGTTCCTGAATCCATTTAGACTATCTTTTTTGCGTGACGTCTGTACGTGGGGACAGCACAAAGGGCTCTTTTCTCTAAATGAACTGTAAAATGGATTTGAAATAGATTCAAAAGGTGTTTTTTTCTGACGTATGTATGTATGAAAGTACGTATGTATGTATGCATGTATCTCGCATAATTCAAAACAATTCGCCGTAGGAAACTGAAATTTTGTATATGGGACTGCAAAAACATCCAGTTAAGCATCCCCTTTCTTTACTACAATCCGCTATACCAAACTTGTATATATGTACCCAAATCCTTACCCGGCCTTTATTTTTTGCAGTCGTTGGTCATAGTCAAGTCACATATTTCCAGTTACAGAAGCGTTCTAAATGACGAAAAATAGTCAGGTTTTGGCAATGTCAAATTCGAAAAAAAAAATTCATTTTTGACAACTAACGAAACCTAACTACACATATAATAACAGTTTATATATATACTATATATATAATAACAGTTTATATATCATATATAATAACAGTTTATATATTGTTACGAAATGTACAGGCGCGGTAAGATGGCTTCCTCTCAAAGCAGTTTTACGGTTGCCATAAAATGGCAAGGAAAGGCAGGGTTGTCAGATTTGGCGAGAAATCGCCCATTTTGCGACAAAATTGACGATATACCATGGCCGGATAGAGAACCTTCTGGAACGAATTCTTACCGGTTTAGCCCAGAATGTTCTCGAACACAAGCCGAAAGCTATATAAACCCTTGCTGGTCCGCAGTCAGTTATCGAGTGTACCTAAGAAAAGCGCAACAACTGGTGTCAGAAGTGGGATTTGCGAGTGAAGGCCAGTGACCCGCCTGCTGAAGAAAGCCATGGCGGAAGAAACGAAGACTTTGATGAACTTTTTAGCCGAGTTGAAAGCCGGACAGGAGGAGTGAGTGAGTGACGGAGGACGTGGGCACCATCCCTCTACCGTTACGGTTAATTGGTATGAGCACCACGCCCGCCCTTACCTAGAATGACATAATTAGGTACTTAGGTTAGCACTACCCATTCAGACTTGCGTGGTACCTATTGCCATACTCTGACTTGCATGACTATTACACATGCCGTACCATATTCGGACTTGCTTTTTCATACTTTCATGGTGCATTTACATTCATATTGCATGGTACATATTTCACACATTTCATCCGGATAGGAGGAGTTGAGTTGAGTTGAGAGCAGAATCTGGACACCCGTGCGGCTTACTAAGACTATTCGGGTCTAGTCTAGGTTCCGCAACTATCCGGGGCAACACCTCATGGGGACTATAAGGGCATACGTTGGTCCTGTAGACATGCTTACATAGTTCATAATATATGCTTACATAGTTACATAGTTCATAGTACATGCTTATATACAAGTACTATGAACTATGTAACTATGTATCCGGATAGGAGGAGATAAAAGCTGAGATCAAGCCTCACTGAAAGAGATGAAAGCGGGACTGGAAGATAAGAAAGCCGGAGGAGGAGAAATAAATGTCGGCCGAGAAAAGATGCGAGAGCAATTTCAACAGCTGAAAGTGGAGCTTGCAGAAGAAACTAGAGCCATGAAAGAAGATGTGAAAATGACAGTAGTGGCATCTGGAGAATCCAAGGATGAAGAAATGAAAGAAATAGCTAGCGAACTGCCTGAGAAAGATCCAGAAATGATCGATGAAATATCTAACGGGATTAAAGACAGAGATCGAAAACATGAAGAAATACAAGACGGGAAAGAAGCTTTTGATTCACAAGTGCCTGAAGTGGAAGAAAATGGAAATACGACAGTTAAGTTCATCAAAACTAATAGTGAAGTTACGAAGTCGCAGGCAGCAGGTGTTCAACCATCTGAAAGTACATGTGATGCAGAGATGGGAGAAGCTGATGTGCAGCTTAAGCAGTGCGCTTCAGTACTGCAAGAAAATTCACCCACTTCGCAACCTGAGTGTGCTTCATCGAAAGGGCGAGTGAGTGTGCCTCGTCTAGTCAGTATTGAATTGGTGTCTCTTCTAGCGAGTCAATCCCTGCGGAGTCGATCGAGTTGACAGCCGGGTAACGAGTGCCGAAAGGGTCGTCGAGTTCACCTAAGGAGTCTCTTAGTGCATCGCGGTTAGTTCATCGTCGAGAGAGCGTGTTGATATCCGGGATCGACTGGTCCAAAGAGTCAGGAGCCGTGCTCTGTGTGTCGTCCAGTGCATCGCGAGTTGTAACGTGGAGAGTCTCGAGAGTACGTGGAGTTCCGAGAACGAATGAGCAGAGTCGGGAGCTGTACGCTGGTGCTTTGCAGTGAAGCTGTCTCCACCGTGATAGCCTGATAGCCTGAAGCCTGTGTCGCTGATCGTGTCAGCGTGCTTATAGTAGTTCATCGACGACTGTAAAACGTGTTTTGGAACTGTCTTGATAATACTGGCTAATAAAGTGTGTTTCGATACTTCATCAAGTAGTGTCGTCATTATTCACTCCAAATCCATACGAACCCCGTACGAACGTGAAGGAAGAAAATAACGTAGGAACTGGTGTCAGAAGAGAAGAAAAGCGCAACAATATCATATATAATAACAGTTTATATATATAGTTAGTCTACCAATAAATATCTGACAATATTTAATATCAATTTATTGTTCTAAATAGCTAATAATACTTAATGTCAGTTTATTGGAGTTCTAAAAAGAATGTTTAATAGGCCATACAAGAAAGTCGTGTGGTGTCAATATCAAATTCTTTTTTTTTTTTTTTTTTTCTCATACGAATCTACTGTTTTTATTTCCAGTATGATGAAGCTTAGCACTCTTGACACTGTCCGTGTAAGTTTTCTCAAAAACAATACCATAGTGCACTCTTTGCATACATGTATTTTACTCTAATTTATCGATTAATCTTGATTAAAAACTTATCAGGACTTGTTTTTCTCCTAATCTGCTGGCGAAAACGACGTGTCCTGATTAGACAGTGAGTTTGACTACAAACTATGGCTTATGGAGTGTAGGAGAGACGAGAAGGTGAGAAGGGTTTAATTACCCTTTATTTTACACGATATTACAGGAGCTCCCGCACTTCGGGATACAAAGACCAACCACTTGCGATCTGATCGTAAAAATATACGAACTACTAACTAACTAAAAATAAGAGTTAACTTTGAAAACTTTACACAAATGACTAATACGAAGACTGGCCTTTTAAATTATTACGTATGTAGTATGCAAACTGAGGAATACTACAATACGTCTTTAGCTTTCAAGAGGACTAAAACCTCTGGCCTTAAAGGCGGACAGCAACTGATTGCAAGCTCTCGTGGAGTATAGTGGCAAGAAGGCTCACTCTCTGGCCATCTAACTCTGCTCTTGGCAAAAAGCCACAACTTAAATACTTAAGCGTTAGCAAGTACAATTTGCATAAACAATTTAACGCTTTTATTCTGGACGAAAGTTGAAAATAAGAGATGATAGTAAAGTTTTAAAATAAAATAAACGTTAGTAAAACTTAAGATCCTTACAAACTTAGCGATTTAAAAGCTTTCTGCAGTCACTCTAAAAAGTATTAGATATATATGCTGCAAAACTTAATCATAAAACTCACGAAGCGTATAACCACTGGAGAAAACTTAATATATTTATTTTCTTTCCGAATTTAATGAACAAACTCAGAGCTTTAAGAGAAATGTATTGCCACCGCCCAAATTAAAATACTTTTTAAACATATTATTTCAGGAAGGTATAAGATTTTTTTTTAAATTTGGTCTGTTGTTGATTAAACAAAGCGATTTAAAAGCAATAAAAGCATATTCATTTCAGGTATTGCCAGAACTATGAAATAACTCTAGCCGAATTCATTAAAATTCTGTATAGGTGTAATGAGTATTGCCCGTCTGTTTCTTTGCATTTATGTCATTCATACAATCTACACTTTAATTCCAATCTTGAAGAAATTTTGCACACTTTAACCTTCAAAACAAGAAGAAGGTCTCTGTTTGCATTAGATTTTGAAAAACAACCCTAAGGTGCCCATCTGCAAATGTTTATAATATAAATGTAGTATAAATGGCCCTCATATCACCCATCTTCAGTAGACATCAACAGCCTTAGGTTCACATTCCTATTGTTGCGTTCCTGCTATCAGTGTATGTCGTAAATGCTAAGCAAGGAACTCAGTAATCTATTTTTCAAAAAATAAATATTAATATTTCTACACAGTTTTAATTTTGAAATGATGTCATCTATTTTAGTTTAACGCCACTACTGTTGCGTTCCCGCTATCAATTCTTAGTAAAATCAGTAGATGGCGCAGTGTTCGTTTAGTCTTTAGAACAGCGTACAAACTTTAAAGCAGAATTTACGTGCGCGGTGTATCAGTTTTTCGTGAATATTTTAAAAATATGAAGAAATTGCTCAAAATCGGTGGTTATTTGTTGAAAGCTGAATTTCCGGAAAAAAAAAAAAAAAAAAAAGACGCAAAGAATAGCAAATCATAACTCAGCCCTTCATAAAATAAATCGACGGATGGGTATTAATTCATAATTACATAAAACGCTTATCCAGGAAATGTTTCCCGGCAACTTTGTCACCTTCATTGCTTCAGTAACGGTTACAGAATAAGCTGTGCCTTACCCGCAGCATTTTTAAATATCCTTAAGCCCCCAACGATACTACCACACAATTCATTTTAAATAAAATATCCCCTATCAAATTTTTATGTTATATCCACCCCTCAAAGTTAGGCAATTTAACAATGTTCATCGCGAAGAACCTATTGCCGAACGTAGTAGAAGGCGCCATCATCACGAAGTACGCCACAGTTGAAGGCGCATTCTTTCCTCGCATTCTGCAGATACCCAGAGATTCAAATATCCTTTTGATTTCAATTAATTGCAGTTTCCCATAAGGTACAGGGGCATCACTTCGTGTAGGAGATAGTAACTTGAAAGCACTATATTTCTCACACAGCCATATATATACGTGGCTTGCTCAATAGTTGGCAAGCCGGATAGTTTGCTTACGCACTGGACGGACAAAGGAAAACATACCCTCAAACTTCGCAGTAAAAGGCAGGGAAAAAATAATGTTTGTTTTCTATCTAAATACAGATCTAGAGGTAAAGTTTTGACACAACTATCCTTTAACGAAAATTAGCGGAAAATAACTGCCTATTTGAGATTTCGAAAAACAAACCCCATCCCCCTAAGTCAGGGTTTCTTAAACTTTTTTCCGTCGCGACCTTTTTCTGTCACTGAGATTTTTTCGCAACCCCCAGGACCCCATAATATTTACAAAAATTTTGTGGGACCCCATAAGTATTGCGCAAATTCGATACAAGCCTGAGTGAAACTGTCAGTTTTTTCACTTGTACTGAAATATACTATTGCAGTTTTATGTCATTAACTTTAATCTCTAATTTTAAGACATAGAACAATGTGAAAATTTTAAACAGACGAAATTACAGGGTCTCGTGGAAAGCACGTTTATATTATGAAAAGAATGCGTCGAAACGTCTTCGTTTTTTTCTTTGTCTGTATTATCTTATCTTTATATAGTTTCAGATATACTTCGTAAAAATATTTGGTAATTGTAAAATTATTATAAGTTAAAGAAATATCAAAACTGCTAAAAATTTTGGCTACAGGTCCTGCGACAGGATGTAATAAGATAAAGAATTTAGATAAAAAATGTGTAAAATTATTATGATAAGTTAAAGAAATATCAAAACTGCTAAAACTTTTGACTACAGATTCTGCAACCCACAGTTTAAGAAACCCTACCCTAAGTGAAGCTTCTTCATTCCTCGTAAAGCCAGGGCAACGTCAGGTACTTCAGCCAGTCTCCAAGAATCGTTAATTGGCGTGTTATTTTACTTAAGTTCGATTTTAAATATTCCAAAAGTAAACGTGCAAACATATTTATCGACATTTAGATTTATTTCTTGAAAATTAGAGCCTAAAAGTAGACAAGCGAATAAAACCGTTGAGCACTGGAGTTCGACTCGGGCTTTGATCAGGGTTAGTATGGCTGTATAGGAGGTTTCACAATTTTCCCTCTTGCGTAACATTAATACAAGTCAATTTCCTTTATATTCCCAATAAATGCATTTGTCCTGTTAGGCAGAAGTTTCTAATGTGAACAAAGTTGTAACTATACTCAAAATTCTCACACCATTCTGCGTCTAATAACAGGTATGGTGACCTTCCCTTAGTATAACTGCAAAATTTCGGACAGAACGGACAACTCATTGCCAAAATATGAGCGTCGACCTTTTCCTATATTTTTCAATATTCTCTGAAATCACGCTGCTTACGGGTACAATGAACCCACAAGCATATTTGTTAGGTCTTTGGAAGATCTGACTTGCCATAATTGAATAAATTAGGTTCATCAGCGAAAGGAACAAGTATGCCCATTTAAACGATGTTTTAAAACAAATTCTTTCAAACGCTTTCAAAATCAGATTTTTTTAAATTTGATTAAATAATGTTTTGAGATTTGTTAGAAATCTTCATTCTTGAGATTTGTTAGAAATCTTCATTCATTTTACATGTATTACCATAAAGACCCTTTCCCCTTCTTGGTGACGGATAGAAAGTTGAAATTTTAATGCAACCAAGTTTCACCGTTTCTGTGCATCGCCAGCAACAGTGGAAGTGCAACTGCTCCCGGATTTCTGGAGTCAGACCGACCAAAAATCCGGTGCTCTTTGTTTCTGGAAAGCAGTGCTCCGAAGAATCTGTCATGCGCGAAGAGATGAAGAAGGACCCTGCCCATCGGCGTGGACTTAATCTCCTTCTGCCCTAAGGGTCAAAGAGTTGCGTAATGACCCCTCGGAGTTAACCGAGCTCGAGCTTTTCTGCTACATTAAAATCCTGATGTACTGCGAGAATGGAAGTTCAGAGAGCTTGCGGTGAACCCGCTGAGAGCTTCTAGAAAGAAGTCCCTACTGGGGTTAGCAGGACGATCTGTTAAGCGATATTTCGGCTTTGTTTGGGAGGGTGCCATGTATGACAGTCCTTTGGCATTACATGCTTAATTTATGTGACAAAATGGTAAATAATCGAGCATTCGAGAGACAAAAATCTTGTCGCTGTAAATCTGCAGTGATAGTTTTACCTTCTAAACTTCAGAGGTTTGTTTAACGGTTTGAGTAGTAGACTAAATTTGATTTTTAGTTTGGAATATTATTCACTTCTTAGTTCTAATCTGAACTGGAAGCAAAAGAATGAGAATTTTCTTAATGTTCACTCGCTTAATTAATTCTTTAAGTTTTCAGTTTCTTTTTTTTTTTTTTTTTTTTTTTTTTTTTTTTAGTTATTAGATTTCAGTTTCTAATTGAATATATTAATATTTATATTTTTTTAAATCACTATTATTATGCAGTTCTTTATTTTTAATGTTTCCAAGTCGTCCAACTCTTTTTTTTTAAGCATAATATCTTTTTTTAGGATATATATTACCCCATCAGCTTTATTTATAATTTAATATAATTTGCTAATCATTAAAATTAACTACTGTTTAAATAGAATAACTAATTTAGAAAAGAACTTAGCTTTAGCGACACATAAAGTACTGACCATTCAGTAAAACTTATTTTTAATTCTAACAGAAAAATCAAATGCATAAAGGGTGTCCATAATTTATTCGCCGGATAAAGAGATGTTTTAAATAATACAGAATAATGGATAGGGAAAAAAGAGTGACTGAATTTTATTTTAACACTTCAAAGAATTTTATATTAATATGCTTCAACATGAGCACCATTAGGTTGCTCGGATAATATAAAGTCTGTTCTCGCTTTCTCTCCAAAGTTTTTAAGCACTTACGGAGTCATAATAGTGAAAATTTCTGTGATGATTCAGTTTTTTAATTCTTCGATGCTACGAATCTCTGCAGCATAAAATAAATTTGGTTCTTCTGGTATTCCTAGAAAAGTCGAATGGTGTGACGTCCGAAGGACGGGGTGGCAATGAAACTGGTTAACCTCTACCAATCCAACGATGTGGAAATGTTTCATCGTGGAAAACGGATACATGTATAGCTCAATGTTAGGGGCCCCCATTCTATTGGAAAGCACGTTTGGCTGCATTTTACCCAATTGCGGTACCGAAAACAATTTCAGCATATCAAATATCGTCCAAATTAATTGATGACTCCGAGAAAAGAAGGGATCTATCACTTTGTTATGAGTTACTGCTCATTAAAAGTTAATTTAAGGGCTACCTCGCTCCATTTCCCTTGAAAAATGCGGGTTTTGGGATACCCAAATTCTGCATTTATTTTGATTAATCTCTCTTTAAACATGAAATGTTCCACCACTAAATATGATTTTTTAAAGAAATTGATCATCGTGTCTGATACCATGAAGAATGTCTACAGAAAATTCCTTACGAACAATTCGATCATTAAGTTTGATTTATTTAATTTTTTTTATCGCCCAGCCGGTATAGTGGTTAGCGTCGCTGATTGCCATGCAGAAAGACCCTGGTTAGAATCCCGGAGAAGGCATAGATGTTCGTAAATGTTTATAGTGTTGGTGCGGCATGGCATGTAATGAAGTTTTAAAGAACTCTCGCCATTTTTAAACGAACAGCACACTTTATTAGGCAAAACTTACAGAATCACTGAAAAACATTTTTAAGCGCGCGCATCGTCTGCGGATATTCTGTGCGAATAATCGTCTGCGGTAATTTAGATTTCTTAGTGGAGTTATGTTGGTAGCGTAGCAACGCAAATACGTTACAGGCGGCACTCTAAATATGCAGTGAGCCGAAAGTCCTCTCGTGTGGTTTGGTGAAGGAAAGAGGTGTGGAAAACCCTTAAACCCGTCCCCGGGGGGCTCTCCCTCAAAATTGGGGCGGAACTGAGCTAAATCGCACTGTCACCTGTAAGATGCTCAAGGACCAGATGCCAACGACAGGCGTATCATGCGCTCCTTGCCACGAGGAATTTCGTGGGCTTGGGCTGATGTTACTGTCAGACAAGTGAACATAAGTAACAACAACAACAAATCTTATTTATACGCAGTCAGTTTCAAACTTTCATGAACAACTTTATGAACAGTCGACATGGGAATTCCTGTTTGCAAATTGGCACGATGTAGGGATTTACTGGGACTGCATATAAACACATCTCGAATGACGGAAGCATTTTCATCGTTGACGCTTGGCCTACCCGCACTTCCTTCTTGCAAAACACGTCCGGACACTCGAAGCTATTTTAATCATATTTTAGTTGATTTTTCTGTTGAGGTTTATTAAATTCATGTCGGAATCACCCACCAGCGGCCGAGCGGTAAAGTCGCTGAACACTGGTAGTTCGGTCCGAGGTTCGAATCCCGCGAACGGGCTGGCTGCATGGGCGTTTTCGTGGTTTTCCCCATGTGTAACGTGTATACGAGCCAGTTTCCCTTAGAAAGCCTTCCACGAAGGCATCCCTTCCCTTAAGCAGATAGCCCTCGTGTGCTTTGCCATAATTAAATACACCTCCAACACCAAAATCATGTCGGAATCGCCTCTAAACTGTTTTCGGAGATTTTGTTTCCCATAACCAGAGCACACATATTGCTTTCTGAATGCATGGCACCATTTGGTCTGTAAGCAAGTTCCCTGTTGCCATTCCCAAAAATTAAAACAAATAAAATTCCTTTAACTAAAGATTATATCGATACAAATGATATTAAGCCACTTCATAAAATTGGGTTTCAGTTTAATTTTGTTATTCTGTGATTCAATTATGGATGTTTCATGCCTGTATTATGCATGTTTCAAAAGATTAAAGGCTAGTGATTTTGTGGCATTCGTTTTATTGAAGTTTTATATTTTTATTTAATGCTAAATGTTTATAAATTTTGTACTCATTAAAAGCATTTATATTGAATAACAACTCATTGAAGTATTATCAAATAACAATTAAATGAATACAGAATAGTTTCATTCGGGATTCCCTTTTACTTGAGGTATGCAGTTTCTGAAATTAATAGTATGGGAACCAAATTCGGAATTCATGAAAGCTTTTATTGTAAATTGCAATATCAAGCAGACTGACAGCTAGTTTCAACTCTCTACGGGGAAGAACAACAAGTAACCTCATCCCCTTTCCTCTGGCACCGTGATGATTCACATCCTGATTCTGTAATAGCATTAGGACTTGAAATCGGCTTTTGTAAACCTCTTTCTCCAAACAGAAATTTCCCTGGCAATGCGATAAATTTATTTAATTTGCATAACGCGATCGACTTCCATGATTGACAGGCACTCCCGTGACTTAAACACTTAATGGGATTGCCAGCCACCCTCCAAACCCTCCTGAAAAACTCCTACCGCAAATGAAACGAAATGCTTGGCTCTTGATCAATTGAAATTTGATCAAAAAGTAAATCTCCAGAAGTAGAAGATAGAGTGCTTCTATCAGCATTTAGTATGTCTAATTTTATTCTATTTAAAATAAATAAATAATATAACAGCATAATTTTTGGCTAACTGTGGCACAGTCTGATTCTTGTTGTATCTTTTTCCTACTTTCGGTTCTAAAGACTGTGATGAGATACATGGAGAATCACAAAAAACCTTCTGTGTTGAATTTAAATTTATTTTCAACTATAAAGTACAACAACATATTGCAAGCGTCAAGAAAAAAGAACTTTTATCCTAGAATGGGGAAAATGTTAAAAATTGAACTGTTTGTTAGTACCCACAATACATACAATTATAACAAGTAAGCATATATTCAAGATTAAATAATATAAGCATAAAAGTTCTCAAAATGCAATTAATAAATAAACAAATAACAAAATATTAATGGACAATAACTCAAAAATATATATAAAGTGAAATTATAAGCAATTAAACACATTTGTTTTTAGAAATTACATTAATATATATCGATTGATTACCTGTGCCTATTTAACTTTTGTTTGTGTTTATATAACACAAACAAAACAAAACTTTTTAACGATCTTTTGTTTGTTTGCTTGTTATTTATAGTCTAATAATTTACTTATCTGTGAATAATTTATTTAATCATTATCCGAAAAAACATATCTTAGTTTACCCAATTTTTTTAGTATTTTTGTTTCTCGCTTTTATTTCAAGGAATAGTTTTTGTTGAACATAAGAAAACGGTTTTCTTTATCTTTCTTTAATTTCCCTTGCTTCTTCGTATATGTAAATTTTTCTTTAAATTTCTTTTTCTTGTAATAGCAGTACAGCTTCCTCGCTGTCAATAAAATATATCTGCGAATCTGAATTTTCTTCTTTCAAAAAAAATTAGCATAACAATTTTAAGATTAAATGTCTATCGAAACCAAATTATATTTATTTTCTCAGTTTCAGGAAATAGTATCATCTAAACAACGAATTTAATAGTTTTATTCATTAAAAAAATTTTCAATACAATTTTATTCAAAGACAGGCTAAAAAAGTTTATTACTTTAAGAAAATGAAATATTTCCAGATATACCAGATATAAAGTGTAATAAAATGTAATACGTTAACTGTGGCTAGCTGGTAGAATTTTCATTCAATTTTTAACTTGATTTTTCCCTGTATCATTTCTTAAATGGAATAAAAATATATTATTATTATTTAGTTTGTGAAAATGTATCCCATGCATAGCATCTATAATTTTTAATGGAAAGCCTTTTGTAACGGAAAAAATTTATTCTGAAAGTTTATTAAGAGAGATATAAATAAAAATACGTAAAATAATTTGATTCAAATGCTATAAATAAACTGCATAATAAAATATAAATTTGATAGAATTGTTAATATGAATGAACTTTATTTATGAATACATCGAGATATATATAGTAGATAGATAGCCAGAAATTGCTTTGACACAAAAATTTTGTTAAATACTTTCGTACTTTAGAGTTTCATATTTTTAATGGAAATATTTTCATTTAGAAAAGAAATGATTATCATCCCTTCATTCCGAATACCTTATTCTCAGTTTTATTTGCTAATGCTTAACACAATGCCTTGTTTTTTGCAAGACTAGAAAAAATTGCTTTTTCGTGGTCATTTTAATGGCAATTAATAAATATTCCAAAAGGAAAGAACATTACGATAAACGAAGTTTTAAAAGAGCTCTTGAAGATAATGAAAATTTATAAAGATAATCGCCCTCCTTGATATTTTTGCGCCATCACTTTAAGAGCTCTGAGGATAGAACTTTTATATAGCGCAAATCCTTGATTTAAGTCCTTCCGGAGTTCTTTTTTTATTGTTATTTTATAAGAAATTCTTTTTACTTCATAGAAAAAAAGGTATGTGAAGTACAGTTCCGGATTTAAATTCCCCGCCAACCATTTTATCCCGCAATTTATTGGTCTCCAAAAAGGGAGGTGTTTGAGTATTTAAGCTGAAATATCGTTCTACCATCCCCCTCCGATTCCTTCTAACTCTCTACCACACTTTCGCATTTTAGGAGGAATGGGAACCTCTCATGGAATACTGTGAACCGTTGTTGCTGATAGTCAGTCATTCGTCAGACTTTTGGTGGGATACGGACTCGTTTATTTCCTGGTTGAGCTCTGGTATCGATTCGATATGGTAATAGGATAGGTCTCTTTTTTTTTCTCCATTCAACAGCATTGAGTAAGAACCACGTTCAGTGTCTGATATGTTGAGTCAAATATTTTTCTAAATCGTGCTCTTCCCTTCCGTCTTTCTGTCCCTTCCGACAATATATTTTCACCTTATATTCGATTACCAAAAAAAAAAAAAAAAAAAAAGGACAATATTTAAGAAAGTAAACTTCTTATGACCTACCTTGTATGAAACAAAGATATTCTGAATGTAGTGAAACACATAAAAGTCTCAGAAACTTCAGAAATAATACATTTTAGACATGTTTAATCTCAAAGGTATTATTTTTAGGACGAGAAATAATTGTTTTTAACGTCACACTCACTCCAGAAACGTCTTAAATATAGAATTTCCCCCCTCACATAATAATAAATTAAATATTTTGACCTGAAAGCAATAGTAAAAATTATATTTATTAGATATTTGTAAATTAATCAAACAAGTAATAACTTTGAAACTTTCTTTAAAAATTCTTTTAAAACAGTAAGTTACCATAGAAGTTTTCATGGAAAATCGACAATAATTTTTGGATGATGAACAGAGCAATAAATTTTGCTGTGATTGTTCATAAATGCATCATACATTGTTTAATATTAAAATCGGGAATTAAAACTTGAATACAAAGAAACAGGTAAAGATAATTATGAATAAACAGAAACTAAAATTTATAGCGGAAAAAAGCTATGCTTTATATTTTCTCTTTAATTCAAATGCAGTGAAACCTCTCATCGCAACAACTTCCTCAAGACGATCACCTCTGAAAGTACGAATATTTCTGAATCTTATTAATCTTTATTAAACATCACCTCCGTAAGAAGACCACCTCTGCAGAAGACCAGAATCATTTGAAACCTTAAGTGGTATTCTTAGAGAAAATTTCTTCTTCATTAAAAAAAATATTTCATCGGATTAATTATCTTAAAGATATAAAATGAAAATTATAGATTTTTCTTAGAGATATAAAATGCATATTTCTGAGATGATTTATAGCTGCTTTATGTATTGTCGCGATGTTAATGTTCTCAAGCTTCAAAACTTTGTCACCTCTTTACATCTCCATGTTACTAATAGCCCTTTATAAGACTTTAAACCTGTAACGCTCAGAGGGTTAACACTTCCTTTAACACTTCTCATTTTAGAAATTAAACCCTGAAATAAGAGTACATTGTACCCCATTTTCATAATCTCGCACCGGTCAGGGTTTACCTCTTATATAAGATAATATTCTCTCATCCTGAGGGGGACAAGAACGTAACATAGTTAACGATATGCTGCAGTAACAAGAGAATTCTGAGAATTCTGAAGATCCTTCCTATCGCAGTCTTTTGATGATTATTACTTTTATTACTGATTGTACATCATATGAGACTAGAGCACGCTTTATTAAATGTCATAACATTCAGATAACTGCCCGATTTTCTTTTTTTTTATAAAAAGAAATGAATGAAAGGAAAAGGATTTTCATAAATTTTATTATTAGTCCAAAGGAGCGTTAGCTCAGAAGGGCTATTAGTCTGAAAAAGGGGGTTTTGCGTTGAATCACTGTAAAAGGCTAATCACTTTTCAAATTGTTGCCACCAAATATTATCGCTTTGTATTATTTTAAAAAGAAATTGAATAAAGGAGAATGTGAATGAATGTAGGTACGTTTCTCGCATTGTAAAAAAACGAAGGTACCTAGAGCCATCCAATTTTAAATAACGTAATCTTCCACCCGAGCCTGGGCACCTGGAAGCCCGAATTTTGAATTTGTTTTATTATCAATTTCACATTTTGTAAAACTTTAACGAATTTTTGATTAACAAACTAGAGGACTTCAAAGCGAGCAATGGCAACACCGTACAGAAAGAAACATTTTTATCTCCAGCGCGCGAGACTATCTATCGGAAATTCTAAGGATATGCTACTTTTAAATATTTCATGATACTGGAGACGTGGAGATTTTATGACAGAAATTTTAGCTATCACCCAAAGAATGAAAATTATTCTGTTTTACTTCGAAAATAATCACTATTATGTTGACACAACGTGGGCATCGCCATCTGTTGATTTCTCAAAACGCATTGAGTATTCCAATGTAGCAATTGGTTCAATATTTTCAGCAGCAAATCATAACTCTCAAGAGGAAATTTCTGTCAACTGCATATATTTTCCCCGATTTTCAATTTTCAAGTGTACATTGCAATTGCCAGATCTGAAGGTCAATAATTTTTTTCTTGAATTCTTTAAAGACAATGCTCGCGCAAATAACTCATGAACTTGCGATAGCTTTAAGCCAATATTTGATCAGTAGTTCAAGTTTCGAGCCCTAAAGTCTGACAAGAGGCACGGAGAATTCCCTCGATAGAAAAAGTCAAATCGAGTCTAGGAGTGACCACAATTTGCTGGATTCTATTCTTGAAACATAATATAAATACATTGTAGAGACATTATGTATTTTTTTAGAAGCAAGCAAGATGAAAAATGAGCAATCGTCTTCGCCGGGAATCGAACCACGGACCTCTGGAATACCGACCCAGCGTGCGGAACCACTACACCACGAAGGCAAGCTAGGAAGGCGGGAGAAATACCTTATAACATACTCATAAGTTGTTTAAGATTAAAAGCGGCAAAAAATTAAAAAATAGTACTCGTTATTTAAATTATAGTATTAATTACGCACCCTCTATGTTCTTGTTAATTCAAAGGTTTATCTTTCTTCTCTCAATGAAAATGCTAATTTCATCTCTAAAACAAATTTTCTAAATCAAAACTCCTGCCCCCTCTCTTCATTCAGTAAAATCTAATACAAGAAGCCCATCTAAACACACTTATTTTTTTTTTAACTTTGAGGATTAAAAACACATAATCTTCAATGTACCCCACCTGCGGGCCAGCCTGCTTCAGGTCATCCGTGAATCACCCTCCGAGGCAGCTCTCGTGTTGTAATAAGTGCCATGTGTGTTATGCCTCCTATTTCAGGTGAGAAATGTGACCCTCTGTTGCAACAGCTACCCTGGGGGTGAGGGCAGCTGTTGTTTCTCCCACCCCCAGGGGGAAAAAAGGGACAAGCTGAGGGAAGGGAACGTGAGAGTCCATAATGAGACATTCTCAAAGGAAGGGGGTGGACTGACACAGTTGGTAATGAGAAACGTATTAATTGTGGTGCCCCAGGGTTTCACATCAAGTCCTCCACTGAAGAGTTTTTACGGCTGGTTCTGTTGTCCTTTGAGATGAGGAAAAAAATTGGTTGGGGGGGGAGGAGTAATGGGCAATGTGGCCAGATGCTGCCACGAGGGGAGGGTGATGCCTTTAATATCGACTTAAATCTTATTTAAATGAGATGAAATTAATACAGCCATTCTCGTCAATTAATTCATAGCAGATCTAAGACTACGCTTTATGTCGAAATAAATATAAATTCATTCAATATAAGTAGTCCGAGCTGATAAAGTAGCGATATCAAGTGTTTTCAAGTAAAAGTGCTATATGAAGCATGAAGAAATATGTATGAAGTGAGTAAAAACTGTAGAATAACAGTAATAATAATAATACCATTTAAAAAAACTGTATGAAGGTAAAGAAATAGCATACATTGTGTAACGAGTAGAAGGCAATCACGTACTATTTTATCCCATAACGTATTCAGTAGGAAAATCACAGAGTTCAATCACTTCTTAAAATTGTTTTACAAGACTGTATATTTCAAATTTATCAATGAGACCATAGAAACTTCTCTTAGAAAAAAATTATTTCAGGTAATTCCCTTCTTCAAGTTTGTGAAGAGTTTGAAATCCTATTTCTTAGTAAATAATATTTTTAAGCAAATTTTGTTTTGTTTTGTTCCAGCTTGATTGTATTAACGTTTTCTCATCTGAATTTCAAACACTAGAAAGAAAAGAAAAAATTCTGTAGATTCCCGCCATAAATATGTTTTAAGGTACTGTCTCCTTTCTTCCAGCATGCACTGCCTGTATAATAGTAGCACACTCGGCGTCTATTCGAGAGGTCCAGGTTCGAGTTTCAAGGAGGGCATTACTCATAAACATTTGCCCTTTAATAAGGGGAGTATTTAAATTATTTTCTCCTTCGTTCCAGCATGTCTTCGTGGTATAATGGTAGCACACTCGGCGCATATTCGAGAGGTATAGGTTCGTGTCCCGGTGAGGACATTGCTCATTTTTCATGTGTCACGCTTCAAAAAATCCTAATGTCTCTATAATATTATGATTAATTGCTGAAGAGAAGTCTATAATATTTAAGCCAAACATAAACAAAGAGCAAAAATAAATAAAAGTAAAATTAATTTTACTCTGTATTTTTGCTATATGCTCTCCACTTTTTCTCAGTGTATCTTGTGTAAGCATACTTGAGAATTCTTAAAATATTTTAGAATAGATCAACTTTTTTCAATATCTATTGCCTTTGACATCCTTCATCTCACTTTTTCAATTCATTTTTTCAAGCATTTTTTCTTAATCAAGCTCTAAGAGATTTAGACAGCTGGAGGCATTGAACTTTAAAAGGCGATCTAAGCTCCTTTCTTTTTCATCTTAGAATAATAGAATAATGTTTTGTTGTAACTGGCAAAATATTTTTATTATATCAAATATTTATTACATAATATAATTATCTATCAAATGTTTTTGTTATAATAAATTGCGTTTTTAATAACAATGGTACCTTATTAATAATAGGCACAATACTCATCACTTCTTTCTGAAGCCATGCCAAACTCTGATTGTTTTCAAAAACTTTAATGTAGATGTCTGCTTCTTAAATAATATCATTCTTACATTCGGAATTTTCTTTTTCTGAGTGGTTTCATTCTTCGCGCTCCTAAAATGCAAGATGTTTGTAAACTAATAAAACAAACATTATAAGGTATTTCTCCCGCCTTCTTAGCGAACCTTCGTGGTGTAGTGGTCTGCACGCTTAGCGCGTCATTGAGAGGTCCGCGGTTCGATTCCCAGTGAAGGCTTTGCTAATTTTTCGTCTTACCTGCTTCCAAAAATACCTAATGTCCCTATAGTGTTGCCCGAACTAAAAAGGGAATTGGATGATGATTCTCCTCGCCCAGGATTTGGCGACTGAGTCCCCTAAAAACCCCAGTCGCCCTTTAAACGGATGAGTATATAAGGTATTTCTCCCGCCTTCTTAATGAACCTTCGTGGTGTAGTGGTCTGCACGCTCAGCGCGTCATTGAGAGGTCCGCGGTTCGATTCCCGGCGAAGGCGTTGCTCATTTTTCACATCTCCTGCCTTAAAAAAATACCTAATGTTTCTACAGTGGCGCCCGAACTAAAAGGTGGTGAATGATGATTCTTCACCACCAGGATTTGACGATTGGTTCCCCTAAAACTGCAGTCGCCCTTTAAAAGGGGGAGTATATAAGGTATTTCTCCCGCCTTCTTAGCATGTCTTCGTGGTGTAGTGATCAGCACGCTCGACGCGAATTCGAGAGTTCCGTGGTTTAAGTCCCGACATTGCTCATTTTACATTTCTTCTGCTTCCAAAAAATCTTAATGTCTCTACAATCTTTAAAAAATTCATTTGTAATGTTATATAAAATTAATTGCTAAAATTAAATGCTAATTTTTCATCTTGCCTGCTTCTAAAAATATCTAATCAAGAGATCTAATCAAGAGATGATAAAACACACCAAAACAAACACTTTTCTCCATAGAAGGTATGTCGCAAGTGCAAAGATGTCGCATTATAGAGTCTTCTATTTCCCCGCATGTACAATCCGATGCAAATGAAAACTAAGATAGGCAAGAAACATTGAAACAAAGATTTAATGAAAACAGGAACATACAGGTCAGTCACATAAACTATGAGAAAGAAGGAATATCCGATGCTCTACTGATTGTTTTAAGAAAGCAGATTGTCTGTTTGTGTTACTAACAAAGAATTTTTCTATCGTTTATAAATTGTTCCTAAAATTATAAAAAAACCAAGGAAATTAGTAGTTGTATTGTTTTAATGTAAAACTGTCTCAGTTATCTTCTTATTATTAATGAAAGCTCATGTTTTTATACTAGTACCTAACTGCGTCCTCATACTCTGCTTGCGACCGTGCATTCTGTGGTGAAAAGTGTGTGTGTGTGCATTTAGTTATGGCAAAGCACACTAGGGCTATCTGCCTAAGGGGAGGGATGCCTTCGTGGAGGACTTTCTAAGGGAAACTGGCTCGCATACACGTTACACATGGGGAAAACCACGAAAACTCCCATGCAGCCAGCCCGTTCGCGGGATTCGAACCTCGGACCGAACTACCAGTGTTCAGCGACTTTACCGCTCGGCCGCTGGTGGGCCTCTGTGGTGAAAAGTGTTTATTTCGGTGTGGTGCTATATCTTTTAACGTTTGTTGCGTTAGTTTAGAGACATATCTATATATCATGAACTGAGCCATCGACAACATTGGCAATATATTAAAAAAAAAAAAAAAAACCATGGATATCATGTCCTAAGTAAGAAAAAATTTGCTTAGAAACT
This sequence comes from Stegodyphus dumicola, assembly GCF_044657685.1. Lineage (NCBI taxonomy): Eukaryota > Metazoa > Arthropoda > Arachnida > Araneae > Eresidae > Stegodyphus > Stegodyphus dumicola. Next base: position 112,509,569 of record NC_140770.1, on the reverse strand, counting down.
TTATGACTCCATCACTTCTAAAACATTATCTCATTTTCAAATATGCTGACGTTTGAGAAAGATTCAAAGAAATATTGCTATTATTTTTCTTTAAAATTTGAGTACGTAGGAAATGCAGCCTGTATCAAGATAGGAAGCATGTCTTGAGAAACTCAGAATTTAGTAATAATATGAACCCCAGAGTGGAGAGCTGACATTTCAATAAGAGAAAATATATATTTCATACATTAAAAGATTAAATAGTAATGGTTGAACTGGTTTGCAGATTAACTAAATTATACATAATTAAATTTATTTATTGCGGAAAACGATGGAAAAATTGCTATCGCAAAACATCTGCATAAAAGAAAAACTGTCAACAAAAAATACAAAAAAAGACAAGCAGTGATTAATAGGGAATGTCATAGAATTTGTAAGTTTTTTATCGTAAAAAATTATACGAAATCCAAAATATTGTACATTGTACAATAAAAAGACAATAAAATATAAATACATAGTATAATAAAAACATTTTGTAAAACGATGTACAATAAAAACAATAAGCATTGTACAATAAAGAGCAAGAAGTTCTAATCGACTTTTCCTATGCGAGTTTGAATATAGTAACATTATTCAAATGCTTTTTGACACATTGTTCTTTATAACAATTTTTAATATAATTCCTTTATTTCTAATAAATATTGTACAATAAAGAAAAGTTCTAAATCGACATTTTTACTCGAGTTTGAATACAGTAACATTATTCGAATTCCTTTTTTAAACTTTTTTCAACGAATTCCTTTTTTATGGCAATTTTCAACATAATTTCTTCATTTTTAATTGTGATTCTTCTTCCATTATTTACAATACACGCCTTTCGTTTTAAATACTGGTGCAATTCCAGTAATTACATAAACTTATTCTCCAGTTTAAACACTTCGAAAAATATAGGTAAATTTTTAACGGTATCCTTCTGTCGATCCTGAGAGTTGTTCTCCTTTCCTAGGTTTTTTTTTTTAACTACCCTTGGATTAATCATGATTTGGAGTTAACCGTGAATGTCATCTTTAGTATATCACGCCAGTTAATCAACAATTGATTGTAGCCAAGTGTACAGAAATTTTTGAAAGCAGTAATTTCAATTCCTACTTTAAAGTACCTGGGAGAGGAGCACTGAATAAATCTAAAGAAGTAAACTTATTACAAAAATATTTGGTAATCTTTAGTAATAATTTAAATTAAAATTATTTTATTAAATAATAATATGCTGCAACTAGTTACTTCTTTGAAATATTTCTGCTTACGAAGTGAATCTGCGAGAATCTCATTGCTCAGAATATGCAACAGTTCGCTCATTCGTTGATTTAATCCCTTTTGTCTTTTTAAAAATATATCCCTCCAACCTTCAATTTGCTTTCAATTGTTCTTGCATACGATTCCTGAGTTCTTTTGCTGTGTTGGCTAATTAATTTGTGCATTGAATTTCAATTATATCTATTTTTTAAAATAATCTGCATTCATTTTTGACTATGCAAACGTGTTTCGGAAATAAAGTTCCAAGGTCAAGTAATACTTTCTAGCGTGTTTTTAAAAGCCATGCTCTCATTATTTAATGTAGAAATGATACTCTTATCATATACTTGTTTTTTATATATTTTGACGCAATAAACATACAAAGAATACTATTAATTAGGCAAGAAATTGTTGTTGGTTTTACCAATCTTACTCATCTGACGACGGTCAGTACCAGCCCATGACATTTATCTTGCCAAGGAGTGCAAGAGCCTTGAGCACCATACAGGTCTACTCATACCAGTATTTAGCTCATTTCCACCCACACAGAGCCCCACTCCAGGGTACCGGTCCAAGGGCCTCCCACCACTCTTTCCCTACCATCGACCTCGTGATAGGACTCTCGGCTCGCCGCACATTTAGAATGCCCTCATGCCGCACAGACACTGTACATTTACAAACATCCATGTCTTCTGTGAGATTCGAACGCGAGGCCTTCGGTACAACAGTCAGCACCGATAACTACTATCCCAGGGCTTAATTTCTAAAATTAGAAGTACCGGAGCCCTATGGAAGACCGTCAGTAAAGAGGAACAAAAGTAAATAAATAAATAAAATGACTATTAAAATCATTAATAATTTAAAAATTAAATAGTTATAAGTATTTAATCAATATTAATAATTAATATTTATCGACTGTTATTTAACTAATAATTATTTATTAATTAAATAAAAAATAATTAATTATTATTTATTTAAATAATTAAAGATTTAAGTAATTAAAATTAAATAAAATGTAAAGAGATAAACTAAAAATTAATAAGCGATTTTTAACATAATTTTATTTTTAAAAAAATTTTTCGAGATCAAATTTCTACTGAAATTGTTGTTCAGTTACATAAAAGAAGTGCCGAAGCTTATTAGGCACTTCTTTGTTGTTCAGTTACATATAGTTGAAATTGTTGTTCAGTTACATAAAAGAAGTGCCGGAGCTTATTTAGGGCTCCGGTACGCTCGAACGGCAGAAAATGGGTTTATTTCTAATAATGAAGCAGAATAACTTCAGGAACGAAAGTTAAGAAATAGGTTGGGCGGATCAGAAACATGACTACGTAAATCTTGTAGTAGAGTGACAAAGTATTATGGCTACGGGAAATGAGACAGTGCCTCTATAGAGCCAGTTTTTCAAACTGAAAAACTGTACTCCATAATTTCAGCCAGACTCACTTTAAAAATTAGTAACACAACAGCTTTGAGTTTGGCGTAGATTTATGTCAAGATTGCGATCGATTTCGAGGGTGATTGGTATAGGTCCCTCTTCGTCAGGAGCCAAAAAATCTGTAAGACTGGACGCAACGGCCGTACTTAACACCACTGTAAAGCGAGCAAAAGCGGAGCGCCATCTATCCACAAAAATACAAAAGAAATTGACAAATTAAGTTAATAGAATTTTAAAAGCGCTAGGAAGGACTGTATTGGACTTAAAGTCCTTACCTAAACATGATAGACCTTTTTTAATGTGAAAAGCTTAAAAAAAATCCAATTCACTCATTGAAGAAGTTTTTTGAATGATATTTGCAGACCCCAAGTCAAAATTGTGATTAAATTTCCAGCAATGATTAGCTATCGAGGATTTGTTAATTTCGCCTTTTCGGGCATAAGATTCGTTTTCCTAGATAGGTTCTCATCTTTGGAGATTTACGTACTCTTTGAAATAGTGACAGAGAAGGAAAAAACGTAGAAAACTATGTTTTTTAAAATGGAACAATGATGGAACAATAATTTTGATAAAATGGAACAATAATTTTGGTAAAATAATTTATGCAAATAGAACAATTATTTCAATACGGAAGGAACATAGCACATAGTTTTTCACACTCTAGTTACTGCTGTTTTAGTCCCTATACCCTCCAAATTAACAAATGCTCATCAAATGCAGATCAGGATACAGCTAGATCACTCAGTAATAAAGAGCTTTGTGGCAAGGTGCCATAGACATCTTTATAAACTACAAATTCTCTAGCCTTCTCAACACAATTTAATTCACATTTTGTTGCTAGCTGACGGAAGAGGTATATGATGCAAGAAATAATTAGCATATAAATAATGTATTAACTAAAATAAACCTTCCAGAATTGTTAAATGTTAAACGAAGACCCACCCTTATACTCTAAATACCACATACATAATTTAATTTTGACCTAATAATAAATACATAAGCTTTAGATATTCTAAAGAGAACTTAAACGATAGAAAACGTATGAAGAGTATAAAATACGCAATATTTACGAATTTAAAGTCACAGTTGGTGGTATTTTTTGCTGCCGGTGCTGCTTCTGTTTTTATTCATCTCACACCTTATCGAGAAACCAGATATGATAGCCTGCGTTATTTTCAAGATCAGAGAACTGTGGAAACAAGTAGCAAATTTTGGTTTCTGTTGCTCAAAATCTTGGAAAATAAATACCCAAAGGCCTTCCCACTTCTCTATCCGGATAAGCCTTAGTTCTCGCATAACCATTCGCTAGAACAGATTGCCAAAAGATATCCGCCTAAATCGTCCCGCCCTCGTTTTTATACTTGGATATCGATGTTATGGGTCTCTTTCTTCCCTTCGCTTTCGCCCCTCTCGCCCTTATCGGTAGAGTAATGTTAACTTAAAAATCTCCAGGGGTGAAGTTTATGGGACGCTGGATCTCGAGCATTATACCTTTGCCAATTTGTCAGCGGGTTTGGAAATGTGCTGCTTATGCGTTCTATCTCGAGCTATGGCCTCCAAGTTTATCCCGTGTCCAGATTTCGAGTAATCGTTTAGATGCCGGATGGAACATACGGGTGTTTCGCTCGCACGGGGATCATTCCCTCGTTTAGCTGAGAATATTCTGCAGTTGCCACGCCAAGTAGAATTCGGCTGTTTGAAAGTGTTTGTTTAGTCTTCCATGGCAGGAGAATGTTTTGCAATACAATCAGCTCACTGTTAGCTAAGTTAAAATTATCTTAAAATGTATGTTAATTATCTTAAAAATCTAAGTTAACTTCTTCTTTTTTATGTTACGTTTGCCTATTGCAAAACGTTAGGAAAACAGAAATCTATTTTTCAAAAAATTAAGTCACGAACATTCGAAATATTATAATAATTCCATGTTCTTATAAATGCAGAAAAGAGTTGTTTGCTCAGTTATTAAGTTACACACGAAGACTAACTTTCTACGATGAGATATACTTTCAGAGACGGGTAATATAACTAAGGAAATAAAACCTCTGCCTTAAATTTAGGGAAAATTACATAAACTTCCACGTGATTAGCCCATTTCAGCCAGAGAGCAGAGAAAAGTAGTTAGAGAAAACGTTTTCAGCTGGTTCACTTTAATTTTGATCTGAAAAGAAGGGAAATTGGTTAATACTTAATCAACTTAACCATTTTTGTCTCAAATAAAGTATACGTTAGTTAATACCTTGTATCTTGATTCACAGCCACTTGCAAGCGAACTTTACATGTCACAAACATCCGGCACACATCTTCCGAAATTGAGTAGCACAACTACATGATAAGAACCGAGTTACGCTGTATTTCTAATCTTGCTTGCGAGTATCTTATCTTTCAAAAATTCCCCAAAAACGAAATCACATCCTAGCTATGTCCCCTGTCTGGTACCGTTTTAAATTTCAGGAGATGGATGAGACATTTCAAGAGACATCTTCCGAACGTAAGCATCTCATACAGGAAATCGAAAAACAACATTTGCAATGTATGGAGAGGCTTCGTCTTCCATGAAACCACTGAGTATGTAAAGGACCCTTCCCACTGTGGTTTATGGGACCGTTCCCACTGAGGTTTATCTGAGCTAACGGAGTCAGTTCCATGTGTCGACTAGCTTCTCTATACCTGCAGTTCATATTTTTCAGCTTGTTGCCCTATGGGAAAAAATGGTTTCGGAGATGGGTCGGCAACGTCAGTTGTCTCTATAGGCCCGTTCCCACTGGGGTTTATCTGAGCTAACGAACACAACTAACGTAGTCGACCCATCCCCCAAACCAGTTTTTCCCCATAGAGTAGCAAGTTGAAAAATCTGAACTGCAGGCACAGCGGAGCTAGTCGACACAGGGAACTGACTCCGTTAGCTCAGATAAACCCCAGTGGGAACGGCGCTTATTAGCTCAGAAAAACCCCAGTGGAAACGGCCCTTAAAGGAAGATCTGTTGCTATTTCCAGGTGTGCAGATACTTCACCGTCGAATGGGCACCGTCGGTTTCTCTGCAACATAGAGCCAGTGGTTTTCAGTTGCTAACATAATCTGTAAAAGTCTGTTTTCAAGGAAACCATCTGCATCAGACGGTTAGTGTGAAGGAGCGACACCAGTTCTGCCAATGGAGATGTGTTGGTGCTTCCCACACTTAATCCTGTCCTGTCCTGCATCAAAGATGTGCACGAAAATGTCTTTCCATCACTAACAAACTCTTCGTTTGTTCAAAAAATCCTTAAAACTTTCACCTTCTGTTCACCACCCACCATCTTGCAAACTGCTGTTTCGGGGCATACTCTCCGTTACTGACTTCTCCCGACACCTACCGGATTTTTGATGAACAAAAGAGCCCGAATGCGCATTTTTAAAGTTAAATGTGTAATATTCAATTTTATGTGGTTTTATGAATGGTATGCATTTGATGCGCTACCTTGTATATATGCTTCCAATGAATTAGATATTTCATATTTTCAAACTCTTTTATCTTTGCTATTAAAAGGATGTGAAACAATGATTGTATATGAATTAAATTTAAACCTAATCTGTAAATTTAGACAACAGTCAACTCCTGATTATCCGGTTCCTGACAAAAAAGTTAAGCTTTTTTATTGCGAAAAGTTCAAAACCACATTTTTGATATCTCAAAAGAATGATTCAAGTTACGTATTAGATTTATACAGAATGCTTCTGGAGCATTATAGAAACACCACAGGGTAATGTTCCTCGTTCTCAATGGATGAAACTTTCTAAAGAACTATGCTTATCTCTAGAACCTTAGGTTAACGATGCCATATTTGATGTAAGGGAAAAAGAAAAATTTTCAAACTTTATAAAATTCAGTGCTGATAGAAACAAAATAAACTACTAATTTAGAAATAAATAACAAGTTTTCGAAATTATAAATAAGAAGTAGGAAAAAACGGCATTTCCAATGAGTGCGCATATTGCATGAATATTATAATTTTCAGAGAACGAACACTGGTAATTATCAACGTTTTTTTACGGAATAAGTCGCCTAAAACGATTCTGAAAGGGGGGAATACTGCTGAGAATACAATTAAATAAATATTACGGGACATCAGACGTAATCATATTCTCTAATGTGGTTCATTCGTAGAAGACCGAAAATGTTTTGAATAATGAATGGTCTTGCATCTGATTTTAATACGCAGGATGTATATAACGTACAAAAACCCTGTAAATTCCAGCACAAATAAACTTTCAAGGAGTACCAAGTTGTATTGATCCTCCAAATTCCACCAAGATAATAACAACGATAGTGTTCTGAGAAAGAATAGAATATATTTTTATGCTAAGAATGAATATTTCACTTTCTCTTAAATATAAACTATTAAATTCAGAGGGGGGGGAAGATATTTAAGATCAATATATAAGAAGTATGCTTTATTATGCAATAAATGTAATTATAAAAAGTAAATTAATTTTTCCAATTAATTTTTAACATGTTAATTTTACAAAATAATTTTTCAAATTACAGATTAATTTTATATAACATTACAAATGAATTTTTTAAAGATTGTAGAGACATTAGGATTTTTTGGAAGCAGAAGAAATGAAAAATGAGCAATGTCGGGACTTAAATCACGGAACTCTCGAATTCGCGTCAAGCGTGCTGACCACTACACCACGAAGGCATGCTAAGAAGGCGGGAGAAATACCTTATATACTCCCCCTTTTAAAGGGCGACTGCGGTTTTTGGGGACCCAATCGTGAAATCCTGGTGGTGAAGAATCATCGTTCGGGCGCCACTGTAGAAACATTAGGTATTTTTTTAAAGCAAGAGATAAGAAAATTGAGCAACGCCTTCGCGGGGACTCGAACCATGGGCCTCTCGAATATGCGTCAAGCATGCTGACCACTACGCCACGAAGGCATGCTAAGAAGACGGGAGAAATACCTTATATATTCTCCCCTTTTAAAGGGCGACGTGGGATTAGGGGACCCAATCACCAAATCCTGGTGGTGGAGAATCATCATCCACCACCTTTTTTTAGTTCGGGCGCCACTGTAGAGACATTAGGAATTTTTGAAGTAGGAAAGATGAAAAAGGAGCAATGCCCTCGCCGAGACCACGGCCCTCTCGAATTCACGTCGAGGTGCTGACCACTACACCACGGAGGCATACTAAGAAGGCGAAGGAAGTGCTTTATAAGGTTTACCAAATAAACCTCATGATTATTATTATCGGCCATATATTTTAAGAAACCAATCTAATTCCTTTTATTTTCCTTACTGACATCTATTCAGACCTATAGATCATCACCTGAGCAGTTTTTCCGAACAGCGCCAAACAGTTGTGGTACATTCACATATGCCAAGTTTGAATTTTGTTCAACGACGTGCATTAGTACTCAAGTTAAGCAATAATTTTCTTAAGGACTTTCGTAAAGGTCATATGGAGAAATATCTTTTGCTAATGTCAGTTAAAAGATTCGAATCATATAAATAACAAGATTATTGGATTAAATACTAACGTAGTTAATGCTTTAGTTTATGTAGTGTAGTTAAAGCTTTTTTAAATTACGTGAAAGATGATACGTATAAAACGCACAATTTTTTAAATATAATGAATTTGCAGTAGTTAATCGATGTCTTAAAGCCTCCTAGAATATCCCTACCTCAATTTCTTTAAAAGCCGTATGGTTATATTTCTTATATAGATCAAAGATAAATATTCAATAAGATCGACGCATTCATTTTTGAATGTTTCAAACGCCCGTAAGTCTTAAAAGACGGCTGCCATAGTACTTAAAAAAACTTTAGAAATAGAACCTCTTAAAAAAAGGAAATCTGTTGAATCACCCCTGAAATAACAAAGGAAGAGGGGGGATGAAGATCTGTTCCCATTAGAGTTTAAAACAAAGCACACAAAACACGCAGTCATATCGTTCAAACAAATAGGTGCATAGTTAGTAAAGGCAGAGTATGCCGGGCCTAGAAAGAGAAAGAGAGAGATCAGCTCTTTCAGATGAACAACTTCATATTAAGTCCAATTCCCTGAGGTCCTCTTGCGGTCTTCGGGCTGAATGTTCAAACGCGGGAGGCAGAACAATCCCCTATAACGACTGATCACAACCCGCTTGTTTTTGCCTACTTCGGTTGGGGGTGAGAGGATAGATGAAGAACTTGCCTTACCCAAGGGCCAGGTTTGAATGTATGCTGCGCATCGAGATAAATATCTGGGATCAGTCTTTTAAATTTTAGAGACGAGCGGTCGTTACAAAAACCCCTTAAATTGTTTAATAGCATGTGGGAACGTAAAATTTTTACTTGGGGATTTCCCATTACAGCCGGTGGGGATTTTCAAACAGTCCAAAGAAGCTAGAAACAATAAATGTTAGACTCCCTTTTTTCCTCCTCCCTACAAGGTCTGGTAATTTTATCTTATGCAACTTTCGCAATACGGAGGAATTTTTCAGATACTCCAAAAATATGAAAAATTTTCAACTCTAAATCCCGGACAAATTTGAAATTTTTTACACTGAGTCTATAATATCGCAATCTGTTTTAAGCATTCTGAATAAACCATAAGCATATTGTACCTTCTGAACGTTTATTGTCTACCAGTGGAATAAAGTAATACATTTTGACTAAAATCAAATATTCTGTGCAAATTATGAGATTCTTTTGTATAACACCCTTAAAATATAAGTTCTTTCTATAAAAATGCTATCCATGGTCCAAATCTGACAATTAATTTCAATTTATGGCTTTCTCCACTAGAGTTATACAGAAAATATTTAGCCCAAAGGAGCGTTACCACAGAAGGGCTATTATTCTCGAAACGGCATTTTGCGTTGGTTCACTATAAACGGCGTATCACTTTTTTAATTTTTGCCACAAAATATTATCGCATTATATTTAAAGAAATTGAATAACGAAGAAAATGCAGGAATGTTCGCATGCTTGAAAAAACGATGGTACCTAGAGCCATCAAATTTTGAATAACGTAATTCTCCACCCGAACAGGGGCAGCAGGAAGCCCGAATTTTGAATTTCGGATTTGCTTTATTATCTATTTCACATTTTGTAAAACTTTAACGAATTTTGGTAAACAAATTCAACGATTTCAAAGCGAGGAGAGGCAATTACGGATAAACAACTTTAGAAATAGAACCTCTTACTCTCTTATTGTACGCATAAAAGCACTTTAATTTCCAGCGCGAGAAACTGCCTGTAGCAATTCTAAAGATACGCTGTTTTTAAATATTTTTAGTCCAAAGGGTAGTTTGCCCTGAAGGACTATTAATTTCGTTTTGACATTTTGCGTCGAAATCTTTAAAAGGCTATATCACTTTTCAAATCGTTGCCACCATATATTATCGCCCTGTCTTATATTTAACGAAATTAAATAATGAAGAATCGGCATAAATGTATGTATGTTTCTCGCATTGTGATAAAACAACGGTACCTAGAGCCATCAAAATTTAAATAACGTAATCTTCCATAGAATATGTGCATGTGGAAGCCTTAATTTGAATTTGAAATTTGTTTTATTATTGATTTCACGTTTTGTAACACTTCAACGAATTTTTGATTAAAAACTCAACGATTTCAAAGCGAGCAATGGCACAACTGTATGAAAAGAAAAAGCTATGCATCGGAAATTCTAAAGATATGTTCATTTTAAAATTAATTAGCGATATTGCTGTTGAACTGACTTTTATAGTTTGAGTAGATACAACATGCTATTTAATAAATAAAGGTAACACACAAAATGTTTGAAAAATTCTTTGGGCATAATATAAAATCTGAAAGCTTTCAAATTTTCTTTAAATCTACAATCCATTTATTAATTATAGGCACATTGTCATATGAAATATAATCAGCAGAAAATACTGTGTCATTCACTTTCAACCACTGAAAGTGTTTTCTCTCAATATGAAGACTTATTCGGTATTTATTTCACTCGGCCGGAATTAAGAAAGAATAACAAAACTGGCCTCTACAATTAAAAATATTGTACTATATTTCGGATTTTTCTTACTTTTACGTAAGCGGATTTCTATCCGCATTAGTAATTATGTTTTAGTGAATATTACGCTTAGATATGGCGTAGAAGAGGTTTTTTTTTTTTTTTTTTTTTTTTTTTTTTTTTTTTTTTTTTGTGTGTGTGTGTGTGTGTGTAATCAACTTATTAAACAGGATTCCAGAAAATTTCCAGAAAGGAATTACCATTGTTCGTATTTAACAAACAATGTCTTGGAATTTTCTATTAATTTTTGAAGCGCTTTCATATGACTTTTGTAGCATATCATACGACATATAATGCATAATCAAAATTATTTCGTAGAGTTTAAAATAAATTTGCTCTATTTTCTGTTTATTAACTAATCTTTGCGTTAGCTCATTTAGCTGCTGTGATTTTGATTAGCCCATTTTTCGCCCAAAAGAGGCTATTAGTCTTGAAAGGGATTTGCGTTATTTCAACTATAAACGATTACTTATCAAATTGTTGCACTAAATATTATCTCCTTGTATTACCTTTAAAGAAATTACGTAATGAAGAATCTGCATAAATGTATGTACTGTAATATCTTGTTATTTAACAAATAACTATATTAATTATTGAAGTGGCAACGCCATATTTGTACGACGTAACCATTGCTCAGCAACAGAAGAAATTGTTTAAAAATTATGATTCTGAAGTTTGACTAGCTAGTAGATGTATGGAAATTTTGCCACTTAAGAATTGTATATAAATTATCTATTTCCGTAAACTAAAAATAAAATTTATGTTTTACTAAGAAGATTATCTGTTTTGTCAATTACTGTAAAATACATTACAGTATATATGTTCCCTCGCAGAGTGAAAAATGTTTTTAACAAGTATTATAAAATTTAACAAAAATCTGAAAGGTTTCAGATTTTAAATTACGTCCAAAGGGGCGTTTTTTTTAACGTTTTGTGTGTTGTCTTTATTTATTAAATATCATGTTCTACGTACTCAAACCACAGAATTCAGTTCAACAGCAATATCCCAGACTAATTTTAAAATGAGCATATCTTTAGAATTTCTGATCCAGAGTCTCGCGCGTTGGAGATAAAAAATGTTCTTTTTTCGTACAGTGTTGCCATTGCTCGCTTTGAAATCGTTTGGTTTGTTAATCAAAAATTCCATAAAATGTTATAAATAATGATATCGATAATGAAACAAATACCAAATTCCAAATTAGGGCTTCCACGTACCCATATTCTATGGAAGATTACGTTATTCAAATTTTGATGGCTCTACGTACCGTTGTTTTATCACAATGCGAGAAAGCATGCATACATTCATGCAGATTCTTCATTATTTAATTTCTTTAAATATAATACAGGGCGATAATATGTGGTGGCAATAATATGAAAAATGAAACAACGCTTATCGTGAATCGACACAAAATGCCAAAACAAAACGAAATTAACAGTCCTTCTGGGCAAATTGTCCCTTTGGTCTAAAAATCTGAAAGCTTTCAGATTTTACATTACGCCCAAAGGGAACTTTTTTTTCACCTTTTGTGTATTGCCTTTATTTATTAAATACCATGTTCTTTGCACTTAAACCATAAAATTCAATTCAACAGCAATATCGCAAAATAATTTTAAAATGAGCATATCTTTAGAATTTCCGATACACAGTTTCGTGCGCTGCAGATAAAAATGTTTTTTTTTTTTTTTTTTTTTTTTTTTTTTTTTCCGTACACAGTGTTGCCAATGCTCGTCTTGAAATCGTTGAGTTTGTTTATCAAAAATTCGTTAAAGTGTTACAAAATATGAAATCTATAATAGAACAAATTCCAAAGTACAAATTAGGGCTTCCAGTTGTCCACATTCGGTGGAGGATTATTTTATTCAAAATTTGATTTCTGTAGGTACCACAGTATATGACAAAGCGATAAGCATGCATACATTTACGAAGATTCTTCATTATTTAATTTCTTTAAATATAACACGAGGAGATAATATCTGGTGGCAACAGTTTGAAAAGTGATTCGTCTTTTATAGTGAATCGACGCAAAATGCCAAGACGAAGTATATAGCCTTTCTGGTCTAACTCCCTTAGGTCTAAAAACAACGGCAACGGTATCAAATTTTGAATAACGTACTTGAACATGTGTATCAGGAAACCCAAATTTTGAATTTCGAATTTATTTCATGATTTTTTATCTCATATTTTTCTAAAACATTAATGAATTTTTATTAACAAACTGAGCGATTTGAAAACGAGCGGTGGCATGACTGTTCGAAATAAAATACTTTTATCTCCAGCGTGCAAGACTGTTGCCATTCGAAAAAATTTGAAATATTTATATCCCGATTTTAATTAACAAACTGGGGTCGATGAAAGCAATGTGTTGCCACAGCTGGAAATAAACTACTTTTGTCTTCGAGCGCCAGCGTGTTGCCCTTCAGTAAAAGCCTGAGATACTTTAAAATTTAATCTGAAAGGTTAATGAGTAATAAACTAAGCGATTTAAAAAGCAATAAACACAGTTTTTACGAACTTTGTTTTCTGATTTTTAAATGATTGGTTTAAATAAACATGTATTGAGGTGTCTAATTAGAAATATTCAATATTTTTATGAAATTATATTAGCTGGACTCATTAAAATAATTATATACTCTTTCTTTTCTGTGATAATTATTTCAGCCGGCTGGCCACGACAGCAGCTAATTTTTAGAGAAATAATATGTATGCGTGGCAACATCAAACACTCTATCGGGAATTCTAAAGATCTGCTATTTTTAAATAGTTTTTTGTTTTGCTGTTGAATTTAATTTTATGTAGCATAAGGGCGAAGCACGTGATATTTAATAAATAAAATTAAATACACAAAAAAATAATAATTAAAAGACAAAAAAATTTTGCTAGATATCTAACTATGAAAACTGAATATTGATATGAAGAACTGAAAAGAATATAAAAATATATGCTATGCATCTTTTAAAAATTTTATGATTTTGTTCTTGAACTATATTTGGAGTCACTGCGAATAAAATGCAACTTAATGATAAAGCTAAAAAGAGAAAAAAAAAATGAGCTAGAAGTCAGTGAAAAGGCTGCGGAAGCTGTGCGAGCTCAGCAGAAGCGTAAAAGAACCTTAGAAAACTCTTTTGTAAACCATTAAATTCTGAAGCCTTTAAGTTTTTTTTCGAGGAGTAGCTTAATCAAAAACTCATAAATGCTTTCCAAGATATGAAATAGATACTAAAACAAATTCCAAATTCGGGTTTCCAGATGCCCATATTCGGGTGGAGGTACCCAACGGTACCTAGAGCCATCACATTATTCAAAATGTGATGGCTCTAGGTACCGTTGTCACAATGCGAGAAACACAGACACATTTATGCTTCATTATTTAATTTCTTTTAAATATAATACAGGGCTCTAATATTTGGTGGCAACAATTTAAAAAGTGATTCGGCGTTTATAGTGAATCAACGCAAAATGCCGAAACGAAATAATAGCCCTTCTGGGCTAACGCCCCTAGGGCTAAGAACTTTTGTAAAATTTATAACGTGGAAATAAAGAAATATTAAAAAAATATATATTTGCGTACAGAAAAAATTATGGAGTGACAAAATAAGAGGTGAGAAGGAAAAGAAAATAGTGGTGGCTAAATTTTGTTAAACTGTAGCTGTATCACATGATACAGCTTATAATAAAGTTTTTAGTTAAATTTTACCTCTTGGTTGTGTTCTGGGGGGTTGTTCTTGAGTTCTAGAAGAATGCCGAAGACAAAAATTTGTCTGAAGCACAGGAAGGCTGTTTAATTTCTTTTGCATGCATGGTTTGTTATAATTAGTATTAATCTTAGTCGGCTTTGGTTACAAGAAAAGCCAGCGGGGTAAATAAAAGGAATTTTACTTATCTTGCCTCAGTAATCAGGTTTGTCTTATATTATAATATTAATGGCTAATTATAGTGAATTTTTAAGTGCTTTTCTTAACCACGACACTAGTAACTGCTCTGGTTGGGTGTTACTCAGAGATTGTAAAGTAGCTGGTATCTAATTCTCTCGTAATAGGTCCAGCAGGGAACCATGGCTCATTCCTGAATACCACTTTACGGTATTCCGCTAAACCACAGAATATATCGACATTATTCTAGACAGAGGTGTCAACAGCGAGATGTCATGGTAATGATCGCCATGAATGCAATTCTACGTACCTCAGGGCTCTACTCTCTCACGACAGGCATAACGCAGCGCGTTACTTAATCGATACAACAGATGCCTGCATGTGATACAAATTACTAATATTCATGCTGCTCCAGCTTATCACATGATTATTTACTGTTCTTTAGAGGTTCAGTTTGAAAGCAGCGTAAATACTATTTACTTTGCCATATAATTATGTAATAAGATATGATTATGTATTTACTTAATCAAAATTAATTGTTATGTTACCAAAAACAACTATTATGTTACTTATATGCAATTGCTATGTTATTGATATATTACTGATATTATTGTTACGTTATTGATATCATTATGTAACTAAATTATGCAATATTGTCATTATTATGTAAATATTGAAAAATTTATAATAAAGAGCAGGTAGTGGATGGCCCCACGTAATAAGCAACTAAGCTTATAAGTCTTCGTAACAATGCAAATGCTTATTTTGTGGTTTCCTGTCCTGTTCTTTAGAGGTAATTCTTATATTGCTATGTGAAAAAATAATGGTAATCATAGAGTTGTTTTCTTATGTTCTATACTTAAGCGGCTAATTTAAAGCTAATCAACAGATTCTTTTTTTATATATACAAAGTGCTTTTTAGAGCAAAAATTGATAATGATCATTATATTGTAGAGACATTAGGAAACTTTTTGGAAGCAAGAGAGATTGAAAAATGAGCAACGCCTTCACCGGGAATCGAACCACGGACCTCTGGAATACGCTTCGAGGGTGCAGACCACCACACCACGAAGGCATGCCAAAGAGGTGGGATAAATACCTTATAATATGATTTCCTAATTTTTCAGACCTATAGTGATGCTAAATGAGTATTGAAGTTTGCTAGCTCGTTATAGGTACATACATTTTTCTTTTTGCTTTCAATGGAATATAATTCTGTTCAAAAGTTAATTTCGAAAATTAGAAGTTCGTGAGCCTAATGGGTGACGGTCAGGAAGCGATGAAGAGAATAAAATAATGATAAATAAAACAATAAAAATTAATATTCAAAATTAAATAAAATATAAAACGATAAATAAAAATATTTCTAAACTAATATGAATTTGTAGTAATTATAAGAATAACAAATTAAGTTAAACTAATGCATCCAAAAAATTAAATGAAATAAAAATATATGTTGGCTGAATTTATTACATCAAAGCATAGTACTACATCAAGGATTCAAAACAAGATTCTGAACAGTGTTTTTCGTGATCAGATAAAATTGCTTCTTTATTTACGCACATACATGCTTTCAGGATATTCTGGACTAGTTCAATAAATATTTCTCTTCCTGAAGACATAATATTAGAAAAGAGGGCTGTTGCCTCCGGTGCTCCCGCATATGCTAGGAAAAGCGAGACACGCATTCAAAAACTAACATCAGTATTTGTTTTACTAGCCGTTCGAAGAAATGTTTCATTAATAACATAATTTATTGTTTGTAATGAAATTCATTCACACAAACAAAATACCGGAATTCATCTTAATCGAAGTCATAATTTCGCTCAAAATTTGAAAAGTGCTCGAGCTGAACTCCAGTTCAATTAAGACCTAAAGCTTTTTTACAACATTTTTAAATCGTTAAATTAAGTAATTTCTTTAAACTTAGCGTCAGTAATTCTCATTTTCGCTTTTGTTAAAAAAAGCTTATTTGTTGGCATTTTGCCGTTATTTGGACATTGTCTACTTGCTATCAAATATAACGTTTTCAGAGAGGTATTCTTTCAACAAATTTATTTTCAACAATGTAAGCTCCAAGCGTGTTAGTAATCGAAGAGTGATTTTGTTCATATACCAATAGCTAGTTGCTACTATGTCATTAACTAAAAGAAAAATTCTTCTTAAACCAAAACGTTAGAATTAATTAAAATATTAAATACAAATTATTAAAATTTAAGTGGGTCCAACTGGCGAAAACAGTGAATGCAAACTAAAAAATTAAGTTGTGAATGAGCTTTTTTGTTAGACTATTTTGCAGAATAAAATAAAATATAAACCTAAAAAGAAACAAAAAATAATTGCAGAGTAACAAAACTCAATGCAGAATTCCTGGATCATTAGTGAAGAATCTTTTAACTAGTTAAATGATATCATCTCAATTCTAACATTGCTGCCAAAGTATTGAAAAATTAAATGCGAGCTATACACATTTAATCGTTGCTGAATTGTCGGTGAAATTTTTTCTACATGTTCGGTAAATATTTCACTACTGTAAGTATCTATCGCTTGCAGAAAACCTGGAGATGATAGTTCCACCTCTTCGAAAATAAGATAAGTAGCTATAACTTTAAATTACAGCCTTGGTAGCAAAACTATGAATCAGATCGATATCTTGTACCGTTTTCCGATACGATAGACTTATCTGCCGATCCATCGATAATCGATGGTATCTCTCTATGTATGTGGTAGCATATAACTCTTCGTTTATATTTCCCGATTTATCACTCACGAATATTTTTTTACCCTTTGTTTTGTCTCTAAAAGTGGGGAAAGTAAATATTTGTGCACGTCAAACTATGGGTGCTATCCTCCGATTAAAACCATTAAGTATTTCTTTCCACCAAATACTTGACAACGTTCTGCACTTAAAAAGTATTTTAGAAATTTTGATAAATGAGACAAATAACCGATTTTCGCCTTTCATCGGGTTATAGAACTGTCGATGACGCGTTGTCTTCAAAACGGTTTTCTTGAACATGATAACGCATCCGACGTAAGGGTGCAATATCTCTGAAGACCTAGACCTAACGGGAAAAAGCTTAGTGCATACTTTAGGAAACTTGGTTAAAATACAACGAATGTTCACTTGCCGTTGTACATCGATGGTCTTGGATGTCTGTAATCGACATCTGCACTCGCTCTTAACGATTTCTAGTTCAACTTCAGAAAAGAGGACTACATGGATTCTTTCCAAAGCCATGCTTTCAAATTTTTCTCGTACATGATGAGAATTATTGGAAGAGCTGGATTTAGCACCGTAAAACTGCTTCATGAAATTGTGATATATTCGTTAGAATTCTACATTTCTCTGAATCCTGCATTTTTTTAAGGATTCGTGGCTTGTTTGTTCTGTAAACTAGAAAATGTTGCCACTTGGAGGAAATAAATATTGCACTCCAAAGCGCAAAATATCCACTCAAATAAATTTCTTGTTGAACTGAATTTCTGGAATAATCAAATCATTTCTTTATTAAATAAGTGCAGAAGATATCCATGGTGCTATTTTAAGATGAAATAATATTATCGCAATTTTTTTTACAGTTTAGGTTTGGCATTTTAAACAGCTCATTTTAAATGAATGATTTTTGTATTTTTCATATTTAATATTCTTAGAATTAATTCTTGATTTAGTAGGCCTGACGTAAAGGTGTATTTAAAATTATTTACGCGTGAAACTGAAATCTGTTAACCAAGACCAGATTGTAATTGATTTGAATCTTATGATTTTTATACTTTTCAACTTTTTAAATACTTCTCTTAGCTCTCTAAATGCTTTCAGTCTGTAATCTGAAGTCTTAAAAGAAAACTAGCAATTTGCTAGTATATAACATTATTAACATTATTGCTATTTTACTTTTATTGTTATTTATTCTTTCTAAATATATATTAATTTTGAAAAGGTAATTTGCTTAATCTCTTTTTGCTATTCCTCAGAAAGTGATTAAAGAATAATTTTATTTTTTAAGGAAAAGAGAGAATTTTAAGGTTCCTCTGAATAACTGCAAAACATCTGCCGAATTAAATCTGATATAAATTTGACTTTTGCTTATTTTTAATGTGCAGTCTATTTTGTGAAAAAATGTTATTGTAAAAAACATCTATTTTATTACTTTATTTAGTTTTTCATTCGTTATAAATAAAATAGGGCAATAAATATTAAAGAAGTTCGACAGAATTATTCATGCGGTACTTCTGATTCGCTGCTTATTAAATTTAATACTAAAGTATACACACTTCAAATTCAAGAACTGCTCCAAATTCGCTTGCAAAATCTAGGCCATTTAAGTCTTTTGTATCCGAAATTCATTTCACTTAATGTGAGATTAAATAATAAGATATTCTGTTTTAACTAAGTTAGCACTTAAGCATTAATGGAAAATAATTTTGAGAAGATACCACGGAAGAAAGGTCATCGATTAACTTGGGCCGTAACTGAGATAGTAGTCTTTGTATTTGTAGAAAGTGTTCAAAGGCCGTAATATGATAATTTAGATTTCCAGGCATAGTATATATCAAGAATTTTTGTTTAAGTGTTGATCTAACTTTCTTAAACAAACTTTTCTCATAAGTCTGAAGTAATCTGAAGCTCTGAAAGATCGTCTTTCGATTAAAATGCTCTTTACAATTTTAACCATTGTTAGCATTATTTCTTTGAATATATTTCAGTTAAATTGCTTAACTTTCTTGTTCTATAACTTCGATCAAGGATTTGCTATTTGAAGTTATATGTATTATCTCTAAGTAACTAGCTATCTAAAGGTATAAATGAATAAACAGGCAGCTTTTTTTTTCTTTATATATATATATATATATACATATATATATATATTCTATATCAAGACTGGAGAGTTGCAGGCTGAATACAGCCTACTTAACAGGAACATAAAAACTGCTCTTTGCCAGGCATAGTTAAATTTAGCTCAAATTTTTAACACAGGTTAAGTGTGCATAATTTTTAACATAATTTAGATCTACTAAAGATCTCTCGGGTTTTCTTTCTTTACTAAACGCTCAAGATAAAAACATGCAATTTACCTTTAAAATTTAATTCAACGAATTTCTTCGTTTCTCGGAAATACTACAGTTTCACGAAATTTGTATATTGAATTTTATATTAGTGTTTTTAGTAAATCTTCTGATGTCTGTTATCACCAATATATTCATTCTACTTATTTCTGTAGAGAAAATATGCGAAATGAACACCACACAATTCCTTGTACGGCCTATTACCTTATACATACTTTTTTCTACATTTCATTTAAACTTATTTCCTCGAATTTCATTAGACATATATTTCTCGTTGAATCAATTCAGTTCTCCCCTTGAGACAAGGAAAAAATACATATTAAAAATTGTGAAATACAGAAAAACCTAAAATACCAAATACAGTTAAAACCAGTTTTAAAAAATCACAATGAAAATTGGCGTTTCCAACGCCAAAACAAGTATTCGCCCAACGGGCAAAAAGACAAAACTGTCGATGCACAAAATTTAATGTTAACTTTCACTTCCACTGTCCAAAAAGACACTGAAGGTCTTAAAACCGACCTTAAATGACGTAGATTTTATTTTAGCAGAAGCACTTTCAGCAATTGATGGATGTCACTTTTTTTTAGCTGAAACTAATAATAATTATTTTATTTTAGTTGAGGAATAAGAGTAAAAGTTATTTTTGAAATCTCTCCCCTGGGGGCTGGGGCTATTTGACTGGGGAGGGGGCTCCCCAGTCAAAGAAAACATTAGTATTCAATTTTTGAAAGCACTTTGAAAATAAAACGTCAATTAGCATTTTTTTTTTTTTTTTTTTTTTTTTTTTAACTCAATTTTTATATATTGTGTCATACTTTCCGAAAAGTTTAGGTTTTCTTTCATTTAATATAATCTTATTATTCATTTATTTATATTCCGTGAAAGCGATTATTCTTGTCAACAAAAGTTTTCTCACAGCATAAATAAGATTTTGTTTTTCATGCTTGTTGATTTCAAATGCGCATTATGATTTTGTCATCAGCTACAGTTTTCGGATCATATAATTTTATGACATAACTTGGTGGTATGTACTTCTTCCTTAAAATATATGGGTACATGGAAGCTTACGTTACACACTTAGATTTATGAAAGTATAAATTAAAAGATTTTAGCAATTTAAAATTTGTGTCGCAAAGAATAAAAACGTTTTCCTCAGAAGCCTCCTCGAGATTCCTCCTGGCAACATTTGAAGGCCATCTACAAAGTAATAAAATTTAATATGTAGAGTTTTAAGTCTAGAGCAAATACTATTACACGTATTGATTTCTCTTAATGAAGAAAATATAATTATGTGTACTGCAATCAAAATTTTGAAGTGTAATGAAGTGTAAACATCCTTAAACGCACGATTTATTAATTTCCAAAAGCTGTTTAATTACTTCAGTTGCAACTTGGACATGTGATATCTTTAGAACGTTATAATCGATTCTTGTATATTCCAAAGATATAAAGAAAAGTATTCATATAAACTTTCTTTAACCTGAAGTTTCATGTAAGACTCCAATTCTTCATTCTCTGAAGCATTTTTCTTAACGAAGCATTGATTTTTTTCAAACATATCAGCAAAATTTAATTAATTATAGAAAAGTTTTAATTATTCATTTTACTTGTAATTGTAAGTTAGTAATAATAATATAAAAAGCTAGAGAGCCGCTAGCCTAAACCAGACTCTCTCAATTTACTGATATGGATTCAGTAGCGCCATCTATCGACATTATTTGAAATGATCATTGAGGGTTAGTTTTACTTCGCTCAGAAATCTTCGCTCTATATATTTCAAAAAACGATAAGCAGAAAATTTATGAGAGGGGGGGATCTTTAGTCATAGTTTCAAGAAAAGATTAGAACAATTCGTACAAACATGAAAAAAATACAGGTGGCAAAATACATAAAGTTCTGAGATTAAGATGAGAAATGAAGTAAAAAACTAATCGTTTCAGAATCACAAAAATCCTTTTCCTATTCTAAATCTGACAAATTTACCGCCACTGGTATTAATTTTGCACTTTAATAATAAAACGATTCCCAAATATTTTACGTGCGCGGTGCCCTAGGTGTACCAAAATATTTTAACGGCCTCGATCGTCAGAACGTAAGCGAATCTAATAAATGCAATGGGCAATTGATCCAATTAGTTTTCTTAAATTAAAAACATAAATGAAATACACATTTCAAACTCAGAAAGAGTTAATATCAGAGGTAATGTAGACAGACTTAATATTGGTTAAAATAAATGGCAATGAGTAGTTGACAATCGCAATAAGTATGAACATTTGAAATAATTTACTTTCAGTTTAATATATTTCTTTTGGTTTACAAAATATTTTAGCAATTCTGCTTTGATAAAAAAAGTTTTAGCACAACGTTTTTAATTCTGAGATGTTTTTTCCCAGTTTCTTTCTCGAGTATTGTTCTTTTATTATTTTTCAAATATTTATTCTAGTCACGTCAAAGAGGCTTATATCATGATGATTAATTGGGTTAAAAACACTTTAAAAAAAAGTTTACCCCCTTTTTTCTTTTTTTTTTTTTCTTTCACTTTTGAAACATTTTCTTTAAATAAATAATCTTAGGTGACACTTTCTTCGACTTTTTACTTTAAGATGTTTCGGAAATTCACAGTCCTCTAGATATAATTTAGAAACGTGACTCTGTTGAAAATTCTCGGGCTGCTCCTTGAAGAAGGCCAAAGAACTTTTTAACAATTTTATACATTTTATATCAATATTTTGTTTTTATTTCAATTTTGAATTGTTTTTCCTTTAACTTTTTTGAATTATTTTGTTTTTTTATATGAATAATAATATGTTTCCTGTTGTTTTTGATAAGTTTCTCCCTTTAGCGATATCATTTTGATTTAATTAAGTCCGCAGCATACTCCGCGAATTTAAATATGTCAGCTTAACTTGAAATTTTCAACTTTACGCTGGTAGTTCGGTCCGAGGTTTGAATCCCGCGAGCGGGCTGGCTGCAATGAGCGTTTTCGTGATTTTTCGTGTAACCTGTATACCAGCCAGCTTCCCTTAAAATGTCCTCCCCGAAGGCATCCCTTCCATTATCCAGATAGCCCTTGACGCTTTGCCATAATCACATAAACCAAACCTTATTCAATACTCTTAGATTCTTGGCGTAATTTCGCTTCTGCCTTAACAATAGCCTTTAAACATAGCACCATCTGAAAGATGTTAATTCTTTTTTTTTTCTTCTTTTTTTTTACTTAATGGCTTTATTTGAAGCAACTATACGAAAACATTTATTCGTGGTTATCATTATTCATTTACCTTAAACCTACCTTCAGACAATTTCAAATAAGAATAAAATAGAGCTTTGTGGTATATCTTAATTTTTTTCCACTTCTATACTTTACCTTTCCGAAACTTATAAATTTAAAATATTTATTCTTAGTCTCAATTTGCATAAAGTTTATGTTTTTGTTTTATTTTGGTGAGCAAATTTTAAATTTCCTGTAGTTGTTTTGAATTGCTAACAACTTCATGAATTTACTTAAGTTTTATAAACAAGCAATATTAGTCAAGTATGAAAATTAATTTTTATTATAAATAGAATTTCATAGCTAAAAATCACGTCTTATTTAATACAAATCCAAGCTAATCCTTCCAAGCACTTTGAGACATTTTTCCCCATTATAGTTGTCGTTAAATTAAAGTGAGCTCTTTATGAAATATTCTTATTCCCAGTAACATAGAAATCATTCATCATCGAACTACGGAAAAGAGATAATTTTGCGTTGGATGATGAACTGGCGTAGTATTGCCTTATCAATGCTTTTCTGCGAGGGCTGAATAACGAACTTAACTCGCTACATCTGCAGCGAAATACCTTATTACTGCGCTGTAATCTAAACTTCAAAGGCAAATGCTGCACCTTTTCTTCTTGAAAGTACAGCTACTAAAGGTATTTGAGCTGCCTCTGTAGTAAAGAAAAGCATTTAAAAATTCTGGTCCTCTAGCACAGTGGTCACAAACTGGCAGCCCCCGAAGTACTGCTGGAGAATAAATTTCCCCACTCGACTGGAGAATAAATTTCCCTGAAGTTAATGAACATTATTATGACATTTGTTATTGTAGCAAGAATTTGAAGAAAAGTTTAAGATGTTAATGACTTTGAGTGCAATTACTTTTATTGCCATTAAAAACTAAATTAAGGAATGCTTGAAAAAAATCTAAAACTGTCGCTGATTAATTTACATTGTGATACAAATCTCATTCTAAGATCGAAAGATACAAATTTGATTAAATGTTTTTCACACTTATCAAAATATAATATCCTCAGTTACGAATTTTTGCACTAAAAATAATTGCTTTGCTTGAGAATACATTTGTATCTGAAATTTTATTCGCAATTGACTATTTAATAAGTCCAAAAAATCACTATCACTATTATCAACACCTGAAGTTAACGACAAAGATAGTTTCTAGCAAATTTTCTTCAAGATTACAAATTTCATCATAATCTAAATACTATCTGGTATTGTATTAACAATTAGAGAAGTTTATAATTATTTACATACAAATACAAGCATTTTTTCTCTAAGTGATAAAGAAAATTTAATAAATAAAAGAAAGTTAATAGATTGTCGTTTTTTTATTTTCAACATTTGTCTCACTTGGAAAGATTCATAAATTGTTTAATTTTATTTTAAGTAAGTTGTTTGGTAGTTATTTCAACATATTAGAACAATTTTAAATAAATGTTCCTCCAAAAATTTAGTATTTAGTTGCCGAGATGTTTGAATTACCAAAATTTAACCAACAGAAATTTCTTGCAGATAAACCTCTAGATTTCAGACAGAAAATAAGTATAAATTGAAATTTCTTCCTTTGTGTCACAACTATTATTGTTATGTTTTGATAAATATTTAATAAATAAAATTTAAAGTTTAGCTTGAAAAATTTGTTCTGTTAAAAGAACGTTTTCATTTTACTGAAACAAAAATCGGTTCGCCAGCTGGTTTTAGTTTGCGCATTTGGCCCGCATGCTATTTGAGTTTGAAATCACTGCTGTAGCATATCCAAAAATATAACAATAACGTTGAGATGAGACGACTGGGTAATCCCTGTAAGATATAACAATGATTAACTGTCATATTTTTCAAACTTTCTTACAGTTTTGCACTCAAAATTGCTGCACTTTTCGAACTTCACTATATAAGAACTCTGTAAGAGTTCTATATAAAGATCTTTCTGTATATATAAAGTATATAAGTAACTCTATAATTCTTTTTCACGGAAGATACGTCCTTCCATTTGAAATCACTAGGTAGATGTAGACTATGCCTGCAGTCCTTGATAGTGATGTAACCTTCAAGCACAATAAATGGTTCCCAAAACATCCGCTATTTTTGTTCCATCTCATCGCCAACCCAGATTTCCGCCTGGGCACCGAACTAATTCACATCCAACATCGGAAGAGGTCTTCCCATATAAATTCGCCCAGAAGTATAAAAAATAGTGAAGATGAACTCATTGCTGAACAACACACATTTTTATATTGTCTACCATCCAATTTTCCAATCTTGACACCACTGAAAACGGTCTTTTATTTAGACGCTGATTACCGAAAGCCTGTTACGGTTACCCAGTTGTGAATATTAATTCTCTGGAGCTCTCGGCGAGCAGGTGAAATTAATTTGCCGCTTAACTTCGTAGTGAAGTTCCGTCTTTAGCTATTCAAAATATATAAAATTCAGTTTCACCTAGAAATTCTTTTTGACACTTTATCATCTTTGTAGACAACTTCCTCTTAACCTCGGATACACAGGTGAGACGAAGTTCTTTCTTCTAGAGATTAGACAGACGAGACTATGGATACCATGGTTCTCGACACATTGTAAGGGTTATTTATGTTCATTAGCTAATTATTTTATTTTTAAAATCTGTATCGCTACTTCTCTCTTTCCATTTCCTGCCAGAATGCAAATTAGCTCGCACGTGAGGGTGTGAGATTGTTTAGACGAAGCTTGCAGCCTGCTGAAAGCCACGTTTCTAGCTGTTATTCTTCGATAAACATACCTGTCTACGGCTTAACTTTGTTCTTGCTGACTGTGTTGTCACGTCGATGTGGGTTAAGGGCAAACGTCCGCGTTTAAATGCCTCTGCGTAGCCTTTGGCTAATATCTACTTAGGTTTAGTTTTAACTTATAATTCTGATTTTGAGTTTACGTCATAAACATGTGCTGGTTTCTAAGCACCAGGTGTGTCTTTTGTCCGACTTACGTAGTTTTAAACAAAAGGGTCTTTTACACCCTTCGTACGTTTCTGTTTGCTTGTCTAAGACATAGACTACTTAAGTGACTTATCGCTATGTCTAAGACATAGTGATAAGTCACTTAAATAGGAGTCTTTATAAAGTATTTCTCCCGCTTTTTTAGTATGCCTTCGTAGTGTAGTGGTCTGCACGCTGGGCCGTATTCCAGAGGTCAGTGGTTCGATTCCCGGGAAGGGTGTTGCTTATTTTTCATCACCCCTACTTTCAAAAAACCTAATGACTCTACATCTTGACTACTGAAGTATGCTTTCTATACAAAGACTATACAAAGCATACTTTTAACACATAAGATATTTTACATTGCCATAAGCACATTGCCATTATGGCAATGTAAAAGATCTTATGTGTTAAAAGTATGCTTTGTATAGTCTTGGTATAGACTATATTTGTAAATCAGCCACACTATATGGCAATGTAAAAACTTTTGTATTATTAATAAATACTATATAAGGGCAGAATCGATTAACCGTAATGGTAGAGTGATGGTGCCCACGTCCTCCGTTACTACTACTACTACTACTACTACTACATCTTGACTTTGTGTATGTTACCGAAATACGTGAGAAACTACAACATCATCGAAACTAGCAATCTCTGTAAAAAATGCTGTAGTCAAACGACTGCAAGCAATCTGTACCTTTTTTAAATTCCAGTATATCCACTACACATTCACTATAATTTTCAGTGTTTGAAATCGATATGTCTAACATGACTTCTGGCTTAAAATTCGAAGTGGTGCGTTTGCTAAGCATTTCATTTTCGTTGTCCATCCCCTGGATAATCTTGGTAACAAACGGAAAGAGACTTAACAATTATTCTTTTCTAAAAAAACACCACTTGAAGTAATAAATTCAGAAAGTGTTAGAAGCCATTAAAGAAGATATTAAATCTCTTTACAACAAAGAACTGAAACACGTTTTGAACAACAAAGAACAGACAGTTTTGACCTCAAGAAGATTTTTTAAAAAATATTCGTTTTCAAAACAATTATTAATTAATTATATAATAAATAAATTAGTTCATAAAATTAAAAATAATCATTAATTATTTTTGAAATATTTATTAATTAATACTGACAAGACTGGGCAAATCAATTTCTCTTCATTGGTTGTTTCTAATTTCAAAGCTAATGTCCCCAGTTTAAGAAATGAATCAAACCAAATAACTTTTCAAGCTAAATAATTTTGGTTATAATATCTTTTAGTAAGAGAATGTAAAATTTAATTTTTATGATGATCCCATTAAAAGAATCTACCAATGAAAGACAAATGTTTTCTGTAGCCAAAGTTTAAGTAAAACTGAAAAATTATCCTCATATATTAAACTAAAAAATGCTATCCTGTTTATTAAATAATCCCAAAAAAAACATATCTATTTGTAATTTCTCTCAAGTATTATTAAAATAAACACCAATGTTAACTAAACATGATAAGAAGCATTAAACTGATTGATTTTACAAGTACATCTAAATTCTTGTATCAGTTGCCATATAATAAAGACACTTCAAGCACTTCTACTAATTGCGAAAACCAATCATTATTTCATTTCTTTTAATCTTTACTATTAGCATCATAAATAACTATTCAGAAATGCTTTACTCCCTTTACACACCGCTAAAGACAGTAATTACTTGCCAAGCATTTCAGTACTTGATGCATAAATAATGGTTCTTTCCATAAATTATATATGTTCATTCTTAATTTACTGCGAAATTTATTTATTTGATGCTATTATAGACGAAATAAAGACAGCACGTATATGCCCAGTTTTGGAATATCCCGAAAAGAATGTTGCCTGTAGATTTAATAAACAAAGCATACTTTTGTCAAAGGCAACTTTTTTATCTCTATAACAAGAAAGTGCTTTCTTTTACAAAAAGTAACTAAAGTGTTTTGAATTATAGCGTCTGTTTCTTTTATTGTTATTTACTTCTTTACAATATAAGTACATATTGGAAAGATACGTATATATATAATATTTCTATATATATAATATTTATATATAAATTCAAAATAAAGTAATTAAAAGTAAGTTAAAAAGCGTATGACTTGCGCTAAAGCTGCAAAATAATAAACCAATAATTCATAATAATTTATCCTAAGAAAACGTTTCATTTACCATCTCCAAGGAACACAAATTCAATTTAAAACTTTGAATGAAAATATTTTTAGTCAGAATTTAAATTAGTATTTTAAAAAGTAATTTCAATCTCCGGGTTTGAAAAATTTGATATATATGTGATGAAAAAGACTTAGTAATGTTGATAGCCTAAAACTTAGCTCCATATTGAATCTGTAATAAACAGCAAACGTAGCAGCCAAGGAAGATTAAATATTCATTTTTATTTCAACTAACAGTTGTGGCCACAATTAACTTGGCACTCTAATCGGGCCAATTCGAAAACATTTATATTTTTAGTATTGTCGCAAAAGTAAGAGAACAGATTTGAATAGTTTCTTAACAGGAAGAGAGGTAGCAGCTATAAGATGCGCGATTATGCAGAATGGAGACTGAAACAGGAGTAGATTTTGGCTTATGTTGCTTATTAAGCGAAAGATTTCAGTTCCCGAAATTTTGAGTTAAGGTTCCTAAGCTACGCCATCACCGTTCTGCAATCCATGTTACATGAAACATACACTGCAATCTATGCATGACATATCTATGGACCTGTGACATATATGTAATCTGTGACATAGATTCATCTAGAAATCACGCAGTCCAGGAAAATTACTATTTTCAGAATACAGAGACCAAATACCAAGCAAAACACGAGGAATTAAGAGGCTACAGCTAGTTTAAATTACAATTTTGAGATTTACATATTTTTTATCTTACATATTCTCCCCTATCTTACTTATTCCCCCTTTTCAAATACACTCATGTCCATAAATTAAGGATAATTCGGAGTCACGCGGAAATCGAACTCTAAAATAAATATATCATCTGTAAAATCACTACACGCATCTTCAAGAATCATATGCAAATTTCAGGAAGTAACCAGATGACACCGATGGTACGTCACAATGACGAGAGTGTAAGAGAGTGATATATAGGGAATACAGGCAAAGAAATAAAATTGTTCGCAGGCGCTTTATAAGCATTTCAGTGCAATAACCGAATAGTTATGACACAAAGGACGCATTCGGATGATTTTTTACGTGGTAGAATTATCGGCGGTCTGGAATGTGGGCGTACCCAACTGGAAGTATCAGACGAACTTAGAATTGCCCTAAGTGTCATCTCCAGGCTTTGGTAACGATTCCAAGATGATGGTAATGTGAGTAGACGTTACAGCCCAGGTCGCCCCAGAGTTACAACGCCGAATGAGGGCCAGTATTTGGCAGTTACTGCCAAAAGAAACAGGCGGAGTACAGTCTCAGACCTGTCTCGTCAGCTCTCTTCAGCCACTGGTACGACAATTTCAAGGCAGACCGTGTACAGACGCTTAGGGCAGATTAGTCTATATGCTCGTAGAACTGTCAGGTGCGTTCCACTTACTGCAACTCAGTGTCGCCTGCGGTTAGCCTGGAGTAGAGAGCCTGCATTGTGGACACCGCAACAGTGGGCCTGTGTGATGTTTTCCGACGAGTCCAGGTTTAGCTTTCAGTCTGATTTTCGCCGGACTTTTATATAGAGACCTCCAGGTACCCGTTACCACCAAGAAAATATCATTAAACGACACCGTTACGGTGTGGCAGGAGTGCTCATTTGGGGTGGAATTATTCTGGGTTCCAGAACTGATCTGCATGTTCAAATTGGAACCATGGCAAGCCAAATCTATCGGGACGTCATTCTTGAACAACATGTACGTTTGTTTCGGGGCGCCATGAGCGCACAATTTTTGGTTATGGATGACAACGCCCGTCCTCACCGTGCAAACATCGTAAGAGAATGCCTTCAATCGGAGGATATCACCCGTATGGACTGGCCAGCATTCTCACCGGACTTGAATCCAGTAGAGCACGTGTGGGACATCTTGGCCGACGAGTTGCAGCCCGTCAACCTCTTCCTACATGTCTACCGGAATTTCGGAGAGCATTGCTTTTTGAGTGGTGTAATATCCCCCAAGATCAGATCGATAATTTGATACTCAGCATGCCTAGGCGTTGTATGGACTGTATTGCATCGTCTGGGAGACATACAATGTATTAACAATCATACCAACCATGTAATATTGGTTTTCTGTAAAAAGTTTTTTTTTTGTAATTTACTCCAGGGAGAAAAAATCGCTAATTTTCTTAATAATATCAAACGTATAGCATCTTTTTCAGCTCTTTACCTTTTTGTTTAATAAATAAGCTTTACAAATAAGTCAAATTTGTTTTGCTTCTAACTCTTCCTTTGCCTGATTTTGCATTATCCTTAATTTATGGACATGAGTGTAGAAAAACGCTTGGCGACATTAACACCTTTTGAGAAGAAAGCTTCATAACACCTGTATATGTACGGTAAAAAATATGTAAATCAAAATTATAACTTAAACTAGCAATAGCCTCTTAATTCCCCCTCTCTATTCTAAAAATAGCAATGCCTTTTTCCTCATTACTATTTTTAGAATAGAGGTTTCTTTATTTCTGGACTGCGTTATTTCTAGATCAATTCATGTTATATGACTTAAGGAACGTTGATGACGTGGCAAAATTTTGAGAACCGAAACTCTTAATAAGCAACTTGAACCGAAACCTTCTCTTTTTTAGCTTCCATGTTGGATAACTGCGCACACTCTTTCTTAAGCTATTTTGCTGAACTACTACAACTGTACACTTTTCCTTACTTCTCCATTAAGATGTTGCTTCGCTTGCAGAAGTGTCGCTTAGCCTCTATTAGCTATTGCCCATTGTAATAAAAATATAATCTGTATAAAATTATAGGGTGCTTAGCCCACCCACAGTTATGATGAGCAATGAGAAAGGAACAGTGCCTTAAGAATTAATGATCAAAGAATAAAATTATCTGTGGAATTTATGACTACGTAATAAAGCCAAGTTATTACAAGCTAAGAACCATCTCCAATCCGTTGCGGCTTTCTCCTAGTCATCCTATTATAGACACGCATATATATATATATATATAAATTAAGCTCTGAATCTTAAACGAAACCTTCAAAATTCAGTCCTGAGCTCAGATTTCTTTCCAAATTATCCTATCAATAATGTTGTTTTCTAATGATGATCTATCTCTAATAATGAGTCAATCACTCAGTAGCAACAAATTTATAAATATCTTATTGCTTCAAATTTATATCAGCGTATTTAACATTTAGAATTTTTTATTAATTGTACTAAAATAGTGTACTTCATGAATAAAATATTCAAATATTTATATATTGCTTACATCATTTCTTCAAGCTTTTCATTCTAGATGAATCATTCATAAAATATACCAATTAGAATAAATTTTACACTTTTCTTTCTCTAAGTCCCAACTTCGGAAATTGGCGTAATTATAAGATCATTGATTCTTAAGAAAATATAAAAGATTTTACTGTCTACTTATACCTTCTGTCATTCAAATACATTGCTGAGGTTATTAAATACGTTGTTGTACCTCTCTAAGATCTTCCAACTCTTAATATTCTGGAAAAGAATAAAATTATTTTTCAATTAGTATTTTTTAAAGATAATAGAATTTTGTGTAATAATGTTAATAGCACTTTAAGTAGCTATCCTCTATGACTCTAAAGCTTCATTCAAACATTTTAGGAATTATGTGTGGAATGGATAACACAAGCAGACCCTCTATTTTCCATAATATTTCTCCGTTCTCGCACTTCGAGATACAGAGACCAACCACTTGTGGTCTAAACGTAAAAATATAAGACTACTAACTAACTAAATTTTTAAAATAATAGTTAACTTTGAATGCTGGATACTAACACTAAGACTGGTCTTTTAAATTATTACGTATGTATTAAGCAAACTGCTGTAAACTACAACACGTTCTAAAATACCGAGAGGACTAAACCTCTGGCCTTAAAGGCGGACAGCAGCTGGTTGAAAACTCGTGCGGAATGCAGTGGCAAGGCGGCTCACTTTCTTTCTATCTAACTCTGCTCTTGGCAAAAAGGCACAACTTAAATAATTTAAACGTTAGCAAGTACAATTTGAATAAACAAGTTAACGCGTTTATTCTGGCCGGAAGTGGAAAAATAAGAGAGGATAGTAAACTATTATTATAAGATAAACGTTAGTAAAACTTAAGATACTTGCAAACTTACTACTTTTTTAATTATGATTTACTGGTAACTCTCTGACTGGCAAGGCCGAATACATATGTATACCTAAAATAATTTTTGTGAAGTCTATACGAGCGTATATATATATGTATGCATTGTGAAATATCTCCAAAAAATTAAAGCAATATATTAAAAATACATAAATGCGAGTACAAAATACTATGCAACTTCTGAAAATCTTCCCGGGAAGAAAACCTGAACTATGAACTGTGATATTACAGGAATCCGAACCATGGATCTTCAGCTTCTTATGCTGCTGTTAGCAGCTTCACCTGCTAACAACCTACACCTCAAGAGCATGCATGAGGAATTGAATAGGTGCAGTCGACCAAATTCAGGTGATGCTGTATTATCGTCTTTTAAATTTTAGTTCTAGTGCCAGTGTAGGAAATGTTAGGCGTTTTTGATTCGGGAAACGTGGAAATTCAACTTCACCCTCGACAGGGTTTCTTCCACAGTCTAGTTGTACGTACCATCCCACTTACATTGCGAGAATTCTCCCGAAAGAATGCGATAATTCCTTAAAAAGTAACTAAAAGTTTTCAACTTTATTATGATTTCATTAATTGTGTGAGTTGTATCTTTATGGGAATTTATAAAGTACTAATAATCTAAATTCATGCTAAAAATCTAACTTTGATTTCTAGATGCGAGAAATAATTAAACATGAAACAGTTCGCTTCTTGTTGCTGATAATAAACGATCATTCCACAAAAGAGGGAATTCTATTTTCCGTCGAATCCCATATATGACAAATCGTTCTATCCCATAGAACAAAGCGGTTGAAAAATTCTCGAAGGAGACTTCAAGCGAACTCGCTAATGATCAATTTATTTATTGCAGTCTCTTTTTTTTATTGTTATCAATTCTGCTTCGCTATCTTTTCTTTATTGTTTCTTTTTCACGCCCTCGCTTTAAATTCCTTCTTCGTGCAGCAATTAATATCAATCAAATCGTCGAAAGGTGGGAGAAGTATGTCATTGGATTTCGAGATCCAAATTAATCATAATTACTTTATTATTAATTTAAGAAAGAAAGCAAAAGCAGGCGAAAAAATTAAGTAATGAGAGAACGTCAAAAAGTATTTAAATTAATAACGGAACCTTTCTCTTTGGAAACAATTGCGATTTTTTTTTCTGTCATAATTTCTTTCATCTCGAATGGCAACATGCGTTCCGACAAAGGCGCCGCCTAACGACTAATTAAGAGGATATAAAGGCTCAGATATAAAAATTAATTTAGAGGCTTTTAGAAAGGTGTCTGAACTTTTGGATCGGTAATTGGAATTACCTCAAATTTGTTGCTTCCTAAATTGAAATTCAATCTGCAGTTTTAATGCCTGTTTAAAAGTTTTTATTCTTTCCGCACTTGACAATTCTTGTTAAATAATAACTCTTTTTTCCCCTCTTTGAATAAGCTCTTGTGGATAGCTTTCTTTGACTTTCAGCTTTTGCGGAAAGGTAGAATCTTTTCAACAAAAGATAACGGAAAAAATTATTTTAAGTGCGTAGTTGTATTTTAAATATCGATTACTCGATGTTTTCTTAAATGTGTAATAATAAATTATTTCAAGCACCATAATTTTTTAACATATTAGAATTTTTCCCAATCAAAATTACATTAAATCTTCCATATGAGTAATTATTTTATTAATGTTATTTATAACACAAATTTCGGAATGTTATGATTTTAACTTTATGTATGTCTAATTATTTGCATGGAAATTTTTATTAGTTACTATTTGTCTTCTTTGCTTTTGTCAACACATAACTTTGTAGACTTACTGTCATATGCAACAGTTTTTAATTTTCGAGATTACGATAAAATTATCAAATCCGTGCATTTGTATAGCAGCATTTCATAACCATATGAAAAGTATTAGAAAACTGAGTGATAGAAAATGCATCCTAAACTGGAGCATATGGTTTTCCATGTTACAGTCTCAAGAAACTGCAGGTGATAAAAACTATGAAAATGTGTAAAAGATATAAAATTGATGAATTCCATACTTTTATTGCAATTTCTGTTGATAATTTTTTGAATGAAACTTTAATTAATTGTTCTTAAAAAAGGAAACTTTAAAGTATCACATTTCGAAACAGGTATACCATCACATACAGATTGGTCATATAATAAACTATTTAACTAATGGTAATCTTCGGAGCATTAAAGGTAAGAACTATAGCAACTTTTGTAAGATAAGTCAAGAAACCATGTGCTTGCGAGGTACGAAAACAATGGTAGAAAGGATATCCCGGTTACAGTTAACGTAATTGCATTTTAAAATTTTCCTACACCAACCCTGGTATTTCATGATTCTGAGATTCTGAATGACAGAAAATAATATAAAGCCCTAGTGTGATCCATGTAGAAGGGAAACTGGTAGAGATATCTTTCTACAATAGAAGTGAAGAAATACAATGGCCTCGAAAAAGCACTCATATAGCCTCGTGCATAATGCTGCAATACTATAATTGAAGCAATACTTCAGCTTCTTGAAGCTTCCTGTCTCTCTTCTTTTCCTCCAAACATCTTGTTAACAGCAGCAATGACATACAGATAAAGCGATTTTTGTATTGGTTAGGCATTTCTTCCTGTCTTTCTTCTTTTCCTCTAAACATTTTGTTAACTGCAGCAATGACATATAGACAAAGCTTTTTTTTTTTTTTTTTGTATTGATTAGGCATTTCCTGGAAGAAAGAATCACGAGACAACATGAGAAATTCGTGAAACCATATTTCTCGAATGATTGTAATACTGGAAAAAATCATATCTGTTTTATTAAATTAACATTTTGCGCAGATATTCAATTCAAGGCTATTCGTGCATGATTTAATTGGAAAATTTGAAGACAGGAGTTTCCCAATCAATCAAAGGCGTCATGGCATCCTCTCCTCCTGTAGGCATTACTAACATCATAGAGGCTCTTCAAGCAATCAAATAGAATGCAAACAGTCTGCATCTATTTACGAACATCGTGCTAAATAATATTTTACCTTTTATTAAAACACATCAACACTGAGCATGTTTTGATTGGTTCCATTTTCATCCGATGTAAATTTACACGATGATGCCGCAAGGCGGAAGACCATTGCTCAAAACTTTCTGAACAGGCATATGGAAGAAATGAAGAATTTCGATAACGAATTCCTTTGGCCAACAATGCACATTTCACTTTAACTAGGAAATTAAATATTAACTACGTTTATTGGTCCAAAAACTACTAATTCCAATGACTTTCTGTCATCGCCCTCGGAAGATGCCAAAAGGAAACCGTATGAATTGAAGTGATAGCTGATTTCCTCTTAGGTTCATAGACATCTGAAAAAAACAAAACTAATTGCAATTATGGCACAACAAAAAGTTAATCATTAATTCTGTCCACGGATTTTATTAATGAGCTGTAAATGCTAAATTCTTTAGAATGTATTTAATGGACTATGGAGTCTCGTCATAAGCAACCAGGCATTACTTGAATGATATCAATAATCGTATCATCTCCCGTGATTTTCACTCTATAACTGATTTCGTTGTTATTTGAAGTCCACGGTCCTTTGAATAATACTAGTATAGACTTAAAAGGAAGCATGTTTAAAAGACTGCATTATGAGGGAAGCTGATGTGCATCGTGTCGCTGTTATCTCCACTTCCTAAATATGCGGTTAGCCATTGGCAACAATGAAGGATATACTGAAAATGTAAAACGTTTGGTTGTAACTAATAGTATTTCCTCGCCTTTACATCTGTATTTTCTTTTTTTATTATTATTATTATTATCATCATCCTCATTTGCTGCTCATATTTTATTCTCAAATTCAAAAACTGTTATCGCTGTAGTCTTCTGTTGTACAAATACCGTTACAACGGCTTTCTATCACTCAGAATCTTAAGATGTCGTTAAATTCCGGGGTTTTTTAACTAGCTGCGTTCGAAAAAATTGCAATAAGAAAGGCTTGGAGTTGTTGCCATCTATTGCCATTGCGTTACAACACGTAATTTTTGAAAACTGAAGTTTGCTCTTATTATGTTCTGAAGTTATACTAATGCTATCATCCTTTATACATCCAAATGATTGCATTTGAGAGAAAAGTTGTTCCAGACTTCTGAATCTTTGAATCTTTAGTTTAAGGCATTAAGAAAATCTTTCATTTATGTAATAAAAATTTTCGAAAGCCTATCATTGTAAATATCGCATTTCTCTCGGGCTGTCTTGAACTGCAAATCATTAGCGTGTGCAGCAGGTAACTGAGAAACCTATGGTTTGAATACCGCGATGACACAATTGGTTTCTAGTGTTTCCTAATCTTAGAAAGCTAATGCTCTTTGTGGTAACACAGAACTAATAATGTGGTGGTGTACAATGTTTCATAGTCATTTGGATTTGATCAAGAAGGTTCCCATTCTCTCTTTAAAAGGAGAATGTAAGAAATTATCTCGTATCGTGAGTGCTTTATGGATATAAATGGTCAATATGTCCGTCTGGGAAGTTCCACTACTCGAATGTCAACAGGGGCATAACCGAATTCACATATTTCCTATTCTGGAAAGATAAATGGTCTTAACTTAGTAACTACACAATAAAAAGATCGCATTATCCTGCAAAATGCTATAGAAACTACCTTCATGACTATTATCAGCCATGAAAACCTCTCGGCGACAAGATTTCAGACGTCTCTTATAGTTAAATTCACTTCATAGTTTACTGTTGGATTATCTAAATCCTTAACTGTCTGTTGTTGTTGCTGTAACTGATCCTAACTAGTTAGCCATAGGCTAGACCAGATGCATGAGTCCAAAAACAGTCAATAAATCCAAAATGAAGGTAGATCTTTTCAGTGGGTCCTCTTTTACAAATCCTAAATAGGTGAGAAGATGTTGAGGAGTTTTACACTGAAATGTCGAATATTACATTTCGTACAGATGAGGTAGATCTTATTTCACCGGTAAAGTTTAAGGCATTTCAGGTATCCACTTAGCAGTCTGCTGAACCACTTGTCAAAGCACTGATTACCTCCTGAGCACGATTACCGCCAAAAGCAATAGCACCTGCCGGCTACCTACCAAAGTACCAGTCATGAGCCAGAGGAAAATGCCAGGAAGAGGCAACAGTAGATCTCCTGAGCAAGATCTGCAAAGGTCAGAGTGCCAGTGGTCAGAGACATTGAAGTACTTGTCTTAGCTAGGGCATGAGCCATTTCATTACAACTGAGGCCAATATGTGAAGGGATCCAATGCAGTTGTACATCATGTTGGTAAGAGAATAGATTGTAATTGTCTGTTATCTATTAATTGTTTATTGTAATTAACTGAAAAGAAGACATTTAAAATTTTTCTAATACATTTGGTTATTATTTTTTTTGTTATTTTTCTTCTTTATTTATTAATTCTTGTATTATTAAAAAACTAATAAAATTTTATTGAATTTCTAGAGTTAAGATTTCGTTTTTAACGGGTAGTTTTAAATATCTTTATTACGCCTTTTCTTTTTCCCAAAAATATTACAAATCACAAATCTGGAAATGTCTAACGGAATGAAAAAAGCTCCATTTCTGTTCAGGAATTTTCCTAGTGTCCGATAACACATTTCGCCAAGCAGCTTCTCGTCAAAGAAAAATAAAATAACTATGAAAGGCTAGAAAATAGCGCTGTCACGCTGTCCTTTTACGATGCAGACGATACGAGCAGAATGCTTCTCCCTTGTTCCTTCATGACATCGGGAACTTTGATTCTATTTTGTTCCCGTCATTCGTGTTAACCGAGCTGTCAGTTTCCGCATATTGCTAAAAGGCTTATTTTCGCCATTTTTATCTGAAGGAAATTATATTCGGTTTCAGAATTTTCGCTTGCTGAATATTTTTGCATGAGCAGATGATGGAAGATTTTATTACCATTATTATGTACTTTTCGCCTTTTAATACTCTTCAAACACACTGCAGTTCAAAGCACTAATAAATGTACAAAAATTTCATAAATCATAATAAATTTTCTCTTCACAATAATGTAGTTTATACATAAATTCTTTACTTTCTCTTCAGATTAGCATAAAACAGAAACTTGATTAGTTTTTCAAATTATTTTTTATTGAAATAATTTATTTGAAAAAATTGTAAATAAGGATTTAATATGTATCTCCTTTTAAAACTGGGTAAAATTAACTTGCAGAAAGTATGAATTTAAAATAAAAAATAAGATGACATCGATCTATTCTAGTAAAGCAAAATCCACAATTGTCTGTTGAAAGGCGCTGAGGTTGTCTAGCACTAGGGAATGTTTTCTTTATTTATTTAATATTTATGTTTTCTTTATTTATTTATTATCTACTTATTATTTAACTGAAATTTTCTTCAGATGTGCAACGGTATAATATCGCATAATGCATCTCAGCATAATCTACTTTTCATACATGAAGCAATGACCTTAAAATAATCACACTTTTCTGAAACAGAAGGAGAAAATAAAACTTTAAATCTACAAAGTAATGTAAACCACACGCCATCTTCAATGTAGGTTTAAAACTGTATTAATATTATCATATTTATCAAAGGTACAATGATGTTTTATTCTTCTCAGAAACAATATTACTAAGAATAAAATATTTGACATAGAACCTTATTCTACCACTGAAACTTCAAAACGAAAATGCTTAAAAACACACTGCAGTAAAATTATATTATTTTTTAATTAATTAAAATTAACCTGTTCATCATTTATAGCTTTTAAGCTATAAAAGCTATTTATTTTCTATTATGTTATGTTTGTTGCTGTACAGTGAAGGACATCATTAGCCACCGATAAGGCGATAAACGTTCTATTCTAGGTGGGCTCTAAATAAAGGAACTGTGTGACAAACAATTCATTCCTTCACGCCAAGAGAAAGGTTTAGTGTACTGGAGATTTTTAGTTGAAGTGGTATTGGATGATTTTATTAGGACAAATTAGTCAGTGTAAAGAAAAGGAATTTAAAACTATCTTATAATAATTCTCTATTGAACATTTATGAAATATTTAATTATTCTTCATCAATGTTAAACGTACCTCGTCACTATTGAGCAGACAAAGTAAGAAAAATTGCTTCTTTTCCTTTCTTTATTAATTTGTTGAATAAATATTTACAATAAAATATTGTGAGACTGAAAGAATCAACTAGAGCATTGAATCTGAAAACTGAGAAGCTATTTGGAAACTTATCATTTAAAGAATGTAAAGCAAACCCATGCTTTTTTTTTTTTTTTTTCAAAAACGACAAAGAAAAATTCATATATATAATAGTAGATGTACATGAGGAGATAAAGTGAATGAACAGTCCAAGAACCAAAAGCGAAGCTGGAAATCAAAGACATAGCAGAAGTCACATACTACCTTGGCATATACATCGAAAGATCAAAATATGGAAACTTTGCTACAAAACCAAAAGAATAAAATCGAAGAAATAGTTCAACGTTTCGGATTTCAAGATAAAAAAAAAACCGAGATATAGTCTAACCAAAAAAAAAAAACTATTTCAAACTGCAAAATGAAGATAATTCCAGAATATAATACAGAATACAGGCAAATAGCAGGGGCATTAATTAATATACATTGCAACGATCAGTCGACTTTAATGCGCCGTTAATCTACTGAGCAGAAGGAACAAAAAAAATTTTGAAAAATAAATTTGAATGCTGTCAAGAAAGGTCATTCAATACTTGAATACAGCTGAAGACTTGAAATTGGTCTTTAACAAAATTCAAGAACTTTGTAAAGTCATTAGTTTATTTTTTGAAGCAAGAGACATGAAAAATGAGCAATGCTCTCGGGAGGAATCGAACTTGGACCTCTCAAATACACGCCGAGTGTGTTACCGTTACACCACAAAGGTTTGCATGAAATGAGAAAATACCTTATATACTACCCCATTTAAAGGGCGACTGTGGATTAGAGGATCCACTCGCCAAATCCTGGTGGTGTCGAATTATTGTCCACCAGGTTTTAGTTCGAGTCCCACTGTAGAATCATTAGGTTATTTTTTGAATCAAGAGCCATGAAAAATGAACAATGCACTCGCCGAGACTCGAACCTTGACCTTTCGAATACACGCTGAATGTTCTACCGTTACGCCACGAAGGCATGCTGGAAAGGGGAAGAAGATACCTTATAACCTATAAGATCATACTTCATAGGGTCATTTCTATGGTATGATTAGCGGGTTCACTTAAGGAACCTTATAACCTATACTACTTGCATATTCAGACGCAGATTGGGGAAATAAATTAGCGAATGCATATTCAAACTAGGAAACAATTCTATTTCATGGAGCAGCAAAAAGCAATATCTTCAATTGAAAAAAGAGAACATTGCAGCAGGCAATACAGCTCAAGATGCACAGTGGCTGTTAAATTAAAAATTTAGGGATAGAACTAAAACTAGCGATTACTCTCTGTGAAGATAACAAGTCATGCATGAAACTTTCATAATCAAAGAAAAATAGTTCCAGAATTAAACATTATAGATATCAAATACCATTACTTGCGTGAACTTCAACAAAGCGGTATCCTAAAACTAGACTACTGCAGAATCCCCGATATAATCGCAGACCTGCTCACGAAACCTTTAGGAGAATTTGTATTCCCGAAAGTTCGAGAATTACTGCAGATGGTGATCCTGCCCATCAAGTAGGGTAGGGTGATAGACATCATCAACCGCTAGTAATTAAGGCCTTAAAAGTTCTATTTATTCTAGGTGTGCCCTAATAAAGGTTTTGCTTGGTTTGGTTTAGTTGATTATGGGAAAGCACTCGATGGCTATTTCCCTATTAGGGATGAGGCCTTCGTGGATGGCTTGCTCTAATAAAGGGACTGATATATATAGTGAAGTATTTAATTATTCTTAATATGCATTAAACATGTGTCTATGTATTAAGTAAATGCATTTCGTTTACCATTTCATGTACAATCTCCTTTTGAATTTCTCAGAAAATTATGATGCTGCTCGACACTATCGAGAAGGCGACATAAGAAAACCTTCTTTTCCTTTACTAGTTTCTTGGCTTTATCATCTTATTAATTTCTTACATTTACAACAATATCATCCTGAGTATTCATTTGAATCAATTTCATGCTTCATTTGCAGGTTTAGCTAAGACAATAAATATTTATTACATAACAGTATAGGCAGTCATAAAGTTGATTCCTGTGTTAACTATATGACGAGAATCATTTATCTAAAGCAGGAAAGAATTCTTAGTGTCAGGCAGAGAATGCGGTCAATCTTTTATTTAACTATTGAAAATATCTAATT
This sequence comes from Stegodyphus dumicola, assembly GCF_044657685.1. NCBI lineage: Eukaryota > Metazoa > Arthropoda > Arachnida > Araneae > Eresidae > Stegodyphus > Stegodyphus dumicola. The sequence goes on along the minus strand of NC_140770.1, from coordinate 112,468,100 downwards.
TAAGTTTATAAACATAAAAAAGCTATTTTTAATAAACTCAAACAGTAAAAAGATTCAAAATACCGAAACGTAGACTGCTTTCTTTTGCAGGTCTTTTGTGCGGATGTCGATGATGGGAAAGTGATTTAATAAAATTAGCCTTTGAGATTCCAAATTTTACCTAATTTTATCCTAAAATACCTGCTTCACAGTAAAAGCACTACTAAATTTTTGCGTGGTTCTATAAATTAAAAATGATTGTAACCTTTGTAATTTTTCATTTGAAATTTTCGGAATTTTTTGTGTCTATTACACAATATCGGACATATTTAAGAGTTCAGGACTGTTGGAGCAGTTCCTTACATCTTAACTATATGAGGTATTGGGCTCCGAAGAGACATTTTTTGTAAGAGTTAAAAACATTCATTCTTCTTTAAAGCTGCTCAAAAGTGAGTAAATGTATAAAATCTTTCCTAACATTGTAGTTCTCCACCCCTCCCAAAACAACAACAAAAAAATAATAAATAAATAAAATAAAAATCTGAAAGTTTTCAGATTTTACATCACGCCCAAAGGAGCGATTTTTTAACCTTTCGTGTGTTATCTTTATTTATTAAATGTTCTTTGCACTTAAGCCATAAAATTCAAAATTCAGTTAAATGGCAATATCGCAAAATAATTTTTAAATGAGCATATCTTTAGAATTTCCGATACACAGTTTCGCACACTGGAGATAAAAATGTTTTTATTTTTTTCGTACAGTTTTGCCACTGCTCTGAAATCGTTGAGTTCGTTAATCAAAAATTCGTTGAATTGTTACAAAATACGAAATCGATAATAAAACAAATTTCAAATTACAAATTATAGGGCTTCTAGATGTCCACATTCGATGGTTATTCAAACTTTGATTGCTCTAAGTACCGTTGTTTTATCACAATGAGAGAAGCATACGTACATTTATGCAGATTCTCCATTATTTAATTTCTTTAAATATAACATAGGCCGATAACATTTCAGGGCAGCAATTTAAAGTTTCCAACGCAAAATGCCAAAGCGAAATTAATAGGCCCTCTGTGCTAACACCCTTTGGACCCAAAAAAAGAAGAAGAAACATAAGGAAATCTGGATAGTACAGGAATACCTATTGTTTCTTTCCAGACACCTTGAATCTTTTACTTGCAACCAACTTTCAAATGTCTGGAGACAAATTCAATTCAGAAGGGGAATACTCATTTAACTGAATTTTTACGCTGGAGTTAAGATTCCCTGAATTTCTCTTAATTCCATCTGTAAATGAACTGGCAGTTGAAAAAGCAACTTTGTAAAAACACAGTCTCAAAATCCTGTTTAGCACCCAAGTTTATATATACACTTCAATGCTCGATGGAGCTGCAATTTTTATTAATATACTATAATTATATATTTTTCGTAATTTTCTCTGAGTGAACCTCAGAAAAATGAGTGAATGCGAACAAGTATGATATGCTTGTTCTAGGATCTTAAAGCAAAATCTATCCAAGCTTTAAATATCCCCACTTTTAAAAAGAAAATAAGTTTAGAATCCATATTTCAAATCTTAAATACAATTTTCTTCATCTTCTGTTATTTTATATCACTCTGTGTTTATGTGAGTATCGTTTGCTTCATTTTATTGCTGCAAACAGCGTAAATTCCTTTTGCTTTTCTTCCTTTAGTTTTGAACTTTATGTGTGGCAACAAGATAATTGATTGATAGAATTGTGTTTGTGACAGCCATGTAGAATGGCTCGCTTATTTTGTATCAATTATTTTGCATCGCTGACAAGTGTAATTTAATAAAAGTGTAGAAATACAGTTCATTTGTTGATTGATTATAGTTTGTGAAACATATTAAGTTTAATAGAATACATATTGTTGGTCAAAAGTCTAGCCGGAGAGCTAGTGAAGATAGTGACTGTTCTAAGTGTATTCTAACAACGCAAATATGTATATGGTTTGTGAAAATTATCCACCTTGTGAGGTAAGTGGATTTTGAACAAAAATTCGTTTAATTTGTTGTTAAATTTTAATAACAATGTTGTAATACAACATAGAATTCGATTTCATTTTAATAATAGTGTTAAGTGATTTAAGAACAATTTCTGTTTTAGAATTGATCAATTATGAGTGAACTTATAACTTTTAAAACAAAAAGAGCGGTCTTACGCAGGAGTGTTACTAATTATGTAAAGAAAATTGAAACTATTTTAACTGCAGATGAAATTCATTTAATAGAACTAGAGGAATGTGTCGAATTATTGAAACAAAAAGAAACTGAGTTAAGGAAGCTTGATTTTGAAATCGAAAGTTTAATTACAGATACTAAAGAATTAGAAAACGAAATAGATAATGTTCAGGAGTACACAGATAAAATTTATTTGTGGAAATTTAAAGGTGAAAAAATATTAAAAAATCAAAATAATAAAAATAATTCTAATAGTGTAATTTCAGAACAGGTTCTTGACAATATTAAATTACCCAAGTTAACATTACCGACTTTTGGTGGTAATATTACAGAATGGATAGCTTTTAAAGATCTTTTCAGTGCTTGTGTAAGAAATAATACAAATTTATCTAATGCTCAAAAATTGCAGTATTTGAAGGCTTCGTTGAAAGGTGAAGCATATCGCATTATTCAAACCATTCAAATTTCGGATTGTAATTTTGAAATAGCATGGAATCTGTTAGACGAAACATATTCAAATAAGAGAGAAAAAATTTTTGCATATATTAAACGTTTTTTAAGTTTATCAACTATTCAAAATGAATCAGCATTTGCTATTTTAAATTTAGTTGACAATATTAATGAAATAATTCGTTCTTTAGAAGTATTGAATCAAACCATTGATAATTTTGGTGACACTTTAATGACTTATTTAACTTTGCAAAAATTAGACCCTGCTACAAAATTAGGGTGGGAACGTCAGTTAAAATCTAATGAAATTCCAAAACTTACGACTTTTATTGAATTCCTAAAAACCTATGCAAGAACACTTCAAAATAGCAAATCAACAAGTAATAAGGTACCTAAATCTGTGTTTCAAAATAAGAATAATGTTCTGGTTGCTACTTTGGGTTGTGGTTATTGTAAAGAAGATCATAGTTTAGCCAAATGTTCGAAATTTCTAAATTTATCGGTTCAGCAAAGGATAGATTTTGTAAAATCTAATCGTTACTGTTTTAATTGTTTATCTAATATGCACTTGCTCAAAACATGCAAGAGTTTAAATACATGTCAACATTGCTTTAAGAAGCATCACAGTATTTTGCACATTGTAAATAATTCAAAGAATAAAACTCAGTTAAACAGTATATCTCCGCCTACACAATCTATCATTAAAAGAGATGAATTAACGAGTCCTAAGGACGTTTCAGCCACAGTTTGTGCCTCTCATTATGATTCGAATGCAAAAGGTAATCAAACCAGTCACATTTTATTGTGTACTGCTTTAATAAAAGTTCAAAATTCTAAGCAACAATTTGTGAAGTGTAGATGTTTATGTGACACTGGATCTCAGAGATCATTTATTTCAAGGGATTGTGTGAAGAAATTAGGATTACGAGTGAAAGATAATTCCATTTCTGTATCATGTTTAGGAGAATTTAATACTATAAGTAATGGAGAAGTCGATTTAGTATTCACTTCTCATTTTAAAAGTGATATTCGTGTATCAACATCAGCGTTTGTACTGGACAAGGTGACAGATAACATTCCCTATGTATCTTTGCCATCAATCATCTTCGATAACTTCAGTGATTTACAATTAGCTGATTCATTATTTTACAAGTCACAACCAGTTGACATTTTATTTGGAGTAAATGTATTTCTGCATTTAATGACGGGAGAAATTGTCAAACGTGGTCCTGATCTACCATTTGCTCTAAATTCGAGGTTGGGATGGATAATTTCGGGTACTACAAATTTTGAATCTACAAATTTTGAGCCAGTATATGTAAATCATTTGAATACAAACACAGATGAGTTGGTAAATTCTTTCTGGGAGTTAGAAAAGTTTCCAAATGTACAACCTTTAACAAATGAAGAAAAACTTTGTGAAGAACATTTTAAAAACTCGCATTTTAGAGACACATCAGGTCGTTATTCAGTTGCATTACCATTCAAACATAATAGAGATATTCTAGGTGACTCCCGTGAAGTGGCGTACAGAAGATTTCAATACTTGGAGAAGAGACTGTTATCTATGAAAGAAATTTACAACCAGTATATTCAGTTTATGAAAGAGTACTTTTCACTAGAACACGTAGAATTAGTGCCAGACACAGATTATGAATTAGAGAATAAACACTATTATATCCCACATCACTTTGTGTTGAAGGACTCTAGCTTAACAACAAAATTGAGAGTTGTTTTCGATGCGAGCGCTAAAACAACCACAGGTGTTTCTTTAAATGATACACTAATGATAGGCCCAAAAATACAAGATGACTTAATTTGTATTTTACTAAGATTTAGACTTCATAACATTGCAATAACCGCTGATATTAAAATGATGTACAGACAGATAAAGGTTCATGAAAAAGATAGAGATTTTCAGAGAATATTATGGAGAGATAGCCCATATAAGCAAATACAAGTTTGTCGTTTGAAAACAGTTAGATATGGAGCTGCAGCTGCTCCATATCTTGCAACCAAAGTGTTGAGTCAGTTAGCGATTGATGAAGGATTGAACTTTCCAAAGGCAAAGAATATAGTTTTAAGAGATTTTTATGTTGATGATATGTTAACTGGTGTAAAAGATAGTTCGGAAGGTATTGCATTGATAGACGAATTGCAACATCTGCTAAAAAGTGGTGGCTTTGAGCTTCACAAATGGTCGACAAGTGAACCGTCATTGTTAAAAACCTCTGGCTTAACAAACACAGATAGTGACAATATTCATCGTGTAATAGAAGACAAACCATTGAAAGTTCTGGGATTGGAATGGCATCCGGACAATGATGAATTCAAATGTAATGTCGGGGTAATAGAGTATCAAAGTGTTCCGACTAAAAGAATTATTTTGTCATTCGTAGCAAAACTATTCGATCCATTGGGGTGGATAGCTCCGTTTGTAATTCTCGCTAAAATGATCCTTCAGCAATTGTGGAAATTACAGTTATCATGGGATGATCCTGTAACAGAAGAGATTGATCGAAATTGGAGAAATCTATGTAGAGAAGTTAAACTTTTGAATTCTATAAATATACCTAGGAAAATTCTGCTACCTGATTATTTTCGATGTGAACTTCACGGATTTTGTGATGCGTCTGAAAGAGGTTATGCAGCAGTTATTTATATCAAAACTTGCAATAACTCTGACATTAATGTTAAACTCGTAACAGCTAAAACTCGTGTAACACCATTAAAATCTATTACGATTCCAAGACTGGAATTATGTGCAGCAGTGTTATTGGCACGCTTGATTCAGTCTGTAAAAGCTGCATTAGTTATAAATTTTGATTTAGTGCAAGCTTGGAGTGATTCACAAATCGTGTTGTCATGGCTAATGTCAGATCCTAACAAATGGCAAGTATTCGTATCCAATAGAGTTTCTGAAATACAATCCATCTTACCACCTGAGAACTGGAGTCATGTTGATGGAAAGGAAAATCCAGCTGATTGTGCTTCCCGTGGATTATTTCCTGCAGAACTATTATCTCATCAATTGTGGTGGAATGGTCCTTCTTGGTTAAAGTGCAGTGAGATTGTCTTGTCTAAAAATATTCTTATAGATGAAGAGGCATTACCAGATGCATGTAAAACAGTCTCATTTGTAGTTTCTGAACCTGTACAGGAACTTGCTATTATATCAAATATATCTTCATTTCCAAAGTTACAACGCATATTTGCTTGGATATTAAGATTCATATCGAATTCTAAAGTAGCATATCTAGAAAGAAATACGTCTTTTTTATCTAGTAATGAAATTCGAGCTGCAACTTTCTGTATTGTCCGAATAATACAGCGATTTCACTTTTTTAAAGAAATTCAATGTTTGGAGTTGGGAAAGGACTTACCTACAAACAGCAACCTCCTTAGCTTGTGTCCAATTTTAGATGACAACAAAGTGTTACGTGTAGGAGGAAGACTGAAAAATGCGCAACTATCAGAAAAAGAAAAACATCCAATCTTATTACCTTCAAAACACAATCTGACAGAAATCATAATTAGACACTTTCATGTCAAATATCTGCATGCAGCACCGGAACTTCTTCTATCTTTAATTAGACAGCAATTTTGGATCATAGCTGCTAGATCTGCTATCCGAAAAGTAGTAAAATCTTGTATCACGTGTTGCAAACTTAGAGCTAAAACTGCAAGTCAAATAATGGCTGATCTACCGGAATCTAGAGTAACACAATCGCGACCATTTCTTCCAACTGGAATAGATTTTTCTGGACCGTTCATGATTAAACATCGTGCAGGACGTGGACAAAAATCATTTAAATATTACGTATGCTTATTTGTGTGTTTTGTTATCAAGGCAGTACATCTTGAAGTGGTAGAAGATTTGTCAACAAAGGCATTTTTAAGTGCATTGAAACGATTTATTGCAAGAAGAAGGAAACCATTTGAGATTTATAGTGGCTGCGGTACTAACTTTAAAGGTGCAGACAAAGAAATCAGAAAATGTTTTTTGCAATGTAAGCAAAATCAAGAAATTCACAAATTTTTGTCTTTAGAGGAAATAAAATGGATAGTCAACCCGCCATCATCTTCCCATTTTGGTGGACTATGGGAATCGGCAGTAAAGTCAATGAAATTACATCTAAAAAGGACTGTTGATGATACTGTGCTGACCTATCCGGAATTTCAGACCTTGATAGCGCAGGTTGAGGCTTGTCTCAACTCTAGGCCATTGTGTCCAACATCGGCTGATCCAAATGATTTAACTGCATTAACACCTGGTCATTTCCTAATAGGAACGTCTTTAACTGCCATACCTGAACCAGTCCTAAATTATAGTTTCTTCAATCACATTGACAGATGGCATGTGAGACAGTTTATTTTTCAGCACTTCTGGAAAAGATGGAGTCGAGAATACCTGTCTCAGCTTCAACAAAGACCTAAATGGCAAAAAAGTCAAAACAATTTAGAAGTCGATGACTTAGTCCTCATCAAAGAAGACAACCTTCCGCCTCTTAAATGGAGGTTAGGGAGAATACTTGCTGTTCATCCGGGCTCAGATCAAAGAGTCAGAGTTGCTAGTATTAAAACTGGTCATGGTGTCATAAAACGACCAGTCGTGAAATTGTGTCCTCTTCCTATTCAGACTAAAAAACTATGAATTGCTTCGCATATAATATTTTGTATTATTTTTTCTTATGTTTATCTTTATTACAGACTAAGAAGTTTCAAAATGCTCCAACTGTTGAAATCCCCTGGGATTTCAACGAGGGCCAGGATGTTTATGTGAGTATCGTTTGCTTCATTTTATTGCTGCAAACAGCGTAAATTCCTTTTGCTTTTCTTCCTTTAGTTTTGAACTTTATGTGTGGCAACAAGATAATTGATTGATAGAATTGTGTTTGTGACAGCCATGTAGAATGGCTCGCTTATTTTGTATCAATTATTTTGCATCGCTGACATGTGTAATTTAATAAAAGTGTAGGAATACAGTCCATTTGTTGATTGATTATAGTTTGTGAAACATATTAAGTTTAATAGAATACACTCTGTATGAAAGACTTCCAGTACCGTATTAAAGACAATCATTTTTTTCTAGAGAAAAATCCATCTGTGCATCTGTTACGATCCGTGGAATGTTGCAATCCATGTCTCGTAAAAGAAAGAAAAAAATCCAGAATATGAAAGAATTTTTTTTAATAGTTCAACAAGATGTAAAATCACAGCTGAAAGTTTATTTTATCCAAAACACAGTTCTAAAGCTATTAGAACTAGCTCGTAACATTTGTTCTGAAGTACTTAAAATCAACTTCGCCTAGCATTTTGTTGCAATAATCGACAACCTTTTTGACGAGCCCTTCTTTTTTCCTATACGTATTTCAGCCGTATATATATATATATATATATATAATGTTGTATGATCTTAAATCCATTTAGTGCGAATACAAGTTATTATTACTTGCGCAATTGCTGCAAAGTTAGTTAATAATAATTTATTTCCTCAACAGTATTGATTAATTGATTCAGTATGGATGCACACTTTTAAAATAATTCTACTTTAATTAAACTTAGGAGATAATATAATCATTTAATCAATACTGTTGAGGAAATAAATTATATATATATATATATATATATATTTCATGTACATATGTCATATGTCACATAGATTAATCTAAAGTATACGGAAAGGAAAGGTGACTAAATACAAATCCTTATTTAAAGCGAGTATTTAAATCTGCCCAAATCACCTGAAGTCTTATCATATTTCTTTTCATTAAAAATTAATAAAATAAAAATTTATTGTGTTTTGAGAATAGAATTTCTCATGTATGAAAAAATAAAACAAAAAAAAAATTAAGTATGAAGCATTTATCTCAAGACCGTAATAAAAATCAAATTACCTCAATCAGCGAGAACCCGCCCTAATTTAACTATAGGCTTCTGATAATCTTAATTAATGACCCAACAGCAGGTAGTCCAACTTGTTTTTAGAAGTAAAGTTTCTTCCAAGAGAGGCAACGCCTGAGGGTTCTCTAAAAGCTTAAAAAAAAAAAGAGGATGTAGTCAAGATGACTTTTGGAGGTGGCTCTTGTGAGGGTATTAAGGTGACTCATTCGGGGAGTCCACTTAGGGGGCATGTCAAACGATTAATAATACGCAACCCCTCTCTTCGCACCCCTCTGGGCCTTGAGGGGCACAGTCTGTCAAAAGCGTGTCTGCAATTATGGGGGTGTGCCCCTAAAAGGTGGATTTATTTTTAATGCGGTTTTTCCCACTGCTGGAAAAAAGCCAGGGTTAAGATTTTTTTTTCCTTTCTTGCTTTATCTAAAGTTATTTAATATTTACCTGGCGCAAAGATATCGGGGCGATATTCAATTTCTAAAGCAACGGTAGTTTGTAGAACGATATGAAGTTATTTGTAGTTCGTTTTCAGACATAACTCGGTTGTTATTACCCTTTCCTTTTTAATTTTTCCTTCCTAGAGAAATTTAGCAGGCGTATTTTTAATTATCTGCTTGGTATATCTAAATTAATTTGCCTAGTAGTCATCTATCTGCGTAAAGAAATTTTTAAAAAAAATATTTTGGAGCCTTTGTTGAAATTTCTATAATACGTACGTATTATTGAAAATAAAATCTGAAAGGTTTCAAATTTTAAAATATGTCCAAAGGGGCGTTTTTTTAACATTTTGTGTGTTACCTTTATTTATTAAATATCATGTTCTTTGCACTTAAACCATAAAATTCAGTTCAAGAGCAATATAGCAAAGTAATTTTCAAATGAGCCTATGTTTAGAATTTCCGATACACAATCTCTCACGCTGGAGATAAAAATGTTTTTTCCTGTACAACGTTGCCATTGCTCGCTTTGAAATCGTTGAGTTTGTTAATCAAAAATTCGTTAAAGTTTTACAAAATATGAAATCGATAATAAATCAAATTCCAAATTTCTGCTTCCAGATGCACATATTCGCAAGAGGATTACATTATTTAAAATTTGATAGCTCTAGGTACCATTGTTTTATTGGTATACCACTAACTGTACCATTGTATTGTTGGTGGCAACAATTTGAGAAGTGAAACAATGCTTGTAGTGAATCAACGCAAAATGCCAAAACGAAATTAATAGTCCTTCTGGGCAAATTGCCGCTTTGGACTAATAAATAGGCACTATATTAAAACCAGAAACTATAGGAAAAACTGATAGGCTCTATATTAAAACCAGGAAAAAAAAAAGAAAAAAAAAAAGAATTTATGCTTTGGAAAACCAATTTGAAATGAGGATGAATTTTGGGTTGTAACGCTTCCACACAACGTTACAAGCATGTTAGGGTAAACTTTAGAAAAATAACCAATAAACATTTGGCAAGGAAAAGCAAAGCTAACACAAGTTACGTGTAAAAATTGCATTTCGAATGAAATAAAGCTTTTAATTACGCTGCTGGCCATTAAAATTGCAACACCAGGAAAGAATGATCTGACGAATGTCAAAATCACATGAAAGGAAGAAGTTGGGTATGCAAATGATTAGTATTTCAGCACATTTTAGACGACGCAGGAGGGAGAAACGTCACCTGAGGCACTGCATAAAAGAAAAGTTGTGTAGTGGATTTCTCATTCGGAAAGTGCTTTGTAAGGTTGAAGTTTGCTCAGAATATCGTGTTATACCTCAAATAAAAGAGAAAATGCTTACCAGCAAGTTTCGAAATTCGATAGAGGCAGGATCGTAGGATCGTTGCCTATCGAAAATGTAGATTATCGTTCCGTGATATCGCCGTTTGCACTGGTCGACATCCAACCACTGTCATGCGAATAATGAATCAATGGACTGCTGTGAGTCATACGGAACGGCATACAGGATCTCAGCGCCCTCCCATCACTAACGCCAGAGAAGACGGACATATTGTGAGGTTAGCCCTGCAAAACCGTACGACCACATCACGGACCATTAGTGAGGAAATGGGCATGTTTGCAGCATGCTCTGTATCAGCTAGTAAGGTGCGTCGACGTTTGCAGCAGCGTGGACTATCACCAGGGTGACCATTACTTCGGCTTCCGTTGACAATGCAGCATAAAGAAAGATGGCGATTCTGGTACACCAGATGATAAATCTGGGTACAGGAGTGGCACAATGACACCTTTCTAAACGAGTCTCGGTTCTGACGGCCGTATACGTGTCTGGAGTGTCCGAGTAGATCGCACGTCGCCTGCTTGCATTTGATATCGGCATAGGGGCTCTGCACCTGGTGTGATGGTTTGAGTAACTATTGGGTACACGACACGCCGATGATTTGAACGCAGATGGGTACATTTCTGACGTTTTACGTCCAGTGATTGTACCCTATCTTCGAGGCCTGCCAAACGCTATGTTCCAACAAGATAATGCAAGACCATGCATGTTGCACGTCATGTCCTGACCTTCCTCTATATACAGGGTATTCGATTGCTGCTCTGTCCTGCGCGGTCTCTAGATCTGTCACCCATTAAAAACATCTGGGCGTGGGTTGAAGAGAGATTGGCCCGCCACTCCTCTCCAGCTAATACGGTTAATGTAGTGAGGCATAGACTTGAAGCAGCATGAAATGAGTTGCCAATTTTTGTCATCCAAGCCCAGTTTAACTCCATGCCTAATGGGGTAAGGGCCGTTTTAGTTGCCAGAAGTGGCAGCTGTTTCTACTAATTTCGCACCCCTGCAAACCTCCAAAATGCTTACAAATTTAATCATTTTATTTTCATGCCATGCTTTTTACATGCAATAAATATCTTTTTTGCATCTGCTTTCCTTCATAGTGTTGCAATTTTAACGGCCAGCATAGTATTTAAAAGTGGAAAGATTTTTGTTAAGTAATTATTAAAAATCTTAACATAGCGCATTAAAGTTCTATGTACTGATGAGTTCTGACCAAACACACTTCTCTCTTATATATGTACAAAATTCATTTTGTTTACGCTATTACTGACAAATATAATTACACTGTTTCATAAACAATTTCAAAAAATAAAAAATAACTAATTTCATTTCCATTTGTATTTCTGAGATAGATTTAAAACAGCGAAGTGATTCAGACTGTGTGACCAAGGTATAAAATTTGAAAGGTATCTAGTTAAGAGATGAAACCAATAAAATAATTATTTTGATCTGTTAATTGTTTTTAACAACTCAAGAAGAAATTACAGTAGAGGCCGCTTAATATGATTGTGACTAATGTTATTATTTGGATATTGTTATCAATTTGCAGAGGTCTCGCCCTTTTAAAAATGAAAACATAGAAATTATTTCGCTTATTGTAAATAACATTTCGATTATTATGATCGAAATATTATAGCATAAATATTTTAAACCGAAGTAAAATCACCAAATAAAGTCAAAATAGATTATAAAAATTATCAAGTTACAGAGATATGTCGCCAATAAAGCACAAAGTCGCCAATGAGCTAGGTTTCTTCCGTCAACCATCTACAACTAGGCAACCTTATATAGATTTCGTATAGCTCTGTAGATTCTCTTATCTTAATTTAAACCGACAAAGAAGTACTTCAGCATTATCTTTTTGCGTGATGTTAATGAATTGAAATATTTTTTCATAGTCTTTCTAATTATTGTATTCATAGTCATCAGCATTCGTTGAGAATAAGTTTTGAAGAATGACTCAAGATTTACAAGTGAAATAACATTCATTCCTATTAAAAATACTAATTCATTATTTGGTGCTTAACTAAGGTTATCTTGATGAGAGCTTTAATCTGCTCAATACAGTCAAAGATGTCATAGTCATAGATAGTCTATCATTTTTTCATACAAATGAGCTTTTTAACCTGTGAGCTTCAGTTCATACAGAGTTTTCTTGAAGAGAGTTTTAATTCGCTACAATTAAAGACATGACAGGACTAAATAGTCAATCATATAATTTTTCATAAAAATTAGCTTTCTAACCTACGTTTCTCCGTTTATGCAGAGCTTTTAATGTAAAAAGGCTTTATACTCTTCCTAAGTCACCTGCATAATATGTCAACTTAACTAGAAGTCAAACAACAAAAATCAGCGTTAAATTTGCAAACTTTTACACGACTGGTTTCCATGGTTTTCATTCCTTTCTTCCCATCAATTAGCTATAAAACTGCACGTATTTTACAGAAATTTAACTTTCGGGTCATTTATTCTCCTATCAATAAAATTCCGAGTTCCATACTCAAAGACACCATTCCGGATATGAATTCCTGGGGTATTTACAAGATTCCTTATCAGTGTGGTTTAATTTACATCGGTGACACTAAGAAAGCCTTAAAATTTCGCGTTAAGGAATATGAGGCGTATGTTAAAAAAGGAAACATAGAAGTCCTCTGTTGCCCGGCATTGGTGGTCCCAAAATTACACTTTCAGTTTTTCTGCAGCCAAAATTATTCAAAAAACGTCTTCCATTGGTGAATTAGATTTTCTAGAGGCGTTTTACAATCAAAACAATCTTTGTGTTCTAGTTAACGACCTTAATTCCAATCCATCGTTGCCTCGGGTTTAAGGAAATTATGTTTTAGATCTCTTTTCATCAATAGATGGCGCCAGTAGCTTAACTCCTGTTCATCCATTCTTATCTTATCTTACCTAATCACTGTGTCTTATCTCATTCATTCGCGCTTTGGCAGCTGAGGTTGATGGTTCGGTAAAACCATTGAAACTAGTCCTGTGAAAATTTGCAAATATAACGCTGGTTTTTGTTGTTTGACATCTAAAGTTATATTTGTTCACCGTGTTATTTTATTCTTAATGTCAATTTAAGTTTAGGTTATTTTTTTCCGAATGGCGAGCTGTAGGAGTTTATAGGCGTTGGCCACTTCTAAGGCTGGAAGCGGTGGCCTCTTTATTATGAAGGCACCTAATAACTGGATAACTGGGCCAACCATACCTATGAAGGGACAGATAAATTACATTCATACCGTATCCGGGATTCGAGCCCGGGACATAAAGTACGGCAGTCAGAGCCACTGATCACTTTTCAGTCTGGGCAGTTTAGGTACTAATAACGGGATTCCACAACTCTTTTTGTTTTCAACATATGAAGAAGTAATCTTAGACATATTTTGTTTGCCGTTTGAAAAATGAAACTATTTATAAATCACTTGGTTTGGGATAACTTAATTTTTTAATTACAATTTCAAATAACATTTTTATTCCATGTTCGCTCAAGAGAAATTTTTCGCCTGCCTGTAGTGACATGAAGATGAAGTAATGACTTCATTAATGAATCTCTTATTATAGTGAATACATTTTCAAAACAAATAATGTTTTAGGAAGAATTCTTTCAGAAAATATCAGTTATTTTAATAGAAAGATACCTGAAAGTTCTGCAGTTGCCTGTGAACATTACTCTGTGAATAATACTGCTTTGTCTCAGAAGAAAATTTAAAGAATGTGTTTTCAACGTATTGCGTTAAGTATTCTGTTCTCATATTTTTTCCGCTTTACTACGGAGTTGCTGTAATTTGCATTTCTTCTCTGCAAGTACTACAAAAAGCGTTTATGAGAATATTTATTCAGAAAAGATTTTAGAAGGAAGTTTTTGTCTTTGCTAGGCAAACTACTAGGCTGTGATTGCGAGTAAAATAATTCTGGTAATCGAGTTTAATGGAGATGTTTAATCATCCCAGTTGATAATTCTCTCTATTATCAGCGTAAAGGTAAGAAAGGTCTTACTAGACTTTCCTGTAAGCATAAGCAAATCAAAATGTAGCCTTTTCCTTATTATTTTTGTTGAAAAAAAAATTAAAACTGGAAGCATTATTTTCAGTAACAACAAATCGTATCTTGTATTATTTATTATTTCATTTATGTATGACCGAAATAGCTCTTTAAACATTTCTTCAGGTATCTTTATTTCATCGTAAAGTTTTCCCTTACAGCACTGACTTTGAACTTTAAATTAAACATAGCAAAGCACAGATCTTGAAATGACGTTTTATAAATAAATGTTTACATAAAATGACATGCTTTCGGCAACTCGCAAACAACCTTATATGTGCATTGTTTTCCCTACACTACCGAAAAAGTTGAAAATCTCTGAGTTAAACATTGCCGCCAGTAGATGTATCCACTTAAAAGCATAGAAATTCAGCTCATCAGAGAAATCATTAATTACAGTAACCCTTTAAAGGGAAAAGGAAGCAAAAGAGACCCGGCGGCGATAATTTGACCCCCACAGAAAACTATTTGCACGGAGGTTTCCTTCCATAATTAAATTGCCCTGAGTAGCGGTTCCAGACTCAAGTTGTAGTCAAAGAGTTATTTGCATTCACTCTACTACCAGGGACCGAAAGCTCAGGTTGAACCCCTAGAGATAAGGCTAATTCACTTTTCGTCGTCTGCAACAATCAGCGATATCGTTGGCTGGATCCTACTCTTTCTCCTCCTATGGGGAGTTGAAGAACTAGACCCGGTCGTGGGGAAGGGTTCCTAGGGAAAGTTTACTTTTGGACAATTGTAAAGATCCAGATCTTACTAAAATTTGCATTAAGTACCAGATAGATATGGAAGTAAAAGAAGTATTTGTTTGCTTTGTTTTGTTTATAATATTTTGTGGCCAAATTAGAGTTGCTACAAGAAATAATATAAGTATCAGTGCGTGTCTTAAATGACAAAAGTTTTACGCCGTATTTCATCAAATTCATCGCTTCAGTTGTATTTCCCATCAGTGTACTGAGAATTTGCAAGCCTAAAGAAACCCAGTTTGTAAATATCCCTGAAATACTAAAAGATTTACCGACATATAATGGTAAATAACCAATGGCATAGTAAAGTATTACCAGTAGGTAAAGGAACAAGTCACAAAAAGAATATCATTAAGTGAAAGGTAAACAAAATTAATTCACACAAATTTTTATTTTAGCTGAAGCGCTTTCAGCGACTCAGCACTATTACCTTCTTCAACTGCAACTACAGAGCTGGAAGGGGAATATCACACCTTTCCAATCACCCAATAAAAATTTTGATATTATATACTGAATGTTAAAAACTCTTCTTCGTGGTTTTTCTTCATGAAAAAATGTAAGAAATCAGCATTAGACTTTAATTTCCTGTGAAACAGCAGCTTGTAAGATGACGGATAACAGATGGTTAAATGTTGAACAAAAGGTAAAAAAAAATTGTAATGGTTTTCGAAGAAAAGAACTATTTGGTGGTGGTATAAAGACATTTTTGTGTACACTTCGGTACACGATTGGCTCCATGCAAACAGACCGCTCATAGATTGAGTCAGCAATTGGAAGCCACTGATTCTGTATCGGATAAGAATCGGCGCTGTCCATCAAGTGTCTGCGCACTTGAAAATAACAACAGGTGTGGACCATGTAAAATGAAGCCTGACCACACACTGCAAATGTTGCTATATTAATGTAACGAGATGTTTAATGCGACTGCAAAGTCACGTCTGTCTGCTGGATGCTAAGATGGCTGGAGATGGTGCAAATGCGTAACTAGGATATTGATCTATTAATTTGTAGCATATTATACATCAAGTTACGCACTTGCACTGCGTTGTAAATATACACTTTATACTTAAATTATTTAAAAAATAATGGTTTTTTGTTTTCGCCAAGCTTGAGTGGATGCTGTTTCAATAAATTACTTTTCCTGTACACAGCTGTTGAAATGTCTTTTCTGTTATATATTTTCGGCCCTTCAATTAGCTTCTTAGAAAACAAATAATTTTGACTTCTTCATAACTTAAATATTATCATTCATGATTAATTATGCATTACTAAAATTCTTTAGGTTGTAACATTACGACTGCGCCATTGCGCTTTATATAAACTACTTAATGTTCGCAAAAGTGTGCATTTTTGTACCTAAATTTAATACTTTGAGAAAACTTTTACAAATCTTAAATTCTCAAGAAAATCAAATGATATCAGAAATGAATCAAATTTCGATCAATATTTATAGTTGAATTTTTAACACGAAACCTATTATGCATCCAAAATTTTGATCACCATTTTTAAAGCACTGAAACATTACTCATCAACTTTTCAAATAATATTTCTACTTATCTCAGAATTGATCTGGTTTATCATTAATTACGGATGATTAAATTTACTACTTATTTTCACTAATAACGGATGATTAAATTTACTAATTATTAAATTTAATAATTATTCTCACTAATTATGGATGATCAAATTTTGATGCATCCAAAATTTTGATCAGCCTTTTAAAGCATTGAAGCATTATTCATCAGCTTTTCAAATAATTATTCTACTTATCTCAGAATTAATCGGGTTTATCACTAAGTACAGAATTAAATATACGATGTTCATTCATTGTCAATGAAATTTTCACTTTTGGAAGAACAGTACCATTTTCATTATAATAAAAGTGAGAAACTACACGATAATGTATCCAAAAGTTAGCTTTACTCATTTTCGAGTGAAATTTATTCCTTTCTGCATCGCTTTTAGCTGCTTTACCACCAAGTTTATATAGAACGTGCTAATCATCTATCGCTTTGATACAATGTATCAACTTATTGTGTAAGTCTTGGAAGAATGAGGCAGGGACTAAATAACAGTTATGTTAATTATATTTCTTTTCATATATCGCTATTGTGGAGAGATAAATAATCGATCCGGCAGGTTCTGTGATTACGTTTTCTACAGGGTGTATCAGTACAACGATGACAAACTTTCAGGGGAGATACAGTACACCTAGACGACGGGAAATCACACAGCATTGCGTGGTTGGAAACGCTTTCCTGGC
Organism: Stegodyphus dumicola; assembly: GCF_044657685.1. Classification (NCBI taxonomy): domain Eukaryota; kingdom Metazoa; phylum Arthropoda; class Arachnida; order Araneae; family Eresidae; genus Stegodyphus; species Stegodyphus dumicola. Next base: position 112,450,729 of record NC_140770.1, on the reverse strand, counting down.
GCGGTAATGACGACACAAAACGCAAAAAAGGAAGGACACAAACAGTGAGACAAAACATGTTTTATTATGTTTAGTACAGCTGAAACCTACAACTAAGAACAAAAATAAACAATGATTGTTATTAAAGAAGGTATTCGAAATTACGACCCCGGACCGTGATGCAGGCCTTAGTTCTCTGGTGCATGGAAGATCTGCATCACGAAAGGAAGATCGCATGGAAGATGTGTGACGCACGATTCCTGCATCACGTTGCGGGTCGTAATTTCGAACACCTTCTTTGATGATGATCGTTGTCTCTTTATGTTTGTTTTTGTTGTACTCCAACTAATAAACATGTTTTCTCACCCCGTTTGTGTTCTTTCTTTCTTGACTTTTGTGTCATCACTACCGCGCCAGAAATGCGTTTCCGACTATGCGATTTCCCATTGTCTAAGTGTACTCTATCTCTTATGAAAGTTTGTCACCGCTGTAGTACACCGAGTAGATTTTAAATGCAATCCCGTTTTAGGATCTAGCTGGTATCGATGTAAACAGCGTACCTGCTCTATACCGCATTATAGGAATTTAAACTCAATATTTTTTACGAATCCACTGGATACTTTCTATGAAATTTATGTATACAATGGTGGCTGCCGGCTATTTTTGTGCAAAGGCCAATACGCAAGAAGTTTCCTGGGTTTAGAGATCATTTTCGTCTTTTTGTCCAAAAGAACGCTTTAAACAGTACGTGAGTGCAGTTTATTGTTTGTACACTAAAGATTTTATTTATATATCTAAAAGATTTTATTTATTATTTATATATAAAGATTTTATTTATACACTAAAGATTTTATTTATATATGTATATTACTTATCATTATGAACTGCTAACATTTTAAAATTATAATTACTCAAAATTGGAAGATCTTTTTTGAATTACTTTGTATTTTCTTATGTTTCCTCTTTTCTCGTTAAACCCTCTGTATAAGTTTATATCCTGTTTATTTGAATTTAAGAAACAGTACTTTGATTTCTGTAACGTGTTATTATTAAAAACGCTATTCATAAGCCAGTAACAATAAAAACTTCAAAAATCTTTTAAAAATAAGAATTCACATATTGATATGTCATAAAGTTTAAGACTTATTTTCCTTTGTATTTGTGTTGCCAAATTGTGTGCAGCAATGTCTCGCATTTAATACAACTTAGAAGAGAATTTTGGAACAATAGTTTGAACCAAATACCAAGTAATGTATGACAACGACTATTGCAGCAATTTACACTAGTCCCCTTTGTCTCCTTCTAGCGTCAAAACTGCCAGTCACGTACAGGTTCCTACAAAACCTGTAGCCATTCCGGAGGAAACTTCTACAAGAACCGCAGGGAGACATTACGCGGGACAGTGTTTTAATTGAACGCTGTGTTAATAAGCATTCCCTGCCTTCCTTTTGAAACTCGCTCAAAACGACTAATTTCATTTGTGATGCTTAACACTCCAGGGATAATTTTGATTGGATAAGGGCGCAAACAGAGCAGAGGAGGGGGAGCAAAATGAAGATGGGAATATATGCATAGTGGTTGCGACACGACGTTATTACCTGCGATTCGTAATAATTCAGAAAAGCTCCCTTGGATAAAATTGCAAGATTCGGAAAATGAAAGTGACCTAAGTCAGTACCTTTCTCTCTTGCCTGTTGCTTTGGAAGAATTTTGAAAAATCCATGCGAAGATCATAATATAAACTTTAATTTTTTCCTCCGTTACACAACAGAAAACAGTGCAAAAGACGCTGAAATATGTACAATATTTTGATGGAAATCTCTTCTATTCTTAATGTGAACGAAGAGATGACAAATCTGCTTGCTTTCGTAAATAACGTAAATGTATATTTTCCGTTTTTATCCATGCAAGAGCAGAAAACTTCTTGTTCCTCCTTGTGTAAGTTCTTGTGTTCCTATCCTTTTTGAATTCCTGGTTCTACTAAATGCTATAAAGTTTAGGATTCTTTATTTAAATGCCTAACTTAATATATATTTTTAATTCGAATCTGGTAAACTTAATTCTTTGAAATCTCTTTAAAAATTCAGACATTTTCTATTATCCACACTATTTCTCTATCCATAAGTTTAAAATATAAATAATGTATGCTGCACTTTCTCCGTAAAAGCATGTTGAAATAATATATGACACTTACATGAGTGACACAAAAATTCTAATTGCTGATTTATTGCATAAAACACTGACACATACGCAGTTAGTTCTTATACTGACGCTACTAGATTGAAAGTCAGCAATTAGTTGTCTCGATGTAACGAAACAAAGCAAAATTGCTGCGATTTAACAGATTAAACTAAAGCCAACTCAAAGGGCAGAAATATCCTTCCGAAAATAAGGGCATTTGCATTTGTGAACACGTCCGTAAATAATAATAATAATATTAAGCATTGATAAATAATGCCGTTTCAGAACTTTCTAAATACCTAATTATTTTTTTAAATAATTCACACATTATCCAAGTAAATTTTTGTCAGCGCATCTGGTCTGTAAGCAGCTTTTAAAAAACTGCAAGAAAAGACATTTGAGTCTTAGCACAAGAAATTTAAAGTACCTTACGGTTTTTAAAATATTTCACATATAATCAATTAATTTTTGTAAAAATATCTGCTTTAATACCACTAAAAATACAACAATAATTTTCAAAAAACTGCAACCAATTTCTAAATTCCGGTGTAAAATTCAGATTCTTTTATCAGTGTTCTTTTTTTGATATACAAGTGACAAGTGACGGAGAACGCGAGCACCACCCCTCTACGATAGCGATTAATTAGTATAGTGCCGCGTCCCCTTTGTCTAGAGCACCCCAAGATGTTATGGGGAAGGGTGAGGAACCACACGGACTCCTCACACCAGTCGCACACTGCTAATTCTATAAATATGCTGCAATTGTTGGCTCCTGGACTTAGGTGAATTCCAATTATAAGATTAATAACCAATTAATATTATAACCAATTATAATACTACTTATAATTGGTGAATTCCAATTATAAGTAGTGCAGTGCCAGTTTAAACAATACCAGTTGAGCATTATTCAGATTGAATATTAAATTATTTAGATGCCGTGTTATGCACCGAATTATTATATTTGATGCATTGCCAGTTGAGTTGCTATACTACGATGTCTTATTCGATTTTGCATAGATTTGTACCGATTTCCGATAATTTAGTCATAACTGATGTGACTTGTTTCATAAAATGCTTTTGCTTGATCAGAAATTTACAAAATGGTTGTTGATTGGTTCGCGGAAATGGTATATGCTGACCTGTTGTTAGAGGGCACTCTGGTCAAATAATGCTCCGGTGCGCCCGTAGTGCCGCAGACACATTGATCACTATTGGTAATAGCATGGCGTGCAAAGTAGACCGGGAAGGGGCCGTGTCCCGAAATATATCGAATCATATGTTAGTTGGCCATTTTTTTGTTGGTGTCTACATAAGAAATATAATAATGGGTACGCCTGTCAGTGTCGCCAATATCCCATTCTTCTTGCCACGTTGAAATGGAGCGGCGGAGCGATGAACACTGGTATTCGGTCCGAGGTTCGAATCCCGCGAACGGGCTGGTTGCATGGGCGTTTTCGTGGTTTTCGCTATGTGTAACGTGTATACGAGCCAGTTTCCCTTAGAAAGTTCTCCACGAAGGCATCCCTCCCTTTAGGCAGATAACCCTCGTGTGCTTTGCCATAATTGAATAATCCAATCCATTGAAATAGCTTTAAGGTGAGTAGCACGTTTCAGATAGGAGATAGGCCAAGGTGTTTGCACTTCATCTGCGTCTATGTTTAAAGCTGCGTCTTTCGTGGGGAGATCTGCTGACGATTATCAAAAGTGCCAGAATGTGCTTTCGTCCATTGTAGGTTTATCATAAGATGATGATACTTGCGTAGAAGTTTCTGATTATAGGAAATAATTGGATAACTTTGACTTGAGTTTTGTATTGCCTGAAGCGATGACATGCTGTCAGAATGAATCTCCCCGTATGTTTGTTTATGTGTTATAAGATATTCTATTGCTTTCTTTATTGCTTCGGCCTTCCCTTGAAAGATGCTGTTGTTTTTCTGTAAGTGCCCATTCCATTGGTCAGTTGTGTTTGAATTTCTGATTACGACATGTGCACAGCCTACTTTAGTGTCCATTTTTGAGCCATTTGTAAAAATTATGGTATCTATGCGTGGGCATGAATGTATATTGAGATTCACACGTATCCCTTTTTCTTCTAGAGAAGGGTGCGTATCCAAGGCGTATGTCACCTTTTCACAGTCTCTTGGGTAATAGGTCTCATCGCCAAGAGAGCACGTCTTGTTATGTAATTTAACTGTTTGCAGAACTGCTTCCCGTTCAGAGCTGATATTTAAGAGTATTAAGCCTACTAAAACATTAATGGCATTAGTTGATGTGGTACGGAAAGCTCTTGTTATGCTTAATGCAAAAGGTCTTTGAATTCTAAGTAGTATATGCTTGACATTTCGCCCTATCATTGAAAATACCCAGACTGAAGCGCGGTAGGTGATTATTTTCTCAATAACAGTTAGGTATAATACTTTTATATTTTTAGATATACAGTTAGTTTTACATAAATATTAGTAGAAGAGCTTCAAATATTGATATAATTTAATTACTGTATAAGGCAGTAATGGAATAGATGGCGCAGATATATAACAAAGTGGTTTACCATACTGTTTAATTCCGGAAATGTGCACGACGGTCAAGCTTACGTTGTTGGAGAATAATTAGCGAATAAATATTGTTGTAAACTGAGGAAAATAAATATTTAATACTCTTTTACTCTTTTATTTTAAGCATATTTAAACTCCTTGTGCATCACATAGCACCACATATTACACAAGGCTTACAGAGGCAAGTAAAAAATAACACAAAATAAAATAAGTTACAAATTCACAGATGAAACGTAAGAAATATATACAAAAAAAAGAGAATGCCATTCATCCTTATACATGGAGATGGGAAGGAAACTTAATATTTAAAGAGCTTAACTGAGAAATGAGCTCTTTTCGTCCTTCCGTAAGTTTGAATAGTAGAACAACAAATGTTCGACATTTTGCACTTCTCCGAAGTTACAGGAACACAAGTCTGTATTAGATAACCCAAATCTCTTTAGATATGAGTTGAAATTGCCATGTTCAGTTAGAAATATATTAATTTCAAAATTGCAGAAAAAATTTTTATTCAGTCGTTGAGGAAAAGAAGGAAAAAATCATTTAGCCCTGGACGCTGTAGAAGAACGTCTGTATAATTCATTCCACTTGAAAATTGTTTCATTCTGACTTCATTTCTTGAAATTTCTTAAGATTAGCATGAGAAGTGTCAATAAATTTATAACAGGAGAAGACATCAAGATCTTCTCCTGTTATAAATTAATCAGGTGCTCGCTTTGAAATCTTTGAGTTTTTTAATCAAAAGTTTGCTAAAGTTTTAAGAAACATGAAAGAGATAATAAAACAAATTCCAAATTCGTACATCCAGGTGCCCATATTCAGATGGAAGACCACGTTATTAAAACTTTTGTGGCTCTAGAAACCGTTTTTTTTTTTTTTTCACAGTGCAAGACACGTTCATGCAAATTATTATTTAATTCATTTAAATATAATACAGAGCGATAATATTTGTTGGCAGCAATTTGAAAAGTGATTCAAAGATTTTAATGATTCGACTCAAAATGCCGTTTCGAGATTAATAGCCCTTCTGAGCTAACGCCCTTTTGGGCTAATAAAAAAAACATGCCTTATTAATGTAAAAATATGCAAAATTAACAAAATAAAATCAAAACATATAAATCACTAAACTACAGTAAAGTGAAAGGAAAACTAGTAGAACTGTACATAAAAAATTCCGAGTGTGCAAAACTTGGACAACGTTTCTAACTTTGACCGTAAATCCGCAAAGCATCAACTAGGAGCCATGATATTGATACTACAGAGGCATAATATAGTACTTCAAGTGAAGAAAGTATAATAGCAAAAAAATAATAATAATAATAATAATAATAATACGACGCATACAGTAAGAAACGGAAAGAAAAGGCTTTGTTGACAGAACGAAGTTGGTACAAAAACTGTCTGGCCAAAAAAATCTCATGCGTACACCACATGACTTCCTTGCACGGAATATTAAATTATACGCATTTTTTCCTGTGTTTCATTTAAACTTATGGAATTGAATTAAATCTACTTCGTCGATAGCGCATAAACCACAACAGGATAAATGCACACAACAGGATAAACTTATAGAATTAAATTAAATCTACTTCGTCGATAGCGCATAAACCACAACAGGATAAATGCACACTTTAAAATTAATTATATTTATTTACCATAGCAACATTCTGGTGCTAAGTTCACTTAAGACCGTTACATCTCATTCATTTTATAACTAAGAATGCGCAAAAATTATGCCATCTGAAGAATTATCTAATCATTACCCCATGTTCTATGCAAATACTATAATAAATCTAGAATGATGTATAAAAGAAATTAGACAAACGGAAAAGAATCAGTTTTTGTTGCGAAGCTTAATTTCTTTAGATTGGGAACAATTCCACTATTCTGCTAAATTTCAAATGTAAACAAATATGGCTACTGTGGTAAAAAAAAAAAAAAAAAAAAAAAAAAAAAAAATTAGGCTTAGCGCGCTTAAACAACTTTTAAATTGTTGCTAATTTTATAAATATCGCATGCAGCTTAACTAAAAGTATAAAATCCTTAACCAGACGATAAGAATTTTTAAATCATTTTTAAAGCAAAAAATGCACAATTTGACAACATACAAGAATAAAAAAACTGAGCTCACGGCGCCAAGCAACAGAGTGGGTATATATATATATTTATTTATTTTTGGTGCGGCCGATTGCCACCATGAAGGGAGATGCACAACTACATGCCTCGTGGGCTAACTGATGGGGCGGAATAAAAGCATGAAACGTTAACTTTTATTAATTTTAAAAATTTAAACATTTATACTATAAGGATACAATTAGAATGAAAACATATAACAATATTATCCGACAGCCGTTCTATTGCTATATTTAGACTAGAGTTGAAGCATATAATAGTATAACTGGCTTACCGGAACTTAGCATTCTGCTTAAGAATTCTGCTGAAAAAGCTTAATTCTGCTCAAGTAAGTCTTTTTTGTAATAATAAATCACTTGACTGACGAAAGGTCTGAGAATATTAAAGTATGGCTTGTTGATTAATCAATTATATTAAAGCGCAAGAGATTATCTGCGTAAGATGAAGGATGATGCTTTCGTATTATAAGGGAATTACCTCGGTTTGAGAAAAGGGGGAAAACTACATTCAACCAACCCATAAAGGCATTCAACAATTCAACTGTCCTGAATTATAACAAGACAAGCTTCTCCACATGTGGACACGGCTATTAACGAATAAACAATGAACATAGAATATTATTATTTAGCAGCTATTAAGAAAAATTTTCACAATTAAGAATGCTGTTGAAAATGAGTTTTAAATTTTACTTAGTATACTGGAAAGAGTTATTCGTTGATCTATGTTAAAGGTGAAGAAAAGTAGAACGAAGAAGTTATAAAATTTACTGAAATTAAAGGCATTCGAACTATGAATGGAAATCTAGTGTTTGGACATAAATATCATATTCCATTAATATCAGTATTAGCATCTGTACTTGATTAATAATGTAAATTGAGAGTTTCTATGCATTTTGAGGGCTATTAAATTTACTTGTAACAGAAATTTATTGCAAAATCCATTTATCGAAACCATAGCTTGGATTAAGGACTTGAATTTTTCTGTTATTGGAGAAAACGCGCTAGACAATTTTCTACAGATACAGTTACATGTACCAGTGTTATTGCCTGTTGGCACCGTTAAATTAAATGCGCTATTCCTATATTCTAGAACAGTGACCATGGTTTAAAAGCAAGTGACGCGGATGTATGATGGGCATCAAGAACAAACGCTATTAAAGAATTGTATTTGCAACTAAGCAAAGAACATAGATTATTAAAACATTATACTGACGCATAATTTCAGTCAGAAATATCTAATATTAAAAATCACGCATTTTCGAGATTCCGCATCCTAAGTTAGATACAAATAATTCATGAATATAGTTTAGTTCAATCCTATCTGAATTTGGAAGCAACGGTTAAGAATACTTTTAATCCTTCTCATTTACTATTGCTAGTGGCAAAAGAAACTTCAGAAACTTAAAATAAGAAAAAAAAGATGATCACTGGGTCGAGAAAAACCTTAAGATATGGCGATTCTCTTTATAAAATAGCATTAATTATTTATTATTTATAAATTACCTATTATTATTATTTATAAAATAGCATAAGTGATAAAGCATATTTTGAAAATATTATTAATGATTTTGCTTCGTTAAAAGCAAGAAAAATTAAGTCATTAAAAATGCTTGAAAATTTAGTGAGATATATTTTATACTAATTATGTTACTATTTATGTTATTTCAGTGTCACATATCATTTATAGATATTTGCAATTATTTTATTCCAAGGAAATGTTGCTAACTCTACTAATAGGATGCTTCACGAATAGGAATCTGCGTGAAGTGGAGACGAAGTATGCATGACTTTGAACAATTTGATTCAGTATTTAATTGAAGGCGAAATTTACATTAATACTAGGTTGACTCATAGACACCTCCATTCCCAGAATAAAGAACGATTTTTGAATTTTCTGTTATGGTATTGCTTGGTTATTTCAGTAAAGCTTCATCCATCACTCGTTCATTGCAAACACTAAATGAAGATGCAATAGCAGATTGCAATTATTTAGTCTATGGCAAACATTTAATTTTTCCTCACAATCAGGAACATGGCATGGTTTTAAAGCTTTGCCTTTAGGTTATTTGCTTGCGACAATCATTGAGAGAGTGCCCAACGTTATGCGCGTAGCAGATTCCTTAAAGTCCATTCTAGCTCTCTCTCCATTTAAACAGAAAGGGATTTTTTTTTATCATATTCGCTGCAAAAAGGAAAGCTAATGTGAGCCGAAAAATAACTGTGAATGTTTTAAAAGATTACTGGGAAAAATATTTTTAAAAAAGCTTTATTTTGGGTATAAGTATCGAAATTTCATGAAAAAGGTTTTGTTTTTTAAAAAACTGTTTAATTTTCTATTATTATTTCACAAATTTACTTTAATTGTAAAGTACAATTTTCTATTCTTTATAAGAAAGTATCTAATTTTTTTATTACAAACAACGAAAGTAAATAGTCAGCATTTCTAAATTTATATCCGAAATCTCTATAAATTTTAAGGGGGAAAATGCGTACTTCAGAAATTCGTAAAATAAAATATGGAAAGAAATGGTTAATTCATTTTTACCACGCTCCTAATTACGCCTGTAGGTTGACAACCAACGCCATCTATACACGAAAATACGAAGCTTTGGAAATAAAGTCAAAAGGCTTTCCAACTAAGTGCTACTGGTATCTTCCTTTACGTTTAAATGTATACAATGCAAAACTGGAGTATACTGTGGTTTCGCCTTCTGTTTGAACTTTTCTCTTCCTCTTTTTAAAGGAATATTATAACGTATAATAATTTCTGTGAGTGAAGCAAAATCCTCTATTAACTGGACTTATACTAACTGAATCCCTTTTAACCTTCCAGTTTAGAGAAATCATTGAGAAAGTATAGTAATATTAAAAAAATTGCAATGAAAATTAGTGAACATTCGAGAATTCTCTTATCTCAGTGACTGATCGTTTGGTCTTTCTTATAAGTGACTTATGTTAAAAGTTATAATTTTGATTTGTTAAAAATGAAAACAATAGTAACAGAAGACACCAATATGGTAATGAGTTAGTAGACTTGTTTCAAAGAATAAAAGAATGTGAAGTCGTAATAGCTCAAGATGATGATTCGAAATGGATAAATATAGACAGCCAGATTTTCAAGTTTTGAGTGATGAAGAAATCATTCATAGCGTATATCTAAAGAAAATGGAAAATTGCACCGATGAGAGTTATGCCGAGGATGATGATTAAACAGAAATGATAATATCAGAATTAACCATCTGAGCCTTCAGCGAAGCTGTTTAATACTTAGAGAAACATCCTGACGCTTTATCTACGAATTATTTGATAGTTAGAATGTGGCAAAATTTTACTGTAGTTGATGATGTTTTAAACTTTTGCTAAAGAAAGGTAAAATATGTTTTTCAAAAAAAAAAAAAAAATGCTGTCTCATAAACATGCATAAAGGAATTTGGCAAATTTGCACAATATGCTTAAATTTTGATGGAATTTGTTGATTTCAGTTTTGTCATGAGTATTTTTCCACAAAAAAAAATTGTATGGATTATTTATGTAATGGAAGGAAGCATAATATTTTATTTATTAATGAAATATTTTTATTAAAATACTACAGAACTAATGCTAAATTAGTTCTGTTCACTTATTTTTAGATTTTTCAGTAAGCAATTTTCGAAAACCTTGTTGAATGAAAATTAGAATGACTTAAAAAATTTATTCTCTGTTTACAAAGTTTGGATTCTCCTAGGAAGATACAGGGTACTTTCAAACTATACACATCCTCGGTTTCAATATGCAAAGTTGCCTCTTTTTTGGGGAGGAGGTATTTTGGAAATTAGACAGTTCATACATACACGTATCATACACGTTTTTTGAGTACACGTGGATTTACTCCCTTTATAGTTAACCATTATTACAAATTTAAATATCGGCAATATACATTTTCAGTTTTTCGCCTAAATTTTTTTGTTTCTTATAAAATACTTCTTTTTATAATTATTGATAAAAAGAATGATATCCATGATCCGTAAAGATATGACAAACATTTTTCTCCAGTTCACAATATCGCTAATGAGTTGGAGACTTTACTCAGGAGGGTGTGGACCATCAGAATGTACCAATTGGTCCCAATTAAGTCAGACAAGGGATGTTTCACTGAAAAAGAAAAATTATAGAAACCTCCTTCTAATTTTTTGATAATTAAGTACTTCAAAAAGAAATACAACCCAAGCATACTTTTGTGGTATAATACATCTGAATCGAAAACTTTTCTTCATAATAAAAGTTTTAACATGTCGTATTCGCTGTGTATTAATAATATGGATGCTTCATTTTTCCGTGCATAACTTTTGGTATATAACATACATACGATAGACCTACCATCGACTGAGCGATAAAGTCGCGGAACACTGGTAGTTCGGTCTGAGGCTCGAATCCGGCGAACAGCCTGCCTGCATAGGCACCTTCCTAGCTTTCCCCATTTGTAAAGTGTATACGAGTAATTTCCCTTAGAAAGCCCTCCACGAAGGAGACCTTCCCCATAGGCAGATAGCTCTAGTTGCTTTGCCGTAATCTCAATAAACCATACACGATATTACAGCTCCTGCTGCCCTATTGCTGCGACTCGGTTTTGGTCGTATAAGAATCAAGCTGTTTGTGTTTTACTTTTTATAAGGAGTGTAACATTTTCCTACATTTAAGTGTAGGTATCAGAGGAATGTATAAAAATTTAGATTTCGCAATTTTCACAAAATGGAATAAATATCTTTAAATATGTAATAATATTCTTTAAAAATATATAATATTCTTTAAATATGCGAAAATGTGAATTTTTGCGTCATTTAAAACAGTTTTGTAACTACATGTATCTACGACATATGGTTGCGGAAACAAAGGCTAGGTAAAGGACTTTTGTGGGCACAGTCTTCCTTACTTTTTTTCCCGTTAGCCCAGAAGGGCTATTAACCTCGAAATGGCATTTTGCATTTGAAATGGCATTGAACTTCAAAAAGGTTCATTAGAAAAGGCATATCTCTTTTCAAATTGCTGCCACCAAATATTATCGCCATGTATTATATTTAAAGAAATTAAATAATGAAGAATCTGCATAAATGTAGGCAAGTTTTTCGCACTGTGAATAAACAGAGAGCTATCAAGTTGAAAAGTGTGTAAACTATAAAATCAAATAAGAATGCAGCTAGTTTATGATTTATATTGAATATATATTTTTAGTTGTTTAGTATATTTTACACTATATTAAAATTTCTGTGATAATTTTTTTCATAGAAATTTCATTTTATTTTGAACAGAATTTTAAATTAATTTGCTTAGCACATTCAGTGAAATCTTCGGTGCTACTTTTTAGTACTGCTGTTTTTTAAAATGTAAAATTTAGTTAGTAAATAATTATCAATATGCGACGCTTTTTGGCAAATTTAAGCTGCGTGTTTTTCTTCATCTTTGCAATTCCATTTCCCTTTCAGAATCTGTTAAAAACGTTTCGAGCTCCTAAAGCAGTTAATGTTTTTTAAATGGCAAAGAAAAATTCATTGGAAAATAAATATAAAGATTGAATATTTTTATTTCGGTTGAATTCATTCAGAAATGACGGAAGGCGAAAATATAGACGTCAGCGTCTTTTCGGACTCATGCCACTTCTATGTCTATCCGGTGTCTGAAAATGCGTCTGAAGTTTGCCTGAAGCTACTGAAAATGCCATCTTTTGAAATTGAAAATTCGCTACGCTAGAGGAGTTGTTTTCAATATTGCTAGTTGATTGTTTTCGCCTTTGTGGTTGGATTCATTAAGTTTTGTCACTTCGAAACCGAAACCTAATTTTAAATCACGTGTCGACGAGCGAGGAACTCGATACGCTCAGTCATTAGTGATGGAAGGAAAGCTTTAATTCTAAGTTATTTTAGCTGTGCATTAGTAAGATTATTTCTCAAAAAATATTTCTTATAAAATACGCGAGATATAATACGCAGCTTCGCCTAGACTTTGCTAAACCAATATTTAACTCAAATTACAAAATTCATGGGTATGTAAAAGTAATAGTTCACTATTTATTGGTCGTCATAGTTCTAACAATTGAGAAACTAAACATAATTGCAGATTCTGCTGTATTCAGTCCCGAAGATCCATAATTGAAATAGCCAACAGACAATTTAAATTCAAATTTGTATGTAACTACTAGAAAGGTCAATCTATACGTATTTTGACAGATCTACTTCGATATTTTCCGAAGTCCCACTCTATATTAACCTTCCTATGTATGACAAAGGTAATGAGTTTTTAATATTTTTATAAAAGAGTATGGAAGGTCGTTAAAGTAATAAATAGTAAAAAATGCAAAAGCAAATAGCGTGAGAAATGCTAAAAATGTGAAAAAAATTATTAAAAAAAAAGAGGAAAATGAAAACATTTAACATCAATAGCTGTAACAAAGATATAATTGCTTCACATAAAGATTTTACATTCGAAAAAGAAAGAAGCAAAAATTTCCATTGCAAAGTTAAAACAGGAGACATTTAGGGGCTCGAAAATCTATTAACTGTATCTGCTGAAGTCTAAATTTAAATCCGAACAATAACAGATAATCAAGACACATATAAATAGTAACATACATATTAAACTCAACAATAAGTCAGCTATTATTCTGTTATCGCAAAATGCCTTGCATAGACTCCATTCTGTCTTAGTTTATATCTTCGTGGAATGAGTGATATGATTTGGAAACGTGAGAAAATGAAAATGCAGAGTAATTCTTAAAAACATTATCTGTTTATATAAATTTAGAATAGAATTTTACAAATTATTTAAGCACTTTGAAAATGCATCCAGTATGTAAAATTGTAACCTCATGGCTCAACGAGCGCCACCTAGCTGCCACCGGGAAAAACACCGGCCGAAAAAGACTATAGCTTTTAGTCGGTGTACTGGAATCACCGTCTAAGCATGGTGTTCCCCGAGATTTACTTTATAACTTAAATGTGTAATTATAAAGCCCTTAAGTGTAATGTTATATCTTAATTGTGTTTTGTTAATTAAAACAAATTAAAAAGCCCAGGTGAGTCTTTTGTTTATGGTAGTTTGGTTATAAAATGAAAAAAAAATTAATTTGTCAAAACTGTTTTTGATTCCAGTATCTATCGCCACTGCTCAATTTTTGCTAGTATACTTTCTTTAAAATCTGTGATATAATAATTCTAATTTAAATTATTATAAAGTTAAATTTTAATTTAAAGTATCATTATAATTCTAATTTAAAGATTTATCCAAATTTATACAATTTAAAGACAGTTTTTACATCTTTTTTTTTTCATTTTTCGATATGCGTCCATTTGTAAATTAATATACTTATTAATAGTTTGGGAAAGGTATTTCAATTCAAATTTAAAATCTGTTTTCGGGAAATAAAGAAAAAATCCTTTCCCTTTTAGGAAAATATGTAAAGTACAGCTAAAGGCGGAAAGACGAAAATCACGGATAACCCAAAACTCAAAGCAATAAACATAAATAAGAATTCTTCAGGAGTATGAAATTAATGACTACATATTGCATATTCATTACATTACTACATATTCATTACATTAATCAAAGGACGTAAAAATATAGCCCAATTAATACATTTAAATTGGTTCAAATTATCAACATATAGTTTAATTAAAATAATGGTAAAATTTACATAGATTTTCATCTTTCACCTTTAAGCGAACTTTTATGGATTCTTCTTGAATACAGCTATTCTGTCATTCTTTAGGCCAATATGACAGACACTAAGCAAACTTATGGTGTCATTAAATTCAATACCAGGTTATTCAGCCATGTAGTCTAATAATTTTTCTCTACATTGCGGGCATTGTATGAACCATAGGTATAGTTCACAATGCTGCAATTACAGTGACAGTTAGTAAGGCATATCTAGGTTAGCAAAGAATGTCTAGGCTAATAAAGAATATCTAGGCATTCTGTCTTCTTGTTTAACAGTTAAAGTCCGGCCTTACCTAATTGTAAAACAAGGCTGGAAGTCTCTCTTTACCATTACCATTTACTTCAGAGTTCCCCACAATAGCCATTCTTGCTGTTTTGCCTTTATAATTATCATCGTCGGTTTCTTTTTCAGATTCTTTTAGGATTCACTATACCAAGAATATAGTGATGTGATAAAATTCCATCATCATTTGCTAGTGCAGTTAATTTCAACAAAACCAGACGAAGTCACCTCTTCAATGACATTTTGATTTTGCAAGCAACAAAGCAATGTCAGACTATCTACAAAAGTGGGGATGTCTGTGTTGAGAATTTTTTATAAGAAGCTAGCTCTTAAGCTATGCATCGAGGGAAAAAAAGCACGAATATGCCTCTGCAGTTAATCCTTTTACTAGATTCGAACTCAAGTGAAATCATGGTTTTATCCGCTAAGCGTTTTCTAGGCATACTTTAGTTTAGCGGTTTTATCCATTCAGCCATTCGCGGGTCTATTTTAACTGAAAATCTTTCTTATTCTACGCTGCCAATGATTAGTCCCCGCCCCTCACTTCGCCAAGTATGAAGTGGCGTTATACTTTAAACTTAATTCCAGACTTATTTCAATGCATCAAAACCTTTATCTAAAAACTAATGAATATCCTTCCAATCTCGAGAAATTTTTTCGAAGCAACTGTGCGGATAATTTATAAAACGGATAATATGGAGTTCAGTGTACTGCTTTGCAAATATATAAATATTTATGTCTTAGGAAATAATATATGTAAAAATGTAGAAAATACAAACATAAAATAAGACTACTTAATGACACTTGAAATGATAAAATGGACATTGAAATAATTTTTTTAAATATTAAACGTTAAAAGAAAATTCAAAAACCTTTAATTCTTTTCAATTCTTTGCCTTCCTTCTATGAATAATGGAAAATTATACTTATTTTCATTATTAAGCCCACCAAAGGCACACTACTGAACACAAGTACTCACTCAGATTTAAATACCAATAACCGGACATGGGAGATTTTCGTGCTGTTTCTCTATCTCTAACTTGAAGAGTTTCCCTTCGAATGCCTTCCACGAAGCCTCCCGTTTTTTACGGCGATAACCTCAACGTATTTTGCAGTAATCCAATAAATCCAAATCCATATTTTTCCGTTGGCTTAGACTCTTTCTGGAAGCAGAAACAGACATTTATTTAACGCAATTAATAAGTATTATTATACACAATAGTTAATTATTTTTGGTGTAATTGTATAATTATTTTTAAAATCTAATTTTTATTTTGTGAAATTATATTCGTTTTCAACATGGCCCAGTTCAACACCATTATTAACTTCCTTTTCTGAAGATTAGTCCGGTAATATCTTACTTTCAGTAATAAGTCACGCTCTGAAATATGTGGCAACTGATGATAAAATATTTCATTGTGGAAAATGCACCTAAAGAGCAACACATAGCACAAACGATTCATAGATTAATTGCTAATATGGAGGGAAAAGTCCACCTTGATGGATCCACTGCTTGATCTCATCGATAACAGTTCCTAACTGTCGCATATCGGTAATTATCAATACATAATGAAAATTTCCTCACACAGACTCTATTATATAACATTAAGATCATTTCCTCAGTCTCAAACATTCCATCATCCGGTCCTCTTCTTCTGACGTTTAAGGAATAATCCGAAAATGGATCTCTTTTTAAAATATCAGAGACGCATTATTCTGAAATCGAAACCGTGTCCGCTCTTCGGTCATTATTACAAGGGAAGGTCTGTAATTTCAATGTGGGGGGTTGGAAAACGGCGCGATTTTAGATTTAGTGATGAATTGCCAGTTCGACGGTATAGGGGAAGTTGAATGAGTGGAGTCCGGGGTATCGAGAGGAATGAAATGCCTGGAAATTTTGATTAATGCGCACTTGATGAGTTTGCAAATCACACTTTGATCCTCGATTTGCAGAGGGGAAACTAATGGTTTATCGGTATCCTTCTCTATGTACGCATGCTCTGGTTTGTGTTTAGTCAGCATCTCGAGGTTAGTTTTGACCTCTCGTTGCCTGGCTTTGACCGTTTATAAAGAGGTTTCTCGCGAAATGTCGCTTTGCTCCGAAACCTAATAATTTGCATTTTTAATAGAGCAACACCTCCAAAAATATTTCTTCCGGATGTTTGCTGAAACGCATAGGTAATGTAGCATGCCATTGCTACAGAAATATAAATATATGCATTCTGGGTGAAAAAGAAAACTAATCGTTTTAATTGCTTCGAAGAAAAAACTAATTTCTTTTTTGGAATTATACCAAGCGAAAATGAAATGGGACTCTACAGAAGAGGTTGGATGTTCTAGCAGCAGGAAGGTTTTCAGAGGAACATTAAAAAAGCAAAAGTACTAACAAATCTTCTGTTCATAGAAAGATAAACGAATAGTTCATTACTAAGTGCACGATCTTTCAGATGTCTTTATCTTGAAATATAAATTTTGAATGATATGTTTCTTTAATTAATTAAATCTAGTGGGCAAATATGATTGTACACTCATCGCTGAGCTGATAATTTCTTTGGCTAATCCCATTGGTCTCTTTCGTCTCTACCAGTTCTCATTTTTAAATTAGTTTTTTCTCAATTTTTTGTTCGTAGATCTTCTGTGACTGCCCTACTCCAGGATATCATTTTCTCACACGCTCCTAGTAGTGACACCAGCTGCTTCATTTGCTCAGAAAAAGTAAATTTCTTCAAACCTCCATTCATTTGTTATCATTCCTGCAAATATTATGTGCGTATTTTTAAAATAACTCGTTTTTCATTGCTAACTTTACATATTTTAGTTAAATTCATGTACAAAGGTTGTCTTTTTTGACGATAATGGTTCCTTTTCCACCACCTCCTCGAACCAAATTCGAATGAAATACGTTAAAGTAATGTAATAGCAAAAAAACAACTTTTAAGTACATTTCAAACTCTTTAAATGTAAATAATTCCTTTTGCATGCATTTTACCTAATACAGTTATATTTCATTTGATAAAGAGTATCTTTATATTTCTCCGCAATAAATATAATTATCTTTCTATTTCTTGTAAGAAAAAATTAGTCGCTCTTTCAGGATGACCAGTCAGCGGGTTGTCTAAAGTTTTCTTGGTTTTCTGAATATTAAAACTTAATATGGAGAAGTTTCCCTTAGCAAACCTTCAACTTCAATGCGTTTCTTCTGACAGACAAATAGCCCTATATTATTCTTTATCATAATTAAATAATTCACTTGCAGTTTTAGATTGTAGAGAATAATGACGTCCGAAAAGTAAAAAAAAAGATCAAATATATCCTCTCCTCGGTCAACTATACCTATCCGCTATACGGATAACAGATCTTCCAGTGTTAACTGGGTAGTTAAACACACACATTTTAAGGTTATGTTATGTTATTTTAATATAATAATGAGCTAATAGCTTTCTACCTAACAGAAAAACTGTCTTAGCGAAGGACTATTTCCAAGGGAATTTGGCTTACATCATGACTTTACTCCCGGGAAAATTCGACAATTTCTTACATTCTTCCCCACTGAAAGGTGACTGGAAAAAGATACGAATTTAGTCGACCAAAATTCAGAGAGCGAAAAATTATGGTTCAGATACTTTGAGTTCGGACGCCATAGAAGTGACGATAAAAACAGAAAACATGAAAAATGTACTCTGTTTTCAATGGGATTCAAACCACGGATCTTTAACATCCAGCTAGACGTATTGACTATTTATCCCACAAAACACACACTAAGAAATGCGATAATTTCTTACAACCTTTTCAATAAAGTTATTTTTCGTTATAATAGCCACTGGAAATATTCTCTTAGAGTTTGATCTTTGAAATCTCAAAATTTCATAAAGTTGTCGTTAACGAATTCATTTTTACTCCCTCTTAGTACGGTGAAATACAGAGATTGTTTGCACATTTTTACAACCATTGCGCTGTCGTCTAATTAATGTTTAGAATTTAAGAGTATTAAGTATTAGACCTGATATTCTTCTTTTTTTGGTAGCTTTTCTATAACTCTGCAATGTTATTTCCATGATAGAAAGGCTTTCGATAAATTTTCAGGATTATTGATTTCCATTCCTATTTTCATTGCTTTCCCGAGTCCATCAATCGTGGTGGGTTTGTGCTTAGAAAAAGTCCCAATAATCCATGGGGAAACATCAGGGAACTTTGCTGGAATACGTTGAAAAGGTATATATGTAAAACCTGTTCTCCCCCCCCCAATGGTGGGACTTCAGCTTAGACGCTACTTTCTTTCTTTCCACCGACAGCGAGGCGGCCGGTCCACTGGGTAGTTAGCATATCGGCCAGGTAGCCCCGCTGACGGAAATAACTTGAACAAAAAAAACACACTTATAAATACATAATGTGCTCAAGACGACTGCTGGGGGCAGTGCAAACAAATGCTGGACGAAGACGATAGTGCATGATGGAAGAAGGGTGCATTGCGGGTGTGAAGAACAATTTCAGTTACATATTTACAGAGTTATGGATAGGTGGTTACAAATACTAAAAGTAATAAGAAGTAAAATACTAGAAAGTAAAACAATACATAAAAATTTTTTTAAAAAAGGCAAAACAGTGGAAACAATACATAAAATACGGCAAAATACATAGTTCAAGGTTCATAATTCAAGGTTTACAGTTCAAGGAGATAAATATAAACAGGGAATAAGGAAAGCCGAATAAGCTAACTTAAGATAAAATTAGTTCACTACAGGTACAGGGCATACAGGGGCTGTGCTGGTGACGAGGATGGTGGCTGAGAATTACTCCAGCCTGTCTGAGATTTTTCGTGCAATGTTTATGCAATCGCATATGCGTTTCAATGCATTGCGATTTTTTGAAATAGCTTCGGCCCATGCATGGATGTGGTTTGCTACTGGTTGCCTAAGATGATAATTGGCGGTCTCTCTGCAAGCGAACAGATAGTGGTCTGGATCTCCTACCATACCGCATGAGCAATGCTCGTTTTTGCGTCGTCTGAAGCGATGCAGGTAAGTCATGAAGGGACCATGTCCTGTTAGATACTGAGTGAAGTGAGACGAGCCAGATTTTAGAAGCCGGCAGACTTTTGGAAAAAAATCTGTAAACTCTTCTCCCGGTGGTTTCTGTCTCCCACAGATGTTGCCAACGTTTGAGTAATTCTCTCTCGAGCTCAGCTTTTAAGAACGAACCCGGGAGAGGCACGTCAAGTGTGCGAACGTGGGGGTCAGTTGCTGCTCTTTTGGCTATTGCATCTGCAATTTCATTACCCAGTATTCCAGTATGGGCAGGTACCCACTGGAGTTCAGGCCTATAGTATTTAGGTGTTCTTAGTAAGAGTTTTTGTATGGCCCTGAAGAGTGGATTTTTACTACATGTGCCTTGGATTGCCTGGAGGCTAGAGGCTGAGTCTGAATATATACTGGAATAGTTATTTTCCAGTGCGTAGACAATTGGAGCTTTTAATGCAATCATTTCAGCCTGAAAAACTGAGTTGTGGTGCTTAAGCTTTCTTTCCCAGGTCTTTAAGATCTGGTTCCCAAGTAGAACACAGTATCCGCTACCGGTGCCACATTCTCCTTTGGAGCCATCGGTGTAGATTGCAGTGGCGTAGAACCACGTTGATGACCTGCAGTTAATCGAGATATTGAATTCGGCCAGGTGGCTTGGGAATGCTTTGCTCATAGTCAATATAAATATAAGTCCTTTCCCATAAACTTATTGTCTCTTTGAGTCGGAGCACTCGCACTATTGCACTCTCGCGCTGAGCTAAGAGATGCAGAGGCGGTAGTCCTGAAATCACGTTTAGAGCATTAGTGGGCGAGGTTTTATATCCTCGGGTAATGCTCAGGAGGAATGGTCTTTTTGCTGAGCGTAGCAGATTCTCCATTTTAGTAGTGATCGTTATGCCCCACATGGAGGCCCCATACAGTGCGATACGTTCAACAACTACAGAGTACCACGTCTTAAGCATCCTCGAAGAAACTCCCCATGTTGGTGCTGCTGTTCTGAGCATGGAATGAAATATCCTGTGAAGTCGTGCCTTGACCTTCTTTAAATGTAGCATCCAAGTCAATGTGTCGTTAATTATAACTCCAAGGTACCTCAAGTTTCTGACCATTTTAATATTTTTCCCATGAAGGTTGATGCACGGGGTTCTTCGATGGCGCTTACCTGGGCAAATAAGCATACCTTGGGTTTTTGAGTTGGCAATAATTAACTTATGATCATTGGCCCATTTGGCCATCTTCTCCATTGCTTGTTGCGCCCTAGTCTCATATGCGTTGCGGCTGTGCCCTTTGGTTACCAGCAAAAAGTCATCGGCATAAGCCAGTATTTCCGTGTGAGGATCTGTGTTAAAGAGAGTCATCGCTGTGTCCGCTACAAGATTCCAGAGCAGTGGACCCAGACAGGATCTTTGAGGACAGCCTCTATTGACGGAACGTGAGTGCACTCCTGCGTCCGTAGTGGCTTGTAAGCGGCGATCACTTAGGTAGCTGTAAATAAGGTCAAAGAGAATCTTAGGGCTACCCATGTCCTGTAATCTCTTCAATACATCGGGCCACCACAACGAGTCGAAATCGCCCTGTATGTCCACAGAGATAATGAGACTATGTTGGTTATTTCTTCTGTTATTTGCTATTAATTTTTGTAGGTGCTGCAGCGCGTGATCCACCGATCTGCCAGGAATGAAGCCGTATTGTTTGTCATTTATGCTTTGCCCAGACAGGGTATAATGTTTAAGTCTTTGAAGGACGACTCTTTCTAGTACTTTATCCAAGGCAGGAAGAAGGCAAATAGGCCGGTAAGACGTTGGTACATTAGGGTCTTTTTTCGCTTTGAGGAAGAGCACCACCTCACCAAGTTTCGTGCCGGCTGGGAAATATCTGTTGCGCCAACACGCAGTAATGTAGGCATACAGTAATTCCGGATGTGTACTGTTAATGGCTTGCAGAATGCCATTATCTATCCCATCAGGATCTGGTGCTTTATTGGTGTTTAACGCTTTAACAATGTCGCTCATTTCTTTGGCGTTTGGCAGTGGTTCAAAATACGTTTTCTTGGCATTGTAATATTGCTCAACACTGGCTCTGATATTTCTTTGTGCGGGATTATCTGTGTCTGCGTTATCAGGTCTAAAGATATTGTCCAGAATGTGCGCAACTACTTCTGTGCTAGTTGCTGCTCCGTGGCTTATTGTGGCAGTAAGATTAGTAGGTGTAAACATCTTATCATGTGCAATACGGAAGACAGTTCCGAACTTATTCGCAGTGTTGGTACAGTACTCTTTCCAGGATGAAAACTTCGCTTTTGCAATCTGTCTTTTGTAAGCAGCTCTGTGCTTTCGAAAAATTAGCGAGTGTGTCTCTCTTTCTAAGGGATCCTTGCATGCTTGCATTCTGCGCCTTAGGGCACGGACTTTGTTGCGTTCAGCAGTCAGCGTGGTGCTCCACCAAGGAGTGCATTTCGGGGCTGCGTAATGTTTCCTTTTCAAGACTTTTTCGCACACTGAGAGCAGTGCTTGCATAAGATCTTCATGCATGGCGTCGATGTCTTTACTACTTTTGCAATTGTTACATTGTGCCACGAGACTTTCAATATGGGTTGAGAGTGCATCTTTAAATTTGTTGAGGTTTATATACTTCGTTTCCCATCTGTTCTTTGTTATAAATTGGTGCTCCGAATCAATTCTAAACTCAATGTAGCGATGGTCGCTGAACGAGGGAGTTTCGCTAACCTTCCAATTGTGAATATTATTAAGAATACCAATGGTGGCTAAAGTGATATCAGGCCACCCCTGAGCCCTGGTAGTCCAGTATGTAGGAGGGCTGTCGGTGGGGTTGACGACTGCAAGGTTATGAGAAGTGATGAAGTCAAGCACGCCTGTTTTCCTCTGGCGCACCCCATAGAGGGCTAGCAGCGTTAAAGTCCCCAGCGATAATCTTATTCCTAGTCGGAATCATCATGATTTGTTCCAGCTCCTGGAGTGCAGTGACAATGTCGTGCGAAGGAGGAAAATACACGCTGGTGATGGCAATCTGACCATAAGGCCCTTCCAGTTGTACAGTAACTGAGTAATCTCCTTTATGCATTAGCAGGGGCGTGAGTGGACCATTGTAGGCGATGGCTGCTTGATTGCCTACTAAATGGTAAGTTTTGAAGTTGCTGAATCCTGTGATCCTGTTGTTAATGGAATGAAACTCTTGTAGTGCGGTTAGATCTACATTGTTTTCTAGAATAACCTGGGCTGCATGGACAGTTGCGGCTTGGCTGCGTTGCAAGTTGCCTTGAAGAACTGCAAAACCATGTACTATTCTTGGATATGCAATAGCCTGCTGTTCATCTACCACTGCGCCGTTGTTTTCATTCTGAACAGTTCTGCCTTGTAGGCTTGACATTGTCTTGCACTAGACGGGTGTGTGGTGTCGAAGCTAGTGCCTTTGGATTTATTGTGAGTTGAGCAATTGACGCAGTGTGGAGTCTTTGCTTTGCAGTTATCCTGGCTATGAGCTTGTCCACAGTTTACGCAGGCCAACGCTGTTTTACAAGAATGACTCAAGTGTCCCAGCCGCTGACAATTAAAACGCCTTGCAACTTGAAAGTATTTTCTGAAAGCACAAGAGCTGAATCCTATAAGAATTCTTCTAAGGTCCTTAATATCCTCGTACAGATTCTGCTGTAGGTCGACGATCCAGGTGAGGCCGATAGTTGTGCGAATAGGATTTCTTGGATGTATTTGTTTTTCACTTGCTGAGGGCACCAGGCTCACAAAAGCTTCACGTATGTCGTCTGCTGTTGCGGATGTGGGGGTACCAAAGACGATTATTGTGGACTTCCTGAAAGAGGGCTTTCTGAGCTTGACTGCTGCTGAGAGTGAGGGCTTTTCCTCAATCGCTTTCCTGAGTGTTTCTATATTTTGTCTGTGGCTGCACCTAATTAAAAGTTCGTTAGAGCGTGTGGGCCCCACTTCTTCAACAGTAATGCCCAGTTCCCTGGCGCTAAGTTCAGTAGTCAGTTGTGATCTGACTTGTTCTGGAGTTCTATCTGTTTCTTTTGCTTTTAATAGGAGGACGTGGTCTGATAACTGTTTGTTAAGTTGCGCAGTTCGTGATTTTCTCTTTCTCTTTTTGACTTCGGTAAATGAGGTTTCTTCTGTTTCTGTCTGTTCTGGAAGGTCTTCTGGTGTGGCCGTCCCGAAGTGGTTGCATCTTCATTTCGGAGGCACCTGATAGGTGGGTCACCTTTGCCTCCTATGAAAGGGCAGACACTTACAGCCATGCTTTCTCAGGGAATGGAACCCTGGCTATTTGGTATCACACTCGGCTTCCCTAACCACTATAGCATCTGAGCGGCATACGTACTACCTGTGCCAATCTTTATTTTTCAAGGAATGCAGTGGTACGTTTTGAAGTATGGCTTGTTCTTTTGTCTGTGAAGTTTCATTCTTTGAAATTCAATTTCTTCTGTAAATATCGGACATACAACTTTTTCTTGATAGTATGTTGAGTTGATTTTAACATTTTTTGCACTTATCTTATTTTTAATTTCGTAATATAAGATAATCCTGTGACAAACTTAAACCCCTTACTGAAGCTTTCGTTTGCATTGATGGAACCAGGTTTGTACTCATTTTCTTCGTTTTTAAAAAACTCGTACTCACTTTCTTCGTTTTTTTTTCTTCGTTTCTTAAAAGACCGCCCTTTTTTTTGTTGTTGTTGCAATCACTTAGATCAACCCATGCTACATCAAGAATAGCAATGTATATACATTTATCTCTAGCTAAATAGTTTTCATACAGAGTTTTACAAATTACTCAGCGTGAGCCACATGCATCGGCAAAAGCTGGTAAACATTGTGTTTTTTAGGTTTTTGAAATTGTACGTCTTGGTTTATTAATCTATTCACTGTTGATACGGATATATTATAGACTTTGCAATTGATTTCTGCGTCGGCGGATTTTTCTCTTGTTGCCAACGATTAAACTTCAGAAACAGTACGCACTTTTTTTGGGTTTTCATTTGGAGTCTTCTTTCCATATAGAAGTAATGACTGATAGTTTTTCCCTTTCCTATTAATAATGATGCTTATTTCGCACTCCGAAATTTAATATTAGGCACTTAACAACGTTTTTGAATTGTAGAATGAAATTATTTCACTTCGAAAAGCGCAAAAGCATATCCTTCAAATCCTTCAGTCTACAGCTTATTTACATATGTTATCAAGTAGTAGACGATATTTCTCATTTCAAATAATAAGCTGTTGCCAGAAATTTTTATTTCAAGTCCTTTGTTTTCCTAAAGTTCTTTATCAAAATCGTTCTAAAAATGTGTAAACTCCATCTGTAATTAAAAGTTTCAGCAGATAGTAGATCTCATCATGTATACATCTTAGCCAAAGAATAGTTATCATTCGCTGAAGAATAGTTATCATATGGGCTGTCAAAGTTATTTTATTTCTTACAATAGACGAAATATTCCTTTAACTGCAATATTTTGCTTTTATCTTTAAAATTATTTAATCCATTCTATGCATTATATTTATGAGCAGAATTGCACTAATATCGATCTAGCTTTTAAAGCAGTGTTTTACATGCTCAGTAAATTAAATAATATGAACTTATTTTGGTAAAATCCAGCTTTATCAGAATATGGTGGGAAATGTCCAGTCTTTCAAAAGTACTATAAAAAATTACGATCCAGTTAAGAAAAAGAAAAATACTCTAGCGAGGAAAACTAGACTATAATAATTCACGTATAAATGGATGTTACATTCTTTTACACTTCAAACATCTTTTTCTTTTACAGTTCTGCATAGCCATATGAAAATAATGAGAGGTAAAAAGTTTCTCTCTAATGATTCGTAATTTTTAGTTTCTAAGAACCACCTAGTGGTCAAATTTCGAACAGAAAGTAAAACATAAAGCAAACACCGAGCTTGAAACTTTGACAAATCTTTTAAACTCCAATCCATCCGAGTGACAAAAACTAGAATTCCACCCCCTGTAGCTCTACATTTCCCACTAATTCTTTTCCTCTACGTCTTGGAACGTACATCAAACTACCATTAAGAAGGAAGCGCTGCATTCTTCTGCCCGGTACGGCCTCAAAAAACCCCTCATAAAGCACAATCAAAAATATCTCATTCTCAACCCACCAACCCACATTTGCATATTATTGTGATGTCCGTTATCCATTGCTGAATCCTAATCTGTATTTCATAATATAGCATTAGAGATTGGGTCTGAAGAACCAGAACCACCATTTATCAGGAAAGAAAAGAAGGAAGACAAAGTAAGGAGAATAAAAAAATGGCGACCGAGGTTTGAATTTATAATCAAAGTCTTCTTCGACATGTTAAAGAGAAGGATAAAAAAGGAAAACCATAAGAGAAGAGGGAGAAAAAATTTAATATTGATAGCATCTACGATAAGTGATGCAAGGAAAGTATTATAATAAAGTAAAGAGAAAAAATTCCGTCATTTTTACTTCTTTTCTTTGTTGCCTAGATGAATGTTTTACAAGCACTGATGACATTATCCTGGTGGAAGATTCGAACTGCAGGAATACTTGGAATTTCTTTTCATTCCACTTCTATGAAATGGATATTTTCTTCGCATTCTTTGCCTTTTCTTGGAAGAATTTTATTTATTTCTAATATACTTTTCTGCGCTCGGAAGATTTTTTGTTATGATATAAAACCTGGCAACAACTTGATGAATTTTCATTTTCTGTGAAGCAAAATGAGCCAACATTCGATTTTTTTTTTTTTTTTGGAGGGGGAGAGTGTGTATTCGAAAGTCAACTGCTCTGAGTATTATATATAAAGAGACGGATAGTTAAAGAGGGCACAAAACAATAGACATTAATTTAATGTAAACAGTCTGGTTTAACATTTAGTTATCTAACTGTATAATTCCAATTAATAATAATCCATTTAATATTTATAAAATAAAATAAAGATTTTAGCAGATTTCGTTTAATTTACTTTTCTTGTAATGTATGTCTATCATAATAATAATAAATGTTAATTAGAATAAAAGCTTTGCTTAGTTGAGAGATGAGCTAACAGAAGCAATGGGAAGAATAGTATTTAATTAATGAATACAGAAATCTTCATCTTCGTCTTAAATATATTTTTAAATCATCAATAGCAGAATAATTAAGCGCACGTCTTATTCAAATTATAGTATTGTTTAGGATTTTCTGCTTTGTTTAAGGTTTGTCGAAATGTAATAAACACGCTAAAAATTAACCAAGATCACGTTTTATTGCAATATCGCGATTGATTGACTGAATTAATGAATTGTTCAGACGATGATCAGTGCCACATGGCGTGTTTTAAGACGTAAAGAAATTGATCTCTCTTAAACACGCCCAAATTTCACGCTGAAATTTAGAATTATGTAATCCAATTTCCTTTTTCATAATACTCGGGAAAATACATGTTGAAATTATTTATCAATTGAAAACAATGATTTTTAATGTCGGATGCTAATTCTCCTTTTATTTTCAAATTACGTTTGGTTGGAAACTTTCAAAATGGAGTAAAATGCTTAAAATATTATTATCCAATTCTTTGGGTATTAACGGGAGTTTTTTTTAATATTTTCATTTATTTTATCTCTAATGGTAAACAAATTTAACACTTTTTCTTTGTAATCCTAAATTTAATTCATTTAACTTTCCAAAAATATCAGCTAAATATGCTCAACGCGCAGACCATAAGTGGCTAAATATATAATTCTGCGATTCAAATTTGAAATCACAAAGAAAAATAAAAGATTTTCTATAAACAATTTTACTTCTCTTTTCAATATTCTTAATGCTAGTAGATTGCCCTGGATCTATCACATGTGAATCACCAATTTTCCACTCATAGTCAATCTCCATTTTTCCGCAGTCAATCCTAGCCATTTTTCCATTTTTAAAATATAGGATTTTTTTATTTTTTCACAAAATTTAAATGCACAATATTTACTATAAATGCACACAATTTAAATGCACGAGTTCTTCATAAACAAACCGGGATATTCTCAAATCGTGTAGAAAAATAAGGAATGCAAAGCAACAAGAAGACAAAATACCTGCTGTTAGAGACAGCAAATCGACGTAAAAAAAAATTATTATAATTGAAAATAAAACAATATGAGCCCGGAAATAGCGGCGAACATAAAGTGTGGGCATGCTAACAAATCAATCAACTCTAAAAGAATTAATGAGATACTATTATTTTTATAGGAATTTATTTCCTATTGCATACAACATCGATTTCTATTAATCCTTTTAAAAACATCACTTATGACAAAAAAAATTTATGTCTATGTCTATAAGAATATTTGTGAAAATAAAAACGGATTGCTTTTCTAAATTCTATGAGCGGCTATTGACTTTGAACAAAGCTCAGATCGCATAAATTCAAGAGTGTTTAAAAAACTTAAGCAAGATGTTGGGGTATTTAATGTTGGAATTTAATAGTTAAAAATATGTACTGTGTTTCTCTGCGTACCGCATATTTTTCTCTTGCATACCACCGGTTGAAAATCGTTGATCGAAGCTAATCATCTCCGCCTGAATAGTTGGTTAATTCAGTCAACTGAGTCAAGGCAATAAAGCGTGAACTTTATTATCTATTGATTCGTTTTTATAGTGTTTATTACATTACTGCACACCTTGAGAAAGCAGGAACCTGTAAATAATGCAACAGTACGCATACGAATCAAATGCTGATATATTGCCATTGAGTTCATGAAGTAGAGAAAATTTATGATCTTTGAGGGGGGGGAAGTTAACATTTCATTTACTGCTAGATAAAATCTAATCATTTCATATCTATTAAATAAAAAAAGGAAGGACCGAGAAGTGGGAAAAACATGTTTTATTATGTTTAGTATAGCAGAAGAAAAGCGGAAGCCAACAAATCAGAACAAAAGCAAACAGCGATCATCATTAAAGAATGTGTTCAAAATTATACAGCCCCGGACCGTGATGCAGGCCTCGCATCTCCGGCGCACGGGAGATCACACATGGAAGATGCATGACGCGCGGTTCCTGCATCACAGTACGGGTAGTAATTTCGAATGCCCTCAATGATGACGATCGTCTGTAGTTTTTGTTCTTATTTCCTGGTTTCCGCTACACTAAGAATAATAAACATTATTCTCACCCTGTTCGTGTTTTGTGTCGTCACTACCGAGCCAGAAAAGCGTTTCCGGCCATACACTGCTGTTTTTCCATCGTCTGGGTGTACTCTGTCTCTCTTAAAATTTTGTAATGTTTTGCTTAAATGCCCCGTATATGCGTTAGATAAGTACCTTTGATTGTGTGCCAGCGCTAACTTTGTACTCAACTTTAATGTAAAGGTTTTTGAAATGTCAGCTAGCGCTTTTTTACCTTCTTAATAAACATTATACTACAACCCACTGCCCGATCAATTTATGCCATATCGATATCTATAAGCATAAATTGGCGGGCCACATGCGACCCACGGGCAGCCAGTTTGAGACTATTAATATATGGGATCAACCCACAAATCACCACTTACGAGGCAGTATAATAATTAAACATTTAAATCAAGATTATAAATATCACACTGAACGCGTAGATATCTTCAAGGGTGTTTGTCACCTCTGCCATCAAAGACACTGGAAAGCTACATTTTGAGGGTCTTATTGGATCAAGAAGTGGGTCGTCGGAGTTGGCGGATTTTAAAAAGTAAAACTGTATGGAATTTTACCTGAAAAAGCTGTTGATCACTGGTGACCTGTAGATGGACAGTTATTAAATAGTAACCTAAAGGCTGACAGCCAGTGCCCCACAACAGTAATGGTGAGGGGCATAAGTTTAGATAATGTTTTAAGAAACTGACAATGAAGCCCACTAGCACCCATAGATGTTTCTGATCATCAATAATTAGGTGCTGATAATCACTGGAGGATAACCAGGTAAAAAATGTGGAGTAGAGAAACAAATCTGGAAATAATTTCTAAATAAAATAAAAGCGAAGAACACCGTTACTCATCAAGCCTATTTGTTTGAGGTAAACTATAGGTTGGTCGTTGGTGACCTATACTTTGATGGCATTAGGGGCTTACTTCTGTCTAGATGTCAACTTACAAAATTACTGGCGTGGTGGAATGCAGTAAATTTAGATATTATTAAAATTTAATAAAACCGGAGACTACTTCTTCATAACCGAACTCCAATGCAAAACGCAGCTCCAGTGCGCCCGACAGAGCTTCGAAAGCTACCTTTCGAATTGATTTTCGGGAAGAATCTGAAGGATATTAGCTGCGTCTGCTCTCAAAGAAGCGGCGAGATGACAAGCCCTAGCTTGGGAATCCCATCCATCTGCTTCCGCAACTACAGAAAATTGTGTCTTATACACTTGCGAGGAGTTCTTCCCACCATACGTAGATAGCTTCAGTGAGAGACCAGCAGGCATGGGGAAAAATTTTAAACCATCCGAATTGCTCCCTGCTGTCTCTACGAATTTCCTTAAATTATCAACTTCTTTGGCGACCGCAGAAATCCTGTCATCAATTTGTTGTTCGATTTGATGTTGGTCGGCAGAAACTCTTCCTTCAATTCGTTCTTTCACAGCAGGAACTCTCCCTTCTATTTGTTATTTGGCAGAAGAAGTACTTTCTTCAATTTCTCCAACCCTACTTTCGATGGAATCTATTTTACTTTCTATAGCCTCGAATTCGTTTTCTAATAAGCAGGTAATTTCTCTTTTCATTTCCTCTTGACCTGCTTTCATTTCATCTTTACTTGAACCGTTTCCATCTTTTCTTTAACGGATACATAGCCCAATTTCATCTCTTCCTCAATGTATACTTGGCCCAAATTCATCACTTCTTGCTCAGCATCCATCTTCTCTTTCATTTCTTCTTTAAACGAGGCAAAATCTGATATCAACTGCCTAATTGCTCTTCCACTGCTCTTGTTATTGGCATTCAAATCCCACTTCTGACACCAAAAACTGTTGCGTGCATATGGATTCGTTATGAATTGAATGCACAAGTCCGATGAAAAATGAATAAGATTTATTATTATCAGAACTAAATAAAACAAAATGCTTAACTTTTCTCAGATATTCGTACAATACTGCAATATCTCACAGTCGTTATCTTTTAACTACTAAAACGTTCAATAGAACTTAATTCAAAACAGCTAAAGAAAGCTAATCCACGAATTCTCTGCAGTCAACAAGAGAAGTTTTCTAAACAAACTCTTAAAATAACTAATTAAATAACGAAATGAGAGGTTTTCATGCCGCTTATATAAGCTTTTTAAATGAGCGAGAATTTTCTGCTTATTTTCTCGAAATCAAAAAGAGATATTTATTTATTAAATGTTAAATGCACGCGCTCTTGTATTTTTAATTTTCTGGCTTAGCTTTCTTTTAATATTCGTCCCGTGCTGCACTGCACGGGAAATAAAACAATTTTATTTATAATTCTACTAACATTAACTAATTAAATACCAAATCTGTAACAATATATTAATGCTTAATGAAACTCGTTTAAGACCGAGCGATCACTTTAAAATTCATGGCTACAATATTTTTAGGAATGACCGCACCCATAATAGGGGCGGGAGCACAGCAATTCTTGTAAAAATTAACATGAAATGTGTGAAATTCAACCTACCAAGACCGCTTTCCATAGAGCATACAGCAGTCCTTATTTACTAGAAAACCAATGAAGCATTCTTATTTATCTCAGTTTATAACCCACCGAATCGTATTATGTCTAATACTGATCTAGAAAATCTCACCGGTGCTGAATTTCCCTCCATTGTAGCAGGCGATCTAAATTCAAAAGCCTCTCTTGGAACTTAAGTACTACAAATCAGAATAAAAGAATTCTTAGAGACTTCGCTCATGAAAACGGACTGCAAGTAATCGGCCCAAATTCTCCTACCCGAATTAACTATTATGGTACTACAGAAGTTCTAGATATTCTTATACTAAAAGGTATTAGCCATACCCCTTATCTGGTAGTGGAAGAAGAACTCAATTCAGATCATTTTCCGATTAATTTCATTTTCTGTGGTTTATATGTTCCTATCCCAACTCAAAAGAAAATTACTATCTGGTCAAAATTTAAAGCTCTTCTAGAATATACCACATGTAACATTCCGCTACAGAATATTTCTGATATAGAAATGGCAATTACGAAATTTAACCAAAATGTTAACAAAGCAATAGAAGATTCTAGTAAGTCATTTCATCTACAAATCACTCTGAACTTTCGCAAAGTATACTTGATAACATTCAACTTACAAACAGAGTCAGAAAAACATGAACACTTACTAGAAATCCTCAAGTCAAAAGACAACTAAATCACCTAGTTAAGGAAATTAGCGATGCAATAGCAGAATACCGATCTGAAAAATGGGATGATCTCTTATATCATATGGAAATTGATAGAACTTCAGTATGGAAAATTTCTCGTTCTCTTAGAACCAATGGTTTCTCCGCCTTTCGGCCACTTCATCATAATAATTCTATCACATATACCGAAAAGGATATGGCAAATGTGTTTGGTGACCTTTAGAACAAACATTTATTCCGCATATGATCGGAGACCCACAGCATTATGAAGAAATCAATTTAGAAGTCAAGCATTACTTAAAAATCATAAAGATCAAATTATTTCTCCTACCTCCTCTCTAGAAATTCCCCAAATCCTCAAAAATTTGAATACCAAAAAAGTACGCGGCTATGATGGAATTTCAAATAAATCTATCAAAGAACTTCCAGGCAAATACATAATTCTCATTGTGAATATAATCAATACATGTATAAGAAAATCGTACTTTCCACAGAAATGAAAACATGAAATAATTATCACCGTCCCCAAACCCAACAAAGATCCTAAAAATCCTACCAATTATCGCCCAATAAGCTTATTACCATGTCTGGGCAAGATCTTTGAAAGAGTTATCTAAGTACAACTCAACGATTATATTTCGAAAAATAACATCATCAAAAACAACCAGTTTGGATTTAGACACGAACATTCAACTACTACGCAAATTTTAAACGTCGTGGAAACAATAGGAGAAGCCTTTACTAATAAATTATGCATAGCAGCCTGCCTTTTAGATATAGAAAAAGCTTTTGATCGAATTTGGAGTACCGGCTTAATTTACAAAATGTTTTCATAAAGAATACCCCAAAAATTATCAGATGAATCAGTTCATATGTAAAAAAAATCGAACTTTTCAGGTCAGAGTAGGACAAGAATTGTCAGAAAGAAAATATCTCAAAGCTGGTTTCACTCAAGGATCGGTACTTGCACCGACGTTTTTTAATTTATATATAAATGATCTCCCAGAACCACTTTTGTGTAAAACATCCAAATATGCTGACGATACCATTATTATCTCATGTTCACGCAAACCACAGTATGACATAGAAAATTTACATATTGGAATTAATCATATAGATCTCTGATGTAAATTATGGAAATTGAAAATAAACATCAGTAAGAGTAATATCGTCCTATTTAGAAGGTATAATAAAAATCAGCCAGTTAATATTCACATTACAATAGATAACTCCTCACTTCCAGTTGTCAGTTCAGCAAAATATCTAGAAGTCATTCTGTATCAACAATTAGCGTTTAAAGATCATGTGGCATATGCTTTTAAGCAAAGCCAACGCCACTTTCACGTCAATCTATTGTTTAATCGGGCGAAAATCAAAATTGAATCTTAATATTAAAAGAACTTTATGTCTAGCGCTAATTCGGCCAACACCTTTTTATGCTACTCCGTGTTTGGCCACCGCGCCAAAATATTATCGTCGCAAGATCTTTGTCCTCGAAAATAAAATCCTTAGAAGTCTAACAAATTCACCGTGCTTTGTTAGAAATCAACAGTTACATCAGGATTTAAAAATTTCTCATGCCCAAGATTATTTACTAATGACTTCTTCAGAAGTGTACAAAATTCAGAACATCTCGCAACAACTCGCAAACTATGATCCAACAATTGTGCATCCATTCAAGGGTCCTCGCACTATTCATCACAAGCCTGCATAACTTCGCCAGCGCAGCCCAAAAGTGCAATAATCTCGTTTTTCTCCCTGCTCATATTTAATAAATTTCATCAAAGCAACAGATATTAGATTAAAGACTGATTTAACCGGCAAAGCATTAGGACTTTTGTTTTGAATTCTCTAAATCTTTTTGCATTTTCATTTAGTACGTATTCAACTTTCATATAACTTGCAAAGAAATGGACATTGCCCAGACAAAGCAGGAATAGGACTTTGTTGTACCTTACTTCAACCCATAGTATTACTCTCAACGCATTTTCATTATTCTAATATTAGCGCATTTATACTTGGCAAATAATTTTTCACGTCTGCATCGCAAGAATACAATTTCATGATATATAATTTACTTCATCTATGTTTATTAAAATTCAACTTTATTATGCATTTCTCATATAGCAAATAAAATTTTCATGTTTGTTTATCTTAGATACTAATGTAAGTCGCGCAGAAGCGCTTATTCTTCTATTTCCAACCAAAGGCCTCAGAGCACAGCGCCAACTAGAGGTCAAAACTTCTAGTGTTGATGCCTCAAAAACCACCAGCGATGTCCGATGTCATAAATTTTGATATTGCCGCAATCTGTCGAAATAATGGGGTTAAGTTTTTTTCAACATTGAAATTAAATTAGAGTCATGAGTAGTGGTGTTCTTAAACTTAATATATTTCACAAACAATAATCAATCAACAAATGGACTGTATTCCTACACTTTTATTAAATTACACTTGTCAGCGATGTGAAATAATTGATACAAAATAAGCGAGCCATTCTACATGGCTGTCACAAACACAATTCTATCAATCAAATTATCTTGTTGCCACACATAAAGTTCAAAACTAAAAGAAGAAAAACAAAAGGAATTTACGCTGTTTGCAACAATAAAATGAAGCAAACGATACTCACATAAACATCCTGGCCCTCGTTGAAATCCCAAGGGATTTCAACAGTTGGAGCATTTTGAAATTTCTTAGTCTGTAATAAAGATAAACATAAGAAAAATAATACAAAATATTATATGCGAAGCAGTTCATAGTTTTTTAGTCTGAATAGGAAGAGGACACAATTTCACGACTGATCGTTTAATGACACCATGACCAGTTTTAATGCTAGCAACTCTGACTCTTTGATCTGAGCCCGGATGAACAGCAATTGTTCTCCCTAACCTCCATTTAAGAGGCGGAAGGTTGTCTTCTTTGATGAGGACTAAGTCATCGACTTCTAAATTGTTTTGACTTTTTTGCCATTTAGGTCTTTGTTGAAGCTGAGACAGGTATTCTCGACTCCATCTTTTCCAGAAGTGCTGAAAAATAAACTGTCTCACATGCCATCTGTCAATGTGATTGAAGAAACTATAATTTAGGTCTGGTTCAGGTATGGCAGTTAAAGACGTTCCTATTAGGAAATGACCAGGTGTTAATGCAGTTAAATCATTTGGATCAGCCGATGTTGGACACAATGGCCTAGAGTTGAGACAAGCCTTAACCTGCGCTATCAAGGTCTGAAATTCCGGATAGGTCAGCACAGTATCACCAACAGTCCTTTTTAGATGTAATTTCATTGACTTTACTACCGATTCCCATAGTCCACCAAAATGGGAAGATGATGGCGGGTTGAATATCCATTTTATTTCCTCTAAAGATAAAAATTTGTGAATTTCTTGATTTTGCTTACATTGCAAAAAACATTTTCTGATTTCTTTGTCTGCACCTTTTAAGTTAGTACCGCAGTCACTATAAATCTCAAATGGTTTCCCTCTTTTTGCAATAAATCGTTTCAATGCACTTAAAAATGCCTTTGTTGACAAATCTTCTACCACTTCCAGATGTACTGCCTTGATTACAAAACACACAAATAAGCATACGTAATATTTAAATGATTTTTGTCCACGTCCTGCACGATGCTTAATCATGAAGGTCCAGAAAAATCTATTCCAGTTCGACGAAATGGTCGTGATTGTGTTACTCTAGATTCCGGTAGATCAGCCATTATTTGACTTGCAGTTTTAGCTCTAAGTTTGCAACACGTGATACAAGATTTTACTACTTTTCGGATAGCAGATCTAGCAGCTATGATCCAAAATTGCTGTCTAATTAAAGATAGAAGAAGTTCCGGTGCTGCATGCAGATATTTGACATGAAAGTGTCTAATTATGATTTCTGTCAGATTGTGTTTTGAAGGTAATAAGATTGGATGTTTTTCATTTTCTGACAGTTGCGCATTTTTCAGTCTTCCTCCTACACGTAACACTTTGTTGTCATCTAAAATTGGGCACAACTAAGGAGGTTGCTGTTTGTAGGTAAGTCCTTTCCCAACTCCAAACATTGAATTTCTTTAAAAAAGTGAAATCGCTGTATTATTCGGACAATACAGAAAGTTGCAGCTTGAATTTCATTACTAGATAAAAACGACGTATTTCTTTCCAGATATGCTACTTTAGAATTCGATATGAATCTTAATATCCAAGCAACTATGCGTTGTAACTTTGGAAATGAAGATATATTTGATATAATATCAAGTTCCTGTACAGGTTCAGAAACTACAAATGAGACTGTTTTACGTGCATCTGGTAATGCCTCTTCATCTATAAGAATATTTTTAGACAAGGCAATCTCACTGCACTTTAACCAAGAAGGACCATTCCACCACAATTGATGAGATAATAGTTCTGCAGGAAATAATCCACGTGAAGCACAATCAGCTGGATTTTCCTTTCCATCAACATGACTCCAGTTCTCAGGTGGTAAGATGGATTGTATTTCAGAAACTCTATTGGATACGAATACTTGCCATTTGTTAGGATCTGACATTAGCCATGACAACACGATTTGTGAATCACTCCAAGCTTGCACTAAATCAAAATTTATAACTAATGCAGCTTTTACAGACTGAATCAAGCGTGCCAATAACACTGCTGCACATAATTCCAGTCTTGGAATCGTAATAGATTTTAATGGTGTTACACGAGTTTTAGCTGTTACGAGTTTAACATTAATGTCAGAGTTATTGCAAGTTTTGATATAAATAACTGCTGCATAACCTCTTTCAGACGCATCACAAAATCCGTGAAGTTCACATCGAAAATAATCAGGTAGCAGAATTTTCCTAGGTATATTTATAGAATTCAAAAGTTTAACTTCTCTACATAGATTTCTCCAATTTCGATCAATCTCTTCTGTTACAGGATCATCCCATGATAACTGTAGTTTCCACAATTGCTGAAGGATCATTTTAGCGAGAATTACAAAGGGAGCTATCCACCCCAATGGATCGAATAGTTTTGCTACGAATGACAAAATAATTCTTTTAGTCGGAACACTTTGATACTCTATTACACCGACATTACATTTGAATTCATCATTGTCCGGATGCCATTCCAATCCCAGAACTTTCAATGGTTTGTCTTCTATTACACGATGAATATTGTTACTATCTGTGTTTATTAAGCCAGAGGTTTTTAACAACGACGGTTCACTTGTCGACCATTTGTGAAGCTCAAAGCCACCACTTTTTAGCAGATGTTGCAATTCGTCTATCAATGCAATACCTTCCGAACTATCTTTTACACCAGTTAACATATCATCAACATAAAAATCTCTTAAAACTATATTCTTTGCCTTTGGAAAGTTCAATCCTTCATCAATCGCTAACTGACTCAAAACTTTGGTTGCAAGATATGGAGCAGCTGCAGTTCCATATGTAACTGTTTTCAAACGACAAACTTGTATTTGCTTATACGGGCTATCTCTCCAAAATATTGTCTGAAAATCTCTATCTTTTTCATGAACCTTTATCTGTCTGTACATCATTTTAATATCAGCGGTTATTGCAATGTTATGAAGTCTAAATCTTAGTAAAATACAAATTAAGTCATCTTGTATTTTTGGGCCTATCATTAGTGTATCATTTAAAGAAACACCTGTGGTTGTTTTAGCGCTCGCATCGAAAACAACTCTCAATTTTGTTGTTAAGCTAGAGTCCTTCAACACGAAGTGATGTGGGATATAATAGTGTTTATTCTCTAATTCATAATCTGTGTCTGGCACTAATTCTACGTGTTCTAGTGAAAAGTACTCTTTCATAAACTGAATATACTGGTTGTAAATTTCTTTCATAGATAACAGTCTCTTCTCCAAGTATTGAAATCTTCTGTACGCCACTTCACGGGAGTCACCTAGAATATCTCAATTATGTTTGAATGGTAATGCAACTGAATAACGACCTGATGTATCTCTAAAATGCGAGTTTTTAAAATGTTCTTCACAAAGGTTTTCTTCATTTGTTAAAGGTTGTACATTTGGAAACTTTTCTAACTCCCAGAAAGAATTTACTAACTCATCTGTGTTTGTATTCAAATGATTTACATATACTGGCTCAAAATTAGTAGATTCAAAATTTGTAGTACCCGAAATTATCCATCCCAACCTCGAATTTAGAGCAAATGGTAGATCAGGACCACGTTTGACAATTTCTCCCGTCATTAAATGCAGAAATACATTTACTCCAAATAAAATGTCAACTGGTTGTGACTTGTAAAATAATGGATCAGCTAATTGTAAATCACTGAAGTTATCGAAGATGATTGATGGCAAAGATACATAGGGAATGTTATCTGTCACCTTGTCCAGGACAAACGCTGATGTTGATACACGAATATCACTTTTAAAATGAGAAGTGAATACTAAATCGACTTCCCCATTACTTATAGTATTAAATTCTCCTAGACATGATACAGAAATGGAATTATCTTTCACTCGTAATCCTAATTTCTTCACACAATCCCTTGAAATAAATGATCTTTGAGATCCAGTGTCACATAAACATCTACACTTCACAAATTGTTGCTTAGAATTTTGAACTTTTATTAAAGCAGTACACAATAAAATGTGACTGGTTTGATTACCTTTTGCATTCGAATCATAATGAGAGGCACAAACTGTGGCTGAAATGTCCTTAGGACTCGTTAATTCATCTCTTTTAATGATAGATTGCGTAGGCGGAGATATACTGTTTAACTGAGTTTTTTATTCTTTGAATTATTTACAATGTGCAAAATACTGTGATGCTTCTTAAAGCAATGTCGACATGTATTTAAACTCTTGCATTTTTTGAGCAAGTGCATATTAGATAAACAATTAAAACAGTAACGATTAGATTTTACAAATTCTATCCTTTGCTGAACCGATAAATTTAGAAATTTCGAACATTTGTCTAAACTATGATCTTCTTTACAATAAACACAACCCAAAGTAGCAACCAGAACATTATTCTTATTTTGAAACACAGATTTATGTACCTTATTACTTGTTGATTTGCTATTTTGAAGTGTTCTTGCATAGTTTTTTAGGAATTCAATTGAAGTCGTAAGTTTTGGAATTTCATTAGATTTTAACTGACGTTCCCACCATAATCTTGTAGAAGGGTCTAATTTTTGCAAAATTAAATATGTCATTAAAGTGTCACTAAAATTATCAATGGTTTGATTCAATACTTCTAAAGAACGAATTACTTCATTAATATTGTCAACTAAATTTAAAATAGCAAATGCTGATTCATTTTGAATAGTTGGTAAACTTAAAAAACGTTTAATATATGCAAAAATTTGTTCTCTCTTATTTGAATATCTTTCGTCTAACAGATTCCATGCTATTTCAAAATTACAATCCGAAATTTGAATGGTTTGAATAATGCGATATGCTTCACCTTTCAACGAAGCCTTCAAATACTGCAATTTTTGAGCATTAGATAAATTTGTATTATTTCTTACACAAGCACTGAAAAGATCTTTAAAAGCTATCCATTCTGTAATATTACCACCAAAAGTCGGTAATGTGAACTTGGGTAATTTAATATTGCCAAGAACGTGTTCTAAAATTACACCATTAGAATTATTTTTACTATTTTGATTTTTTAATATTTTTTCACCTTTAAATTTCCACAAATAAATTTTATCTGTGTACTCCTGAACATTATCTATTTCGCTTTCTAATTCTTTAGTATCTGTAATTAAACTTTCGATTTCAGAATCAAGCTTCCTTAACTCAGTTTCTTTTTGTGTCAATAATTCAACACATTCCTCTAGTTCTATTAAATTAATTCCATCTGCAGTTAAAATAGTTTCAATGTTCTTTACATAATTAGTAACACTCCTGCGTAAGACCGCTCTTTTTGTTTTAAAAGTTATAAGTTCACTCATAATTGATCAATTCAAAAACAGAAATTGTTCTTAAATCACTTAACACTATTATTAAAATGAAATCGAATTCTTTGTTGTATTACAACATTGTTCTTAAAATTTAACAACAAATTAAACGAATTTTTGTTCAAAATCCACTTACCTCACAAAGTGGATAATTTTCACCACCATATGCATATTTGCGTTGTTAGAATACACTTAGGACAGTCACTATCTTCACTAGCTCTCCGGCTAGACTTTTGACCAACACTAATGTTCTTAAACTTAATATGTTTCACAAACAATAATCAGTCAACAAATGGACTGTATTCCTACACCTTTATTAAATTACACTTGTCAGCGATGTGAAATAATTGATACAAAATAAGCGAGCCATTCTACATGGCTGTCACAAACACAATTCTATCAATCAAATTATCTTGTTGCCACACATAAAGTTCAAAACTAAAAGAAGAAAAACAAAAGGAATTTACGCTGTTTGCAAGAATAAAATGAAGCAAACGATACTCACATAAACAAGTGGTAATACACTGTTTGAAAAAAATCTGTAAAAATAAGGTCAGATGGTAATCGTAAAGACGTAACGTATACAAGTTGAGAGTTCGTTGCTTTTATATAATTTTTAATGGCTGTACGTAATCCTAATTAAACAAATAGTGGGATATTTCTGTCCATTTGGTATTTTTATAGTTTGTAAGAGCAGTTTTGAAATGTAGGTATAATCTTCCTATCAATATGTTGCTTTTAAAGGTGATACAAAGATTATGAATACCTAACATACTTGTAAGTTCTCGAAACAGTTACTATTCAAAATTTAGTTCTTTTGCAATTGGAACGGGAATTCCAAATCTAGACGTCAAACTGCGTAAAAGGGTACGTGCAGTGTCTCGGCACGCATATCTGATGTAGGAATAACGTCAGGTCGTGGGTGAGTCACACGGTGATGGTTAACCAATATTGATTGTCGTCCATGATGGTAGAGGGACAATAAATTCCAGGTCTATGTCAGAAAACCGCACGTCGGGTATTGGAAATGTGTTAATTGGAGCTTTAATATTCTTAGAGACCTTAGCTCGCTGACTTTTGTTGCATCTTTGAACTTTCATTTTAATGTCCTTTTTTATACCTAAAACGAATTTTTTGGAAATTAAATCAGTGGTAGTGGTTTCAGGGTGCGAAAGATAAATACAAATTTTCAAAAACAATAGTTGCCTAAAATACATAGGAACGAAAAGATGGGGATGTTGGGTACATATCTTCAAGTGAAAAATAACGTTTTTCCAACTTCAGTGATGAATTTTACTGAAGATGTTGCATTTCAGCAATCGTGAAGTTGCTGTTTAGCAAAATTTTATAATCAAAAGCAGATGGTTGCAAGATAACACTGATCTCTAGCCTATATAATGAATCAACAGTGATGTTCTCTTTGATATTTACATGACTAAAATTTAGATTTATAATCAAAATGTCTGGTTTGACCTACGGAGCATTTATCAGGCTTTTATTTGAAAGCCTATATCAGTGGCTTTTGATCTGTGTAGATAGAAAAATTTTTAACTTCAAGCATGTGCTGAAATTTTTTAGTGACGTATAAACAGCTAATAATAGCTCACGATCATATGTTGACCAATTTCGCTGACCTTAAACTTCACGGGCAGGAAGGCTGTCCGTTCCCTA
Organism: Stegodyphus dumicola; assembly: GCF_044657685.1. Lineage (NCBI taxonomy): Eukaryota > Metazoa > Arthropoda > Arachnida > Araneae > Eresidae > Stegodyphus > Stegodyphus dumicola. The sequence goes on along the minus strand of NC_140770.1, from coordinate 112,408,971 downwards.
CTGTTGTTTGAAAATTGCATAAGACAGCTGCCGATTGCTACGTCTGATGCACCAGCCGCAGACTCAATTTAGCATTAGGAATCGGATATTTAAGTAAGGTTGCTTTAGCAAGTGCTTGTTTTGCTGCTGAAAATGCTGCTTAAGCTTTCTCAATCCATTCCATTGGATTTTTTTTATTTGTATGACCTCATAAAAATTGCACCAGTAGAGCTAAAAATGTGAGCAGCCTTGGGAATAAACCTCCTATAAAAAGTGTGCATACCGAGAAATTTGTGAAGTAGAGTAATCGTATTTAGTCTACGAAATTTTTGTATTGCTTCAACTTGATCAGGTAAGGGTGCAAATCCTTTTTCAGAAAGTCTGAAACCTAAAAAATCTAAAGAGGATGCTTCTCAGGACATCTATATGGTTTTAATGAAAGATCGTAGTGATTCAACTAACGCTGATAGATGATGAATATGCTCCTCCTGAGTTTTGTATGCCATTAATATGTCATTAATGAAGATATAAACACCATCGAAACCTCTAATAACCTCATCAATAAATCTTTGAAATGTGCTGGAACATTTCGTTATCATTTCTAACCTGTCGGGAGCAACAAGACATGGTTCAGTAAATACAGGTGGACAACAAGCATTTAATATAATGAAAGACATTATCTTTTATGGGTTCATTTGCATACTGAGATTTCGTAATATTAGAAATAAAAGTATCATTATCGCCATATACAGATTTGGTAGAAAAAATTTCAGTAATATTTAAAATATCATGGTTATTCAATTTTGTAAATGCATGAAATAAGGGACGATTTATAATATCAATTTTTATAGAAAAATAACGCAAGGCATCAGCATCAACTATAGCAACAGAAACATTGCAAATGTAAAAAAGAAAAAAACACAATTTCTTCTTAAAACAGAATCAAGTAATAACAATTTTTGGCCATAAACCTGAATGAATGTGCTGTTGGTGGCATTAAAAGTTTGGATCAGAGTCTAATTTTTTCATATTTATTTGCATGACTTTAACTTGCACCAGAGCCAGTGTCGATAAAAAAATTAACCCCTGATTTTCGGTCTCGTATAACTACGTGACGAGATGTTGTTGGCAGGATGTACGTAGCGGCTACTTCTGCCCGTTGTCGTTTCCCTAGAATAAACCTAGCCATGCACATTTTTTTATCTTTTTCTTTCGATTTGAACTGCGCATTATAACAGCAAATGTCCGAAGCATCTGCGATTGAAGGATTTCGATGACTGTAACGTTGATTATATCATTTACGAGAATGACTCATTGACCTTCTTAAGAAATTTACTACTTCTCGGAGTTCTTCCAACTCCTCTAGAAGTCGAGATTATATATTACTAGTAATATCAGCATGAGAAGAATTCGGAGATTATATATTACTAGTAATATCAGCATTAGAAGACTTCGAAACTGCGCTTACTTCATACGGAATAACTTCCAAAATTGGATCAACTACCTCAGCAGCTTATTGTGGTAATGAAAGCCATGCACCATTTTTTTTTTTTTTTTTTTGCTTTCGATTTGAACTACTGATGATACCAACGAATGTCCGAAGCATCCAGTGCCGGATTTGCGTATAAGCTGAACAAGCTATATCTTAGGGCCCCCCCTTTCTTGCAACCCCCGAAAAATTTTAGCATATCCCATATAAAAAAAATTGACTTATATCCCTCACTAGCAGCTTCGCTGCCAGCCTTCGTCTGGCTTTTAAATGTACCGGAAAAATGGCTGAAGGGAACACCAAACGTTAAATTTAAAAACTGCGTAGAATTTTACTCTGCAGAACAACTTCATAAAAAACGTTATTACGTATAACAAAATTGCAATGAAATAAGTAATATCCCTTAATACAAATATTAATTATCCTAATAAATAAATTAACCAACTTCCCTTTGCAAAATCTTAAGAACTGAAATGATATAAAGGAGGTGAAGAACTTTGTTTCCTAAAAGAATCACTCAAAACTTTTCAATATCTTAAAAGCAGTGAAATGAGCAATAAATAACGTAAAAGAATACAAAAACAAAAAATTTTGAAAAGAAAAGTATAATTAATGATATTTTATCATATATTTTCAAGAGAAAAAAAAATTTACAATGAAGTAAGCTATATCCCTTAATACAAATATTAATTATCCTAATAAAAAAAATTAACCAACTTTCCGTGGAAGAAAAAAAATCATGCAAAACTTTTCAGTATCTTACAAACAGTGAAATAAGCAAAAAATAACATGAAGGCAACTCAAAAAACTTCCGCGCAGAATTTTACTCTACAGAACAACTTTTATCAAAAAAAAAAAAAAAAAAAGGAAGAAATAATGTAGAGAGCTCGCTAAAAAGTTACCAGGAGCTGTGGCTCCAAGAAATAGTTCAACGCAGTATTTTTGAAAATGAACTATTTCTTGGAGCCACAGCTCCTGGTAACTTTTTAGCGAGCTCTCTACATTATTTCTTACTATTATTTCAAATTTTTGCAGCATTTTGCGCAAAATTTTTAAGACCAAATAGGTCTTACCACACTTTACTTATTAGCTTTTCAGTTTCTATTTAAATTTTATATATATATGACAATGAAATATGCTAATCTCTTAAAAACAGTGACATAACAAATACGATGAAAAATTGTTGCCAAACCCATATTTCTAAAAGAATGAAACTATTCAAAATGATGCGATTTCACCAAAAATCTATCAACAACAATAAGACAGGAAAATTGTTGCCAAAATCACATTTTTAAAGATGTGAGAAGTGTACTCGGAAGCTTCATTTAAAAATTGTTTTAAAAATACAAAATATTATCATTTTTCCAAAATTCTTTTTGCAAAAGCAGTCGCAAGGATAAAAGTTTACCGTGTCCAAAATCAAAGAAAAATAAACTGTACATTTTTTTAAATAAATTTTTTTAGAAAATATCCCGTTGAAAAGGTGTTAAGCTCCCTTTGTTAAATAAATTCGTATTTAATTGATTTATTGAAACACGAAGTTTATTTTAAGTTCGTAAAATAGCTAAGTTCCTACGTTTCATGACGACGTGAAAATGATGTAGAGTAAAATCTCGCTTTCCTATAGCCCATTATGTCTCAAAATGACGCGATTTCGTCACAAAACATTAAATAAAAAAATTCGAATTCGAATTTCGAAAAAATCGCTTCGAGGTCTCTTGTCTAAATGCACCTATGTACCAAATTTCGTAGCCGTGGGTCTATTAGCTTACGGGCAGCGCGAACGAAAGACACACACAGACAGACTCTTTCTTTTATTATATGTAGAGAAGAGATAAAGGACCCCATATCTCAAATAGCTTAGAATCTCGTCAAATCTAAATCCGGTCCTGGAAGCATCTGCGGCTGAAGGACTTCGATGACTGTAACGTTGATTACTCTCAACGCATTTTCGAGAGTGACTCATCGTTCTTAAGGTAGATGAGTCACCGTTTACGAGAGTGACTCATCTACCTTAAGAAATTTTCTACTTCACGGAGTTCTTTCAAGTCCTCTAGAAGTTGAGATTCTATAGTACTAGTAATATCAACATTGGAAGAATTCGAAATTGCGCTTACCTCATATGGAATAACTTCCAAAATTCGATCAGCTACCTCAGCAGCTAATTGTGGTGATAGTGGGCTAATGAATGCCAGAATTGCAAATAACTCTAACTTAAGAACAGTCGGCAATATTTTGCGTCTCGACGCATCTCTGAAATACAAGGAGCAATACGCTGGGAATACGGTTGCCCAAATGCTCTCCAGCTAATACGAATCAAATTTGTTGACTTTTGGTTTCTCCGTGTCGGGAAATAATCTGCTCCTTTAGTTGGGTATAAGATCAGGATTTATGATGACATCGCGACTCATGGGAGCTGCATTAGGAGGAGAATTAAGAAACACAGTATTTTATTTTCAATATGGCGATAGGCTTAGGAGAAGCCAAATCGAAAGTAGCTTTACACATAGGAAACCACAAAGCAGGAACAGCATTGAAAAATGAAGAATGGAATTTTTACTGCCGATGTTTCCGCCTCCACAGAATAAGAAATAAAAGTAGGCTAGCGTGCAGATTCGGGTCACCATGTTGTAGTTATGATGCAGATGAGTTGCGATGAGATGAACACTAATTCATTTCTATAAACAATATTTATTTGAAACACAAAATATGGCATCCTTAACCTATGGCAAGCGCTAGCAAGAGATGGCACAGGTGAGCCTATGTCTCGTTAACTGGTGCAACAGGAGAGAAGGAGAGAGTTGAAGAGTGACTTCAGCGGCACTACTACTGAACTAAAATATGCTCACTTCAGAACATTTTCGTATCTGATAGGTGGGTGCAAACTTTTCCTCAAATAAGCAAAAGATGCTTAGATTTTCAGGTTTTGAAGCAATATTCTAAAGTTTGTATTCTTTCCAAGAATCCATAAAATGCAGCACATAATAAAAGAATTTAGTTACTACCCAATATTCTTCATGTAGGCAAAGTAAAAATCTAGGTTTAGCAATTAGATAATGAAGGCTATGGTAAATTGTGATGAAAAAAGTATATTATGTTAAATTTTATGAAATGGTATAAAAAGATTTAGATGTTGTGTAGGATAACTTCATCAGAGAAATATTAGTAACTGTATCACGGTGAATGTAGTTTTTTAAGTATGTCGTTACTGAATAAGAAGGTTAGAGTAGATGGAGTAAGCATAACGCCACAAAAATTACGCCAAGGAAATATTAATAATGTAACGTCACGACATACCATGGCCAGGCCCGCGCCAAGCCTAATCGGCGCCCTCTCCTCGTGCAAATGTCTAGCACGCACCTTTATGTAGTGATGATATTAAAGAGACATTGCTTATGGTTAACATTTAAAATGAAGCATTATTGACATAATAATATGAAAAAATCAAAAGAATTACATTTTATCTTTTGTTTAAATATGCAAACATTTTTGTACTTTGTTAAAACCCACACTCAAATATATTTATTGAAGAGTTATACATACATTTATGTTATAAAAAGCCGCCTAACCGGTATAGTGGTTAGCGTTGCTGACTCCCTTGCCGAAGAGCCCAGGTTTGAATCCCGGAGAAGACACGGATGTTTGTAAATGTATAGTGTCCGTGCGGCATGGGAGGAACTCTAAATATGCGAGGCGAAAGTCCTCTCGAAAGGTTGGAGATAGGGAAAGAGGGGTGGGAGACGCTCGGACCCGTCCCCGAGGGTGCTCTTCATCAAAATTGAGGGCGAAACTGAGCTAAATTGCACTGTCACCTGTAAGGTGCTCAAGGCCGTTGCCAACGACAGGCGTATCTTGAGCTCCTTGCCACGAGGAATTCCGTGCTCTTTGGCTGACTATAGGTCAGACAAGTGAGCATTGGTGAGCACCAACAACATGTTATAAAAACGTAACACTGCCAGCGAAGTGAAATGCTAAACGCATTGGATCCCAAATATATTGCTGAGTACTATTTATTAGCTTACAAACAAATTAATTTAGATATCTAATAAATTTGCACTGAATAAATTATTGTTAGCGTCGTAGTTTACGACAAAGTTCAAACTGAGATTACTACAAAGCATAAAAAATGCTTTAGGGCTGATATCTAGGGATATATCCAAAATGCTTTTCTGAACACTATGTTGTTGACAACGCTATAGCGTAGTTTCAACCGGTGATACTACATTTCCTCCAAAAGTTTGCAAAAGTTCCAATTCATGCATAAGATTTATACTATTTATATCGCTTTGAATTTTATCAGTTAATGCTTTTTGCAGTTTTTGACGTAAGTTGAGCTGATCTTGTAAATATATGTAAACCAAAATTCTTAATGCCGATGCGTAAGTCCTTACGCATCGGCATTAAGCATTTTGTGTCTACTGTTGAGATCGTAGTAATTTGCGCAACATTTATTTTTTTGTGATTTTTTGTTTTGGTGATTGCTTGTTATTATTGTTATTCTACATAAAAAAATGTAAGTGCAGTTACATATTATGTTAAACTTATGTTAGCTTTCGAATTCTGAAAAGTGACGATTTGAGCATAATTACTTGAAAAATAATTTTTCACAGTTTTAAAGGTTCTTAGATGCATCAACTGGCGTAGAATAAATATATTGAAGAAAATGAGGACGGAAATCACGAATGTTTAGCTCATATGATAATGATTCTCAGAAACTTATGTAGATTCTGATAACGAAAGTAAGAATGACATAAATTGCTTTATTAGAAACAAAATTATCGGGAACGATTAAAAAAAAAATGAAGATTTTACCCAGCGAAAATGCACACAAAAACGAAAATGCGCTGCGCAGAATGTGAAAAATATTTGTACCTATGTGAAAAATACTGTTTGTGGAACGCACAACACTTTCTCCAAAGTACTGCTAACATTTCTTGTTGCATTTTTTTTCGGTGTCTATAGTGCTAATAAAGAAAATAAAGAATCGATGCTGCGTAAACATTAGAGCTGATAAAGAAAATAAGAATAGACTCAGAGATAAAGTATCTTTAATATGTAATATAAATTTCTATTCCTTTAAGAAATTTTATTTCATAAAAGCATTTGCAGAAATTAAAAATTTTAATAAGCATATTTTTTCATGTTTGATCCTAAAATTTACTATTGGCACAAATGTAACACATTTTCTGAAGGTTTACAATTTTTTCTTGAAAAAAATCCGAATCTGCTCTTTTGAACCCAGTGCGCGCGCTCATGTAACTCATATGAGCGCGCGCGCTCGCGGGTTAACATAATATGTAACTGCACTTACCTTTATTTTATGTAGAAAACAAGAACAACAAGCAATCACAAAAAAGATAAATGTTTCACAAATTACTACGATTGCAACAGTAGACACTAAATAAGGATTAAGCAGTTCGTCGAATGGGTCTACCCTTACATACGCATCGGCGTCAAGTATCTTCGCGTTGAAATAAGACAGACGAGAACACCAGAGACTACTCCTTCCCTAGTCATAACTTTCGGTCAAGTCAGACAGTGTGCTAGGAGGAAAGGGCGCGAGGCCGCTAACCTATTGGGCGAGCCAATGAGCTAAGCTGAGACAACAGGAATACCTAGCAACTCACATTCCACGTTCCCGTTCTAGAGAGATGGTAAAAACGTCTGCCATCAACAGGAGAGCAAAACGAAGTCACTTAAACACTGTCAAATAGACCGGACCACCATTCAGGATTGCTAACACTACGTCATGATATACAGATGTTGGCTTTAGGCGCCCCCAGGTTGAAACCAAGGAAGGATATGAATATGCAGTTTTGAGGCTCGAGGCGCCCATCGGATACATCAAGCAGTTTAGAGGCTCGCTGAATTCGCCAATTCCATCGACAGGGGTGTTTCGTCTCGGACAACCATGGCTATATGACTATATAGCTTCACCACAACTAACGGAACGGACAAAAAAGTACCATACGGTCCCGGTCGAGCCTGAAACAGCCATCGCCAGCGATGACTCCAGTCCTGTAGAGACTGATTTTAAACAACCGTGGCCGAGACTGCCCAGGTACAGATCCTAAACAGTAGCTTCCCAGGTTTTACCTGAGTCGACCACCGGAGGGGTGATCAAATAAGACAAGAATTTTCCTGTTTATACAGGCAGCGAGACGAACTGCTTGTTTTAATCACTCGGCGCCGTCGTGCGTTGAACGACCTTACACCTATTGTCGGCGCGGTCCTGACCATGCCACCATACAGTATACGGATGAGACTACGAAACATATTGCCAAATAAAATTACTTGAGGGGAAATTGACTTTGAGAGCAAATACTAACGTCCACAGGTTCAGAAAAGTGTCCTTAGGCATAATTTGCATAAATACAATTGAAACATCCAACAGTCTTTTGAGTTTTATTATGTATACATTTTTCTTATAATTACCATTAACACATTTTCATGTACCTACATTTTACTAAATTTGAAACAGTTATTTGCAATCCTTCTGATTTTTCTACGTACTTAGCCAAAAGTCATTTATGTTAAGTATTTAAATTAGAATGGGAGACTTTAAACGTTCAATGATAAATAGTTAACATGTCGACAACACCGACAAAGATGTAAACAAAACCAGCCAGAAGTCTACATATCACAGTTGCTGTGATAAATCGTGACGTTTCATGACTTCCTTTTCATCGCATGGGACATACGGGGACAGGCTTACTCCATTTATTTTAACCTTCTTATTACTGAAATATTTATTAAAATTATTATTAAAATATGTAAATCAAAATTATAATTTAAACTAATGGTAAAACTTTTCATTCTCTCTCTGTGTTCATAAATTCATAAAACTTCTCTTGATTGTGTCATTTCTAAACCTTTCCTTTTTCCATGACCTGCGCAGCGCTGATGACGTAATAATTGTTTCCTCAGAACAACCGCCCAATCAGCCTTCTCAGTCAACTTTCTAAAATAGCTGAAAGAGTTATTCTTTATCATCTTAATCAAATTATTCCACAGAGCTCCTACATTCCAGAACAGTTTGGCTTCCGTCATCTTCACGGTACTAATCACCAGCTGCTTCGTGTCATTGACTATATTACTGACGGTTTCAATTGTAAGTTCCCTACCGGAGTCATTTTCCTTGATATTGCGAAAGCTTTTGATAGGATATGGCACCGTGGACTTATCAAGTTAAACTTCCCCGATTATTGTATTAGACTTATTGCTTCCTAACTCCAAGACAGATTCTTTGCAGTGAAAATTGGCAGTTCTGTTTCTTCCACGAGAAAACTTTTCGCTGGAGGGCTTCAAGGATCTGTACTTTCTCCTTTCTTTCTTTCTTCGTCTTATTTACATAACATTTAAATACGATATTCCTAAGAACCCACAAATTATTATTACGATATTCCTAAGAACGATATTCCTAAGAACCCACAAATTACCATAGCTCTTTTCGCTGATGATACTGCAATTATGAAACTTTTTAACTCAAACCAAAACTGTTCTCTTCGTGTGCTTCCATCTTACGTAACTACGCATTTCAGCTTCTGTTTCTGCTATGGCTGGACGTAATTTCTCTATGCTGCTTCCTATTGCAATAATATCAAAAATGTAAATGTTCTTGACTCGAAACTTCTCAGCAGCCTTGCAACTGAATTTCTCGCAAGGCGTCTGACTGCAGTCGACGCCGCGGCTCGCAAAGAACACGCAAGAAAGAGATCCAACGAGTTATACTTGGCAGGAAGCAGGGACAGCAGCTGAAATTTCGTTTGAGTTTTCGTTGCTTTATGTTATAATTGTTCTTTATTCCATAAATTATGGTTTAATATTTTTAATTTTATAATTTCTGCATGCCATCTTACCAGATTTAAACTGATGATGTATAATCCGGAAAAATCGATAATCCGGAATCACCGAAGTCCCGACGAGTCCGGATTAACGGCTTTTGACTGTAATTATTGAAAAGACACACAAATTCTGTTTCAAAAGCAAAACAACGTGAGTTGCTTTTTACGTGAGTAAATTATGAGTTCCGAGTCTCAGTTTAGCCATGCTTGATCTGTACATAAAATGTATGGCATATAATTATAAAAAATAACTTCTAAGAAATGGTATATTCTTAATTTGTTTTAAGAATATGTTCTGAAAATTATTCAGATTTTTGAAGTTTTCAAAAAACAACACTTCTTTTTTCACTTTCATACAATATATAAATTGCTATTTCAGTGTCGATGAAGTATCAGACTTTCAATACTCAGCTACATAAATTTCTATCCATAAATATTGTATATAAAAAATGCACTAAGATATATATGTTCTGCTTTAACACTCAGAAATAATACTTAAGCGAATTTTACTGCATTTTCAAATACTGCATTTTTAAAGTAAATAATAGAAGCATATTTCTATCGTAGTTATATGAGAATTGAATAATCTGAGATTATAGTATAATTAGTTATACGAGAATATCTGAAATAATATATTCACAAGCATACACATAATGTTTCAATACTTGGGTTTTCAAAGCAGAAAAAGTTGTAAAATAATACACATCCAGAAATAAGTGTCAAAAGTAGCTAGTTATCTGATACATATGTAAATCATATGAGCAGGAATGTTATATATTTATACATATATAAAATCGGATCGAAAAATTTAGCAATCAGATACCAAAAAAATATAAACACATCTTAATCCCGTTTTTCCCCATGTATTTTCCTTTTCTCCTTAGCACCTATTCGCCAAATGATATTTACTTCCGTTGGCATAATGAAATGTCACCCATATCCTTAAAGGAGCCAAGTTGGCGCAACGAAGGCTGTTCTCCGAACCTTATCCAATTTTTTTTTTTTTTTTTTTTTTTTTAATTCTGACTTTGATATTGATTTCGTTTTTTGTTATTTTATATAAAATAAATAAAATACTTTTCCCTGTTCTTTTGTTGTTGTTGTTGAAATAATGAATTCGAAAACAAGTTTTACAAAAAATTCGGTTTTTGTATAAACTCTAGCACGATTAGAGTGCCAAATGAATAGTGGCCGAGGACGCTGCGATCACCGAGGCAAGCGGCTGCACGTTCGCAGCGCTCCGTAAAAAAGTGAAAAAAAATTTTCCTTTCCCCTTGGTGATTATCAATTAAATTACTTTAAAATGGTGTTTTTTCTACAATACCTATATCATTCCAAAGAATTTCGGCTCCGATGTTGACGAGAATAAAACACCGGGCAATGTAAGGATACACTCCCAAAGCCTGGAATTTTAAGATAAGTACTTTTCTTTCATCTAAACTAGATCAAATTTCTATAAATAAGTGCCTTTAAATCAATCAATTTTAATTTTTCATCAGTTTAAAGCATTAAAAAATACTTGAAATTGCTCATTGCCTGTGGCTTCCTTTGTGTATTAATTCCAAACAGACGCCAACGTTATCAGTAGTGATGAGTCGGTACTACCGAACCGGGTATTTTGTAAAGGGTACTTAGTTGTAACGAGTACTGAAAATCGGTACATCCAAGTACCCGTTACTTCAGTACCGAAATCGATCCTTTTCCGTATTCGTTGCTTCTGTACCGAGACGGGTACTTTTCGGTGTTCGTTACTTCTGTACCGAAACGGACTTTTCGGTATTTGTTACTTCTGTAACGAAACGGGTGCTTTTCGGTATTCGCTCCTTTGTAACGAAAATATGCGTCTCATCTCGGTATTTCGGTATTCGTTACTGGAGGATCGATGAGGGTTCAGCTCACTTCGGTTTTGGTACGAGGACAGTAGTATCTGGTTGTATTTATGAAATGGTGATATGCCCTCCTTGTGTCCATGAATGACCTTGAAACAGGGCATGGAATGGCAAACGTGAAAGGGGGGAACTTCCGTTCCGTTCGTCACGGAGACTAGAGTTTGAGGTAGTATAATTAATTGCCTTTGTGTGAGCGGGAGGACGAGTGTGAAATACTGGAAATTTTTCGAAAGGCCGTTCGTTGTGTGTGGGGGGGAATAGAAGCAGTTGGAGTCACTGTCGCCGGCATTGCTCGCTTGTGATTGGAGTCGGTATAGTCAGGAGGAAAAGGGAGGGGAGCGCTAGATGATTTCCAATCCGAATTGTGCATGTTTTAATTTTTCATCGTTTGTAGAAGAAAAACTGCGTGGATCTGAAATGATTGATTTGGTAAGTTGCTGTTGTTGGATTGGTGAATGGAATCAACTATCAACTAGATTACTTCCTTTTCATCAACATATTTTTAGCATAGATCATGAGAAATATTTTTCGTTTGCTTGCTTAATAGAGCAACGTAAATCATATGATCCTTTTTTATCCCACTGTGATCCTTTTTTACTTCAGAAAATGTCACAGCATCTAGTGGATCACTAAGCCAATCAACATAAAATACAGACGCAATTTTAAACTTTTCTAATGAAAGAACAAAGATAACTGACCCACTTATGATAATTCTTCCCCCTTCTAAAAACAGATTTTCATCTCGCCAAAAACTAAACCCAGGTCACATGCCTAACGCAGGATTGTCAACGCCTGCTTTACCCCCCAGGACGTGACGACGCTCCTCCGATAGGAAGAGAGGTGAACTTTGACCTGGCAGTCCGAGTCTTTTTTTTACTCCCTCTGCATGTTATTTGAGGTGGGGGAACTATCGAATAGAACACCGGAAATTATCCGGACATGTTTATGTAAACATACATGTCCCTCCCTTTTTTTTCCTTTGCGTTTTTTGCTCTTTCATGTTTGATTAATAGAATCATTATGCGATGTTGCACTTACCCTTTTCACAGCGTAGTGCTGATTTTAGAATTTGCAGCTGGAGTGAACAGCGGAAGTCGTTAATAGAATTTTTTTATGATTATCTGACGATGCTGATGACCATCTCCCAACTTCGTCACTTTTCCCATAAGATTATTATTGTCTCTTACTGGTGAGTATCGGTACGTTATAGAATTGCTTAGTCTCTATCAGTTTCTTACGCCTCAGAAAAAAAATCGAATTACAAAATATCTAGTAAGAAAAGGAAATTCAGCTTAGTTTGGCATCACTTTTCCTATACTAATGAAGACGAAAAAGTTATGTGTGACATTTGTAAAGACCTTTTATCCATCAAAGGTGGTTCAACAGGAAATTTTAAAAAAACATTTGCAAAGGAAGCATCCTTGTGTAAATCCTGCACGAGAAACGCGCTTTGCCGAATCAAGATGTTGATGATATTGATGCCGCTCCAGCCCGTTCTGTCGTCACTAGCCCTGCAGATGGTGGGCAACCATGCACATCCCAGCAGACTACACAACTTACGGTAGACAACAGTGCTTGTGATATTGTTGGTGTATTTTCACAAAATTCCCAGTCCAGCATAATGCAGTTTGTCCAGAGAAATACGATGGATGTACATAAAAAAGTAATCGATCGCGCACTGATCAAAATGGTATATAAGAATTTACAACCAATAAGTATCGTAGAAAATGAGGGATTCCGAGAATACTCAAAGGCCTTGAATACAACCTATTCCTTACCTTCACGGAAAATGGTTTCTAAATCCTTGCTTCCTGCTGCTTATGAAGAAAAAAAGAATAGTTTAAAAAACGTTCTTAGTGCTGTACAAAATATCTGTTTGACTGTAGACTGTTGGAGCAACCAAAAGGCTGAAACTTACATGGCCGTGACAGGTCATTTTATTAACGAACACATGCAAAGGAAAACGGTACTGATTGACTGCTCAACTTTTGATGAACGTCATTCAGCCAAAAATATTGCAGAAAATATCATACACATTTGCCAACGATATTTTTCGATGGAAAAAGTGTCTTTAATAGTGACTGACAATGCCAAAAATATGATTAACGCTGTCGACAGCGAACTAAAGTTAAAACATTTAGGATGCATTGCACACTCTCTCAATTCGGCTGTCACAAATTCTCTAAACGAGGTTAACGACCGTCTAACGAAAATTAGGGATATTGGAATAATTTACAGAAGTAATATCGCTGCAAAAAATCTGCGAAAATATCTGTGCTCTAGCGAGAAGAGAAAAGACTTAAAAGTCATCTTAGATGTGAAGACTCGTTGGAACAGCACGTTTTATATGGAAAAACGTTTCCTTGAACTGAAAGACGCTATTCGTTCTACAATGGGTTTGATGAACGACCCCCCAGAGGCTCTTGATGTGCCAGAATGGGATAGTATCCAACATCTTTGTGACGCTTTGAAACGTTTTGAAAAGGTGACTTGCGAGTTTAGTTCGGAAAAATACTTGTCAGCATCTATGGCACCTGTGTTAATCGGCGGACTTCAAAAAACCTGGGAAAATCTGCTTAGTAAAAGTGTTAATGAACAAGTACAAAATGTGGTACTAGTACTACAACGTGAATTGGATAATAGATTTACAACTATCGATTCAAGAGAAGACATTGCTCAAGCCGCTTTCCTTGACCCCCGAATAAAAAAAATTGGGGCTCAAATGTGATGTCGCCAAAAAAAATTGAAAGTGATATCATCTGTGAGTTATCGGTAGTTGCACAAACTACCCATAATCTTGTTGAGGATGTGGAAGGGGATTATGAACAGATAGACGAATCATCGGTTTGGTTCGAGTTTGGGAGTAAAGACTCTCGAACTTCATCAGCTCCCGCAGCAGACGCGGCGATCGACAAAGCTGCGGCAGAAGTGAAAAGATACCTGCAAGAGCCCATTCTTTCCAGGAAATCTGATCCACTGGAGTGGTGGGAAAAGAATAAAAATTTATTTCCTAATTTGTATGAATTATCACGGAAAAAAGTAGTCCTTGTGACTACTTCAGTGCCATGCGAAAGGCTAAAGCTGGATTAATACTGAATGATCGGCGAAACCGTTTGAGTGGACAAAAGTTGAAACAACTAATTTTCTTACATTACAATTATAATATTTAATCATTTGTTGACCCTCTTAAAATTCCAACATAAGTTCAGCTTAAAATGTTTATTTCTATGTTTATTTTCGCTGCATTATTTTCAAAACTGTTTCTGGGAGTCAATTTTTTATGCTTAATTTTTCGTTACATATTTTAAGTGGTCTTTATAAAAAAAATAGAAGGAATTAAATGCCTAAAATTTCCATAAAGTTAAAAAATTTGATACTTTTTATAACATTTTGCGCAGCCTATCAAAGTTTTATTTGTTTTCATTAAATGAAATATTACTTCATTCGAATGTCAATTTCTTTAAAAAAAATATTATTTTGAAATTGTATTTAGATTATTAATATAATATAAAGTTCTACAGTTCTATTATTTACTTAGCTGTACTTACATATGTTAAGTTCTCATATAGTTGAAAGCATGCTATCTTATTTTCTAGTGTTTAAATCATCTTAAATTTAAATTTATATATCGAATGTACTTATTGAATTCATATAAGGCGATTTTACAAATATTTTTGTTGCTTTTTGCTGTTACAGCATCCAGATATTACGTTCTCTTAGTTTTAAAGACATGCTGCCTTATTTCCTAGTGTTTTTAATAATCTTTCACTCAAAATTCTTATGTCGAATGCGCTTTGGCTGTAATTTGAGTTTTAAAAATATTTTTTACCATTCTGTTGCATTTTTGTGTTTACAGCAGTTACTGCATTCATGTATTGCGCTCCTCACAGTTTTAAACCCTTTGCTATCTTATTTTCTAGTGTTTTTTGATAATCTTCAATTCAAAATTGTTATATTGAATGTGCCTTTTAAAATCATATTGTGTGTTTTTAAAAATATTTTTAACCATTTTGCTGAAATTTACTTATTACTGTAGTACATCCAAACATATTACATTATCTCACTTTTCAAAACATACCTCATTTTCTAGTGCTTTTGGTAATTCAAAATGTTTAAATCAAATATATATGTTTATGCATTTTTTAAAATCATATTTTTTGTTTTTAAAAATATTTCTAATCATTTTGTTGTTTATTGTACAGTGCCAAATCTGCAAAGGTACAATTTTAACTCAAAATAAACCTAAATGTAATTTAAAAAGGAACAGTATAAACTTTTCTGTGGAAAACCTCTTCAACCATGTGTATATGAATAAATGCGTAAATTTTATTTTATGCCAGTATTGTACAATTAAACACACAAGGTCATTTATGTTATATTTAATGTTTAAATTATCTTACTTTTTTATTCAGAATTTTTAATATATATAGGGGAGAGTAGAGAGTAAGAGATTTATCTTTTTTAAAATTTGGTACCTTGAATAAGTTTTATTTCGCAGTGGTACTGAAGGTCATTATCTTATCTATAAGTGGGATAAAGATTTGTGATTATTTTAATTTCTAGACCCTACGCACCCCTATGCCCTTTACTACCGAATTGAAGGTATTAAACGACTTCTGTGGTATGTTATTAATAAAAAATATCATATTAAATAAAAAATATCATATTAAAACAGATTGATCATTAAATTTCTGATATTTACTTAGGAAATTGCATCCTATCGGATTGCTACACAGCTAGTTATAGTTAATTTTCTATTTTAAATTTATTGCGACATTTTTACTCATAGTATAATGTTGTATCAAAATTTCTATTTCCCAATTTTTTTCCCTTTGTTTCCCTCCAACAACACAACACAGCCGAAAAAAACATAGTGTACTCTCCCTTCCTTCAATATCATACAAAGAAAATCTTCCAACGTTTTTCAAGTACGCAACTATGTTCATTTGGGGTTGTCCATAAATGATGTCACACTTTTCTGCAACATTTTGGACCCCCCTCCACCTCTTTGTCACAAAGTGTCACAGTTCAACATACCCCGTCCCCCCCCCTTTGTCACATGTCACGCAATATTACGTAAACTTATACTTGCAGATCAAAAACGTAGCACTATGTTATAGATCACATTTCAGACTTTATTTTTAAATTTAAACTATATGTTTTAATGACATCTGTAAATATAACAATAATAATGATTCGTGCACTTATTTTCAGGTTTCGTAGCGGTCCTTACAAGTGCTTATAAATCCTTATATTTGAAAATAAAATATAAAGGCCCTTATAGGTTCTTTTTCTTTAAAGCCCTTATTTTTTGTTTTTAGTGCTTATTTTTTGCTTTTAGTGCTTTTTAAATGAACGCGCATTTCCCCTCCCCCGTACCAAAGCCCAAACTAAATAAACAACTTTTCTTCCTTATATGGAACGTCAAATGGTGAATCATACTCCCGGAAATTGCTTTTCCCCCTTTCTCTGCATTAACGTAACCTATTGTGCGCGCGAGAGTACAGACAGGTGCACGTCGTTCTATTGGTCAAAGAATTGCAAAAACCGTAGAAAATTCCGGTACATTCGGTATTCTTTTCCTCCCACCCAAATACTACACACATTTGAATTTCTATCAAGATTTTAATAATTTGCATTCTCGTTCCGCGTGGTCAGTTCATATTCGTGTTTATTATGTTCGTTATGCTTATATTATGAGCATATGTATGAATATTTATAATAATATAGTTGCAGTAGCTGCTGAAGTGTAGATAAACTTCCAAAAATGGGTGTATTTTTACACAGATTAGCTTTCTAAGGAATAATATTCGGAATGGCTTAAATAAAAGGAAAGTAATCGAATAGTCAGAATTTTTTTTTCCAATACCAATACATTATACAGTACGGAGGTTGGGAGGTTCTCCTCTTTCTCCACATAATCTCTAATATTGAAGCAGCGGACCTCCCCCCCCTTTTTTTTTTTTTTTTTTTTTTTTTTTGTCACTGTCCTATCTTGATTGAATAGGACTAAAAGTTTTGCGGTCTACCCAACCCAAGCAAAGAATGATTCTATTCGGGAAAGTTAACACAGTATGCTCAAAATTAGAATCAAACACACCCCAGATTAGTAAGTCTCTTTCTTTTCCTTTATTTAGTTCTTTATTCTCCGAATACCGGCAGCTGTTGATTCTGATTGCGTAATATCACGTATGGAAGAATTACGCCGCACGTATTGCGCAATAACGTATTTTGCAGAGATAATTAATTTTAATGTTCAGCCTGAGATTTATTTATGAACACTTAAAAGAGTTTTACTGTGCTTTCTAGGCAGAATATTTCTCAGTTCCGTTGGTCTATTTTTATATGATGCACATATCGAAATGTCAAAATCATTTATTTAGCCGAGAAATCTAAAGAATGGCTACAATCTTCCCCTCCCCCCCCCTCCTCTTTTTCCAGTTACTCCCGACTATACGGAATATTCGGCAATTTCCGAGTATGCGGGTTAGTTAAGCTTTTACTGTTAAAGGATGACTGCATGAAGCAATTTCCCGTCTCCTAATTTCAGAAATGTTCCTCTTTTTTACTTAAATTACTTTGCTTGGAATATATGTTAAGGGAAAACTGTTATGCAATGAAAATTTAGAAAATGTTTAGAATTTTGATTTAAGTTAAATTATTTAAATATTAATATGAGTGGGAAAATTAATTGTATTTGTTATTAGGTGCCATGCGAATACAATTAATATGGCTTATTATTATTTATTTTCTATATTTTGAACTGAAATTTCATCATTAAATCTTGTAATATAGTTTAGTTCTGCATAGTTTTTTTTTCCTCTCATTGTAAACTAATTCTGTAAATTGAACTGTCATTTAAAATTTAAAAAAAAAAAAAAATCTGATGTGTACACCACATGACTTCCTTGTATTGGAATATTAAATTATACGCATTTTTTCTTGCATTTCATTTAAACTTATTGGATTGAATTAAATCTACTTCGCCGACAGCGCATAAACCACAATAGAATAAATACATTCTTTAAAATTCACTCTAGTATTTGTTTACCATAGCGACACTCTGGCTCTAGATTCACTTAATAGTATTAACAATTATATGACAGTTAACTTATAATAATTAAATAACGGAAACTAAGTTAACTGTTATATAATCCAATAATTATATAACAGATAACGTTTGTATTTCGTTCATATTATAACTCATAATGCTCAAAATTTATATCATTTAAAGAATAGAATTATCTAATCGTTGCCACATGTTCTATTCAAATACTATAATAAGCTAGAATGATGTATAAAACAAATTAAGCAAACAAAACAAAAAAGAAACAGTTTTTCACAGACGATTGAGTATTTCTCATTTAATTAATTCAGTTCTCACTTCGCGAGAAGGTAAAAATACATAAAAACTCAAAATATCTATATTAAAAATTACGAAGTAAATCTCATACACTTATTTCCTCGAAAAAATTCCAGAAAGAATTAAGCATGATTTAATTGGCAATAATAAATTAATGCGTTTTCTTTGTTTTTGCGAAACTAAGTTTCTCTAGACTGGCAACAAATCCACTAGTCTCCTGTTTCAAATGTAAACATCAATGGCCGCCATTAAAAACAGGCTTAGCGGCAATTAAACAACTTTAAAATTGCTGATAATTCTAAAAATATTGCACACAGATTTACTAAAGGCATAAAATCCTTAACCGGAAGATAAAAACAACATAATTCAACTATTTTTAAAGCAAAAAATGTACAATTTACAAACATATGAGATTAAGAAACTGAGATCACTGAGCCGGGTAACAGTGTGGATATATATATAAATATATTTATATACGTTTGGTGCGGCCGATTGCAACCAAAATACGAGGTGCACATCTACATGTTATAGCAGTCCTATATACAAAATTTCAACGTTCTGAGGCTATTCGTTTTTGAGTTATGCGAGATACATACGTACGCAAGTACGTACATACGTTCGTACAGACGCCAGGAAAAATTCTCTTCAGAATTAATTTTAAAGCAGTTTTATAATTTTTTTGAAGGAAAAGAGTATTTTATTCTGTCCTTACGTACAGATATCACGTAAAAACATCGTTAAATTGCATTCGATAGCGGTCAAAATGGATGTTTTCGTTGAAATATGCTGCCTGAAACTTTTCGCGATTACAATACTTCCTTTTTACTTCGTACAAGGAAGTAAAAAAGGTTAATTGTTTTCTGGTTGAGGTAATGCTCATTCTCTTAATAAATATTGCATTGCTCATATTTTAGATTGCAAGTATAATTTTTCTTTTAAGGTTATGCAGTTGTGTGTAATGCAATTAGACAGGTGCTTATTTTTTTTTTCTTAAAACGTGCTTGAAAAGTGCTTATACGTGCTTATTTTTTAACTAAAATGTGTGGCTACGAACCCTGATTTTGTATCAAATAAAAGAAAAGTTTACAGCAAAAAAACATAGTTAATACACAATAGCAATGAAATTACAATTTCTGCCGCTACCCTATTCTCAAAACCTACTCTGAATGCTTTTTTTTTTTGGAAAGAAAGGAAATTAAGTAAAAAAAAATCACATGAATGTTGCTTTCGCCCCAAATAAGGAAATATCTTCAAATTTTGGTAATTTTAAAATAACTTCAAAATTCAATCTGCTGATTTTAAACATTTTTATTTTAATCAAGATATGATGTCACACTTATTTTTACCCCCTCCCCCGGCTTGTCACAAACTGTCACAATTTCACTAACCCCCCTCCAAGCGTGACATCATTTATGGACGACCCCTTTCACGAAATTGATAGAGCACCCATTGATTTTGCTGCACCTGTACACAAGACACAACCGAAAGCGAAAATATTTCCACCCATCCACTTTCCGCGCCAATCCTCCCAACCCCCACTGGCTATCAAAGACAATCTACACAAACCCAACACCAGAAACAACCCGCCGCGCTTTCCTGCTCCTCAGACACTTCCGTAGTTGACATGTTTTCTGATATTTAAAATCTTACTCCGTACAGATAAAATCAAACACGTGGTGACGCGGCAGAGTTCCTTCAGTGCGCAAAATCGTTTGCTGCGTATTTCGGTAATCCAAATCATTACTAGGGCACTTCGGTACTCCAAATCGTTACTAGAGTACTCCTGTACAGCAAACCGTTACTAGGGTACTCCGGTACAGCAAACCGTTACTCCGGTATTTCGTTACTTCGGTACTCCAAATCGTTACTTGGGTACTCGGTACTTGAAATCGGTTTTCGGTACTTTACAAAGTAACGGTTACTTGACTAACGGGTATTTTGTACCGGGTACTTGTCTGTACCTGTTACTCTCGTACCGGGTACAAGAAAGTACCGAAGTTGACCATCACTAGTTATCAGTTCACGTCTGTCACCACTTACAAAGCCCTTAAGGAATCTCGTGAGAGGGAAAATTTGGGGATGAGAGGGAAAATTTGGGCATCGCGCTATTTCTCTCTTGGATCTTCTGAATTCTCTTTTCTTTTTAGATCGCTTAAATATAGTTTCGCCTTTAAATAATATTATACCTCACCAATTTTTTCTCATACTGTTCCTTGCTATCTGTAAAATGTTCATATCTAAGGGATGGTTTCTTCTTCACCGCCTTAAATGAATTCTTAGAACTATGAGCTTATATAAATAACAGTGTGCCTCACTATGTTACTAACATTAATTAACTAGTAATAAATTATGATAGTAAAATAATTAATCTTGTAATAAATTATGATAGTTAAATTAATAAATACTGTTTAATTTTTGTTTTTAATACATATACTCAGTAATTTACACACACATGTATATATATATATATATATATTTTTGGTGTGTGCGGTTGTGGTCTTGTATTGTATATGGTTCTATGTTGTTAGTCTGCTGCTGTTTTTTGAAAAATGTATGAAAATGTTGGGAATGAAAATAGCATAAGTTACTTTGGTTAAATTAATATATACTTTTGTTTGATGACTTTTGTTGATATCTCAGGATGCAAGCATACATATTACTTTATATTCCATGCTAAATACTTTGATACGAAGCATTTTAACACCGTCAATATTTTTTTTTTCCCCAATAACACATCTATTCACCATTACCAAACACACTCACTACACCCACACACACCTGTGAGACACTATTTATTGTAAATGAAGACAGATTCTTCTTCTTTTAACTACACTCATGGACACAATCGTATTTTAGGATATTTTCTACTTCTTTTCCTTTTCTTTCTATAGGCCCTTCCCCCCCCTCTAATATTTTTGGGCCACTTATTTTAAATTGTATTTTGTCCCATCTTTTCTTCCTGGCCTTTTGAACTTGTACAAGATATACGAAGTTCCTTTTTACTCTCCTCAAATACGAAATTGCCCCTCTTTGCTTTACCTTTTCTTCGCACCTATGCTTGATTTTTCACCCATCGGTGCAGAAAGACTTAGCGAGTGCAAAACAAGACATCTGTCTACTTTGTCTGTCTGTCTGTCTGAATAGTGGCCAAAAATGTGAATTCAGATAAAAATGGAATTAAAACTGCCTCGACTGCCAAGTTTCTTAGATATTACAAACTCAACATATTAGCATACTTCCTCTTCAATATGGATCTACGATCTAGCCTATTTATGTATTAGGCATCAACAGTGCTCCGTCTTTTTTTTTTTTTTTTTTTTTTTTTGTTTTGTTTTCATTACAGATATACATATATATGCCTACATTTGCATATATATATACATATTATTTCTAGTGGACAGACAGTTGCTAGAACATTAACATAGAAGCAGATCTGCGTTCTGATAAAATATTTGCGTTAAAGTAAAACCGCGGAGTATAAAGCATTATACTCCGCGGGTAAAACCTTCTGACTTAAAATTGGCAACAATCCAAATAAATTATTTAGCCATTCACAAAACGGTGAAATTTCAGCGGGAAATTGTTTGGTAAGTATATTTTCCTGTATAATTTAGTATTAATAAAAAAGTAGTAAAAACGAATGACCAAATTAGTCAAAAATAGTGCTTTTAGCTGATGATTTTTAAAATTGAATATAAATAAGAAAGGAAGTTTGAAACTTAGTAAAAGTCGTTAAAAACATTTGGCGTATCCTGTCAAAATTCTTGTAAACACTATGTAATGTGAGTGATAATGCAAATTTAAAAATAATTTTTAAAAAAATCTACAGAATAATTCAAAAACGTGCACAAAAATATAATTGTTAATATTCTCTGTTCAAAGATTCAAACAGATCTTGTCAAGGGTTTCAAACTTTCTTTCTTATTTATATTTATATTTAATTTAGTATAAATAGCCATATAAATCCTATCATGTAGGACTTTAACTTTTAGTCTTACTTAATTTTTTTTTTTTTTTTCCTTTAGAAGGTTGACACAACTTTTGATATTCTCTTCAAATGTAATTTACGTGGTTTCTGGTGTCAGTTACATTATTAAGATTCTTTGTGCGATATTTGTATGTATTTGTTTGTGCCATCTTTGTATGTAAGATCTAAAAACAGCTCACAGATTATTTTTTTTTTTATTATTTTATTAAGGAAATGAAAATTTTGTAATGCAAGATAAAAAATACTTTAACTGAATTTTAAATTCCGCTTACTAAATATTTATCAAAACATACATAAACAAGAATAATAACATTGCAAAGATCAACCTATAGTTCCTCCAAAAATCTCTTATTGATTGTTTATCACAGTCTGTTTTTTCAAAGATTTTTGCAAATATTTGCCTCTGATAATTAGCTTTAAAATTTAAAGTAACACCTTGGTCTGTCGGTTGGATTAATGCAGTTGTGTTAGGTGGCAAGAAAACCTTCAACTGAAATGCATGTTATTGAGTCCGATAAATCTGTTGGGTGGCTTGGAGCATTATCCTTTAAAAGTAGCACGTTTGGATGAGAGATTTTTTATTTTGCAATAGCATTTAACAGACAGGCAAAAACATTCAATGAACCAATTCTGGAAAATTTTCATAGCTATCCACGATTTTTTTTAGACTCGCAAATTACAGGTAAAGTTGATTTTGATATTCCTTTTCATTCCTTTCATTGGATTTTGGAATGATAACCAAGAAGTCGCTTCAATTTGAAAAGTGTTAAGTGATCTTTCGCAGCTTTAAATCCTGGCACACGTTTTTCTTCATGGGATAGAAATGCATGTTTTGGCATGCTTTTCCAAAATAGGCCCATTTCATCGACATTAAAAACTGATGGCTGATCTTTACTGTGCTCACTACTCCTTGGTTTCTGCCTGAAAAATTCGCCAAGTGGTATTGGTTGATCACGAAATAGATTTTTCAGTAACCCTAATGTTGATAGTGTTGGTGAAACTAGCTTTGGGGGAAAATGTGGTTCCCCCCCCATTAAAAAAAGGTAATTTCTGCGAATATCACCAAACATGTTGTGATAAATTAAGATTTGGGCTAGTTTTTGTAATAGTAACCCTTTTGTGTGGACCAGAATTTTCTTATGCTTACGATTCTTTTCAATTGCTCTGTTTGGTTGCACGGGCATTGATGTTGTATTTTGACGTGGATACCATCATTTGAGTATGTCTGAGGTAAGTAAGAGGATGAATGTTAATGGTTTGGACGCTATTATACATATTTATCCGCCATTAACAGCGGATGAGCCTGTTAATCTCAATAATCTTTGTTAAAAGATGTCTTGCTTAATGTTTATATGTTAGGAAATATGGGTTGATCTTTACAATATGGTAACTGGTAGTTTGGTGACATTTTGGAGGCGATAAAGGTTACTACCTGGGACTTTGGTAATAATGTGAGCAGTACTCAGTTCCGATTACGCATTATTTTGCGTGAGGGAAATGAGAGATCATGGGATATGTCATGTGATATTAATGGACGAATTACGGTTCTTTAATCGGAAAAGGGGGGAAATCAGAAAAAAATGTGGAAATTTTGTATTTAGCTTTATTCTGTGTTGTGTGAAACAGTGTTGTTTAATTTTTGGATCCCATGGCCCTAACTAAAGTGAATTCGAAATGGGTATTTAGACATTGTGATAAAGAGAAGTTTGCTTTTTATTTAGCGGAGGAAGTATGGAGGAAAAATTCGCAGAAAAAATCTTTCAATAATTTTATTGAATGAATTAGAAAAGTGTATCCGCCACGTAATCAAGATTCTGAAGAAGATTAGGTAAGTTAGTATTTTTAATTATTTGAGGATATTATTTTTATGCATTGTTCTAAATGTAAGGTGGAAAGGAATTTGGTATTATTGGGAAAATTGTTATTAGCAATGATTTAGTTTAAAGTAATTAGGATTGTAAGGTAATTTTTATTAATTTAATGTATGTGCTCATTTATATTTTAAGTAGTGTTTTTGAATTTAATTATATTTTAATTAATTGATAGTTATTTTGTGAATTTTATGTTTGTAGGAATTTGGTATACGTTTTAGTTGAAGTAAACGTGCATGGAAATAATTTAAATATCTGACAGTAAGTAATTGTAATGGTTGCGGTATGAATTCGTTGGTGGCGTTTATAATATAATAGATGATTTAGAGGTGAAAGTTTTTGGATATTTTATTTATTTTATATGTGGAAATGTTCATAATTGGAAAGGGTAAATACTTTTTCGCGATCAGGTAATTTCATATATGTTCTTTTTACCGGGTTTAAAGATTGAGAAAATTGTCATGTAATTTCGTGAAATTTTTCTAATTTATGAGAAAAAAGCAGTGTACATGGATATAGTGAAGAGTGTGCGCAATGCCATTTTTGTTCAATTCTGGGATGTTTTTTTAAGTAAAAATAAGTCGGCATGTACATGGTTTATGTGTATGTATTATTTTGAAAAACGCGTAAGGAGTATGGTATTGTGCAATTTTTCCCAATTTTGCAGTGAATATTTGTCATGATTAAGCAGTTTTGTTTGATAAAATTTCTAGCATAAGTGTAATTCGGCTACTAGATTGTTGGAAGAAGTGTTCAGTAGATAAAAAGAAAAGAAACATGTCTTTGCTTCGTGAAGACAAAATGGCGGCGGGGAAAAAAAAATAGAGGGTTGCTGTTGAGAGTTGGTTGCCAAATTTTCGCCAAAAAATCGCCAAGTTACCATAATGTAAAGATCAACCGAAATATGTATTTTTGCTTATTTATTACTCTGTTTGTGTATTTGTGGTTATTGTTAGTTAAATAGTGCCAAATTTTTTCTGCTTAACATGATAGTTTTAACTTTGTTTTAGCTTCCTGATTTTGTTTAAGTAGATTGATGTGTACATGGACAAAGTTAAGGCAGTGTGCAATGCCTATTTTGTGCAATTCTCTGACTTTTTTTAAGCTAAAATAGGTCGATGTGTACATGGATACTGAGTTTGTGTAAGCCTTTGACTTCTTGTTTCCGTTTTGTAACGGGCGGAAGGATTGGCACCATCTTGAAATTGGTGCCGATCCTTCCTGACGCCCTTGGTGTCAAAAAAGAAATTATTTGCCTAGGGGTACCGTAGAGTAAATTGTAACCAAAACTAATTCTTGAGGATAGTTTCCTCATTCAATTATTTTTCTAGGAATTCAGCCACTGCTTTGCCAACTTTACCTGTAATCCACTTGCTGCTTCTCGTGTAATATGTATGCTATGAAGATTATTTCGATGTTTAAATCTATTAAACTATTTTAAACTTGCAACAAAAGTTTCAGTTGTGTTACCCATTTCAATCTGAATGTGTTTTAAAATTCTTGTTACTTTTTCCATTATGATAGCTTGGCTTAGTGGCATATTGTATTCGATTTCATAATCGATCCATATCGAAGGTCATTTTTCCATCTCCTCTATCGTATTACTTCTAGAATGGGTTATTCTAGTTGCAGAGGTTCTTGTAGTTGTAGTTACTGATGACACTATTTTTTCTTTATTCTTGAAAAGTATCCTTATTGTTGAAGTTGGCAAGTTCAATGCTATACCGATTTTGACACTGACATTCACCACTATCTAATCTTCTAAGCACTTCATTTTAGTTTCTAGTAAAATGCTTTTTCTTGTCACTTTACTTACATCACTTTACATCACTGTTTCTTATTATCACCCATATTAAAAACTAAAAATTTATAATATTTATCATTATTTCGATCATTAGATCACATAAATTTATACTTATAATGACAACTACAAATGTTTGAAATAATAAAAAAAGTTTGTGTAACACTGGAGAGAAGAAGTAATGCAGATAAATTACTTTTGATTTCTGGAAAGCTCAATGCTGCATGCAGTTTTTAGGGAATCCCACTATTCCAATAAAAATGCTTTAAACAAAACATCATTAAGTGGGGTCATGTTGTATGTATGTGTTCACGTATGCAGGTATGGACATACATGAGTGTATATATACACACCTCAGCTCCATTAACAAAAGAGTAACTAATAAATTTCTATCGGAAATATTATTTCGCTCAAAATCAAGGTAAGGAAAAAAACTGCCTACCCCATTCTCACAAAAAGGTGGAATACTTGTTTCACTATTTCAGTTAATAGTCATTCGAAGCATTTTAAAACTCATTTATTGTCTTTAGCAGGTAAAGCATTTTCATTCAGTTGAAAGGAAATGTTTATCTTTTAATTACTTGAATTCAGAACATATTTTATTTTCATTAACATTGAAAAATGAGCATGAACAACACACCATGAAAACTATAAATGGAGTTAATTAATTTACACTGTGATATAAATCTTATGCAAAGATACATTTTATTAACTTTCCTTTGCACATGTGAAAAAATAAATACACTCTGTTACGAATTTTTGCACTATGAATAATTGTTTGAGGATATATTTTTATGAAAAATTTTTTTAGGCTTAGAAATTATTATTGAACCTGATTGACCAATCAGCATCTACAATCTACGATGAAGCTAATTTCTAGTGCCCACCAGTGGCCGAGCGGTAAAGTCGCTGAACACTAGTAGTTCGGTCCGAGGTTCAAATCCCGCGAACGGGCTGGCCGCATGGGCGTTTTCGTGGTTTTCCTCATGTGTAACGTGTATACGAGCCAGTTTCCCTTAGAAAGTCCTCCACGAAGGCATCCCTCCCCTTAGGCAGATAGCCCTCATGTGCTTTGCCATAATTAAAAACAGCCACAGCTACAGCAGCTAATTTCTAGTAATTTTTCTCCTGTTCATAGACATTATGTAAACAAATTGGTACTGTTCTGTTATTATGACCGAATTCAAAAATGTATGTGCATGTGTATGTATATATATGTATACACACATATATATTCATACTTATGTATATAATGTGTGTATATATGAACACATTCATCCATTCGTATAAGCATACATACATATATTTCTGAATCCGGTCCTGATAGCAGAACAGTATCCATTAAAATGTTTAAAATAAATTAAATGGTTGATCTTTACATTATGGTAACTTGGCGCTTTTTTGGCGAAAATTTGGCGACCAACTCTCCTACAGCAACCCTCTATTTTTTTTTCCCACCGCCATTTTGTCTTCACGAAGTAAAGACATGTTTCTTTTCTTTTTATCTACTGAACACTTCTTCCAACAATCTACTAGCCGAATTACACTTATGCTAGAAATTTTATCTAACAAAACTGCGTAATCATGACAAATATTCACTGCAAAATTGGGAAAAAGTGCACAATAACATACTTCTTACGCGTTTTTCAAAATAACACATACACATAAACCATGTACACACCGACTTATTTTTACTTAAAAAAACATCCCAGAATTGAACAAAAATGGCATTGCGCACACTCTTCACTATATCCATGTACACTGCTTTTTTCTCATAAATTAGAAAAATTTCATGAAAACACATGACAATTTTCTCAATCTTTAAACCCGGTAAAAAGAACATATATGAAATTACCTGATCGCGAAAAAGTAATGAACATTTCCACATATAAAATAAATAAAATATCCAAAAACTTTTACCTCTAAATCATCTATTACATTATACACATCACCAATGAATTCATACCGCAACCATTACAAATACTTAGTGTTAGATATTTAAATTATTTCCATACACGTTTACTTCAACTAAAACGTATACCAAATTCCTACAAACATAAAATTCACAAAATAACTATCATTTAATTAAAATATAATTAAATTCAAAAACACTACTTAAAATATAAATGAGCACATACATTAAATTAATACATACATAAATACCCATTTCGAATTCACTTTAGTTACGGCCATGGGATCCAAAAATTCACGAACACTGTTTCACACAAAACAGAATAAAGCCAAATACAAAATTTCCAGATTTTTTCCGGATTTCCCCCTTTTTCCGATTAAAGAACTGTAATTCGTCCATTAATATCACATGACATATCCCATGATCTCTCATTTCCCTCACACAAAATAATGCGTAATCGGAACTGAGTACTGCTCACATTATTACCAAAGTGCCAGGTAGTAACCTTTATCGCCTCCAAAATGTCGCCAAACTACCAGTTACCATATTGTAAAGATCAACCAATTAAATTTAAGTAATATAGTATATTTTATAAATTATTAAAAAGTGGTTGAAAACATAGCCTTAGTTACTTGGAACTTGTTTGGCTTAGATTGTTCTTGTACATAAAATTGTTATCCCTAAATTTTCAGATTATTGCTGTTCATCTCTAGATTTGAGCTAGCAATCTCTATTGCTGTGAAAAATGTCATCGAAGCTGCCAAATCATGTTACCGTATTCTAAAAATCAGCCCTTTTTTTTAATCATAATTTCTTATTATTGGATATGGGTGATAATTCAGTCAATAAAATTATTTGTTTTATTACAGATTCATTTTAATTATGGTGGGAAGACGTAAACGTCGAATTAAAAAGGAAATAGATCCAACACTTGCAGAGAAGAAAAAAGTGATAGAAAAACTCTGGCAAAATTTTCGTCAGGATGCTGAAAGTTATAGAGCTCATTTAAAAGCGTGCTGTGATAGGGAATGTGACAGAATAAAGAAAATGTATGATGACAAAATTACAGCTATGCCAGCGCATTTGCGGAAAATGACTATTGCTGAAATTATAGCCCTACAAGAAAAAGAAAATTCATATAATCCTGTGGCTTCAAAACAAGAAACTGCTTATCGTGAGCAGTAAGTATAAAACCTTTGTAAGATATTTGTTTCTTTTCTTTATTTTGATTGCATCCATACTCAAATTGCAGATAACAAATATCTTAATATAAATTTATTTAATTATTTTATTTTATATCTTAGTGTAAAGTTAAATGTGTGTTTCTGTTCTTTTCATAGCTTTGAAAATTTGTGCATAGATTTTCATTCTACAGAAAGTACTGCTTATTTGATGACATTTATCGTAGGCTATTTTGATAACATTACATAATGAGAAAAAATTATGCTTCAAAATTGCAATGGAATTTACCTTATTTATATGACTTCAGATTTTAATTAGAAAACAGTTATTAATAGCAGAATGTTGATAAGGTTACTGGTTATAAGCCAGCTTGGCATGTTTTTAAATAAATCGCCAACTTGCCAGATCGTTGCATTTTGACGGTTGCGATTTTGAACGGAACCTGTAAACATATAAAAAAAGGTGAAATCTGCAAAGAAAGTGGCAGTGAAGAGAAACCAAAAATTATTGTATTTTAAAGCAAAGTAACATGTATGTTATAATTTTATCTATATTAAGAATTTTAAATGCTACCTATCTCTTATTTAAAAACTGGAGCAACAAAAAAGAAAATTGTTATATCTCGATGAAAGAACAGTAGTATTTCATATTTAAAAATCGACTGACACAGTTAAAACGAAGCTAAAAACGAGATAAAAATTCTAGCTCAGTAAGTCACAATTATGTTTAAACACAAATGTAACGTCTCCTTCTTCATAAGCTCCACAGCCTGTTACAGGCTTAGGCTGTCTCTCCAAGTTTCCTCAACCTGACCACATTCGGCACAATAGCCCTCCATCAGTTAACTCCAATTAACCTTAAATTGTTATCCCTAAATCCCTTTGTGTTAACCCTAAATTGTGCCCGATGGTGCTAACCTTAAATTTTCCTTGACATCATTTTTTTCATCTAGTGGGTGGTCTTCCTTTTAGTCTTACTCCCTCAGTTTTCGAAAATATTATCTTTTTGGTTGGAAATGCATTGTGGACTGTAACACTTTGAGTGTTACAGTCCACAATTCTTCAAGAAAGTATCAAAGCATTCATTCCATTGTATTCCTGATTGCTTTCAGCCATACAAGCTTTTCTTTAAATGGCACACTAGATGCTCTTTACCTTGCTCTTGAGATCCTTCAGGTTGTGCCATATGTATGTCTTCCTTGAGTAAGCCATTTAGATAGGCAGCAGTGATGTCCATTTGATGAATTTCTATTTGTAACTCGACAGCAAGGGCTAGAAGGATTCTTATAGATTTTATCTTTACAACAGGGGAGAAAGTCTCTGAAAAATCCCTACCAGGGACTTATGGGTAGCCTTTAGCTACTAATCAAGCTTTAAATTTGATTATTTCTCCTTCTACATTTTTTTTTCTTTGAATACCCACTTGTATCCTATGGGTTTGATGCCAGCTGGCTTTGGAACCAATTCCCATGTCTCGTTTTCGTACAAATTAGACATTTCTTCTTTCATGGCTTCTTACCACATCTCCGCATTTGGTGAATTCATTGCTTCTTTTACACTTGTTGGGTTCTTACAGATTTTGATGGCAGGTTGTTCTTCACAAGCAGCTTTATATAACACTGGATCCCCATAGTAAGTCTTAGGTCTCCTTTCTCTAGTGCTTTTCCTGATTCCAATAGGGTCTTCCTTGCTACTCTCAGAATCTTCCGGGAATGCTGATTCTGTGTCTTCAATTTCTTCTGCTTTGTCATTTAATGGGGTTTCAACATCTTCAACTCCTGTGGTGGTGCAACTGATAGGTACTTCTAATGGAACAACATTTATTTCACTGTCGGAATTGTACTCATGATTTAAGTTAAAGATCACTTCATTTTCCTTCTTTGCTTGAGTAGATGTCTGGTTCCTTCTCAATGGAAAAACAATCTCATCAAATTTAACATTTTTGCTCACTAAAAACTTATCTTCCTCTGTAATCCATAGTTTGTATCCTTTCACACCTTCAGGATAGCCTATAAAGACACATTCTTGAGCACGCTTTCCTAGCTTTCCTTTCTGTAGCATTTTATGAATTTGAGCAAAAACTCGACAGCCAAATATTCTCAGATGACTAATTTGCACAGGCTTCTTGGTCCAGAGTTCTTCAGGTATGTTTCCTTCAGTAGCTTTTGACGGACACTTGTTGAGCAAATAACAGGCAGTAGTAACAGCATCTGCCCACAATATATTCTTGTGGGATGTTGTAATCTAGGGGAAGACATCTAGTCCTATCAAATAGAGTATGGTTTATTTTTTTCTGCAACTCCATTTTGTGGTGTCCAGGGAATTGTGAGTTGTCTTGTTATTCCACTTTTAGTTAGGAAACATCAAGTTCATTGTTGGCATATTTCCCTCCATTTTCGCTTCACAGAGTACTGATTTTGAGTTCATGTAAATTTTCAACATTTGCTTTATATTCCATGAATTTTTCAAGGACCTTCATCTTTAGATTTCATAGTTTTAACCACAGCATACCTTGAGTAGCCTTCAATAAAGGTAATGACGTACTTTGATCCACCTTTTGATGTAGGTGTGATAGGTCCAATTACATCAGTATGTATCAACTGAAGTAATCTAGTTGAACGTTTGGCTCTTTCCTTGAGAAATAGTCTTCTTCATTTTCCCCAAAACACATATTGAACAAACAGTCCCCTTTTCTTGGATTTCTTCACACATCATATTCAAATCATACCTTTTCATAAGTTTCTTAACTGCATCATGGTGGAAATGTTCTAATCTTCTAAATGCATAATTTCTTCATGTCTGGAAAGGTATATTTTGTGCATTTGCTTCTCTTCAATTTTGTATAATCTTCCATACCTATGTGCAGTGAGAATGACCTTATCTTGTTGTCTTGGATTTTTTATGATTGCTTTGCCCCTCTCAAAGGAAACAGTCATTCCCATTTCTTCTGTTCTTCCCACTGAAAGAAGGTTACCATCAAGATCAGGGACATACAGATGATAGGGATCAGGGAAAGATGCTAGATGAATAGCATCTTTCCCACATTCTCTAACAGGATTCAAAACAATGTCTCCCATGCCAGAAACTTCAATATTTTTCAGAATTGGCTATCTCAACTTGTGATTTCACTGAAGTTAAATTCATAAATTTCTGCTCTTGAGAACATATATGTTCAGTGGCTCTGCTATAGAGATACCAATCACAGACAGGTTTCCCACGGCAAGAGTCAGCAAGCAGTGCTTGATATACTTCATTAGAAACCCCTTTTGCATGTGGCGTTTTAGCAGCAGAACAATTTTTGGTAATAAGCCCCACATGAACGTGTTTTTTTCTGTCAGTATTTTTATGCTGTTTCTATAATGGCTGTGTAGTTTTAGTTCTGTACTTATCTCAAGTTTTGAGGGCCTTTTTCTCCTATGACCTTACTGGTAACAACTCCTGTTTTCACTTCTGTGTAGTGCAGTAACTTTTTCTCTTCAAGTATGAGACGCGATTTTACGATTTGATTTGACAACATATCTTCTTCACGTTCTAAATTAAGGATAAGACCTTCATACTCCTTAGGCAAACCCATTAACATAACACTTCTCTGTCCGCAGGACGATACCTTTCGGTGAAGATCTATCAATTGGCTTAGATAAGAACTGATGCTTTCTCCTGGTTTTAAAGTTACATTAAAAATTTCCTTTAAAAGTTGTAGAGAATGCAAGAGTCCAAATTTTGTATGGATGTCTTTTAAAGTATCCCACACTTTTTTTGCTCTTTCACAGTCAGCGATGTCATCTAAGAACTGGTCTTCAACCACTAACAATAGGAAGGTTAAGGCTTTCTCATTAATTTTCTTTTCGTCATTCTTTAATTCAGCATCATAACCTGGATCAATCGCTTCCCAACAATTTTTTTTAACTAACAGCTCGTGCTCAGATTTTCCAAGCATTGTAATTATCTCTGTTGAGTTTCTAAATCTTGAATTTCTTCCATCGGATCACTTTCAACATCTTAGGCTTAGCTTCGATGGCGCTGTGGATGTTGCTTCTTTTCTTTCAGAAAAAACCAAAATTCTTCATTTCTGCCAAATAAACTTCTTTAGAACATATTAAGCTGATAACGTGATAGAATTCACTTAAATGGCAGATATATTTTTGAAATATAGTAGAAAGAGAAATAATCAAACCACAAATGTATGTTACATGTTTATTTACTTCACTAACTGTTGCCACTCAGCAAAAAAACAAAAAGCTACACATGAATTTTAAGGAGCATAGAGTCTATAATTATAGCATGGCTTTGGCAGATACATCATAAAAATAAAATAAAACTTTATTTCTAACATTTTGTAAATTTCTGAAAAAGATGCAATAAAGTGGAGTAAAAAAATACCCCCTCCCCTCCAAAAAACATTCGGACACGGCCGCACAATATAGCGACACATTTACCTGGTGTCAAGTGGAGCTTTAGAAACTTGAAAATGCCAACTGAGTGTTTGCAAATTTTTAATGATGAAATAAAGAAGATTTGGGGAAATAACAAATATTTACATTTGATCAATAAGAAGCAAATTCTCTAGAGAATGTGATGCACGAAAGACAAATGAAGTTGAATTGAAGGCATTTTTTGGCCTATTTTATTACGCTGGAGTGTTAAGAGCGGCACATCTCAGCGCAAAAGATTTGTAGCCAACTGACAGAAGCAGAATAACTATTTTACAAATAAGAATGTCTATTAATCGATTCCACTTCCTGTTGAAGTGCGTTAGGTTTGATGACATAAATTCACGAGCAGAACGAAAGATAATGTATAAACTTGCACCTATTACAAATGTTCTTTTAAAAATTTATCAAAAACCTAAAAAAAAAATATTCTTTATCTGATTGTACTATAGACGAAAAATTAGAGCCCTTTTGAGGTAAGTGTCAATTCAGACAATATATAAAAAGTAAGCCCACAAGATATGGAATAAACAGGGTTTGTACGGTCCTTAAGAGTCCTTAAAAGTCCTTAAATCTTTTGAAATTGATTTTTGGTCCTTTAAAGTCCTTAATTTTGGCCAAAATCAGTAGAAGGTCCTTAATTTTAATCATCTGAAATTTCTGTCTGTTTTTACTACTGCCATTTTGAGTGTGAATTAGCATTTTGGAGGAATATTTTTGGCGATTCACTGACTTATATGGTTATCTTTTGAATCGGTTCATGGGTTATAATTTCTATTTCTAATATTTACTCGAGTTTCATGGGATACTTGAGTTTCTAAGCAAGAAGTGAAACATAAGCATTTCGAAATTCATTTTTCATAATAAAGAGCTCTTAAACAATTTTCGCTTTTGGGGATGTCAATTCTTTTATTAAACGGTTCTAAATTTGGCGACTTGTCAACATTTTGACGATTTTAAGATCAGTTTCTATAGAAAATTTTTAATTCCGAAATCTGAGAATTTTTCGACGATTTCTTTTTAAAACATCATAAGTTTGATAAATTTCATTAAAATAACATTTTTATTTTATGCTGTCATATTATAAAGTTTCATTTTGGCAACTTATTATACAATATTTTGAATCTGAAAAATAAATAATGCTGTAAAACATAATTTACAAAACAGCTCTTAGCAAAAGCAAAATAGCTATGTAATTAATTAAAAAATCTCCTTTTTAATTTCATAGTAAGCATTTTTCCCATGTAATCTCGGAATATGCATCAGTTTGCTCTATAAAATTAATTTTACACTTTTCCTCTCCTTTTTTTCTAAAATAGTTCTGGCTTTGTGTTGTTACAGAATTGCTTGGGATAATTTTTCTTTAGTATTTTTGACATTGCAGCTTGGAAAATTTTGAAGGCAAGATTTATAGACCCAGGGTTCAAGAAGATTTGAGAAATAGGTAACAAAATGAAAAATGTCTCTATGGTATCAATGCTTAATGCATGTATTTTACTGAAAGTTTGCGATGAATTTTTTACTTTTTGGAGAACGTCTGGAAGAACAATGAAGTCCTAATATTTGAATGTTTTACTCCTAGTATTAGAATCTTTTTCTTAACATGTTTATCTTCCCTTTATTTTCTCTACTTTGCACTAAACCCAAGCATGCAAAATATCAAAAATGCTTCTTATCTTATTACTTGGGCAGGCATTATAGAAAGGGATTTTGTTATTAATAAAGAAATTGAAAATTTAAAAGATCCATCTAATATGTCTTAATGCATCATACATAGAGCTGGCACTAGGCATTTTCCCATCTGAAGAATCTCTGTGGATCCTAAATTCGACTGCATAGTACCTTTCTAAATTCTGCTTCCAATGTCTGCTCTAAATTCTAAAAGTTTTGCCATTTCCAGATTTTTTTTGTTTGGTGTGT
This sequence comes from Stegodyphus dumicola, assembly GCF_044657685.1. Taxonomy (NCBI): domain Eukaryota; kingdom Metazoa; phylum Arthropoda; class Arachnida; order Araneae; family Eresidae; genus Stegodyphus; species Stegodyphus dumicola. The sequence continues at coordinate 112,373,304 of NC_140770.1, read as the reverse complement.
CACTAAATTCTGCCACACCAGCTCTGTAGGCCTTTACCATGTATATTTCATATTTCTTCTGAATTTCATATTACTAAAGAAATTAAATTAATCACTTTTTCTATACATTCTAAATGCATTTAGTGCTTTTTAGAAAAACAGAAATCTTAAATTAAATCCAAAAATTCTAAAATGAAAAGGAAACATTCTGAAGAAAGAAACTGAATAAAGAAAATTATTCTTCAAAGATATGTTTAGTTATTATTATGTAAATAACCCAATTGGTTATGATTTCAGCCTTTACTATAATTTTCTATTTCTGTTTCTTCATATGATAGGGTTACTAAGCCAGGTTAAATTAAATTGTGTAATCTTTGACCACTAATCAACATTTTTGGTTTGAATTTGACTGTTCTTGTTTAATTACATCACCGTGATTGACTTTGTTAGCATCAGAACATGCCTTTATGTTTGTTCTAAGTTCTTTTTAAATAAGAGGCTTATTTAAACCTTTGTCTGATATTGTAGTTACTTTCAGACATAGCGATAATTTGCTTTACATCTGTTGGGAGTTTTGGACTATTTAACTTTTACCAGATCAAGTAAACCCTCATAAGTACATTGTGGCGTGGTTGACAAGTTAGGAGATAAAGCACGCAGAAACTAGTGACAGCATTTGTTTGCATATTGAGGAAAATCTCTAATTATTGTTAGAAAAGATGCTTAGAGAAGGAAATCGATATAAACTAGGCAAAATGTTTGAGAAGGCTTCAAATTAAAATGATGGATAAATATTGAGTGGTGTTGTTACAAAACATAAATGTTTTGTCGCTTTTAATGTGTAATTATTCTAATATCGTTTAAGAATCACTGTCATAAATTACGGTCACCAAACAAAAGCACACTGGAAGAAAGCACATGCAAGAAAAGACCCCACTGGGATAATTGCCCACACGACTTGATTACCCACACTGATGATAACGCACATTGATAAAAGCCCACATTGATAAGAGCCCACATAGATAAAAGCCCACACTGACAAAAACCCACACCGATATATAAGCTACGTTAAAATTAATATTTTTTCCTTTTTTCTTCAGCTTCACAAAGCAGATTAATGAATAAAGATAAAATAAAAAATAAATTAAGTTAATAGCAAATAATTGAATGATAAATTTAAGTAGCGGAACACATTTCATTTTGGGCTCCGGCTGAATTAAAATGCTATATGTATATAGAACAGAGAGTCAATCAAAATAATATAATTAAAAACATATACATGTATGTGTAACTTTGTTTTTATATTTACGCGACAAATAAAAGTGCCCTCGTATAAGTCCGACAAAGGGAGGTGAAAAGGAATAATGGCCACACTGCTTGTTTTAATTTTACAAAATTATAAGGAGTATAAAATGTATGTAAATTTCCATCATATACAGAGAATAATTTAACACTGCAGAAAATTTTGCTTATAATGAATTTAATATGGAGAATTAAGCCGAACTTTCATTTCAAAGAAAAAAAATAAAAGTACCTTATTATGATTAAGAGAACATTTGTGTGCGCTATCACAAACACTGTTTAATGGTGAATTAAAAGCATGGTTTCAAATAATCTAGTTCAATTTTGACAACTTGGATTTTACATAAATTAATTTCATTCCCACTTAAAATTTCATTTTTAATCATCTATACTATTAATAATAATTATTATTCGTAAAAATTTTCAGGAAGTCATAGCTATTTTGGATTTCCTGAAAATGTGTGCTGTTTTTAAGTGGGCATTTGTCTTGTGGGCTTTTGTCATGATGTTTTTTAACTGGCCGCTGGCTATGCCATGCGGGAAACCATTGCGTTCCTTTTCTTTTGCCCTCAGCTGTGTGAAAAAGCAGTTAAAGAGAACAGGACCTTGCTTACCATTTATACCCATGTATAAGTCGAGATATTTTGGACAAAAGAAAGACTTCAAAGTGGGGGGGGGTCGACTTATGCACGGGGCCATAAAAAATTAAAAGAATCGGAAGTTCAAAAATTTCTCTATATAATGCATTTGTTTTCTTCCCGCACTCAAATTGGATGACTTATCAAATAAGTCACTTACTTTAAGTAATTTTATGACTTAAATTATGTGATGAACTAATCACAGAGTTTCATACTTTAACTAGAGTAAGTTTCGATTAAACCAAAGAATTTTTGGGACCCGAACAACCAATCAATAACGAGCAATAAAAAAGTTTCGCCAACACGCCAAGAAAAGAGAAATGCAGATAGTTTTTATGTACGTATAAGTCTTTATAATAGTTATTGTTCATTCATGAAATACTTTTGTTAACAGGCGTACACGTCAAAATTTAAATTGATCATTTTTAAAAGAAAAACTTTACCGAAAAACGCTGTGTTTCCAGATGATTTTGAAATAATGTAGTACTTAAAAAAATTTTTTTGAAGTTTCTCGATCGATTTCGGAAGTGGGGGGTCGACTTATACACGGGTTTCTTATTTTCTACGAATTTTTTAAGTCGAAGTGGGGGGTCGACTTATACGCGGGTATATACAGTAATTGCTTTATCGCCTATTGAACCTGGGGTGCCAAAGAACGGCCTCAGAAGGAAGGGGGTGGCAAAAGAGCAGTTAAAGGTTGGTCAGAAATAAATTAAAGAGGATTTTAAATGTTTTTTAATAGTTACTAGAAAATAATATCTGAAATTCCGCTTGTAATTGAAGTTAACCCCTTTCTCGCATTTCTTTAGTCTACTTCTTGAATAACTTTTTATCTAAGGATTTAGTTATTTCAATAACTGGAAAATGAAAGGAATTAACTATTTCTTAACCATTTTTAAAGGGATAATTCACTGTTTTTGCAGTAAAACTGCAGAGTGGAAAAATATGCTAGTTCCTAATTCGATAGTGTCTCTAACAACTTTTTGATGAACTAATTAAACATGTTTGTTATATCGAAGTAAAGCCTTTGTTTAAAAGTAAAGCTACTGAACTATTTCTAAAAAAATTAAATTATTACATATATTAAAATTTACATAAAAGTAATATTTTTCATTTTAACTTTCATATGGTTGATAACGAAGGTTTCTGAACTCAAAGATGTTTGTGCTCCGGGGAAACCCCGAAATTCCGGGGATTTTGAACTTCAATACCCGAAAATTCCGGGGATCGTCGTTCAAAAGGAAGTAGGAATAATAATGAATTATTTATTTTGATCTGGGTAATTTTGTTTGCTTTGGAAGCAGAAAACGCAAGGTCAGTGTGTGTGTTGAAAACTTTTCCTTTCTTTCTCCAAAGGCAGTGATAATGCGTGAAAAGGGGAAAAAAAACTTCTTTTTTATTCTTTCCTTATTGGGAGTTATGACTCATTCCCCCGTTCTCGGACATTCTCTTCTGGATTCTTTTCGGCAAGTAGGCGTGGCAGAAAAAAAAGGGAGAGACTTCGTTCGACCAGATGTGCGATCACGTGACTCTGGGTTCAAAGGTCTTATCTCTCCTGGTGTGGTGCCAATAAGTAGAGAAGGGGGATTTTTCGCTGTATTAGCTATTTGTCATTGATCGCTTCTCAACTTTTTTTTCTCCGCTGTGTAAAATTTTCGTTTCATTTATTGATGCACGTATAAATTTTTTGTTTCGTTTGTTGAAATATTTTTTTATTTATGTACGCAAGAGAATTTCACTATGAAATTTCTCGATATAAATAGTGATATACAGTTAGAAGAAGGTGTCCGGAATGCATTTAGGTGGAATTGGATTGAACGGAGAGATGGTAATGGGGATACCATCGGCACATGGTGCAAGAAAATAAATGTTGCTGGACAAGCATATTGTGTTTTTTGTAACTCACTGCTGAAGTATGGTGGGGAAGGATTCAAGGCTTTCACAAATCATTCTAAAACTGTGACGCACATAAAATATTCAAAGTGCATTAGACATTCAATGATTTTAAGTAATTATGCTAATTCAAAAAATACTGATGACTTATTTGAGACTGATGCTCGGCCATTGGATATAGTGACAAGAAAAGCATGCCAAGAGGTATTAATAACTTCGTTTATCGCCGAGAATTCTCTTTCTTTCAATGTAGCTCCCAATTTAATTGAACTCTGCAAACAGTTGAGTCACGATCAGACGGCACTAAACTCGTTGGAAATGTCCAGGACTACTGCATGTTATAAGATGAAATATGGGCTTGCAAAAACTATTAAGGAAAATATCATTAAAAGACTAAATATAATTAAGACTATAATTAAAGGAGACTCCATTTTCTCTAAATTTGGATGAAAGTCCTAGCAATGCTCAAGAAAGTATACTGTCAATATTGGTGCAGTTTTATGACAACAATCAAAATGAAGTTGTAGTTCATCATTTTGCATCTCTAAAGATGGAATCTTGCAATTCAGAAGCTGTTTTTAAAGCAGTTGTTAATACTATTGAAAATAATAATATTCCATGGGCAAACTTAATTAGTGTATTAATGGACTCATGTAACACCATGCGGGGAAAAAAAAGGGTGTTGAAACCAGACTACGATCAAACAAAGCACCCCACTTATTAGATATTGATGGTGACGCATGTCACACAGCTAATAACTGTGCAAAAAAATTTGCTTCATGTTTTAATAGATACTTAGAAGATTTGTTTGATGACATCTATTTTGATATGAAAAGCTGTAGTAAAAGAGAAAATTTTTTCAAAATCTGTGAATCCCTTGCCATTAAAAAACTTAAGCCCTTGAAGAGACCAGACCATAGGTGGGTGTACATTTTATGTGTTTTAGAAAGAATCAAAGATCTGTGGGATGCTCTTATTGCATTTTATTTTCACTACTTGGATAAAACTGATAAAGGGGATTATTTTTCTTATGTTGAAACTGTATACAATAAAAGAAATATTTCTGCAGCTCGGAAAAAAATTGTTGAAGGGATGTATTCTTGCTTGCATTCCCAACAACTCACAAAGGATGCTTTAGCTCGGAAAAAAAGAATACTAAATGGGTTATTTGTCATGCAAAACAAAACTTTATTGCATATGGCATTATATTCAGCAGTATTACCAGAGTTCAACACATATATTAAATTATTTGAAACAAACAAAAAAAAACAATGCTTCATTTAATACATTCCAGTATTTATAAATTGATGGCAAAATTTTTCTCTTTTTTTATGAAGCCATAAAATATAGAGTGCACATCTTATAATGATTTATTAAAGGTTGATGTCACAAATCCAGAATTCCATCTACCTAGCAAAGTAATATTTATTGGTGCAGAAGCTTCCACTCTCCTGAAGAAATTATCAAAAAATCATCCAATAGCAAAAGAATTCCAAATTTCTCAGATGAAAGCTTATACTAATACAGCACAGCGTATGAAACAGAAATTACCCCTTAAAAATTCATATCTAATTAGTTTTACAGCATTAGATCCAGAGCTAAGAGGTAAAACCAGTACAATATTAGCTTTTGAAAAATTATCATCTTTTATGTCCCATATTTTTAGTGATAATGAAAAGTCAAAAGTAGAAGCTGAAATAAGGTTATACCAGAGTGATATTGATATCACCAAAGAAATGCTCTGCACATCTGATGAAAGTGGAAATCAAGTCAAGTGTACAATTGATAAATATTGGTCTAAAGTTTTTAATTTAAAAGATGATTTCACAAATGATTATAAGTATCCTACATTGGCTAAATTGGTCAAAGCCTGCCTTAGCTGCTTCCATGGCCCATTAGTGGAAAGTGCATTCAACTTAATGGATACACTTGTCACTGACTATAAAACCTCTCTTAAGATTGATTCCCTAGATGCAGTGCAGACTATTAAATATGATTTAATGGCTTCTAAAGAAACCTCATGTGAAAAATATGGCTCAAAAAATCCAATGACTGATCCAATTCACAAAGATCTCTTACTGAATATGAACAGAAGTTTGAAAACATATTAAGAAGACTTAAAAACATGTATTTCAGATGAGTCACCTATAAAAGTCTCTGAAAAACCTTCTACATTAGCAGAAAAGCAAACTGCTTCTACCTCTGCATGTGCAGTTCTCGAGGAAATTTCTTCAACTGTAAATGAGGAAAATAAAAGTCAACTTTCCTGCAATTATGAAGTTCACCACAAAAGAAAGACAAGCCCACAAACATCAGAAAATAAAAAAAAGCAGCAGAAATTAGATAATTTTTTTAAAGAATTAATTCATGTAATTTAAAATATTTACATAAAATGTAGTAGTTTATATGTTTGAAAATTTATGGTTATTAATTTTGCAAAAAAAGTAATTCATTGAACTTTTATAATTAGGTCATTCAATACTTCATAATTGTAATTTTTCATTTCTCCCCCCCCCCTTCTCAAAACTCCAAAATGTCGGTAGTAAGTCCGTAAAAGTTTCAGGGGATTTTTTGAGGGTCCCACAAACACCCCTGTGAACTAAAGAACAAGAGGATTTAAGAACCATAAGCCCAGCGTTGCAAGAAAAGTAATCTTGCACATTAAAAATAATTTTTATGTCTATAAAAAATATTATGTTACTCGATTGTAAACGCTTAAAAACAGTTCATTTTAATTTACCGTAATGTTTTATATAAAAAAAAACTTTCAATGAAGCAAATTTAAATAGCATTTATAAACTGAATTTCACTGGAACACTTCTTTTGTGGGCTTTATGCTGTTATTACATGTTGAATATTATTTTGCCTAGATTAAGAAAAAGAAACGCATAACATGTAAAAATTTATTATTTAGAAAAACTATCAAATTAAGGTCATTTTCTTCACCTCGAAATGCATTTTTTCCCTATACGAATTTCATATTCTGACAAGACAGAAATAGTGGCCACATAACTTGTAGGAGATATTTCTTATAAACCTCATGTATTGGCAATCAAGCAGAAAAAATGCTTAATTATGGAACTACGTTTTGAATAATTTTTTCTCGTATTGAATTGAATGAGTTCAAAAGTTTCTAATATCTTGTTTTCTAGCATGAAATGTTTCACCACTTTTTAAGGTTCTTTCCTAAGAATAATTCATTAAGCAGAAGTTAGTAAGAACAAGTACGGTATACTTCAAATTTGATCTTTTAGGTTTATTAGGTCTGGCTACCAAATAAACATTTTTGAATTCAACATCAAATTTTAAACGTAACTTTTTCTAAATTTGTGTCTTAACTTTTATTTTCAAAAAGCATGCACGTAAACCAAAGTTTTATATAACAAAAGTTAGTATAAGAGAAATGTGACAAATTAAATTATTTGTACATTCAGTCACTATTTAAAACTTATTCTGTCTAGACTATGGGTCCTCAATCAGGAGGAATAGGGAATTTCACAGTTTCAGAGAGTAATTTAGCTAACCTTTTCTTTACGCATTAAGTATTTAGATTTAGTTTATGAATATAAAAAATCTGATGTGTACACCACATGACTTCCTTGTACGGAATATTAAATTATGCACATTTTTTCTTCCATTTCATTTAAACTTATTGAATTGAATTAAATCTACTTCGCCAACAGCGCATAAACCACAATAGAATAAATGCATTCTTTAAAGTTCACTCTAGTATTTGTTTACCATAGCGACACTTTGGCGCTAGATTCACTTAACAGTATTATATTTCGTTCATATTATAACTCATAATGCACAAAATTTATATCATTTAAAGAATAGAATTATCTAATCGTTGCCACATGTTCTATTCAAATACTATAATAAAGCTAGAACGATGTATAAAAGAAATTAAGCAAACAAAACAAAAAAAAAGAAACAGTTTTTCAGACGATTGAGCATTTCCCATTTAATTAATTCAGTTCTCACTTCGCGAGAAGGCAAAAATACATAAAAACTCAAAATATCTATATTAAAAATTATGAAGTAAATCTCAAACGCTTATTTCCTCGAAAAAAATTCCAGAAAGAATTAAGCATGATTTAATTGGCAATAATAAATGAATGCGTTATCTTTGTTGTTGCGAAGCTAAGTTTCTCTAGATTGGCAAAAAATCCACGCGAAATTTTAAGGCTCTCTTAGTTTGGCCAATGTAAATTAAACTACACTGGCAAGGAATCCTATAAATACCCCAGGAATTCATATCCGGAATGGGGTCCTTGAGTATGGAACCCGGAATTTTATTGATGGGAGAATAAACAACCCGAAAGTTAAATTTCTGCAAAATATGTGCAACTTTATAGTTAATTGATGGAAAGAAGGGAATGACAACAGAATTTTTATAATCTCCTAAAACAAGAGTGTGCCTTTTAGTGTGTTGAGATGAGAATTTTTTAACTGCTTGATTAATAATATTGGGTGAAAAGCCCTGTCAATAGCTATTGCTTATAAATAATTTAGTTCTCCATCAAGGGCTAGTTTGGAGGAGCAAACCTGAAGAGCACAGAAAACATAGGAATAAAATGAAGCTAACTTTTGTTTAGTCGGATGACATGATTTAAAGTGTGGTGGAAGGCATATTGATGAAGCTTACGGTAAATCATAGTACTGAAGTTGGATGTATTACCTGTGACCAGAATGTCAAGAAACGGAAGAGAATTGCAAGTCTCAAGTTCAAAAGTGAACTGAATAGCAGGATCAATAGAATTCATTGTTGAAAGAACTTTATTTAAATCATCTTTATTACCTTCAAACAGGGTAAAAGTATCGTCTACGTAGCGGAACCAAGCCGGGAAGTTTAAAGTTTCAAACAATTTTGATTCATAATAATGCATGTAGATATCAACCAGGATGGGACTGAGGGGGCTTCCCATGGCTAATTCCTCAGTTTGCTTATAATATTTATTTTGAAAAACAAAATGTGTTTGTTTCAAACAGAGTGAGAGAAATTAGCTCAGCAATTTCGATGCAAGAGAAATGAAATCCGCGAAGTCTGGTTTCTAGACATCTTAATGCACCCTCCACTGGGACATTGGTGAATAATGATTTTACATCAAAAGAAATCATGAGTAAATTACTAGGAGAAATGTTTTTAACCTTTTTTACAAACTCTATTGAATTTTTTATGGTGTAAATGTTATTGTCTAATAGAGTTGAAAATCTAGAAACTAAATATTTAGCTAATGGATACGAGGCAGTACCTAAATTTGATACAATAGGGTGGAAAGGAATACCACTTTTATGAATTTTGGAACAGATGGGATAAGTGAATGTTTTAAGTTGCTTGAAATGATTTGCGAAGATTTGATCGCAGTTTTTATTTTTGACAAGTCCGAAGGTGAAGGATCTTTAGGGATCGGATTATACAGTCCTTCGTTTAAGAGTTTAGTGACACCATCAATGTAAGTGTTCTTATCCATCACGACTATTTGGCCACCTTTGTCGGCCTTTGAAATGATAATATCCGGGTTAGAATGAATTTCGCGCATTGTAGCTCTTTCTCTCACAGTTAGATTTGGTTTCAAAGGTTTATTATTGAATTTCACATTATGAGCGATAAGATGCCTAATCATTTCTTTCTGTGAATCTGAAACTTTACTGAACTTGAAAGCTTTTTCGATAGGAGCCAAAATCTTTGGAATCGAGGGTTTACAGGTCCGTGAGAAGTTAAAATTATATTTTAGAATTCTCTCTTGTTCTTCTGAAAGACTAACATTAGAAATATTAACTATTGGCTTGATGTTTACAATGTTAAGATTTTTTGAACTACTTGAACTGGAAGACTGTAAAAGGAGTTTTTCGAATTTAACTGCAAGGATGTTTTTATAACGGTTAACTGCATTCTCTGTTCTAGACCAAGACTTTTGTTCAAGGGCAGTGAATTTTGGATATGATTTAGTGAGTTCCAGATGAAGCTTATAGAGTTCATGTTCAATTTTGGACAATTGTTGACAAGTATCCTTTATGATAGACCGAAGTAAGGCAAGCTTGCAATTTAACAGAATTCTTTAAACGTGACTCGAAGGTTTTTGATTAGATTTGATTTGAATAAAATTGGGAATCAATTTTTTACATTTAAGTAAAAAGTCAAGATGATTCAGGAATTTTTGCCGTTTCAGGCGTAGTTTAGTGAAACAGTTAACAGATGAAGGCATGATAAACAAAGCATAAAATCAAACTAAATTAACTAAGCAATAATAAAGCACACACAAAACAGCAGAAAAATTCCTCACTGAAATGAATAGAAAACAAATGTTTGTAAGCAAAATGCATGAAATCAGACAAGGAAAGCACAATATCCAAATATACAAAACATAAACGAAAATAGCAAAAATGTACTTACCGAAACCCATGCAATCACAAAATGGCGGCCACACCACGTGCAAAAAAGAAAGCAAAAAATAAGCCTGTTTGGGGCTTCTATAATTAAGACACAATAACACACCGAATAAACTATTAATAATATTAATACTATTAATTAATTAATTATATTAATACGCAGAACATAATACTATTAATGAGTGATGAATTTTTATAATATGTATACTTGGAATCTAAAAATGATGAACTTTGAATCTGATGACTCTATAAATATATATTTATGTAGTTTCAAAATTTTATTAGATGTTATTATATGCATAGTTCTTTGTAATCTTCACAATCTCTAATAAAATGCTACATATGTATTACTATAGTTTGAGGTGATTGTTCTTAAATTTGCAGATATGTTGACTTCTAAGAGTTGTTCCATCCCCTTCCCCCCCCAAAAAAATAAATAAAATTAAAATTAAAATCACTAGTCCAAATTGCTGTAGTTGGAAGATTAAAAGGTTACATTTGGAATTCATTTTCTGACAGGGTGTCAGCTGACAGTTTTAATTTATTCAGAAATCTAAAAGAAAATATCTCTAGAAAATCGCCAAATTATAACTGTTACATTCAAAAGAGCTTTCAATAAGAAAGATGTTTAAACTTTAATAATAAGCTCAGTCTAAAGTAAAAAATAAAATATCTCTTAGCCAAGTTTTCATTGTGCTTAACTGTTTTAATATTCCTAAACTAAAAAGGAACCAAAGGAAAAACTAAAAAGAAATAAAATAAAATTCAAGTGTTTTTAATTAAAAAGTTTATAGTTTTAATAATGAAACATAATTATATTTGATCTCAGCCATATTACCTTAAAAATAGCATGTGAGAAACTCCACAATGATATTTTTCAGTTTCACATACACATACCAGAGTTAAATAAGTAAATAAATAATAAAATGCAATTTCAGATTTATCATCGAAACATTATATCTAATCACTTAATCAGAAAGTTTGCTTTCAATCTAATAAATTAAACAAAGTAATGATAAAATATACAAACAGACATATTTGAGACATTAAAATTCAGATCTGAATACTCCATTAATTATAATTAAAATTATAAATACATGGTTTAGTAATAAAAAAGCATAAGTCCCTTTTGATTATGTGGGCTTATATCTATGTAGGCTTTTATCAGTGTGGGCTTTCATCAATGAGTGCTTTCATTGCTGTGGGTATTTGTTGCGTTGGCAATTATCATGGTGGGCTTTCGTCCTGTGGGCTTTTGTTTGGGAACCATAATTTACATGTATTTTAAACTGTGAAATTTTATTAGATTTTGATTTTAATAGGGCTTTTTTAATAAATATTGTTAAAAAAAATTAACAGTGGCCATGTAAATCCATAATGACTAAGGTTACCTATTTACCTAATTTAATTATTTATAACTAACTGCTTATCCTTAAAAATTATCTCTACATATTAAAGCTAGTTATTGCCTTTCATTAATATTCACTGTGGTTACAAGATAAAACACAAAAATGTAGAAATTCAAGTAAAACTTATTCTTTGCATCTAGTGAGACTTAATACAAAACAACTTATCACCTCTGGTGCTTGAATGGCTTATTGGAACCTGAAAGTATATTAACTGGGTTACAACCCCTGGAATTCTGCACAAAGCTATGACACTGCATCAAACAGAGCCTAAATAACTTCCAACACTTGCTAACCATGCCTACATCAGGCCTTTCAAGTTTGTTCTAATTAGCAGGACTCTCTATAGACAAGCAGTAGCAGTGATAACATTCAGTTTTTTGTTATGAATCATGCTGGTTATGATCTTACTTCTCATTTTAACCTATGCCGTTTGACATAAGATCTACCTGCTATTTACTAAACCTCTAGACCAGCAGTTCTCAACCTTTTGACTAATGTGTATCATCTAAACAAAAAATTGAAAACCTTTAGTACCATCACTACAAAGTACTACTACCACTATAAAATATTATATTAACTGTCAAGAATTTCAAGATATCCTGGTTAAAAAAAAAAACACCAATTTGAATCACACATAACATAAAGATACATGAACACTACAAATCAGTTTTTTAAACAGCCAGGTTTATTCAAGTCTAACACACATTCAACTGGCGGATCCCAGATCCAAGAACAAGAAGTATATATACATCATGAAAGATTTACGCCCTCTTTGGCGATTAAAATATATTTCCACATAAAATTTCTTACACACTAGGCCTGGCTGAACTGTAGTTCAGAACAATCAAGATTATCATAATTCAACTAAAATACTAGAATTATTACAAGAAACCTTTTTATTTTTTTTATTTTTTTTTTTTTTTTTTTTTTTCAGAATTAAATTAAAATTTTTAAATACACTTATACATTTCTACAACCTTAAAATTTTCTAATATATACATTTCTTTAAATATTAAATATACAGTACTTTAAATAGCAATTAAATGAAATAGATACAACATTAGTAGCATTACGATTACATTTTCAGTAAGAAATATACTATCATACAATTTTAATACTCTTAGCATTCTAACTTAACTAATAATTGTAAAGGTCTCTTTATAATGCCTTTTTCAGTCTTTATTTCACAACTGCGAATTAGTTCATCTCTACCAGTAAATATTTTGAGAACCTTTCCTAATCTCCACATGTTACGTGGTAAATGTTCATCCTGTAAAATCACGATATCGTTCACACTTAAGTTGTGTTTTGCACAGTGATTGTTCACACTATTTGCAGATTTCAGATTCAACAAATAATCTTTATAAAAGATTTTCCAAAAGTTATTTAATAATTTTTCACGATATAGATGCGCTTTTAAAAGAATTTCTTTAGTACTGCACACTTCATGAGTGTATTTGACAGGTGGCAAATTAGCAAGTTTCTGCCCTAGCAGAAAATGAGCAGGTGACAGAACTTGGGGCTCATTATCTTGGACGTAAGTCAAGGGTTGACGATTTATCACCGCTTCAATTTCAGTCAGTACAGTTTCCAATTCTTCAGGTAGCAGTGATGTTCTACCAAGAATTTTTCTTAATATTGTTTTGACGGATCGCACAAGTCTCTCGTAAAATCCACCCCACCAGGCTCCTCTTTCAATGATATACCTCCATTGAATGCCCTTTGCTGCATAATAATTCTTTACATCGAGATGGCTTAATACCTGCCACATCTTTTTGAGCTCTGCATCAGCTGCCTTGAATGTACATGCGTTATCTGAGTATATTAGAGAGCACAACCCTCTTCTTGATATGAATCGACGAAAAGCAAGTAGGAAAGATTTAGTTGTGAGATCTTTTGTTAGTTCAAGATGAATGCCTCTAGTTACTGGGCAGGTAAATAATAGGATATAATACTTCGTATCTTCATTTTTCACGAAAAGTGGACCTGCATAATCTAGTCCTATAACATGAAAAGGGTTTGCTTTTTCAATTCTAGATGGAGGTAATGGTGCTATGACTTGTCGCATTGGTCGGGAGTTATAACGCTGACACAGTACACAGTTTCTTATAACACGTTTCACATTTTGTCTGGATCTAATTATCCAGTCCTTTTCACGGAGGAACATGAGAGTACTAGCTACACCTGTATGAAGAACTCGTTCATGTGCATCACGTACTATAAGATCTGTAAAATGAGTTTTTGAAGGAATAATTATAGGATGCTTTTCATGAAAACTTAAAGTTGATTTTTGTAGTCTTCCTCCTACTAACAAAACTCTTTCCTCACTTAGAAAAGGATTTAGTTCATAAATGTTTGAGTGTTTTGAAATCAACTGTCCCGACTTTAAACTATTAATTTCATCAGAAAAATGTTCATATTGAACTTCTTTTATCAAATATAATTCTGCGGCAAAGAGTTCTTCTGCTATCAAGGGTCCGGTTTTCTTGTCAGTTTTATTTTTCAGATTGTGAATAAACCTAAATATCCATGCAGTTACTCTAATAGCTCTAATTAATTTACTATAATTTTCAAGATTCAACAGAGAATTAGATTTTTCTGCAATAGATAGTAGTATTGTCGTATCATTTATACACTTTTTGCGCTCTAATTCAGCATCAGAAAACTCCGTTGTCACGATAAATTTACTAGGCCAAGCACTCACTGATTCAACTAACCAGTCTGGCCCAGACTGCCATAATCTTGAAGACAACAAATATTTGGCTGAACATCCTCGAGATAAAATGTCCGCTGGATTGGACTTCCCATTACGTCTCCAGTTATTTGGGCAAGTTAATGATTGTATTTCAGATACTCGATTTTTTACAAACATTTTCCATCGTTCAAGAGCACTATGAATCCAGTGAACCACTATCATACTGTCAGTCCACAGATAAATATTTTCTTCATGAATTGAAAACAGCTCTTTTAAATGTTTAGCAAGTCTTGCTGATGTTAATGCTCCTAGCAACTCTAACCTTGGAAGTGTGAGTTTTTGTTTTATTGGCGCAATTCTAGATTTTGCCATAATGAATGCTACCTGTCCTTCTTCAACTGACCTAAAATATGCAACTGAACCATACGCTTTAATAGATGCATCACAAAATAAATGAAGTTCAATATTCTTATTTTGAGTCAATTTGCCGGGGAAATATTCTCGAGAAATTTCAAATTTCTTTAACTTTTCAATTTCACCGCTCCACTCGGACCATAACTGCTTACATTCAGTTGGAACTTCATCGTCAAATTCTAAACCCAACTGCCAAAGGTTTTGCATTATCAATTTTGCACGTAATACAAATGGCGCCAAGAAACCTACTGGATCGAAAATAGTAGCAGTTACCTTTAATATATTTCTTTTTGTGGTTTTTCTACAACTATTTAATGTTTCGCACAAGTTGTCTGTGTTCAAGGAAATTACATCTTTACTCGTACACCAGTTAAGCCCTAATACTTTTAAAGAACTATTTAGTTCATTTTCTGATTTAATTATTCCACAATCATCCCAAAGTTTCTTTAGTTTCTCAGATTTTGTATTAAACTGACGCAAATTCATTCCGGCATCTTTAAGCATGCAATAGGCTCCAGTACTTAACTTAAAAGCCTGTTCCACAGAATCTGCACCATAGAAAACATCATCTACTTAGATCGAACAGTTCAACATCTCAAAAATATCTGGATTTTCTAACTCTATTTTCTTTATATGCTTTTTTATAGTGCATGCCAGAATGAAAGGGCTACATGATACACCGAAAGGAACGCGAGTCATTTTATAATGTTTCAAATTGTAATTATTATCAAAGTATAAAAACCGTAATACATCTCTATCAATTTCAGAGATTCCAATCTGGAGAAAGGCCTTTTCAACGTCTGCTGAGAATGTATGTTTGTATTGTCTGAACCGCAATATCAAGTCCAAAACAAAAGGATTCAAATTTCGGCCAGGCATCAAACAATTGTTCAGAGATACCCCATTACACTTCGAAGATGCGTCAAACACGATACGGACTTTAGTTTTTGATACATTTTTTCTTACAACTGGAGAATGTGGCATGTAATACATTTTACTACTATCATAACTTTCAATTTCGCACTCTTCAATTATTTCATTTTTTAACTGTTCGTTTATTATGCTATCATAATTCGCCCTAAGCCATTCATCACTTTTTATTTTATTAACCAAGATACTAGACGTTGCTTGGAATTTTCTAAATTATTACCTAAGTTTGCATGATGTGATTTCCATAACAAACGAGCTACATATCTACCATTAGTAAAATGCAATTCCTTTTCAAATTTCTCAATGAATGATTTATCATCAGGATTCTCATTCTCCTCTAAACCCAAATGGTCTAGATTCAAACCTTCGCAAACAGTCATTAACTGAATTATTATCTTCCTTCAAGCAATAAGAAGCCACCAATTGTAAAAATACAGGCACTAGACTGATCATCTTCTAAAGATCCAACTAAGGACCAACCAAATATAGAAGACACCACAAATAATTTATTAGTTACTCTTTTTCTTTTCGCCTGTTTGCACTTCCCAACATGAATCAGATCCTAACAATATTTTTATTTCAGCTGCTTCACCACTATTGGCTAATTTTAGATTTTCTGATTTTAATATTTCTAAAATGTTATTGGAGGGAATTCTTATGATCGCTTCAGAATTTGTATCTGTAACAAGAGCTTCAATAGTGATTGAGTCATTAGGGAAATGCATACTTTTCAGGGTAATTTGAACAACATTATATTCTATTAGTCTACCTTGGCTATATCCAAATGAATAAATATATAACCTTTCTTTCCTTAAAGTCCTTAATTTTAGTTCTTTAGCCAAATCAGATCTAATAAATGACCTCTGTGATCCACCATCAATTAAGATTTTTACTATTTGGCTTCTAGTATTATCTGTATCTGAAGCGTTAACAGTGCAAGTTTGTAAATATACACCTTTATCAGCAGTTTCAGAAACAGTCTCAGAGTTAAACGACAGGGATGCAACTACATTCTGCTTAGAATCTGATACTGTAACTACTTTCTGTTTAACATCTGAAACTGCTTCTACTTCAGGAAGAATATTTTTACAAAATAGCTTATTATGATTTAAATCATTACACAACTCACAAGGTTGAAGTTTCATTTTACATCTGGAAGCTACATGGCCTCTCTTAAAACATCTGTAACAACATCCATGGTATTTTAATATCGCTCTTTTTTGCTCATTTGTTTTCTCACATTTTCCTACATCATGTGTATTTTGATTATAATAGAAACAATATGGCTTAGTCACTGTGGCTAACGCCAAAGCAGTAGGAACACTTGCCCCTTTTAAGTAATTATTTTTATTCTGTTTAACACCGTAATTTGTGTCCCTTTTCTTTGAGTTTATTATTAAATTAGAAGCTTCCCGACTCTCAACTTTCAATCTAATGAATTCGAGAAGTTCTGTTAGTCTATATTGCTATTTAGAGTTTCTTTTTCTATTAAACTCCAGATTCATATCGTCTGGTAAAAGTTTTAAAATAACGGGTCCTAAAAGGGTTCCTTAAGCTTCCGACACAATACCCAATGAATTTAAGCTTCTTATATTGATTTCACAGCAATCGTATAGTGTTCTTAGTGCTTTCACATTGGACGGTTCAAGATTCAAGAGTTTATTCATGTGCGAAGATATTA
Source organism: Stegodyphus dumicola (assembly GCF_044657685.1). NCBI lineage: Eukaryota > Metazoa > Arthropoda > Arachnida > Araneae > Eresidae > Stegodyphus > Stegodyphus dumicola. Next base: position 112,355,970 of record NC_140770.1, on the reverse strand, counting down.
CCAAATCTGTTTGTCCAAATCTTTCTTTAATTAAACTTATAGAAGCGTCATAATTTTCATTAGATAGTGCAAACCCGGATACTGCACTTAAAGCAGGTCCTGCGAGTAAGGATTTAAGATAGGTAAACTTCTCGACCTTTGTTAACTCATTATTATTACCAATAGCATTTTCAAAGGAATTATAAAATTCCAAAAATAAACACTAGGATCACCATAATATTTAGGAATTGAAATTTTAGGTAATCGAATGTTAGTTTTGTTTTCGACCTTTACAGCAGCAGTATGGTTACCAGGCGATTCACTTTCAATGCTCACTATCTAAGAAATTAAATTAAGTTTCTTTTTAGCCCTAAAAATACATAAACTTATTTTTTCATCATACTCTAACACAGTATTACATTCTTTCTCAATTTCAGACTCATCCCCTTTAAAACAATCCAATATTTTTTCATTAATTTCTTTTAACGCAGCCTGTTTAGAAGTAAGTAAAAACACATTTTCTTCTACCATATTCTTATCCCAAATGTCTTTTTTAATTTCAGGTTCTACGACATTTATTATTGTAGAAATAGCTTGTCTCAGGACTTTTCTAGCAGATTTCAATTTAATAATATCGTCTGCCATAATAACAACAAAAGTAATTTTTATTCTCGTACCTGGTGCAGTCTTCAAGTGGTATAATCCAAATATAGTAACTCACTTTGCTGGCGAAACACATTTACACGTATTCCGAACGTTAATCTTGCCACGTTCAGTGCAAGGGAATAATTTTTCAGTAACACAAAAAACACCACATTCTAAATAAAAATAATAAAAAAAATTTTTGTGCCCCACGTTGGGCGCCAAAAGTATAAAATATTATATTAACTGTCAAGAATTTCAAGATATCCTGGTTAAAAAAAAAAAAAAAAAAACACTAATTCGAATCACACATAACATAAAGATACATGAACACTACAAATCAGGTTTTTAAACAGCCAAGTTTATTCAAGTCTAACACACATTCAACTGGTGGATCCCAGATCCAAGAACAAGAAGTATATATACACCATGAAAGATTTACGCCCTCTTTGGCGATTAAAATATATTTCCACATAAAATTTCTTACAACCACCACCAATCTTGAACAAAGCTCAGATCACATAAATTTACGAGTGTTACCGGATGTTGGGATTTTAATTTTTGAAATAAATGGCTAAAAATACTTTGCTTCTTTGTGTACTATACGTGTACCACCGGTTGAGAACCTCTGCTCTAGACTGATCAAGAATGTGACAAAATGAGACAAAAAAATCAGCATAAAGCTAACTATTAGTAAAACGTAATTGTCACTTATCATCTTTCAAATATGTCCAACCTATTATAAGTGTAAAATTTTTAATGCTACTTGATAAACTGTGTGAACTTTATTTTATTCTTAAACTTATTAATAATTATGTTAATTTATGTTTAGTAATAATGCATACTACTTAGGGATCTATTTTATTTTTAGGATGGTATTACAAAAGTGAAATTCAGGCATAGAATAATATTTTTAATTGAATTTATTCAGTTCCCATTTGCTCATAGGTCCTTAATTTTTTTTATCAATGGCCCTTAAAAGTACTTAATTGCCGTGTGCAGAAATGTGTACTTACCCTGAATAAAAATTTTTGCTTTGTGCAATTCTCGTATATTTTACACATACAACCTAGAAATTTATGCAGGTCAGCAGCCTGTCGGACCATATAGACAATCAAATGCAGCATTGGATGTTGTACAAAAACTTATTGCACCCACAAGTGGCACAGGAAGAAATATAACTACAGACAATTGGTATATAACTATTCCTTTGGCAAATGAATTGTTGATACACACATTGACATGTATTAGAACACTTCGAAAAGATAAGCATGAAATTCCACTAGAATTTCTGCCAAATAAAAACAGGCCTCTGTAGTCTTCACTTTTTGGATTAGAGCTAGAAAATTAACTCTTTCGTCATATGTTCCAAAAAAGAGTAAATTGTTTCTTGTTTCTTCTGTCATCCATGCATGAGGATAATCAAATCAATCCATTGTCAAAAGAGCAGCTCAAGCCCAAAATGATAACTTTTTACAACTCTACAAAAGGTGGTGTTGATACTGTTGATGACTTATGTGGAATTTACTCTGTTTCAAGAAAATGCCGCCATTGGCCTCTAACGGTATTTTTCGGATTAGCTATTAGTCATGTTCAAAATAAATTTAAAATAATAATTGTGAAAACAAGAAAATTACACCATAAACAAGAAGAGAATAATGTATTAAAATTTCTTTAACTTCAACAAATTGTGATGGTTAAGATTAGAAAATTTAACATAATATGTTAAATACATACAGTCTTACATCTGTATTTGAATTAATGATCCATGGCTCACAATGGAGGGGGGGAAAATCCCTCTGAAGTTTCAAAACGTAGGGCAAATGATGAACAACCTAGGGTCAAATGTTAAACACAGCTTCCGAAACAAGCTAAGCACTATATTCCCACAATAATCACAACTATATGTATGTGCATATACTTTCTCTGTGGATATAACTAAATGGGAGGGGAGAATAAAAGAGGATCATCTTCAGAACTTCATGTAGATTTTCAGGTCATTTCTCGGAACTGTGCATTTCATAATTGAAGATTACCTCGTGATAGCTATAAAAACATTAAGAGGGTGTCACAGCTATCATTGGTCAAAATATCCGACTCCTCCTTCTACCATGTACACAGATTTTCCCAATATATTTTTTTAGTTCTGCTTTTAGTAATCTCTTTGTTCTTGTTAATGACATTCGATCATTGCTCTCATACTCAGAATTTTTTTACTTACATTACAGTGGCTTCCAAGCATAAGAGTATGATCTCATTCATATAGGACCCATACCCATTGCTCAATCTATTTCTTCTAAATTGCTTTTAAAGATTTCACTCTGTGCCTAATTTTTTGCATTTCCCCATCACCTTCTCCACTATTTCTTGTGATGCAAACTGTACATAACCCTCCCCAGTGCTCTACTCTTAGAAGTCAGTTGTCAGGGTAATCCCATTTTGGACAATCTCCAATCCTATAAAGAACTGAGCTAGTTTCTCTTTTGAGCAACCAAATGGTAAACCTCTTAATCTTATAAAATTATCCTAAAATGCTTTTTCATCATTATGACACATCTCCTTAAAACCTATTCCATTTCAGTTTGCTTGAAGCGAAATACGTAATTCGTTTAATGTTATAGCATCCCCAGATTTTCAACACAGACCAAACAATTAAAGCTCTGGGACATGCCTTATGCTTGTAACTCTTTCAGCTTACAGTTGTATTCTGCTTATCTTTAGCTGGAGTTTACAGTCCATTCAGTAGATGTCATGTCCTGATTCCAAAAATAGATGAAGCTAACTGCTGTAAGAAAGGAGATTTTCCATCCTTCGAACCAATTTTGTGTTCTTAATCCTTTCTTCTCATTATAAGATTCTTTTCTGCGATGGCATTTTGCTCTTGAGTTACCTATAAAACACAGTTTTTCGAGCATAAATGCCTTTTCTTTGAGAAAATTCTATTGTAGATGTTTTATCCTAGGGTGTAAGATCTGTAATGTTATCAACGGCTTCAAAAATTAAACCAATATTTCAATGGTGACCTTGAAAATATGGAACTATCTAAATTTATGTGCAGACTGTGATTAAATGGGTGTGTTTGCTAGATTGGGCACTTTTGTGCATATGTTTTTGCTGCAGTTTCATTCTGCCTGTATCATGGAATTGTAATTTTAAATCATTTTTACACATCAAACTGCAGTTTCTCTGCAGATTATTGTATCTCGTCTTACTTGATTTGCAGGTAAAAACAAGGGAAAATTGTTTTCCCCTCTGCTCAAAATTGCTGTATTATTGTGCAGATGAATGAACAGCTTTTTACTTTATTGGAAGGTGAATAAATGTTCTTTGTTTCCCAGGTTATTCTTATTAAAACTGGTTGACAATAAAATCGGACTCAGGTGGAGAGAAAAACAAGAAAATGCTTGGTTTTCTGCTTGAGAAATTTCATTCAAAAGTGCGGAATTGTGTATTGTAGAAGCATACTTTACAGAATAAAGTCCACCGGCAGCTGAGATTAAGTCATTTCTGTCCATGCTTCAAGACTTGGCAAATGGGCTGGCTGCATTGGCATTTTCATGATTTTCCCTATGTGTAATGTGTATACGAGCCAGTTTCCATTAGAAAGTCCTCCTCAAACACATCCTACCCTTAGGCATAGACCTCGCGTGTTTTGCCGTAATTAAAGATACCAGACTTTTATGAATGCAGCACAGGAGCAACAAGAATTATTTATTTATACTTATAATAACACGAATTTTGAAGTATAATATTATTGTTAAATTATTTAAAGCATTTCTTTATAGTTAAATATTGGTTTGCTGTTTATAAAATGATATAAATATCTAATTTTGGCTTGTAATAAATCTATTAAGAGCTCTTCAGTTTTCCTGAACTCGCATGCTGCTCCTCCTAACAAAGTTTAGCCACATTTGTTATAAATGCTCTTCAAAATGAATATCCTGGATAACATAAATTATTAAAAAAAGGGAGCCTTTTCCGCCTCTTCTACTAATATAGCTAGAGAAAGTATGTTTCTTCTCTATGCTGATCTTGCAAAAAATTAAAGATTTTATATAAAGTGTTATGGTGTTATCATCATATGATCTCATATAGTCTGGAAACCTACCAACTTTATATTAATCCAAAGGGGCAATTTGCTCAGAAGTACTATTAACTTTGTTTTGGCATTTTGCATTGATTCACTACAAGCGTTGTTTCACTCTTCAAATTGTTGCCACCATAAATGCCTCCCAAAATAGATATCCTGGATAACATGAATTATTAACCTCTTAAAGCCGGTAGTACAGCAGTTGTACCAGGAAAATGACTTTCTTTAATGATGGCTGTGGTACAACTGTCGTACCAGCCATCCCCTCCCTATTTTAGAGAATCGCCTATCTGTAGATCTCTGGGTGGTCCATTGTCGCTGCTCAGAATAGCCGCTGGCTACGAATTGTTTCCCTCTTCTTTGGGACAGTTTGGCTACATTTTGGCAAAAACCGCAGGTTTCGTCTCGTGCCAATATACTTGAAAATCAGATAGGAGTCATCTCTTTCTCAAACATTAGAGCACTGTCTCATAATTTTAGTGCTTTCTTTTTTAGAATTAAATTTTGTCAGCGATTTTGCACGCTGTTTTAGCTTATCAAATTTAATGCTTTTTAATCATAGCAAATAAGATTATACAGTCAAAAGTCGTTAATCCGGAATGATCAATAATCCGGACCTCAAAGCTACAAACTTTCTGTGCATGCGTCAATGCATAATGCGTTAACGCATGCGAATGAATGAAACAAAATGAAATGGCGTTGCAGATATTTAACAACTCAATTACACAAAAGGGTGATAGATACAAAGTTAGACTTCCATGGGAAGATGAGAAAGTGACAATTTTAAGAATGCTGAAAGACAATTTTTAAATCTGATCGAACAATTTAAATCAAATTTGAACTTTTATGCGCAATATAAGGAAGTTATTGATAATCAGTTTTAGGAAAAAAATGTGTTTTCAAAGCCGCTTCAAAAATCTTCGATCCTGTTGGGTTTCTTGCTTCATATGTTATTCAAGCAAAAGTTCTGTTTCAAGATTTGTGGCTGAAAGGTGTTGATTGGGATGAAATTATCCCACCTGAATTGCAAGAAAAGTGAAACAAATGGTATAGGCAACTATGTGATCTACCTAATATTCAGATACCTTGGTGGTATTTTCGGGATGTTGATGAAACACCTGAAATACTGGAACTACATTGTTTTTGTGATTCATCTCAAAGTGCTTACGGAGCAGCAGTGTATGTGGAATTCTGTAGCTTAAAATATTCTGGAGCAAATTTAGTGATAGCCAAGAGCAGAGTGGCTGCTCTGAAAAAATTTTCTTTACCAAGACTTGAGCTCATGGCAGCAGTGTTAGATGCTTGTAACTATAGTCCGTATGCATTTTCCTCAAGCTAAGATTCATTTATGGACAGATTCTCTTATTGTGCTTCACTGGATAAAGAACTCATCACGGCGGTGGAAAACATTCGTACAAGATCGAATGTGGTAGCATGCTCCTCCATGGCTTGATCAAGATGAAATAAATTGGCCTAAAGTGAACGAGCATTGTAACATACTAGATAGTGCTAACGAAAGAGTTGTGACTCAAGCAGTGTTCAACCTTTACAGCCTGTGTTAAAAATAGAGAACTTAAGTAAACTTTTAAGAGTCACGTGATATATATTTAGATTCATTAAGAATTTGAAGTCGCAGAATAGAGTGATTGGTCCTGTGACCAAAAGTGAAATATGTAATGCTATGTGTTATTGGATTAACTTATCACAAGGTGAGTATTTTTGTGCAGAATTGAATGATATTAAATGTAAAAAACCATTGTCTCATAATTCCAAATTGTTTGGGTTAAATCTGGTATTGGATGAAAAAGAAGTCATCATTAAATGTTGATGAAATTCAGCTTATAATATTACCAAATAATTACTTTTCTCATTTAGTTATTTTGAATTGTTATGAAAAGGTACTTCATAGGGGTGTAAATGGAACTTTAGTACAAGTAAGAGGGAAATTTTGGATTTTAAAAGCTACACGTTTTGTAAAATCTGTGTTACATAATTGTAGATTTTGTAAAAAATATAGTGGACACAAGATATCGACTCCTCTTCTTGCTGGTCAAATGGAGAAACCATTTGAGGTAAGTAGCCTAGATTTTGCTGGCCCTTTGTATTTAAAAGATGGAACAAAAGTGTATATCTCATTGTTTACCTGTGCAGTGACTCGAGGAGTCCATTTAGAATCGCTATCAAATTTAAGTACAGAGTGTTTCATTGAAGCATTGTGTAGATTTTTTTTGCACGTAGAGGTATTTGTAGTTATTTATTCTGATAATGCTAAGACCTTTAAAACTGCTGATCGTGAATTAAAATATTTGTTAAATTGTGTAAAGATGCAAAGGTTTTAAATTTCCTTGGGAAAAATGGGTTTTAATCGAAATTTATTGTAAAATGTGCTCCTTGATGGGGTGGATTCTGGGAACATTTGGTAAGATCTGTAAAAACTTGTTTAAAACGTATCTTAATATATTAATGATGTAGTACTTGTACGAGAAGATAATGTGAAACGCACATTATCACATTATCTACATCATTAATTTTAAACACGGGAGAATTTTCTGGAGTTTTTGAAAACTAACTGATCTTAATTCTAACAAATATTCTTTATAAAACCTTTTACAAAAATGCTCTAATAATAATAAAGGATTAAGGAATTATTTTATGGAAGAGATGGTAGAATTACATCTTATGAGATTCAGTTGGATAAGGGTGTTGTTAGAAGACTAATTGAAAGACTTTATAATCTTGAAGTTCAATAAAACTGATGCATACGTTTACGGATGCATGGGGGGTGTTAAATATAAGTTTATAACTATAGTAGCCAATAGATGGCAGTAGTGTTTATTTGTAAAAAGAAACCGTGATGTCATAATTATGTATATGTATAAGTTCGTCTTTGGTGTTTGTCAATAAATGTTCTGTGAAATAACACTCTCTGTTTATTACTTTCAGTTCGATCCAGTCTGATTTAGAGACTTGCATATATTTTGTTTAAATGGCAAAAACTCAAATGCACATCTTAGGTTGGCAAGGTCTCAACCTCACAAATGATTGCAACACGTTAATTATGCAATCAAGGGTTGAATATTGTCAACTAACTCCAACGTCCACTGCATGCTGAGATTAGCATGAAAAGCTTGTGCTGCATTCCAGCTGTCAAAACTTTGTGTCCTGTAGAAGGGTGCTTCAAGTAGAATGAGTGCAGTAGAGTAAGTCCATGAAGAAAAGATAGAAGATGGATAAGAGAAAAACGACTGCTATCTTGATACTTGATATCAAGGTAGTTCCCCGCCCCTTATAATTTAGATAATTAACTTGTTGCAATCATTTGCGAGGTTGAGACCTTGCCAACCAAAGATGTGCATTTGAGTGTTAGCTATCGAAGTCTCAGCTGTAATTAACACTCGATTGCTAAATTTTGGGTTTTATCCGTTTTGTACACTCTCTGTGAGTTTGTCACTAAACTGGTTGTGTAACATTTGGTCTCGTTCATTCGCTTTCCCAACACTGTTGTAAGTTCAGATTGGAATTCTAATATTCTTCTTTTCTGCCTGTCAGAGTGGAATGCAACCCTATATTCTATGGTAATTATTGCTCATCTGGATAAGTACTATCACCTCTCTTAATTTGTAAAAGTAATTTAGAATCACCCTGTATATTTCTTAAAATTATGGAAAATGTTAGATCAAAATTAAGCAGTAATTTTTAAGCTTCAAAGGTAATTCTATCGCTATTCTAATTATAATATCTTTAAATGTTAATTGTATTCTGTTCATGATTTTTGTTTACCCTAGAAAAAAAAATTAATATGCATCTAAAATTCAGTTCTTTGGAAACCAATAAAGTTATACTTGATTTATCTTTCATGATAGATAATTTTTCCTGACATAATTCATAGTAGTCTTTTATTTAAAAATAAATATGTAAAATTTCATTTCAGGTTGAAATTAATAAGTGAAAAAAAAGCTTTGAAAACAAAAGAGGTAAGTCCCTTTATTTTCAGAAAAGATAAGTTATATATGTATGGATGGATTTGCATAGGTACATTTAATAGTACAGTATGAAATATGTAGGACAAAAATTCTTAAGTTTGTGGTTTTTTTGCATTATGCATCTATCTCCTGATAAATGCAGTCTGTATATATATTAAAATAAAAATTGTCCTTCTCACATTTTTATGAAGAATAGAATAATTTCTCAAATTAATTATGGCTAACTTTCCCTTTTCTGTTCTTAAAATTATTCAACTTAATCTTCATCGTTCGAAAATGGCTACTCAGCAGCTTGTTTTAAAAATGGAAAATTCTAACATTGATATCGCTCTTGTTCAGGAGCCTCACTCTTATAAATGCTCTCTTCCCAACTTGCCTTCCTCTTACCGGGTTTACTTTGATGCTAATAGTGATACCATTAAAGCTGCTATTATTGTACGAAATCAAAAGCTGTCTACTCTGTTTGATATTAATAATCTTGATTATAATATGGTGTTTATTCATGTTACTCTCAATACTCAAGATTTTATCTTTTTTTCCTATTATTTTGAACCTAATAGAAATATCGACTTGGATCTGCATAAAATTAATGTAGCATTAGCTTCAAAAAATTGTAATAGATTGATTTGGGCTATGGATGCCAACAGCAAATCTGAAATTTGGCATAGTCCAGTTTCAGATTCTCGAGGGGTTAAACTTTGTGAATTTTTAAGTATGAATAATTTGTTCGTTCTAAACGAAGACTGTGGTCCTACTTTCTGTAGTACTCAAGGTTCAAGCTATATTGACATTACGGTTGTGGGATCTGATCTTCTTGCAGATATTTTGTGTTGGTGTCAACCAGACTATGAATCCCTTTCTGATCACTGTGCGATTGAGTTTGAACTTTCTGTAGCTTCTAATAACACTTTCTATGACAGAAAAAACAGCAAAACTGTCTTCAGTGTAAAGAAAGCTAACTGGAATATTTTTTACAATACATGTAAGCAGTCGATTGATGAGTTTTCGCAGTTTATTGAGTGCTGTACGGATAAGCATGCATTAAACTCTCGACTAGAAAATTTTGTCTCGATTCTCTATAACGCATCTAAGGCTTCCATGCCTCTAAAAAAGTCACGGGTTCATAAGGTACCTTGGTGGACTACTGAAATCGATTGTATGAGAAAACAGGTTAACGCTGCTAGACGTAGGTTTCAACGAAATCGTAACCCTACTCTTAGAGAGTTATATAAACAAAAATATCTTCACTTAAGGCATAGTTACAGTTTAAAGCTCCAGGATGCAAAGCTTAAGTCTTGGAGAGAATTCCTAATGAGTATAAATGAAAGGAATGTTTGGAAAAAAATATATACGAATGGTATAAAGAAAAATTTTATGAAAGGAATTGAAGTCAGTGGAATTTATCTCCCATCTGGTAATTGTACAAAGTCGCTTGAAGAAACTGTTAATGAGGTTCTTAACAGAAGCTTTCCCATGGACCATTTTAGCACGGATAATTCGTTTCATAGAATGATTAGGGCTGAAGCTTCGTTAAATTATGTTGCTAATCCAGATCCTCCATTTACTATGTCAGAAATTAATAGTGTTATAGAAAAACTTAAATGCAATAAAGCCCCTGGTCTTGATTCTATTTCAAACGAAATTTTGAAGCAAGTTCATAGAATGTTTCCAAATTTATTCTCCAAAATCTTCAATACTTGTCTGAGGCTTGGTTCATTTCCTCGTTGCTGGAAAACAGCGAATGTCGTTTTAATCCCTAAGAATAGTGGTCCTCGTATCCCGCATTTAGATAACTTGAGATGCATTAGTCTTCTTCCCAGTTTAGGAAAATGCCTAGAAAAGCTGTTTGTTAATAGAATTACCTGGTTCTTGCATAATAAAAAACTGCTAAATAAAGCACAGTTTGGTTTTACCCCTCATAAGAGTTGTGAAGAGGCTCTTTTGTACTTAAAAGACATAGTGGATGAAGGTAAGAAGAGAAATTTACACACAGTTTTAGTGTTTCTTGATATCAAAGGTGCTTTCGACCACGCCTGGTGTCCTGGGATACTTGTTTTTTTTTTTTAAGGAAAGCTGGTGTTCCGTGTAATATTTACCACCTTATTAAAGATTTTCTGCATGACAGATCTGCATTGCTCTCCCTTGGCCACGTTTCTTCCTCCCGCATTTTGGAAAGAGGTTGCCCTCAAGGCTCGGTTTCCGGACCTTTATTGAGGAATTTAATTATGAATGATCTACTCAATAGACTCTCACATTGTCCGAGTTGTAAAACAATTGCTTTTGCTGATGATCTACTAATTTGCTTTCAAGAGAAGTGTCCCATTACTCTCTTTAATACGGCTCAAAACACCCTTACTATTATTTCCAATTGGTCCAGAGAACAGAAATTGGAATTCAATCCTAATAAATCTAAAATTATGATAATTAAAAGAAAGCATGTCAGCTATACAAACCAACAACTGTACTTGGATAATACCTTACTCGAAACGGTGAATGAAATTAAATATTTAGGCGTTATTCTTGATCATAAGTTTTGTTGGAAAAATCATATTATGTATTTATCCAATAAGTGTGAAAATATACTTAGAGGACTTAATCGTGTCTCTTGCAATACTTTTGGTTTAAAAGTTAATGTTATTGATATGATTTATAAGCAGGGTATTGTCCCCTTTATTTGCTATGCTTCTAGAGTGTGGGGAACAGCTTTAGAAAAGAAGATTAATTCCCGTATACTTCGCAGAATTCAAAGAAGAATTTTACTAAGAGTTGTGCGTGGCTACAGAACAATTAGCTATGAAGCCTGTTTCGCAATTTCAGGATTTCCTCCGATTGACCTTCATGTTTTGAATGACAAAAAGTTTAAAGGTACCATCAGCAAATTTATGTTCGATGCCAAGGTGTTGTTTGAAGATCTTCCTCATCCTGCCAATCGTTTGCCAATTCAAACTATCATTTATGACAATTCTGTTGATGATAATTTCCCTGTTGTGTGTTATACAGATGGCAGTAAAATTAATAATCGAGTTGGATTAGCTTATGTCGTTTTTCATAATGGTTCTGAACTGGAATACAAACTCTTTAGAATTCCCAATGAATGCAGTGTTTTCCAAGCCGAATTACTGTGCATTAGTGAGTCAATTAAGTGGATATCTAACAACTGTTCGCTAAGTGCTAAATTTCTTATTCGCACTGATTCTCTTTCATCCTTATTTTCTCTTAGGAATATCTTCTCATATAATAAATTAATTGTGACTTCCCATGCTCTTCTTAAAGACCTTAATAATAAAGGTGTTGATGTTATCTTTTCTCATGTACGTGGCCACACTGGCAATCTAGGAAATGAACGGGCTGATTGGTTGGCAAAACAAGCTACACATCTTCAAGTAATTACTCCAATGATACTTCCTAAGTCATTTTACAAGAACAAAAGTAGGGATGATACAATACTCGAGTGGAATGAACTATACAGGAATTCTACTACTGCCTCTTTGACTAAACTATATTTTCCTTCCATTCCTCACAGACTGAATAATAAACACTTTTTCTGCAATTTTGAAGTTACTCAATTTCTAACTGGACATGGTAAATTCAATTCATATCTGAAGAGATTTAGATTATCTAGTACAGACTTGTGTTCATGCAGTTTCGGGGGAGTGCAAAATGTCGAACATTTATTGTTCTATTGTTCAAAGCTCAAGGAAGGACGAAAGGAACTCATTTCTAAGTTAAACTCTGTGAATATTTCATTTCCTCCCCCTCTTCATGTTTTTGTTCAACATAAAATGGCTTTCTCTTTTTTCTGTAAATTTATCTCTTACGTATCATCTGTGAATTTGTAAGTTTATTTTATTTTGTGTTGTGTTGTTGTATTTGTTTGTTTTTTTTTTTTTACTTACCTCTGTAAGCCTTGTGTAATACTATGTGGTGCACAAGGATTTAAAATTTTTAATAAAAAAAAAAAAAAAAAAACTTAAAAAGGTATTCCTTATGTATTTTATTACAAAATATGTCAGAGCCAGTGTAATTTATGTATATTGTATTTAAAATTTGTACGTTTAACATGCTGTGATATTTGCAATTAACAAGATATTTTCATGATTTTATGAATTCTATCACTAGAAATGTGTAATATTAATCAGTTGATAATCTAAAGAAACCCGTATAACATGGAATTCTATTAACTATAAACAGGCCTGGAAATTTGTTTATCTTTCTAGGTTATTCAATGAATATTTGACTTAACATCTAAGTAGGTTGTCATTCTTCTTGAGCATTTTGGCATTTTAAGTGATGAACCAACTTCTCAAGATCTTGGTTTCTGTTAAATTTGTTGACAATTCCTAAATACTGAATTCAGGTTTAGGATTATTTGCACTTAAATGACTTGAAATCTGGTGATCATGTTGATCAAGCAGCTGCATTAATGACAATAGCTACATATCTCCAGAAAAGTGCATGAAGCCAACAAGATTTATTATGCATTTCGTTTATAGTCATACTTGTGTCTCGTCATTGAAAGAGAAAGCAACAACTGAATCATTGTCAATTATCATCACGTATAGAAAGTTGAATTGCTTTATTTATAAAAAACTCAACATTATAAAAGAATCCAGTGATGGAAATCGCCAGGAGAATAAAAAAGATCTTCCATCTAGTGCAAAGTAAAAATGCAGTTGCTCACAGTCATAAAAAAGATCTTCCATCTAATACAAAGTAAAAATGCAGTTGCTCACAGTCATACCACTAAATATAGATATTGTAAATCAAGCATTTATGCAAGTTGAAAAACTTGTTTCAAGGTTATGATTATGTTAGTTCCAGTACGGAAACAACACTGTATGCAGGTTCATCACACATAAAGTTTGCAAATTTTCAACAGGATGAGGAAAGAAAATAGTTGCTAGATGAATTTATTATTGAAACAAAACTAGTAATAGTTAAACTCAGCCTTCTTCACTTGCAAGATTTCATAGTGTTCAAAGTTTTCCTTTTGGCAAAGCTTTATATGGGATAGACATTTAGGCCAGATTCTCCTCATAAGCTTTAAACAGTGTGCATTTACAGAAGTAACAGATTTCCAAGAACTTGGAAACTGTTTGTTAAATTCCATATTCCTATCTAGAATACTGGTTCCAGTTTTGATGCCTTATTTACCACATACAAGAATAGAAGAGAATTTTCTAAATCGGCATATCATTATAGAGCCTTCAGTCTTGCTATGGAGTTAAGATGTACTTCAAATTAAGAAAATGGCATGATATCACCCTTATTTCAAAATTTAGCAGCAGAAAATTTCATCACTCTCGGGGTAATTGTTCTTTTTCCCTTTAGAATTGCAATTTCCCAAAATATGATCTGATCCTTTTCCTGCAAAGCTGGATATTTTGAAGATAAACTTGAAGCATCCATTATATATGTTGATTACTGCTTCAGTTTCAATATGTATGAAATATGGTGAACCTAATACAGTCAAAAGTCTTGAATCCGGACTCATCGGGACTTTGGCGATTCCGGATGATCGGTTTTTCGGATTATAGATCATCAGTTTAAATCTGGTAAGATGGCATGCAGAAATTATAACATTAAAAATATGAAACCGTAATTTAGGAAACAAAGAGCAATTATGATCTACAGGGTATCAAAATTTAGAAAAAAAAGCTTAATATTTATTTGTTTACTTTATTAAACATTTCTTTCAACGCATGCATGTGTAAAGCATACATTACGCATAGTCGAAATTAGAAAATTGCAACCAGAAAACTATTTGATGTGTATTCATGATATTTATAATGACGAGGAATTTATTGACGAGAAATCATATCAAAGACGGAGTACATCGAGATGAAATACTATATTTAGTAAGGAATTATAAGCCGAATAAAATAAAAACATCTGCCCTGAAGATAAGGATAGTGCTGACAGATCAACTTCCAGTTCATTGCGTGCCGCAACGTCCCCCCCCCCCCCCCGTCATTATAAACAATGCAGAATTCTGTTATTTTTCATCAAAGTTTACAAAAAAAAAAAAAAAAAAAAGTTTCCTTTACTTAGGGTTTGCATGGTCCTTAAAAGTCTTCTGACATTTTTTTCTGTATTTTACAACAACCATTTTAAGTATGTATTAGCATTTTGGAGGAGTATTTTTTGGCAGTTCATTGACAAACATATATTGGGTTATTGTTTGAATTCCTTTCTACTTCTAATATAAATAATGTGATATTCGAGTTTCTGGGCAAGAAGTGAGACATAAGTATTTCAGAATTATTTCTTTTTTACAAATAAAGACTTCATTAAATATTACATCCAAAACAACTTTTCTCTTTTGGGATATAAATTCCTTTATTAAACGGGGCTAAATTAAGCAACTTATCAACATTTTGAAGATTTTGTATACAAAATTTTTTATTCGAAGATTTGTAAATTTTTTATAAACATAATAACATTGATAAATATCATTAAAATAATGATAATGTATTAAAATTGTATTTAAGGAATAAAATTAAAATAAAACATTTTATTGGCACTCTTCTGTTATTGAAACCAAATTGAGAAATGTAGGTATCTGTGCATGTGTGCATACATATATACATGCATAAATGTACACATACATCCATATATACATGCATACATACCTACATTTCTGAATCTGGTCCTGATAATAGAATACCTTTTTATTTTCCCCTGTCACATTATAAAGTGACATTACTTCTCATTTTGGCAAATTATTGTTGGAATATTTTTAATCTGAAAAATAAGCAAGGTAATAAATGCTGTAAAGCACAGTTTCCAAACCACTTCTTAGCAAAAGCAAAATAGCTGTTGTAATTATTTAGAGATTAATATAATGTGCTTTCTTCTAGATTTTTTTCATGTAACAGTTTTCAGTGTAATTGTCTCAGAATATTCAAATTTGTATCAATTTTCTCTATGAAATTCACATTATACTTTTTTTCTCTGTCCTTCCCCCTTTTTAAAATAACTTTCTGGTTTTTTATGCTTATGAAATTGGTAGGGATAATTTTTCTTTAGGATTTTAGACATTGCATCTCCAAAGTGGAAAGAAGGATTTGAAAATTTATCGACCTACAAATCCAGAAGCTTCCAGAAAAAGTGTGACATGAAATTTGCCTTCATGGTATTAACACATAATGGATGTATTTTATAGGAAGCTTGTGGTGAATTTATTTTTTGGAGAATTTGGAAGAACAATGAAAACATAATTATTTGAGTTTTCTGCTTTTAATCCTAGAAGTTGTTCTCTTAACGTGTTTATCCTCCCTTTATTTTCTTTTTTCACTAAACACATGTATGAAAAATTGCAAAGATGGCTCTGATCTTGTAGATATATCTTTAGAAGCATCTGTAGAAAATCTTATACTATAAGCATTTCTAGGGGGGGGGGGAACTTCTGTTAATAAAAAAATTGGAAAATGAAAATATAAGTGATTTATGTTATATATCTCAATGCACTGTACACAGGTTTGACTCTAGGCATTTTCCCACCTGATACAATCTCTGCAAGTTCTAAATTTTGCCATTCCTAGATTTTTTTTTCTCAGTACTTCACTAAATTCTAAATATTCGGGCACCCACTCTGACCATATATCACTTGTTATTATGCCCAGCGCTTATATTACTAAAACAGTAAAATTATCAATTTCTTCTATACATTCTAAATACATGCACTTTTATAGAATAAGATAAATACTTACTGTAAAGGCCCTTGTTTTCATGGGCCGTAATTTTCCTGAAAATGAATATATCGGTGATTTCACGAGTTGAAAATTTCGTGAATTTTATATGAACAGAATCGAAAGTTGAAAAATTTCAAAAGTATGTAAGTAAAGTTGAGAAAGTTAAAAAATTCTAAAAGTACATCTTTTGCATAAAGCATTTTAAGAAACTTCCTTTTGTCCGAAAAGTTCGATTTCTAGAGGAAAAAAGAATCTGTGGACTTGCGGATGTCATGACTAAAACTGTTTACACCCTTCTTGGCTTGTTCGCGTATTTAACGGTATTGAAGCCAAACATGAGATAATTTTGAATGGCTTCAAAGAATCTGGTATAAATAGTATTCTAACTGAAGGAGCTGCCTTCTGTTAATTTTATTGTTTTATATTCAAGAAATATAGTTGTATATTATTCAAAAAATGGTTATAAGAAAGAAAGTTGTCAAGAAAAAGCTTGTAACTGTACAATAAATTGTTAAATTTTGGTAAAGTGAAAAATTTCTGATTTTTTATTATTATTTGAGGCGGAAAAAAGAAAGTATTTCGTGAGGCTTAAATTTTCGCGATTACGACGGGCTCGTGAAAATAAGGTCCTTTACAGTAATCAAATACAAAAGTTCTAAAATAAAAACTTATTGAGCAAGAAATGTAGTACATAAAGAGGAAAAAAGTTATTCTTCAAAGATATATTGTTGATGCATTAACAAGTTAGGAGATGAAGCAGAAACTAGAGGGAAGGCTGGCTTGTTTTTTTAAACAAATTTCTTAGTGGTAGAAAAGATGATTAAAAACAGGAATTTGATATAAATTAGCTAAAATGTCTGAAAATTTTCAAATTAAAAAGACGTGAATATTTGTGTTGTTGCTATGAAACACAAATGTTTTGATGTATAATTGTTCTAATGTCACTTTAGAACCAATGTCATAAATTATATGTGTAATTATCTGTTATATTAAATTGCAAAATATCCTTAGATTGTGGTTTTAATAATGCCTTTTTTAATTTAATAGTGATCATTTTAGTCTATAATGACTAAGGATATTTAAACTATGTAATTTAATTATTTGTAACCAATTGCTCGTTGCTAATTATCTCTGCATGTTAACACAAGTGATTGTCTTTCATTAATCTAGAAGTTCTTCACCGTTTTTACCCCATGCTTCTCTTTCACCATTTCTAGATGATCATTATTCCCCCTGTACTTTCTAAAACTCTCAAAAACATGTTTTATAAATTAAACAAGAAAAATTACAGAAAATGTTGATAAACACCCAAATATGAATAAAAGTAGTTTTTTATATTAATAAACTAAAACTCGGTACTTAACAGATAAATAATAGACTGACCACATCCCCCCTGAAACAATGAAATTCTGCTCCAGGGGGGCAATTTGCCATTTGTTGAGAATTCCTACATTAATCCTTACTGTGGACCCAAAAGACAGCATAAATTTTTTTTTTTTTTTTTTTTTTTTTTTTTTTTTTTTTAAAAGCACAAACTGGACTACTTAACTATGACTAAATTTCAACCCTCACCATCTGTGCCAGTCACAGGCATTCAGGTCTGTTCTGATCAGCAGGTTTCTCTCAAGAGAAGCAACTAACAAACTTCTGTCACAGATCATGTTATGATTTCGCTTCTCATTTCAACCTATGTTGCTTGACATAGCAAGGCGTAAAAGAAAGAATAAACATAAAGCTAACTGTCAGTAAAATGTATATAAAATTTTTGCTAATCTTTAAAATTTAAATGTTTCAGGAAAATTTACACTTTAATGCTAGCTGATAAATTTGACAAAGTTGAATTTATTTTGTGATTATTAACGGTAATTAAGTGATTATTAACGGTATTATTAAAGTGAAGTCAAGCATAGATAATATCTTTAATTTATTCAGTTCTCATCTGCTGATAGATCCTTAATTTTTTTCATTAGTGGCCCTTGAAAATCCTTAAAAATACTTAATTTCCATGTGTAGAAATTTGTATGAATCCTGTTACAGAATAAGAGCAAATATGCAGAATTTATTTTTACTTTATCAAAGCATCATTTGTTTTCAAATTTGTATTGTAATTCAAGATTATTGTTTTAACTTTTTTAGAGAAACAGAAGTTTCAGTGCATCTTGTTCAAGGCCTCTGCCAAACATCAATGTAGGCCAATCAACAAATATATTTTCTCGACTTAGCAGAATTCAGAGTGAAACATCATTACTTACTCCTGTATCAAAATACAGCAGATTGCCCAGTATTGTTGTTACGCCCAAATTTGATCCTAAGTAATTTCTTGATTTTTAAATATTTCCCTTGAAAATATTGTTTTTAAATATTATTTTTACTTCTCCTGACTGTATAGTTTGAAAATGTTAGGAGAGCTCTCTTACATTGTCTTATAGCAATATTAACTTAGCATATATATTTCAGGAAGCCTACACTGAAGGGAGTAGTTAGAAAACCTCGTGTAGGTGAAGTCCTTATGTCACTAACTGGAAGTCCTGTTCATAATTACATGGATGATATTCCTGACAAGCCCACTATTACTCTTTCTTTGGGAAAAGGAAAGGTAAGAAACATGGCCTTAAATATAAAGGTTCTGATAATCCTCATACCTCAGGATGTGAATTTATAGATCATGTCTTACTTTGATTTACATTTTTCCCTCTCTTAATTTTTGCATTAAATTTGGATTGTTTGCACATATATTATGGTACTAATATATGTTTGCATGTATATTAGCCTTGGCATAGTTTGACAATTTTTTACAGAAGGAAAAGAATGAGTGATTGTAATAAATAATTGAAAAATATTATTTATTATATCTTTACATATTTTATGCTTTAATTTGGTACTACCCTGAAAATCAATCAATAATCCTACTTACAAGCAGGTTTTTATTCTGATGCAAATTTGGTGGCTATGATTTAAGGTCAGATTCAAATCAAGAGTTCTCTTTAGTAATTTTATGGTACAATACTGTATTCCTGAAGTTTTACAGGAGTCTCTATAGTTGCCGGTAAATGCCATAAATGGGTAATTTAAAACTGAGTTTAATACCAGTGGTTTCTAAAGACACGAGTTGTCTTTAGAAACTGCTGGAATGTAAAATACAACCAAAAAAGTGTATATGAAAATGATGATGTTTAAACCCATTATTATTAAACATTATTATGTGCATGGTTGTTAGAGTTTGATGCATCCTGGAGATTTGGTGATTTCTATTAAGGTGGTTGCACTAATATAAGTACTTAAACCGACAAGAATTTAAAATATGCAGTACAAGTTGTATTCGAACTAAGCACTGCATATTTTAAATTCTTGTCGGTTTTTGCTCTTAAACCATTTTTATTATTTAAGCTTAAAATTTCGACTATTCTGCAACTTAAAGTTTAACATTTCCATACAGTTTGTTTTTAATCATTTATATATCACTCATTTTAAAATTTTTTTAGCGAGTCTTTCCATGGAAAAAATTTTAAAGAATTCAGATAATTTCAGTTATGCAAGAAAACAAATTAAACATTACAAGAAACTATGGCAATAAATAACATTTTTGTTCACTGCAACATATGCATAATGCTTTTTTGTTTACGAAGCCATGAATGTTTGTAAATTTAAAAAAAATATGATCATGAAATCTGTGGAAAATTTTTCTGATGCATTAAAAAATAAGGTGAAGACTTGATAAATTTAAAAAAAAAAACCTAAAAATTTCTAAAAAGTAGCAAATATGAAGAAATTTATTTTATAACGTAACTTTATAATATAATAAAATTCATTTTTGTTACCACTTCATAAAGGCACTTAATTTTGTGACATAAATTAAAATCTTTACTTAAAATCACAGTTAAACTTTACAGACTTTAAAAAAACAGACTTTAAAAAAAAAAAAAAAAAGCTATACTATGGAAATATACATTTTCTTCTGCATATCACTGAATAGTCTGATTTAGAATCAACTGCTCTCTTAAATTTTTCCTCCGTAAGGAAAGCCATCTAGCAGTATAGAAAACAATTTCTACATTTTCCTTCCTTTTGTGAAGGAAATGCACCTCTTTCATGGTGAATCAAAGTATCTGAAAGAGCCATTGTTACAAACAGCAAGGAACTTCTTGAAAGAGGAAAAGCATAATATAGTAAAGTGACCACACGTCCCAATTTTGGGGGCACAGTCTCACTTTTTGGAGGAGTGTCCCACGTCCCTCCGATTTTTAAAAATGTCCCGCTTTTTAGAAAACATCTGCATTTCTTATTTTAAATGTACTGTAAAAATAAATTACCTATTATTTATTAATTTTTATAGTAAATATAAAGAAATAAAAATACATAAATAAAAAAACACATAAAATGCATGCATAGTAAACTAAATTAGGCGATATAACGAGTTAGATTTACTCGGTGTTGTTCGATCATTGTCGTTACATCTCGTCAAGGAATATGTATTGTTAACGTGTGGAAAGCAAATAGCTTCATAAACCACAATCAAAGTTTCAAATCAATTGATTGTACATCGCAAATGATCAAAACATTGTACGACAAAAAATTTGCATGTGCAAGGACAAAAACGTTGTATTTATTTGTAATGTTTTTACACTATATTCGTTTTCACAACTGCAGAAAGAATTAGATTAAATGTGCATTTATATCCATATATTATGATGCTTCTAACCACAAATATTTAAAATTATTTCCCACAATTGTTAGACCTTTTTGATCCAGAAACAGAAATTAAAATTAGAATATTAGATTTTATTTTATTGCTGGGTGAAATTTCATAAATAATTTTTGATTCAATAAGTACTATTTAAAAAAAAATTGAACAATAAAATTATTGCCTATTGAGAGGATAACATTAACGAAAATTTTGGTGGAAAAGAAGCATCAATAATGTTTTTACGAAACTTAAACGAACATCTGAACCAAAAAGTAATTGGAGTAGGTTGTGCAGCGCACATTCTACACAATGCTATTCAAACAGCATCTGACTTACTTCCAGTGCATCTTTAAAATATTATTGCAAAAAGTTATTCCTATTTATATATATATATTGTGCATGTTGAATGTTTGAAGAATTTATGTAGAAGCGCAGAAATCAAACATAAAATAATTAGGTGACATTAAAAAAGGATATTTTATGGGAATACGTGGAAAAATCCTTTTAATATATTAGTAACCATTTTCCGAAAAATAATATTTGCGAAAGTGATCTTTTTGTAAGGTGTCATTGGTAAAAAGATATGTTACTGAAGAAAAAATTAAATGTTGGTTGTCTGCAAATGTGGAAACAGACAAAAAATGGACGGAGTTATTCCTCTATTTTAAACAAAATAATATTCCTTATGAAAATATTTTGAAAACTGTAGAACACGCGCTTTACCTTCCAGGAACAAATGCAGCAACAGGACATGTTTTTTCTAGTATCAATAAAATATGGACAACTGAAAAAAACACAGTTGAAACTGTATTAAAGGTAAAATATAATTAAATAATAACTGTATTAAAGGTAAAATATAATTTGATCAATTCATGTGAGAAATTTCATAACATTTTAATAAATGATCCGAATCTATTGCAAAGTATTCACTCGGATAAAAAATATGACCATGAAAGAACATCATAATTTTTTTAAATTAATTAAAAAGCATATTATTCAAATTGTAGTTTTTTACAAAAAATTTTGTATATTTATGGACAAGTATATGAATGCATACAATAAAATATATTCTTTTTTGAATTATTGGTCTGCTTTCATAACTAAATTACAATTTTCATTTCATTCCATTTGTCCCACTTTGTCTCAATGAAAATGTGGTCACAGTAGAACCTCTCTTCATTTTAAGTATCCTATGGACCTCAAAAGGCTAATTCAGCCATTATGTTTCATGCATATGCTGTTGGACTCATAACATTACAAAAAAGCACTAGCATTTTAATTTTGAATTTATTAACCTTTTAAAGGCTTATTTAAATTCAGGTTTTAATTACTTTTTTGCCTATTTCACCTTCTAATGCTTCTTCCCATTTTAATGACCAATACATTTAAGCTAAAGGTCTGTGCTAGTCTTAAAAATGGAATTTAGTGATAAACAGCCTAAATAATAAGCAAAATATTAAAAAATTACGGAGGATTTGTTTCTAAATTTAAGCTGAGATAAGAATATAGCTGATACAGAGTTTGTACTGTCCTTAAAAGTCTTACCCCTTAAGAGGGATCGATTTTTCGTCCTTAATTTTAAACATCTGAAATTTCTGTCTGTTTTTATGACTGCCATTTTGAGTGGGAATTAGCATTTTGGAGGAAGATTTTTGGCAATTCACTGATGTATATGGTTATCTTTTGAATGGGTTCATGGGCTATAATTTGTTTCTGTTTCTAATATACATGGGATACTCGAGTTTCTAAGTAAGAAGTGAAACATAAGCATTTCGAAATTCATTTTTCGTAATAAAGAGCTCTTAAACAATTTTCGCTTTTTTAAACATCATAACATTGATAAATTTCATTAAAATAATGGTAGTGTATTGGAATTATATTTAAAAAATAACATTAAAATAAAACATTTTTATTTTTTGCTGTCATGTTATAAAGTTTCATTTTAGCAACTTATTGTACAACATTTTGAATCTGAAAAATAAACAAGGTATAATGCTATAAAGCGTAATTTACGAAACAGCTCTTAGCAAAAGCAAAATTAGCTATGTAATTAATTAAACATGTCTTTTTTAAAATTTTTTCATAGTAAGCATTTTTCCCATGCAATTGTCTCAGAATATGCATCGGTTTTCTCTATAAAATTAATTTTACACTCCACCTCCCCTTTTTTTCTTCCCCCCCAAAAAAAATTCTGGCTTTCTGCTGTTACAGAATTGGTTGGAATAATTTTTCTGTAGTATTTTTGACATTGCAGCTTGAAAAATTTAGAAGGATTTGAAGGCAAGATTTATATACCCACGGTTCTAGAAGATTTGAGAAATAGCTGACAAAATGAAAAATGTCTCTATGGTATCAACGCTTAATGCATGTATTTTACTGAAAGTTTGTGATGAATTTCTTACTTTTTGGAGAACGTCTGGACGAACGATGAAGTCATAATATTTGAATGTTTTACTCCTAGTACTAGAATCTTTTTTCTTAACATGTTTATCTTCCCTTTATTTTCTCTACTTTGCACTAAACGCAAGCATGGAAAATATCAAAAATGCTTCTTATCTTATTACTTGGGCAGGCATTATAGAAAGGGATTTTGTTATTAATAAAGAAATTGAAAACTGACAATTTAAAAGATTCACCTTATATGCCTCAATGGATCATACATAGAGCTGGCATTAGGCATTTTCCCATCTGATGCAATCTCTGTGGATCCTAAATTCGACTGCATAGTGCTTTTCTAAATTCTGCTTCCAATGTCTGCTCTAAATTCTAAAAATTCTGCCATACCAGCTCTGTAACCTGCCTTTACCATACATATTTCATATTTCTTCTGAATTTCATATTACTAAAGAAATTAAATTAGCCACTTTTTCTATACATTCTAAATGCATTTAGTATTTTTTAGAAAAGCAGAAATGTTTAATTAAATCCAAAAATTGTAAAATGAAAAGAAAACATTCTAAAAAAAGAAACTGAATACATAAAGAAAATTATTCTTCAATGATATGTGTAGTTATTATTATGTAAATTACCCAATTGTTTATGATTTCAGCCTTTACTATAAATTTCTGTTTCTGTTTTCTCAGTTACTGAGCCAGATTAAATTAAAATTGTATAATCTTTAACCACTAGTCCACATTTTTAGTTTGAATTTGACTGTTCTTGTTTAATTCCGTCACCATGAGATGTAATTGACTTTGTTAACATAAGAACATG
The DNA here is from genome assembly GCF_044657685.1 of Stegodyphus dumicola. Taxonomy (NCBI): domain Eukaryota; kingdom Metazoa; phylum Arthropoda; class Arachnida; order Araneae; family Eresidae; genus Stegodyphus; species Stegodyphus dumicola. The sequence continues at coordinate 112,331,685 of NC_140770.1, read as the reverse complement.
CCTTTGTTTGTTCTTTCTTTTTAAATAAGAGGCTTTTTTAAACCTTTGTCTGATATTGTAGTTACTTTCAGACATAGCAATAATTTGCTTCATGTCTATCGGGGGTTTGAGACAATTTAACTTAAGATCAAGTAAACCCTCATAGGTACATTGTGGAGTGGTTGACAAGTTAACTCAGAAACTAGTGAGAGCATTGGTTTGCATATTGAGACAAATTTCTTAATTATTGTTAGAAAAGATGCTTAAAGAGAAGGAAATCAATATAAACTAGCCAAAATGTTTGAGAAGGCTTTAAATTAAAATGTCAGGTAAATATTTTGTTGAGTGTTGTTGTTACAAAACATAAATGTTTTGTAGCTTTTAGTGTGTAATTATTCTAATGTCATTTAAGAATCAGTGTCATAAATTACATATATTTTAAACTGTTAATTTTAATAGGGCTTTTTTAACAAATATTCTTTCAAATATGTCCAACCTATTATAAGTGTAAAATATTTAATGCTACTTGATAAACTGCATGAAGTTTATTTTATTCTCAAACTTATTAATAGTTGTGTTAATTAATTCATGTTTAGTAATAATGCATACTACTTAGGGATCTATTTTATTTTTAATATGGTATTACAAAAGTGAAATTCAGGCATAGAATAATATTTTTAATTGAATGTATTCAGTTCCCATTTGCTCATAGATCCTTAATTTTTTTCATTAATGGTCCTTAAAAGTACTTAATTTCCGTGTGCAAAAATGTGTACGAACCCTGTGATAATAAATGAACAAGTTTCCTTTTTTGCATAAAAAACTGCATAAAATATTACTTTATATCTGAAAGCAGTTCAACTGCTCTCTCTCTCTCTCTCTCTTCCCCCCCCCACCCTGATCTTGCATTTATTCCACACCTACTTCGACTTAATGCTATGAGGTAATGATCATAACTCATTTAACAAAAAACATAATGATAAAGTTTTAAAATTAATTCTGATAACTACCTGAATTCTTTTTATGAGGTACCAAAAACTGAAACAAATGGATCACAAATTTAATTTATGCAATTTTTCCCAAAGTTAGGCTTAGCAGCTTGAATTCTCCATAATCATTATTATTATATCATTATTGTAGAATTGTATTAATCTGAAGCACAAGATAATGCGAACAGCCTTTTCATATGTCATCGATGCATGTGGCCATTTGTTACCTTACCTAATTATGTTTATCAAAACAATAATTCATTCACAACTTTAGAGTTATGCTGATCTGAATGTATGGGACTCATTATCATAATTCATTTGCAATTACATATGTTGGTGTAGCGAAATATGTCATCAATAAAATGTAAACACAGAATATTGGCATTAGATGAAGAAGGTAAAATCCGTTAATTGTGTGAAAATGTCATGAAGATTGTTAAAGGATATTGTGTCGCCTCCCCCCCCCAAAAAAACTGACTATTTATTAATCAAAATAAGGGAGAAAGTATAATTTCTTTTTGCATTGAAACTTGGTAAAATGAAAACTCTTAAACAGGCAAATTATGTGATCAAGTTTAGAGAATAAGCATCAGCAAATCAAATCAAGGAAAACTGGGCCTATGTTTAGAATAATTAAACCTTTATCAAAAAAGTGCAGTAGTTTCTATGTATGTATTCAATATTATGTATTCTAATCTCAATATACAAAGTTGGTTGCGATAGTGCCAATCATTCTGGCAAAATTTTGAAGGGACAGTTGGCTGTTTATTTACTTAGATAATTGCATATCACTGTATTTAATTATATAATCAATAAATAAAAATTAATACAATACACGAAAAACTTACATAGATATGAGTTTGAAGGAAAAGCAAATTCATTAAAATTTGCACTAGTCATTTTGGAGGACTAACATTTCTGATAGAAAATAGCAGCAAGATAATCATTTTCTTTGTAAAATCAGTGCCAAATAATTTCATTTAAATATTAATTTAAGTGGTGTTGAAGGGTTCCATTGTGTTTTTAACTACACAATTTTGCACGAATCTTTCAATGTTTTGAGTATGTACACTTGTATCCACAAAATTATGATTGGCTTTAAAATATTTAAATCCTGCGAGTCATAATTCATTAGTTTTGTAAACCTTCGGAGAATCTGAAATGTTTGTAACTTAGAAATGAAGTTTCCGTGCTGCCTTGCTGAGAATTAATCAGGGCTTGCATAAAACCAAAGAGTAGATTTTATGAATGTCTTGTGATATCACATTTCACATTGTTTGACAACAGTTTTTTGGATAGACAAAATGGTTCATGGAAAAATATGTATGTACTGTTTAAGTCACATAGATTTTATAAAAGCGTGTAGCACAATACAGACACTCTCTGCATTACGAATGAGTTATATTCCAAAGGACCTTTCATATCATGAATTAGTTTGAAAAATATTACTAGTTTTGCTAAACATACCTCTAACAAGTTTGTGAAATAAGAGCTGTAGTTAGATCAGATCAAAAATATTTAGTTATTATCAAATAAACAATTAAAAATAGTAAAACAAATAAATAATGAATCTGAACCCTCTGACTGGTATGCGATTATGCTAAAAAAGTCCAAAATTCCCAGAACTGCCGTAAGAAAAAGTGCTTTTTTTTTCCCTCCTTTATTTTACTTTAATGTCGCTGGTGCTTTATACCTGGATTCATGTACTTTTAATCATAATTAATATTACTTAATTTCCTGACATATTTCAAGATGCACATATATTTTATATACTTTCTAAAAAAGAAAAGAAAAGAAAGAAGGGGGGAAAAAAAGATAAACTGAAATTTAAATTCTTTCTTAGGAAAATAAGTATCTAAACTTGTCTGAAGAGTTTTTGTGTCATTAAAAATTAGAAATACAAGGGCTCATTAACAAAGACTTGACCCTTGCTTTATACACTGGTGTGGAAAATTAAAGGAATAACTATGAGAAGGTGCTGTATGCAATTTTTATTAAATGATGTTTAATGAAAGGTGATTGGTTCATAACTCAAAGTCAACGTTATCATGTAGTCCAATAGGATTCACCTTCACTATATAGAAATATGGACATTTTTGTGTCCATCTTTGCAGAACATATGGAAGGGAGTACAATAGAGGGCTCCGTATTCTATTTTCATAGACTGTATGTAGTCTACATATTGCCAGTTTGAGAAATATATTATATACTGTGTTTAAAATCATGTAACGTGAAATTGTATGAGCACCTAGACCTTTGCAGACATTAATCATAAAGATTAATATCAATGATTAATTTTTATTGCTGCAGAGGTTAAAAATTATTAGATATTCTGGAAACATTGTCTCATTAGGATGGGAGTTTAAATGTATTCTGAAAGAGGCATATATAGAAAGTGTTGAATTGCATGCAAAGCTACACCTGAAGAACTCTATCCAATGTAATGGCATGCCTCCTCTGCATAGTAAAACAACTTCTTCATTGGTTTAATAAAATTAGTGGATAATTTGCCAAATATTATTTCAGAAGATGAAAGAATTTTTTGTCAAACCAAGACGACAGAAACTTTCATATAGTCACTTACCTTATACCTTGTGGAGTCAAAGAAAAAGGAAAAGAAATATACTAGTATTGACAAAACTGATTCCACCCCCTTCCATAGACCCATTGTTTAAACTGTATGGATGATATGGCAGAAAGTAAAACATCTTTGAACACTTATAGACTAAATGCTGTGAAGATTGAAATATTATTTATTCTCATTTAACAAAAATACATGTAATGCTTTTGTTTCATAAAATCCTTGTCAGGAAACTACTGGTTAAGATTTTAGAGATAATTTATTGAATGTCAAAACCAGCTTACCCAAATTCCTCATATTATATGAATGATTCTGTTCCTTCTAACAGTTCCTCTGTTAGTAAGTATACTTAAGGCCCAAACTTGAAGTTACTAATACTTGAAGTTAAGTGAAATCTCCTTGCGTACATCAAAATTTCTTGTTGATCATATTGAACTTTCAGTAGTTAGCAAACAAAAATATAAATATAGAAAATCACAGAATTTACCTTTCGCCCAAAGAAGCAAACTAGACTTTGCAGTTATTTTTTTTAAATGTTGACCAACCAAAAAGGTAAATAACTACCACATCTATTTTCAGATTTTAGAAATAAGGTAGTTCAATAAAATTTTACTGTGTCATAGATGGAATATGTCCTTGAGACAGTATTTGACAGAGTGTGAGGAATAGGATGCATGTTATTGAATGGAAGCAGGACTGATACTAGGGCAGATCTGTAAAAACCAGAAAGTTGCCAAAAGTGTCATATTGGGAATCTGGAAAGAGTTTAAAGACACTCTTGATGTGTGCAGATAACCAAGTAAATGTAAAAAAGCATGCCATAACTAACTGCCAGGATTTATTTTGTAGTAATTCTTAAAAGGAATAGATTGCTGATATAAGCTGAAATTACAAGGGAGTTTGCTGCAGGAACTTGACTGTCCAGATGTACTGTGAATGACAGGCTGCATAAGAAAGAGCTCTATGCAAGGAAACCTCATGATTTGTGTCTGTGAGCTTGGGTTGCATAATGTATTAAGTTGCAGCAGTGCAAAATCATTGTGATTGGAGTGCAACAGACTGGAACCAAGTTTTTTTAACTGATGAGTCCTCTTTAACGTATGCGATAAGCCTGACAACATCCATGAAAGGTAACAATACAAAATTGGTAGAATCATTGTATACATGAGCATCATTTTCAATGGCTAAATCGACCTATACATTTTATACGAATGCAACTGTTACTGCTGAAATTTACATAGATGAAATTCTTGATCCTCATGTCAAGTTGTTTAGAGGTTCAATCAGTAATAACTTCCTTTTAATGCATGATGATGTTTATCCACATCACACTGTACAAGTTACTGATTATCCTGAGAATGTAGGAATCTAACGGATGGAATGACCTACATATTCCACGAATTTAAAGCTGATAGGGCAGGTATAAACTACACTAGGTTGTAGACTTGTGTCGCTGTAGCTCTTGCCTAGTATTCTGCAGGAGCTTCAAGGTGGTAGGTGGTATTCAGTATGAATATACTTTCTTCTCACAGGAACTCCTGGATAATCTAATGCACGGCATGGAAAATTACTGTATAGCTTTGCATTTTAGTCAAGCGTGACTATGCACATTAGTTTTCCCTACTTCACTTTGTTTTTATCACATTTCTTATATTTTTATTAATTTTTCACAGAAACAGGCAATTCTACATTTTGAAAATATGCAAAGCATGACAAATTAAAGATCTTGTGAAGTTCCATGTTCTTAGCTTAGTTGCAAAATCATTCTAGCTACATGAGGCTTGATAAGTTTAGTTTTCAAAATTTAAATGCTAAATAGTTTAAATTATTTTTTATTTTGTTCATTATATGTATGTTAAGATATACTTATTTTCCATGATTTTGAAGACTAACTACAGCAATTCGAAAAAACATGTAAAATAATAAATTGCAAGAAGAATAACTTATTAAGACATAAAATGTTCTCTGTGAATAATGTGTATTTTTCTCATTTGCAGGTTGTTATGTTGAGTGATACAAATGATGTTGATATTGAAAAGGAGTTGCCAAAAGAAAATGTTGAACCTCTGAAGCTGCAATTAGAAAATGTCAAGAAAAAGCTTGATAAAGTTATTCAGAAATCCAATTGATGGCTGATAAATAATAAACTTTTTATTACTGCATTTTTGTATGCTCTTACTGTGAGGGTGTGTGCATATTTTTATTATATCTTTTAATGTATGAAAAAGTATGTATTCAAAAACTGTGTATAATTTTTTTCTGAATTATCTCTTGATTGTCTAAATAAAAATTCTTTATACAATTTCTAATTTTCATTTCATCTAAAAAAACAGACTCTCAAGCAAACATTGCTCTAGTAATATACTAAATCACTTTAAAATATGGTTTCTTAACTAAAGAATTTGGGCATTTATAAGAATTTTTCAAATGTTAAAAAGTATAAAAATTCTTTACTGACTGTAAAATAGCATTTGGGTTTTGAAAATCAAGTTAGCACTGCACTACGAAAAAAAAACTGTTTGGAGAATTAAGAAATTTAAGTTTTGCATTATTGATATCTTCATCATCTTATTATATACTATTGTATATTTCCCTAATGATAAAGAAGTAAGTTACCTTACATAGTTTGGAGCATTCTGGAATTTGTATGCACTAATCCCATTTCTGTATCCGTTTATGGGAGGTGCATTTGAAAATGTTTTTTAATAGTTTTCAGTACATCCATGGCAACATTATTTCATTAGTAATTCACAGAAACTGGCATCTACAGTGCATGCCATCATATTGTATAGAAGCTGTGCTACCATCTTCAGAAGCTGCTAAAATAAAAGTAAAGTGCTTGTGGTACAGGATATTTTATAGTGATTTTTCTGAACTTTAATTCATTTTTCAGTCTTGTGAATGAATTGAATGGAGATCTTTACAGTACAAGCAAATTCTGAATTACGATTTAGCAGACCAAGTAAGGATTGTGTTTATAAAAATGGCACTAACTTGCATTGTTAATGCTGAATTGCAAGAATGCCATTTGCAGACATTCTCACCTTTTACATATTACTTGTGTCAGTCAAAAATTTGTGCTGGATAAAGTATCTTTATTATATATCTTATTAATTTTGTGTATTTCTGTAGCCGTTTTATTCAAATACAAGGAAATTAGAAAACATAGAAATCCTTCTCTTCAGATAAAAATGAATCAAAAAGGGGAAAACATGCCTTTAGCAATCAAGATTTAGGTAGAAGTTAGCCTACAGTCAGTTTTCCTTTGAAAAATATTATACATAACTGCATGCACGAATGCTGCAATGGAATACTCTTACTAAATGTATTCTAAATAAAAAAGAATAACTGAAATTTTAGATTAATACAGAATACTCATAAAAGAATGCCAAAAGATACAAATTCTGTACTGATATGTTTTTAAACTCATGTAACAGTTCTCTGAAAGTCAAACATGCTTCAAATGAAAATAAAATTCTGCTCCCTAAAACTTAAAAATTTGCTTATAATAAGTTTGATTTAGTTTAGTTGATTAGGGCAAGGCACAGTAAAGCTATCTGTCTAAGAGGAGGGAGGACTTTCTCTAAGGGAAACTAGCTAGTATGCATGTTACACATGGGGAAAATGCTTATTCGCCTGCAATCGGAACCAGAGTTCAGCAATTTTAGTGCTCGGCCGCAAATACACCTGATAACAATAGGAATAAAATATGAAGTTTATAATGATTAAGTTAGATTATTTCTTCCTAATTTTTTTCACTTTTTTTTAATTCAATTCTGAGCATCACATGTAATATTATCTATATAAAACTGATTTGGACACCACATGACCTCTTTGTACAGCCTATTAAATTATACACATTTTTAATGCACTTCATTTAAGTTTATTTCCTTGAATTTCATTCAAAATATATTTCTCATTCAATCAGTTCAGTTCTTACTTTGCGGCAAGGCAAAAATAAAACATTTTCATTAAAAATTGTATAGAAGTCCCATAGACAAAACTATGGCTAATCTTTTTTGAGCTATGCAATATATGTACGTACATACAGACCTCAAGGAAAAAATCCCTTCTGAATCCATTTTACAATAAGTTTGGGGGAAAACAAAAGTCCTATATTCTATCGATTCCCATATAGCATACTTAGTTGCTATGACATCTCAAAGTTAGTTTCTTCACATTACATTTTCTACCACGGTACAACGTCACAGACATGTCACATTGTGATGTGGATGTCGCACAGGTGTCACATACACATCACAGCAAATGTTTAATGAAATAAGAAATTTCTCAGTCCTCCCCCACCCCGACCTTTCTTGATCTTGCTCATGTAATTCTTTAATGGAAGGTATTTGCCTTGCCTTTCAGATTAATTTTTATGCGTTTCGTTAAACCTTTCTAGATAAGTTATTTCTATATGCTAATAACTTGTTAAGCATAATTTCTGTTTAACATAGAAAATGCTGTGGTTCGCAAAACAAATATATTTATTACTGAGATATGCAGAGTTACATGCAAAGAAATACAAGCAAGCAGAGATAAGCGGTTACAGAGGTCATATATATAACTTTATAACAGATCATGGTTCAACAAATCATATGCAAGACACATAAAACAACCAATCAAAAATAACATACAGAATGGGATTAAGTTTCAGAATAATTCGCACCTGACTGAAAGTGAATGTATGTATCGGACGTGACAGAAAGCTATACTTCCTTTTTAACCAGTAAGAATGCGATTAGAAATATCTCAACAACTTAGAAATTGTTGAACTATATTCTGTGGTAAATGAATTCACATTATCACACACCATTATGTATCTAGTGTTATCAAGAGAGATGGACCAAAGAGTTTGTTGTCTGCATAGCATTTTTGTCTTTAAGAATTTTCGACCAATTTTTTTAGTTCTTTTCCTTCTGTTCGCTGTTGATGTCATCACTGCTAAATTTTCCAGTGAGCACTGTTTATTAAATGCTATGAACAAAAAGAAATAATAAACTGACAGTTAATTAACTTTCATTTGTATTACAAAGAATGTGGAAGCAATTTAATCTCATTTTTATCTCACTGGTTTTAATTCCAAATTTTAATTTGGGGAGTCTGTTTTATTTGGTAGATATAATTCAATTTTTGTTGCTTTTAAGGTTAAAAGATAATGTGAAAAAGGAATTTATTTTATGCATTTTATTGCAGTACTTTCATCGTATTCTGCTAATTTTTTGAAATTATTCATAAAATAATTATTAATTACAAATAATGCCATACTTCCATAACCACTTTCTAATTATATAAAATAAGTTTTTTAATTATTATAAATTTACAAATGGTGTATTACTTTAAAACACTGAACTTTTCTACATGTTTCCTTTATGTAAATTTCTGAGATTACTTTTTAAATTTATTATATTAGATCTTTTCTTTCCACGAATTGGGTTACACTTTTACATAGAAATTATTTAAGTATTTAGTATATTTAAATTGTTTTGTTAAAGTAACCCAATTTCCTTATTAAGAGATTTAGTTAGAGAAAAATATTTTCTAGTTTAAGTTATTTGAATATGGCAAAACACACAAGGGGTGCCTTTGTGGAGGACTTTCTAAAGAAAACTAGCTTATTTCACTTTACATATTGTTACAGTTTTTGTATTTAGTATTATTTGTGAGAAATATGCAGGCTTTAATCTATCAATAGGTACTGTAACATCTTTGTGTTTGATTTTTACAGTAAAATATTTTTCCTTTTTGTCAACCACTTAAGAAGGACCATCATAAGGTGGTTCTAATTACTTTTTAACTCTACCTTTGCGAATTTGCAACTTTACCTTTGCTTGTTGTTTTGAAGTCTTTAGGGATGAATATATTTTGGACATATTTATCGAATACTGTTCTTGGTCCAATTCGTTGCATAGTTTTTTTTTAGCTGCTTGACAAAAATATCAGGTGGTGTAGGAGTTGTGTTGTCTTGGAAAAATTCTCTGGGTAATCGTATACTTTGTCCGTAAACTATTTGAGCAATGGTGTATGGAGTCTTCTTGCATAGCTGTGCATAGGCCAAGAAAAACAGTTGGAAGCGTCTCACTTCAGGCCAGGCTATTGTGAGCCATAAGTGTGGTCTTGAGAGATCTGTGGAGGTGCTCTACCTTCCTATTTGCTTGGCAATGGTAAGCTGTTGTATGTTGCAATTTTATTCCACACATTTTTGATAGGTTGTTGAACTGTGCTCTACGATCTGTGATTAGGCGACATGGCGTACCAATTTTTGAAATCCAGTTAGAATAGAATGCTTTGATAACTGTGTCTGCTGAAATGTTGTTAAGCGGAATCACTTCCATCCAGTTAGAGTACCGGTCAGTGCAAATGAGACAGTAAATATTCTCATTTAATGATGGCCTGGGTCCAATGAAATCAGTATGCACGTCACAAAATCTTTCTGAAGGCAGTTGAAAATCACCGAAACTTGATTTTGTGTGCCGATTAATTTTACTTTTTTGGCAAACTATGCAAGATCAAGTCCAAAGCTTCACATCTTTACGGATACTTGGCCAAATAAATTTAGGCGATAAGAGCTTTACAGATGACTTGATGCCGGGATGGGCTGCGTTATTCGTTGAAGTTTCACACAACAAAAACTTCCCAGGAGGTAGCGGATACTGCTTGAAGTTCAGGGAAATTGCTGATGTCTTCAAATTTTGCAATTCTTTATCCATAATTTGTCCATCTGCAATTTTATCATAGTCGATCGAAGAAATTTCTTCAGTTCTAGATACAGTATCTGCAGCGATTTCGATCTTCTATGTGCTATATATCAGTTGAAAATTGAGAAATGTGTATTGTAAATGTCTAAGTTGACGAGGTGATGCTTTATCTAGCTTTTGTTTAAATGCAAAGATTATGGGTTTATGCTCTGAATACTGTAAATATTCTTCCTTACAATAAAAATTTGAGGTGTTTGATGGAGAGGTAAATTCCTAGTAATTCTCTATCGTAAGTACTGTATTGCTTCTGTGCTTCTAGTTTTTTGGAATAAAATGCAATAGGTTTCCATCCCTTATCTTCAAGTTGTCGAAGTACTGCTCCAATCGCCGAGTCTGAAGCATCTGTATATAATGATAGAGGCAGTTCATGATTCGGAAATGATAAGAGTGTTGTATTCACTAAATCATTTTTGCGTCACTGAAATTGTTCCTTAGCTTCATCTGTCCACTGAATCCAGTATTTATAAATCTTTGAAACGTTACTGGTACATTTCTCAAACCAAAACTCATTACATTATATTCATATAATCCAAAAGGATTAACAATAGCAGTTTTACATCTGTCTTCTTTGGCAAAAGGCACTTGGTAGTAGACTAAATAAATCTCTTTTGAAATAAATGTTTGTATCTTTTAAAATATGATGGAAATCCTTAATCCTAGAAATATGATATCAGTCAGGAACTGTTTTATCGTTTAGCTGTCTAGAATCTCGACGTGGGCGAAGAGTACCATCTTTTTTTTAGCACCACATGAAGAGGACTTGTCTATTGAGACCTTGAGGGTCTTATTATCTTATTGTCCACCATTAACTGGAACTCTTGCAAACTTACTAATTTTGCAAGCTTTTGCTGATTCAACTGTCTTGCTTAAGAATGCGCATGTTGACCATGTGTAATAATATGACTTCTGGCAATGAGAGATTATGAGACTGACGCTCTGCCTACTGCGCTACCGAGGCTTTGTTATAATGTTGAACATTATGTTTTAAACCTGATAAGAACAAATTTGTCTGGATAATAAGTCTGAGTATTGTTTTAGAAGAGCATGAAATTTTGTCGAATGAGCTACTGTAACGATATCACTATTTGCACTGATGAAAGCAACTTCACCAATTACCTATAGTTGAGTTATTCCATCAATCACTTTCTTGCAATGCAAATTAATTATTAATTTAAATTTGTTAAGGATATCAGCTCCTAAAATACCTTTATTAATGGAAATTGGAATTCATGCCCAAGTCCCAAATCAAGTGTTAAAATTTTTATACCATATGTTTCGATTTCGGTACCATTCGCTGCATACAACTTGAAATCCGCGGATTGTTTATCTTGAGTTGATGCGGGTAAAATGCTAACGTTACCATTGACAGTAATCTATCGACGGCACCATTTACAAAGTTTTGACACCTCACCCCAACAGCATACGAGGTCGCTGTGATATTGCAATCGTGTCACACTGTAACGATCTCAATGTCGCAGTAACGTTTGTAGGCATGACTTAATGTTCACTTTTTGTGACGTTGCATGGGGACGCTAATGTGAAGTCATATTGTGACATTGCTGTGACGTTGATGCGTAGTCACGCTGCGACGTAGTTGTGAAGTTACACCGTGATATTGTTGTGAAGTCACATTGGGACATTCATCCAAACGACGCATTGCCACTTTAATATAGCGTCACAGAGTGGCATAATTGTAACATAATAAAGTGCCATGAATATAATGTCACTAAACTTGCAAATGCATGTCAATCAATACAGGATAACTTTCTAAATGATTTTATGATTCTTATGATCCTATAATCAAATAAATATGATCGTTTTTTAATATTATTGTTTGAAAATCACTGCCTGAAAATTTTCATTAAATTTTTTAAAAAATATTATCAGATCTTTTTTAATTTTACTTATTTATTTCAAAGCATCACGTACTATCAATCTTATTTAGTTTTACTTTATTTTTACGCAAAATTAAGTTCATAAATTTTGTGCTTAGAGTTTTTACCGTTTTACCAAAGTAAAGATGTTTGTACAAGAATTACGCGTGAAAAAAATGCGCGAAATGCAGTAAAAAGTGCTTTAATGAGATATATTAAATCCTATTTGGAAAAAACTGTGGCTTTCATAATCTCATCACCATACAACGTATCACATTTAATAATTAAAAAGAGATGAGATACAAACGCCATAGGTTTCAATGTTAAAGTAAACCAGATCGTCCCTACTCTTTCTTGTTCAGAAATCTGTTATGGAAATGTTATCTACCTTATGCCAAAAAATAAAGCATGTAACTTTCATTTATTTATGAAATTCAAAATTTTTTATTTGCTTAGTGTTTTCCCTAAAAATAATTTAATTTCTTATTTTTGAATTTAGTTTTATAAATTTGCTTTAATATATAATCTTTAACTCAAAGATATTGTGCTATTAAAAAAGGAAATTTTATGCCATAGAAACACAGGTACTTTGTTCCAAATCTGTGTTCATTTTTTTTTATATATATACTGAATTTTTATGCACTTGTAATTACTGAAATATATCCTTGTCCTAAGTCCTTTCATGAATGCATTTCTTTTTTGTTTGTTTGATTTTGTTGTTTTAAAAGATCTGCCATAGTTAAAGAAAGAAAATAAAGAAAGAATGCTTTACTTTCAGTTTTGAATAAATTTATTACTAATTACTGCAGCTTCAAGTTTCTCTAAACATAATTTTCGAAGTCAAAACTTGATAGTTATGTTGATTATTAGACTTGCATGAAAAAATTTATTGAAAAATTAGTATTTGATCTAAAATACCTTAAATTATTTGAATTATATTTTACTAAATCATGTATTTTGATATAACTAGATAGTTAAAAAAATTTAAATTGTAAATGTGCAGAAATGCTTATATAAAACCAAGAAATTGTTTATATTTTTGTTGCTTTTTCCCTTGTAAATTAATTATATATATATATATTACACTCTGGGCAGTCAGCACCCTGCTGAATTGTAGTAAACGAGACATCCAATCTACTAGACCATCAAAGATGCAGATTTGGATTTTCTATTTCATAGTTATTGAAATCATAATGGTATGTTTGTTTAAATTAGTACTGTTTATGAATGTGATAAAAATAAATTCTGATAAGCTAAGAAATGATTTATTTTCTATTAATTATGAACTGTAAATAATGTAACCAATTTTCTTCATAGTATTTACTAAATTTTTTTTTTAAAAAAAGGGAGGTAGTCTTATTTATACAATTATTGCAGAGATACCAAGAAATAAAACATTTCAGGAATTTCACTCAGTATATCTTGATGTGTAAAATCGTGTTGTTCAATGCCATATTACTTTTTCACAGAAAGTAATTTTATTGATCTAACATCTGCATAAATCAAACTTTTTTTAAGAATGATTACAGTTTCTAAGCTAACTTAAAATTTTCAGATTTAGAAAATGTATGTTTAATGTAGCATTATTTTTCCATGAAATAGAAAAGGTTTTCAAAATGTTCAGTTGTTAGAGAGAAATAATATAAATGAGATTGTCCTGATACAGTTTCAGCTGGAAATGAAACTGAATTTTCGGATAGCGAAGATTTCATTTAAGCTGATTAATGTAAATCCTCTGCATTTAAAAATTCTAATAAAACTGATTAATGTAAATCCTCTGCATTTAAGAATTCTAATAAAACTGATTAATGTAAATCCTCTGCATTTAAGAATTCTAATAAAACTGATTAATGTAAATCCTATGATTCATGTAGGTATTCTTCTGTTATCAGGACCAGATTCAGAAATGTGTGTTTATATGCATGCATTTTTAAATGTAGGTGCTCGTGTGTGCATGTGTATATTCTTTATGTATGTATGTGTATACTTATACACATATATGCATATACACATGCTTACATATCTACAGTGGAACCCCGAGATACGAGTTTAATTCGTTCCAGCATTCAACTGGTATAGCGAATTTCTCGTATCTAGAAACAAGCTTCCCCATTGAAAATAATGGAAATTCAGTTAACCCGTTCCACACCCCAAAAAATATCAACATTTTAATATCAAGTCAATTTTTCCTAATAAATAACACTGGTAAATAATATAACAATAGTTTAACTTTGTTACCAACATTTTAACTCCTTCTCATTAATCCACACCAACAACAGCTTCTCAACATCTAGGAGTACTTTTATGGTGCTTGAAAGCAACAATAATTCCTTTGGCTACATCAGGTTTCTTAATTTCTTCCTGCTTCTTCAGAATAGTATAGATTTTCGATGTTGAAAGGCCGCAAGTCTTCGCCAATTCCGTCACCATGCTTATGTTTATCTATGATGTCTTTCTTGATATCGACGGCCATGGCCTCCTTATTTTTCTTTGCAGCACTATCTGAGGCAACAATCTTCTTGCGAGGCATCTTGAAATAATTATTTTCACGTTAAATGTCAAAACAATTAACTTACAAGTGCACAAACACGTATATAAAAGAACACTGAGTGATCTGACGAGGGGATTCCCCGAGTTGAGCCAAGTAGGGAAATGGCGCCACCCGTACCAACAGCCTGGCTCATTGCTCGTTACTCGAATCAATGCTCGTATTTTGCTCATACTTACCTCGTATCTCGAGGTTTCATTGTACATTTCTGAATCCCGTCCTAATAACAGAGGAGTACCTTTGCCAGTATTGCAACAGAGCTAGAATGAATTATTGTGTTAAATATGTGGAAAATGCATGCTTAAAGTACTGTTATTTTCTAAAAATATTCTGTATGTCTATTTTTTACAAGGAGAAAAAATAGCTAAAAGCTGTTAATTTACTCGTATTTATTAGTCCAAAGGGGCTTTGTCCCTAAAGAACTATTGTTTTTGTTTTGCATTGGTTCACTATAAATATCTGTTTCACTTTTCAAACTGTTCCTACCAAATGTTAGAGTCCCTAGTGTGGGATTAATACTCTCCATCTTAGTGCCCTCTATAACCTATGTTAGGGTTAACCTGTATAACCTACAAGGATTGCCAGTTTAGGCGAGATATCTAGGTAGTCATCATAATACGTACCTTATTTTTTATTATTTTTAAATTAAATTAAAAGTAATAAACTAGTTTTCAAGAATGGAGTTAAACTAGGTTTGCATTCAACTCTGGTTTATTGTGTTAATGATGTTTTGCTGTAACAAATATGAATTTTTTGTTTAAGTATAATAATTTAAAATGTTTTTTCTAGAGAATGAAGTACTGCCACTAAGGTAAAGGTGCTAACTTGCAAGGTAATTTTCTATTCTACATTAACTCAATCTTTATGTCCTGTTACAGATATATTGGCAGAAATAATGAAAACCTGACATTCAAAAAGAAAAATAATAACGTTGAATGTAGTATATTAGATGGTTAACTGCGGTTTGGCAGCTCATTAATAATCTTACACATATTGAGTACGAATAACTTTGACAATTACCGGTATTTTCAATAGTATAAAATTAGGCAAGATAGCAGCTTTAGCTTAGCACCGATTTTAAATACAACTCTCTTACCAATATTGGTTTGACGAAGGTAAAATATAATTGAATTTAATAAGTTGGAAATACTGTCTGTCTTTCCATGAGTTAAAAAATAATTTCAAATAAAATTTCTTTTTTCAGTTTTTCATGTTATTTGTTTAATGTTATTGTAATCTGATTTATCATATTTAGTCACATATTCCATCCCTCTTTGCACTATAGTATATAATTCAAAGGACTTATCAGTTTCAGCAATATTTTTTTTTACCAGTATACATTTTTACCATAACTCTGTTTCTAAATCATATCCTGAAAAATTAAGGAGTAAAGTACACAAAGAAGGAAAATATGCAAGTAAATAATGGCATTTAGTGTTGTTTATGCGTCTAATATTTGTACTAGATTGTAAAAGTTATAAAATTCTATTAGCTTTTTTAAATTATTCTTTTTTAAATTGAGATGCTTCTTTGCACCCAAATGGTTAAAGCCCTAGTGTGACTTTGGTACTTTGATCTAACTTCTATTCCTAATAAATAATCCAGCTGCATACAGTTTACTCAATTTCTGCCATGTGTAAGGTAAACAATATTAGCTTTTTTTAAATATATCTTTTACAACTATTCCATCAGTTAGATTTCTTTCATATTTTGCCTTAATTGAGTCATCCTGCTAATTAAGAATTTATTAAAGTTAATATGTTAAGTTTTTGTGTGTATAATTCATTTTAAGTATGTGCAAGCAAATACATACATTAACAGTTACGTAGAATTATGTTTTGGGTATCAAATTCAGAAATTTTGGGGCTTTTTTTAGAAGATTTATTAATGATTTATACTATATTAATACTGGTAAAAAAATTCTGTGGCTTTTATATGAGAGTATATATTTTAAAATAGCTGCATGATATGGTAGAGGTAAAAAGCTTCATGTGGATCATAAATTAATATTATGTGGGAATTTTTCATTTATTTAATAAAGAAAATATTCAAGCCACAATTAAAATTTTTTCACTGGATTATTTGCATATAAAGTTTGCAGCAAATATTTCCTGCAACAGAAGTGACAATTTTTATTTTGCCAAGATAGGAAATTTAGTTAGTGAAAACAGTATCCCTATTTTGAGATGTTAAACAGGAAGGCAAATTTTTGAATTTAAATTGATTTTTGAAGGAAGACTTCATTTAGTCTTGCTATCATTCTATGTGGCTCTTAACTTTTTTATGGTATTTATAATTTTATTGTTATTCAGCTTTCTGTTTGCTTAGAATGCACATGAATGTATACTTGAAATATTTTATATTGCAAACTGAGATGCCATTGTTATCATCATTAAAGATTTTTGTTCTGATTTTGGAGGAATTTACTGATAATACTTTTGATTGTGTATTGGTTTCTGGTTTATTGAAATGTGTAAAATAGCCTGTTAATGCCATGTTAATGACATGTATATGTTTATGAAGTATTCTGTTATATGTATATAGTGTTGTGATTAGTTTTCTGCTTACTCTTTATTTAAGAAAAAGTTATCTGTAAGAAAGCGAATATTCTTTACTATATGTAGGAGTAAAATTGAAAAGGCTAATGCAATATAATTAATACAAAATTAAGTTTTTTCTCATGTACTTAAATACAAACATAGCCATTAAAGACTTTAATAAATTATTAAGACTTTTAGCTTTTTTTTTACTCAACCTTGCAGTTCTAAACAAATCTTAAGTACTTTTACTTGAAATTATAGTCATTGTGTAAGGTATATAATTGAAGCTTACTGTGTGATAGTATGAAATTAAATTTTTAATTACTGAAATGTAAATTTTTAAATATGAAATACTCAGTGCATTTTATATGCATCTTTTAATACTTCAACTATATTTAAAAACTGAAAACATCTGAAGTGTGAAATTATTACAAATTTTTCTTTTTCTTGTTTAGGAGCTGTTCTCAAAACATTGGGTGACAAAGAATTCACTTTTACAAAAATTGAGCAGGATATTAAAGACAGCGAACTATAGAACAAATATGGCGAAGCTGCATGAAGTCTATGTTGAATTTTATTATTGAAAAAAATATGCTCTTCAGATTTAATGTTAGTTTTTATTGTTTAACAGTAATTGCAGTTTTCGAATACCTGTAAAATAAACCTAATTCTTAAATTAATTTCATGTGTAATTCTTTTGCAAGTATTACAGTTCATAATACTTCAAACAACTTGAAATTTTATACTTGTTAATTTATGTGGGATATGTTCATAATAATTTTATAATTTAAATAACTCATTGTCATCATATGAGCATAATCTAAAATGCACAGCATTTGACAACAAATTAATAAAAAATTAGCCAACTTCTAATTGCTTTCTTTTGTCCAGTTGCCTCTTTTTAAATCATTTAATACCATAAAGCTATTTGATGAAAAAAAATAATTGGTATGTCCACATCAACATGTACATTTATAATGATGTTATAGAAAAAGTCACGCGAGATAAATATTTAAAAACTTCAATATTCCTAAACAAATTAACTTTTTAAAATTTTATCTGGTATATAAGATAAAATAAAGAACATATTTAGGTAATTTTAAATTTGCATAATTTTATGAACTTATTTATGAAATTAACAGTTACATTGTAAAAGGGAACTTTTTAAAAATACCTCAAAAAAGCATTTCTTCTGTAGAGGTGAACTTTTAGTACTGATCTAATATATTTATAAGGTTTTAAACTGAGAAAGACAACAATAATAGATTACAATACATTGCAAGATTGACTGATAAATGTAAAATTTTTACATATCATAATTATGTGTGTAATTAAAACAGAAGTTACTCGATTAACTTGCATGCAAATTAATATTTTCTTTAACATGTTTGGGATAAACTGAATTTTAATAAATAAATATGTATATATTTGTGTATTATCTGAAGATATGAATGAAATATTTGTGACATTAAACATTCATCTTCAAGGAAAATAACAAAGTCAACTTGGTAAACTATTGGAAAAGGTAAGTTTTCTACAATTTCCTGGTCTATATTTAACAATTTTAAAATTTAGCACACTCATTCAAATAATCTAAACGTATGATGTTTTCTTTTGTGCTACATTCGTTTACTGAATTTGTTAATTAACTATATTGAACTTTAGATAGAAATTAACGTAGATATTCCCTGTATCTTACGGTACAAAAACTTATATATTTGATAATAATTGACTTAAATCTTCCCTATGTTTTCTTTGCATATACGAATGACTTTGGTAAAAATTTAGTCCGATGTCTTCTCCTCTTTACTGTGTATAAGTGCACATTTTTGGTAAAAAATTTGCATAAATCTCCAATTACCTATTTACTGCATTTTTCGTAAAATGTGCTTATTTTAATCTCTTATTTTTTATATAAATCTATGCAAAAATGTTCTGCATATTATGATTAAAAGATAAAATTAATTTAATATCAAATTTTTACATATCCACCTTTTAGGTATGTACAGCAATATGGAATATATATAACTGGAAAATTTACATGCAAAAAAAATTTATTTCTATTCAAAAATTACATAACACTAAAAGGCTGAAAATCACTTTTAATATTTCATTTCAAAGTGACTACAAAATATGCAATAAATTTTGTAAACCTGAGTTCTATGTTTTAAATCAGTTAATGCTATCGTTCATTTACATGGCATAAGAAAATGTCCTTCGGAAAAGCAAATAATTTATTTAAAGTGTTATTTAGTAATAATGAATTTAGTAAACAACTACTACAAACTACAAACTACAGTTGTTTACTAAATTTAAATTTATGAAATGAATTTAGTAAACAAAAATGCAAATGAACGATAGCATTAATTGATTTAAAACACAGAATTGATGTTTACGAAATTTATTGCATATTTTATAGTCGCTTTGAAATGAAATATTAAAAGTCATTTTCAGCCTTTAAGTGTTACATAATTTTTTAATAGAATTTTTTTTTTTTTTTTTTTTTTTTTTTTTTTTTTTTTCATTTACTAGTGCATTTAAATTTTCCAGTTATATATATTCCATATTGCTGTACATAACTAAGGCAGATATGTAAAGGCAGATATGTAAGAATTTGATATAAAAATTATTTTACCTTTTAATCATAGCATACAGAAAGTTTTTGCATAGGCTTATATAAAAAACATGAGATTAAAATAAGTACATTTTATGAAAAATGCAGTGAAAAGGTAATTGGAGATTTATGCAAATTTTTTACTAAAAAATGTGCATTTATACACAGTAAAGTGGAGAATACATCGGATTAAATTTTTACCAGTCATTCGCATATGCAAAGAAAACATAGGGAAGATTTAGGTCAATTACTATCAAATATATACGTTTTTGTACCGTAAATTACGGGAAATATATACATTAATTTCTATCAAATATATACGTTTTTGTACCGTAAAATACGGGGAATATCTACCTTAATTTTGACCTAATATATACGTTTATATACAGTAAAAAATCGGGGAAATTTACGTAAATTTTTACTAAATATATACGCATACGTGAAGCAAAAAAAATTGAGATTTACGTATATGCGATACATATACGTAAATTTTTACTAAAAATATACGTAAATCTCTGAAATTTACGTATATTATACGTAAAAGTTGCGAATGAACAGTAGTCTCTCGCGTAAATATACCTAAATTTTACGTAAAAGTTACGTATAGTATAACGTAAAAATATACGTAAATATTTAGTAATTGCCACAGGACACTTTTTATGATATTTTTACGTTCAACTTGAACGTTTTTTATACGAAAGGCCATTCGTAAATTGCACGTATTTTTCTCGTGCAATTTACGAATGCATGCTGCCTGGGGCTTATATAACTAATCTGTTTATGTTTATTACAAATATGCATGAAGCATAGTGTACAGAAAATGCTGAACGTAGTATATATGATGCAAAAGTGATCATATAGTCATTTTCTAAGCGTATTATATTGCAAATACTTGTGAGTATTACCTGTCCAGAAGGTACACAATTTTGCTTTCATTCTTTAGAATTTAATGTTTACAGACACTTCATGTTTTTCCAAAATTTCTGAATTTTATTAAAAATATGAGTTCTTATTCACAGCTTATTAAAAATTTAACTATATTTCTTAATTTAACACCTTTCCCCCACCCCTCTTTCAAAATAGAAATATTTTTTAAAAAAACTCTTTCACTTGCAATATTTATACCATATTTTTATAGCGATATTTCTTAATTTAATACCTTTTTCCTTCATTCTAAACAGAAATATTTTTTAAAGTTCTATTTGGCTTGGAATATTCTTTTAACTGTTTAGGTTTTAATACTATTTTCTGCTCTCCATTTCTCTCTTCCTTAATTACTTTTCATCCAGAAAAAGAGCAAAATTATTTTGTTAATTGGATGAAAGGAAAACGTTTTAGTACTACATTTATATCATATTTAGTTATTTCAATATTTTGTTATATAACAAAATGTTCCGATCAAGCAACATCCAAGACGTCTAATGATTGCTAAACAGGAAGAGGTACGAACACTTTTAAAGGATATGGAAGAAGGCGATGTCATCAAGCCTTCAGCAAGTCCATGGGCATCTCACATCGTCCTAGTCAGAAAGAAAGACAGCTCAACAAGATTTTGCGTCGACTATCGCCGGTTGAATGAGGTTACGAAGAAAGACAGTTACCCTCTTCCTAGAATTGATGACATTCTAGACACTCTTTCTGGAAGCAAGTGGTTCTCAACACTTGATTTAAAGAGTGAGTATTGTCAGGTAGAAATACAGCCTGAAGACCGAGAAAAGACGGCATTTACTACGGGACAAGGCTTTGGCAATTCAAGGTGATGCCGTTTGGACTGTGCAATGCGCCGACAACATTCGAACGCCTCATGGAGACTGTTTTGAACGGTCTTTCCTACGAAGCCTGCCTGATATACCTGGACGACATCATCATCGTCGGAAAGAGTTTTGAAGAACATTTAGAAAATCTTAGGAAGGTGCTTCAGAAATTGAAAGAAGCCAATCTGAAGCTGAGTCCCATTAAATGCAAATTGTTCCGAAAGTGACGTATCTCGGACATGTCATCTCTGCAGAAGGTGTGTGCACGGATCCTGAAAAGGTGTCAGCCGTTAAATCCTGGAAACGTCCCGAAAATGTCCATCAGCTGAGAAGCTTCCTAGGGCTTTGCACCTACTATAGGAGATTCGTGAAGGACTTTTCTTCCATCGCAAGACCCCCTTCACCAGCTGACAGAGACAAAAATTCTTGTGGACAAAAGAATGCGAGGATGCATTTAACAACTTAAAGGAGGCTTCTGATCTGAAACATCTGCTCTGATCCTCACGTATTCTCAGCTCGACAGACCAATTATTCTCGACACAGAACGCGAGCAATGAAAGTGTCTGTGCTGTTTTGTCCCAAGAAATAGACGGCCAAGTGTAGTGTGGAACGTGTATTGGCGTACTGGAGCAAGTGCCTGTCTAAACCGGAGAGTAATTACTGTGTCACCAGGAAAGAGTTGCTCACCATAGTCAAAGCTGTAGAACATTTCCATCATTATTTATACGGCAGAAAATTCCTCCTCCGCACGGACCATGCCTCATTGGCCTGGCTTTTCAATTTCAAGAATCCTGAGGGTCAAATAGGCAAGTGGATACAGGGACTCCAAGAATATGACATCACTATCCGTCATCGTAAGGGATCATCACACGGGAACGTCGACGCCCTGTCTAGGCGACCTTGCCCAGAAAGCTGCCGATATTGTTGCAGCGTGGAAGCGAAATACGAGCTGCTAACTCCGGTCGCAAGACAAATTACAACATCAACATCGGCTGATCGAGACCCGTGGAGTGATGATGAAGTCAGGAAAGACCATCTGCAAGACCGCGACATTAAACCCATAATTGATTTAATGGAGTCATAAAACAGAAAACCTACCTGACAGGACATTTCTATCTGTAGTCCTACAACAAAGCAATATTGGGCACTCTGGGATTCACTTCACATTCGAAACGGCGTCTTATACCGGAAATTTGAATCGGATGATGGGAAGACATTCCGATGGCAGCTGATACTTCCAAGATCCTGCATTCCTGATGTCCTTAAAGAACTACATAACACTCCTACGGGAGGTCACTTTGGAATAATGAAGACCTTACGGAGAGTTCGTGAGCGCTTTTACTGGAATAATGCAAAGGATGACGTGCAAAAGTGGTGCCGATCTTGCGATACCTGTGCAGGTAGAAAAGGACCGAGAAAACGCAGCCGAGGCAAGCTGCAACGTTACAACGTAGGTGCGCCTTTTGAACGTATCGCTTTTGACATCTTAGGACGTCTGCCACGAACTAATGATGGCAACAAATACATACTCGTCGTCATTGATTACTTCACCAAGTGGCCTGAAGCGTATTCTATTCCTGATCATGAGGCTTTCACAGTAGTTGAGGTGATGATACAACACTGGATATCCAGGTTCGGAGTGCCCCCTCAGTTACATTCCGATCAGGGAAGGAATTTTACGTTGGCAGTAATCCAAGAACTCTGCAAACTACTCGGCATTGACAAAACCCAAACGACGCCATTACATCCCCAGTCGGACGGCATGGTAGAGAGGTTCAATCGAAACATCCTTAATAACCTCTCATTAGTGGTTTCCAGAAACCAAAAGGACTGGGATATGAAATTACCGCTGTTTCTACTGGCTTACCGCAGTGCTGTCCACGAGACTACCGGCTATTCCCCATCACAGATGCTCTTCGATCGTGACCTTCGTCTGCCTTGTGATCTTTTGTTTGGTAGCCTTCCGGGTGCTCCTTCATCGCCTGAGGAATATATTCAAGATCTCCAGGCCCGGTTTGAAGTGATGCACAACTTTGAACGAGAGCGAGTCAACTTAGCGACTGAGAAGATGAAGACCCGGTACGACACAAGAGCTACTGAACATCAATTCCACGAAGGAGACAAGGTGTGGTTGTGGAATCCGACTCGACGGAAAGGACTTTGTCCGAAATTACAGTCATCTTAGGATGGCCCGTACACAGTCCTAAACAGGCTGAATGACGTCGTGGTTCGGATTCGTAAGTCTTCGAACTCTAAACCTAAAGTCGTTCATTACGACAGGTTAGCTAATTACTATGGCCATAGTACGTAATGTAAATAATTGTAAATAGTGTTTAAGACCATGGTCCTTTTTGTTTCTAAATGTGTATTTGGTATTTCATTTGATTTGTATTTAGTATTTGATTTATATTTTGTATTTGATTTGTATTTGATAGCATTTGATTTATATTTGATAGCATTTGATTTGTTTTATTTATTGCATTTAGTGTTCATGTAATGTTTATGCCTCAGTTATAAGTTTGACTTCCTGTACAAGGATTGTACTGCCCGGGGACGTGCAGTCCTTGGGAAGGGGGCAGTGTTACGAATTTGGTATTTAAAAAGCTAATGTTAGTTCAATTATAAATTAAATGGTTTTATTTCCCGCGCAGTGCAGCGCCTGACGAATATTAAAAGAAAGCTAAGCCCGAAAATTGAAAATACAAGAGTGCGTGCATTTAACATTTAGTAAATATCTCTTTTTGATTTCGAGAAAGTACTAGAAAATTCTCGCGCGCGATTTTAAAATCTTATAAAAGAAGGAAAACCTCTCAGTTCGTAGTAGTTACTTAGTTTGTTGTTGTTTAGAAAACTGCTCTTGTTGATTGTAGCGAATTCGCGGATTAGCTTTCTTCAGCTGTTTTAAGTTCTATTGAACGTTTGAATAGTTAAAAGATAACTACTGTGAGATATTGTAATACTGCACGATAATTTGAGGAAATTTAAGCATATTTGTTGTGAAAATAATAAATTTTTGTTCATTTTACATCGGACTTGTGCATTCATTTCGTAACGAACCCGTACGCACGCAACAATATTTAGTTATATTAGTTATACAAAACGGGCATTATCTTTCACCATTATTTCTCTATTGACAAATTACAATTTTATGAGATTTTTAAGGTATAAATTTAAAATAACTCTTAACCTCCACAGCTTTAATATATTTAAATAATTGTATTAAGGTAAAAATATCGTATAAATTGTTTTATTTGATGATTAATGTGAATCACTTGTTTTAAATATTTCTGCATTTCCTAAACGCATTTTTCTGTTCTCTTAACAATTGGAGATTAAATTCAATACAGTTTTACACAATTTAAAATGCAAAAGCATTACAAATTTGCATGAATTAATAATTCCAGTCCATAAAGCAATTATTGTTACCAAAGCTGAATTACGGAAAATCTGTATTACTCAATTTCAATTCTGAGAATATACACTATACTATAACTTTCCCAGAAATACTTAAATACTATTAGTAGCCCACATAGTAAACTTTAAAAAACTCAGCTGTTTATGTGCAACTTCACAAGTTCCTTTATTTAATTACCACATATGGGGAATAAACACTTATTGCATATTGACTTGAATGATAGCAGTAATAATTAATGTATAATAAATGAAGAGAAATTTTAAAATTATTATTAAGAATGGAGCGATTATCGCCAATACAAATACTACTAGAGATGCATGAACTTCACAGAAGCGCGAAAAAAATCAATGATGATTCTTTGGTAGGTATGAATTTCTGCAAATATAGAATGAAATCAGAACCGTGTTTTAACTTGGGCATTTGAAAGTATTTTAATATGATCTTACAGAACAAAAATAAGGATTCAGAAAATATGTTTTCATGTAAAATGAGGTAACATGAGATATACGCATTCTTCATATTTTTCTAATTCAATATAAACATGATTCAGTTTTTTTTTATTTAATTCAAATAATGAAGATATTATATTTAAAATGCATACTTTCAAAAATTTATTAATTTAATCTAAATAAATAACACACAGAGAGTACAACACAGAGCCGTACCATTTTTGGGTGAATCAGGCACTTGCCAGTAATGGGGCACATGGTACTGCAAAAATAAGGAACTGGAAGGAAATAAAAATGTTTAGGAGAAGCAGTTATAAGATTAGTTTCAGGTATTAAAATATGATGATAAGGCTATGATACTGTACTTTCTTTAAATTACTTCATTTTTCTTTAAACGGAACTTTAAGGTTTTTCATTTGATTTCTTTATTGAAATCAGAAGTGATTTCAAACTGTTAAGATGCCAAAAAGGCATCAATATTTATTTTAGTAATGGTTTTATTGTTTTTTTACTAGACAGTTTCCTTAGTATATACTTTTAATTGAAGAGAAGTAGATTATTTGATTTCTTTTTACTATAAAAAAATAGTTTTTTTAGTTTACTTTTAGCACAATAAGTATGAAAACGTCTTTCATTTTAGAATCTACGCAATTAAAACTGAATTTTAGTTATTTACTTAAGTTCAAATTAGCTATATTTATGAAAATAAAAGTAATTCCATTACTTAATTTTGTAACAATAAATTTACAACCTTTGTTAAAATTTAAAAAAAAAGTATAAAACTCCGCCTCTTACATTAACTTGTTTTGTTTGTATAATGCAGTGCAATTATACGGAGTTTTCAGAGTCTTCGACTGACTCTCCAGGAATTGGTTTTATGAAATTTTTAAATTCCTTAGTGAAAGATTCCTTTCTTAATTTTTCGAAGCTTTTCGAATACGATTGCAGAAATTAGTATCTTTTCATTGTCTATTTCTGAAAGTGATACGTTAAAGCAAAACTAGATGCGATTACGTTAGATAATTAAATTAAACGTAATTAGAGGGTTATATATCATTTTTAAGTTTCTAATAACAAAATAAAATAGCTTGTTTGCAGAAGTGAAATATATTAATTTAAAATAAAATTATTATTGCAAATAAACTTTTTCGGTGAAGCTTAA
Source organism: Stegodyphus dumicola (assembly GCF_044657685.1). NCBI lineage: Eukaryota > Metazoa > Arthropoda > Arachnida > Araneae > Eresidae > Stegodyphus > Stegodyphus dumicola. Next base: position 112,305,022 of record NC_140770.1, on the reverse strand, counting down.
ATATACATTTCGATTTATAGTAATTTTCATTACATTTATAAAATTGTCTGCAATAGGTTAAATTTTCTTAAAATACAATTTGAAATTCGGTTTCTTTATAAAATGTACTTTTAGAGACAAATTAATATTAGTTTATACTCTTTTGTCACAGGTGAAATTTTACCTTCATATATAAGCAACGATGAAATGTAGTTTCCTTATTTTTATATTGTTATCGTTTATTTATTTAAAAAATTAATACCATAAATATATGCCCTTAATATCTCAAGTAAAAAATACTTTTGCACACTTTTTATATTTTTCTTAATATGAAAAGTGAATACGAGCTAGTTTTCCTGAGAAAATCCTCCACAAAGGCATCCCTTCCCTTAGGCAGGCAACCCTCGTGTGTTTTACCGTATTCAAATAATTTAACCTAAACTAGTAAATATTTTTCTTTAACTAAATCTCTTAATAAGGAAACTGGGTTACTTCAACAACACAACATAAATATATTGTACGTCAAAGTGTGACATAATTTGCGAAAAAAAATATCTTATATAATAAATTTTAAAAATAATCTCAGAAATTTACATGTAAGAAACATGTAGAAAAGTTCAGTGTTTTAAAGTAATACGCCATTTGTTAAGTTATAATAATTAAAAAACGTATTCTATATAACTAGAGCGTGGTTATGGAAGTATGGCATCATTTGTAATATGGCGCTATAATTATTAATGAAGCTATTAATAAATAACTAATATAATAAGTAAGCATTTTGTGAATAATTTCGAAAATTAGCAGAATACGATGATGATATTCCTTCCAGAATTACGAAAGGCATAAAAACCTTAACCGGAAGATAAAAACAACATAATACAATCATTTTTAAAGCAAAAAATGTTCAATTTACAAACATATAAGAGTAAAGAAACTAAGATCACTGAGCCGGGTAACAGAGTGGATATATATATATAAATATACTTATATACGTTTGGTGCGCCCGATTGCAACCAAAATACGAGGTGCACATCTACATGTTATAGCAGTCCTATATACAAAATTTCAACGGCTACTCGTTTTTGAGTTAAGCGATATACGTACGTAATTTGTGCATTTGATCACGATAAACTGTTCTTTTGTTAAAAATTGATTGCATAAACTTGCAAATTTCTAGGCGGTATAGCGATAAAAGTAAGTAAAATATTTACATAATTGAACATGTGGAAACACGTATCCAAAGTTTTATATACTTATATTTCTATAATTCAACTTAATTCAAGGCAAAATCTTTGAGCTTCATAAATGTGAAACACGCATAAAGTATGTCAATGAATGCTTTTAATAAAAAGGAAAGAAAAATGAAATACTATTTGCATCACGTACCAATCTCCTGAAATTAGCTAATTCAACAACTGCTATAACCAATAAAAAATATGTGCATTTCTGTTTTAGTGTATTACAACTTAATGCTGAAGTAATGAACATACTAAAATAAAATAACTTTCTTTCCTATCTCCTAAACATTTGTATAGGAAATGATTCTTTAATAAATTATGATAATACTGTGAATAAATCAGAAATATCACTTCTTGAAGGAAAAATTGGAAAATACTCCCAACAAGTTGCTAATAAAACCTAAACAAATCCTTGAAATACGCAGAAACATCAGTTTTAAAGGCTTTAATGTTATACACATGCATTTAGATTTCGAACTATTTTTAATAATTTTTTGTACATAGTAAATTATGGATATCATCTTTATTACTTTAAAACAAAAATTCAACAATAGCGAGGCATTTCATTATAAATTTAACATATCTTTACTGGAAAATACATGCACGGAACAGCTTAGAAACACGTACGGTTCACTGCCGTAATGCAATGTTTTAAGTTTACAAACACGGACGCCGCTTGTTAGGTAAGATTTCATTCCACAACAGGGAAGAAACTGCGAACCCTTCCTCCTTCTATTCTAACCTCCTTGGTCCAATATACAGTTGAATGACTGTTGCCAAAATGAATGACTGTTAAAAACTGTTTCCAAAATCACATTTCTAAGAGAATGAAACTATTCAAATTGATGCGATAAAATCGAAAAAATAAAATTAAAAAAGTTCTGATTCGAATTTTGAAAAAAATGGCTTCGAGGTGCACTGGCTCTTGTCTAGATGCACCTACCAAATTTCGTAGCTCTGTGTCTATTAGCTTACACGCTGACTCTTTCTTTTATTATACTCGTATGTAGAGATTAATTATTACTGATATCATAAATATCAATATACAATAAACAGTGTTTACCTGAAAATGTAAACCACTGACGATGTGTTCGGCAAACAGAACTAAAAATGGTCGCGAAAATCCTGACAAACAAACGCTATGCGGACAACACTCTTTCGTCAGTCTCTCTTGACAGCACTAGATACGGTTAGAATATGAATTCATTCACCTCACAATACACTGCAATGATTTCGAAGTACCACATCAATAAAAACACGCTATAAACTGTTAATATTTTTAATGAAAAAGAAATAACTAAAACTGCAAACTGTTAGCATAAAAGAATAATTTAGAAAGGTTTACTGAAACACACAGCAATGAATCGGGGGGTGCAAGGTCAGCGCGCAAGAATACCTCCTATTAAAGAAGAATTACGTGAGCAAGGTCAAGAAAGGTCAGGTTGCGGAAGACTGAGAATTTCTTGTGGTCACATTAAACGTTTGCCGTGGCGTGTATGTGATGTGCGACAGTCACATCCACATCACAATGTGACATTTCTGCGACGATGTTCCGTGGTCCCAATTGTAATGTAAAGAAAATGCAACACTGAGATGTCACTGCAATGTCATAGAAATTAGAAATTAAGTATGCTATAGGGGCATTAATGGAGTTACGTTATGTCCTCTTTACTGATGAGAGCCGTTTCAGTCTGACAACCGATTCTCGGCGCCAGTTCATATGGAGAGAGGCAAGGACGGGCTTTCATCCCACCAGCATCAGGGAAAGAGACCGTTAGTTGCAATGGTCCTGACATATTTGTATCGGGAGGCATAATGATATTGATGACGAATATAAAGAGCTCCACATTTACAACAGAGGTTCGCTTACCGAAGATCATTACTACGATGAATTTATCCTACACCATGTGCGTCATTTTCGGGATATCATTGGTCCCGTCTTTGTTTCTAAGGATGATAATGCACGGCCAGACAGCACTCATGCTGTTGAGGAGCTCTTCGAAAGTAAAGATATCCAGAAAATGGATAGGCCAGCGTGTTCCCCTGATTTTAAGTCCCATTGAATATGGGGCCCACCAGCGGCCGAGCGGTAAAGTCGCTGAACACTGGTATTTCGGTCCGAATCCCGTGAACGGGCTGGCTGCATGGATGTTTTCGTGGTTTTCCCCATGTGTAACGTGTATACGAGCCAGTTTCCCTTAGAAAGTCCTCCACGAAGGCATCCCTCCCCTTAGGCAGATAGCCCTAGTGTGCTTTGCCATAATTAAATACACCACACCCATTGGGTATGTGTGGAATGTTTTACAGATATCCCTGGTGGCACGATTTTACCCTCCAAGAGAACGCTAAACTGAAACTGATGCTCCTTGAAGAATGGGAACACTCATGCCACAAGAACTGTTAAATAATCTGGTGCTGCGTATCGACAAAAGGTGCAACGCAACCGTTGCAGTTAGAGGATGTCATATCCCTTACTCACCGGTTTGTTGTTCTTCCTCTTGGCTAAACAGTTTTTTATACCAACGCTATTCTGTCAATAAAGTCTTTACTAGTATTCGTTTCGTACTGTTGTTGTTGTTGTGGGCGCAGCCCCGACCCCCCTAGCCGATTCATATCAGCCATAAGACCACAAAGGGGAAGGCTAAGGCTCCTATATACCAGGCTGAATCATCAGGCATTCGCTATCCCAAGTGGGAGATTAAATGGCGGCTGTGTAGTTACGGTGCAACAATTTTTTGTGTTTTTTTTGTGTAAAATGGGCGGATGTGCAGCTATTAATTGTTCAAATCATTCACGGAAAGGTCATACATTGGTAAAATTTCCTAAAAATGAAGAAAGAAGAAAAATATGGGTAAATAATTGCCGAAGAGACAATTGGAAACCTGGTCCAAGCGCTGAAATTTGCTTAGTAAGTATAATGTTAATTACACCTTGATTTAGAGTTTATATCTTCTCTGATGTTTATAATGTGTAAGTAAAGTGAAATTCTTGTGTACAATAACCTAAGTATCTGCTAATTTCTGTAATAATAGCTATAATTAAATTAGTCTAGGGTTAATGTACCCGTCGCCAAACATCGCCAATGTGGATGTTTTGAATGTGGAAAAGAAATTTCTCTTCTAATATAAAGCGCAAATTTTGTTTTCCTGTGCTAATTGTGGAAATTATACTAATGTAACATGAAAATCATTAGCATATTGAAATTTATTAAAAAACAAATCATAATTTGGAAAGTCAAGATAAAATCTGAATGTTTGCTAAAGATATATGTAACATTATACTATAGTTGCAATATCGTTGGAATGATATATAATTTTTTTCTTTATTTTATAATCACTATTGTTAAAAAGTTAGATGAGTTTTTTATGCACGGTGCCCACTAATGTTTCTTGGTTAAAATAACTTCCAGAATTTTGACATTGGCATCTGAAGTCAATAGAATAAATTGAATAGTATGAGACAAAATATATATAATCTGACTTCAATAATTGCAAGTACCATATATTTATAATCACAGTATTATACAATTTGGCAATGGAGTAAAGATTTAGAAATGAATGCAGAACATTCAAATAAGCACAGAAAACTTGTGAAACTGCATGTGTATTTTTCAAAAATACGAGTAATTGTAGTGTTTTTAATGCATGTGTAGTGTTTAATGCATGCATAACAATCAAATAAATCTGCCTATAATGATGAATTTCAAAGGCCAAGCCAAAATCCTTTCATGAATTTGATACTTCTAAAGAATGTGATCTCGTCAAATTAAATCCTCATGACATTGATAAACAGTTATTACTGATATGTGTTACAAAGCAGATTTTTATACATGATAAATAATATTTTCTGAAGCGTTATTTTGTGTTGTCATCTCTAAATAAGAAATTGCCTACAAATTCAGAAAGCTACTGAACTACGTTCTAGAGTTTTTAATAACTTTAATTGGATATGTCTGTGGGGATGTAATTTAAAAAATTGTCGTTTAAACTGGCCTTGATGCTTTTTAAAATGCATGTTGGCACTGTGCTTCGAAATTAGGCCTATGTTTTGAATGATTAGAGAATTAAAAATTAAATATTTCAATTAAAGCAATAAACATTACTACAATTATAACAAGAATCATAGTCTACTCCAATTATAAATGTATTTATCGGCCTAGTATCTTAAAAGTTGGGTGAAGTGAACTCATATTTTCTTATCTATTGTAAGAGCACTATAGCAAGAAATATAAAGTTTTATTTTAGTTGTTTTTAATTTTATAGCAAAACACTACTTCATTTAATTTTTGGATAATGTTCTAAAGAACACTTTAAATTATAGGCAAAAAATAAATATTGGATAATTAAATTCTGCCCAAGCTTACAAGATGCTGCTGCTGATATGTTAGACATGGTTTGTTTATTGTTTCAGTTTTTTATAATACTGGGCCTAATTTAATTACCTGCATATTTATTTATTGCCTATACTTACTTACAGTTCATGCTTGCTGCCTTTGGCACAACCTCACTGTGTGAAACACTTTTCTCACATTTCTTTCGTGAGGTTTGTTTTTTGTACTTTTATTTATTTTGTATACTTTTTTTTATTACTTTATGTATTTACAGGATCATTTTGAGGAATCTCAATTTGAGTCACTATGCAAAGATAGTTAAAAACTAAGAAAAACTGCAGTACCAACACTCTTTAGCATTCCAAATCCACCACCATCTGTAACTGACAAGAGGATAAGAGAAGTAAGATGTCCTAAGCCAAATACTGAAGTGGTAAATTATTTAATATTCTCCAAAAAAATTGTTGAAAAAATCATTGTTATTACAAATATATTAATTCAGTCAACCATTGTTTAAAAAAATAATCACAGCATAACATGTTTACTATTTCTTTTTGAATTTAGGAAACTCTACCTGCTTCAAATGAAGAGTTGTTAAAAAAAATAGAATTCCTTGAGCAACAGCTTCAAGAAAAAGATGCAAAATTGACATCATTTTTGTCCGATGAGCAAGTAGGAACCCTTGCTGTGCAGTCAAAAAGGAACTGGTCAGAAAAGTCCATTATAAAAGGACTGAAGATGCGATTTGCTTTGAGCAAACATGGATATAATTACCTCAGAAGTACTGGATATCCAGCACCATCGTACAGTACCTTGAACAGGAGGATTAGGGACATAAAAATTAATTTCGGCATTTTAGAAAATTTGTTTTTTTTCCTCAAGACAAAAGTTCATTCATTGGATGCTCTTGATAGGAACTGCTGCCTTTTAGTTGACGAAATGGAAATAGCTTCATATCAAGATTTTGATACATCGTCTAAGTCATTCATTGGAAATGTTACGTTAGGAAGCTAAGCATTACACTATTGTAATGCTTAGAGGCCTTAAAACATCATGGAAACAGATTGTTGCCAATGAATTAACAGGGCCTTCAACATCAGGTTCTGACATGAAAGATCTAATTCATAGAACTGTAGTAGCAGCTACAGAAATAGGTTTAACTGTAAGAGCCTCTGTTTCAGATATGGGAAGCAATAACAGAGCAATGTGGTCGTCATTGGATGTGTCTGTCTCTAGGAGAGATAGGAAGACAAATTACAACATTGGAGGACCTGATGTTTTCATTCACAGTATTGCAGATGTACCACATCTCATTAAAAATATGAGAAATACATTTCTTTCAAGTATTATAATATTACCAGAGGAATTTCGCCACCAGCATGCCTTGCCATCGAGGATAGTATCTTCAGTGTATGTGAAACGACTCTGGTCAAGTGAGATAGAAGCAGATGCTGCCCTGAGATCTCTACATCACTTGAACAGAGTTCATCTCTTCCCAACACACTTTTCCTCGATAAATGGGGCATCTGCTGTGCAATTGTTTTCTGTAAAAACAGCTGCTGCTATTGAAAAAGCAGGTATTTTACACCAAGTTGCAAAAGAAGCATTAACTTCTGCATGGTGGCTGAGACTTGTAGCAGAATGGTTTACAATTATGACTACAAGGCATCCAAAAAAAGGCATCACTATCAAAAATCAAGATGAGAAATTTAATATTTTATTGAAATTCATCCATGTGACTGAAACTGTTCAGTTTGGGAAAGCATGGAAGCCATTTCAAACTGGCATTATTATGAGCACATTGAGTGTTGTGAAACTCTCAAAAGAATTATTTTCCGAGGGGTTTACATTTTTCTTACCAGGCAGGTTGACACAAGATGCGCTGGAAAATGCCTTTTCACAGATTAGACGAAAGTTGGGTGCAAAGCCTACTGCTTTGCAAGCCAAGAGAGCACTGAAATTAGTGTGCCTATCACAGTTCATTTCAGATATCAATAATCCAAATTATTGTTCTGAAAGTGACCACAGCCTCTTTGATGCTTCTGAATTAGAGGTTGCTATCAGAAAGGAGGTCTTGCATCCTATCTCCAATTCTGTAGTGCCATCTACCTCTTCTGCAGTGGCAGTGAAACGTCGCTTGCCCCCAGCTGTGGAAGAAAATGATATACATTACATCGCAGGAGCCATATATAATAAGTTGTTGAAAAAAAAAAGCATATGTGAAAATTGTAAAACAGCTATGACCATTTCAGAGAACATGCTGGAACCTGACATACCCGAACATCGCACAATTCTTACAAAACATAGCAATAAAGGTGGACTGAAGGTCATCTCTTCAGGAATGTATCAAATATGTAGGGAAGCTGAACGAGAATTTCAAAAATGTAAAGATGTACTCCTTCGTTTACAATCAGCCATCACAAAAGAATTAGTTGAAAGAATAATTGATAAATGTACGCATGTGGCCATGCCAGAATGCTGTAATCTTAAGAAAGTAATTATTGATAATTTTTTTATTACTAGATGGAAAGGCCTTACACAGCATCTTATCAACAAAAGAGCCCATAACGTTTCATATTCATCAGCATCGGCCAATAAGAAACAAAAAGTAAAATAATTTTAGAAGGTATGTATGTTTTATATTAAATAATTTATGTGTTTTATGTAATATGTATTACTTTTTCCTAGGCTACGAGTATATAAATTTCTGTGTTTGATGTTATATATGTTACTTTCTGCTAGGCTATGAGTATATTATTATGGTATTATTTTCTTGTTTCTAATATATAGAAATATAGCATATTTTCCAGTATAAAATTTCAGTTCAGTTTTACTTAAAAGTATGGGAAAGCAGATTTGTTTCATGCATGATCTTTATAATACTGGTATGAAATGAATGAATTTTAATCTGTAAACAATTTTTTGTTAATATTGAAATGTGTTTCCTTGGGTACATTTTTAGGCACTTGTGGATCATGTCAGACAACATGCAATAGAAAAAAGATGTCCGTGTGCATAAATTTTTCATTGTGTTACTTCATTTTATCTAAATTTCAAGGATAATTCTTTTCATTTTTATATGGCATGTTATTAGTATAAAGGCTAGTGAAAATAAATTGGTATGTGTATCTGTTTTTGAAGTGTAATGCTTAAATAAAAAGATGGTGTGTGTTTCTTCATTTAAATAAAATTTCAAAGATAGTATTTTTCAGAGTTGTACTGTTTGTTATTTCTCAATGTAAAGGGTAACAAGGGGAAAAAAACTGGTATGGTACATCTGTTTTTTAAGCATGATAATTTTATTTATTTCTTTAGTGATGCATATATATATAGAGAGAGAAGGTATTTGGTCCAACTGAAGTTATAATAAATCTAATTTTACTAGATCTCTCCCTCCCCTCAGGTGTAGAAAATTTTCAAATGCAGAAAGTTTATTTGCAGAATTAATTCATTTCTGATAAACTTATTATCATTAATTTTTTATATACCATGTTATTAAGTTACACGTATGACTACTGTGTAATAAACTTGTATTTAGGGCAAAAAATTAACTGTTTTGCAGCTGGTGACTAATATCATATGCTTCTAAGAATATTACTTTAACTTTTTTCATAACTTTTGTATTTCAGGAACATGAAACTGTTATTTTGATATACTTAAATAATAAAAGTGTGTACCTGAATCAATTAATGGATACAAATATTTTACAGTTATTTTTAGAAGATATTTGCCATATCGCTTCTAATAATTCATAAAGTATATTAAAATATAGGTAAATAATTTGGTGCAGAATTCAAATTTAGGGTTTGAAATATAGTGAATCATGAGACTAAATGATTTTTATTGTCATGATTTGCCTGGGCTTAAGAATGTACTTTTCGCCCGGTGGAAATTGTCATCAAACTGTCCTGAACAGGCTTTTTGTTGATAATAACTTCCAGGCTTATCAGTACCTCCTTTTGAGTGGAGGGTATACAAATATAGTACCCAATTTAAATTACATTGTGATTGTAATAATATTGTGGTATTAAATAAGTGATTATAATTACAATTTAGATAATTGCTTTGTAATTATATTACATTGTATCTGTGAACTCTTAATTTCATTACTTTATGCAATTATGTTGTAAGTGCATAATCTAATTGCAATAATATAATCTATTCACAATTACAAAATAATTATAAATGCAGTTACATCTTAAATAGAGGCCATTTTAATACTTTTAAATTTTTGCAAGATAACTTCCCATTAAGGTTCATTTGGAGGAAATTATGCAAATACTAAAAAAGAAGTTATGTTAAATTTACATATTTTGTACAGTAGTTTCTTGTTATAATGCTGTTCAATATATCTTCAATACTTTTGTAAATTTAACGACATTCTTTGCAATTACTGTGGGGCTTTAAAAAGAAGTTTCTTAGTTATGCTTTCTAATAAGAATGTGTTAAAAATTAAGTATTATGTATAATAACTAACAATTAAAAAAACTTGACTGCATGAAAATGCTGTTGCTGTGTAAAATAAAAAATAAGCTTTCTTTTATGCTTTGAAATGAATTACATGTGGTTAAGTCGTCCTTTTACAATTTAAGAATGTGGTTAACACACATTCTTAAATTGGACAGGTTTTATCTAAATTATTAGTATAAAATATATAAACTATGAATTATTTTGTAACATAACTCAAATTACAAAATTCATTCTATATACGTTCAAATTTATTATCTTTTATGGAATAACTGTTTTTTAATTTAGGTAAAAATTGGATTTTTAGAAGTATTACAAATACAATGCAACACAAAGGTGATCTGATTGGAGAGGAAGGACTTTTTATTACGGTTTCTAGTTCGTATTTATATTACATTTGGTGAAAGTCATCCAAAACACAGAATGCTGTACTTTCTTCTTCCATATATGTTATGAAATATTTCACACATTTAAAAGAAAGTGTTTCTTCAGAGTCTTGCACAATTATTTCCATATACCTCAGACTAAAATGACAACATATTCTTAAGTTATTTTTTTAGTATGAATTTACAGTGTTTTTATGGAAATTTTTGTTAAAATGTCATTAAGATAAATTTATTTGCACACTCTACGCTTTAACTATTTCCCCATTTGACACTATTGAAAGTTTTTATTCATATCTTATTTATTTTAGTCTGCTAACGAAACTGAAACATCTAAAGAATAAGTTATTTTGAATATGTTTACAAAATATACGCGAAATTTTTATTTAAGTGAAAACGTCTATATACTATTCGAGAATTAATTAATTATCCGAAAAGTTTATGTGCGCTGAATGCCGCGCGTCTATAAAATAAATCTTTAAAAAAAAAACAGCAGACATTCAGCCAGCGTGTGCGATAAACGCGCCAAAATTGGTAGCGCGTTCCCTCCCTCGCCAAGAGAGAAAAGTTGGTGATTCAGCCTGGTTTAGAGGAGCCTTAGGGAAGGCCCGTCTAACACAAAACGAGGCAGCCACCGAGCCAGCCGTGCCCCAAAAAGAAACACACAATTCTTAATTTAAAAATTCTTAATTTTTAAAGCCATAAAATATCAAATGCTCCCGCGAAACCAGGCCCGGGCCCCGAGCAACGAAAAAGGTAGAAAAATGAAACATAACAAACTAAAAAAAACTGGTTCAAATGGTTGCAAGCCTTTTAAAATCTCTTTTAAAACTCATAACATCCAATTTTAATTCTCCTAACTACCAATGCCCACAATACTTTTATTTTCATTTATCACAGCCATAACATCTTGTGAAAATTTCAATAATTTATCATATTTCATTTGTGTTATATCTAATCCTGTTATTCCATATTTTGCCCTCATCCCCCCCGGGTAAGAGTACATATCTCAACGAAATGTTCCGCATCTCCAATAAGATCACATTTGAGGCATCTATCGTTGCCCTGGACGTGGAATCGCTTTAAATATTGTGGAAATCTTCCATGACCTGTGATAAGTTGATTCACATCTATACCTGTATAGGTTTTCATTTTCCTATATATTTTAATATTTTTTAAATAAGACTTTCGTCTTGTTGAATTTTCACACATTTGATTCCATTGTTTATAATAGTAGTCTTTCATTTTTATAATCATTTTCCTTCTTGCCGGATTTATAATATTGTAATCTAAACCATCTCCCAGGGCAGCCTCTTTAGTCAGTGTATCCGCCCTCTCATTACCTAGGTGACCAATATGAGCTTTTATCCAATGTAATTTTATATAATGTCTCTCATTGGCCTTGCGATATAATGTATTTCTTCTATCAAATTATTTTTTGGCTCCGGGCTGGAGAGCGCCGTTAAGACAGAAAGTGCATCCGAATAAATATGTATATAATGTCTCTTTGTTAAATTTTTATCTACCCAGATCAACGATTCTGGTGCGTGGCGTCTTGTGATTCCTCTTTAGGCTCTAGATATAGGTGGACGTGGTGCTATACCGATTAACCTTTTGGTAAAAGGACAGTCCCCACGTCCTCCGTTGCTTATCGCTTATAGCAGCTACTTCAGCCTGGTATACAAAATTAGTATCATTCATTTTCAATTTTATAGAATCTATTTCTAAGCCATGAAAGTAAACAGTATAAGCTACACCGACGTCCCCCTCAAACCCAGAGCCATCTGTATAAATTTCTATTTCACCCATATTTGGTTCTTCATAATCAAAACCAACACCAAACACATTTCTCGGGTTAATATCAATAAAAATTGGATATTTAATATAATCTGTATAAATTTTAAAATCATCATATACATTAAAATCTTTTAGGCCATTGCTCACATAAAAATTTATCATAGTAATATTGATAAAAAATCGAGAGAGGGGGCACACCGGCTATAATGCATAGAACTTCCATCGAGATAGTTCGAAAGGCCCTTGTAATAGCTAGTAGCCAGCATCTCTGCAAAGAGTCCAATTTCGTTCTAAGTCTTATTAATTCCCTCGCCCGAAGACCCCATGCACCAATACCATACGTAATCTTGGGTAAAATAACGTTCATATATATTTCTTCCAATATTTTACTTTTACTGATCAAAGTATTTGCTGTGAAGGTACTTATATAATATGTGAAAATTCTTTCAATATTTCTCTGTATTTCTTTAAAATGCGAAATAAAATTCATTTTTCTATCTAGTACTATTCCTAAATATTTAATTTCTTCTTTAAATTTTATATTTCTACCTTTGAATTTTAATCTAGGAGGTCTTATTTGCACACCTCCTCTTGGAAATAAAATCGCATTTGTCTTGTCTGGATTGAATTGTATTCTCTGTCTTTCACTCCAATTGACAAAAAGTTCCTCCACCAAAAAAAATCTTTTTTCTATCTTTTCTAATGATTGATCATAAACAATTACAAGAACATCATCAGCAAAGCAAATAATTTCGGTATTAGGTAAATCAACAAGTATATGATTAATCATGAGGCTCCAGAACAGGGGAGCACTGCACGAGCCCTGAGGACAACCTTTTTTAATTGTATATTCAAGTTGGAATTTCCCATTTTCTCCTTGAAAAACGATAACTCGGTTTCTCAAATAATCCTTAATCAAATAAAACATTTGGCTTGTAATTCCAGCATCTTTTAGTGTGGAGAGCAGTGACGACCATATGATGGAGTCAAACGCTCCCTGTACATCAAAAGAGATAAGTGCAACATGATATTGTGTTCTTTTTTCCCTCACCATTTGCATAGTGTGGTACAAAGCTATATCCGTGGATTTTCCCTTTCGAAAGCCATATTGTTTAGTACTAATAACCATCTTAAATTCCAACATATAATTTATCCGTTTAGTAATTAATTTATCTAATATCTTTCAACAAACATATTGGTCGATATTTATCTTCGGATTTTGGGATGAGTACAATCCTCCCGACTTTTCAACAGTCAGGGAAAACAGTTAACTGTAAACACTTATTGTATAAACTGATGAAGAACGAGGGATAAAATTCAAATAATTTTTTAACAATCACCGTATTAATATTATCCAAACCTGGGGCAGAACCCGCCCGCATAGAATTTACAACATTAAATATTTCTTCATAAGTAAAATCTTCCTCTACTATATTATCATCTTCCATATTAACATCCTCTTCCTCAACATTTATTTCATTAGACTCCAATTTCAATGTGTTCTTGATAATATCATCATGATAATCCTCAATTTTAGTAAATCGATCATTATTATCTTTATTCAATGTAATACAACGTCTAGTTTTATTAGTAGCAATTTTGTAAAACCTATCATAATATACTCTACTCTCAATAAATTTATTCTCTCTGTACTTCCTTTTTGTTTTCTTAATCAATTTCTTATATAAGGCCAATCTTCTTTTATATTCAATTTTTCGTTGTAATCGTACTTCAACTGTTATATTCCTTACTTGAAAGCTCTTCCTCAAAGCTCTCAGAACTCTCCTCTGTATATTCAATTTATCAGTCCACCAGGTAGTATTTTTTCCCAAATTTACATCCTTTTTAATCATTAAATATCTATCCATATTCTTTACAATTTTCTCTTCGATCTCCAAAACAATTTTATTTAGTTGTTTTTTTGTCACAACCACACTAATTGTTTTCTCCATTTCAATTATATTTCTACCACCTCTTTTAGTAAAATTTATAATTCTATTAATATCTCTTGAATATCTTTTCTTTGTATTCTGTACAACCTGAACACCATCAATCTCAACAAGTATAAATCTATGATCGCTCAGGGAATCAATATCCAAAACTGTAAAGTCTGTATCATTAATATCTATTCCTGGTGAACTTAATGCTAAGTCTGTCCAACCAACTCCCACCGAAGATGTGAATGTAGGGGCAAAATCTTTAATATTTAAAAGTTTTAAATTATTTTGTATTATAAAATCATATATTAAAACACCCCTTTGATCAAGTTCACCTGCCCCACCCCAAGTTAAAATTCTTTGAATTAAAATTTCCAATTAAAACATAGTCATGATTATATGAATTCAAAACAATCTCCAATTGACAAAGATGAACATCCAAATCTTCAGCAGGTGAAAAATATACAGATATCAAGGCCAATCGTAATTGATCAAGATAAATAGTCACTGCCACTATACAGTCCTGTTTCACATCCACGGTATAATCAATATCCTTATTAGCAATAATAATAACCGTCCTTCCATTCTCTATATTGATCGCTCTCCAGTCACTATTAATATTTACCAATTTTCCTTTAATACAGTAGGGCTCCTGCAGTGTTATAACCGGTATTGGCTCTTGTAATAGATTATGATTAGCAGAGAGCTGGCAAGCTGCGGCGGCACAATTATTCAAATTGATATTTAAAATCTTCATATTTACATTAAAATACAAAATCAATCTCTTTAAAAACATATATCTAAAACTATATACAAGATTAAAATCAAGTGTAAAAATATTTTTTTAAATCCAGTTAAAATAAGTATATATAAAATCAATCCCATTCAAAATATGTATATACAAGATCACAATTTTCGGTAAAATAGTATAACCAAAATCAAATATATATAATAAATAAAATCAATTTTCCAAATTTTTTTTAAAAAAACACAATCTCATTCAATGAATTTCTATATACAGTTAAACAATATCAGTTAAAACAATAATTAGATAAAACAAGGACCTTCTAAAATACTTACCGGAGGTGAGGGCAACTAAATCTTCAGATCTACTAAACAATTCACAAAAATTTTCGACTTTATATGGACAAAAGTATTTAAAATACAAAAATAAATATACAAATAAAAGTCCCCGCCGTAGTGCTCATTAAAAAAACAATCATATATCTAAATGATCCCTAAGATATTTAACATATTCTTTAAACACAGAGCATGTACGCGAAAAGGCATCATGTGCACAGTCATATTTGGTCCCAAAACGATCATTATGTTCCAAACAGTTACCACAATTTCTCTCCTCACTTTTACATTCTTTCTTTTCATGTGAAAGGGAGCAGCCAGCACATCTCAACTCAAATTTGCAAAATTTTCTTGTGCGGCCAAAACGCAAGCATTTGGAACATCTTCTAGGATTCAAGTATAGTTTAGCAACATACGATTTCCATCCCAGGGAAACACGTCCGTCCTCCAAAATGTAACCCTGGCATTCCGAGGAAACAGCAAAAACTCGATGTGTCACAGCCTTTTCAGATGCCGGAATTCTAAAAAGTGCTCTCGCACAATCACCCGTACAACTGCAATCTTCTTTTATTCTTTTTAATAGATCTTCATCTTCTACACAATCTCCAATGTTATACATAATTATCTTAGGTTTGATGTATTTATATTTTCTGGTTTTTACAACATTCTTAAGTTTATCCTCCTTAGAAATTGCACACTCAAGAATTGCCACCTCATATTTATCTTTTAACTTAACAACATCATCATCATTCCTCTTAGTAAAGGCATATACAACCCCAATGCCCAATTTACTAGGATCAAGTTGTTGAGTGATCTCCTCATAAACATCTTTCTGTTTATCTATTGCTCTCAACAAAAGTTCATTATCTCGATTTTTCTCTCTTCGTGTTTTCCTCTCTGGACTCTGATTATTCACCTCAACAACATTTTCATCAACCATGTTCTTATTTTAGTTATTAATATGAGCGTTGTCATCTTTGGAATCTAACCTATTCTTTATTTCTCTAATCTCATTCAGTATCTCACTAATACCATCTTCTCTTTGCCTAGTTTTATCTAAATTGAGTTCATTGGAGCAGAAACGCTCTACCCATCGAGCTATAAATGTCAATCCAGATGACAGATCATGAATTATATTTTTTGCTATGCGTTTCTCTTTCATCACATCAATTGTATCAAAAAGACCTTGGTATTACTGTCAATACCTCTGTTTTATCCATATCCTGATCTGTATCAATGATACTCTTATTAAAACTTTCCTTATTTTCCAAAGAAGACATATTTAAATTCGTTTAGTTTTACTAACGCACCACGGAAGGAGACAAATAAACCTAACACATACATTTACATAACACAATCAACTCTAAAATAAGTTAAAAATAAACAAATTCCAACAAAATTATTCAATTCCAATATCGCATTAAATTTCTAATATAAAATTCACAAATATCCTTAAATATTTTTAAATTACAATAAATTACACTATAAATTATTCAAAATTCCTCAAAACACAATATAAAATTAAAGTTCTGCAAGGAAATAAAGCAATTCTAATTATTCGACCAACGCTGTTACACCAAAAAATCATTAAATATATCCTAGTAATTAATAAAATACAAAACAACTTTTTCACTTGGCGAAAAGACTAAAGAGTACTGGTGCAAAACAAGAAAGTCAAAATGTAAACATTTGGCCGCTGTGCTAAGCCTAACTTCAAGTGATAGATCTAAAAGTATCCAAATCTTTAAAAATATCGTTCAAAAACGTGCATAAATTTACTTAAAGATAGATTGAAGCTCATATAATAAAGACACATCAAGAAATCCCAGTTCGTACGAGCTTAAAAGGCCAAAATAGCTTTCAAAAGTATTTACATATGCTAATAAGCCACGTCGAAAGCTTCAAAATTTAAACTTCCTCAATCTTCGTAAATATCCAGCATCCAATACAAAGTAATACCTTTTCTTAAACCGGAATGCCTAAGGAATCCTTTGAAAGTAGTTTCACAACACAAAATTAAATATGCACTAAGAAACAAGCATTTTAAAAATCACACACCAACTATCCAAGCGACATGACTAACAGGCCGGACAGCTAATTCTTCGTTTCGTACTGTATGCGTCCAATTCATTCTTTTTTTCGCTACAAGACTTTCCTCGTCTTATAAGGACTATATTGTACCTCTGCAGCATGAATTTTATGTCTGCCAGTAAAATTTTTGCGGAATTACGGCTAAAATCAGAAAAGTTAAGTTTCGCACACTAATGCACAAATAATAAATTCCACATTATACTGGGCTAAATTTAAGGAAACATTTATTATGTAAACTCAGTATTTCAAAATATAATTAAGGAAAGTCTTCCCAGCATTTGTATTTTGTAATTTTACTGAAAATATCCCTGCTAAAATATTCCATTGGTTTGGGTTTGTGCTTTTATGGCTATGCCTCGAGAGCTATCTGCCTAAGGGAAGGGATGCCCTTCGTGGAGTATTTTCTAAAGGAAACCATACATTACACATGGGGAAACCACGGAAACACCCATGTAGACAGCCCGTTCGCGGGATTCGAACCTTGGACCGAACTACCAGTGTTCAGTGACTTTACCGCTCGGCCGCTGATGGGCAAGTATTCTATAGAAACTAGTAAAACGTCTTATAAGTACCCATAGTATTCTATGGGTTTCTACTGACTTTTACTGTTTTCTATTGATCTCTACTGTTTTTCTTACTGGTATCAAAATTCCCCATAGACACCAGTAAAGCTTTCTACTGGTATCCATAGAATTCTAGAGAGTTCTGTTGATCTCTGTAGGTTTTTCTTACTGGTATCAATTGATACACATGCAAACACCATCAATGTCAACAGAACTTTCTACTGTTTTGTTTGGGATTTAATGTTTTCCATTTATTGGTATCAATAGAACTATTTTCATATGGTGGTGTAAATACAGGAAACGCTTAGCACGTATTGAATTTTACTTGCATAGTTTTTTCCATAGAAATTTACTTTTGTTAAATATGTTATTTAATAAACAAATACTTATTATTACGTATACATGAGTGTGATTACATTCATACTTATTCACAAAGATGGAATTTTTACAGTATAAAAGTTAATAATTAAGCTTTTTTGCATCGAGAACTATACTAGTCGACAAAATTAAGCAATGGAAAACATTTTCCCACATTCCTCCTTAAATACCAGACAAAGCCTACGTATTTGATTGCCATATAATATCACTGTGTCGCTGAGATGAGTTTATGTGTTCCTGTGTGCATCGCTACGCCAGCAGGAGATATAAAAATCCCATCCATCTACTCAGTTCATTCCGTTTTGCAACACAATATTGATTTTTATTATCTTTCTTGAATAATCTTGCTGTTTTTTTTTGGGTGAAATGAGTACACATCATCGCTTAGACAAAGGTACGAGATGGAGAATCGTGGGTAGGCTTGAGGCAGGGCAATCCCGAGCTGAGATTTCACAAGAACTACATGTAACACCAAGTGTCATTTCTAATTTGTGGAATCAGTTTAAAATCAGCGGGGCAGTGTCCAAAAGACAAGTACAAGATCGCCTGAGAGCCCCAGAGATTAACTAAAACCAGTATTTGGTACTTTCTGCCAAGCGCCAGAGGACGTCTACAGCACCCAACTGTCTTGTGACCTAGCTACTGCCACAGGAGCATCAGTTTCAGCTAAGAAAGTTGTTAGAAAACTCCATGAGACAAGACTGTATGGCACAAAGCCCGCTATTTGCATCCCACTTACTCCATTCCACAGAAGAGACGGTTTACAATGGTGCATACTACATCAACACTGGACAAAGGTTCAGTGGGCAAATGTTTCTCTTCATGAATGAGTCTATACTCAGTCTATTTAATAGTGCACGTTTCTAAATCAGATGATGGTAGTTCAGTGGTTTACTAATTTTTAACAATATTTTAATTCACTGTGTGTACAGAGCGTATTCTTAAGCCGCCGCCTTCAACATAATCAAACTTTATTCACTCACAACAATGCGAGCATCAGCACCCTCTAGCCTTTTTTCCTTTCAAATTATTCTACACTCCCCACCTGAACTCGGTGGAGAGTTCATCTTTCAATAATATATTCTAGAATATTCAATTAATATTTCGACAATCAATCCTAGAGAAATGGTTAAATATAATAAACATGCGTACATAATTATAAGCACATAAATTTCACAAAACATTAAATGATACCTATCAGCGTCAGGAGAATCAAACCTAAAAATACAAACATTAGTTAAGTTCCATATTATATAAAAATTATATAGGCCTTTTTAAGGTACCAGTAGGTGTTTTAATTATGCAAGATCTTATTTTACCATCTCTGCCTGGCATTAATTCCAAAATTTTACCTATTGTTCAAAGATTTCTGGGATGTTATTTTATTAGCAGGCAGAGATAGTAATCATCTACCAACCAGAAAATAAGAGGGCGTTAATGGAGAAGGTTCATCGGGATCGCTAAACACGTAGGTAATTTGTCTACAATTAATCATTGCCTCGATTTCAATGAGCACTGTTTCAAGCTCTTTCACAATAAGGGATGATCAACCAATAATTTTGCGTAAAGTGGATTTTATGGTTCGTACCATACGCTCCCAAAACCCTCCCCAATATGGACCTCTCTCAATAATAAATTTCCAATTTATGCCTCTAGCAGAAAAAAATTCTTTCACAGATAAGTCACTCAAACTTTTGAAAATATGTTTTAGTTCTTTGTCAGCTCTTTTAAAAGTCTTAGCATTATCGGAGTACATGGTGGTTCAGTGGTAGAATGCTTGCCTGCACGCGGGCGGGCCGGGTTCGATTCTCGGCCGCTGCACCATTTAATATTGCACGTTTCTAAATCAGATGATGGTGGTTCAGTAGTTTACTAATTTTAACAATATTTTAATTCACTATGTGTAAAGAGCGTATTCTTAGATCGTCGCCTTCAACATAAATAAACTTTATTCATTCACAACAATGCGAGCATTCGCGCCCTCTAGTCTTTTTTCCTTTCAAATTATTCTACAGTCTACAACCTCATTTTCGGTGATTACTGATATAGAGAGGACCTGGGACCCGATACCATCCCAGAAGCATCATGGAAAGGGGCCATTACGGTGGTGGAGGAGTGACGGTCTGGATAGGGATCATGCAAAATACCCAAATACCGCTCCACGTGTTTGACACTGGTTCTGTGAATGCCCAAAGGGAGAGGCAGGAGATCCCAGAGCCCTATGTGTGACTTTTTAGGGAAGATGTTGATCCTGAGTTCATTTTTATGGACAACAATGCACGACCACATAGGCCCACCTGGTTGATGATTATCTGGAAAGCAAGGATATTCATGGAATGGATTGGCCAGCCAAATCTCGTGGCTCTAGTCCCTAGTCCCATTGAACATGCTTCGGATGCTTCTGAGAGAACTATTGCAATACGCTAACAACTCCCCCCTGAGAACCATTCATGAGTTGGAAACTGCTCTGGTGGAGAAGTGGGTGTGATTTGCCACAGGCACTCCTGAACTCTCTTGTTAACAGCATAGCTACTGTTCTGTTTGCAAGAGACGACCACACACCATACTAACCACATTTCCACTGCCTTCTTTCAACTTCAAGTTTGAACAACATTACACTCTTGGCCGTTAATGATTGGCATTTTCATTGTTATTTTGTACATATTGTTTCATACAATAAGTTAGATCCCTATCTAATTTCATTTATTTCTATCCAGTATTTCTCCAGATATTTGGGAAAATGTGTTCCATCTCTTAATTTTGTCCACCAGTGCATATATTGTATGAATACCTGTTATGTTATAGATTTTATTTGTATAAAATCAGTATATAAAGTACGTGGAAGATTATTTACCACTAAAAAGTGAAATACAGGATCAGGTAATATATATTATATTACTATAAGGTATTTCAGTAATTCCTAAACTTTGAGCTGACAATCGGTGTTTGTTGAGAGACGTAAATTTTTTTAGGTTTGTTTGATTAAAGTATTATCATATTTTGTATATTGTTAAGTTTATTATACTTTTATATTAATGTTTATTTATGTTCTGAGAAATACAGGTAACATTTAGAGATGGTTATTGTATAGGAGTGGTCGTCATATTTGCCTATCATTATATTTCTTTATTGCATTATATTCTAGAATTCTCCCTTTCTTCCATACAGAGCATCCATGTATATGTGAGTCATAATAAGTTGCTTTATGTAGGCATTTTGCTATGAGTGGTAAGCTTTAAGAAGCTTTCAACTATGTTAAATTTGAACCCTTTGTTAAATTTCTAATTTGAAAGCCCCCCTATTCTTTTCGCTTTCTTGTTTATTTCATTATTTGACTTGTTATAGTCTTTCTCTTCCTGTAGATTTTTATTTAAATTTGTTTTAATTCATTGCAGGTAACTTAAAATTTAAGCAGATATTAGAAAATACTATCTGTTGGCAATAAATTTCTTGTTAGGTATAAAATTGCTAAACAGCAAGTTAATGCAATGAAATCTCATTGTTTAATTTTCCAATGAGAGATGTCAGTAAATAAATTATTACTAAATCAATTTAACATTTGTACTGAGGTCATTGAACCTTCATTTTGAAATCGCTCATTATACTGTGTAAATTTTTGGATATTTTGTAATTTTTTTTTAACTAAGAAAAAAAGTTAAATGCTTTCCTTTTTTCACAATAATTTATATTTGCTGTCTTTTTTATGCTTTCTTTTTTGCACAATAATTTATATTTGCTGTCTTTTTTTTCACTTTGCCTAAGATGAATCCAAGTTAAACCTTTCGCTTCCAGTGGTCTAACACTGAAATCACCTATTCAGAATTTTATAGAATTTAAGTTGGAGTTTTCTTGGGCAACCACATATTTTGGCAATTTGGCAAAATATATGGTTGCCCAAGAAATTTCAGAATTAACATATAAATTATCTATTTTTCTTCATGTGAACAATAAGTGTTTGCTTACCCTTTTCATAAATAGTGTAAGACAGCATCTTTTGGCATGTAGCAGAATTTCAAGATCAAAAGCAGCGTTTCATCAATATCGGCATTTTCTTGGTGTGACATGTAACCTCGCTTTTTGTGAAATTTGTGCAATAAAATTTCAATAGGGTTTGTGCAATGGCTGGTAAGTTATTTTCTCAACTTAGTGCCTTTGTATATTTTGACATTTTGTTGATGTGACAGCTAGAAATTCGTATATATCGTTCTTTATCACAAATGACAATCACTACTTATAAATGAAATATTTCTACAGCAAAATAAAAATAAAACAATAAATAAATAAATCTTTTTTTTGGGGGGATATGTGAAAACTTCAGCACATGTGTCGGAGATGTTTCCTTCTGTTTGAGATTCGTGAACAAGAAGCATCTTTGCAATGTGGTTAAGCTGAACCCCATTGCACAAAATGGCAATGCGCAGTTCGCAATGTTTGTCTCTGTTTAAAGGATAAGAACAGTTTTCTACAGTGTCATCAAAAATAAATCAAGGCGTACAGGTCTAGGGGTATTGTAATGTACGCATCATATTTTTAATATTAAAAAAACAATCAATAAAAATTTTGTTGTTTCTATTAATCATTACCAATATGTGAATTTGTTTTTGCGACTATCAAATAAACTTTTTTTACTGAGTATGAGTTAATGGGTTAATTGATGAAACTTTGAATTATATATTAAGTACACAGAAAATCCACTCAAAATTTCTCAGCTAGATAATCTAAATACCTAACATTTTGTAAGCCTTGCTGTGATGTAATTTTTTTCACAAAGTAATATCTCCAATAACAATGCAAAGTTAAATAATAAAAATGCACACTGGAATTTTTAACTCCTTAAAATTTCTTATTATATAAATGTTATTTTTTAGTTTTGCAACTAAAAGCAAAACAAATAACGAATTTTCAAAATAATTTTTTTTTTTTTCTGAATTAACATATAAATTATCTATTTTTCTTCATGTGAACAATAAGTTTTTGCTTACCCTTTTAAAAAAAACGCTGCCGCCTTGTAATTCGTTAGCACCCATTGCATTGCCATCATACACTTCACTTATCTAGGATTAATATCCGCATTTTTTTTAATGTTTATTGCTATTAGGAACTGTGTAAATGTATTTCGCACTCAATGGGTTACTCGATTTTCTGCAAAATTTTAATCTCACGTTACGAAGCATGCAGACCAACATCATAAACATAAGCGGTGTCGGATTCTTCGCAACCAATGATGGAAGCCTGCACCCACACTCAGTATCAAGCATGCAAAAAACTTTAAATGATATTTGTTAACACATCTTACTTAAAAAATACTTTTATGTAGTTTATAATTCTTTGACAGTTTTCATATTTATATACCAAAGTAAAATAACTTCTGTAAGCTGATAATTCTATTCCTACACTACTGCAGCTTTATAAAAGGAAAAAAACTCCCATTTAACCCTTATTATGTATATTTATACAAAGGTAACTAATAACAAAAATTCTTTTTATTTTTCTAATTTATGTCCCGTGATCCTTCTTTATAACTTCGTCAAAACATGTCGAATGGCACATTTTGCCCAGTCATCAAATTAGGTCATCCAAAAAGTTATGCGGCTTCTTGAAGATAATTACAAATGAAAGGTACTACAAAAGCATAAGAAACTTTCATTGAATCATATAAGTATTATTTTATTCAGTCACATTTTGCCATTTCTCAGGAAGACCGAAAATTCCATTTTTTAAAAGTTATCGACGAGCTGTTTGTCAGTCTCCAAAGAAGTGAACTCCAGGCCGTTTAGAGAATTTCAGAGTCTTCTGAAGAGATGAAAATCCGAGAGGGCAAGGTTTGATGAATATGTAAGGTGAGACAAAACATCCCAGATATACTCAAATAGTCTTTGTCTAACATTTATCAAAGTGTATGGCTCAACATTGTTACGATGGAAGACAACACCTTGAAGATTGGTCAGTTCTGGACGTTTTGCTTCGATTTCTCCTTTTAAAACTGCTATTTGGGAACAGTATTTTTCTGAATTTATTCTCTGGTTTGGCATCAGCAGTTCCTCTGTAGTCCCACCATATACAAAGCAATACTTTTTTCGGGATGCAGCCCCCCCTCTTGATGTTATTAAAAGAGACTCTTCTGGCTTACCTCTTGATTTTTCTTTTAATAACATTATTATACAGTATACATACAAAAGTAGGCATATACTGCTCTGTTATGCAGCACACGTACATCACAACAGCTTACATATCCAGTTTTCTTCAAATGACCATGTACTGTGTATTTATTTTGTCAGATAGTTTCAGAATTGTATAATTTGGATTTTCAGCTATTTGTTTCTCTTGATAGGTCATTGTTTACAAAGGGTGGTAGTCAGAGTAGGCATCACCTTCAAGACTCAAATTTGCAAGCTTTTCAACCCGCTTTCGAAATATGTCAACAAAAACAGTATTTTTTCCATACAAAACAAAAATTTTACAAGATGTTTGACTAGCACTTTTTTCCTTTTTTAAAATAAAAGAGCATAATATGACGAAAATGAATTTTTCATTTTTAGTATTGCATTGAAAGGAATAATAAAATGGCTCATTATTAATAATGAAATGGCTCATTATTTGAGCTATACAGTGATAAATGTCTATATTCTTTGCTTGTAGAAGTTTAAGCAGACTGATGAAGCTAACTACGGGAAACAAGTTGGAGCTCAAGCTTGCTGTTTCAAATATATCCAGTGCACTTTCCCAACTGAATCAGAGGTGAAAATAGTTTTCCTTAGGAAAATATAAGGAAAAAGAAAATAAACTATATAGTTAAAAAAAGAAATTTCAATTGTTAGCCATAAAAATATTTGCAATTAATTCACCCAAAAAGTAATGACCCCACTAGTGGTCGAGTGCTTTAAGATCTCAATATACTGGTAGTTCAACCGGGTTCGAATTCAGGCAAATGGGCTGGCTGCATGGTTTGTTTTGTTCATGTGCACAATGAATATAAACCAGTTTTCCAAAGAAATTTCTCCACAAAGCTATCCCTAGCCTCAGACTTGTGTGCTTTTGTTATATTCAAAAAACTTAACTTCGAAATAATACTAAAGTATGATTTATAATGAAGGTGTATTATCTCCGTTTGGTCAATGCTGAAAATGTTAATGCAGTGAGCGAATATGTGTACTGCTAAACTCAAGGACAAATTTACATGAGTGAAATTCTAAATACCCTTTGTTCAGCAGATGTATTTTGGTAGTCTGTGTCATTCGACTCTAACAAAGTTTCACTTATGTTGGATAATCAGGATATTACTGCATATAAAACTTTTACGTTTAGAATACAGTATTGTTATTAAAATATTGTCATCACAAATATGAGCAAGTAATTAGCCCCATAAGATGAGTTTTAGTTCAGTTCGTTTATTTGTAAAGGTCTTTCTTCATTTTTGTGCAGGTCTCATAGATTTACATTTTTGGCACATGAGTTAAACTTATCTGTATGTCATTATGAAATATTAGGAATGTTACATAAAAGCATCAACGAGGGGAAAATGGCAATCTAAATCATTGAGATCTAAATGTATAACATTAAAATTTTTTTATAAAAATTATAAATGAGGTATGTTTTAAATCACATGAACTCTTATTAATAAATTTCAATAGTCAGAAGTATTATTAGAATCATTTAACCACCCTCTTCTTTACAAATAGTTTCAAATAATTCCTTTTACAAATAATTAAGCCTGACACAAGATCTGTACCAAGTTGTTAGAAACATCTTCTGTTAACTAGATTTATGATGCAAGAGTTCATGAAAATTAAAATAACCATCATAACATCATTAACATTTAAAGCTAAATATTTAGGAAATCATTATTTGCAATTATTAAAAGTCATAAACAGTCAAGTCTGTTATAGGCCCAATACTTTTGTTCGTTATAATTGGAGTGCTTGGCTTAACAGGAACATATTTGAGAGTTTGGGGATTAAGGAACTGTCCGCTAAAATGCAATGTCTTTCCTGGCAGATGTGTCAGTCACCGAATCGATCTGAGGCACTGCACTAACAGAATGCATTCATTGTCTTGTGAGAATAGGCAAGTTTATTGCTAAGTTGAACTTTGAAAAAAAAATCATAGAAATTAATTTTGTGGTCCAATTGCTCTCATTTTTGACACAATAGAGGAACACTCAAGTAGTTATCACTATTAAGTTTAAAACTTTATCATTATTATTTTTCTTAAAAATTTTATAAAATCAATTCTAGAACAATAACATTTCTGACTTTGCTTAAATAAATACATGTGGGAAAAATAGCACAAAAGCATATTTTTCTACGATATTAATAAAAATAAAAATTTCTTTCATAAAAAAAAACCAGCATAGAAACAATAAAAAAGCAATATTCCAAAAAGTGAATTAGGCTTTCCAATCAGTCCCATCAAAAAAAAAAAAAAAAAAAAAAAAAAAACTTTCATTTGCTCTGGTGTCAAGTATGAAAATTTCCGTCTACTCTGAAGAAGGTAGGGCAACTCTAAGATGACTTAGTGCAAAACTAGTTGTTTCTTTCACAATTTATTTATAAGATCATTAAATAACAATAACAAAATCAATTCTTTGATAGCACTTCCATTACTAATATTTGATGCTCCTACAAAATCTTGAATTGTCCTAAAGCAAAATCTGCCTCCTGGGTTGCTGTTCGGAAAGCATGCATGCTATGATTTCTGTATCTGATTGTGCGTTGGTATTAGAATTACCATAACTATCAGCTATCACTTTCCAAATTTAGAAATATTATTATCATTACTGTTAGAAAATGACTCATTCATCATATGTTCTCTTAAATAATGTTTTTGTATACCCATTTGAAGTATAAAAAGTATTTCACTACATGAAAAATGAAATATTTATCTTAATCCAGACTCTTAAGAGAAATGAATAAAACATTTAAAACCATAGATCATCTACCCACATATCACCAGAAACAAAAACAAAAATAAACTAATGACTCGGGAATACATGCATGTGCTTATATCAGCTGACATAGTTAATAGCCAGCTCTGTTTATTTACATCACTCATCCCCACAATTAACCCTTTCATTCCAACACAAAGAACCAAATTTATCCAGTCTTAATAAATTCTATTATAAAATAAGGTGACCAATTTTTTTACCTATTTAAGGAAAAGTAAACAAAGAAAATTGAAATGACTGTTAGTATAATGAGCTAAATTCATGATATACTTATGCCTTTAAATATTTATAGGCAACTATGAAGTAGTTAGAATGGTAGAAAAGCTGTTATCTCGTTTGATTTCCATGTGGTGAAGGTGACCAATTTTTTTACAATGAAAAGGAGGACAACAAATTTTTAATATTTCAAATTGTTTTCATTTATTACTCTGTATAGGTGGTTAGCCAAAATTTCAGCAGTTTCACTTTCAATGGACTCTAAATTAAAAACATTTACATGAATGTCCTAGTTAACATTATAATATCTTACTACTATTGGATACGATTTGATGCATCAGATAAAACCATTACAAATGCTACATTTTTCAAGTCTCCTGCAAATATATTATCGCATTAATTTTTGAATACTGATTTAATAATAGCCTCACACTTTGTTCTGGCACATGAAAATTTAGGATTGTGAAACTTTTTCAATAATTTCGTTGTACAATCCATACTACGAGAACTTTGATTATGAATTATTGTATGAAATGAAAATGTTCCCTCCATTACAGCTAACTGTTTTTCCTCTTCTAAATTATTTTATACTTGTGTTGAAAACAGAGTTGTATAATAAAATTATATTAATGAACAAATAAAACGTGAATTCTACTTAGTAAAACACTTACCTGAGTATAATAATTATACAGGGAAAGAAAGAAATTTATATTTGTGTCAGATGTAAACGCAAACTATAATATTATAGACACGTTAAAATAAACAAAGTAAAGTGGGCTCAAAGTGTGAGGGTACGAGACAAGTGTGGCTGCGTGAAGTTTTGATATGTCCAGAATGTGCTGTATATGCATTTTATAATCATGTTTTTTCGAACTGCACCATCACATGACGATTGACGCATAACATTTCGACGCGGCATCTTTAAATAATACAGAGATAAACAGATTAGTTGTAAAATATTGAAAAGGAGGACAGTTGGGAGGACACTTCTTGGGGAAGGACAGAGACTACCAAAGGAAGACTGTCGTTTCTAAAGGAGGACGATTGGTCACCTTAATTATAATAGTCATAAGGCTACATCTAGCGGAGGAAAATAAAATACTAGTTAAATGTTCTACTTAAAAATTCATATGTGCTACACCCATCATCAGAGTCTTTAAATGAAAATTCATATGACACACCTCGGCATAAGATGGTGTTTGCGGCCAATGCATATGTATATACTAAAATATACTTTAGTATACAAATATTTATATACTAAAAATTGCAAAAGAATAACTATGCTATAAGGCAAGTTGCAAGCTTTATTATCCTCTAAGTACAGAAGCAGGTGCGTTATGAAATAATTTTAAAGGAAATTATCAAATATGCATTTAGAGGGGATAAAAATTAACAAAATGTATCAAAATAAGCACAATTTTCCATCCAAATTTTGCTTCATTTCAAAATTTTGCTTTAGTATACTGAATTACAGGAAGATGATAGTCTGAGTTTACTAGGACGACATCAGTTCATATAAGCAAAATGGAATAAACAATGTAAAATTTATTTCTGACCAATGCAGCTCAGTCTCAGTGATGTCTTACAATAATATCAATATTTTCTTAAATACATACCATATTTTATAAAATGTAATTTTTAAGTTATCAGTAAAAATATCTGAAAATAATTTATTGCTGAATGGGAATGTATTCTCTCATCATTGAGATAATGTTTTTTATTATTATTTAATATGAAATTTTTAATACCTCTTTCCAACTTTTTAAAGAAAATTGTTTTTGTATGTAGTCATACTGTGAATTACTATTTCTGGGCATAGAAATCAAACGAGATAACAGCTTTTCTACCATTCTAACTACTTCATAGTTGCTTATAAATATTTAAAGGCATAAGTATATCATGAATTTAGCTCATTATACTAACAGTCATTTCAATTTTCTTTGTTTACTTTTCCTTAAATAGATAATATGGATCTGAACATCATTTAAAAATCAGTATCCAAGATCATTTGAAGTGACACTTAATTTTTATTCTTTTATTTCCATCATAATTCATTTTGTATTGTTAATGTTCATTATCACATTTCTCAGTTCTATTATCATTCATGTTTCCCCCTTTTAACTGCCTAGGTCATAACATACCTCACCTAATTACTGTTATTTGCAATTTATTGAAACTAGAATTTTCAGATAATAGGCATTAAATTGTAAATATGTGTAGGAGTATTAAGTGTTTAGGCCATGTAAAGGTCTTAATCCAGCTCTAGGTAAATTACTTAAAAGTTTTAATCAACCTTTTGCCACAAATAAAAGAATTTCTTTAATCAAGGGTGTGATTATTACTATTAATCAATTTGTGATTTTTATCTGATATTTCAGCCAAGTTGAATTAAATATAAAGTTGCAAGGAAAGAAGCAGAAAATTGCTGATATGATTAGTGTAGTAAACATATTTAGATCTAAATTAGCATTCCTGAAATAACATTTACTAACAAATTTGCTTATGCATTTTCCAAATGTGAAACATATTACTGGTAGTTTGGTCAACAAAACATTTAATGCTACATCATATATGAAAATTATGGAGAATCTTCTTCCTGATTTTACAAAATTAGAATCTGTTGTAATATTTTTTGTTAACCCATTTAAAGTGTCTTCTGATAATGTATATGCTGCTTAGCAAATCTTTTGAGATTAGAAATACAGATGAAATAGAATTAGAAATAAATCTGCGGAATTAATATTGTTTTAAAATCACATCATAATGATAACATTAACATGCTTTGTGATTTAGTGTATAAAAATAAATATCCTGTTTTAAGAAAATAGGAACATACCCGTTTTCAAATATTTTGTATCTAAAAACAAAATATCGATTCTAATTTAGATAACTGTTTGAGTATACATAATTTTAATCACACTCACAATTATATAACAAATTAGCAGATGGTTTGCAATATTCAGTCTATTTGTCATTGTTTGTTTTGCATTTATAATTTAAGTGCATAATTACATTTTTTTAAATAAAATATTTAACATTATAAAGTTTTTTTATGTGCTCCCTATAACTTTTGAATTTATATTATGTTCTTAATAATAAAAAAGTTCCCAAGCTCTGTCTTAATGTATGAATTTTGTGCCAAAGGAATGAAAGACATCTTGTTATTATTAGGGTAACTACTGACAGCTGCCATCAACTAGCACTATGTGGAGTGAAAATAAACATCCATCATCCTGAAAAAGAATGGTGTTCACAATAGAAGTGTATATTTCTAGCCCTCAACAAAGCAGCCTATTGAAGATCTCATAAAAAAGTTCAGAGGTTGGCTTATACTATAATGCAAGCAGCAAATCACCAATATTAGATCAAACAGTAGTGGATGTAAAACACTTACACTAATCCTCAAAGAAATCCTTACACAGATACTCTCAAGAAACTAGTTTGTGTTACTCAATCAATCAGAAAGTGGCAAAGTTGCAATTTTACTGTACTACTGTCATAAAATAATTAAAGCTGTTAGATTCACAGAGGAGAATGGCATATTATGTGCATCTTAACAAAAATAACGAACTACTGTTAAACATAACATGGTGGTCAGATGAAGCTTGGTTTCATTTAATGAATGGTAGATCAGCCCACAGAATAACTGTATAGTATATGAAAACCATCATAAGATTTATGAAATGCTGTCCCAGTCAGAAATATTAGTATTTGGTGAGTAATCTCTAGATGAGATTGCATACTAAATGTAATCAGCACACTTTTCTTCCTTATGGCTTTGAGTACTGTTCATTATCTGAAAATCTTTAATAACTCTGTGAATCAACCTGAGCATGAGGCAATTAAAAAGAATCCACCTGCATTAGCATTATAATAATGAGCTCTATCAAGACTATTCATTAACAATAAATTTTAGAAAAAGCATATTCTCAAAATGCAAAATAAACGAGTTCTCAAATATGACAAGTTAGATTGTATTAACCAATCACCCTCTTATTAATTATTCCAGAAAATACATATTATTTTAAAAGACAAATTACCATAAATAAAATTTAGGAAGAATGCAATTAAATGGCAGATTTTGAAGATACATAGGTTGTAATAAATGTCTCAAGGGACAAATATTAAAAATCTGTTTACTTGCTGGAATTTAAATGATACAAAATAAAGAATTAAAAATAATTTTATATCTGAAGGTAAGTACTTCCATGCAATTAAAAAAATCAGTTAATAAGTCCTATATAGCATTAAAAAGTTAAAGGAGCAGCCAACCAAAATATATAATGTCAATAAACTATATTTTAAATCAAACAATCAAATAATATAAAAAAGGAAATTCATCTTAGCACTACACAAAGGAAATATCCACTTACCTCATTTAGAAGTTTCCCTGTCTTCAGTCAAACAAAATTTCTTAGCAGCATCCAAAAATTTCCTAAAATTATCTGAATTAGAATCTGTATACTGGTATTGCCACATAAATTCACAAAGAGTAAAAAATATGCTCCAAAGTTCGACCATACGCATTTCCTTCCAACAAGCAGGAACCTTATAATGACTACTAAGTAACCTTTATTTACACACCGGTCAATTAATGCTCTTTGATCCTTTCGTTCTAAATCATACAGAAACTTCAAATTAATCTTACAACATTCAGCCATTTTACTATTTAAACCACAAAATAGCAACACACTTCCTAACCAACACACACACACCACAAGCCCTTACAAATCTTTTCCCATCATTCAAATTCACCACAATCATGCAACCAATTATGTCATAATAGGGTTTCCATAAGATTCAACTACTCAGATTACCATAAATGAAACAACTTTGCGATAATACAAGGGGCACCCTTAAATCTACTCTAACCGCCAACCTAATTAAAGTTACCAAATTTCCACTAAGACAAATCTCCAAATGGGGATCATAGTAGTTAACCCTTTAACTGTCAAGTTATTTTGATAATTTGGATACACAAATTGTCAAATTTTTTTATTGGAAAAACCAAATGTAGCCGAAATAAACATCTCCCGATATATATTCGGGTATGACAATACGATGCACTCAAAAAAAAAAAAAAAATTACCCCAAGAAATACTCGGGCGTGACATTTTCGAAAACCAGTGCTGTGCCCGAGATAATCTCGGGCATGACAGTTAAAAGGTTAATAGATTAAGGCAAAGCAACTCGAGGGCTGTTTGCCTATAGGGAGGGATGCGATTGTGGAGGATGTTTTAAGCAAAACTGGCTCATATCTATGTTTCCACGTAACACCTCGGAAAGACCAGGAAAACCAGCCATGTAGCCAGCTCATTTGCCAGGACTTGATCCCCACTTCTACCACTCTATCCAAGAACTGCCAGTGTTTGGTGACTTTACCATTTGGCTGCTATGGACTTGATTAAATACAAAAGCTCTAAAGATCTTATGCTTTGCTGAATGGCAATATTCTCTAGCAGTTTATATGATCTGCACAGTGGCAATATCTGACAAATGCAGCTTCTCCATTCACTCATACATAGTTTCTCAAGGTATAATCATGTCTACAGATTTTGCCAAAACAGGATTTTACATGCTAACTGAAAATAAAATACTTTTTTCAAAGTATAACAGAAATTTAAAGCAGTAGTAGGAATTAAATTAAAAAAGCAATAACAGTGATCATAAACAAAATGTTTCAAAATTAATTTCTTTGCAATATTTGTAAGATATATGGACAACAATCAAAATTGCAAATGTATAAGTATTTGCAGCAAATGATGTCCATTTTTCATGGAAAAAAAAAAAATTCATAAAGGATTAAAAAATTTTCTTATTAATGCATTTAACATACGCTAATAAGATCAAAAACTAGAATAGAATAATGACATAATAAAGAATTGATAGAAAAGATTAAATTAAACTGATAGATATCACTAGAGACGTTCATTTGCATTTAGGCAGCTGAAGAAGATGGTTTTGTGGTCAAACTATCATAACTAGTCTGAAAAATATGCAAAGATTATGCTGATTCTTGTTTTTTAACTTATCCAATAATCATTATTCAACGTGTTAT
The DNA here is from genome assembly GCF_044657685.1 of Stegodyphus dumicola. Classification (NCBI taxonomy): domain Eukaryota; kingdom Metazoa; phylum Arthropoda; class Arachnida; order Araneae; family Eresidae; genus Stegodyphus; species Stegodyphus dumicola. The sequence continues at coordinate 112,271,561 of NC_140770.1, read as the reverse complement.
TTTAACCTAAATGATAGGCATCATGTTTGACAGCATTTACTTGACTCGGCAATAAAGAGTTATGTAATGGATTTAACAGAAAAATGTTAATTATTTTTACTGCATCAGTAGTTATTTCGATACTAGACATTTAGTAAACATAAGATATTTTGACTTACATCATCTATAATTTTAAGTATAAAACAAAACTTTAAAAAGTGCTAAAAATTTGTAATCTTTGATTACTTTTGTAAGTTTGTCTTGCAAAACAGACCTTAACAGATGCTTAATTTTGAAGATAAAGTAATTCTGAATATAATGGCTATTCTCATAGAAAAAAATAAAATTCTCATACTTTTTTCCTAAAAATCACCTAATTTACAGCTGAAAGCTCTGAGATACTTGTGTTAAATATTTATTCTTCCAAATAAATAAATACAACAGTATTTTGAAATTTCTCAAATTCTAAACAGTTAACCATTTTTTTAGCTAAGACATCTTATTATTTATATTAAATTACATCATCAGTTCTTTCTTTATCAAACTAAAAATTAAATTTAAAAAAAAATTTCATATTTGAACTTCATATTTTGTTAATCACAGTTCCTTTTTTTAAGAAGCAAAAATTTTAATCCTGATCATTATTTAAAATAATTTTATGTATTTATATATTTTATAAAAAATAATTTTATTGATGTGCTTGAGGAAAACATAAATATTACAAGCATAGTAGTTTTCTTTTAAAGAGAATAACAATTTTTTTTCTAAAAATATAAAAAGAATTTTTCAAATGCAGTCCCTATATTAGTTCTTTTAAACTAAAAGGAAAATATAAAAAAAAAGATTAAAATGGCATTACTTTCCTTCAGATTTTGGAGGGCAAATTTTTCCACTAGTTAACTGATGAATCATTCCTGTTATTTGCTTATGCTTTTCAAGTTCAGCTTTTAAATCATTAATTTCTGAGTCTTTCTCTTGCATTACATCTTCATAATTTTTTTGTAATAATTCTAGTTCATTTGTCATATCATTGATTCGAGAATCTTTTTCTTCCAAAGATGATTCATACTGCTTGCAAAGTACTTCCAAAATTTTGATGTCATTCTCTAATTTAACTCTCTGGTTATCTGTTTCTTTCAATGTACTTCTAAGTTTTTCAGAATGAATTTCCAATTCCTGTAGTGCTATGTTTTTAACATTTATTGATTCGTTTAATTTTTTAACAGCTTCGTTTAGATCTTCAAGTTTTGCATTTTTTAGTTTTATCATTTCAGTAAATTTTTCTTTTTCATCTTCTAGATCTAAGATTCTGTTAGAAAAGTCTTCTTCTTTTTTAACCATGTCCTTTCTTAAGGTCTCATTTTTTTCTTCTAGTTGACTAATTGCTTCTTGAGCAGCATCAATGGTTTTCTGCAAGCTTGACTGCTTTTGCTCAGAATTTTGCTTCAGCTTTTCTAAAGACTTCTTTGACTCTTCTAACAACTTTTGTAAGTCTTCATGAGATTCTTTTAAATCTTCATATGCTTCATTTTTACTTTTCAGTTCTTCTCTTACTTGCTGAAGTTGACTTATGAATAATTTTTTTTCTTGATCTTTGAGAGCTATCTGTTCAAATAATTTTATTTTTTCTTCTTCAATTACTCTCTTTTGATCGCATACTCTAGCCATCTGAACGTCCATTAGTTCTTTCTGTTCAGTCAAATTTGCCTGTAAAACTTTAATTTCATAAAATGCCGTTTCTAGTTCTGTTTCAAGGTCTTTTTTCCTTTGTTCAATTTGTGTGAGTTTTTCAACAGATATTTCATTCAGCTTTTCATAGTCTTTTAACATACTTCTCAATTTCAAAGCTTCTGCTTCTGCATCAGCTTGGCGACATTTATACTGAGTAATAACTCTGTCAGCTTCTAATAATGATGCAGATTTAGCATCTACATAGCTCTGCAGTTCTTGCTCCCTCAACGTTAACATAGCAATTTTATATTCATATATTTCCATTATTTCAGATGATTTTAATTCTTTAATCTTAAATCCTTTTTCCATTTTCTTTATTAATGAATCAAAAACTTTTTCTTTATCACTATTATTTGAGTTCTTTACAGATGGCTGTAAATTTTCACTTGGAAAGGAGGGTGAATCTGTTACATCAGAATTTCGATTACCACTGCGCTGAACACTTGAATTTCGAACAAGCAAACGTTCACTAAGGATATTCAATGGACATTTACCATTGCTTAATGATAATAATAATAAGCCTCTATTAATACGTTGAGCACTGTTTGAAGTTAATGCACATGCAAGTAATTGCATCACGTTTATATTATTATAAAGTCTGCAAAGAAACTGATTAGAGTCTGGATTTGAAAATAAAGAAATAATTTCAACAATAACCAGAAACAGATCTGTACCCAAATCTCGAGAATCACAATCATCTATGGTTTGTTTACTTAGTAATATTTCAGCCATTTCTTCAAGAACATGGATGTTTAAATGCTCAGAAATAAAATTTTTGAAATCAGTCTTTTGACACAGTGAAAGCATAATTTCAAAAGTCACAAGTTTAGTCTGTAATTCTTCTTCAAATGAATAAAAATCTCCAACTAAAGGCACACACATTCTTTCTAAAATATCCTTCAATATACTTTTCACACTACCTTCAATACATTCAAAATTCTTGTCTAAATAAAAATTAATTATAAATTGTAACAGCTGTAAAGAAATTTTCAACATAGTCTGATCCACATTATTACTTTCAACACACCATTTGCCCAATTTTGGATGGATTACTAAAATTCGTCCAGACTTGCCATCAATGGTATCAGGAAAACACAAAATGGAAAATAATTTTTCCGAACTCTCAGATAATTTAATTAAAGAAAGAAGAAGTTTTAAATATAAAACGGTATGAGGAGTGGCATCAGCATATAAAGCCTTAGAAATTTTTTTCAGGCATCTTGTGAATTTCAGAGACTGGATAAAACATTGCTGATATTTTGGCACCTCCATTAAGTCAAGAAAAAGGTCTAAGGCGGCAGTGGCACATTTTTCATCCATACTAAATAAAACTTTGATGATAAGATCAAAGGTCATCATTAGATGCTCCTCAGTCCATAACTTATTTCCAATAGAAATGTGAGGAGTCAAAGTTGCGAGTATTGATAAGGCATACAATATAATACTATGTTCTTCATTATCAAGCATGGTAACAAGCCTTTTTATCACTTGTTTGATATCAGGTATACTACAGATATAGTTCTGAACTCTTGTATTCTGACGACATACATTTGATAAAATATGTATACAAGTTTTCCTGAGTTGTGATGATTCATCTTCCAAAGATTTTAAAAGGACACCAATTAAATTTTCAAACTGACTTTCTATGTAATCGATTTTAACACCATAAGTAACATTTTCGAGTAAATGAAAACACTGTAAAACTAATGCATCTTTAACATTAATACCATAATTTTGCAAAAATATGGATATTGCAGAATGCAGATGAAATGTAGTCTGCAAAGTTCTATTTAAATAAACATCCTTTGATAAATTTTGAAGCACAGATACAGAACGTGATATCAAACAGCTCTTTGTATTACCATCCAGAAATACATTTACAATATGCGTTATGCATTGGGAAGCGATGGGAGAACGAATTTTAAAAAAATTATGATGAGATTTATCAGCTGTCAAGCAAACTAGTATTTGCAAATTCCGTTGTAAATGTTTAATATTATCATCCGTTTGAGACAAAGCGTATTTGTTGGCTGATTCTAGGAACGCTGTTACAACGTTATTGGCATCCATAACGTCTTTACACAAAAAAATAATTTACAGCAATGATATTTTGCACAGTGACGTTAGAAGTGTGAACAGTTTACGTACCTTGCAATATGATGACTTGATGTACGAAATTAAATTTTTCAGTCATTCAACAATTTAATATTGCATACAGAGCATACTGCATACGAGTTTCCCAAGTTCATGGCACAGCAGGTTTTATTTGGTTTGAATGTATTCCAAACATCATATCAAAAGCAAAACAAATCAAATCAGATTTTGAAATAGCCGCTAGCCGTTGCAGACAAACATACAAAGTAGACAGATGTCTGGTTTTGCACGCGCTAAGTCTTTTTGCGCTGATGGGCGAAAGTTCAAGCTTAGGTGCGAAGGAAAAGTATATAGGAGTAAATTCCGGAGAACAGCCTTGGTTGCGCCAACTTGGCTCCTTTAAGGATATGGGAAACATTTCATTATACCAACGAATGTAAATATCATATGAGGAATAGGCGCTAGGCAGAAAAGGAAAATATATGGGGAAAAGCGGGATTAAAACGTGTTAATATTTGTATGGTATCTGATTGCTAATTTGGTTCCGTTATATTGATTGCAACCAGATAAAAGTGACCATATTCTAAAGAAAGTTAATAAACTCAAAATGATGTGAAAGCATAGCCCATGCCACAAAATTCGCTCAAGTATTGCTGAGTGGTAAAGCAGAACATATATATCTGAGTACATTTTTTATATCTGAATAGCATTAAAAGTCGAGTAATGTGCGTTTATTGCAAAAACGGAGGGAAATTACTTTTAAATCCGATTTCATATGTTTAATATATCACATTCCTGCCCATATGCTCTACATATGTATCAGCTAACTAGCTACTTTTGAAACTTATTTCTGGATGCGTATTTTGTATTATAGAGGAGAGTAAAAAGGAACTTCGTACATTTTTACACGAGTTCGAAAGGCCAGAAAGAAAAGATGGGACAAGTAAAATTAAAAACTATGGCCCATAAGTAATAGAGAGAGGAAAACAAGGAGGCCTATAGAAAAAAATCTGATGTGTACACCACATGATTTCCTTGTATTGGAATATTAAATTGGAATATTAAATTATACGCATTTTTTCTTGCATTTCATTTAAACTTATTGAATTGAATTAAATCTACTTCGCCGACAGCGCATAAACCACAATAGTATAAATGCATTCTTTAAAATTCACTCTAGTATTTGTTTACCATAGCGAAACTCGCGCTAGATTCACTTAACAGTATTAATAATTATATAACAGTTAACTTATATAATAATTATATACCGGAAACTAAGTTAACTGTTGTATAATCCAATAATTATATAACAGTTAACTTATATATTTTGTTCATATTATAACTCATAATGCACAAAATTTATATCATTTAAAGAATAGAATTATCTAATCGTTGCCACATGTTCTATTCAAATACTATAATAAAGCTAGAATGATGTATAAAAGAAATTAAGCAAACAAAACAAAAAAAGAAACAGTTTTTACAGACGATTGAGTATTTCTCATTTAATTAATTCAGTTCTCACTTCGCGAGAAGGCAAAAATACATAAAAACTCAAAATATCTATATTAAAAATTACGAAGTAAATCTTAAACACTTATTTCCTCGAAAAAATTCCAGAAAGAATTAAGCATGATTTAATTGGCAATAGTAAATGAAAGCGTTATCTTTGTTGTTGTGAAGCTAAGTTTCTCTAGATTGGCAACAAATCCACTAGTCTCCTGTTTCAAATGTAAATATCAATGGCAGCCATTAAAAAAAGGCTTAGCGACACTTAGACAACTTTAAAATTGTTGATAATTCTAAAAATATTGCACACAGATTTACTAAAGGCATAAAAACCTTAACCGGAAGATAAAAACAACATAATACAATCATTTTTAAAGCAAAAAATGTACAATTTACCAACATATAAGAGTAAAGAAACTGAGATCACTGAGCCGGGTAATAGAGTGGATATATATATAAATATATTTATATACGTTTGGTGCGGCCGATTGCAACCAAAATACGAGGTGCACATCTACATGTTATAACAGTCCTATATACAAAATTTCAACGTTCTGAGACTACTCGTTTCTGAGTTATGCGAGATACGTACGTACGCACGCACGAACGTATGTACGTTCGTACAGACGCCACGAAAAATTCTCGTCAGAATTAATTTTAAAGCAGTTTTATATTTTTTTTGAAGGAAAAGAGTATTTTATTCTGTCTTTACGTACAGATATCACGCAAAAACATCGTTAAACTGCATTCGATAGCGGTCAAAATGGATATTTTTGTTGAAATATGCTGCCTGAAACTTTTTACGATTACAATACTTCCTTTTTACTTCGTACAAGGAAGTAAAAACGCTAATAAAAAAAACGATGTAAAGATGTCGCGATTAAATATTTATCCTCTTCATGTGTCAACAGTTCCTAATAATCAATCACTATTTAAAATTCAGAATTTTTATTATCATAGAGGTTTGTTTCTTGAAAATTCAGCGAAATCGATTAAACACATTACTGTTTCGGAAGATACTTATGAGGGAGATTGGGATAAGCTGTTTAAGCAGTATAATGTCAAAAAGCAAATAGTCATATTGTTATTGAAAACCTTCTTGTATCAACCATCCATAAATCGAGCTAGCCGTTTAATCTTAAGGCTGTTAGCGGATATTTCTGACGAAGTAATGTGCGGTTTAGATTCCCAGCATACAAACGCTTCGGAAAGAGAGCCGTAATTAATACTTATGTTTTTACAAAAGGTTGACCCTTATACTATGAAATATCTGAAAATATGGTCTCAAAATATAATTAATAAGGACTTTCATGCATGGGATCGCTTTCGAGGATTTTTGATTAAAAGATATGCTTCATTGTAAATTTGTAATCTTGAAAGTAAAAGGAAACCTTGGAGAAACACCAAAGTATTTCTAAAGCTGTTTCCAATCCAAATGCAATGAGAAATATAGTTTACAAATATAAAGAAATTAAGTGTAAATGCTGTAATGGTACTCAGTCTTTCATGCATAATATTGCATTTAAATGCATAATATTTAATGAAGTAGACAGCTTTGGTAACAGCTGAAGAGGATCCAGTTGCGATCTCAGACTCTGGTGATATAAATTCTAATGTGGCATTTTATTCTAGTGGAAAGAATCTGAAAGTAGTATTCGCACAAGTATTCCTTCGCACAAATATCATTCCCGTAATCGACTTGTTTGCCAAACACCATAGTTGTTCTATTCTTTGAGGAAGCGGTACGAATCTAGTTTCCTTTTAGAGTCTTGTACACAAAGCTTGGCCCTGCGAAGAACTGATGCTCAATTTTATGTGAAGGGTTTAGCACCCAGGCATGCCGGTACTGTTACAGGTATAATTAAACTGTCCATAATTCCAAAATTTAATTCTGAGAAGAATTTTGTAATTGAGGCTTAAATGTTAAATAAGTTAACCTCTCCCCTTCCATCGATCAATACGCAATATTGAACTCAATGCTATGCTATTCATAGGTTCTATTACTTTAGCTGGTCCTGAGTTTGATAAGGAAAAACTAATTGATCTTATTGTTGGCGGTGATTATTTTTTTCACTTTCATTGCCAGACATAATTAAAGATTCAATAACAGCTCAAAGTACGTATTTCGGCTGGATTCTCGCAGGAATTATTTAAATATCAGCTCATGATAATTAAGCATCTGTTTCATTACATAGCTTTCATCCTGAGCTAAACATTCACGGAGCCCTGAAGCGGTTTTTGGAAACTGCAAAATTGGCTCGAAGGGTTACTGGGTTAAGAGATGAAGAGGATTATTCTGAAAAGTATTTTCAAGAAATTACCATGTCAACTCTAAAGGTAGATTCGTTGTCAAGCTTCCATTTCGAGATTGCACTGAAAAACTAAGAGATACAAGAGGAGCAACAGATACAGGTCCATCTGCCATGCAACGCAAATTTAAGCAAAATCCTAGCTTGGAAAAGGGTTATAAAGAATTTAAAGCAGAATGTGAAGATTTGAGTGACTAGATCTAGTTAAATCACGAATTGGGTTTTCTAAAAATGTGTGTTACCTTCCACATCATTCTATAATTAAGCCGGATAGCGGTACAACAAAATTGCATGTGGTGTTCGATGCTTCGTGTAAAATGCTAGCGGAAAATTCCTGAATTCTATATTATGTTTAGCTCAAAATATCCAGCATGGTGTAGTGTCTGTGCCTGCAAGTTTCAGAACACATGCTGTAACATTTACGACTGATATCACCAAAGTGTACTAGCAGATTTTTATTTCGGAAAAAGGCAGAAACTTCCAAAGAACTGTATAGCGAAACAACTTGATTTTAGTTTCTTTTGGTGTATTTGATTATAACAAAGCACACGAAGGTTATATGCCTGAGGGAAGGAATGCTTTCATGGAGAACTATCTAAGGAAAACTGACTCGTATCCACGTTACACTTGGGGAAAACCGCGAAAATGCGCATGCAGCCAGTCCGTTTGCCCGAGTTCGACGAGGAATCCTGGCTCGGACTGAACTATCAGTGTTAAGAGACCTTACCGCTTGACTGCTGGAGTCCGAAACAGCTCGGGAAAAAAACATAGGAATATCGATTAAACACTCAACTTACGGTATATCTTCTTCTTCATTTTTGGCAACGGGATGCTTGAAACTAATAGAGATTGCCGGGTATCTCCGAGATAATAAAAAATGACTTTTACATGGATGACATTTTATTTCGTTAGAAATGTGCTAAAGAGCTTTTGATATTTGCAGGCAGTTATGTAATGCATTAGAAGCTAGAGATTTTTAATTAAGGAAGTCGGGAAACAGTTGCCTGTTGTTTTTGTTGCTAATGCTCACTTGTCTGACCTCTAGTCAGCCCAAGAACACGAAATTCCTCATGGCAAGGACCGCACGTTTACGCCTGGCAACAGCCTTGAGCGCCTTACAGGTGATAGTGCGATTTAGTTCAGTTCCGCTCCTTATTTTTGATGGAGAGCACCCCAAGTACAAGTGACGGGGGACGTCTGCACTGTGCCTCTACCATGCTGGTTAATCAGTACAGCACCACGTCCACCATTAACTAGAACAGTCCCAGATATCAAAAGCGGGGGCAGATAATTCTTTAGATATTCCTGTAAATATTTTTGGGCATGTGGCATCTCTCAGGGCTTTCTTGATGACCGCCCACCATAGAGTATCGAAGGTGCTCTTGAGGTTGATGCTGATAATGGCTGTAGGGTGCCCGCTGTTTCTGTTGGCCATTATTGCTTCCTGTGTGTCGTGAAGTGCGTGCAGGGTGGAGGTACCTGATCGGAAACCATATTGTCTTGGGCTAAGGTAATTGATTTGATGGATGTGGTACCTTATACGGTTCATGAGGAGCTTTTCGTAAATGTTCCCTAGCGCTGAGAGCAGGCAAATGGGGCGATACGAGCCTGGGTCTGTAGGTTCTCGGTTTTTCTTGAGAAACAGGACTGCTTGGTCGATTTTAAACACTCTGGGGAAGGTATGTATTGCCAGGAGCTTGCTGAAGTAGTTTGTGAAGAAAGTGAGGGACGCGGTCATTGCTACTTTAATGATACTGTAGTCGATGCGATCCGGGCCAGGTGCCTTCATTCTTGGATAATGTTACCTGGGTGTGTGTGCTTGGAGCTGGTTAGACGGTGTTTTGGTAAAGGACTGTGTCAAGTATTGCTTGTAGCAATGTTGCAGTGAATTCTTGAGAGTGCTGCTGGGAATGAAGAATGTAGGTTTGGACGGGCTTGAAGAGTTTAACAGTGGCAATCTTATGGTGGATGCCATAGAGTTCTCTTGATTCTGTACAGAATCGTATCTATGATTGTATCTTGGCGTTGATAATCATACGTTTGTATGTGGCTCGCTCACGTTGATAAGTGGTGAGGGAAGTAGTTTGTTTGTTATGGCCTCGGTCTTGATGAAAAAAAAAAAAAAAAAAAAAAACTTTGTAATTGAAGGTTTTCGGAATTTATAGCTCAAATAACGAGTTTTAACGGCTTTTGAAAAATGCTCGAACTTTTTAGTTATTTTTCAGTAGACGAAAATTATGTGTTTTTAAGTAAAAAAATTAATCTTTCATTGCTGGCAAACCCAGAATTTAAGTGAAGAGGAAATCAAGTTTCTAAATCAGAGTTCGAATGAATGCAAACTTACGACATCAGATACACGGAAAAGAACTTCGAAACAAACGTGATATCACATATTTCAGTAGTACGCTGATTAAAAGGAATAATTATCCTTAGGTTTAAAGGCATTAGCAAAAGTTTTAATGGGAATGAAGAAACAGTCTGGATTATTAAGAAATATGAAAAAGAAATAAGACGTGCAGTTGCTACAGCATCATCGACAACCGCAAAACATGTAGTTTGTCCCCGGGACGGCACTAATTGAGAAGATGGAAAAGGCATTCAGCATTTGGATTGATGATAGCTGTCAACAAAGAATTTCGTTGAATGGTAATATCATTAAATAAAAAGCACTCAAAATTTTCAAACACTTCAAAGAACACGGAGAACCCTCTGTCAACCCAGATTTTCTGGTAAGTAAAGGTTGGTTCTAAAATTTCAAAAAGCATTTTGCAATTCATAGCATAAGAATTCAAGGAGAATCTGCATCGGCTGATTATGAAGCTGCTAGGCTGTTTCCTGAAAAAACTTTATTATATTTATTTAAATTTTAAATATTATTGAAGAAGGTTTCACAGCAAATCACGTTTTCGATGCCGACAAAACTAGGCTTTGGTGGGAAAAAATGCCCAGTAGCCCAGTAGTAACTTTATATCGAAAAAAGAAAAAAAAACTGCATCCTGATTTAAGGTGTCTAAAAAATTGTCTAACGCTACTTTTGTGCGGTATGGCGGCGTGTTGAGTTATGGCAAAGCACACGAGGGCTATCTGCCTAAGGGGAGGAATGCCTTCATGGAGGACTTTCTAAGGGAAACAGGCTCGTATACACGTTACACATGGGGAAAACCATGAAAGCGCCCATGCAGCCGGACCGTTCGCGGGATTCGAACCTCGGACCGAACTACCAGTGTTCAACGACTTTACCGCTCGGCCACTGGTGGGCCCATCTTGTGCAGTATGACTTTGGACTTTATGACAAAACCCTTGTCAGTTTACAGATCTTTAAATCTTCGTGTACTTAAAGATGTAAATAAAATCACCTTACCGGTATAGGTAAATTAATGTAATGGAAGCTTGTTAGAAAGCAAATCCAAGAGCTTGGGTAGCTGGGAATATATTTAAAGATTTGTTTTTAAATTGTTTTGTGCTAGACGCTGAACGTTATTTAAGGCAGAAAAAGTTGAGCTTCAAGGCGCTTATTACTATTAAATAATACTCCATGTCACCCACAAGATTTGAATCATCCCATTGTCAAAATAGTGTTCTTACCACCTAACACTACTTCGTAACTCCAACTATTGGATCAAGGTATTATTTTTACTTAAAAAAAATATTACATAAGAAGAGCATTACATTAGATTTTAGATGTAACCGATTCAAAATCAATTAATGTAATGGAAGCTTGGAAGACATTTTCAATCAAGAACTGAATCGACATCGTATCTTTGTTGCCGAAAGAACTGAAAATACCAACGTTAAATGCATGTTAGAAAAAGATATAACCCTCTTCAGTTGAAATAGAAAACGTGCGTGAATCCTCAGAAAATCAAATCGCTTCTGAGGACACTACCAATGATGAAGATTGTGTAGTTAACAATTTAAGATTAAAAAATCTCGAGTTATTTCTCTTGAGTGCAGACCTTTCCGCTGAAATAAGCCAAAAATTCAAAAAGAAGCTTCAAAACTCCTCAAAAAAAAAAAAAAAAAAAAAAAAAAAAAACTAGCTCTATAGCCAGAAATTTAAAATGACCCGGTAAGAACTAGTAAGCAAAGTAAACGTACAGATTTTTTAAAAAGGGAAGAAAATGCAAGAACTTTAAATGAAGAAAGAAATTCTGAAAGTGAAAGCGATCTCATTCCACCGAAAAAACATTCTCTGTTGATTATACTGAGCAATGACAACGAAGAAATCTATTAACTTAAAGAGCATTAAATTAAAATTTGTAATTTTTGTTGTTGTTGTACATACATACATATTTTTAATAAAAATTAAGTTGTTTATATATTATTCAAGAAAATATTTGTTTGTAATAAGTTTTCGGAACGTAACCCCCTCCCCTTTTTATACTGGCTCTGGGTCTCATACAACACGGTTTCACACAACACGGCCTTTTCTAGGAACCTATCTACCGTGTTATACGAGGGTTACTTGTAGAGGTAAATAAAATTTTACAATAAAAGGTCTATATAAGTTATCTCCCGCATTTAAGCGAATGATACTTAGACAACTTTCAATCAAAATATTTAAAAAAGCATTTCATACATTCTAAAATTGATACTTTTTTCATTATAATACTGTTACAAATGTAAATAAATTCTAGCTGTGAACGAAATGGATAGCCTGCCTGCGTATAAAGAAACAGAAGGGCAAAATGGCCATAATACATGCATTTAAAATCTTTCAATAGTTATTTATATTCAAATGATTGATGAAGATCGCAACGATATGTAATTAAATGTAAGGAAATGCAAGTTTCATATTTTAAGGTAAATTAAGACAAAGAGGGAAAGCTTGTTTAAGAAAACTCTTTGAATTACAATCAGACATCCGCTACTTATTTATATGGGTAAGGTAAGCAAAAGGATGTCCCGACACTTGGTGGTCCTTATTTGCATGACCGACTGTGAAAAGATTCAAGTCGTTCCGCTAAGAGATTCTAAAGAAGACAGGGGATTCAAAGAGAATAAAGGGATACTAAAGATTCAAAGGGATTTTAAAAAGACAGACATTCTTAAAGATTAATATAAGAAACAGAGAACATTTTTTCGCTAACTTGTTAGTTGAAATAAAAAAAAAATAGTTGCATTCGTTTGGGGGGGGAGGGTATGCAAGTGCACTTCCCTGCATCTCCCTGGCTACACCCATGCTTCAGTGGCATACGATTCTTCCCCCCTCTCCACACTTGGTACATGGGGAAGTGGATTTCAATGAATAAAGTTTCACTTCGGAAGAGTTATAGGAGAGACTTTTCACATTTAAAGAGCTAGTTAATTTATAAAGTATTTCTCTCGCCTTCTTAACATGCCTTCATGGTGTAGTGGTCAGCACGCTCAACTCGAATCCGAGAGGTCGGTGGTTCAACTCCCGGCGAAGGCATTGCTCATTTTTCATCTGTCTTGTTTCGAAATAACCTAATATCTCTACAGTGGCACCCGAACTAAAAGATGGTGAATGATGGTTGTTCACTACCAGGATTTGGCGATTGGGTCCCCTAAAACCGAGTATATAAATTGTTTCTCCCGACTTCTTAGCATGCCTTCGTGGGGTAGTGGTCAGCACCCTCGACGCGAATTCGAGAGGTCCGTGGTTTTATTCCCGGCAAGGACATTGCTCATTTTTCATCACTTCTGCTTTCAAAAAATACCTAATATCTCTACAACTTTACTTGCAGAAACAGAGGATGTTTTAAATTTTAGGCTTCTAATTCCCATTTCTTTAGGAGTATCAAATTTAGATGTACTAACACCTTTTCATATCCTTATAGGAAAAGTTATTAAAGACGTTTCTGAATATAGCTGCGCCGGCGTTTAAGAATTGGTATACCTGGAGCTTTCGTTCCAGGTGGAATCTGATGCAAAAAATAAAGCAGAGATTATGGAAGAGATAGCGCATTGAATACCAACAATCAAGATCAAAATGGACAAATTATCGGCCGAAAACTGGAGATATCTTTCTGTCAAAAGCTCAATTTTCTCCAGCTACATCGCCGTTGAGCACAAATGTAGAGGTATATCCAGGATAGGTTTCTTCGCGTGGCTAAAATTCGGACTTTTTAAGCCGTGTTAAAGAAGCTAATCTTCTTGTCTAAATGTTAAGCATCTAGTTTGTGAGGTTGGGAGTAATGGTGAAATGCCGCAGGTATATAGCCTGTTGATGCGCTACTTGGGAGCGATGCTTGCATTTCTCTTTGCAACTAATCCTAAGCAATCTTTGCAACTAATCCTTAGCTAAGCTGCTATCTATTATTATAAATAGCCACTCTTACGGCTGCATTGCTTCTATTCTAGAAAGTCCGGTACTGGATTTACTGTAAATTGCATGAAACTGCGGACCACATCTCCTTTTGTTTCCTTTATTTTATGTTACGTTACCTTATTGTATAGTCTAATAAATATGTTTGTTTTATAGAATCTCGTTTTTTAGGTTATTTTATTTCTAGGTTCAATCATACGAACATATTCAATTAACTGCACACAGTATTCAAAAGCAGTTCGTTTAATTTCAGATATGCGGTGCGTTTGAAAATTGATAGTATTTTCATTTTTCATAAGATAATACTATCAATTTCAGAGTTGTTGCATACCTGCTTAAAAGTTTTGTCAATTTTGATATTTTGCCTTTTAAGGCTGTAATTCTTAGCAGTTGTGAAAAGTGTATAACAAATTTGAAAGCAGATAAATAATTAATCATGTTTTTTGATATCATCTTTGCATTTACCATTTTACTGTTTTAATATACTTTTCCTCAAATTTGCATGTATGAATATGTTTTGGAAATACTATATAATATATATTTTTGTCCTAAAGACATTGCATTTTCTGCTAAGACTATTCATAATTTATCTCCAATATCTGGCTAAATCTTCGAAATCTGCATTCCTTACTTTTCTTCGAATTAGGCATTAATAATTTTTTGATTTAGGTTTCAGAATTATTTTGATTTAATTTCGTCGAAGTGCGTGGTACAGGTATCTCTTTTTAAGGACACTTCATGATTTTTATTGTATTTCGTTTCAGTCGAAGCCAGAAGTATATTTAGTCTCTCGATAAATTTAAATACACGAGGTTACCTTGTAAGGATCTTAAGTTTTACTAACGTTTATTTTATTTTAAATCTTTACTATCACTTCTTATTTTCTACTTCCGGCCAGAATTATAAGCGTGAAGGAGTTTATGCAAAGTTGTCTGGCGAACGCCAAGTATTTAAGTGTGGCCTTTTTGCCAAGCAGAAGAGAGGAAGCCGTGAGTTCGAAGCAGGCCGCTTACCTTAGAAGTTACGCAGTTGCTACTTTGCCTTCCAGGCCAAAGGTTTTAATCCTCTTGATAAATTAAACGTATTGTAGTGTTCACAGTCTCTGTGCTACATACGCTTCCTGTTATTATAAGGCCAATCTTATTCTAAAGTTAAATTAGAGTTTAGTTTTATTTTGATATCTTTTAAGTTAGACCCCGAGTGGAGGGTCATTGTATTCCGAAGTACGGAAGTCACTGTATATAAAGAAAAAATAAAGGGTTTTGTGTATCCTTCGTCTGTATCCTGTCTACTTACTACAATTAGTGAACATAGCTTTAGTAAGCTCTCTGTTCTAGTCAGGTCATTGTATGTTTCCGAAGAGGGTTAGAAGAAACATTGAACCTGATAACCTTTATTAGCAGCGTACACAACATAAACACGGAACATAAACATGCATAACAAAAACACGAAACAGATTCAATTAACTAGTCTATTTTCATTAGTTTTATATATTTATATATTTGAAATATTATCCCTGGAACAACCTCGCAACGTCATTACTGCATGGAGACAAAAGTTTCCACTTTTCATCAATCTCCTATTCTTTGGAGCTTTCGTCTCATCGAACTTCCAAGGTCGTGGATTTTTAAGCAAGAGTTTAATGAGCGACTAATGGCTGAATCGGGCCACAGGCTTGCATACCTATAATACATGCGTATCATAAACCAATACCACTCGTGGCCGAGTTATTAAGGTCGCTAACTGTTCATCAACAGAGTTTGAAAATACGTAAAAAGGCGGGCTGTGTGGGGTGTTTTCCTTCGCTTTCTTCACGTATAAAGTGAATACGAACTAGTTTCCTTTTGAGTGTCCTCCAGGATAGCAGCCTTTCACGTAAGCGATAACCTTGGTATGCTTTCATGTATTAAAAGAACCTAATAGTTAAAAAGCCATATGCGAAGGTTCTCTTCTCTCAAGTAGATAACCTATAAAGTATTTCTCCCATTTCTTATCGTGTTTTCGTGGTGTAGTGGTCAGCACGGTCGGCGCGTATTTGAGAGGTTTTGGGCTCGAGTCCCGGTGAGGGCATTGCTCATTTTTCATCTCTCCTGCTTTCGAAATAACCTGATGTCTCTATACAGTGATGCCCGAACTATATAAGGTGGAGGAGGAGGATTTGGCGAATGGGTCCCCTAATCCTCAGTCGCCCTTTAAAAGAGAGGTATATAAGGTATTTCTCCCGCCTTCTTAGCATGCCTTCGTGGTGTAATGGCCAGTACACTCGGTGCGTATTCGAGAGGTCCGTGGTTCGCGTGCCTGTGAGGGCATTGCTTATTTTTCATGTCTTGTACTTCAAAATGACCTAATGTCTCTAGAAGCCTTAGGCTCTTTTCTTCAATCATTAATTAAGATTTTGAAAATAATTTATTTGTTTTCAATCCATTTATTAATTTTAAACTAAGATTTAAAAAATAGTACGCTAAACTAATAGTATGGATCACCTATCAACAGAAAAAAAAAAAAAAAAAAAAAACTTTTTCAAATATTCTATTTAACGATAGCCCCCTTTCTGTATATGCGTTTGCAGATAATGTAAAACTCTAATTATGAGACAGGTACTGGGCGGAAGGCGGTTAGCTCTTACATTTAATAACTATGCATTTTTAAGAAATAATGTGTAAAAGTAAGAGTTAAAACATAATAAAAATTGCAGTTTTAGAATATATAAGACCTTCTGTAAGACGACCATAAGCGCTTCATATGATTTCGATTTTTGTGAACGTGGTTATCTTATAGAGGTGATGTTTAGTAGCTATTTTATTTAGTTTATTAATTTAATTTATTTAGTATCTGTTTTATTTAGTTTTTCAGTAAGTTATTTAGGTTTTTAGAAGTGTTGTTCACTTACAAATGAGGTCGTTTTAGGTAGTTAAAGAGGGTCATTGCATTTGCGCAGATTTTAGGCAAATATAGGGCTAATTGTGATTTTAGAAGGTAAAACATCTAAAAGGTTATATCAAGGGTCTTAAACTTGCATATTAAGTAAAATCAATTTACCTGGGATAATACATTTATACACAACTGTATCGAATTTTGTTTTCAGGATATTTACACTGTAAATCCCAGAGAAAGTTATTCATTGTTTATAAGATATCAAACACATCTCAAGTTCGTCTACATGTTCTGATTCATATTCTCTCAGAATTTTTTTATAGCTTTGCATGGTAGAAATATTTAAATATTTTCTGTAGAAATTTAGCATCGAAGCTCAGAAATATACATCATTTAATTAAATTTACATTAGGAGTACATTATTTAGATCATGATAAATGTTTTATACGTAGCGTCTTCAGTATACTGAAAGTAAAGTGAATAAGAACTAATTTTCAAAAATAAGAGAAAAGCAGGGTACATGTGTAGCTTTTAAGAAATGTCTTTAAATCTTGAACTCAGAATATTCCTATAAATATGTACAGAATCTATTTGTTACGCATTGATAAAAATTACCTCCTGTCGATAAACAGCAACAAAAATATCTTTAAGATGATGATAAAATGTGATATAGGATTATTTTGCGTTTTTGCAGAATTTCCATATGCTGTTTCCCGCGCTCTCGAATGCACGCTTTTCTTCTGGTATTAGAAAATGTGTTTCAAGTTACTTACACAACGTGTTATAGAAGTTATACGGCTTATTTTGCCAGCAGGATCTGAATCAGCCAGAAGTTAACTTTGTTAACTTTGAAATCATCCTATTCATTTAAAATTATTAGTGTTAGAAATTAGTTCCTGATACAGACAGTTAAACTTAATTGGAATAATAAAAATAGCTAAATGTCAAAGAAACATTATTTTGTTACTTACCAAATTTAAGAATGTTGCTAAATTTTTAATCCGAAGGCTTCCTATTTAGTAATTTTTTAAATTATCTATAGCTAATTTTAACTGATTTTGCTCTCTTTCAAATTATACCAGAGATTACTAAAACATGATATTTTTCACCTACTCTCAAAACGCTCCACTTCAGGATTGGACGATGCAGCATATGTGACTTTTCAAAGTTAACTACTAAACAGTCACCATTGCAACTCGCTTTTTTTTTTTTTTTTTTTCACAAAGCGGTGTAAAATACACAGGGTCCGCTAGTAAAGCGGGAAATTTTAAAAGTACGCAATTGTTTTCATGCGGATTTTTTTTTTTTTTCCCCCTATTTGAGTTGGGTAAAGTATGTCTTTTTACATTTTGAAAATAAAGTCGCTGAAGTGAGAGCGATTTCTGGGTAAAATCCTTCTTCTAAACTTGACTGAAAATTTTCCATCACTTGATAAAATAGGTCAAGTTGAATCCATTTCTTACCTGATATTCGTTTTAATTCTGGTTTGGGTTTGAGCTCTATCAATGTACACCGTTCTCTTTAGAAATACCCAAAAGAAAAAAGTCAGATTTGGACAAATTTGGGATCTTGCAGACTATGAGATGTCACCGTGTTTAGATATGAGTCTATTTAGGAAGAGTTCTCTTCAAAAAGCCATGGACACGCGAGATGAATGATTTGTGGCCCGATCCAGCTAGAAAAAAATTGATTTCTGGAGACTAGGAAGGTTTTTCCGGAAATGTAGGGTTTGTATTGTTGCATTTTTTCTGTTTTAATTTTTCGCGCATTATTTTTTACAGTGTCATAATTATCAAATTAAATTAAAAACTTATATATCTGTGAGACGCCGAATTTCCGTGGCGCAATCAAGCCTTCCATGCTTGTTTTCTTTGGCACTGGGAAAGAATGCTATTTTTGAACTCCCACAAATAGTTATATTTTCTTTTAATTATTTTTTAAATACTGTCAAACTCTATTATAACTGACTTCAAGAGATCAAACATTCGGTTCACTATATCCGATCTACAAGAAAAATAGGTTTTCTAAGGAAAAAGTACAAAAACTGACTGATAAGTTCAAAAGAAACTGGCTAGCATAGTCACATCTATAAACGGAAATTAATAATAATTTAATTAAAAAATATTATGTACAATTATTAAATATGTTATTTTATTCTCTTTCAGTTTCACGAGTTAATTTCACAGGATAAATTACTTAGCATAAAAATCACGGTTTCCGATTCTTCCCTTGAAATACACACTCTCTAAAATATACTATTATAATTATAAATAATCGTATTCGTAACATAGTGTGACTTAGTGAAGATCAAGATAAAGTACTAGAAACGTAATGGTGTTTATCACTAACATAATAGTATAAAGGTAGCTGATTTTATAAATATTAGGAAATTTTAAATTTAAACTTGCAGAAATTCTGGAATTTATCCCTTCCACGTTCAAAACTGGTAACACAACTGTCTTAAAATTTAGAAACTTGGTATCACTAACGGACACCAAGCGGAAGGGGAAAGTTTAAAATGTAAACAAGGTTGAATTGAATTTTTAGATATCTTAAAAGACACTAAAGCTTTTGTTGCCTCCACATACATTACGCCAGTTTTTCCCCGTTCTTTTTCTCGGTCTTGATATAACTGCATCATAAAACCCTTTAAAATTATCAATAAGAAATTTTTGGTGTGCCCTCTTTCCTAATCCTTAAGCACCATTTTGTAATGCCACCTTCTTTCTACTTTATGTCCGTGCTTATTTTGCTTTTAATGGTTAACTCATCTCTGAAAGTGTGCATTTATGCATTGGACTCTACTCTACTCTATAGAAGACTAAATTTGCTGATAAGTTTCAAAATGAAAAATACCATTCCAGGCATATAAATCGACAGAAAATTAAAAACATAAA
Organism: Stegodyphus dumicola; assembly: GCF_044657685.1. Classification (NCBI taxonomy): domain Eukaryota; kingdom Metazoa; phylum Arthropoda; class Arachnida; order Araneae; family Eresidae; genus Stegodyphus; species Stegodyphus dumicola. Next base: position 112,251,879 of record NC_140770.1, on the reverse strand, counting down.
AATGTATAAAATACTTCTAAGAGAGGAAAATAGCAGAAGGCCTTTAAAGAAAACAATATACCTGTTGTCTACGCTAAACAATTCACTTAATTCCAAGGTAGAAAAGCAACCGACTTTCCCCCTTTTTTCCCCCTTCAGTAGAATTCAATAAATGTAAAAGGTAAATGTGTTGCTAATCACAGAAGTATCATGTGTATCTAATGATATGCTTTAAAGTTATAGACCGAAAAGAAAGCTAGAAGATGTCATAATTGGGAACAATAAAGGTATAACACATTTCACCTATTATAACCTTACTAAACTTGTAACATATGTGCGTTTTCATTGGAAGTTATCCAGTAATAAAAGAAAAAACACTATGCTAAATGTGTATTATATGGAAGACAGTGCAGGTTTATCCATTGGGAGCTTGGGCGGGAGCGCAGGGTCCAAGGCCTGGAGGCGCCCGGATAAGCTGGATGCAACCAGAATTTCTGGTTATAAATTTCGACAGTTGAAGATAAAAATTCTTTAGAAAAATAGTATATGATTTTGCGAAAATAATCCGCACCTGTTAATGTTTTTATTTTTGATATTTTTTATAAGAATACTGTCTTGTTTTTTATTTTTATATATACTTTACAGTAAAAATTAAACATTAAAATTTTGTTTCATTTGTTAGCGGATTCAAGAGCCCCCTCCTTGGGCCAGTGCCAAGGGGACCAGTAGATTTTCTGCGCCCAGGGCCCGAAATGAACTTAAACCTTCATTGATGAAAGACCCTATTTAGCTTTAAAAAAAAAAAAAAAAAAAAAAAAAAAAAGACCCAAAATATTCACAATAACATAAAAAAAATTGAGAAAAATACATTGAAGAAAAACAGTTAAAAATGAAATACCAAAACCAGAGAACGTGGAAAATATATTGCTATTAATCAAAGAAAGAATCTATAAAACAGCTGTTAGTGAAATTGAGAAACGTACCAAAATTAAGACATATTCTAAAACCAGAAAAGTTTAAAGTATATGCCAGATGCTTTTCTTACCTTCTATCGCAACATTACTGATGATGTAATTATCTTCAGTAATGAAACCGATGTGGGACTTCTCATTAAGAAATATATCATTTAATTCTTTTCTTCCGGCGACTTTATGTCTTTAAATTTTACTTATGTTTTCAATTACTATCATTTTAAAATTAGTATCTCTGTAAGACAGTCATTAAATATTACATTTGGTTTTATGTAAATTAAATCATGTTCACACTGACTAGTGACTGTGTATGTAATATTCATATACGTATTCTGTACTTACGACTAATATAGTTCTCTCCTGGCTCTTCCAAATCTCTTTTTGCCGTATTAAGTTTTTATGATTTTTCTCACGAGTAAAGAAAATATCAACCACTTTTTTTAATAAGCCCTTCAAGGATAGCCCTAGTCTGCTTTGCTAAAGAGAACGTTAGGAATATAATTTTATATATATATAAGCAACTTAATAATTTTACTGTCATCATTGGAATAATACTATTGTATATTCTAACATGTTTATAAAAGAAAAAATATGAACTTGGTTTCTTTGAGTTAAGAATTGATAAATTGTTACAATAATAATAATGTTCGAAACAAATGAAGTTAAAAATGTGTTATCTATGTTTATATGTGTTTATGTAGTAAATTGATGTGTAATTGTAGGTATTACATTGCAAATGTCTTTAGTAGATGAGATTTGAAAATTATGGTTAAAGAATGTATAAATGTATATGTAGTTTTTTTTTTTTTTTCGTTGATCCCAAACAGTTGCTAGATTTTAGTTTCCAGATTGCTGATTGATTTGTAAATAATATCAACAAAAATCTTCAATCTTACGACGGGGGTGTGATATCTGGCGACTGTTTGGCGATCAACAGAGCGTGCTTGACGCATGTAGCTCTTCTCCAAGAAGGGTTAATGTATTAGAAGGGAGTTGCATGTTAGCATCGGAAGAGGAAGGTTGTAGATTGTGTTAAAAATATATGTAAATGTGCCAGTCCCAATATTTACTTTATGAGAATTGGCAACAACAGTTTTGTTGTCATTCTATCCCTGTCTGGTGTGCATAGCTGTGGTTGCTTGTTCCCATGTAACCTGATATTCCCAATATATTTTTATTTGTTCGACCTGGACTATGTCATTTCTTTAACCCACGACTAATTTCGATTTTTAACACGTTATCAGCACGAAAAGCTCAAAAGGAAATGCCATTATGATCCAGGATTGAAGATCGCACCGAAGCCTAACCGCGCCGATCGCCGAAGCCTAACCACGTTGTGAATCTGAAGTGAGCTGGATAACCATTCTTTAACGAAGTAAATAAAAATTGTTTTGGTTAATTTAGCTCGATATACTTACTTAAAAAATGACATCTGAAGATTATAAAATGCCGAAACTAAACGGCGATAATTATCACACATGGTGTATACGTTCGCGTGCCGTGCTGGTGCAGAAGAGATGTTGGGAAGCAGTGGAACCCGGATATGGAATTGAAATGAATGAAGCGGAGAGGAAAAAGAATGACGAAGCTCTTACCCTATTATTCCTCATAGTTGAAGATACATTTCTAGATGATATCGGAGATTGTATTAGAGCCAGAGACGCCTGGAACTGTTTAAAAGAAATGCATACAAAATTCGGTTTGCTTCACGTACTGCAGCTTATGAGAGAATTTTTTAACATAAATATGAAGCCAAATGAGTCTGTCCAATCCTATCTAGCAAGATTAATGGACTTACATAGAAAATTAGCTAATGGTGGATATGCATTCACAGATAGAGAAGTGGCCCTAGTGATGCTGTTGGGACTGCCTAGAAGTTATGAATCGCTTATCCTAAGTTTGGGAAAAGATGAAGCAAATCTGACAACTACAATTGTGAAACCAAGGTTACTCGTAGAAGAGAAACGTATAGTCAGAAATGAGAGTTCAGCCAAAGTGTATCATGAAGAACAAGCTCTTCACACTAAAAGTTTTGCCACTAACCAGAAGAAGCCTGCATTTGGAAAACCCATGAAGAAGTATGCAGCTAAAAAGCCAAATGAAGAAGAAACTAACAGAGGAAGAAATACTAAATGCTTCAGCTGTGGCCAGTGGGGGCACATATCTAAAAATTGTGAAGAGGCCAAATATCAGAAACAAAACAGCGCCAAAACTGCAGTTGACCTCAAGACAAACATTGTACTTCTGGCAAATGAAGAAAAATCAAGAAAAAGTAATTTGTGGATTTTAGACAGCGGAGCTACAGAACACATGACCTCTGATAAAGGAAAATTCTCAGTCCTTAAGAAGTACACATCTGAAGTTGAAGTTGCTAATTCAGAAAGAATAAAGGTCACTGGAATTGGAAATATTTCATTTTCTGTTGGAGAAGAAGACGGAGAAAAAAACATCACTATTGAAAATGTCCTATATGTTCCAGAACTAGGAGGAAAACTATTATCCATTGGTAGAGTTGAAGAAAGAGGCTTAAAAATAGCATTTGCTGAAGGAAAAGCCAAAGTGATTGATAAGAATGGAGATACTCTTTTATCTGGTGAGAAAAAAGGAAGACTATACATAATCGAAGAAAAAATGGCAACTGCCTACGCTACGAAAACTGAAAGTGCCGACTTGCTGCATCGTAGACTTGGTCATCCACATTCTTGTACAACAAACAATATTGTCCCCATCGACAGAAACCTGAAATCAACAGTATTAGCAAATGAACTTTGCCAAGTTTGTATTCAGGGAAAAATGAAAAGGAAGAAATTTCCAAAAGCCGCTAGTACAAAAGCTAAAGACATCCTAGAAGTTATACATTCAGATGTTGTTGGCAAAATTTCTCCCCCTTCCTTTGGAGGCTCAAATTACTTTGTGACTTTCACGGATGAATTTTCTCACTATACCACGGCATTCCCTATGAAAGCCAAAAGTGACGTACTAGAAAAATTTGAGGAGTACCGTTGCATGGTAGAAAATCTCCAAAACAGAAAAATCAAATTCTTGAGAAGTGACAATGGTGGGGAATATATAAGTGGAAAGTTTGACAAGTACCTTGCTGCGCATGGGATCCAAAGACAACTAACTGTACCCGACACGCCTCAACAAAATGGTCTGGCTGAAAGACTGAACCAAACATTCATAAACACAACGAGGTGCTTGCTTATTGAGTCCGGAGCAGATCACAGGTTTTGGGCTGAAGCAATGGCCACTGCGGCCTATCTCCACAACAAGCGGCCATCTATGGCAATTGATGGCGATATTCCGGAGGAACGATGGTCAGGGTATGGAAGCAAAACAGACCACCTCAGAGTTTTTGGATGCAGAGCCTGGAGCCATGTTCGCTCACACTCAAGAGGAAGCAAGCTTGATCCTAAAGCTACAGAATGTGTTTTTGTGGGATATCCTAAAGGAGTTAAAGGCTACAAATTGTATGATCTGAAGAAGAAACATTTTTTCGTCAGCAGAGATGTCATATTTGAAGAAAATGTTTTCCCTTTAAAACTGAGCAAGTGTGACAATCCTGCAGAAGAAGCTACCCTTAAAATTCAAGACTTTGAATCAGAATATCCTTTGGACCTACCTGAAACAGAAGCTCGTGACTCATCTCTAGATTATATAACTCCTGATGTAAATAACTTGGATGAAACCGAATGTCCCAATACAGATCCAATTTACCGAAATTCCGAAAGATGTCCAGACATACAGCTTGAAAATACTCCAGATTACAAAGATGAAGGTCAATCAGTTGCTCAAATACAAGACGTTGCTAATAACCTAGACCCTGAAATCGAAGTAGCAGCCAGAAATCCTACCCGTGGAAGTGAGAGAGGTGAAAAAAGAAAAACCAAAATTCCTAAACGTTTCGAAGACTTCTATCTGTACGATGCCCAAGAGATACAACAATCTGAAGAAAAGGACCCAGTAACCCTAAAAGATGTCCTGAAATCACCCGAAGCTGACATGTGGTTAAAAGCCATGGAGGAAGAAATTCAGAACCTCACTCAAGCTCAAACCTGGGAACTAACTACAAAACCACCAGGAGCTAAGGTAATACCATCCAGATGGTTGTTTCGTAAGAAAAAAGACGAGATTGGGAACCGAGCAAAGTTCAAAGCCAGATTGGTAGCAAAAGGCTATCTGGAAATGCCTGGAGTGGACTTTCAAGACACCTTCTCACCAGTCATCAAACTCAAATCTGTAAGATTATTGCTTGCCGTAGCTGCAGAGAAAAACCTAGAAGTTCACCAAATGGATGTAACAGCTGCATACCTTAATGGAATCCTAGAAGAGGACATATATATGGCACAGCCAGAAGGCTGCATTGAGAAAGGGAAAGAACACCTTGTCTGCCAAAAGCATCTATGGTCTTCGAAAAGCATCTATGGTCTTCGACAATCAGGACGTGCATGGAATACTTGCTTGAATGACTTTCTGATCCAGTATGGATTGAAAAGATCAAATGCAGAACCTTGTATTTACTTTTGCCATGAGAAGAACATCATAATTGGAGTTTATGTTGATGACCTCCTGATAGTTGGAAGCATGCCAGAGATAAATGAATTCAAGGAAGGCATTAAGAAAAGGTTCAGTGTCAAGGACCTAGGTCCTGCAAGCCAGATCTTATCCATGCGAATATGCAAAGAAGATAAATGGGTCATACACACTAGATCAAATCGCTTATGCATCAGAAATCTTAGAAGCATTTAAAATGACTGAAGCAAAATGTGCATCCACACCACTGGACCCCAGCATAAAATATAAAAATGTAGATGAACAGCAGTGGGAAGAAATCAAAGAAAACAGCAAGGGAATCCCTTATAGACAAGCTATAGGAAGTATTCTATATTTGACTTGTGGTACTCGCCCAGACATGGCTTATTCTTCCACTTATATGAGCCAGTTCAATGAAAAACACACGGAAGAACATTGGAGAGGTGTGAAGCACATTCTAAGATACCTAAAGGGAACACGACACAGAAAGTTGAGATTCCAGAAGACAGGTGAGCCACTTCAAGTCTACTCAGACGCTGACTGGGGAGGTGACAGAACTGACCGTAAATCTTATAGTGGTTATATAATGCTACTCGCAGGTGCTCCAATCTCATGGTCGAGCAAGAAGCAATCCACAACAGCTTTATCGACGACAGAAGCAGAGTATGTGGCAATGTGTCACACTGCCAAGGAAATCCTATGGATTAAAAATTTGATCAAGGAAATCTGTAGTGAATTAGCTGCTTCACCTCAAAAAGTGCTAGTCGACAACCAGGGAGCAATCTTCTTAGCAAAGAACCATGTTACTTCTGAAAGAAGTAAGCACATTGATATTAAATTTCATTTTCTGAGAGACCTAGTGAAGGAAAATGTGATTATATTTGATCATGTGCGATCCAGCGACAATCTCGCTGATCTCCTAACTAAGCAGACCTCAAAAAGACTTTTACGTGACATGAACTATGCCGGGACTTGTACGTAAAAATGATCTCCTTTGAAGTTTACGACTGATAGTGTCTGTGTAGAGACTTGACTTAAAATTTCAGAAAGAAGCCTAGATACAAATTTTTCTTAATTGCTTTTATGTAAACATTGTGTTTCCTAGTATAACTTAATATGTGTTCATTTAATGATGTAATTCATAAGTAGAAGTCAATAGTGTTTAAGCATGTAATAGCAGCTACATTGTTTTCCTGTAAATGTGTACAACCACAGCGTGATAAATTTTTGTGGAAGTATGTAAGTATCTTGCAAATAGTGTGACTGGCAAGGGGGCGTGTTAAAAATATATGTAAATGTGCCAGTCCCAATATTTACTTTATGAGAATTGGCAACAACAGTTTTGTTGTCATTCTATCCCTGTCTGATGTGCATAGCTGTGGTTGCTTGTTCCCATGTAACCTGATAATCCCAATATATTTTTATTTGTTCGACCTGGACTATGTCATTTCTTTAACCCACGACTAATCTCGATTTTTAACAGATTGTACTATGCGGTAGAAGCGACGTACTGCTCTGAGTTACTATTATGCTTTTAATCATATTTTCCTAATAAATGTTCGTTTCGTCTTGCTAAATGGTGCCTTATTAAACTACGAAGTCATCGACCGAAATATTTTCATAAATGACATGCCTGGCCCACTACACTCAAGTATTTATAAATATGCTGACGATACAGTTATCTTAACCAGTTCTAGAAATCCACAAAATGCTCTTGACAAACTCCAAATGCAAGCTAATCTAATCAACAAATACTGTGAAGATTGGAAAATTAAACTTAACGCAGCTAAATGTTGTGTTGTTTTATACCGCAGATACAAGAAAAACTATCCTGTTAACTACAATATAAAAATAGATAATTCACCAGTTCCTGTAGCAAGCTCATATAAATACTTAGGAGTGTACGTCGACAAAGCTTTAAATTTCAAGGATCATATCCAGTATACCATCTTAATGCAGCATTCATGTCTCTTTACTCCGTGCTTGGAAGGAAATCTAAATTAAATCTAAACATCAAGAGAAAACTTTACATCACTCTCATCAGACAAATTCTACTTTATGCGGTTCCTGCATGGGCGACTGCTGGAAAAACTGAACGCCAGAAAATAAACGTCTTACAGAATAAGATTCTTCGAAGCATTAACAAAGCACCTTGGTTTGTGCGTAACGCGCAAATTTATAAGGATTTAAAGATTCTGCCGATTCACTATCAAATACTAACTACTGCACACAACTTCTTTGAAAAAATGAAAAACTCGCAATACCCGGCTATTAAAGAACTCACAAACATCCCACAGAGGAACATGTAGTAAAAAGACCACGAACTCTCCATCATAAAGCATTATGGTGGTAGTGTACAGTATATATATTTTATTCTACTTATTTCACGTATATTAGTTACTTATTTTACTTATTATTTCTATTTAACCAAGAATTTATTTAGTACTGTAAAGTGTTTTATAGCAAAGATTTTGCTTACAGTGAAAAATTTTAGTTCGCGGTATTATGATTCCTTCACTCGCTACTGGCCATTTCGCATCACGTGGTGTTTACTCTGCAACTTTAAGGAAATAAATTTTCTTGTGTGATTAATTAATTATTACTGTATTCGAATTGTATTTCTGAAGAATAAGGACATTATTATCTCTTCAAATTCGCCTTTTTGAATTTCTATAGTCTTATTTTACGTTATTCAGCAATTTTATGAAACTTAGGACTTATTTTGCACCGACCACTGCTAATGACATGCCACTTAATTGCATTTAAAAATTGCTATTTACTGAGTTTATCTCATGACTTCGATCTCGCCTTCGGGTGTGGTGTGTTTTTCAATACACCTCTTATTTTATTATGATTACTAAGGGCCTTTGGTAAAATGTTTAACTACTGGTTAGAACTCCTAGAAGTTGATGCCAGAAGAAAAGATACGATCCTAGATCCTATAATCAAATAATCGAAACCACGTTTATTTGAGAGCCATTTGAGAACATTTTCCATTACTTCTTGTTTTTATTAAATCCCTTCAAGTTTCAAACTATGGTCTCGATTATTTTCTGCATTGATAATAAATGCTTTAAAGATTTAGATCAGAATTCACTTTGAAACAGACAACTTCAGCATGAGGAAACAACTTTAACTTTCAAATTTTTAACAATTATAATCGCTCAAAATCAAGTTTTAACATTTTAAACGAAGAGTTTTTAAAATTTAAAAGCTGAAATATTTATTAGAAGTCCTGTTACCCTTTTATATTTTACATAACAAACACCTTGATAAAATTATACGATATTGTACTTCGATTTCAGTTAGGTTTGGATTGTGTTATTTGATTATCCCAGTCATCCTTTCCCTTAGAACAAACTTCCTAAGAGAAAGGATAATTTCGTTGAAGATTTTTCCACCAGAAATTGAGCTGTATTTACCTAGGCATGGGAAAAACCATGGAAACACCTGTAAAGTCAATCCGTTTGTCGAGGTTCAAATCTGGATCAAACTACCAATCTTCACCGGTCCTATCTTACTTGGCCATTTACTGGCGTCGAATGCGGGTGAATGGGCATTTTCGTGGTGTTTCTTAATTTGTGTTTCCGTTTTTATATGAATTTTAAAATTTTTAATAAAAATTGGATGAAATCTTTTTACCGTTTTTGATCTCAAATGGACCAGGAGAACGAAACATATTAATCGACTTTTATGAAACTTTAATTCATTTTCCCCTGATGAGTTCTCAATTGGAGTTTTTCACTGAAAGGAGATTAATTTCTTTGTATAATTTTGTATATTTTTCCTTTCACATTTTTATTTTTCCAGTTTGTTCTTCTATGAATTCTTTCTTTAATTGATTAATTCTTTAATTGTTTTATTATTGTGTTATACCTCTTATACACGGTTGCAATTATTATGTTATTTTATTTATGTTATTATTACATTTATTATTATAATTTCCATGGCACGTTACGTATAATCTATTTTACTTCACAGTGCTTCATCTGTCTCGAATTTTATCTGTTGTTATTTGGCTGTCGGTATTGGTTCCTGTTTGGGGTTGGCTAACCTCTTTTAATTTTGAATCTATCATGTTAGGAAATTCATTGCAAAGTTCATAAAAAATAAACTTTATCACGTCAATCTATATAATGATTTATGTAAGAAGTCTCCTTTAATTTGGATCTAATTGTTATCTACTTCCCAGAGCGTTGAAAGAAACCTTCGTAGATGAAGGACAGTTCTTTAATGTACTGTATTTTTAAATAGATAAGTAAAATACAGTCCAAAACTTATAACAGTTCTTACGAAGTCGAATGAAAAACCTCAGTGTTATTGCAGGATTATATCAAATAACACTGCAAGATATTGTTGCCATTTTGACACAGAACATTATTTTCGATTCCACAATTTTAGGTGGCGAAATACACTTTGCAATAACACATATTACAAGTGCACTTTACAAAATAAACACTTTGGAAAACTAACACCTTACAAACATTAGAATTATAAGGTAATCGAGAGGTTCAGGTTCGAGTCCCGGCGAGGGCCTTGTTCAATCTTCATGTCTTTTGCTTCAATATAAACCTAGTTACTCTACGCAGTGTTTTACAAAACATAGAGTGCGATACATCCAACTACGTTAGGACAGACGGTTACACTTTTAGAAACAACTTAGTAAATATTCAGTTGTAGCTTCGGCAAATTTGTACTCAAAACGTTTCTTCAAAATAGCGACCTCTATGTGAAACTTAGGACTCACTGCCTCAAAATAGATAGCATGATTTTATTCAGGACTGCATCAAGAACTTTTAGGATTAAGGACATACAAATGAAAATTTGATGTCTTCTTAAAGAAAAAAAAAATAATAATGTCTATTAAAATCACAATTTTTTAATGTTTGTTGATTTGCATTATTAGTTTTAGATTACATAAATCTATGAAATGAAAATGGAAAAAAATCAATATTGTGTTAGAAAATTTAAAAGTTTTGTTGATAATTATGGAATTTGTAAACTTTTTAATAATATCTTCATGACAAAGACATTTTAGAATATCTTATTCTACAAGCAGACTATCAGTGCATTAACTTTTTCTACCGAAAATGTACTTCATAAATAATTATTTAGCAGTTTCAGCAGGAAAACTGAATACTCCTTCTAAAGTATTGCTTACTGGTATACAAAATACTTTATATACAGTTACTGGTATACAGTCCTATCCTCTGGGCAAATCAATGACTTGCAGTATAATCATACTGCTTACTGGTAGAGTGTCCAGGCGGGGGAAATCTTAAATTTTCTCTGATGTTAAGAAATATAGATATGATAATAATATTAATTATTTAGAGAAGTGGTAAACTATACTCCCAATTGTATTTAACATATACCAAAGTGTCTGTTTCCACTTCTAGGTCATAACTATTTATATTTTTAGTAAACATTTCCTCTGTGTCAGTTTTAAAATTGTATAAAATCCTTCTTCACTAATTATTCATCATTGTCGCTTAAATCTATTGTCTGCATTTTTATAAGCAACGTTCCTTTAATATAAAACCAGTCCTATTCTATATCCACTTGAAAACATCCTCATTTTAAAAGCTTTATTTCCTTTTAACAGTGCGTGTTATCTCGAAAAATACAAACGAAACATATTTTAAAAGAAGATGATGACAGCAAATAAAAATCAGTTGACAACAAACTAGTGAGATTGATTGCACATATGCAGCAGCTGCTAGGATAGATTGTCTATTTTGTCAATTGTCGGGTCTTCTTTCTCTTCTGCTAACAATTAATAACAGTGACTGCGAGAACAAACTATCGTGCCAGCTGTGAAATAAGTTCATTATTCGACATCTGAAAGCAATGCATCTGTTGCAATGAAAGAAGAACGTTATGGCAATGGTAGCGTGAAGAGGAACGACCTCATGGTAGATGTCGCACTTAGGTGATCAGTAAAAAATTAAATAAATAATTATGAACAATACTAAACTAATAAATAAAAGTTAAATAATGTTTTTAAATTTGCTTTCTTATATTTTAAGACAATATTCTATTTCACTGCAGCAATATTATAAACATAAAGGAATATAGATCTATGTGCAACTAAAAGACTTTGGAATATTAAAAATAATATTGAAGATCATGAGTATGGGGAGGAGCATACAAGAAGGTGCACTTTCACTCCTCTAAACAAATGCAACTCATTGTTTTATTTCAACTTACCAAAGTTGGCAAAAAGTTTGCTCTGTTTTTTATTATTTTTTGAGTTCTCCTCAGACTCCAAAAATTTTCACAGCTTTTCACGCAAGTAAGCAACTGCCGACGGACTACCTAATGTCGGCAGTAGCTTATTACGTATTTTGTTTACATTCTGTTTAAACGATATAAGTGAGTAACGGATATCATGTTATAGTTCCAGGAGTTTCAGGCAAACAAACGTTCTCTCTTTGTCCTCTTAACTGGCAGATGGAGCACAGCATATCTGCCTGTTGAGAGGTTGAGCATACTGTTAATTTTTAATACCCTGGGGGCTAAGGCGAGGTATCCCTGAAAACCTAAAGACGATGAGAAAGTTTCATTTGCATGTCTGAGTTCTTTTTCTTGAGCTAATAATTAGGGTAAAGAAAATTGTTGCGATCTGATTCCTGATTTGTGTCGTTATCGCAAAGTTTGGCAAAGTGCTTAGTGTTAAACAATTAAAGAAACAAACGTCGTAAAATATACTATAATTCGTTTATATATATAATTCGTTTAATATATATTCGTTTAATATATAATTCGTTTAATATATAATTCGTTTAATATATAATTCGTATATATATATAATTCGTTTAATCTGTTCGAAAAATACTTGAACGTGAAGTTCAAATCTTTACGGTAGCCAATCAGAGTTGGTTCCTTCCCACATTTGTACTTACGTTTTTTTACTTGCACATACTGTTATTTTCTACACAGGGATATGAGCTATTAATGTAAGAAAAAAGGGTATAAGAAACGTTTTTGGAAGTAATTTTTGTATCTTATTATTATCTACAACCAGAGTTGAAGTAACCCATGAGACACCTTAGGTTTTGCTTAATGTCATTCAGAACAAATGTCAGTTATTCATCATGCCATTTTTAACACAGAAACTATAAGTACAGGTTCTCACTAAAGCCGACACAGATAATTTTTCTCATACATTTTATCAAATAAAAACAGAGTCATGAGGCGTTACGGTAAGGATTTGCATCCTTCTAAGACGTAGAGCCTAGGCAGCAGTTAGGCCCTACATTTTTAATTATCTAAAAGTTCATGACCAATTCTTAGGCTATTTTGATTTGTAATAAAATAAAAACTGAGCTTAAATGACAGAATAGTTATAGAACTTTTGGCATGAATTTAGACGATTTATGTAACTGAAGTTAATATGCTCGGGAGAAAATAATTGGATGGAGAGACATTTATTGAATTTAATGCATGTGCATGACAGTTTTTGAAGTTAGACGGCAAGTTTCAAAGTCAATCATAACAAAAATTCAAGACTTTTCCTTCCATGAGTGAGGGATAGGGTTTATAATAATCGTACAATTTGTTTTATTTTTTGGAAAAGATAGACATATGTTTAAATAGTTTTTTCCCCATCTTTTTCACCAAAGAAAAGTTTATATATAATTAGAAAAATGTCAATTTAAACAGTAAGACTAATTAAATAACGACCTTAGACGCAGCTAAAAATAACTAAAAACCATGGCTGGCTGTTAAAAAAGAGTTTTGATGTTTGTCATTAGCTATATTTTATACTACATATTGCGTAAAAATTATCTAATTTTTATAAGCGAAATAAAGTTCTCACTCGAAATTCGCTACATGAATGACAACTAAAGCCTGCAGAACACTTTTACTTACAATTCAACAGTACTCTATACGATCTCAATACGCTATTTCCACTCATACATTCCATTACAAAATTTGCTTCTTTCAGTCTCCTCTATCTGCCTTTACATTTTTGCCATGAATTTTTAAATCAGACCGTGTGTGCGTGGGGAGAATTAATGTGAAAATATTAAATTCAGTTTCAGACCCTTTAATCTTAATCTTTTCTTTGGAAACTATCCTTTTTCAAATTATTCTCAGTTTTCTTTATTTTATTTCAGCTAAAATTCAACGCATTTCGTTTATGCAAGGGAAATGTATTACGTAAACCATAATAATATTTTAGGAAGCGGTAAATTCATGCCATGAATAATGGCATGGTATAGTCTAATATCATTAACAGCCAGCCAATGATATTAGTCAATAACACCCTATCTTGAGAAAAAATAAAAAATCGATATTCATTTGCTAATTTTTGAGCTGAAATTTCTTTGTAATCCCTGCTTTCATTTGAAATCAATTTCATCTACTCCTCTTGCATTTATATATATATATATATATATCGTATATATGTAAAATATAAAATATCGATCTTTCTAATACTAAATTGACAACAGCTCTTTAATTCCGCTCCTGTCTTTATTTTGAAAATTGAAAAGCAATATAATCTTTACTTCCTGTAATTTTGAAAAGTGATCCATCATCTGATCTCTATTGCGCAATTATTCCTGGAATGAGATGCAATTTTTACCCAGCATCCGAATATTAAATCTGTTAATGTATCTGAAATTTAATTTGCTTAATGTAAACATTCTCTTAATGTGATCAAAAATGTAGTCTAAATAAAAAGTCTTTGCTGCATTAAATTGCTCTTTTTCGAGCTTATATATATTTAAAAAAATCTAATAGCCATACTTTTTTAATTTACCTTTTATTTAATTATAGAATTTTGTCCAGTTATTTTGGCAGTACTAATTTACATGCAAAGTTTGTACTTTCGAAATTCTTAATTTATTCGATTGGGAGTAAGATCAAAAACCTACGCACCCTGGTCTGTCTCTTCTCTCGCTCTATTTTATTTATTTATTTATTTATTGTCCCCCTTCTTCCCTTGCTTCGCCTTGTCGCTAGCCTAAGCCACGCAGAGTTTACCTTCCGCTTCGTCCATTGTCTAAGAAGATGTAAGCTGTACAAATTTGTGGGGTACAAATGTCGTACCCATAAATGATGCTTGTGTATCCTTTTATGCTTATAAAGGCTTGCACTATTACGAAAATAAAATTATGTGCTAGTAGCATGAAAATGGGCGTTCTGCGGCAGGTGGATCAGTGGATCAGGGGGCGTGGTCAATGACATCACAGAGGGCGGGGCCAAAGGCAACGTCATCACACTAGGAGGCGTGGTTTCGAGTGGAGTTGAGTTGTTGGTAGACTGCTGGTTGAGTTGTAGACCTCCTGCTTTTCATTTAAAGTTAGTTTTTTTAATTTGGCAACGGAGTCATGGCGTCCTCTAGGGACGAAAAAAGAAAATTTATTTAGGAATTGCTTATGGCATCCTCTAGGGACGAAAAAAGAAAATAATCTATTTTAGAAGTTTCTTTTTTTTTTTTTCTTTTTTTTTTTTAAATGTTCTATTATTCAAAATATAGAATTGAACTCTCAAACAAAATATCTCACCAGCTCAGTAGTTTGAAGATTTTAACCACTAAGCTGATGTGATACATTCAGATTCAGGTAAAAAAGCCTCTAGTTTTAAATGAAACTTTAACTTATTTCTTAGGTTTTCTGTTCATAATAACATATTCATTTACTGTCATATTTTTTTAATACTTAACACGTTTCTAATTTGTAATATTTATTTAATTTCCACATACTATTTTTTTTTCATACCTTTCATAAATTTCAGCATACCCTGATTTTTAACTTATATGTTATACTTCACAAACGTTCCCGCACATGCTGTTTATTTGTTACATTATCAGGTTCCATGTTTCTTCTAACCTTCTTCGGAAACATACAATGACCTGACTAGAACAGAGAGCTTACTAAAGCTATGTTCACTAATTGTAGTAAGTAGACAGGATACAGACGAAGGGTATACAAAACCCTTTATTTTTTTCTTTATATACAATGATTTCCGTACTTCGGAATACAATGACCCTCCACTCGGGGTCTAACTTAAAAGATATCAAAATAAAACTAAACTCTAATTTAACTTTAGAATAAGATTGGCCTTATAATAACAGAAAGCGTATGTAGCACAGAGACTGTGAACACTACAATACGTTTAATTTATCAAGAGGATTAAAACCTCTGGCCTGGAAGGCAAAGTAGCAACTGCGTAACTTCTAAGGTAAGCGGCCTGCTTCGAACTCACGGCTTCCTCTCTCCTGCTTGGCAAAAAGGCCACACTTAAATACTTGGCGTTCGCCAGACAACTTTGCATAAACTCCTTCACGCTTATAATTCTGGCCGGAAGTAGAAAATAAGAAGTGATAGTAAAGATTTAAAATAAAATAAACGTTAGTAAAACTTAAGATCCTTACATACTTCCCGCCAGAGTTAATTAGTTTGAAACTGAGGTCTAAAACGACCTTGTTGAAAACTTTTAGCTCTAGAAACTAACGCGAGGCCAAACTTTTACAAACATAACTTAGCTAGAAACTAGAAAATTTTAAAAGAAAGAAATTTGTTACAATAGCAGCTCCCGGAATATACAACAATCTTTTTTCTTTTTCATCTGTACTGCATCAAAACAGGAGCTTTATTCAATTCTGGTTCCTTCCAGAGATCTGGAAGGAAAACTAGTTTAATGAAATGTTACAGAATGACATTGCAAATAACATATAGAATATACTTTTCTTAACATTCTTATTTCATTCATGACTATTTTAATTATCTCTCCCCGTGCTCTCTGACATGTGTTGTAAAAACACCAAACACGAATGTGTTTCTGTCTATGTGTTCAACACTTCCTCCTACAATCAAAACACTAACGTGTTAAAATTCAACATACGAGACCTCTTAACACACCCTAATTTCAACTCTAGACCCTGAGGTACTATTCTGAAAGTGGCTAACTCTAAAGTGTAGCGTCAGAGAGCCTAACTACATCATTCAACCTTTAACACATATTCACCATGATTTAATCTTTACAGTCACACGAATAACAAATTTTTTAACATTACTTTCACTTTTACCATATCACGTTATTTCTAAACATTCAAAATAACAGTTCACATGTATACAAGAACATATCAAGATGCCGTTAATTTTACACATTTGAAAACATACATTAGTAGTACATTGTTAACTTCTATTCTTTTCAAAGCAAGTGCCAATTCTTTCTACATTGAAATAATACTACATTTCAAAAAGTCTTTCAGACTAAAACTTCTTTCTTGTTAGAATGTTTTAAATAAAATTTATACAATATTTAAGTCTTTATACAACGCTATTATACATCAACTTTAGTTTTACGCGCGAGTAATTGAAAAACATAATAAGAAAATCGGTCACAACTCATTTCTCGCCCTTTTGACGATAAAGGTAGACCTCGCATGAGGTAAAACTTCTTCAAATCTGCCACTTGCAGTAAGAATGAAAGATTAACTTAAGTTTGTAAAGTAACACAAAATTTTACTTATCTTTGTAATATTCAGACATCCTTTTCTGGGCCCAGTCTTTAAAGGTGCTGCAGACCGTAGCTTGGTTGATCCTCCTTCTTGTACGGGCTCGCCCTTCAGTGCTTTCCTCTGGAAGCTTCCGTTTTTCACCACTACGGCCACCCTTGAACATCTTCCTTCTGTCCTCTGCTTGTGGTCTTGGCCGTTTGAAGGCAGCTGGTCTTGGTGGAACCGGGAAACTTCTGTCGTGATCCTGCTTGGACCTCGTTGTTGGCCGTTCAAATTTTTCTTGTACTTTTTCCTCCGCCGCTGATGGCCCTTCCACAGTTCGGCGACTTTTGCTGCGGAGAGTTCTGTCGGATGAGTCAATCTTCCGTTTCACAGCCGGGTTATAGTTGCCGTCCTTTCTCCCGGTCTTTTCCACATACGTCGTCCTTCTCCCTTCTTCATTCTGGGGGTGTTCGTGAACTCTGTTTTTTGGACGGTGGAACGGCTTCTTTTTCTTTGTACCTTCAATTTTTCCGCGGGGCAATTTTCTTTTCACTTGCTTCTGTCTCTCATTGGCTTGCCCTTGTACTTGTCGTTTTCCCACCTCTGGAACTTGTACCTGCGGTGTCTGCCGTACCGGATCCTGCAAAAGATCTGAAAAGATTTGCATTTTATTACGGTCATAGAATGGTTTTATCTGGTCAATGTTTGCGGAACAGGTTTCACCATTTCTTGCCTTTAATACTACAACAGCGTGAGTTATTTTTTCTATAACATATGGTCCTTCAAAGCGTGGGAAAAATTTGGCAGTTTTATCTTCTGGTGCTGAAGAAAGTGAATGCTTAATTTTTAGTACTTCATCCCCTACTTTATAAGTTACTCCCCGTCGTTTCAAGTCATAATACAATTTTTGTTTTCTCTGTGCTACTTCAGTGTTCTTTTTGCTTCTTTAATTAGTTTTTCTATATCACCCATTTTAAATTCTGGGGCTCTTTGTTGCACATAAAATAGTTTATCTAACGGTGTTATAATCTTTCTGCCTAGAAATAACTCAGCAGGAGTTTTTCCCGTTGTATCATGTTTTGCGGTCCTAAGGGCGAAAGCAAATTCATTGACATAGTTATCCCAGCTTTTATGAAAATTTTTAACATAACTACGGATAATTTTCACTATATTTCTGTTGACCCGTTCCGCTATATTTGATTGCGGCCGATACGGGACCATTTTTAAATGACAGATGCCCAGTTTTTGGCACATGTCTTCAAATATATTACTTACAAATTGAGGACCATTATCCGATATAACTTTTAGGGGCGCCCCGTATTTTAAAATATATTTATTTAAAATAGAATCGGTAACTAATTTCGCGGAGGCTCGTTTTAAGGGAACAATTTCGGTCCATTTACTAAAATGATCAACTATAACAAGGAGATAGCGACTTTTGTTTAACTGACTTTTTGGGAAAGGGCCCAATAAATCGATACCGATTATTTCATTTGGAAATTCGGATTTAATACTATTTAGAAACCCGGCCGGGCGGAAATTAATATAATTAACGGCTTGACATGTTGGGCAGGACTGGACATACGCCCTTGTTAACTTTTGCAGTTCAGGAAAGTAGACTGCCTCGCGTACGCGTTGAGTAGTTTTTCGAATACCAGCATGAGAAGCTAAAGGGCTGTCATGGAGCTCTTGCAGGATATTTAATCTAAGACTAGCTGGGATAACAGGTCGAAATTCGTTGTTGGAATTCGTAGTTTTTGTATAAAATAATAGACCATCTATTAGTTCGTAATGGGCCGCCCTATTTCTTATCGCCACAATATCTTGGTGGCTAAAATTTTCAGGATCCTTCAAATACTCATAAATACTTCCAAACTCAGGATCCTTACCCAGTTCGGTTATTACAGTTTCTCGGGAATTTATTGTACACGCTGTCAGCATTGCAACTTTTACGGTATTACCCTGTTCGTCTAATTTAATTCGTGACAGGGCATCTGCTACGATATTTTCCTTTCCGGGGGTATGCTTGATTACCAGATTATATTCTTGCAGCTTGAGTGCCCATCTTATTAACCTTGGGGATAAATTTTTTCCAGAGTACAATCTAGTTACCGCCGCATGATCAGAATATACTGTTATCGGCGCCTTTCCAAAATAGACTCGGAACTTTTGCACTGCTAACAGAACTGCAAGTGCCTCTCTCTCGGTCGCGGAATAGTTTCTTTGTGTTTGATTTAAAGTTCGGCTAAAAAATGCTACTGGCTGCTGATTTTGCGAGAGTACCGCTCCTACCGCATAATCCGAAGCATCCGCTGAAATTTCTAAATTTTCATCCTTTTCAGGAAATTTCAACACAGGGGCTTGCGTTAATGCTTGTTTTAATTTTTCGAAAGCACTATTGGCTTCGGCCATCCACGAGAATCTTGCCTTTTTCCTTTTTAATTTTAACAATGGCTCAGCGATAGCCGCAAAATCTTTTATAAAGGACCTATAATATGAACAAAGTCCTAGAAAAGAAGAGAGCTTCTTTGCCGTGTTTGGAGTCGGATACTTTTGTACAGCGATTATTTTTGATTCATCTGTCTCGATCCCTTTTTGCGATATTTTGTAACCTAAATATTTTAATTCAGGGGCTGCAAATTTGCATTTTTCGACATTAACTTTTAGACCGGCCTCATTTAATAAAGAAAACACCTGTCTTAAATCCTGTACATGTTGGTCTAGATTATCACTAGTAATAATGATATCGTCTAAATAGATAAATGTGGACTTTCCGAGAACAGGTCTTAACACAATGTCCATGCATCGCTGAAATGTTGCTGGGGCGCCTGAAAGGCCAAACGGCATTCGCAAAAATGCATAAGTGCCAGACTTGGTTATAAAAGCAGTCTTAGGCACGTCCTCAGGCCTGATCCCTATTTGAAAATAACCATTCGTTAAGTCTAAAGTTGTCATAAATTTGGTTGATTTTATGTTCCTTAAAATTTCTTCTATAATCGGTAACGGATATACCGGATATTTCGTTATGGAATTTAATTTACGGTAATCAATAGCGAATCTCCACCTTTTTGGATGCTCCAAAGGATAATCATTATTTTTCTTACATAAAACCACCGGACTAGCATAACTACTTGAGATAGGCGTTACGATCTTTTTACGTAGCATATCGGTAATATGCCATTCTATAATTTTTTCCTTATTCTTATCATACCGGTATGGTTTTTGACGAACCGGCAATGCATCTCCGGTGTCAATACTATGGTTAGTAACCTGGGTAAATCCTGGAATATCACTAAATAAGGAAGCAAATTCACTTACCACTTGTCGGATTCTATCTTGCTCGTCATTAGGCAGGTGGTCGAGATTTACCCTTGGCGGTTCAACCTTTTCTACACACACTGGTTTCATCGTCAGCTTAAGAGACGCTTCATTAAAATCCAGTGTAGCTTGTGCGTCTGAAAGAAAGTCTATTCCTAGTATTAAGTGTGCTTGCAAATTCTTTACTATAAAAAACATCACCTTTACTTGTTCGTCCTTGATACGGATGTACAAAGGTACTTTACCTACGCACTTACATTGTTCTCCTTGCGCCGCTAATACTGTTGTATTATCCGCATTATATATGCGGTATTTGCGAAAATACTTTCTAAAAAAGACTTCTGCCACACAGGAACACTGCGCGCCGGTATCCAGGAGTGCGGTGGCCGGGATATTATTTACCAAGACTTCAATCTTCGGAAGAGTTAAATTTTTCACCATTACTGTATTTAACTTGTAGGAAGAGGGGTTTTCGTGGCCTTCGGATTTCCGCACCCTCTCGTCAGCAGAAATCCGTTTTAGTTTAAATTATTTTTTCTTTCGGTGCTTTCCTTCTTTCTCCACTGGCCTTGAGACTTTTTTCCTGGGTTGCTATTGAACTGTCGACGTTCGCCGGCTGTTTTTGAATGCTCGGGTTTCCTTGCCCACTGATTCGCTTTTTCTCCGTAGCCATGTGCTTGAGTTTGCTGTAGTCTTGGCGTACCAAATTGGTTTCGCTGTTGATATTGGCGTCTTCTTTCGACGTCCGCCGTTCTTCTACTTTCAAACTGGATTGCTAGCTCAAATAATTTTTCCAGTGTAGTCGGATTTCTCAATTCAATAAAGTCTTGCACTTGGGGTAGTAACCTCGGCAAAATCACTTGAATTATTTCAGGATCCGGACGGTTTCCATACAAGAGCTTGAAAACGTGAATTTTTCTTAAAATAAAGCTCGAGAGGTTTTCGATTCTTTGTTGATATATACTGAAAAGTTCTGTTTCTAATTTCGCACGATCCCTTACAACAGGGAAGGCTTTTAGTAGGGCAGTCTTGAAATTTTCGTAGGTATAGGTGGGACTTCCTGCTTGACCCAAGAGACTTCTGCCGATACATTTGAACCAGTTAAGCGCTTGGCCCCTCAAAGCGCTGGTAGCTAAGGTAACTTTTTGAAACTCGTGCACGGGGTAGAGCATGAAGTGGTCATCCAATTTTTCCAAAAAACTGGTTACCTGTGAGTTTCCATTAAACGTTGCTTCTGGTTTCATCGAAGCGCGCATGGTCTGGACAATATACCCAAATCCTTCCAGGGCGGCAGCTGGCATTTCTGGATTCTGAGCTGTTTCTGCAGGCAGCACAGGTTCTTCTTGAAACTCGGCCATGGTTATTCTTCGTCGGGCGCCACTATCAGGTTCCATGTTTCTTCTAACCTTCTTCGGAAACATACAATGACCTGACTAGAACAGAGAGCTTACTAAAGCTATGTTCACTAATTGTAGTAAGTAGACAGGATACAGACGAAGGATACACAAAACCCTTTATTTTTTCTTTATATACAGTGACTTCCGTACTTCGGAATACAATGACCCTCCACTCGGGGTCTAACTTAAAAGATATCAAAATAAAACTAAACTCTAATTTAACTTTAGAATAAGATTGGCCTTATAATAACAGGAAGCGTATGTAGCACAGAGACTGTGAACACTACAATACGTTTAATTTATCAAGAGGATTAAAACCTTTGGCCTGGAAGGCAAAGTAGCAACTGCGTAACTTCTAAGGTAAGCGGCCTGCTTCGAACTCACGGCTTCCTCTCTCCTGCTTGGCAAAAAGGCCACACTTAAATACTTGGCGTTCGCCAGACAACTTTGCATAAACTCCTTCACGCTTATAATTCTGGCCGGAAGTAGAAAATAAGAAGTGATAGTAAAGATTTAAAATAAAATAAACGTTAGTAAAACTTAAGATCCTTACAACATTACTTAATTTTAGATGCAATTTAACACTTTTTTTAACGTTATAATGTTCAATATATTCTGAATTTTAACTTCATTTACTTTTTTTAAACCACTCTAGTATTCTATACACACTTTAACTTAGTGGTATGAAATTGTATTTAAAAAGAAACGTTTATTTTTCGTGATCTTAGTTCTTTTACTAAATTTTCTACAGAATTTCTAATTTCTTTCACGTGTTTAACAATATCTTCCTTACATTACCGAATATTTTTTTAAAAAAACTTAAGTCTATAATTGTGAATTGCTTTTCTTACATTCATGACTTCCCTTCTGTGTTTATATTTCTTAATTCTAGCTTAACTTATTTATTATAATGTTTTTATTTCTGTCTCATCACTCGTAATTCCAACATTTTATCCCTTTTTATTCATTTTAACGATATGGATTGTTTTCATTTATTCCATATTCAAATATTTCCTTACAATTTTTATAATACTTGTTTTATTCCTCGATCATAATAGATCATCTACAGGTTTTACTCAGAAATTTCCATTCACAACTTTACAGTTTAATACCATTTATATCTAAATGTATTTCTTTCTCATATAGTTTTATGGTCTTCAAAGTTTCTAACATCATATTTAGTTTTAAATCCCGATTACCTTTAAGTGTGTTGATAATTTTCATTTCTAATTTTACAACCACGTTCAGTGTTTCATCCACACATACCAAAATATTTCTTACATTTTCTGATATTTAGTCTATGTCATATTTCAGTACTTCAAATGAATTTACACTGCTCACACTATTATTTTTTCATGTTTTAGAGACACTAACTATACTAATTTTACTATTTTTCCTGCACTAATTGCATCTATGTCAGCACTCATGCTAAACTAGCAATTGTTTTGCATCACATGCATAAAGAAATTCTTAAAACCAACTTTTTCAATATCGTACTCAAATTACTGTTTTCCAGATGGGAATTACCAGTATTCTTTGGTTTTACTCTGTTACATCTTTTTAAATTTTAACATCTTACTTTTAATTCTAACATACATCTTTTAAACAGTTTTTTCTTTTAATGATAGCCTTACCTTATTTGTTCAAATTAATTCTTTCATTCACCTTCTTTACTACCTTTCAGTACCTTCATAATTCACTATGCAAACGCAATGTCTTTCACTGACATTCTGTTTAATAATACCACAAGTTTCCTTAATTGACAAAAAGCGAATTATTTCTCATTTCAAAATAGAACTACTATATTTTTGCACAAACATTACCTTTATCCATTCAAGCCACCCCTTAACCTGTAACTGACGTAGCGATAGAAAAGGAGATTCTTATCATATGCTCTTTCGACATTTGAGGTTTCTAGTACTTCTTTGACAAGTATATCAATACCATCAGAAAATATACTTAACACTTTTACCCAGTTTAAAGGCAACATACTGTTATAAGAATGGTTTTAGTTAAATTTATAACACAAATAAACGCATTTTGTGCTAAATAGGCATAAACATTTAGATTCAGAATATTTCTTTTTAATCCGATGTAAGACTTGAATTTCATTCATGATACGGATTGTCTCTTGATTTTCTTTTTGTTTACCTTACACTAATAGAAAATTTTTATTTTACAAGTTCAGCTTTTAATGAAATAGAAATAAAAACTACGATACACCTGCTGTTTTTAAGAAAAGGAACTTTGATATATTTCTGGAAATGTAAATGCTTTTAGAGTTTTCTTTCAATAACGTTGATTTTCATTACTTTACTAACTTCAATAATTCTCTTATTAGCTAATATGAATGAAAGAAGATTGTCAAAAATGTGACACAGTATAATTCTTACGAACATATGTACCATTACCAGCATACAGATATTACCGATTGAAATGAAGAAAGATACAGATATTTAACTCCAATCTACATTAAATTTAAAAAAAAATATTTAAACTTTCATACATTCCAAAGAATAAACGAAAACTCAATAGATATTGTTATGTTTGTATATATGAGATAAAAGTTTTATGAATGGTATCTAAAGTAATGCTTAGAACTTCATAAAAGCGAACATTCACTATGTTAATACACATATCATCAATTATTTACATAATTCAATATAATATTAATCATTACATGTAATATATACATATGTATTTAAAGTTTAATTGTCTTACAACTGAATAATTAAATATTGAGAAAAAGAGGTTCCTTTCTTGCACTATTTAATTCACATGGAACAAATTTTCCCATCAACCACATTGAACCGCGTTTATTAAATTCGCCAAAGCTCTTTTATTTCTGCATTTTCACACTCACGACACATTTTAAATGAAACTATTGATTACCATTTCAAACACCGATATCATAACTCAGTGTAAAACTACATCATAACTCATTTTTTCCCTACTAACTACAATTTTATATGTTCAAGAAGTACATCTAAGACATGATCATTTTCTATGTTCTAGCAAATCGATTCAATTGCGAACATACTATTAAGACTTGCGATTTTAGAAGACTTGCATGTATTAACGATGTCAACGTTTCTTCGTTTTTGTAAGATCCGCATCAAATTATGTCGCATTCGAATGTGGTGTAAGAGATCACTTTTTCTTTTAAACACTTGTAAACAATGGATGCAATTTATAAGAAGAGAAGTATCATGTTGTTTCAAAACATCATCATCAGCATATTTCTGTTTCTTTTGACACCGGCAACATTTAAAAAAAAAGTTTCGTGAGATATTCTTCAAATTCTGTTTTACTTGAAAAAATGTCCGAAATTTCAATACGATGTAAAGTTTCATATTGTTTTAAATTCTTATGCTCACTAAATATTTTTTATCACGATTTACTCTTAAAAGTAACTTTATAAGTTTTCATATCCTTTTTACATGAAAAGAACTTGTGATTATTCACTACAAAATTCTAAGACGAGAAGCTTCGCGACTTTTCAAACTACAAACTTAAATTTCTTAGGACATACACTACATTTGATGTTTCTTTCATGAGATTTCAAATATCTCTTCAGATTACTCGTATTCAAGAAACCTTACAAATATATCACATAAGTTCAGCGAATAATCGCTTCATAAACTCTTAAATTTTCAACACGAGTGAATCACTTGAAGCATATACTGCACTGTAAACATACAATACTTAAAAAAATTGTTATAAAAAATAAAAATACATTCATTTCACCAAGAAGCTTTTCTATTTAAATACATTTATTTATTTCCAAAGAACAAGTTTCTGTATTATACATAAAATATACTTAGAATTTTCTTTCATTAGTTAATATCAAATTAACAACAATATCCATTTACTGATATTTGATATACATGTTTGCTTTAAAATTAAAACTAAAATTTCAATATATTTCTATTAAAAAAAACATAATGAAAAAAAAATACTCATAACATCAACCAAAGACAGAAATTTAAATAGAATAGCTGTACTTATATTAGTGCATTTTTATAATCTTCATAACATTTCGATTCAAAAAACCTATTACAAAATAAATGAAACATTTTTTTCTGCCTTAAAGAATCTCTTATATTTTTAAAATTAATACATAAAAATATATCTTCACCAATATATTTAATTCTGTCCTCAACACTTATTATAATGCAATCATGTCTTGTTTGTGAAGGATGATTTACAATGCAACCTTCGCATTTATATAGCTTTTTTATCACTGAATTTAATTCAGTTTTGATAGAGTTTATGAGTTCTTTAAAAAGTTCATCATCATCACTTACCATATCCGAACAATTGTTTTTACATTTGATTTGCAACGGTAAAATAATTTCAAAAATACTTTTATATAAAGTATTAGATACATCAGGAATAATTTCTTTCAATTTTTTTAAAATATCACAGTTTACTTTTAGGTATGTAGGTTTTAGTTTAAAAGAATTTTCATCTTGTTTAAAAACTTGTTGAAAAATACACTCACCTTCTTTGTTGAAAACTACCAACTCATTATTGCAAATGATGCTGGCACTCATATAGACAAGACAAGATTAAATTCATATATTTTTGAGGAAAATTCTTGCCATGTTGCAGGAGTTATAACAACACCGCGTGTAGTAGGGTATAATATTTTATTTTGTTCCACACATTCACGTAGATGAATGTTCATTCTGTTTTCAAACTGATTTATGGACACAAAATATCCCCAACCAAGAGTTCACTGTGCAATCAACTTCGAACTTTCTTTTTTCTGTTCTCGATTATTCGGCATGAAGATATTTTCAGGAACAGACTTCATATAGTGGGCAAACCAGTCATCCTCTGGAAGTTCATCCTCATTATCTTCCAAGCGTCGTTTTTTAATTTTCGAAATTTCTATGTTTCGGAATGTGATACTAATTCTAGGATCTTTAACGTCAGGTTGAGAGGGTATTCCGTGCATCCAAAATTGATTCGTTGGGTGTTTCATTACAAGGAGAGTTCCATGAGTTAAGTCCACGCTTCGAGATGTGAAATTTCGCCTGGTAAATACCTTTGACGTTTTGCACCTAAACTGATGATAGGTATATCACTTTCAGGTTCGAGACAAGTTTCATTGTCTTTATGCGTTGAAATTTTCGCCACTCCGTCAGGATAATAGTTCAATAAAGCAAAATTATATTTTTTGCCAGTTATCGTTTCAACATAATCTTTTACATTTAGAAGAGTTTGAGTCCATGGTTCTGCACAAATGCTCGTTCCAGAGAATTCGTAACTAAGTCCTTCATCACCCAAACCGAGTACTTTTCTTCGTGGAACATACTGAATCCCATTAATTTCAAAACTAATATTTTTAAAATCATAATTTGATAGTTCATCTAGCAAAATATCAGCTTCATTTCGTGAATAAAATTCTTCGTATAATTCCACATTTAACTCTGTATCACATATATTCCTCATATTCGCTTTTGAATCTAACGACAATTCTGAATGATATAGAAATACGTAGCATTCTTAAATAGCAAAAATTATCTAAAACATACATTAACGAAATGATTTCATCAACACTTATCGTAATACATTCTTGTCATGTCTTGTTTGTGAAGCCAGTCTTTCCGGCGTCATATGTGTAAAAATAATCATGATAGGATAGTGGGAAAGAGTTATAGTGTCCTAATGTTGTTATTCTGAACCTCGATATTACATATATGCATAAGGATAATCTTAAAAGCATCATCCACTTATCATGATAGAGTAATGGAAAATTTCTAAAACTCTGATAATCATACGCGAAAGAATGTATTATCTTAAGGTTGTTGTTGCTATTCCAAGTTTGACAATACATATAGAAGTGAAGGAAGACCCTTGATGAGTGCTGCACGTTATCATGATAACGTGAAGTGTACAGCGCTTATCAAGGATCTTCCTTCACTTCTGTATGTACTGTCAAATTTGGAATAGCAACAATGAGTTTGGAAGTCGCTTTATGAGTCGCTTTATGAGTTTGGAAGTTTTATAACGCGTTTAGTTATGATCTGATGTAGCTAAGTTCCTTGCATAAAACTACACGGGAAAGGGCCATGCCCCGATATGAACCACTTTATTTCTCTTGTTATTGAACTGGGTGCAGTGCCTAATTTTGGGAACAGTTGATAGGCCCTTCTTCCTTGTTCGATATTGTCCCACCAGTTCCGCCATTCAGTTTTAGATTCGTTGGTTATGATTTCTTGAGGTACGAGCCAGACCTGGCACGAATAATTTTCGTGCATTTTGACTCTAGCTGCTTCTATGGCTAGAATGCTAGCCTTTTGTCCCTGAACGTGAACGTGCTTTCATTCAAATGACAAAAAAAAGAAAAAAAAAAAAAAAAAAAAAGAAAAAAAAAAAAAAAAAAAATGTTGATTTTTTGTGATGATGAAGTTCTTTTTGTAATCTCTTGGATTAATTTTGATCTGTGGCGAGGGTTCACGATGGCGTGTATCTCCAAAAGACTGAGTAAAAATCCCTTTCCTTATTTCAATATAATGAATATTGAATCTTGTAGGAAGAATAAAGCTAATTTTTCAGAATAAACAAAATACTTTTATTTAAATTTTAAAACAGAACCAAAAAAATAAATACTGCAGCTCTTAACTATCAAAATTTTAAACTCTTAACTACTGCAGTTAAAACTCTTACAACTATTAAAATATTCAAAATCCTAAACTCTCTAAAACAAATATATATATAAAAATCTTTCGAATCCTCTTCTTGTTGCCACACCGTAAAATGCAAGTTCCTGTCCTATTATTTATATTTCACGTTCTCTTTAAGTCACGATCTTCACAAGTCATGATCTTTACAAGTCACGATCTTTACAAGTCCCCCCACAAGAAGCACATTCGTCACCGTAGAGACAATGTTGCTCAGAGTTCATTGAGAGAGAAAGAGTTAACAGCTAACCTTGACAAAGCATCAGCATTCCCATGTGAACTTCCATTGCGGTATGTCACAGTCATGTTATACCGTTGTAACGCTAAGGCCCAACGAGACAGTTTAGCACCATGAGGGGCGCTTTGGGTCAAGTAGGTGAGGGGATTGTGATCAGACACAATCTGCACTTTGGCACCTAAAATCCATGTGTCAAATTTTTTCAAGGCTTCGATGACACAAAATGCTTCTCGTTCGATGGTTGACCATCGTTGTTGACAGGGCGTTAATTTCTTGCTGAAAAATGCTATGGGCATTTCTTTGCCATGTTCGTCGTTTTGAGCTAAACACGCTCCAATTGCGAAAGCAGATGCATCCGTATAGAGTTGAAAGGGCTTGCTGATGTCCGGAGTATGCAGAGATGGCATTTTAATCAACTCTTCTTTAAGTTTGTTGAAAGCTTCTTCTTTTTCAGAGTCCCATGGAATATTATTTGGAACACTCTTCTGTGTAAGGTTTGTTAGAGGTAAAACAATCTCAGAAAAATTTGGGATATAATCCCTATAGTAGCTTGCTAGCCCTAAAAGACTCCTGACTTCTTTTTTAGTGGTAGGCTTAGACAGATTTCTGATGACTTCTACCTTCTCAGGATCTGGAGAGTGAGTGCCAGAACCTATTACATGTCCTAGAAACTTCACGTGACTCTTTCCGAAATCACACTTTTCTAGATTTGCGGTTAGACCTGCGTTTCTCAGTGTCTGAAACACTTGGTCGATGTGATAGAGGTGGTCATCCCAAGTTTCAGAAAATATTGCCACATCATCAATATATGAACGGCAGTAGTTCTTATGGTTTGCAAGCACCTTATCCATCGATTTTTGGAAGGTACTTCCAGCATTTTTCAAACCGAAAGGGAGAACTTTCCATTGGTAATGGCCGGAATGAGTGATAAATGCTGTGTAGGGTTTAGCATCTTCTTTCATAGGAATTTGCCAATATCCCTTGGTTAAATCGAGAACTGTTATGAATTTGGCTTTCCCTATTTCGAATAGTAAATCTTTAGCAATCTTCATCGGATAGGCGTCCGGAATTGTGAAGCTATTTAAAAGCCTGAAGTCTATGCACAGTCTAACGCCGCCATTCTTTTTTGCAACACATACTATAGGATGTGCCCAGTTACTGTCACTGGGTTCTATAAGATCCCATTCTAACAGTTCTTTAACTTGACGATCGACTTCCTCTTGAAGTGAAACAGGAACACGGTAGGGCCTCAATCTTTTCGGATTACATCCTTCTGTAACCTTGATGTCATGACCATCAACATTGGCTTGACCAGGTTTGCTACTGAAAACATCTACATAAGATTTTAGTGCTTTAAATAGTCCTTCCCGTTGGTAATATTTTAAGTCGCCTTTCAAATTTTGTAAATGGGTCCAGATATCATCAGCAGATTTATTCATAAGATCTGCTGGTGCATAGTGGATATCTCCAAACTCTTCATCTTGGTCAAAAATGATACCAACGTGATCTACACGAGCAATATATGGCCTTAACTTATTTATATGGAGTTCTCTAATACTTCCGTTTTCCATTTCGATTTTGGCAGAGTGTGGCCTAGTAAGTTTGATCACGGTAGCTGGTCCTTGCCACGTGTTGAGCAATTTATGAGATGATAATGGCATTAACACGAGGACTTTGTCCCCAACATTGAAAGTCTTTTCTTGAGAACGTAAATTGTATCTTGAAGTGTACTCTTCTTGAGATATTTTGGAATTTGCTGATGCAATGTCATGAGCTTTTCTTAATTTTTCTAAAAGGTCTTGTAGATAATTTTCAATTGAACGGGAAGCTGTAATTGGAATGCTACGTTCACCTGTCCATATTTCTTTCAGCAAAGATAATGGTCCTGGTGGTATTCTTCCATATACCATCTGGAAGGGAGACAAACCAGTGATGCTATGTGGCACTTCTCTGTAGGCAAACAGGAGATAGGGAAGACGCAAATCCCAGTTTCTGCCATGTTCTTGGATATTTTTGTTCATCATCTCTTTTAAAGTTCTATTCCAACGCTCGACAGCACCCATACTCTTGGGGTGTCCTGGAGTGTAGAATCGTGGAGACACACCAAGTAAGTTCTCAAAGGCTCGGGTGAGTTTGGCTGTGAAATTAGTTCCCTGGTCGGAACAAATCACTTTTGGAAATCCAGTTTGAGTAAAAAACCTCATCAAAACGTTGCATGTTGTTTTCGCACTTATGTCTTTGACGGAGGTGGCTTCTGCCCATCTGGTGCATAGGTCAACTGCACATATCACAAACCGATGACCTCTCCTGGATGGAGGTTCTAATGGCCCGATACAATCCACGCTCCATACTTCAAAGGGTGTTTCCGGCCTAACAATAGGTTGAATTGGGATTCGATCTTTGTACGTAACTGTTCTCCTTAATTGGCATTCTTTACAACTTTCACAGAATTTTTTAACATCTTGCTTAATAGTAGGCCAAAAGAATGAGTACTTGATTCGTTGAATTGTCTTTTTCTCACCGAGGTGGCCGGCAAGAGGGATTTCGTGTGCCATTCTTAGGACTTCCCTTCTTTTTTCTAAAGGTAATACAACTTGCTTAATGTTTTCACCACAGATATATTCGGAATGAAGTAATATGCCGTCATCGAAAGTATATGAATTTTGATTTTTATTTGCCCATTCAAAGCATTTTTTTAGAGTTTCGTCTTGTTCTTGATGTGTCTTGAATTCTAGTCTTACCCTGTTCGTTGTTTTCAGAGACTCTATGTTTTCTTGGAAAATCTGATTAACAACAGCCAAATTTGTGGTATTGTCTTCAACTGGTGAGGGTTTATCATCTGTCTCTTTGTACTCTAAGGGGGATGCATCCCAATAACGATCACAGTTAAACAGTTCGATATTCCCACAGAGTGTTTCATAAGCTGAAGAACTCAATAGCAAATCGGTAACTAGCTTTTTTGAAACAGCACACGTAATGGACACTCTACCGTGAAAATCATCGTCAATTTTCATCTGGAAAATCTTTAGTGGAGTAATTTCGTTTTCACCAAAAGCAGAAGATATCTCTATTTTACTTTCTCCTTCGCAAGGTATGTTGTCAACCAATTTCTCACGGACTACTGAAATTTGTGCTCCCGTGTCTACGATTCCATTTAAAATAATATCTCCACATTTAACTTTGACAAGTCTTAATTCATCTATGTTTCTAGACACGTCCACTGATTTTGAGACAGGAATAGAGATCTTGGCAGTTAGCACTTCTGGTTTTTTTTTTTTTCTGTAAGGGGTGCTTGTGTTTGTATTAAGTTGTTTTGTGCTGTTGCAGAAGCACTTCTTGGTATCCGATTTTTGGTACATAACTTAGATGTATGACCTTCTTTTCCACAATTATAGCAAGTTAGTTTGAAACTAGGCTTTTGTGGTTCGTCACTCTTACGGGATGGGTACACTCTTGGCGTGT
This sequence comes from Stegodyphus dumicola, assembly GCF_044657685.1. NCBI lineage: Eukaryota > Metazoa > Arthropoda > Arachnida > Araneae > Eresidae > Stegodyphus > Stegodyphus dumicola. The sequence continues at coordinate 112,219,831 of NC_140770.1, read as the reverse complement.
TTTCAGCGGACAGCGATTTATTTCTGAAAGCTCTTTCTGGAAGTGGAGAATGAGGTTGCCATTTTTTTATTAGTTCTGTCTGCTGATGGATTACCACCAGTCCGTTTTGAGATATTACGAACACTGTCATATTCGTCAAGTTTATCAGCTAATTTGGTTGGAGAAACGAACTTCGCCCAGTCGTCAAGAAGATGGTCTCTTACTTCATAGGGTACTCTTTTCTTAATTTGGTCAGTAATAATCAAGTTTTTTAACGCGGCAAAATTTGTGATTTCAAGACCATTGATCCATTCTTCAAAATAACTTGTAATTTCGTAGCAAAAATCTCTCCATGATTTTTCAGCGCTCTTTCGGTGCATCACAAATTTTTTTCTAAAGCTTTCAGGATTTAATTTAAATCTCTTCAATAAAATCGCCTTAATGTACTCATAATCTTCAAAATTTTCTTTAGATTCCCTACCAATTAATTGAATGATTTCAGATGGCATTAAAGTCAATAAACATGAAACCCAATCTTTAGGATCAATCTTTGTCCTTTTAGCTTGTCTTTCAAATAAGGGTAAATAAATCACAATATCATCGTGTCTTAAATTGAATTTGGGAATAAGCTCAATTAAATCAAAATTATGATGTCCATTTTCATTTGTTGGTGGAGTTTGTGTTAGTCGAACACGAGATTCAATTTCGAGTTTCCTCAATTCAAACTCCATTTGCTCTCTTTTCTGCTGTGCTTCTAATTCTTCTTTCCTTCGTTGTTCCTCTTCTTTTCTTTTCCTCTCTTCAATAATCGTTAAAAACACTTCTTTAGCAAATGCTTCATCATATGTATCACTTTGAATTATTTCATTTTTTATCGCAACGATTTTCATACTTGGATCTACTTGAATTTCTAATTCAGCAGCTAAAACTAGCAAACCCTCTTTTTTCCCACGTCCCATAAAAGCCATGTCTCGATTTTATTCAGCCAATAGACTCTTAGTTAAAAAAAAAAAAAAAAAAAAAAAAAAAAATTTCTATTTTATTTTCTATTTAAATATGATTCACAATGAATTTAATTTTATTCGGCATGAAAATCAATCAGTGGAATCAATACTTAATGTGTTGTTTGTTCACTTACTCTGGCGAGTCAAACGAAATTACATTTGAACACTGGCGTACACTGGCGAACACTGGCGTCATGGAATATTAGTTTATTTACTTTGACAAGTAAATAAACTAATATTCCATGACGGAAACAATAATTAACTTTTCATAATCTTAATTAATTATTTTACGTTAACAAGGTAAATTGAGCTCTCACCTGAGTTATTTTGGTTCGTAATTATATGCGGGGAAATCCCGATCCTACCGGCTGCGCCAGTAAAAATCCCTTTCCTTATTTCAATATAATGAATATTGAATCTTGTAGGAAGAATAAAGCTAATTTTTCAGAATAAACAAAATACTTTTATTTAAATTTTAAAACAGAACCAAAAAAATAAATACTGCAGCTCTTAACTATCAAAATTTTAAACTCTTAACTACTGCAGTTAAAACTCTTACAACTATTAAAATATTCAAAATCCTAAACTCTCTAAAACAAATATATATATAAAAATCTTTCGAATCCTCTTCTTGTTGCCACACCGTAAAATGCAAGTTCCTGTCCTATTATTTATATTTCACGTTCTCTTTAAGTCACGATCTTCACAAGTCATGATCTTTACAAGTCACGATCTTTACAGACTGCCTGCGAAGACATGATATTTTAGGGAGTTCGTGATGCTGCATCTAATTGCTTCTAGGAGCGCTACTGATTTCGCTTGAAATACACTGTTTTGTTGGTATAAGTTAAGCTTTTGTTCAGTTGTCTAGTTGGAGTCCAGATAGATATTGATTGCGCTGCCATTACCTTCTTCGAGGCCGGAACGGTCTGTATAGAATTGGAGGAATTTCTTTTCATTTGCTTCATTTTTTTTATGCTTAATGTGATGTTATTTTTCATTTCTGAGTTGTGCTGGTATGGGTGTGCTGCGTCACGCAATTCTCCTCTGTAAGTCCGCTATAAGAAGAGTTGTAGTTGTAGAGACATTAGGTATTTTTTGGAAGCAGGCAAGATGAAAAATTAGCAATCGCTTTCACCGGGAATCGAACCACGGACCTCTGAAATACCGGCTCAGTGTGGTGACCATTACACCACGAAGGCACTCTAGGAAGGCGGGAGAAATACCTTATATAATTACTATTCTTTCGTAGTTGCAATACTACTATTGTAGAATTATTGTTCAGTCCGTATAGAAAGGAGTGTGCTATTAGCGATTTGAAAGAGGGCTGCTTCTGATGTTGTTCTTGTAGCTTCTTGTGAAGTTCAGAAGGAAAGTCCAATCGGTTGCATGAAGCTTTGTTTGTTTGTTTGTTTTCTTTTTCTTTTTGTTATAGCTTCTGCCCATATGGCTGCCCCGTATAGGACAGTCTTCTCGATTAGTGTATGGTAGATGAGTTTTTGAGTTGGTTTCAGATCTCCAGAGTACCATCATTAAGTACATATTATGTGCAAATTTCTAGCGAAAAGAAAAAGAACTGACAATTACCTGCCTTACTATCATCGGTGATTACTTTGTAGACACATCAGGTATTTTTGAAGCAGGAGACGTGAAAAAGAGCAATGTCCTCGCCGAACTCGCATCTGGACCACTCGAATACGCGTCGAGTGTACTACCATTACACCACGAAGGCATGCAGAAAGGAGAGAGAAAATACCTCACATGCTTCACCCTTTTAAAGGGCGACTGGGGATTAGATGATCCAATCGCCAAATCCTGGTGATGACGAATTATCATCCATCGCCTTTTAGTTCGGGTGCCACTGTAGAGTCATTAGGATTTTTGAAGCAGAAAACATAAAAAATGAGCAATGTCCTCGCCGGGACTCGAATCTGGACTTGTCGAATACGCGCCGAGTGTGCTATCGTTGCACTACGACGGCATGCAGAAAGAAGGGAAAAAATACCTTACAACTTGGTAAAACATTTGTTAAAATTTATGTACTGTATTTTGAAACATTTCTGTGGATATTGTATGGTCATCACAGACAATACGTATGAGTAAAAAATTTCAAGGAAATCCGATCAGTAGGAGGAGGTCAAAATTTGGTTTCACAATTTAGTTCAAATAAAGAAATCAAATTAAACAAATATTAATCCATAAAGATAACATGAAGATTTTGGTGTGACTTCTTTTTTTAAACTTCATGGAGTTGTTCCCCTCCTCCCACTCAGTAGTCCAGTGAATAGTGCAAAACTGTTGGTAGTTCGACTGTGCTCTGAATTCTGGAGAACAGGTTGATTGTATGAGCGTTTTCATACATCCCCGTATGCGTAACGTGAATACAAGTCAACTTTCTTCATAAAATCCTCTCCGGAAACATACCTTCTGACAAGCAGGCTTTTACCGCATCAAATAAATCCAAAAATTCAATAGTTTGTATAATTTGTTACATTTTTACGCAAATTATCCTCTTCTCCGGGAAGCTGTCTATGATATAAAATCAAAATCTTGTGTATTTTTTGTTTAGCTATTTATTTTCAGAGTTTAAATATTTTCTAGCGATTCACAGATCTTTGCTTGTTTATGGTTTTGTAGCAATAACTCTACCCCATAAGCCAGGCCAAAATACTCTTTAACACAGATATATGTGTAATAATATGGGTTTTAACAACAGATGTAATAATATTATTTCTGTTCTGATTTCAATGAATTAGTTTTTAATTCACGTGAGAGTGGTAATTTTGTAACTGAATCTTTATTCACATACAGTAAAATTTTCGTTCACGAATTTAATTCGTTCACGAAGACTGTTAATTATTCGAAAATTTTGCATAAGTGAAACAATTTTCCTCATAGGAATTAATTCGTTCCTTTACCGCAGATGATTGCTTATTCAAGCTTTACAACAGAACTTTGCGCAGAAGTTCTTAGCTTAACAAATGCATGAAAATCAATAAATATAAGAAAGAAATATAGACAATATTAAGCAGGTAAAATAGATAAAAGCATAATTTTATTTATTGTACATATACAAAGGAGAGTGGACGACCTAACTAGAAGTAATGAGGAAGACGTTATTGTTTGGATGCAAAACTCTCTTCCATAAAAACGTCACATAACTATCTTAAGCCGGCATCTTCTTTTACCATTTCGTTGTTTTTAACTTCCTTTCATGAAAATTGTTTACGCACAAAACTATTTTCAAATGAAAAAACCTCCTGTTTGTCTGCTTTCTTTATTGAAAGTGAAATCATTAAATTCTTCAAGACGCTTTCTGTTTTGCTTATTAGTGTAGTTATCAATTATTAATGAATGTGAATTGCAAATTTTCATCGTGTTTTCAATTTTTAACACAGCTGTTCATTTCTTAATGTCAGTTATCTTTACCTCAGATGAAAAGAATGAATGACGCCCCATCCCGTTAGGCTTAACTCATCGTTATAAATTGTTTAATAATACCTTCAATTCCAAAAAGCGACTATTTAGGTAATGACTTAGGCAAATCACATATAGATATGGGAAAGCTAAATTCAGACTTTTACAAACTGCACAAGGATCTGAGTAAATTACATGCAGATGTTATCCTAAAAAGATATAAGGTGAACCTGGGAAAAGCAACAAATTAATTAATCACTGAGCAATTAAAATTCTATCTTAAAGTTGGTAATTGGTATTAATAATGTTTAAATATAAAATTTGTATCATATCTGAAAATTTTTAATTTTAAGAGATGACGATACTCTTCCTTTCATCTTGATAAGAAAGGCATGTCCCACAACCTCCAGCGTGCGGCAGTCCAGATGAAAAAACAAAAAAGTTTCTTATACAAGCTTTCCTTAATCTGCAATTGTACATTTTTGATTTAACATTTCTCATTTCTGAAAAAACTGTGATTAAAATAATAAAATATCATATAATGAAGTCTGTAGAGCTATTAGAAATTTTTCAGAGAAAGAAGCTTTGGAAATCAATTATACTCATACCAAGATTTAAATTTCCGAATCTTCGGGTACAAACCCTGTAGTTAAATCTCGATAAAAGATAGTTCTCACGAGTGTAGTGGTTTACTCATTAAGGTACCTGGGCTGCAAGGCCTTGCATCTAATCGAACATATTTACATTCCTAATTATACATCAAAGAACTTAGATATTGTTTTAAATAACAAAAATGAGTAAAAATGTTTCATAAATTAAAATATAAATTAATTTTTATAATAATTTATATGAGTTAAATATCAAATTAAAAACTGATCAAATGAAATAATCGTGAGAGGGGGCAATTCCAATTCGATCGTAGGGCGAGTGGTTTTCGAGCTGGTTACAGATAGCTGGAACATAAACTTGGAGCTTATAATATTTACATACATACAGTAAAAGAAATGCTAACTGGCAAAAAATGCATACGCATCCATAAAAATACAAAAGATACAAAGCAAGAAAAATAACAAAATTACATAATATAGGTTGTTAAAATTGCTATAGGCCTTTTGCTATTCGTGAGATTATTAACTTTTTCGAGACAGGTGGCTACTATATTGTTAGTTGTGTTCCCTGTTTGAAAGTCCTCAAAAGGTTAAAATCATAATTACACATTTTAATTCCTCCTTTGCCTTCATGAAAATTTATAGCCGAAATGTAATCTAGTTTAGCAAGTCCTTAGTTGAACAATTTTGAGTTCCTCGTGAATACGGTAATTTCTCACATACCAGAAAGAGTTTGTTATCTGACGCAGAAAACAATTCTAAACCATTTGTAATCTTTTCCGATTCATTTTGCAGGCATGCACCCAGCCTGGACATTATAATAAAGCATGGGAAGCAGAATAGATTTATAAATATGTAACATATTACCTGTAGATAGAACGCTGTTTCAAGTAATTATGCGGTAGAGTTTAGCTTTATGAACTCGGAACATCTGTGCAATAGATGTAACGTGCGGGGTATATACGTCAGAGACTAAGGATCACCGCAAGGTTAGGGACTAGAAACGATAGTGAGGAACATGAAAATTCCTTATATTTCTCTACACTTACAGTGTGAATGGAGAATACGAATGGAGAATACAAAATGCACCTAGTTTGGCAAATCTTGGAGGTCAGGAATTATAGTTCGCCACATTTTAATCGAGCGTTACTGTAAAATTTTGAGAATTTTTAGAAGCTGGGTAACGGAAGAAATAAGGTAATTTCTAACACTTGAAGACTAATCTTTGGCCGTTTACTCTTCTGCTTTGACAGCGGCTTCCCTTTTCAGCAAGCCAGCGGTGTAAAGGCATTTTCACTGAGCTGCCGGTTAAGATTCTCTCCTAGTTCTGACCTACTCTACTTGCCATACAATTTGCATGAACTTCTAGTCTGAATGAGTAATGTGACGAATCAAGGCATATAGGAAAGAAACTAACATAAAGTTTATATGTTAGTAAAACATACATCATAAATGTCACGAATTAAATAAACATTTGCACAAATCACACACAGATTTAGATGAGAGAAACGTAATTTACGTATAAGTAAGTTGGCATTCTTTTAATGAAATAATAATGGAATATGAAGAATTAAATATAAAAACGCTCAAATTCTTTGCATTTTGAGTATAGTTCATATTTTTTAACCTTTAAGGTATTTCTCCCACCTTCTTAGTGTGCGTGCGCGATGTAGTGATCTGCACGCTGGACGCAAATTCCAGAGGTCCGTGGTTCGATTCCCGGCGAAGGCGTTGCTAAATTTTCATCTTGCCTGCTTCCACAATCAACTTAATATCTCTACTCTGGCGCCCGAACTAAAAAGGGTGGTGGATGATGATTCTCCACCTCCATGATTTGGCGATTGGGTCCCCTAAACACCAGTCGTCCTTTAAAAGGGGGAATATATAAGGTATTTCTCCAGCCTTCTTGGCATGCCTTCGTGGTGTAGTGGTCTGCACGCTGGGCGCGTATTCCATAGGTCCGAGGTTCGATTCTCGGCGAAGGCGTTGCTCATATTTCATCACTCCTTCTTGAAAATAACCTAATGTCTCTACAAACTCTGAGAATTTCGCTGCCCGTCATCTTTCTTTTGGTTACCACATACCAGAATACCATGAAATATCAGTTTTCTTGTGCCGTAGCAATAGAACTCATCCAACACGTAAGCTGATGAAGCGGCATATTTTATGCACAATCATCAAGGGTGAAATATTGGTGGCGGACATGCAATAGGGTCATTTGTAGTTTATAGTGTTCTTTCAGGAGCAAGGAAGCGCTATTTAGTGGATAAATGCTATTAAATATATTAGCTTCATTGGATTTAAGCCCTATATTACAAATATACTCACTCTGATAAGAGGAATAATGGCATTAAGATACAACTTAAAAAAATACAAAGGATTCTAAAGCAAAGTTGGAGGGATATTTTGCGAAATATTAATCTGCTGGAAAAAGGTTCGCATTTAAGTTGTGCTACATGTAGTACATAACCTTATGGAAGTCATACTTTAATAATAAATACTCATATTTTTCTTTTCAAATAAGTGGAACCCATATTTAAAATAAAAAATTAATTTTTAGCTAATGAGCGGCAAACAAATATTAACTTTACAGCAAACCTGAACACTGTTTTGTAATATCACAAGCTGTGAGTCACACTGATCATGGCAAAATCTGCAGTCAGCACACCTGGCTAGCCAGAAATTTGTGATTGCCGTGGTATAAAAAAGGTTTTTCATGGAAACTTAGTAAAAGAAACCTCAACTGACGAGAAAAAATAAAAACAAGAAATGCCCCATTCCAAGTAAATGGGAAATGGCAAAATAAAAAGATGTTTCATTTTCCCTCCTCCCTGTTATTCGAATTGGGATATTGTTTCTTATATTTTTTGTCAATTAGCATTTCTTTTATTTGTTCTCCATGAAGGATGCAACTGACTTTAACAGAGCTGGTATAATTATTTCCTCATTTATGTTACTAAAACGCAAGTAGAGCGCGTTTAAAGGATTTTAATTTCTCCTCTCCTTTTTTTAATAAACTATACATATAATAATTTAGGAATGTGAGGTTAAATAATTTTAATCATGGCCGATGGTTGTAAATGATGCTGGCATATAGAATATGTAATTGCGTAGTAGAAAGATGAAACTGTAGACAAACATAGTCGCAGATTTTACACAGTTTATAACTACAAAAAATAACAAAATAATTCTTAAGACGCACATTCCGACTCACACATTTGGTTAATCTTTGGATTATGGTAACTTAACGATTTTTTTGGCGAAACTTTGGCGACCAACCCTGCTACAGCAACTTGCTAGTTTTAGTTTGGACGCTATTTTGTTTTTTTTTTTTCTTTGGATATCACGAAGTAAAGGCTTTTTTTTTTTTTTTTACTCAACATTTTTTTTCCAACATTCTACTAGCCGAATTACGCTTATGCTAGAACTTTTATGGAACAAAAGTGCTTAATCATGACGAAGATTAGGTGCGAAATCGGGAGAAAGTGCAGAATCGCAAACTGCTTGCCGCGTTTTTAAGAATTGCACATACACGGTATCCATGTACACGTCGACCTATTTTCACTTAAAAAAACATCCCAGAATTGCACAAAAATGGCATTGCGCACACTCTTGCTTTATCCATGTACACTGCTAAAGTCCTAGCTAGTAACCTTTATCGCCTTACCAAAATGTCGCCAAACTACCTGTTACCATATTCCAAAGATTATCCACACATTATTATGAGTACAATATGCAATCAGTCTTCCTCACATCTTTGGATATTTACTTCATCTTAAAACAAATACGATGAGAAGAGAGAAGATTTACAGACAGAAATGCTAGCATGCTGCTAGTGAGCAAGTGAGGAAGAGTCACATATTCAAGAAGAAAGCCTGGAAGAGAGTCAAAAGGTTTTGGTAGCCCAAAAAAGTTTTGATTTCAATTGAAATCTTATACGCTGACTGGCTGAAACATTCCTGCGACGCTGCGTATGGCTTATCAGGAAAGAATTTTGATGGTATATTGAAAAACATCATTGGGGGAGAAGGTAAATAAAGCTTATAAAAATACGGTTACTTAAAAGAAAAAATTCTAGGAAACTGCATAATATTCGTTTATCGTTCGCGCTTCAAAGAGGAGGAAATTAACATAAAGCTTAAATGTTAGCAAAACTTAAATCTTAAAAAGGTTTATGTTTTATAACCTTTGAAAATTTCAAATCCTTATAACACATATATTTTTGTTTGATATAATTTTAAAGTCCCATAAAAATATAACATTACGTATTATAATAAAACTAACAAAATCAAATTTTAAATGACAGTATTGGGGGAAAATGTATGCAAATTTATGAAATGGAAAAAATGAGAAATGACAAGTTACATTTCAGTGGATATAATTTTAAACAGTAATCAATTCTTGAACTCTGCTATTTTTTTAGACGAATGGAACGAATTGTTCATATAAAATGCACACACACACACACACATATATTTTAAAGAGAAACAGCATTAATGAAATGGCAGAGGACTTCATGTGTTGAGTGTGGTTTTGAAACAGGCAGGCAACCAGTTGATGTTTACCTCAATATGGTAAATCTAGGCTATTAGCTTTACATATACATAAGCGCAAAGTGCCGATGATTATGGCACCATAATCGAAAAATTATGCTCTAGGCAAGTTACGGTGGCTACCATGACATTTTACTCTGCGACTCCATCGATGAAGTAGACGCGAGTCCGAGCTGGTGATAAAGGCAGATAGAAGATTTACTATAGTGCGGTGCCAGCTAATGGCGATACGAAACATAAAATGGAGAGATCCAAAAGTCCTCAAAGTCCTTAATCAGCACAGCAAAAGAATAATAATACAAATGAAGTGCAATACAAATTAGATACCGAGAGAGAAGGTATAAAATGCATACAAATTTATACAGTAGCGAGAATATTCTCCTACCTCTGTAACTTTAAACGGACTCTTAGTTTGGCAACGTGGAGCATTGCTTGTAAAATGCTCTAAAATGTGCTTATAACTTTAATGCTTTGTTAAATATTTTCAAAATATTAGATCATTCTTGTGAATTCTGATGAATCTGAGATTTTAGAGAAGGAGATGCTCGCCATCTGCTGACGTGTTTACAGAAACGGTTGATGAAACCTCAAGGTGAGTATTTACCCTTCCTTTAATCAGAGCGAGATTTAGATAGGGCCCTAAACTATTTGAGATATGTCTAATCTAAATCAGAGCTATCCCTATCTAAATCAGAACCAGATTTAGATAGGGCCCTAAGCCTTTATAAGTCTTTTATAATATATTTTAAAACTATTTATACTATATTTAAATTGGGGGGGGGGCTAAGCTGTAGTTTTTGTAGCTTATACGTAAATCCAGCCCTGTCTTTATTGAGCATTTTGAAATGTACAGGTTCTGTCACTGTGCAGATTAATATGCAGTATTGTAATGAAATGTGAGTAAACGTTTAAAGGTTTTTTTCAATAGTAGGATGGTAGTCAACTAACTAAGCAATATGAGCACAATCAGAGTTCATAATTTTACTGAAGAAGTTATGAGAACTTGCAAGAATATAAGCTTGTGAATGCAAAATTTCAAGGTCTTGGTGGAATCGTTGATTTGGTATAAACTGTGGCAAAATGGCCCTAAAATAATAAAATTCCACTTCGCAGGGGTTTTAAATACTACGGTGTTAGGTAAATTAAAAAAGAAAACGGAGCTAGAACAGGCACACATCTTTATTCAATTGCGATGAAGGAATTCCAAAATAAAAGTCAAGGAGGTTAGAATAGATGGAGGGAAGGTTCAATTCAAACCGTGAATCTTGGCGGTCATGTTACTATTACTGTTGTGACTTGTGCAAGGAAGTCTGTAATTGCAACTTTTTATTATTATTATTATTATTATTTTGAAGCATAGGAACTTGTGTTACATATGGATGCACGAACCGATTTTCTAGAAAGATTCCTCAAATTATTTTTCACTCTTAAGCATTGATTTTTTTAAGTAATTTGATAAATATGTTGAAAAATATTACAATGGCACGTAATTTTCTTTCCAGATGTGAAAAAAAGAATTTAATCAAAATACTTTTAATATATTTTAATGTTTCTGTTTATAGCTGGTATCTTCCTGCCTTAATATACAGTGATATATGCTGGGATTTAAACTACATAATATGAACGTTTTAGGTAATTCGTTTAATAATTTTCATGAAAAGTAAGAAATCAATTGTTGCTATTGTTATGAATTGTAAAAGTATTAAATAAAGGAATGTTTCTTTTTATGTATTAATTATTATTCATTTTTAAGTTTTGTGAACTGTTATGAATATAATTTGTGCATTTGATCAAGATAAACTGTTCTGTTGTTAACAATTGTTTGCATAAACTTATAAATTTCTAGTCGATATAGCAATAAAAGTAAGTAAAATATTTACATAATTGAACATGTGAAAAGGCGTATCCAAAAATTTATACAGGTATATTTCGGTAATTCAGCTTAATTCAGGGCAATTTTTTTTAGATTCATAAATATGAAACACGCATAAAGTATGCCAATAAATGCTTTTAAAAAAGGAAAAAATGAAATACTATTTGCATCAAGTACTCTCCTGAAATTAGCCATTTCAACAACTGCTATAGCCAATAAAAAATGTGTGAATTTCGGTTTTAGTGTATTTCAATTAAACCTGAAGTATTAAGCATGCTAAAATAAAATAATTTTCTTTCCTACCTCTTAAACATTTGTATATGAAATGAATCTTTAATAAATTATGATAATATTATGAATAAATCCGAAATATCACTTTTTAAAGGAAAAATTGGACAGTACATCCAACAAGTTGTTAATAAAACCTACACAAACTCTTAAAATATGCAAAAATATCATTTTAAAGGCTTTAATGTTATACACATGCATTTAGATTTCGAACTATCTCTTAATAATTTTCTGTAATAGTAAATTACGGATATCATCTTTATTACTTTAAAGTAAAAATTTAAGAATAACGAGGCATTTCATTATAAATTTAACATATCTTTACTGGAAAATACATGCACGGAACAGGTTAGAAACACGTACGTTTCACTGCCGTATTGTAATGTTTTGAAGTTACAAACATGGACGCGGCTTGTTCAGTGGAGTTTCATTCCCCGATAATGGAGGAACTGCGAAACCTCCCTCCTTCTATTCTAACCTCCTTGATAAATGTAAAACTTTTGTTGCCATTCCACGAAAGATAATTTTAAGGAGATATCATTATTCATTTTCAACACAAACCACGATGTGTTAATAATTGTTCCCAGGATTTTGTTTTGAAACATCTTGGTTTTCTTTCTGTAAATCTTAAGCGCTGTTGGACTCAAGCGACGAGGATGGGGTAGTTCCTAAACATTTAATAGAACGAACAACTGGGACAGTTTAATTATTAATCCTGAGGTTCAGATTCACTAGTTGATTCTTCTAACGTCTAAACAAGATGACTCTGAATTTATGTGCGCTAAGTTAAAATTTCCATAAGTCAGGCTAAACAATGTGCAACAAGCTGCAAGTAATTATTTGCAACAAGACGGCTACCGGAATCACATCACGCGACAGATATCATTATGACGTTAACATCATAGCCTTGAAACTATGTTTCCCATCAGTGCCGAAGGAAGAAGCCGTTCTACAGAGGCTGTTCACACATTTTTTAGACGATGTATATTGTATTCACAAAACTAAATTACATAAAATTTTTGCATTTTAAATGTTCTGTTTGACATCCTTTATTCTGAACTATCTTTCGACACCGCAATTTCCAGGATAATAATGTCTTTTGAAATGGCAGAAGAGATATTCTATCCCATTTCTCCCGAACAGATTTCCAGAGTCCTGTTAGGGTTTTAGGACAACGTTTAGATAATGCAGTTTTTAAAAGTCCGAAAGCACAAAAATCCATAAGTGACAAATCGGGAGATTCAGTAGCGATATCAGGTAAGGGTATGGCCTTGATACCGGTTTTCTGTTCCATTTCTTTTAGGAAATTTACAGTGGATTTTGATGTGTGACTGCTAGCTTTGTCCTGACGGAGTCTCACAGATTGATGACAATGTGGGTAAAGCGATGGTATTTCATTCAGAAAAATTGGCGATAAAATATGTTCCTGATAGTATTTGGAGTTAATCTTGACATTTTTTTTGCACTCTCTTTATTTTTAACTTGCCATTATAAGAAAAACCATCAACAATCATGAATCCCTTAGAAAAACTTTCTTTCGATTCTTTGAACCATGTACTTAAATTTTTTCTTCCCTTTTTATAATAATAAATGGCTCTTTTTTTTTGTTTGTTTTTTTTTGTTTTTTTTTTGTTACAATCATTTAAATACACCCATGCTTCATTTATTGTGACAATTGTTTTCCATTTTTCTTTGGATAAGTGTTTCTCATATAGAATTCTGCAGCGTGTCCTGCGTTGAGCGATATGCTTTGGAAGAAGACGATGCACATTGCGTTTTTTCGCTTTCTTAAGATTTAAATCAACGTTTATCATTTTGTTTACAGTGGACACCGAGCATTTTAATGATTTTGCAACTGTCTTTTGACTAGGAGGATTTTCTTTTAACATTAAACAACGTACCTTTGCAATAGTCGAAGATGTTCGTTTTTTCCTTGGATACCTTTTTGGAATTTTTGTCCCACTTGAGTCTCCAATTTGACGTTTTTTTTTTTCCTTTCTTGTTGATGATATTACCTAACGACGCTTTAGATATCACAAAACCATAATTCTCACATCGTTTTTGGATAACGGAGTATGATGCATATTTCTCTTCGGAAAGAGCGTAAATGAAGCCTTCGAACCACTGCTTTGTTAAATTCGCCATTTAGAATAAAAACAAAACTTTCAAGCCACAGACGATAATTTTGATTTAATAAAAGCATAGTACAATTGCAATTACTTCTTTTGCAGCAAACGATTTTTTATTACCGCTTACCAAAATCGTATAAAAAATGTGCGAACAGCCTCTGTAGGTTTAATTTTAGTACCGGTACTCACGAGATTTGCAGAGATTCGGGAGGTGATAAAATTTATATTCTGTATCAGTGGTTTTTCCGAGATTTTGATAGGTTACTGATTTTTTTAACCATAACGGTAAAAATAATGGGTTACTCCTTTTTTATTGAGTTATTGATTGTATAGATATTTTGCAGTCATGAGAGGGAATGATTTCTTATACTAGGATTTTACCGCTCTTCTGTAAGCTACTCTGAGGATTAGCTTGTAGAAAAATGTAGAAAATCTCCCATTATATTTTTTTTTATCGTTCTTGTTTTGAACGAGAGAAATTTTAATATAATGAACGTAATATAGTCGAAAAAAATCGAACGTTTTCGAAAAGTCTTCAAATAATCAGAAATATTTAAAAAATGTGATACAAATTTTCTTTAAAAGATTTGTTTGCCTCCTCTTTCCGATAGTGCACATAGTAAATTCATTAAACGATGATAGGCACCAGAATTCCTTTAAACATAATAAAAATTATAAATCAAAGCGACAAAGAACGTATACAAAATTTGAACTCCAGAATTTATCAGAAAATAGGTTTAAAATCGGTGATAAACTTCCGACTTTAGCAAAAAATATTAAATAAAACTTTATTAAAAAAACAACAGATTACAGCAATACTTGAATTTCCAGGGATGAGCGATGACAGGCCATTAAAGGCAAAAAACACTGAAAGTTTTCGTAACGGTCGCCTGAAAGGATTTGAAGTTTGTACGCTCACGGTGAGCTCACGATCTACCTGTCTGCTATTACACTCACAGCTAGTTTTTTTTTTTTTTTTTTTTTTTAGCTTTATTATTAGCAACATTTTCTTCGTATACAATTCAACAGCAAAATTACAAAAAATTTAAAAAGAACATAGCAGTATATGTTTAGAATTCACGTGCAGCGTTAAGTGTTGGCATACATTTTTCTTTTTTTTCTCCCAGTCTTTTCTCAGTTCATCGTATCAACGTTCAGCTTTCTTACTAAAATGGCTTTACGAAAAAAAAAAAAAAAAAAAAAAAAAAAAAAAAATTACGAAAAAAATTTTTTTTGGTTTTTTATTATTAACAAATCAAGACACATTTAAAAACAACACAGATTTGGAACTTCCGATAGACAGTCTTTAGCAATCTTTAGCAATCTTGCTTTTGAGCAAGAAGAAAGGAGATGAGGACTTTGGCGAACGCCGTTTCCTCCAGTCCGTGAGGAGTTCAATTTCAAAACAAACCTAGACAGTCTTGCGTGGTGGAGATATAAATGTTTTATTCCATACAATGTTGCCGTTGGCCGTTTTGAAATCGCTGACTGTTAATCAAAAATTCATTAAAATCTGAAAGGAATAGGAATCTGAAAGGTTTCGGATTTTAAATTACGTCCAATTTTCTGTTACCTTTATTTATTAAATATCACGTTCTTCGCACTTAAACCATAAAATTCAGTTCAAAAGCAATATCGCAAAATGGTTTTAAATTAAGCATACCTTTAGAAGGTAGGGTGCGAACTGCGCCAAATTTGATCGAAAATCCCCGTCCCCCTCTTTTTTAATCCACGAACTGCGCGACGTTTCCTGTCCTCCATTTCTTTCCAAGAAGATTGGGTGCTACAAAAAGTCGTTTATCGCCATTAATGGGACATTCTATTGAGACTGCAAACCTTTATTTTCGTTTATCAGTATTGTAAAAATTGTGCATGTAAAACAAATATTAATTTAAAGTCTGGCGTGTGCTAAAAAATAAATTTCTTTTACACTCATTTTAAAGTTTTATGATGCTTAAAAGAATGATAAGCCAGATCTTTTTTATTCTCTGTAAGAATTAAAAACTTTCCAAATTGTAGATTTTAGTCACTGATATTAGTTTTGAATAGTAAAATTGATAGATTAATGACATACACAAAACTGATACATAATCAGCGTATCAAATATCGGATTCGTAGCTCACCTTAAATAAGTTTCTTGTCTAGATAAATATTAACAAATCTTCTTAGATAGCAGAATGGTTTTAACTTTCGAATTTACCATTTTAGGTAAACAGTTCTAATTTAATTATAAAAATTATCTTTATTAAATCTAAAAATTGGACTTCTTAAGTCGTTCTAAATTCACACTAATATTATTGCAATATATTCCCGTATTAAGCTTTCCATTTTTAATCACTGAAGTTATTTTAAGATTATTTAACTTTGTTACAAGTTCCATATTTTAATACTAGAAACGTTTAAATATTTATTCTGTTTTCCACCTCATGTACTTTGGCATGCATTTAATTTCTAATACACATTTAATTAATAAATTGATAATTATGAGCGCCATCAGAATTTTTGTAATTAACCAAAAAAAAAAAAAAAAAAAAAAAAAAAAAAAATCAAACTCCCTTATATTTATATCCTGGGATTTTCAGTCTCCCTTTTAATCCATTCCTTTTTCACATATTGTTGCACTGTACACAAGTTTTCATGTATGTAAAATTTATATAATTTGTATTGTATTTATGCCAATTTATAATTAAATGATAATTTTTACAAATTCTTGCTTCATAACTCTAGTTAATAGAAGATGTTTCTAACACCTTGACAAAGCTTAGTCTTCAGCATGTAGCTTATTTTCTAATCTAGTTTCAGGCTGAATTATTTGTAAAATTAGTTACTTGAAATTATTTGTTAACAAAGATGGTCGCTAAATCACGCTAATAATATTTTTAACTGTTGTAATTTATAATGCAACGAGTTCATACGATATATAATATAATTCATTTATAATTTTTTCAGCAGTATTGAAATTAATAGCAGATACTGATAATGTTATACATTTAGATTACAATGATTTAGATTGCTATTGCCTTCTTCACTCATGATTTTATGCTACTTCCTAATATTTCATAATGGCATACAGGTAAGTTTAACTTATTCATTAAACATGTAAATCTCTAATTCAGCCTACTTTTGTTCTTACGTGTGCTGTATCTTCTATTTTCTTTAATATATTGTTCAGCCTAATTTCAAAAGGTCTTATGATCAAGCGGAAAAGTCACTAAACATTGGTAGTTCGACCCGAGTTTCTAGTCCCAGTGATCCCCTAGCTCTTTCTTTTTTTGTACTTATTTACTGTGTAAAAATGTATAGTAAAAATTTCAGTTCATGAAGTAAAAATACTTTTAAAATTTATTCTTTAAAAATATTGCAAAATTTTTCACCTTAGCGTATCTTTTTACAAATCCCTCTGATAAGAAAAAGTAAGGAAAGAAATTAACTTGGTTTCGGTGATTGATACCTCAGTGCAAATTATGTGTAATTTTTTCCAAAAGCATAGAGTTTAGTATATGGATATCAATAAATTATGGATTATTTCTCATCTAATTTTCTTAACATTTTTATTCCAGAATTTTCCTTTCACACTTTAGTGTTTAACTTTATACCTTTTGTATAATAATTTACATTTGTTTATAATTTTACTCGAATGAAAGTGATTATTTAATTTTATAAGCTTTGCTGAAAGCTAAACGAGAAAACAAAATTCTATCACTTGCGGTCAAGAGAGTATTTGATGTAATAATTCTTATATATTTTCTTTGATAGTTTTTATTTAATTTCTTTCAGTTATGCATTACTACATAGTTCTTTTCAAAAAATATTTTTCTGTGCCGCTATGTCCGTATTTCAGTTTCAAGGAATGCGTGCTCCGTGTAGGGTATATAATGCTTAATAAACTTATGATATGAAAGATATCTAAATTCTCTTCTCATTTCTACGGTATTTTTTAAATTTCAACCCCTAAGAAATTTACTCTAGAAATCGTTTTCATGATTTAATATTTTATACTTATTTATTTTATTCATACTTTAGCATTTTCTTTAAGTTTATCCTTTATCATGCTAACCTGTTTTTAAATATTTTTCTCAGCAAATATTCAGAAGCAAATATATTTTTCACCAAGATAGTCAAAGAATCGTTCGGAACTGATTGAAAATTTAGTTATTTAAGTAATATACACTGACTTCCGGTTGTAGGGGTGAAAAAGGTCAGAGCCAATAGTTGTGCTCATGAAGAATGCCTTGTAGCCCCACATGTTGTTACAAAGATGAATTTAATGCCTGAAAGAGTATTACGAAAGTCCTCTGAAAATTTCTTTTGTGTTACAGAGCAATTAACAAAAGTAAATCTAAAGTGATGTATAAAAGAAATTAAACAAACAAAAAAGAAACGATTTTTCACAGACAATTCAGTGTTTCTCATCATTTAATTCAGTTCTTACTTCACGACAAGGCAAAAATACATAAAAACTCAAAATATCTGTATTAATTACGAAGTAAATTTTAAACACTTAGTTCCTGGAATAAATTCCAGAAAAAATTAAGCATGACTTAATTCGCAATAATAATAAAAGAAGGCGTTATCTTTGTTGTTGTCAAAGCATAGTTTCCCTAGATGGGCAACAAATCCACTGTTCATTTATATAAAATATATTTCTTTATTTTTATTTTCCTCTTGGCTACAGTTGGCTTCGAAAAATAAAATTGTAACCCTGTAGGCAACGGGGGAAAGAAATTTTGATCGGCGCAGTTGGACTATAGCAGGACGAGGGGGGGATTTTCATCAGCGCAGTTGGAGTACACACCTTTAGAATTTCCGATACAGAGTCTCGCGCGTTGAAGATAAAAATGTTTTTTCTGTACAGCGTTGCCATTGCTCGCTTTGAAATCCCTGAGTTTGTTAATAAAAAATTCGTTAAAGTTTTACAAAATAAGGAATCGCTAATAAAACAAATTCCAAATTTGGGCTTCCACATGCCCATATTCGCAGTAGGATTACGTCATTCAAAATTCGATGGCTCTATGTACCGTTGTTTTATCACAATGCGAGAAATATACATACATTTACGCAGATTTTTCTTTATTTAATTTCTTCAAATGTAATGCAGGATTCTAACATTTGGTGGCAACAGTTTGAAGAGGGAAGCGGACATATAGCGAACCAACGCAAAACGAAAACAATAGTTCTTCAGGGACAAAGTCCCTTTGGACTAATAATAAATTCGAAATTCAAAATTCGGACTTCTAGGTGCCCATATTCAAATGGAGGACTATATTGTTTAAAACCTGATTGCTCTAGGTACCGTTGTTTTTTCACACTGAGAGAAATATGCATACATTCATGCAGATTCTTCATCACTGAATTTCTTTAAACATAATACAGGGCGATAATATTTGGTGGCAACAATTTGAAAAGCGATACTCCGTTTATAGTGATTCAACGCAAAATACTGTTTCGAGACTAATATCCCCTTACTCCTAAACCATTTCTTGTTGTCTTTTTAACTTTATTATTAAGCACCATTTTCTTCGCGCTTATGCCATATACAATTCAACAACAAAATTACGAACATTTTAAAAGCAGCACAGCAGGATAAGTTTTGAATTTCCGATGTTTTACAGTTTCGCTTAGAGCTTGCCAGTGGAACGCGCACGCGTACGCGAACACACAAACGAACAAAAAAGAAAAAAAAAAAAAAGTTTTACAGATAAATGTTGACATGCACTTTTATATTTTTTTCAGTCTTTTCTCTATTAATGTGATATTCAGTTTTCTTAGTAAGATGGCTTGCAAAACCTTTCTTTATCTTTTTATTATTAACGTTTTGTGCTTGAATTTTATTGATTAAATATCACGTTCTTCACACTTACCCGATAAACAATTCAAATCAACAGCAAAATCCAAAAATATTTAAAAACAGCACACTACCAGAATATCCGATCGACAGTCTCGCTGAAGTTTAAAATGTTTATTAATCAAAAATTCGTTAAAGGTTTACAAAATTTGAAGTTTATAATTCGACATTCAAAATTTGACTTCCAGGTGCACACGTTCGGGTGGAGGATTACGTTATTTAAAATTAGATGGCCCTAGGAACCGTAGTTTTCTCATAATTTTTTCATCAATTCAAATCAACAGCAAAATTCATTATTTAATTTCTTTAAAAATAATACAAGATGATAATATTTCGTGGCAACAACTTGAGAAGCGATTCGTTGTTTATAGTGGATGACGAAAAATCTCATTTCAAGACTAATGGCCCCTTCGGAATAACGCTCTTTTAGAATGAATAAGTTAATTTATAATCAACAGCAGTTTCAGGCTATTAACTGAAATGGTAAAATATGTATGTAGCTCCACTTACAAAATTTCAAGAGAAAACCTGACAAGAACTCATGTTGACCAAGATCCATTTACGTAAAGTAAAAAAGTCTTGATACTGATCCACTTATTATATTTGAGATTTTGGCAGCATTAGGGAAAAGTTCCAAAAAACAGTTTCTTTCTTTATTATTATTATTATTTTTGTTTGCAGTTTTTAATATGATTTCATTTATCTGCATAAATGTTTTTTTTTTTTTCCATCTCAAAACAAAATGATAATTATTCTTGGTTTTGAACAGAATAAAGACTCTCAGCTGGACAATACGATCATCCCGGAAGCATTATATTAATCAAAGCTCCATTGCATTATTCAGGGAAAAAGTTCTTTATATCGTTCATAGAAACCTTCAAAAATCATGTAACCTCCAGAATATTGCAGCAACCAGATGTTGACGCTTCAAAGCAGGGTGACGTGGAACTAGGAACGTTGCTAAGTGCGACGAAAGACTGACGAAACGGGAACTCAATATTTCATCAGCCAATAAGAAAACGCCACGCGTTCTCAATTTCTGTCATTCTGGTGTTTATCGTTGTCGATGCAGGTTGTGTGTTTGCGAAGGCGCCTGTAATTTAACGATATTTTAAAAAACTAATGTCAAGATGCCACAGTTAAGAAAGTTAACAGCACTGTCGGGTAGTATATTACCAAAAATTGAATTTCATTCGAAAAATACGTTTAATTCATATCCAGTAGATCAACATCTGCTATCCCCATCTTATTTATCGATGCTTGTAGATCGAGACAGATCTTTAATAACTACTAGCGAACCAGAAAGTGATGGATCTGAACCCACACAAACTCGACCAAGAAAAAGACAACGGTTGGATCATTTATCTCAAGAAGAGAAAATTTTGCGCAGGTATATATATTTATTTTCAAGCATTTTTATTACGCAATCTTGGTACGGATATATAACAATTGAATTACGTGTGTGTTAGTTAGGCATTCATAGTTATGTACATGTTTGTGGGTATATTTTGCATTATGTAAGGTTTTGTACTAATTGTATGACATTTTCATAACGTATATACTATTCATTTGGTGGACGTGTTGAAACTGAAATTTTTAAATCACGCCTGTTTGAAAGTGTACCGGAAGTTTGTATACTCGAGCAAACCTGATAGCTGCCGCTTGTTATCGGCTAAAATTAATGAAGGATTTCCTTCCAAATATAATAATCTGTCCTTTATAACCAAGAAACATGCTTATAATATTCCAAACTGCCGTTTATGTATTTTAGTTGAATTAAATGCTTTACTTTGCATTATTAATAAACTGAAATAGTTATGTGATTATTTTAAATTTTCTAGCTTCTTAGTAAATTTTTAAAGAAATTGTGATTTCATTTCGAATTTTAGTACATTTTAATGACATTTTGTCTGTTTTTGATTGACCGTATGTTATACTTTTGCAGTAGTACAGATAAGGTACCCTCCTTTAACTACAGTATTGCAGCCGTATTTACACTGGGTGCAATTTCAGATGGATTAAGAGTTTGAGCTTTTTTTGGGGGGGGGGGCATAGGGGCCGTGTATATATGTACTAGTGTTGAAAAACGTGAATTTCTGAGAGAATACAGTTTTTTACTGACATATTGTGTTTGTTGGGGAAGACTCAGATAACCGGCACTTGGCGCAATTTTTTCCGCCATCTTGAATCGGCGAAAATCGCCAAATCCTCGGAAGGATTTTTTTGACGCCAAGAGGGAAATGACGTCAAAAGACGCTTTCCAAAATTTCCCTCCTGAGCCGGACATAGGGGAGAAACCGGTGCTAGGCGAAAATCGCCTGAGGCTAAATACAATAACGCGTTTGCGTTAAAAAGGTAAACAATGTACATAAAATTAATTTAGTTGTTGATATGTTAAAGTTAATCTACATACATGTTTTCACCTTAGTATTTTAGATGAAGATATATATAACTCCAACATTATTAACTTACTTAATACTTTTCTTTTTAAATTCTGACCATTAATTTCTACACTTATCTATAATAATAGTTAAATATGTTTGAAAACATGTTCTTCATATAAATGCAGTAAAGATTATGCAAATGGAATATTTATCACGTAAGTAACGTTAAAAATTTTAAAAGATAAAATATACATGAGTATATTATTTGGAGATACTCAGATAACTCGGATGACATTTTATTTTGATGAACTAAACCGTTCATTATAGATTTACTTTTACTCTCTATATTAAAATAAACTTATGTTAGCATTTTATATAGAATAAATATCTTATATAAAATTATCCATTCATATTATATTACCAACAAATTTATAATAAAATATATGAATGAATGAATGCAAAAATAGGTACAAGAATTTTAACTTACCCCATTGCAGTTGTGCATAACGTATTGTATATCCTTTTATTATATTCTTGTTGATATTTGCAGTTCTTCTAAAAAACAGTTTCTTGAAATATTAACATCTGAGGTTCGTGTTTTGAAATAATTAATCCAAATCACTTTGTTGTACACTTATGAAATGTTCACACTGCATGCAACACAAATCTAGTAGTTATAATCCCTGTCTTGCACTATCCTCCTCATATCAGGTCACACACTCAGAGTCATACTTAACATTCTTAAAAACTGACTGGCTTCAGCATCTGTTTAAAATATTCCATAATTAAAAAGGTGGAGATAAATAGATTCCATTTCCACATCACCTTAGAAGTAGGTTTGCACTTGCTTTAAAAAAACAGAAACTGTAAAATACTCTTAAAGAAGCATGCTAAATATTTCAATTGTTACTTTTAAGTATTAATTTCAGTTTTAAGGAAATGAAAGTTGAATTATAATCATGAAGAAATTGGTTATTACGAAGCATGACATGCATAACAAATTAAGCAATATGATACGTTAAATATTTAAAAATTTTGAAAGTAATTATGTCTGTACATCAAGTGCAAACCTACATCAGGAGGTAGGAATCGTGATGCGTTTTTTTTTTTTTACGGAGGTGTCGCCAAGAGCCATAATCCTCCGAACCTGAAAAATTCAAAAACCAAGGGAGGCAAAAAATGTTTTTTTAAGTATAACAGTCAAGATATTATAAAAATGAAATCACTGTTACAAGAAAAATAAGATACATAATAAAGAAATAATATACAAATAGGGTGTTTACATATTTTTAGAATAATTTTGATCAGAATTTTAAAAAAAATCACACGTGGACTGTTGTGCCTTTAATCTCATAAAGAGCTAAGCTTCCTAAGTGCAAAGCCATCACAACAGATGGAATCTGGAAAGTTATGGACGAGGAATAAAAATCAATACCCATGGAAATATTATGAAAAGCCCTTCTTTCGGAGAAATCATGGGCATTTTCTGGGCAGGCTTGCCGTAAAAAAAGCTATCATATTGAACATATAAAAAAATACTCTTTACATTTTAAACATAATTAAATGGCCCCCAAATTGTTCTAAAAATGTGTAAATGCCTTCTTTAGTATATATTTACATTTAGTACTTACCAAAAATACTTAGGAAATAAATTACATTTTCGAACCTGTAATTCTACTGTATTTATTTATGAAAGGGCTGCAGGATTTTTAATTTCCATACTCTGAAATGCAATTGAGAAACATGCACTTATTACTTTTTTTGCAAAGCTCTTTCTATATATATATACAGGGCGTAACAGAATTTATATCACAAGTTTAAGGGATGACAGAACATGGCAAACTTAATTTTCAGTATACATTGTCAAATGTCATCACAGGAACACAATAGTATGGAGGATGAGATTTTCTTATTGATGGTTATTTACAAGAATTGTTAAAATTAAAAATGGTCAACTGCAATATATAAATCACAACACTGAAGAACCATGGCATAGACTTTAAAAGATGCCCACATCAAGTATTCTTGAATTAACACCAATTGTGCTGATACATTTTTCAAGAGAATCAATATATGTCTCTTAAAAGAAATCCGTCATAGTTGTGGTGCATGTATCACCGTGCAGTTGCTACTTGTACTTTTGAACAGCTGTTGTTAATACCAAATGCTATTTTTAGTAATTATCTGCTTTTAAAAAGCTGTCTGACTTCTGCATTTACATTGCATTGTTTTATGCAAACTGTCTTTTTTGCCATGGTTTATCAGCCTTTAAAGCTGTCATATTTATTGCTAAATGTAAGCAGATAATAATAAAAATGCTATATCTCATTGTTTACTTTTTATGATGCATTTTAGAAAAAGAATCAAGTTCTTAAAATAAATTAAAATGAAAAATTGCTTATTCTTACCCCACATATCATCACCATCTTCAATAAACTGCATTTCATCATCTTGACGGGCAGCTTTTTTTGGTGGCATTAAATCTTCAATATCCTCACTTTGTACTGTTGGCTCATTTATAAATTTCAACTCTAAACCATTTTTTCCATAGCCAGGATATACAGTTTTAATATCTTGTAGGAACTGGTAAATTTTTTCGCCCGGATATTGAAATTGCTTCAAACGAAAACGCTTGTAATAATGAAGGGCCATATACTGTATCAGACTTTGATCATTGCGTCTATTAACAATTGTTCTTTTAAAAATTTTGTTTTCATTTTCTAACTGATTTATCGTATTGAATTTATCCTTTTTAGCTACAAATTCACCTGTAATGGAAATATGTCAATAAGCTTTTGTGTATTCTTGAGGAAATTATTTAACATTAGAAAATTTCTTCATAAACATATTTTTTTAACAAGCTGACTGTAACCGATTAACCAATCATGACCTGTAAAATATTTATTCACAAATTGTTAACTTATTAATATATTCAGATATGAAAACAAAGTGATTTAATTACCTCTGCTGTGATTTGTTGTCTTGTGAACAGCTCCAGAGAACATGCTTTCTACATTTTTATACTGTTTAGCTGAATCAGTACAAGTGACTGAAGTTTCTGGATGAACATGACGCTTTATATATGGCCATATATCTCGCTTGCTTTTCCCATTAACTCTAAAAAACAGCCCTTCTTTGTCTTCTCGACAATATATTCCTAAAACAGTTATTGTCATGTTTTTGGTAACCCGCCCTCTGTTATACTTACGCTTGGTAAGAAATGTCTCATCAACTAAAATGGTTTTACCTGCAAGGCAAATAAAAGGTAAATGAAACATATTATCACAATTTTGCAATAAAATGGCGTCTACCAGGCGAGCAAACTATTTTCATAATCTTCACCATGTGTAAATTGATTATAAGCCAGTTTCCCTCAAAACGTCCTTCACAATGGCATTCCTCCTTTTACACAGATAGCCCTTTTGACTTTAATATGTTAAAATGTCCTAACGTAACTTAACCTGCAGCTTTCGTCCACACGAATTTTCCTGCATAACTAGGCAAGCAACTTTCCACCAACCAATTCCCAGCTCAATTACATCTTGAACAGTCGATAACATTTCCATTATATGATTTCTATCATCTGCAATTTGAAGCATTGCAACTGGAATATTTGCCGTTCTTCAGCAAACTGAAAATTAAATAAAAATGTTTATTATATTTTAACAATTGGCATCTTTCTGGAACTATTATTTCGGATCATCTGCAGTATTATAAAGAAAGCATCACTGCAGTGTATTGTTAGCAGTGCATCTGTAAGTATTGGCTAATACATAAGTACCCTGAAATATAACTAATTATTATTTACATTATAGGAATGCAATAAAGGGCTATTTGCCTAAAAGGAGAGGTGCCTTCATGGAGTACTTTTTAGGGGAACTTACTTGTATTCATGTTACACATGGTGAAAACTGTGAATACTCTTGGGAGCGAAGCCAGCCGGTTTGCTAGGATCTTCATTACGGTTAAACTAAGAGTATTCAGTCATTTTATCACTCGACTGGTAAGGGACTTAAAATATAAGGTAATGCATATCTCATTAAAAGTTGAATTAAATACATGGCTCAGTTAATTTGTGAGACAAAATAAATACAGAAAAAAATTAAGAATCCTTTACCTGCTCCACCAAGTTGTGTACTGTGATGAGAGGCAAATACCTCACAGATTTCTCTACAATAGGACATAAAGTCGCATATTGTTTCGTCGCGTATTTCTGGCAACTTCTGCTCTTTCCTCCATGACATAAAATTCATCTTTATAAATGTGAAATTCATCTCCAGTACAAAGAGGAATATGAAGACCATGCACTCCCTGACTGGAACTTTGGTCCCCTCAAAAAATGTGCCTGCAACGGGTTAACCATTCCTGGACACTTGCCTCTATTCCTGTTGCTGCAAATCCATCTCCAGCCAAGTTTTGCTTCTTTCCTGGAATTGGCATTCATCTTATGACCACATTTTGGGCAAGGTGGGGCCTCCTCTTTTTTCGGAAGCAAGCCAGCTTCTGTTGCTAAAATAACTGCCTTTTCTTCATCATTAATCAATGACATTCCTGTCATCATGTTGAAGTATTTCAATTTCTGCATTAATGATGAAGTAGCCATAGCAAAGAAAAAATAGAACCTAACAAAATGAAATTAAATAAATCAAATCAAATATTAAATTAAATGTATTATTTTTAAATTAAAAGAGATGTTAAATTTAAGCTAACAATATATCAAACTAAAACACTGATAACATACAGGAATAAAGGCTTAGTAGTACAGGGAAAAAATGCAGAAATAAATATTAATAACTTCTGAAATATGAAGAAATTACAAATATTCCTAAGTTACAGAAATAAAAATTTTAATATAAATAAAAATTAGTAATTCAAATATGCAAATATATCAATAGATGCAAAGAGATAAAAATTTAATTGAAAAAATACTTGCTTTGGCAGGTGATTCCTTTTGAAGCGATACACACAGGGCACTCAACCAAAATGACAAGTGTCTACGGAGAGAAGGCAACTTTTGAGATCATGAATCTGATCCTCCCGTCTTACGCGCATCTCAGTTTGCGCATCATGTGACGTTAACAGATACGTCAAAAATGTGTCTGTTTACATTTTGCATTTGACTTCGTGCGTTTTATGCTTCGTTAGTATGTGAATTTTGCTTTCACATATTTATAATGAACTGAAGAATCTCTCAATAAAAGACCCTTCTCACTGCCAAATACTTAGGAATATTGTGAGGATTCTGCTTCAGAATATTAGAATATATAGCACCAATTTAAATGAGCTGGGTGGTGATATCAATGATCATTCAAGACAATAGATCTGAAATTCACATTTCCGCTTTGATTACGATTGGTAACATCTTTCAGAAAACTGTAATTTCAAAATCTTACAACTGTTCTATTTGCAAAAAGTGTATTTTAAATGCCAGCAATTTATAGCATCATTTGAAGAACATTCATTCCAATAAAAAGCATATTTCTACTGCTGAAATATTTAATTCCAATTCAGATCATGCATTTTATAAAGTCGTCAATGGTAATTCGATTTCATATACTTTTGCTTCAAAATCCAGTATAACTTCAAAAAAGTTTTAGCTGCCCTGATTCCAAAAAAATGTTTCTCAAGTAACAGCAATCTAAAATGTCACTGCATGAAATTGCATATATCACAACAAACAACATTACTCAAAGCAAGTAAAAATAAAGTTTTCCAATTTAAATGCAGTTTATATAGTCGTCAGTTCAACAATAATAAAAATTTATTATTTTCACAATCAGATAGTGCATTTACTGCCCTTGAGTGTTCATCGTTAAAAAATTATATAAATGCACATTATGTAATGAAGGTTTTCCAAAGGAAAACTTTTCATTACATTTGCAAATGGAACATGAAATAGTCATTGAAAAAGAAGAGAGATTTCTCTGTGTTTAATGATTTCATGTTGTGAAAGGAGAATTTTGAAATGGAAACATAATCTAAATTTTTTTAATTTACAAAGAAACATGACCCATTACATGTAAAAGATATTTATTTTGTATGCCATCATTCAGGACATTATTTTATATCTAAAGTGCAAGGCATGGGACATTTAAAAATACAAGGGAGTAACAAAATTAATGCTTATTGCTCAGTAAGCCAGTTTAATAATGGAAAATGTACTGCTTATATAAAAAAACCCATTGTAAGTCATAGAAAGGGTATAGGGCATCTGTCTCTTACAAAATTAGAATGGCAGTTATACCATTCTAATGTTAATTTATGTAACTTAAATTGCTGGAAAAGTATCTTTTGATGAAATTTTAGATAAAATTCAAGATTCTGTATATGATACTGCATCTTTTGACAAAGAATGATTTATGGAATATTGAAAATTCGGTACTCTTCCGTTATCAGAACCAGAATCAGAAATGTATGCATGTATGGCTGGATGGATGTGTTCATGTATGCATATATATATGTGTACATATGAATGTATACATTTCTGAATCTGGTCCCAGTAACAGAAGTGTACCGAAAATTCTTATAATCCACAATCAAATGCTGTAAGGCATAAAAATGATTGTATAAATGTTAATGAAATTACTAGTGAGGATAACAACTCTATTTTATTTTATAAGCCTTAAAATATATTTTAAAAAGTTATCCTGAATTTTAAAATGATGATTTCACATTAATGAAAATGAATGACTCCCAGAGGCACTTTCTTCAGAAGTTGGGATCAGACTATATATGTATAAATGGTACACATAGGTTGAACGGTTACAGAATTGAATTAATCACACTGCTTTTACTTGATGCTTTGCTTCACGGCTTTCCCTGTGCATTTATTATTACAAACAGAACTGAGCAGGAAGTTTTGTCTGTTTTCTTTGCACATCTGAAAGATAAAGTATGTCAGTTAACACCCGAAGTATTTATGAATATGAATACAAGCTAGTTTTGGCTCACCAGCGGCCGAACGGACGCTGGTAGTTTGTCACTGAACTCTGGTAGTTTGGTCCGAGGTTCAAGTCCCTCAAACGGGCTGTCTGCATGGGCATTTCCATGTTTTTCCCCATGTGTAATGTGTATACGAGCCAGTTTCCCTTAGAATGTCCTCCACAAAGGCATCCCTCCCCTTAGGCAGATGGCCGTCAAGTGCTTTGCCATAATAAAATAAACCAAACCAACAAACTAGTTTTGATTAAAAAGTCTTCCATGAAGGTATTTCTTCCCCCACATGATCTTTGCCATATTCCAGTTCCAACAATCAAATCAACACATTGTTATTTAACTACTTAATTTGAAGATTTTTGGGCCCACCAGCGGCCGAGCGAGCGATAAAGTCGCTGAACACTAGTAGTTCGGTCTGAAGTTCGAATCCCGTGAACGGGCTGGCTGCATGGGCGTTTTCGTGGTTTTCCCCATGTGTAACGTGTATAGGAGCCAGTTTTCCATAGAAAGTCCTTCACGAAGGCATCCCTCCTCTTA
Source organism: Stegodyphus dumicola (assembly GCF_044657685.1). Classification (NCBI taxonomy): domain Eukaryota; kingdom Metazoa; phylum Arthropoda; class Arachnida; order Araneae; family Eresidae; genus Stegodyphus; species Stegodyphus dumicola. The sequence continues at coordinate 112,190,278 of NC_140770.1, read as the reverse complement.
GGCAGATAGCCCTCGAGACTTTGCCATAATCACACGCACACATTTTGAAGATTTTATAGCAGATTATGAAATATACAATATTATATTGATGCAAAAATATATTTTTTACTCAATTCTGGAGGAGCGGCAAGTGTTCATTTTCCCGTTTCTGCAGATTCCTACAGTCTAGCATTTTCAAACCTAAAACATGATAACCCTAAGTAACATATCACCATCATTGGTACGCATTAGAGCAAACAGATCACTAGAATTTGCATATCTTCTATGTCTATTTGCTTCAATATTAAACCAAAGTCTGTAATAGTTAATGTGAAAGGCTTGAAATAAAGCAGTATGCATGATTGTTTAGAGCTCATATTCGCAATATCATTATTGTTTAGAGCCTGTTCTCTGGAAGTAATTTACAGACTTGCTGGGAATTTTATTAAAAATGATATACTTTTCTGTAGTTGCTGCATAAAAAGTAAAAGCCATGTGTTGGCCATCCCTGGTGTAGGACGGTAAAGATAAAAATTGCCTTTCTCTCGACATGTTGCAATGCAGTGAATATAACTGAGCTTTAACTTCAAATATCTTGAGTTTGTGCAGCAAATGAATGACATATGTGTTATCCCTGTTTCATTCTTACTTTTAAGCAATTCTACTGCAGAACGTAGCTTGAGAGTTATACACCAGAAATATGAAATACTTGTCAGCTGGACTAACACCACAGATTTACACCAGTGGACAGGGCCGTCCCTAGGCCATTGGCTGCCTGTGTACTTTCCTAAGAATATTTCCTAAGAATTTAAAAAAAAAAAATTCTTAATGATTAGTTGAATTTTTATTTCATACTCACTAAGTACTTATATGTGACAAATTGTATAAAAAGTATTTACATGTGACAAGTACATTGAATTAAAAATATTTAGTCGTGGTATCGCGAGTGTTCAGCTGTTGCATAATTTTACAGCTGCACCGCGCTAGGAACGGCCCCGACAGTGGAAGATAACCATATTCAAATCATGACAAAATTACTTTGGCAACAACACAATCAACTGGCTATTAAATTGCTGGTGAAGGTTACTTATCAAGTTCCTATAATTAATAAATATCCTTATTCAGGACTTAATTTCTAAACTTAGAAGTGCCAGAACCCTATGCTAAACTGTCAGCAAAGGGGAAGAAAAGTAAATAAATAAATAAAATGACTGTTACAATCATTAATAATTTAAAAATTAAATAGTTAATTAATACCAAATTAATTCATTATTGTTTAATTAATATTAATAATTATCAATTATTTTTAATTAATGATTGTTATTTAATTAAATAAATTATTATTAAAAAAGCTAAATTATTAAAGTAATTAAAATTAAGTAAAATGTAAAGAGATAAATTAAAATTTAATAAGCGATTTGTAATACAGTTTTACTGCAAAAAATAAAATTTTTGAGATCAAATTTTTGTTCAGTTGCATAAAAGAAGTGCCGGAGCCTTTTTATTTAGGCCTCCAGCTATATTTATGATTTATTCCAAAAACTAAGAAGTACCGGAGCCAGGCTCCGGTGCAATTTAAGCTCTGTCTCTATTAACTTTTTAATAAACTTACACATTTAGTCATTATGAATATCTTAAACTTCCATTAAGTTATAAGGTTATTCTTGGTCTAATAATGGAATTTTAGTCTTATAACCCTAATATAATTATCACTTAGGATATTATGACAAAAGCTTTATGAAAGATTTTAAAACAACCTTTTTATTTAAACTGAACTTTTAACAAAACAGAGCATGGCCTGAACTTAGAGCATAACCACGGCTAGTGGCGATGCAAATAAATGCGAACAATCAAATAAATGAAAAATGTTGATCAGTAGTCTAAGACTACATAGTTAATTATTAAGCTAGCCACTAATTTACTGGCACATCAGATTAAAGTATCGGTGGCATGAGAACACAAAGCTGATACTTTTAATTATACTAGAGCTGGAAGAATCTGACCATCCAACACAGATGCCAGAAACACTCTCTAAAGATCCAAAATCCTCAATTTAAATAATGGAAGTAGAAATAAGAGGAGAGGTCTTAACTGGTTTTCCTCGTGTACTGCCCTGAAGCAGTAGTGCACCTCTCGTGGAAACCAAACTATTCAGTGACTATCCATTAAGATCAATAGGTTTTAACATAATCGGTGGTAAACATTTTGTAATTACATCGTAAATATACATATAAATATATATATTTTCTTTTTCCATAATACTTCAAAGTCATAAGTATGTAAAAAGAAAATATTTTAAAACAATGTTTTATTCTGAGCGGAATTAAATGCTATACTTTCCCAGAAAAGTTTAATTTCAATGAAATTTTTTCACAAGTTCTTGTTAATTACATTACAAAGAAATTTTAAGTTAATTTGATTTTATTTGGTTAATGATTACAAAAATTAAGATCAAAGTTTATTATAATACTAAAATCAAAATTATGCATTATTTCTTTCCTATTTACAGAGCTTCTTCCTGAAATACCTTCTCAAATGCAGAATGATTTTTTAGCTTCTGAGGCATCCTTTAAAAATCAGAGTTACTTTATAATTAATGCTCAATTCGGTTAATTTCAAATTAGAGCAGTTGTTATTTCCATAGTAAAATACGTTAAATATTGCTACTGATTTCCATGTACTTAACTTTCTATGAGTATTTTTGAAATGGATTAAAAAAGTTTATTTTTAATATTGTTAAAAACTTGTAACTGATTTATTACAAAATGTAAGGAAAGAATTCTTTTGATACTTACAGTCAAAAGTCTTTAATCTGGACGTCCATAATCCGGAAGGATCTATAATCCGGACCTCAAAGCTACAAACTTTCTGCGCATGCGTCAACACAGAAATTATGGTTTCATATTTTTAATTGTATAATTTCTGCATGCCATCTTACCAGATTTAAATTTATGATCTATAATCTGGAAAAACCCCTAATCCGGAATCACTGAAGTTCCGACGAGTCCGGATTAAAGACTTTTAACTGTATTATATTTTTTTTATATCCTTAATTTCAACAATGCATATTCTAAAATTTATTTTTTACTAATTCCTTAAGTACACATCTGTCTACCTCACTTTTATGTACTTTGTGTGTTTCTGGACAAGTCATGGACACTGCTCATCTGGACATGTGCTCTGCACTTTAATGGTCAATAGCCAGGCATTTGATAGATAAAATTAAGTACACATCTTGTAGACTGTGCTTTACAGCACTTTTTAACAGATTGCTTTCCAGTATGAATAATTCTTGCTGAAATAGCAAATAAAAAATTCCTGCTAAAAATTTCAATTTATGTTTACAATTAAATGTTAAGGTTATTATATATTTAAATAATGTTTATAATCATTATAAATTCAGATATATTTAATAACTAGATTTCTTCACAATAATGTTAACAGGAGTTTATGAAAGAATAAATCCTTCATTTCCAAATACATTTATAATAATTTAATAAATATTTATGTATTTTATGCTTTTTACAAGGATAATGTATACTCATATATTTAATATTTTTCGAAATGTGCAAATCTTAAATTTCTGTGTATTTACTATATTTTTCAAGTAAAGTAATTAACAGTAATGTAGCATATATCAGAATTTTTTACATATGAAATATGTATAAATTGAATGAAAATTAGATGTATTATTTTTTAATATGCACTCAAACGTCAGTTTTGCCTTGAAATTCCTCCATGAAGGCATATTTTCCTTTAGGCATATAGCTCTTGCATTCCTTACCTTATTTAAAAAGATTAACCTGACCTATGTGCCTAATTACAAAGTATTTAAACATCCATAATTTTATATTTACATTCAGCCATCATCAAGTTTCAAACTTTTGACTCAAAACATGTGTTTGGATACATTCATTATGAAATTCAAATTTTTTAGTAAACATATTTTCGCGTAGCATTCAATACCTTCCTTGGCGATTATGCCCAGTTTAATAATTCTCTGATAATATAATAAATAACAACTTTCCATTTCACATTTAAACATTAATCTCATTGTCATCGGATCACAATCTTGATTTCCTTACTCTGCATAATATTGCTTCATTTTTTAAAACAGTTAAAACAACTAATTGATCTGAATTCACAAATGCATACATTATACAAGTAATTAAAAATATATAAATTATACAAATTTTCACACTTAATACTATTTAGATGTAAGGAAACTGAGGTTTAAAGAGTGTTATATTTTTCCGAAATTTTGACATTTTAAATGTATCTTAAGGTATTTTTCATTCTTTACGCATAACATGAACATTTTGCTAAAATCTATATTTTTGTTATCCAGTAGCTTAGAATTTCCTAAAACAAATTTATAATCAAAATCACTGTTGCAAGTTATTGAAAAATAACCAACACATAATTTTTACATAAATGCCACCAAACTGTACAAAGTACTATTATCCATCCAACAATTGAATGTTTCTTTTATGTAGAAGTGTCCCCCTTTTCGATTTGTGTTGAACTGTCATGTGTAGAAAAAACACTATCAAAGAGCTCTGGATGTAAAAACAAAAAATACTGCCTCTGGAGACAGTAAGTGAAAATACATGAAAGATCGAAGTATTGTAGGCAGTTTAGGTAGAATGTTATAGCTAACATTCAACCTGAAATGGTCTTTACTAATATCTCAACTATGAACTAGCAATAAAAATGTTGCAAATTTACTAACTGTAGTCTACTACTATACTGTTATGTTATATAATCCTTAGCCATTGAAAGGCTCCTCAATGATAAAATCACAAAAACTGCGGCTATGGCTCTTACAGTTATTTTAAAATTAGATACTTCTATTTAAGCTTCATGTCTATTAATTTCATTTTAAAATCCAGGTTGATGTATGTTTTTTAAGACAAAACACAGAGCATCAATGATAATTCTGAGCACCTTGTTCTCCAGCTGTTACACAGACAGTCAATTCATTGGCAGCAACCATCCAGTAAGATGATGTACATAAAAACACGTTATTCATGGATTGATAAACCTCTTTATTTTAGTACTGAGTAGTGAATCATGTTTAGTTACAGAAAGAATTCTTATACTTTCTTTGTCAACCTTGTCCTTGACATATAATATACCTCTTTTAAAATGATAAATTATCACAAATAATACTTAGGTATTATTAGCTTGACATTGTAAATATATTGAGAATAACATGATGAATATGAATGTCTAAAGTATTTATTTTTTCCAAAAAGTAACAGTTTTTTCAAAGACATTGACTTTAATTTTCTTGTTTTCACACTATTGTAATAACAATTTAATGCATTTGTCTCACATGCACGACTTAATGATATAATTAAAATACAGTACAGTCAGGATATATCGAAAAACAGTGCACTTCATTGCTCTTGTACAGATGATGAAATGTCAATAGTTTAATTCATAGTTGAAATGCCAGTTGTAACACCAACTTATCACATAGCTGATGCAACAGAATGTGCTCATATGTGTCGTAAATAAGCTTTTTAATACACTTTAACGCATAAGCTTAGTATAGGCAATAAAGAAATTTCAGGAACAAACAATAGACACTCTCTATCATGGTCCTGTGATTACCTGCTAAGAAATAAACTAGCATAACGTATATTTCCTTATTATTTGCACATGTTTTAGCTATAATTTACAGAAGATAGGCATGCTTAATTAACAACAATCATAGGTAATATTTCATTATTATTTAATGTATATAATTAATTTAATGTTTAATGTATAAAAAGAAATAAAATTTTTTAATGAAAAGTGCACTACTTAATAACTTTCATTAGCAAAAATTTTATTTTTTTATCTCCAAGCATAAATTAATTTTTTTAACAAACACCGATTTATTAATTGAACTGTATTTCACTGTAGATCAAATACAGATGTAATACGAGGGCTATCCAGAAAGTAGATTACGTTTTGGAATAAAAAAATAAACAAAGTATAGGAAACAAATTTTATTATATACAGATGAAAGCCACACTCAAATACTACTTTTCTACATAGTCACCATACAAATTAAGGCATTTATCGTAGCGATGTACGAGCTTGGAAATTCCTTCGTCGAAAAATTCGGCCGCCTGCGCCTTCAACCACTTCGTTACCTCTTCTTGCAGCTGTGCGTCGTCATCAAAACGCTGCATAGCCAGCCACTTCTTCATTGCAGGGAATAGGTGGAAGTCGCTCGGTGCCAGGTCGGGACTGTACGGCGGATGAGGAAACAACTCCCACTTAAAAGATTCAAGAACTTTACGAGTGACATTTGCCATGTGGGGCCGGGCGTTGTCGTGAATCAACAAGATCTTAGAGCTCAACATTCCTCTGCGCTTGTTTTGAATTGCTCTTCTGAGTTTTTGGAGAGTTTGGCAATACCTTTGAGAGTTTATTGTAGTGCCTCTGTCCAGGAAGTCCACCAAAATTACACCTTTTCTGTCCCAAAAAACAGTCGCCATCATCTTCCTTGCCGACATTGTTTGCATGCATTTCTTGGGTTTTTGGGGAGAACTTGCGTGCCCCCACTGCATTGATTGCAATTTCGTTTCACAGTTCACATGTTTCACCCATGTTTCGTCACCAGTAACGATGCGATCGAGTAAAGAGTCACCATCCTTATGGTAAGCGTCCAAAAAGTTCAACGCTGCAGCCATTCGCTGATTTTTGTGGTCCTCTGTCAAGATTTTTGGAATCCATCTTGCACAAAACTTGTGGTAACCAAGCTTTTCGCTGATGATTTCGTGCAACAAACTTCGCGAAATTTGTGGAAAACTCAAAGAAAGTTCCGTTATTGTGAAATTTCGATTTTCACGGACTTTAGCATCGACTTTTTCGAGAAGTTCGGCGGTCACTATGCTGGGTCTCCCACTTCGATCTTCGTCGTGAACATTGGTTCGGCCATTTTGAAATCTTATGACCCACTGACGCACTCCACCTTCAGTGATAATGTTGTCCCCATACACTTCACGAAGCTGCCGATAGATTTCTATCGGTTTACAGTTTTTTGCAGTCAGAAACCTTATTACTGAGCGCACCTCGCAGCTCGCGGGATTTTCAATTAACGCAGACATTTCAAACCGTCACAGTATCTGAACGGAGCACAGCACGAACCTCTCACTAGCACGGCTAGATGCAGACTGAGCTGTGCAACGCTCTGACCCAAGGTTCTTTAATATACTAAGGTTAGGCCAGGAACGGAAAAAGCGTGCCATTGGTTGCTGGTAGTGACGTCACCCGGGAGACAAGACGCATCGGCCGACGCGTCTGCTACATGATTTTGGTAATGGAAAAAATGTAAACTAAAGCAAAATGATCATTTTATATGTGGTAGATACACCGTAAATACCGGGTATATACTTTCTGATTAAGTATTTTGTTAAAGAAAATGTTTATTTTATGCACAGAATTCGTACGAATGCTGAAAATAATTGTAAACATTAAATTCTTTTCATAAAGGAAAGCATTAGAAAATGAAAAACGTTATTTAAGTTAATTAAGGGAAATAAATATTGTAAAACAAGGTATTTTTCAATATATTTTCGTAGTATTGTTTGCACTAAATAAATCTTGTTGAACAGAACGCATGATGGCATAACTGCTAAGACCATGGCAAAAACATAATCAAAAAGTATTATTCTATTTATTTTCATTGCTCATGCACTTTTTTTAATACAAATGAACTTTGACATTCCATGAGAAATATATGATCGTGATTTTCAGTTTAAATTACTAATCTGAAGCAAAAATATATATAAAGAGATTTGACTTAACAAATTCATATTTAAATACCATAAAATTCTACAAATGTCTTAATATCCGTCATTATACTTTTAAATAGTATACTTATCACATTCTGGAATGGAACAATTAAAATACATTTTCTTATACATATACGCACAATAATAATAAACTTGCCGTACATCTTAGTTTCGGCCCACCAGCGGCCGAGCGGTAAAGTCGCTGAACACTGGTAGTTCGGTTCGAATCCCGCGAACGGGCTGGCTGCATGGGTGTTTTCGTGGTTTTCCTCATGTGTAACGTGTATACGAGCCAGTTTCCCTGAGAAAGTCCTCCACGAAGGCATCACAAAGCAGATAGCCCTAGTGTGCTTTGCCATAATTAAATACACCACCACATCTTAATTTCAATTCAGCCTGTACATAAATTAAATATGTTTAATTACTAATGTATTTTTATCAGGTTGTTTCTTAAAATACTTTTGTTATACTCGAAATATGCGTTCAATATTGAATTATTTTTCTTTCTCTTATAATTAAAAACAAGTTATATGGAATCAAAATTAAAACATATGCAGCAGTTAAATAACACTGAACAGAATATCTTACTTACTCTTTCGCTATTTGTATTGTAGCATTATACACAGATTTGTTTTCCTTCAGGTTCAAGCATGTGTAAGTTATATCAATTAAATTACATCACACATACCTGTATGCATCAGTTAAATAACACTGAAGGAAATATGTCACTTACTCATTCGATGTTTGCATCATAGTGTGGTCGAGAAATTGTTCTTTCCTCACGGTGAGGCATGTATCAGTTTACTTAGTTCGCAAAGCTTAACCCAGACGCTGCTTCAATACATAGAATTACGTTTGGGATGTAAAGAAAGTAACCAAAACATGTGAATGAAGTTGGATACGCGAATTTATTAACTAATCATTCAGGTACTCAGTATTGGTAAACATGACACTGAGTTTAAATATCTCACTACGATGTAAGTCTCATACACAAAATGAAGATTATGATAAAAAATGATTTAAAATGAGAAATTTTTCAATTTAAATGTAAAATAGGAGTAAAATAAAAAATAAATGTAAAATTACATCACAGTTATGTATGAAAACTACATAACTTCATTAAAAAATAGTTATTTTATCTGGTTGTAAAGAGCGTTTTCCGCTAAAAAACGTATTAACGTGTATAATTCTGACACAACGCTATAGCACAATTTGCCACTTCCGCCTAGGTATAATAGCAAATTAACAACACAAATCAAATCAAACTGTTAAACGTTGTTAATGCAACGAAAGTAAACAAACGCCAAGAGCTATCGCTGTCACCCACATGACGTCATGCGTTTGTGGCTTAACTTTGTCCCTGCACTGCGCATCGCTCTTGGGCCCCCCCTGGCTCTGACCCCAAGATGGCCGCGCTAGCCCCGCCCCTAGCGGACACAGACGGAAACGTAATCTACTTCCTGGATGGCCCTCGTACAATTTCATCCATTCTCAACACATGACGCAAATTTCAAAACCACATTGTACTTCACGTAAATAAACAAAATTTCACGAAGTGCACGGCAGCATATGCGCAAATTGAGATGCGCACGGGAGGATCAGATCACGATCCCAAAAGTTGCCTTCTCTCCGTAGACGCTAGTACCAAAATGATGTAGGTTCAGAGTTGAGAGGTCAAAGTTCGCGGAGTTTTGCGCCTACGTCATTTCGCAAAAAATCGATTCCATGTAAATAATCAAAATTTCGTAGAAAAATTTGTTTGATCAAAATTACTTGCATAAACAGTAAAAATGTATATAAACGTATTTTATATTTTTATTTGTTAACATAATTTTGCATTAATAAGTAGCAGATATTTTTTCAATAATAAAAGTTTTTGCAAAAATTAAATTTGATAGACGACTGTGTGAAGAAAAAGTGTTCCTTTTTTAATATGTGTGTCTTTAATGTTGTTTATAAATGAACTGAATGAAAAGGTTATCTGAATTTTGTAAGTAAATCGGCAATAAATTGGATACCACTGTGGCGACATCATTCGTGTTAATGAAGCCTTAATGCAAATACTGTACCAACCCGATGACTGATTTTTTGTCTGTGTGATTCTATATCTAAAAAATGTAAACAAATATTAATCTTATTGGAGTAAGAGCAATGTTTAACATTTCCTATGTTCAAGACATGCACAACCACAAAGCGAATCCAGTGCAGCTTAACCGTAACCGTTCATTGAAATAATCTTGACTTAAACAAAAGACTTTGTCTGTCTGTCTGTCGTGACATCTGTCTCTCTCTCCCCCTCCTTTTTTTTAATTTTCGCGTTTTTTTTACAGGTTTTTCAAAAACCAGCATCTTTTGAATTTATTAGCACGGAAGCAGAATTTTTTCCCCTTCGTCTTGAAACAAGAAAATAGTTTTAATGTAGGTAAACAAAGAAATGTAATCCTGAATTGCATACTGCAGGGAAACAAGATTTCTAACAATATATTTCGGTTATGTATTTGTTGCAAATACGGTGATGCAAAACTTTCAATATGTATATTCATTACCATTAAAAACTAACATGAGTAACAACACAGCAGAAAAAACTATGAAGATAAATCGTATTCAAAGGTGTGAAGATATAAATTTAATTAACTTTTATTTGTTTATCTAAGAAAGAATTTTGCTCATGTTTTGTTTAATAGTTTAAATTTTTTACTCATACACCGAATTTTAATCCGCAAAATCCTCTATGTATAGAAGTCAGTGAAATATCCTTGACATAGAAAAGTAGCAGAATATTGTTTCTTTAATATTTTACATTAACTTATTAGCATTTCAAAGTCTTATAAGTTTTTTTATTTTGATATAAACTTGATGAGAAGGGATTAAAAAATTGCTTGTATGATACAGAGTGTCTGTCAGCGAGATAGCGGTAAAACTGTTGCACCCTAGTAGTTCGTCTTGGAGTTAAGTTCCGACAAACGGATTTCCGCCATCTTGTGCAAATAACCCGCGAGTGCTTTTCTTATTCTAAATAATTCGTGTTAGGAGTACAATTAATTTATTTAGAAATTAATTCCAGTTTGTTATAGCTAGATAAATAACATATACTTAAATATTAAGTAAATAATTTTAAAAAATGTGTCAATGCGAACGATAAGTTAGGAAAAGACCATATGTTATCTACTTTGTTTTATTAGGATAATTAATTTATAAGGTCATTAAGTTGTTTAGAAAATAATTTATAAGGTAATTAAACGACAACTGGGAGCCCGTCTCCTGAACTTCTTAGTTTCTGGGATAAACCACAATTCATATTTAATTTAATAATAATTATTAATGAAATATAAATAATTAATCATATTTAATTTCTTAATTATTAATGAAATCTAATTAATTAATCATATTAAATTTATTAATTATTAATGAAATATAATTAAATAATCATTTTAATTTGATAATTATTAACATATTTAATTTGATTGATTATTTAATTTTTAAGTAATTAATAATTTTAATAGTAATCTAAAAATACAACAAACAGCTTATGAGCGTATTTAATAGTAATCTAATGAGCGTATTCACCACGTCTACTGACAAAGTCACGTGATCAGCACGAAGATTCATATGCAGAGTCGCATGACAGCCGAAGTAAGGCGTAAGAAAATATCCCTTCCCTTTTCCCTTTCTCCCTAGCTTAGTGAAGGTTTAAACTTGCAACCTGAACTGTCCTCCCACTGTTTGGCGCCTATCGCTCAAGTAGATGAACGCGATTTCTGGAAGTTCGCCAAGTGCCTGTTATCTGAGTACCCCCGATTGGGGTCTTAAACTGTCTTATATGAAGAAAAGTGATGTAATGGTAAAAGTCATTTTTTAAGATTTTAAATTCCAGCTGGTGATATGATCTAAAGCAATTTCCCGAATCCGTCATCAAGATAAAAGGAAAGCTATTTTTTTCAAAGCAGCTTTGAATGGAACTATTTCTGTATGGACCACACAATAAATAAAGATTTAAAGACCTTTTCCAAAAGGCATTGTAAATATTTAGTGATAATTTAGTTTCCTTAAACCTGTTAAAAAAATTCTGTATCTGAAATTTTAGCAAATTATTGATATCCAGTTTAGTCATGTCTGAGGTTGACCTCTTTATGTGTCCGAATTTTTTATTACTGTGGCTTTGATGAGGAGTTTTTTTTTTTTTTTTTTTGATCAGATTGGGCATTTTAGACTCAGTGGGCTTATTCGCATAACTATTACGTAGTTGATTTGTAATAGTATAGAAAATGTCACGTAATTTATCTTCCAAGGAAGAAATATTGCCAAGGTTCTTAGATGCATCAACTGGCCTAGAATATTATTGAAGAAAATGAGGATGGAAGTGATCATGAATGTTTAGTTCATATGATAAAGTTTCTCAGAAACTGATATAGATTTTGAAAGGGAGAGTGAGAATGACATAAATTGCTTTATTGGAAAAAAAATCATCGGGAACGAAAAAAAGATTTTGCCTAGTGAAAAAGCATAAAAAAAAAAAATGAAAACGGGCTGCGCATAATGTGAAAAATATTTGTATGTGGAACACACAGCACTTAGTATAAAATACTGCTATCATTTGTTGTTGCATTTTTTCTCGGTGTCTGTAGTACTAATAACGAAAATAAAGAATTTATGCGGAGTAAATAACAGAGCTAATAAAGAAATGACACAGTATTTTTTTCCTATGCTAATATAGAATACAGTTGTCTATTCTTTTAAGAATTTTAATTTGTAAAAGCATTTGCAGAAATTAAAAATTTTAATGAGCATATTTTTTTTTATTTTTTAAGTTCGACCCTAAAATTTACTATTGGCACAAATTTTTCTGAAGATTTTTCTGCACAGATTTTGCTACCCAGTACGCACGCTCGTGTAACTCATATGAGCGTGTGCGCTCGCATGTTAAGTGTAAATATGTGTGAGCAAGGAAGAGTACTTCTGGCGCTTTTTACAAGGGTACATTTACAATTGGATTTTTGTCAATTTTCTTTTACTTTTTAAGTGAAAATGGTCGATGTGTACATAGATAAAGTCAAGGGAGTGTGCAGTGCCATTTTTGTGCAATTCAGGGATTTTTTTTTTAAGTGACAATAAGTCGATGTGTACATGGATACCAAGTATGGGCAATTCTTAAAAAACGTGCCAAGCAGTGTGGGAGTTCCCAGAGTACTTGAAGCAGAAGTATTGGAAGGCAGGTAAGAGGCCTTCAGCAAGCAAAGAAATTATTTGGAATTTTCTTAATAATATCACTTCAAAAGTGCTCTTTTTCTAACCAAAAAATATTACTGTGTTAATAACATAAAAAATATCACTGTGGTTAAGGAAGTGATCAAATGTTAAAGATTTGCAATGTTTATCAGATAGGCTACTTGGCAAACTTTCTGGCAACCTCCTGTAAAGTTAGCTAACTTAATCACCTTCTGATAGTTAAATTAGTTATAGCTAACTTAATCACCTTCTGATAGTTAAATTAGTTAAACAGTGTTAGTTTGAATTCTGGTGAATGGGCTGGTTGCAAGAGTGTTTTTATTATATGTGATGTAAAGATGAACTATTTTCTTAGAAAGCCCTCCATAAAGACATCCTTCCTTTGATAATATATTTTGCTGCATTCAGTGAAACATTTTAGCATCTTTTATCCTTCTTTCTTTTGAATGTATCTATGAAAATTAAATCTGATAGTAAGTAGCTCTTCAAATCAAAATAAATATAAACAAGATATGATACTTTTGCATTCTTCAATCAGTGCTCCCGTAAATTTGCCATTCGTTTGGTGTCAACTTTTTTGCCAACTTAAAACTAGCCATTTATAAAATAAGTCGGGATTCTGAAAATTGCATGGAACAGCAACAAATTAACGAAATTAAAAAGGCAAGTAACACCCATAATGAAATGCCCAAAATTTCATAAAACAATTACAGATTTACTAAATTAAAAATGCAGCTAACATTCACAATCTTAACTTTCTATATTCTTGGTTTGTGTGCACAATAACCTGTCTTAGCTTAAAAAAAATTCGGAGAATTGCAGAATTCTTGACACTGTAGGGCAAACTGTCACTGCTCTCCATGTATACATCAACCTGTTTTAAAAAAAGATTGTTTTGATTCAGAAAAAGTTATTTTGACTTTTTTCCGTACTAGATATGCGTATTTCTCATAGATAACTGCATCAATCATTAGTTGTATTCAGACGCATATTGAGACAATAAGAACTGTAAGAATGATGAAACTTATCAAATGTATAGAATTTAAAACAGCAATAAATAAAAGGAAAGCTGTTATAAATTATATTCGGTTATTCTCAAACAAGTTACCGCCTTGCATTCGAATGATTTGCTGGCAATCTTTAACCCCTTCAGGACAGATGTATCATATATGCATCAGCAGCTAATCATCTTACCAGATGGCATGTTGCTTAGCGCACTGTGATTCACCAGTGTATCACCTGCCTGCTATCGATATTTGGGTCTGATGCATTTATGACATACCCTTCTGCAGAGGTTTTTTTAATTCAGCAACGGGCCGCCACAAAGGGGTTAACAGTACATTTTCATATGGTTCTATTATTTGCTTCATAAAAATTCCAAAAAGGTGCTTATTACATGCTAGCACATAAGAAGTGTGATCTGTAAGTTGTTACATATTTGTTATGTTCCAAGTTGCCTACTTTTGTGTGATAGTGCTTTGCCCAGTGATTTTTCTTATCGCTAGGTGGATAACGAGAAAGTACCTAAAGTATAATTATTTTGAGATTTTCAAGTTCAAAGATTTTTAATGATAATTTTATGGGGGGTGTTAAGAGAAAATATCTTTTTTTGGAAATTGTTTTAGAAAGGTCTTATAGAATTTAATGTGATGTCCAAATTAATGAATGATTATTGAATAAAGTATATTTTTTATGCAGGAAGATGAAAAATCGGGTTGCAGCACAAACCGCCAGGGACAGAAAAAAGGCAAGAATGGCAGAACTTGAAGAACAGGTGTCAGAACTTCAAACAGAAGTAGGTGTAAATAGATTTTTTAAAGAATATCAGAAAATGTGTACTGATAACTTTTCATAATAACTATTGATACAGCTATGTTGTATATAATGAGTTTAATATTTCTACATGACAATACTGTGTAATTTTATGTGTTGAAGAGTTTGGATAAAAGATTCTGGGAAATCTCAGATAAGCGGCACTTGGCGCAATTTTTTCCGCCATCTTGAATTGCGAAAAACTGCCATATCCTCAGGAGGATTTTTTTCATGCCAAGAGGGAAATGACATCAAAAGGCACTTTCTAAAAATTCTCTCTTTAGCTTAATATCGTTGAGGAGAAGCTCTGCTGGGGGAAAATCGTATAATTGTAGTGTAAACCGTACACTATAACAAATTCTAAACGATCATTATTGTTGTGATTAAGTAAATGTGCGTACTTTTTTTCATCTTAGTATTTTAGATTGTGATATATAATTCATTATTTTAGGTTATGATATGTATAACTTTTATACTTCTCTTTCTTTAATTCTTACCATTAATTTGAACAACTATCCGTAATAATGGTTATATATGTTTGAAAACACGTTCTTTATATAAATGCAGGGCTAATCTTTATAATATGGTAACAGGTAGTTTGGCGACATTTTGGTAAGGCGATAAAGGTTACTAGCCAGGACTTTAGTAATAATCTGAGAAGTACACAGTTCGAATCACAGATTATTTTGTCTCGGAGAAATGAGAGATCATGAGACATGTAATGTGACATTTTCCGGAAAATTCCGATCATGATTTTAGCTAATAAGCACTTAGAAACAATTTCGCTGCTAAAGTGCAGAATTGCCCACTTATTTGTTTGGTGCTTTTTACAAGAGTAAGAAGAATTGTATTTTTGTAAATTTTCTTTGACTTTTCAAGTGAAAATAGGTCGATGTGACGTAGATAAAGTCAAGAGTGTGCGCAATGCCATTTTTGTGCGAATTGCACATGTGATTTTTTTTAAGTGAAAATAGGTCGACGTGTACATGGATACCGTGTATGTGCAATTCTTAAAAATGCGTCAAGCAGTTTGCGATTCTGCACTTTCTCTCAATTTTGCACCTAATCTTCATCATGATTAACCATTTTTGTTCCATTAAAGTTCTAGTATAAGCGTAATTCAGCTAGCAGATTGTTGGAAAAAATTTTGAGTAAAAAAAAAAAAAAAAATACCTTTACTTCATGAAAACAAAATGACATCTAAAACAAAACTAGCAGGTTGCTGTAGCAGGGTTGGTCGCCAAAAAATCGCCAAGTTACCATAATGTAAAGATTACCAAGTGCAGTAACGATCACATAAATGCAATACAGTCAAAAGTCGTTAATCCGGACTTGTCGGGACTTCGGCGATTCCGGATTATCGATTTTTCCGTATTATAGATCATCAGTTTAAATCTGGTAAAATGGCATGCAGAAATTATAAAATTAAAAATATGAAACCGTAATTTACGAAATAAAGAACAATTATGATCTAAAGGGTATCAAAATTTACAAAAAAAAGTTCAATATTTATTTGTTTACTTTATTAAACATTTCTCTCAATGTAAGTTGTTTAAGTTGCTTCGTTTTTTATGTGATAATACATTCTCTTTAATTCCATAAAGAGACATAATTTCTTGTTCAGTTACAAAGTTCCACTGTTCAAGTCCTATAATTCCTGTGTCGAGAATACCGACTAATTTGTCAATCGAAATTTTTTCGTTTTCAATAACCTCTGTCACTTTCTTCGCTATCCGAAGCGAATTATAATGACGAGGCATTTGATTTAAATCATATCAAAGCCAGAGTACATCAAGAGGAAATACCACATTTAGTAAGCAATTATAAGCCAAATAAAATAGAAACATCTGCCCTTAAGATAAGGATAGTGTTGACAGATCAACTTCCAATTCATTGTGCTCCGCAGCGTTAAAGATAAACAAAAGATATGCCTTTATCCATTTTTTGCAGCAATTCCACTTTTTGTTTAATGGACTCCGAAAGATACTTTCTCTTTCTTTGTATATCCTTTACATATTAGTAAATATATATCGGAAATTTTATTTGAAATAATCGAAAGTTCAAGCTTACTTTTATAAAATTGCTCTAACAGTCTGCAAAAAATAATAAGTCGGATCCAATTCGAAGATTAAGGAACAACGCAATCTGCAACATTAACTGAAATAGATAATTAGACAATTTTAGCTTAGCTTATCTCGTCCGTTATACATTAAACGCGCATTCGTAAACGTATTTTGCGCACACGCAAATTCGCAGAAAGTTTATAGCTTTGAAGTCCGGATTATAGATCATTCCGGATTATGGGTGTCCGAATTAACGACTTTTGACTGTATATATCATAGTTAAAGATGAAAGTTTTAAATAAAATATGCATGTATTTCTACAATAATATTACATCCTCGAAATGTATTCCAGACTATTTAATCATCCAATTCGGTTTATATTGGACATTTCAAATTCTTTCATGCAGATAATTTCACTTAATAAGGTTAAGAGAGTTAGTTATTTTTATTCCTTTTTCTTGTTTAACTACAAAAAGTTTTTACAAAGAAATGTAATCCTGAATTGAATAACTGTAGGGTAACTAGATTTGTAACAAGCGCTTCTATGGCTTTTCATGACATTATGCAGTTGTTTAAATTTCGAAAAAATACCAATGAAACAGAAATGAATTCGTCTGCATTTATTCCATGAAAAGTTTAATCATAAAACATTATTTTTGTGCAATTTAAGCATTGTCTACAACAGTGGTTTCAAACATGAGTAACACATCAGAAAAATCTATAAATATAAATTTTATTCAAAGATTTGAAGATACAAATTTCATTAACTTTTATTTTATTTTTTTAAATTTATTTTATTTTGTCTGGGAAAAAAATAAAGAAACTTTAGCTCATGTTTTGGCTAACGGTTTAGATTTTTTACTGATATACCCAACTTTTAATCTATAAAATCCTCTATATAAAGAAATTGGTGAAATATGCTTGACGTAGAAAAATAGCAGAATAATGTTTGTTTAATATTTTATACTAACTTATTAGCAAGGCAGATTATCATTTTATTGTATTTTTAATAATTTTATTTGAATATAAATTTGATTATGAGGGTTAAAAAACTGCTTTAAGTCTATAATTAAAAATTGTTATTTAGAAATGAATTATATGTAAATAAATATGGGATAATGCAAGCCATAAGTACAGTAAAAGAGCATATTTTGTAATTTTCTTGTATAAAAATAAAATTATCTTACTCTAATTACAGGTGTAATTAATTTGGTATTTTTCCGTTTTGCCAGCACAAATCTCACCAAGCATACTTTGTTGGCGACAATATACAGTATATGCATAAAAAATGTTAACGAATGTTAGTTCTAAGAATTTTTTATTTTGAAGGCATAGACATTTTAGTATGGTTTATAATTGGTAAAAAACCAATAAACAAACATAATAAATTTGTAAAAAGACATTAATTTAAGAATTTACTATGCTATCATGGTTCAACAGTCTGATTCGCCGGTTTGTATCACGTGACCCCAAGTGATCTCATCTACGCTACAAAAATATAATTCTCTTAATAATTATCTACATTAATTTCAAGTTAAATCTTAGTTTGGAATACAAGTTTAAATGCAAGAATAATTTCAATTTGTACGAATAGCTTACTCAGAAATTATGTAAAACCATAGTGCTTTACTTCGCTAGTGCACTCTCATTAGAATTGATGAATTTAGCCCTTGATTTTGCCTTTTCTATATTTTCACCTTCGGGTTAGCGGTGTGGGTTGATCTTTACATTATGGTAACTTGGCGTTTTTTTGGCGACCAACTCTCCTACAGCAACCCTCTATTTTTTTTTCCCGCCGCCATTTTGTCTTCACGAAGTAAAGACATGTTTCTTTTCTTTTTATCTACTGAACACTTCTTCCAACAATCTACTAGTCGAATTACACTTATGCTAGAAATTATCTAACAAAACTGCTTAATCATGACAAATATTCACTGCAAAATTGGGAAAAAGTGCACAATACCATACTCCTTACGCGTTTTTCAAAATAACACATACACATAAACCATGTACACGCCGACTTATTTTTACTTAAAAAAACATCCGAGAATTGCACAAAAATGGCATTGCGCACACTCTTCACTATATCCATGTACACTGCTTTTTTCTCATAAATTAGAAAAATTTCACGAAAATACATGACAATTTTCTCAATCTTTAAACCCGGTAAAAAGAACATATATGAAATTACCTGATCGCGAAAAAGTATTTACCCTTTCCAAATATGAACATTTCCACATATAAAATAAATAAAATATCCAAAAACTTTTACCTCTAAATCATCTATTACATTATACACGTCACCAATTCATACCGCAACCATTACAAATACTTAGTGTCGGATATTTAAATTATTTCCATGCACGTTTACTTCAACTAAAACGTATACCAAATTCCTACAAACATAAAATTCACAAAATAACTATCATTTAATTAAAATATAATTAAATTCAAAAACACTACTTAAAATATAAATGAGCACATACATTAAATAAATAAAAATTACCTTACAATCCTAATTACTTTAAACTAAATCATTGCTAATAACAATTTTCCCAATAATACCAAATTCCTTTACTTCCACCTTACATTTAGAACAATGCATAAAAATAATATCCTCAAATAATTAAAAATACTAACTTACCTAATCTTCTTCAGAATCTTGATTACGTGTCCGATAAACTTTTCTTCTTTCTGTTTCAGGATCTTTAAAATCATACTTATATTTCACAGCAAGGTACCAGGTAAAATAAATAACTTAATAAAACATCTTTATTTCTATCTCGCACAACCTTAAAGAAACATTTATTACTACCCTTTTCAATACCACTAAATACCCATTTCGAATTCACTTTAGTTACTGCCATGGGATCCAAACACAACACAGAATAAAGCCAAATACAAAATTTCTAGATTTTTTTCCCGATTTCCCCCCTTTTCCGATTAAAGAACCGTAATTCGTCCATTAATATCACATGACATCCCATGATCTCTCATTTCCCTCACACAAAATAATGCGTAATCGGAACTGAGTACTGCTCACATTCATTATTACCAAAGTCCCAGGTAGTAACCTTTATTGCCTCCAAAATGTCGCCAAACTACCAGTTACCATATTGTAAAGATCAACCGCGGTGTGATTGCGTCCTCATTGACTTATTTACCGCGAATGGTCTTAGGGCATAACATTTAATTAGCTTTGTAAATATTCTATGCAATTGTTTGCAAGTACTGAAAGAAAAAATCAATCTGCTTAGAAATGGCTGCGACTTGTTTTGAAAACGATGTGTAAAGGGTTACCAGTGAAGATATTCCATTTGACATCATTTGTACCATTTTTTTTTTTATTGTTTGTGCCGGCAAAATATAAAAGTACCATTAATTTATGTAGAAAATAATTAAATAATGAATTCAAAATGTCTACTGACCAAAGTCATGTGATCATCAGCACAAAGATTTATCTGCAGAGTCATGACACCCAGCGCAAAATATCTACGTATAGAAAGAAAATATCCCTTTCTTTTTCCCTATCTTAATTAACATTTGAGCTAGCAACTTAAACACTCTTCCCACTGCTTGGTATCTGTCACCCAAGTTGGCGAACACAATTTCAAGAACCTCGCTAAGTGCTGATAATCTGAGTATCATTAAGCACACGCACAACTGTTTCAAGGTTTTGAAATCTATTGGAGCCCCAATACTTCTGAAATTTTTAAATGAAGTTCTGGTTTCATTTGGAGGTCACCAGTGCCCAAATAAGACAAGTTTCAATTTTTAGTTACATAACAAAGTCACAGTGTTAACAGAAATGTCAAGTATTAACATTCAAAATTCTCTTAAGATAATTGTTAGGATGTTGTACTAGAATTGTATACAGTACAAAGTCCAAAATCCGGAATGATCTAAAATCCAGACCTCAAAGCCACAATGCTTTATGCATGCACATTTAATTTTTCCTTCCATAATAAACATGTGGAGATTTTTACTTAAAAATCCCGATTCTTAATTTCACTTAAGCACTAAATAAAATACCTCATTATGGAAAAACAATCATGTAAGCGTAAATTTGTGAGATTAATAATTTGGCTCCGTAGCTGAGTGTCTCCTTGGCATACATCTCAAACCGAAACATTCACCTATTTTATATCTGTGACGCCGACCTGTCGAGTCATTACTTATTAGATTTCACTTTCGTCACTGCATGTTTATCAATACATGACAGCTTCAGTAATAACTCATGATGTGATGTCTACTTTTTTTATATTAATAATTGAATAACAAGAGTTGGGCAACCTTTTATGCTAACATCAAGCTTGGTGATTATTATAGATTTTTAAATGCTCTTAAGAAATGTTGACGAGGAAAAATTCAACAAAAATTTCTTTTCATATGCTAAAAATAGATTTTGTTAATGAAACTCAGAGGCCAAAAAATACATTTAGTGCTATTTTAATTAAGAATAACTGGTATGTTATTCAGCGTAAACCCAGGAGCAGCGGCAGAATATGTCGGCCCTGGATGGCAAATTTAGGGAAGACTAAATTTTTGGAATTTGAGGAGGCACAGAGCGACAAAATTAAGGGATGAGAAGTTTTTATGATTTAGGGAAAGCATTGGGATCCAAAGTTTAGGTACGGTGAAAATTTAGAACTTAGGAAAGCACTTTGTAGCAGAACTCAGGACCCGTAGAGACTAGCTCAGGTGGTATCGATCCGTCGGCCCTAGATAAAGCCTTAAGTATATGTGGGAGTTTATTTTATTCAGGACTCTGATTAGTTTGAAGCATTTCCGAAAAATAAATGTAGGTATAGTAAATAACTATTACAATTCAGTCTTAATTCAGTATGCAATAGGAGCAAGACAAAATTTAGTGAAACAACTTGGCTTTCATTGACAATCTTGTGATACACAGCCAATAATGTGTAATGGATGCTATTAAGCTAGGTTAAAATTATCTTTACTGATGCTAAGGCATTTCAATTACAGTAGCAGACTGTGCTGCTCCCTGATCTCCTAATTTGATCCAGCTTATTATTACTGCAATTTTATAAAAACTAAACTTGAACTTTCGATTATGTCGAAAAGAGTTTCCAATTCTGGAGTTGCCAGAGGATCTACAAAGCGAAACCATGTTTCAATGTGCTTTAAACAAAAAGTGGAATTGTGTCAAAAAATGGATAAAGGCATATTTGTCTCAAAATTATGTGAGGAGTATGGCATTGGAAAGTCCACTGTATATGACACAAGAAAAAAGAAAAAGAAACTTTTTGAATTTTTTATGGAAGCATCTTCAAACAACTTGCATTGAAAGAAATGTTTAATAAAGTAAACAAATAAATATTAAGCTTTTTTTAAAATTTTGATACCCTTTAGATCATTTGTTCTTAATTGTTCTTGATTCAACAATTGTTCTTAATTTCATAAATTACGATTTCATATTTTTAATTGTATAATTTCTGCATGCCATCTTACCGGATTTAAATTGATCATCTATTATCCGGAAAAATCCCAAATCCGGAATCGCCAAAGTCCCAACCAGTCCGGATTTCGGACTTTGTACTGTATTTAATAAGTGTCAACATCCAGTTTAACAGATCGTGAAATACTGGTTACTGGATATATAGTACTTCATTTTCTTTGTGTTATACATGTAAGTGTATCTATCATGATTATTAATCATAACTAGCAATGTAGAATCAATCATCATTGAGCACTTATCCAACATATAAAAATAATAAATGATGCAATCAGCGGTAGATTAAAAAAGAAAAATCTTTTTTGAAGAACAATGCAGTGTCACTTGTGAATAATCCTAAAGACATTCTAAATTAAAACATCATGGGAAGTTGTTTATAGTGAAATCCAAACTTCCATCCCTGGTAAGTGTGTAGTTAATTTTTACTTGAAGTGACTAAAGATGTTCTAAACAGAAGAACAGATAAAGATGATCTGAAGTCTTCTATTCAAAAGATGAAACTAATTTTAATTCACTATTTTTGTAGGAGTAATTAAAATGGATTTAGATGAATTGAAATGAAGATAGCTTAATATCTCTGTATCATGTAGAGAAGTAAATAGGCTGTTTGTTAAAAGCACATAATTTCAGAAAGAAGTTAGTTATAATATCATTATAAAACATTTTTATTTTATAGATGTTATCTAATAAATTTCTGGTAATAAGTCCTTAGAATGCAAATTGAAAACTCGTTAAATTTTTAATTCCATGCATTATTATACAGTTTGCTTATCATATTTAAATTATATTTCACTGTCAAATAAATAAGAGATCTGTGCTTTATATTGTTAAAATAATTAAGAATTTTTTTATAGAAAAAAGTGTTATTGCTGACTAATATTGAACTAAGGAATAAGAATGCTATCTTAGAAAAAGAAAATGCAGAATTAAAGCTCCGGCTTGGCATACAGAATGCTGATGAAACTTTGAAAGAGGTGAGATTTGACGTATATATCAAAGGAAAATTTACGTATTCATTCAGATTTTGAAAACCAAATCAAAAATGTAACATTGCTACATTAAAAATTTTTTTGCCTTAATATGAGAGGATAAGTGATCTAAATATATTACTATTTTAAAAGAAACTTAATGGTATTTGTTATTATACAAGTTGCAAAATCCCTTGATGGAATCTTCTGAAAAAAAGGAAGATTTTTATAAAATCTATTTTAAACTTGGAATTCTATTAATTTGATAAAAGTAATTTTAAATTGCATATGAATAACAAGAGTTTACTTTTGTCAATTTTGTAAATATAACTTTTTTTTGTAGTATCTTAATTATTTTGATATGTCAAAAACTGTATGTATGATTAGTATAGATTTTGAATAAAACTGTATTGATTAGAAAAGCATTAAAACTTAGGTCTCTTTTTGGTAAAAGTCACAAATCAGCAAACTTTATGAACGTGTCAAAAGAGAACTTAAAGTAAATATTTTTAATTATTAAATAAGGACTATATGATGCATTAAAAAATAAAACACTTCACCTTTTTTGAGAAATTCGTCAGTAATGTTTTTGGCGATCCCTATTTTGTAGCAATCCTTTTTTTGCTTTAGAGGAGGGGGCATGCAGAATTGCACAAACTTGGGATTGCAGACTGGTTAAATACAATCATCCAAGAAACTTAATGTGCATTCCAGTATAATGAAAATAAGAGTATCGGGTTTACTTCTATTTTTATTCTAGTCTTTGTACAGTCTTTAGATTTTTTCGAATTGATTTTTGGTTCTTAAAAGTCCTTAATTTTGATCAAATTCGGCAGGAGGTCCTTAATTCTAATCTTTTGAAATTTCTGTCTGTTTTTATGACTGCCTGTTTGGATGAGAATTAGCATTCTGGACAAATACTTTTGACGATTCATTGACAAATATAGTTATTTTTTGAATAAGTGAATAAGTTCATGCATTTTAATTTGTTACTATTTCTAATACAAACAGTGAGATATTCAAGTTTCTGAGCAAGAAGTCAAACATAAGCATTTCATTTTTTTTTAATGAAGCAATCTTAAATGACTTTTCGCTTTTGAGAATGTGAATTCTTTGTTAAATGGTTCCAAATTTGGTGACTTATCAACATTTTGGCGATTTTAAGATCAGTTTCTCTAAAAAAAAAAAAAAAAAAAATTAGTATGGAAATCTGGGAATTTTTCGACGTTATTTTTTTTAAACATTATAACATTGATCATTTTCATTAAAATAATGCTAATATATTGCAATTGTATTCAAGAAATAACATTAAAATGAAACATATTTTTCGCCATCATATTATAAAGTGACATTGCTTTCCATTTTGGTGACTTGTACAATATTTTGATTCTGAAAAATAAATAAGGTAATAAATGCTTTAATTGCACTTTAGCACAATTTATCAAACAATTCTTAGCAAAAGCAAAATAGCTATGTATTTAATTTAAAATGCCTTCATTTTAATTTTTTTTTTTCATGGTAAGAGTTTTTCCCCATGTAATTGTCTCGATATGCATCACTTTTCTCAGCAAAATTAATTTTACACTTTTTTCTTCTGATTTTTTTTCAACTTATTTCTGGTTTTTTGCTCTTACAGAATTGTAGGGGTAATTTTTCTGTAGGATTTTAGACATTGCAACTTGTAAAGTTTAGAAAGATTTGAAGGCAAAATTTATAGAATCGCGAATCTAGTAGATTCCAGAAAAATGTCTTCATGGTATTATTACGTAATGGATGTATTTTACAGAAAGTTTATGATGAACTTTTACTTTTTGGAGAATTTTTGGAAGAACAATGAAAACATATTATTTGAATGTTTTACTTCTGATACTAGAAGTCCATTTTCTTATCATGTTTATCTTTTCTTTGTTTTCTCAATGTACCATGTTTCCAAGCATGGAAAGATATCAAAAATGCTTCTAATCTTATCACATGGACAGGCATTTATAAAAAGGAATTTTTCTATTAATAAAGAAATTGAAAACTGACAATTTAAAAGATTCATCTTATGGGTTTAAGTGGCATAGCTAGGTTGGGGCAGTTTCCCCACCTGATGCAATCTCTGTGGATCCTAAATTCTAAATTTTGTTGCTCGATGTGTTACTAAATTCTGCTGTGTGGGCTTTGTAACAGCCTCTTTCCATATATCATTTCATATTTATTCTGAATGTTCATATTACTAAAGAAATAAAATTACCACCTTTTCGTAAAATGCATTTAATTTTTTTTTTTTTTAAATGACAGAAATCTTTAATTAAATACAAAAATTTTTAAATGGAGAGGAAATGTATTGAAGAAAGAAACCAAATACATAAAGAGAAAGAAAAGTATTCTTCAAAGGTAATATGTACAGTTATTATATAAATTGAGCAATTGTTTATAATTTCAGCCTTTCAGCCTATAATTTTCCTTTTCTGTTTCCTCACCAGAATGGAAATCAAGTTTTTAAACTAAGGTTTTGGGATTCTAAGACAGAATTTCTGGCATTCGCTTGCATGCTGCATTAGTTCCTAGTAGTTCTGGTAATTTGTAATTATTCGTGTGTGTTAATGTTGTCGATATTTGACTTTGTTACACGATAACTGTGTTAAATGAGTCACAAGGTTGTTATGACATATTACTGGGCCAGCTTAGATTAAAATTAAAGCGTGTAGTCTTTAACTACTACTCCACATTTTTAGTTTGAATTTACTGTTCCTGTTTAAATGGATCACTATAAGATGTAGTTAATTTTGCTAGCGTAAGAACATGTATTTGTGTTTTAAGGTCTTTTTAAATAAGAGGTTTATTTAAACCTTTATCTGACTTTCAGACCTGCCGATAATTTGCTTCATGCCTGTCAGGGATTTTGGACTATTTAACTTTTATATCATATCAAGTAAAATCTCATTGGTACATAGTCAGAGATTGACAAGTTAGGAGATAAATGGTATCTAACTAGCTAATTTAATTATTTGTAACTAACTGGTCACCCTTAAAAGTTGTCTGCATATTAAAGTGAGTTGCTGCCTTTCATTAATCTTTCTTTGTGGTCACAAGCTGCAGCACGAAAATATAAAACTTAATTGTTTGCATCTAGTGAGACAAAATAATACAGACAACTTATCATCTCTGATGCTTGAGGGGTTTATTAGCCTACATGGCTTTCAGGTTTGTTCTGATCAGCATGCACTTTCTAGGCAAGCAGCAGCAGTGTCAACAGCCAGTCTGCTGTAATGAATTATGATTTTGCTTCTCATTTTAACCTATGCCGTTGACATAAAATCTACATGCTATTTATCAAACCTCTAAACTGAACAAGTACGTGACAAAATGAGGCATAAAAGAAAAATCAATTTGGTAAATAATGCTACCTGATAAATTTTATAAAGTTGATTTTATTCTCACCTTTGTTTTATAGTTATATTTATTAAATTATGTTTAATAATAATGTATTCTACTTGTGGATCTATTTTATTCTTATTATACACTGGTGGGCACAACTTAAGCAACAGGTGTTCTTTTTGACATAACTCCACGAGATATTATCTGAGAGACATGATATTCAGAATTAAGAGAGAGCATTTTGTATTTAAACGATGACGAAAACATAATCGCTCTAAAAATGAATACAATGCATACAGTATGGAATCAAACAAAAATAGGCTTTATTGAACTCGTGGTATCGTTACACATGATTGTCTGTATACGAGGAAGAACAACAAGCAGATGTTTCTTAGTATGGGATATGCTCTCCCCTTACTGCAATGGTTGCTTCTCACTGTCTCCCCATACTCAACATCAGATTGTCCAACAGATCTTGAGGTGAGAGTGCTCATTCTTCAATCAGCATCTGTTGTTGGGTGTTCGCCGGAGAATTTAATTGTGCCTCAAGGCGTCTCCTCAAAGCATCCCACACATGTTCTATGGGATTTAAATCAGGGGAGTACGCTGGCCAATCCATTCGAGTGATATCTTCCATTTTCAGTAGCTTCTGAACAGCAGGAGTCCGGTGTGGCTGTGCATTGTCATCCATAAAAACGAAGTCTGCTTCAATTGCACCTTGGAACAGACGCACATAGGGAAGGATCACCTCCTGCCAATAGCGATCTCTGGTTACAGAACTTCTGTCGAAAACGTGGAGCTCTGTCCGCCCGTTCAGCATAATGCCTCCCCATACGAGATCCCCAGGACACCATAATGGTCTCTTTCCTTGATGTTACTGAGATTAAACCGTGTCCTTACCTCTCTCCAAATAAGTTGGCGTTGAGAATCGCTTGGGGCACTAAAACGACAGATGCTGATAAAGAGGACACGACTCCATTGATGAGATGCCTAGGTTTTGCACTCCTGGCACCAATTTAAATGGTGGCACCGATGGCCAGCTTTCAAAGAGATGCAGCGTTCAGGACGGCAGATGAATAGGCCATCTTTGTGAAGGTGTCTGGAACAGTAAACCAGGACAATTGTCGCTGGTTACTGTACACAGCTGCTGAGTTGTGGAGCTTGCTGACTGGTTTGGGGCTCTTTCCGCCTGTAGGATGATATATCGGTTATCTGCTGCAGTTGTTGTCCTGGAGCGGCTGCCACCAACCTTTCTAATAGCTGTACCTATTAGGAAGCTTTCCAAGCCCGCAAAACGACACTTTTGTTGACTTCGAAATCTTCGGCCACACTGGTCACACTATGCCCCTCCTCCAGCTTTCCGATCATTCTTCCACTCGTGAAGTCATCCAGATGATTTCTTGTAGCCATATTTCACGAAAGATTTCATTTGTACTTTCAGCGAGTGTCTTTAATTGTGTCTTTGTCCTTCCTTTTATGGTAGTCTCAAGTGGAGCGCACGCATTTTGCGTACGATCACGTAGCTGTGATGTTTTTTTTTTTTTTTTTTTTCCCCGGACAATTGCATATGCATGACCTTTCTACTGAATTGCGTGTTCATTGTACCGATAGCAAGAACCTCTTTTCTGCAACTGCATGGTTATCTGATTGAAATTTGCAATGTTGCTTAAGTTTTGCACACCAGTGTAATATCACAAAAGTGAAATTCAGGCAGAACTAATATCTTTAATTAAATGTATTCATTCCTATTTGTTGATGGGTCCTTTTTTTTTTTTTTTTTTTTTTTTTGCTAATGGTCCTTAAAAATCCTTAATTTCTATGAGCAGAAATGTGTATGAACCCTGAATAAGTTATATTGTAAATCACAGATAGCAATAAAGAACAGCGAACATGTTTCTAAAAGATGAATATCTCTCAATCCCACCGATTCCATCTGTTGGGGGGGGGGGTGGAATAAGGCTGTCAGAGTAATATTAGCTAACAACAAAAGTAATATTACTAGAATGAAATAATTATCTGATGGGGCAAATTTGGCAAGTACCTGATGCTTAAACTTTAGTCTTCTTTTTCCAAGAGCAGTAATTTTTTTTAAATGTTTCTTCCTGAAGATGAAAAAAACTTGTTTCTGATTATTCTGGAATAGTTTTATTCAAATTATCTCAGTTTAAGGATAGCTGTTTGCATGCTTAAAAATTCTACATGATTATTTCTTTTTCAGTTAGGTTTGCATTCTTTTAAACTTTTCTTAAAAGTGGCGAAGACTAACATGTGTGTTAATTAGTTGAGTAATCTGTTTTCAACTCTTCCTTTACTGCATTTACTTTTATTTCATGTAATCATAATATACTTTTTTAAATGTTAACTACTTGTATTTAATCTAAAATTAATAAGTATTTTTCCCCTTCTTAATTTAGTTATTATTCTGATCATTTGTTTATTAATTCTGTATGATGATTTATTTTCTGTTGACTTTTTTAATGGATTTCTTTGCTAATTACCAGGCCAAGAAGGAAAAGGACGAAGCATCTGATTGTGCACATCCCAGAGTGTCTGACTGCAAGTCTCTTGAGTATGCATCACTCATTAATGAACCTCTGCAGAAGGGACAGGACATGCAGATTCTTACTCTCTGGATGATGCAATACGTTTACTTACCAGCTGTAGCGAGGTAATTATTTTTTTTTAAATACATAATCTGAAAGTGAAGTTTTATTTTATTGAAGAAATATATGCATAATGTCAAGACAGTTTAATCCTTATTTATTCATTATAGTAAAATTCTATTGCTTGAATTTTTGCAGAAGTTAAATAAAAAAAAAAAAAAATCTGTGCTGCATTTATTGGGTTGGAGGGAAAGTTCTGTCTATTTTAAATAGGCAGGTGATTTTTCTTGTAAATAAAAAAAAAAAAACATCTGGCTAGTGAGTCAATCGGATTTTTTTTTTTTTTGTTTTGTTTTTTTAGCTGCTGTATAATATAAAAGGTGCCCTTTTTTACCCTTGACACTGCATTTTATATGAATTCCAAAAAAGAAGCAAGGCATCTGTTGCATGTAAAAATTTATGTGGGGTATTTGGAAAAGATATTGTAAATGTTCGTACTTGTCAAAGATGGTTTAGCAAATTTCGTTCCGGGGACCTGAGCCTCAAAGAAAGTGTTCGATCTGGACGACCATCCAAGATGGATAATGATGTTTTGTGATCCATGTTGGAAAATAATCCACATTTAACAAGTCGAGAAATTGCAGAAGAGTTTGGCATTCATCAAACAACTTTTGGAGATCACATTAAATCTCTTGGGTTTGTGTTAAAGCAAAGTGTTTGGGTTCCACATGAATTAACGGAAAAGAATTTGTCTGATCGTGTAAGAATATGTTTTTCACATCTGATTAGACACAATGTGGAGCCGTTTTTGGACAGGCTGGTTACTGGAGATGAAAAGTGGATTCTTTACGAGAATATTAAAAGAAAAAAATCTTACTGCAAACCAGAAACATCATCAGCAACAGTTCCAAAACCAAGTATCCATCAATGAAAAGTACTGCTTTGTTTGTGGTGGGACAGGAAAGGTCCAGTGTATTACGAGTTGCTGAAACAGGGAAAAGACATCAATGCGTATCTGTACTGCAATCAGCTGGATAAATTGAATGCAGCTATCAAAGAAAAAAGGCCAGCATTAGCGTCCAGAAAAGGAATAGTGTTCCATCACGATAATGCTCGTCCGCATACTGCAGTGGTGACACTACAAAAACTGAATGCGTTAGGATGGGAAATCCTTAGTCACCCCCCGTATTCACCTGACATTGCACCCTCTGATTATTACCTGTTCAAATCTCTGCAAAATTATCTAACGGGAAAAAAATTCAAGTCTTTTGAAAGTGTTTCTAAGGCAGTTGCTGACTATTTTAACTCCATGGATGAGAACTTCTGCAAAACAGGAATTTACAGGTTACCTGGAAGATTGCAACAGGTTGTAACAAATAACGGAGCATATATAATTGATTAATATTAAACACATATTTTTATAAATGAATTCAAATATTTTCTTTAAAATACGACAGAACTTTCCCTCCAACCCAATATATTTTTTCAGGCAAGCCTTTTGCAAAATATACTCAAATTACAGTGTTTAAATTGGGATATGATTAATTCGGGTTTATGCCCTTAATTTTACAGTTGAGAAAAATTCCTTGTCTGTTGGGAAAATCTTTGTATTCTCATAAATTTTTCATTAAAAAAGTTGCTGTTTTAGTATTTATGTTATCACAGCATCCAGGAAAGAAAATTGCCATTGAAAGTATATAACAAGAAAACAAAAAGTGGCAAGCATAAAAATACGCAGAACTAGCAAAAATATTGCACCAAGAAGTCTCATTAACACCATGCCATGTGTTTTCAGTACCATATTGCTATATTTGGCTTTATTTCTTTCCATATGCAATTGGCCTAGTTCTACACATGCTTGGAAACAAGCAGAAAATATTCTCTTAATTTCTATAAATACCTATTGTTTGGGGAAAATGTCAACCTATATTATTTTCTCTCTTTTCATGAATAAGCTTTCATCAGTTTCCACTATTCTGTAATGATTGTTGAATTTAATATTAAGGTGAGGTATACTGAATTGTTATGTAATATAATTATTCCTAACAACCTGTATATTATGATTCTTAAGACTCAGCAAACAACCTTGTACTATAAGTAATGGTAGTACTGAAAGGAATTCTCAGCCTAACAAATTGTGTTTGTACAGCATTTTTCTTCCGGTAGGAAGAAAGATGAGAGACTCATTTAAATTTCATTAGGTGGTTATTTGAGCACAATCTTTATGCAGAATATTTTTTTATAAGGCACCAGCAGCAGAGAAGTAAAGTGGCTGAACACTGGTAGCTCACTCAGTTTGAATTTCAGTGAATGTGCTGGATTTATGGGCATTTTTGCGTTTTTTGCCATAAGTAGCATGGATACAAGCCAGCTTCCCTAATAAAGTTCTTGACGAAGGCATCTTTCTCCTTATATATATATATATATAGCTTTCGTATGCTTTGGTGTAAACCAATAAACAAATCGGGGTACTCGAACCCCGGAGAAAGAGCTGATTATTTGTGGAAATTAGAACGTAAATTCAAGTAGTTTTTTCTAAAAAAAAGGGGGGGATTCTGCAAAAGCATCCATTCCCTTAAGCAGACAGCATTCACGTTCTTTAATGTAATCCAGTTGTAATTTTTAATAAATTTAGTAATGACTTGGAATATATCTTATTACAGAGAAAGTAGCATTCTTTTTTGAAGAAAATTTTTTTTTATTAATCAGCTTACGCGAGTTCTCTGTACCTCTTGAATTATATAAGATTACAGACATTTTATCTCAAGTGCACGAGACTCTGAATCTGAAAGCTTTTTTTTGGTGTGTGTGCGTAAATGATTTTTAGCTTTAAGAATAGATTTTAGAAGGCACACACGCACAAAAGATACTTCCCTGTTATGCACACACACACTGTACTTTTCCATTAATGGTGTTGGATGATTTTATTTGAGTAGTTATAATACTATTAAATAACAAATCAGAGTTATTACTTATATGAGAAATGCAATCCATTATCCACAGTTGCATTTGAAAATATTTTTTTTAATATAGAAATTTAGGTCAGCATCAAAATGAATAACATGCAAAATTATTTCTTTTTTCCAGACTGATGCTCTTCTTGATCTACTACAGCAGTGTAGCGAAGATCTTATGCAGTATGAGGATTCCAGCAGCAACCTGTGTCAAAATGGAGAAGACAGAAAGGTTAGTTTGATTGCATAAACATCTTAAAATATTACAGTATGCAGTAAATGTATATCAGCTTTTTTTTTTTTTTTTTCAAATGATTAGTTTTGAAATATTCATCTGTATTTTTCGCATGAAAAATTCATACTGTATGCTGCATTTGTATAATAAACAGTGCATTTCATTTAAACTTATTTCCACGAATTATTCTAACATAATTTATCAATTCTTCAAGGCAAGTTGAAAAAACGTCAAAAACTGAAAAATTTGAAAATAACATGAGTGAATTTTCATAACGAATGTAAAACTTTCTCAAATATACGTATAGGAACTGGGAGACCATATTAAAAGTTAAATTTCTTTATATGTCTGAAATATATACAGTCAAAAATGTCTGAAATATATACAGTCAAAAGTCGTTAATTCAGACACCCATAATCCGGAATGATCTATAATCCAGACCTCAAAGCTGCAAACTATCTGCGAATGCGTCGTGTTGACGCATGCACGTAAGACCTTTACGGCTGCGAATATGCTTGTGCACGTGCTCAAAATACGTTTACGAGTGCGCGTTTAATATATAATGGACGGTATAAGCTAAGCTAAAATTATCTATTTCAGTTAATGTTGCAGATTGTGTTGTTCCTTAATCTTCGAATTGGATCCGGCTTATTATTTTTTGCAGACTGTTAGAGCAATTTTATAAAAGTAAGCTTGAACTTTCGATTATGTCAAATAGAATTTCTTATATATATTTATTAATATGTAAAGGATCTACAAAGCGAAAGTATATTTTGAAGTTCATTAAAGAAAAAGTGGAATTGCTGGAAAAAATGGATAAAGGCATATCCTTTGTTTATCTAAACTTTAACATTTGTTTATCTTTAACGCCACAGCAGCGTGCAATGAATTGGAAGTTGATCTGTCAGCACTATCCTTATCTTCAGGGCAGATGTTTTTATTTTATTTGGCTTATAATTCCTTACTAAATGTAGTATTTCATCTCGATGTACTCCATCTTTGATATGATTTAAATTAAATTCCTCGTCATTATAATTCGCTTCCAATAGTGAAGAAAGTGACACAGAGTTTATTGAAAACAAAAAAATTTCGATTGACAAATTAGTCGGTATTCTCGACACAGCAATTATAGAACTTAAACAGCGGAACTTTGTAACTGAACAAGAAATTATGTCTGTTTATATAATTAAAGAGAAAGTACTGTCACATAAAAAAACGAAGCAACTTAAACAACTTGCATTGAAAGAAATGTTAAATAAAGTAAACAAATAAATATTAAGCTTTTTTTTTTTTTTTTGTAAATTTTGATACCCTTTAGATCATAATTGTTCTTTATTTCATAAATTACGGTTTCATGTTTTTAATTTCATAATTTCTGCATGCCATCTTACCAGATTTAAACTAATGATCTATAATCTGGAAACGCCGAAGTCCCGACGAGTCCGGATTAACGACTTTCGACTGTGTGTATATATATATATATTTATATTTATATTTGTCTTTGGCAGTGTGTGAATATTTTCAGCATTTAAAACACTTTTATAATTGACTGTGACCAATGATTTTAAAAATATAGACCATGTAAAGGCGGTGGGTATATATATATATATATATATATATATATATATATATAATTACAGAATTTTTTTTTGAGATGGGGTATTGATTGTTGTTTAAAGGATTTGGTTTTTACATTTATTAAATTCTTTGTTGCATGTATAGGATTATTTGAAATTTATTAAATTTCAAAATTTTCTTCTTTGGGAAGCATTAGTTTCTATATATATACACACACAGGAGATTTAAGTAAACAATTTAATTAACTGCAATAAATTACCTAATATTTTCACCAAAGCTGCAAAGTAATAAAATAGTAATTTATTTTCTAATAGATTTATTTAATCTTTATTTAGTATATTTAATATTATATATTAAGTATATTAATTTATTTAGTAATTTAATTTTAGTATAATAATTTATTTAGTATATTTTAAGTATATTTAATTTATTTAATATAATTTATTTAGTATATTTAATCTTTATTTAGTATATGATCTCTCCACTGACAAAAGTAGCTAGAATTCTGTTGAAATTAAGTAACTCATTAGTATATGTAAAATTAGATCTTGAATAAATTTAAATCGAAACATTAAAAAAGTATGAATAAAAGTGAAAATACAATCAATAAACCAAGTAATTATTGTCATTGATTGAAAATTAGTTGACTTCTCAAGGAGAACAAACTAACTTCTGATCAATTAACAATAATTAGTAAATGCATTTTGTCATTTTCTCAAGTAATAATTACTATGACAAAAAAGCTTTTTTTGTAAGATGAATTAAGTTAAATGAGATGAGTTAAAGTAAAATTCATAATTAGAATTCAGTAAGAAATTGGCGGTACAGTCAAGTTTTAAAATTGGAATATATTCTTATAAGAGAGTTTTATTTTCCTTAACATATTAATCATATTCACTCCTTTAACTCAGTTCAAACTTTGTAAAAATTATCAACACAGTGCAATCTTTGTAAAAAAAAATTAAACAAGGAAGAAAAGGTGAATTAAAATATATTCACATAAAAGGAAATATTAGCTTTTTTTATAATAATTCTTGAGAAAAAGACTAAACACTTCCACATTTTTTAAATTATTGTTAATTGATAAGAAGTTTGTTCCCCTTGAAAAGTCAACTAATTTCCAGTCAATGATGATAATTACTTGGTTTATTGATTGTATTTTCACTTTTAATTATACCTTTTTAATGTTTCCATTTTTTAAAGTTTATTCAAGATTCAATTTTTAAATATTCTAATGAGTTACTTAATTTCAATAGAATTCTAAGTACTTTTTGTCAAAGGTGATAATGTACTAAAAAATCTATTAGAATTATATATATATATATGCATAATACAGAGACTTGGATATAATTATGTAAAAGCACTGATAGCATATAATGTTGAATCTGTAATTAACAGCAGACTTGGCAATCGAAGCAGATTAAATATTCATTTTTATTTCAATTGACATTTGTAGCCACAATTCACTTAGTACTCTAATTGTGCCCATTAAAAAATATTTACATTTCTGATATTGATGCAATAGGAATAGAGCAGGTAGGCAGCATCTTAGCAAAAAAAGAGAAGGGAAAAATGCATAATTATTCCAGTATGGCAACTTAGTAAGAAAAAATTTTGGTTCAGGCTCTGAGTTATCTATATCTACACCATCAGTGTTATGCAAGTCATATGATAAAGATTGATCTAGAAATGCAACAGTCCAAAAATAATTATTACTATTTTTAGAATAGAGAGGAAAAAACCCAAATTAAAAATTGCCAATTAAGGAGCTATTTCTCGCTAATTTAAATTATAATTTTGATTTGAAATTTATCTTGCATATTCGTCCCCCCTTCAAAGAGAAAAAAGGCGAGAAGAAAACCTTTTCAAGAGATAAAGCACGAGCATTAGCAAATGAAGAGAAATAATTTGAAAAATACAAATAATAAAATTTTGTCTTAAAATTACTGTTTGAATAATTGAAAAATATAACCTTTGATAATGTTTTACTATCCTGAAAATTTTCATTCAAAACTTTTCATATTATATCGCAATTATAAAAATTTTTCACACTGATTACTTATTTTTGGTAATTGTTACAAATTTCAAAATTTCATAACTAATTTTCATGACTTTAACATTTTAACATCATAAATTTCATTATTTTAAATTATTCATTATTTTATTATTTTTAAATTATTCAATAATAATATTAAAATAATAGTTTCTTGTTTTTATTACATTTCCAATTTTCTTATCCTTACACAAAACTGGAAGGCCCCAGTTTTCTCCAAATACACTAGCGTGAAAAAATTAAGCAACAATGTAAATTTTAATCAGATAGCTATGAAATTGTAGAAAAGGGTGCTTGCGTTCAGTATAATGAACACGCAATTCAGTAGAAAGGTTATCTGCAAATGTCAAGAAAAAAAAGGTCACAGGCTACGTGAGCGTACACAAAATGTGTACGGTTGGTACGCTCAACTTGAGATTACCATAAAAGGAAGGATGGAGATGCAATTAAAGACATTCGATGCAAGTACGTGCGAGTTCTTTCGTGAAATATGGCTAGAAGAAATGATCTGGATGACTTCACACGTGGAAGAATGATCGAAAATCTGGAGTAGGGGCGAAGTGTGACCAGTATAGCTGAAGAGTTTGGAATCAACAAAAGTGTCGTTTCACGCATTTAGAACGCCTTCTATACCATAGGTACAGCTATTAGAAAGCTTGGTGGTGGCCATCCCAGGAAAACAACTGCAGCAAATAACCGATGTATAGTCCTGCAGACGAAAAGAGTCCGAAACCAGTCAGCAAGCGCCACAGCTCAACAACTGTGAACAGCAACAGGCTACAATTGTCGTGGTTTACTGTGTCCAAACACCTTTACAAAGGTGGCCTTTGCGCCTGCTGCCTGAATGCTGCATCCCTTTGAAAGTTGGCCATCAGCATCACCATTTACAGTGGTGCAAGGAGTGCAAAACCTGGGCATCTCATCAATGGAGTCGTGTCCTCCTGACGGACGAGAATCGTTTTAGTGCCACAAGCGATTCTCAACACAAATTGATTTGGAGAGAGGTCGGGACACGGTTTAATCTCAGTAACATTATGGAAAGAGACTGTTACGGTGTCCTGAAGATCTCGCCTAGAGAGGCATTATGCTGAATGGGCGGACAGAGCTCCACGTTTTCGACAGAAGTTCTGTAACCAGAGATCTCTATCGTCAGGAGGTGATCCTTCCCCATGTGCGTGTGTTCCAAGGTGCCATTGGAGCAGACTTCGTTTTTATGGATGATAATGCACGGCAACACCGGACTGTTGCTGTTCAGAAGCTACTGAAAAGTGAAGATATCACTCGAATGGATTGGCCAGCATGCTTCCTTGATTTAAACCCCATAGAGCATGTGTGGGATGCTTTGGGGAGATGCTTGTGACACGATTACATCCTCCCGGGAATACCCAGCAACTGAAACAGATGCTGATTGAGGAATGGGCACTTTTACCTCAAGATCTGTTGGACAATCTGGTGCTGAGTATGGAGAGACCGTTCGAAGCAACCATTGCAGTAAGGGGAGGGCATATCCCACACTAAGGAAGACCTGCTTGTTGTTCTTCCTCTTGTACAGACAATCATGTGTAATGACACTATGAGTTCAATAAAGCCTATTTTTGTTTGATTCCATACTGTATGCATTGTATTCATTTTTAGAGCAATTATGTTTTCGTCATCGTTTAAATACAAAATGCTCTCTCTTAATTCTGAATATCATGTCTCTCAGATGATTTCTTGTGGAGTTATGTCAAAAAGAACACCTGTTGCTTAAGTTGTGCACACCAGTGTACAAACATATCCATCTATTAGGCAAGTCCTTTAAACTGACTCTTGTATTAATTCATTAGCGGTTAACGGCTGCTCTAGCAGTTACTTATAAAGGCTTCCGTTCTTTATGTAAGGTAACTGCCCTTTTTGAACTGCACATTCCATTATAAACATAAAAAAAAATTTAACCTAACTCTCTCATGTATAAAATAAATAAACAAAAATAAAAATAATAATAATGTAATAAAAATTATAAAGGTTTGGAGCCTCCAAAGTTTATATTGTATGCTGAGGGTAAAAGGAACAATTATGCGCAGGTAGAAATAGACCTATTTCTAAACCAGTACTTTCTCAACGTACTCTACATTCAGTTATTCATTTCATGATTATAACATTGATTCACTATAAATTACTTTTGTCATTTCACTTTTTAATTACTTACACATAAATTTTATTACAATTATTCAAAATTAAAATTCTTGATGTTTTTAATATTCATTATGATAATTCTGAAAGTTATATTTTCTATATTATTACTCAAAATCCATTTCTTTATCATTTTGTATGCTAATATTCAAAATTTAATTTGTATTTTGTCTACTTCATTCTCAGAATAATAATAAAATGTTTTAACATTAATTCAAGTAGTTTTAAAACAATTCATAAACATGATTAATCATTAAGAGAAGAAAATCTTGTTGCATTTTACTTATTTTTAAACAGTAATTAATATGCTTTTCTTAAATTGCTAAATTAAAGCTTTAAAATTTTAATTTAAATCGAAGGTATGCTAAGCTGAAAATTCATAGTCGTTTGGATGACATTTCTGTTAATTTTCATCTGAAATTGGAATAGACCAAAAACATCTGGCCTGATCCTTGAAATCACTTTAAAACATTTAGATTGAATTTTTAAGTACTAATATATCCCAGTAAACGATGATAGAATATTTTCTTTCTAGTTTTAGATATTGCCATTGAGCAAGCATCCTATATAAGCGAAAATTTGAATAGATGGTTAAAATATTATGCAGGCACAAAAGAAATATTTATCACAATGAATAGATATTAACTAATCGCATTACTTTGAAGATCCATAAATTCATTTTGTAGATATACATCTGTGGAGCATTAATTTCATCTTGATACACTGGAAACTTTTTACTGAGACAAATTAATTTTTCCATTGCTGTACCGCACTTAACAATGTCCTGTCTGATTCATTGTAATGTAATGATGTAGGAACTTTGATTACATAGATACTGAGGAAGGTATATCCATTATGAAGAGCAACTTTGTCAACAGAGGCAGATTACATATTCATCTCTATTTTAAGAAACATGTTGCGACCACAAACAACTTAGCACACTACTTGTGCCTATTTCAAAACATTTGCATTTTGATAACTTTGCAGTAAGAAGAGAGCAACAAAAAGCGGTTGTAGTTAGTGTAGAAGTTAATAGTTAAGTGTAGAAGCAAGCAAGTTGTGCTCAAGATGAAATCTTAATTCAGAATGAGTTAGTTTCAATTTGTGATGCATTTGGTTGGCTAATTAATGCTGTAAATTATTATTGGCTGTTTGAGTTTTAGTTCTGTTTATATCACCAGCATTATGTAAGAGTCATATGGCATGGTGACAAACAAAATGCAGAAAATTGCAGAAATTGAGTCTTGATCGAGATATCTCAGCAGGAATTGGTTTGTCGTTGGTAGCTGTGCAGCCACATATTATTAAAGTAGCTCCTCTCTTAGATGTATAAAATGCCCATGGAGGAGTGGAAGCTCCTTCCAGTATAATCAAGATATGATGAAGCTGAAACAGTGTATTATCAAAGCATACTATAATGTGGAGGACAAGGCAATGGCAAAGCAAGTAGCAAGTTTCAGTAATGTATAATTTTGCCTAGCTGTAGTTCTGTTTTGCAATAGTTTTTAGAGTTCCAAGGCCTTTTCTGATGATGTACATTTTGCCACACTCCTAACCATTAATTTGCATATTGTTATGTATTTCTATATGAACTAGAAAATCAAATTTAAATTTGAAAAGTCGCCTGCAGATCCCGACTGTACACACTTGGACACTTATTCTTGAATTACATTTTTAAGAATTGCTTATATATGATGTATAGTTTTACTACAGCTGTACATGGAAATGCATTATACCTCAGTTTTGATTAAATTCGTAGAGAGTGTGCAAAATATGTAATAGAAACTAGCTTTAAAAAAGAATTAGCATTTAAAAGATGTAAAGTTTATCATTCAGACTAATTGAATGTCTTTAAAAATAAGTGATGTGATTGGGAGGAGGTAATCTTCCCATCGTTAATATTGAAACTAAATATAAGTTATAAAGATGTTGAATTTTGTATTGCTTTGTACTTGGTTGTATCAGCTATAAAAATATATATAATTATTTAATAAAGTAACACATATAATTTAGTGCAGTGTAGTGTCTTTCTGCAGTATTCAAAGGACTACTATAATTTTATAAAATAAGTTATCTGTAATGCATTGATAGCAAATCAAAAAGTATGAATTCCAGAATAATGTCACTCATTGTTTACTGAAGTATATCCGTAGAACAACTTGTATTTCTATGGAAATATTGTGGAAGTCTCAGCTGCTTTATCTCTTTATGAGTCATATTTAATCATTAACAGTAAATATATTTGCTTCTCATACC
This sequence comes from Stegodyphus dumicola, assembly GCF_044657685.1. Classification (NCBI taxonomy): domain Eukaryota; kingdom Metazoa; phylum Arthropoda; class Arachnida; order Araneae; family Eresidae; genus Stegodyphus; species Stegodyphus dumicola. The sequence goes on along the minus strand of NC_140770.1, from coordinate 112,149,747 downwards.
ACATACTTAGAACAATAAATCAATAATTGTTCCCATTTTAAATAAATTTATGAGTGCATAAATTTATGCTGTAATTCTTTTTTGCAGTGCATACAAAAGGAAGTAATTTTTCTTATCAGTATGTAACTTTATAACGTTAAAGTTTCTAATTGTAGGATTCTGTAGCATAGTGAAATTAAATATCGACTTTATATATCAGTTTTTCTGTTAATGCGCATACTTGTTGTTTTGGAGTGAATATTTCTAATTTTTTCCCTTCTTTTCCTGTTTTCTCTTCATTAAGTATATATATATTAACTATCAAATTTTTTTTATTGTAATTGTTTACTGCACATATTTTCCTTTTAAATGCAGTGTGTTTTCATGAATACTTGTTGTTCATTTTCTTGCAATTAGACTGTTTTTCATTGAAAATAATAAATACTTTATATTTTAATGGATGACAAATATATGCATTTAATATTTTGACTTTGAATTATAGAACATCTCAGATCCAAAAGTGGTGGGGACCTCATCAAAAAGCGTGGAATCCCACAAAGAACTGATTCATTTCGACCACATTTATTATAAGCAGGAAGAAGCTGATGCCTGTCCAGATGTCAGTACTGCTTTGTCTTTACCAGAAAGTGAATTATCCACAAAGGAAATAAATTTGGACCAATCTCATATTAGTGAATCAGATTGTGTTGAAATTACAGATTCTACAGACATTCCAACTATTCACATTACTTCTGAATCTGATTCCTTCAATCCTGTTTTGCATTTTGAAAGTGAAGTGTTTCCTGTGGATGATTTCAATAGTCAGTTGCTGTATCCTGCTGATACCACCCGGTGTGTTAGTCCAACATCTAGTGATGCAGGGTATGATTCTTCATTTTCAGCGTCTTCACCTTCCAGTGCAAGCACGTCGTGGGATGAAACGCTAACAGAACTTTTTCCTTCTTTGGTGTAACATGGTGTGGTGATGGACATTTGAAATCCTTTAAAGAATTAATATATTTAAAAAATTTTATATATTGTATATATATGGTGCCTTTGTGAATAAAATCACTTACTGTGTAAATTGCAAGATATTTTTTTCTTATTAGCAATAATAAATGCAAAAATTTCTGAAGCTAACTTTGGGAAATACACTGGTGAAATAAAGTAAGAGAATTTGCATATTTTATTGAATTGCTTGAAAAGAACTGAACTGAAGGAAAAACCACTGCTTTTAGATAAAAATGCAAATCTTGTATGGCAAATACGTAAGCGCACATGTGTGTGTAGGCGGAGCCAGCAGAAAAGCAGGCTTTATAAGTGCATAGAGGGTAAGATGAATTGCGCTCGCTACCACACCTTGGCAAATTTCTTGATGTTATCTTGCAGCAATTGGTTAAATTCACATTGGAACAGTAAAAATGAGTAACCACCAACGTTTAGCTGATGGAATGAGGAAGCGATTTGTGGGGAGGCAGGCCAATCGCAAGTCTAGATATGCAGAGAGTTTAATTTAATGCCCAGCGTCGTGTGTAATCTATGGAAACAGTTCTAGGATACTGGATCCATAGAGAGAAAGCCTGGGCTAAGGTCGTCCAAGAGCCATGACGGCCAGAGAAGATCGCTATTTGTCCATTTTAGCGAGGTGTAACAGAGGGGCTACAGCTTTCCAGCTCTCTCGGGACCTGTATGCAGCCACAGAAACCCGCGTAACAAGGGTGACTGTTTCCAAAAGACTGAATGAGAGAGGTTTGTTTGTGTCCCACTCGCGTCTAGGGATAGGAGAATCTGATTAGCATGGTGCAGGCAGCATAGTGCTTGTAGTACGGGGCAATGGGCGATCATTCTGTTCACTGATGAGTCCCGTTTTAACCTAAAAACTGCTTCTCACCGTACTTTCATATGGAGAGAGCCAGGGACCTGCTACCTACCCTTCAATGTCTACGAAATCAACAGTTATGGCAGTGGCGGTGTAGTGTTATGGGCAGGCATCATGTTGGATGGCCGCAAACCTCTCCACATGTTTGACAAAGGGCTCTGTGACTGGTGGGAGGTATAAGGATGAGGTCTCAGAGCCCTATGTTTGCCATTTCTGGTGTGCAGTTTTATTTGTATTATTCAACCTATGCTCACACCAAATTTTATTAAAATCTGTCCAGTAGTTCTGGAGATCATAGATCAAATATGAAAATTCTCTTAATTTCTTTGCAGAATGTATGTAGTGTGTACATATCTCAGTTTTTGAATACTGATACTTTTTTCAAAAATCTCGGCATTTAAAAAAATGTATATTTTTTAGAGTAATCTGCATACAGAAAACAATTTGCTCCTTCGTGAGAGATGGTAAAAATTTTTACTTGGCTTATTGAATGGAATTGAACATACAGAACGTAATGAATGGCACTTAAATATGTATGTAATAATGTAAAATATAAATGTGTTTTATATTTTACAAGTTGTTCACCTACTATCCAGTAACGACCAAATACTAAACACATAGTTAAGATTTGTTAATTTCCTGCATGTTACCAGTAATTTTAATAATTATTTCATGCATGTTTAATTAACTGAATGCATCTGAATAGTAACCAGTGTAGGACTTGCGTATAAGCTACACAAGCTATACCCCAAAAATTTTAAATATAGTATAGCAGGGCTCCATATTTCAGGTCCACATCAAGTATAAATCCAGCCCTGATAGTAACCCTTAAACAGGACAAGTTTTGAACAGCATGGCTTCATTTATCTATTTTTTAATAAATCCATTGGGGAATCATGTTTGGAGATAAGCAAATATAAAAGGTGAGGTATGTCATACATAGTCTTGTTAATTGTTACTTAAGGTGAATTTAAAAGTTGTATCCATTAAATATTTTTAACATTTTCATGTTAATTTACTGTATAAAATATTTAAGAAACATTATACAACTAAATATCTGTATATTGGTTATAAACCTGTTTCCAGGTTAAGAAATGCATACTGTAGGTTGGCGATGGTGATCATATGATACAATTATAGTAAATTTGCACAAAATTTATAAAGTTCTGATTAGTAAGTTATTTTTTAATTATTTTAATATAAGAAATAGGTCTGTAACATGTAGATTTTACTCTAAAACAAGCTGTCAGAATCATGATGGGACCTACTTTCACCTTCCCCCCAAAAATGGGAGGTAAGGGATTGCATAAAATTGAATTTTATTAAGAATAAAATTTTGAAAATAACACATTTCTTTAAATTGTAATTCAGAGGCATTTTTTTAATCAAAGTTTTTAAGCCTTAAAGTACCTTTTAAAAGTATGTATTTTTAAACGTTTTATGTTGTGAACTCGATTTTATGAACTTGTATTCTTTTAACACCAATAATCTGTAACTGAAAATGTAATTTGCATTCAGTCTCTTTGCTAGATATTAAAGTTACCCCATGCTTTAACTAATAATTACTAGTTTCTTCTTACTTGACATAGTTAGAAAATCGAAATTTACCATCAAACAACATACTGTGTAAGAATTTTTTTGGGCACATTTTTATATAAATGGAAAGTATTGAACTCTAGATTATTTTGCTGCAGAGGTGTAAATAATTTGGCTCCAACTGCATGAATGAAAATCCCCCCCCCCCCCGTCTTTCTATAGTCCAACTGCGCAAATCAAAATTTCTTTCCCCCGTTGCCTACAGGGTTACAATTTAACTTTTCAAATCCAACTGTAGCCAAGAGGAAACTAAAAATAAAGAAATAGAATTACATATCTCAAGAACAAGTAAAGAATATCAAATAAGCAGGCTAATTACTTGAATTACAGTAATATAAATGGGAGAGCTAACAAAGAAAATAAAAGGTATTGGTAAACATATACATATTTCATTAATTACAATATTAGAGCAAAGAGTATTATAATAATATCATAAATTAAATAATTATAAAGCATATCTATTATATTTTTTATAAGTTGCATCAATAATAGTCAAGATGTCTGAACTAGACTGAAAAATTTAATATGGTTAACTGGCGTGCAAAAGATTATTCTGAATCAAAGTGTGCTAGAAATTTTTTTGTTTTTGTTTGTTAATTAAGTAATCATGTAAAAGTTAGCAGAAATTAATAGTTAAATTAAAAAAAAAAGCTTAGCATGATATCTATTATAACAACATTACTATGCATTTGGAACACTGACGTATAAATTGTAAATAAATTTAAATTATTATGCTGAGAAGCTTTTTCTAAAATTTATCTAGAAGAAAAGAATTATACTAGATAAACAGTACTGCAAATTAATATTGTCAGTCAGGCCTCTCAATAATTAAAAGCTTACTTTTTTAACCAAAAACAAAAAATTAGATGCAAAAGTTTGTGTAGTTTGGAAATATCTGAACATATACTTAATTAGAACATTAAATTAAATTAATAACAAGCTAATTAATTAATGGTAACATTAAGCTTAATTTCATTCAATCTAAAACAAGCAATTGATCAGGAGCTCCTCATAAGTGAAGTTTCATTGCTAATTTACGTACTAAATAGTATTTGCACTTGTGAAACAAGTGATTAATGTATTGATAGTCAACAGGAACTCGTGAAGTTAAGTGGTACAGTGCGAAAAGAAAATTCTGGAATAAACGTGTTAAGAAAACTAGATGAAGAAATAATCCTTAACTTATTGATATCCATATAAACTCTATGCTTTTGGAAAAGGTTTCATATAATTTGAACCAAGGTATCGATCATCAAATTCAAGTTAATTTCTTTCCTTATTTTTTTTTATTAAAGGGATTTTGTAAAAAGCTATGCTAAGATGAACATTTTTGCAATATTTTTAAAGAATAAATTAAAAAAAATATTTTTGCTTCATGAACTGAAATTTTTACGATACATTTTTATGTAGTAAATAAGTACAAAAAAAAGAAAGACCTTGGGAATTTCTGGGATTAGAAACTCGAGTAAAACTACAAATGTTTAGTGACTTTTTTCCGCTTGATCATAAGACCTTTTGAAAATTGGGCAGGAGATACAGCACACGTAAGAACAAAAGTGGGCTGAATTAGAGATTTACATGTTTCGTAAATGAGGTAAACTTATCTGTATGCCATTATGAAATATTTGGAATGTAGCATAAAAGCATCAGCGAAAAAGGCAATGGGCAATCTAAATCATGGTAACGTAAATGTATAACATTATAAATATCAGTTATTAATTTCAATACTGCTGAAAAAATTATAAATGAATTCTATTATAAATCTCATGAACTTGTTGCATTATAAATTTCAACAGTTAGAAATAATATTAGCGTGATTTTGCGACCATCTTTGTTAACAAAATATCTCAAATAAGTAATTTTACAAGTAATTCAGCCTGAAACTAGGTTAGAAAATAAGCTACGTGCTGAAGATTAAGCTTTACCAAGGCGTTAGAAATATTTTCTGTTAACTAGAGTTATGGTGCAAGAATTTGTAAAAATTATCATTTAAATATAAGTTGGCATAAATACAATACAAAGTATATGAATTCGACAGAAACATCTTCTGTTAACTAGAGTTGTGATGCAAGAATTTGTAAAATTATCATTTAAGTATAAATTGGCATAAATACAATACAAAATATATAAATTCTACATACACGAAAACTTGAATATAGTGCAACAATATGTGAAAAAGGAATGGATAAAAAGGGAACTCAAAATCCCAAGATATGAATATAAGGAAGTTTGAATTTTTTTGCTAATTATGAAAATTCTGCAGATGCTCATAATTATCGATTTATTAATTAAATGTGTATTAGAAATTAAATATATACCAAAGTACACCAGGTAGAGTAACTGGAAAACAGAATAAATATTTAAACGCTTCTAGTATTAAAATATACTTTGTAAGAAATAACCTTGAAATAATTTCAGTGACTAAAAATGGAAAGCTTAATACGGAAATATATTGCAAAATATTAGTGTGAATTTAGAACGACTTAAGAAATCCAATTTTTAGATTTAATAAAGAGAATTGTTTAAATTAAATTTGAACTGTTTACCTAAAATGGTAAACTTGAAAGTTAAACCAATCTGCTATCTAAGAAGATCTGTTAATATACTCATGTCCATAAATTAAGGATAATGCAAAATCAGGCAAAGGAAGAGTTAGAAGAAAACAAATTTGACTTATTTGTAAAGCTTATTTATTAAACAAAAGGTAAAGAGCAAAAAAAGATGCTATATGTTTGATATTATTAAAAAAGTTAGCGATTTTTTCTCCCTGGAGCAAATTACCAAAAAAAAAAAAAAAAAAACCTATTTACAAAAACCCAATAATACATAGTCGGTATGATTTTTAATACATTGTATGTCTCCCAGATGATACAATACAGTCCATACAACGCCTAGGCATGCTGAGTATCAAATTATCGATCTGATCTTGGGGGAAGTTACACCACTCAAAAAGCAATGCTCTCCGAAGTTCTGGTAGACATGTAGGAGGAGTTTGATGGGCTGCAACTCGTCGGGCAAGCATGTCCCACACGTGCTCTACTGGATTCAAGTCTGGTGAGAATGCTGGCCAGTCCATACGGGTGATATCCTCCGATTGAAGGCATTCGCTTACGATGTTTGCACGGTGAGGACGGGCGTTGTCATCCATAAACACAAATTGTGGGCCCATGGCGCCCCGAAACAAACATACATGTTGTTCCAGAATGACGTCCCGATAGATTTGGCTTGTCATGGTTCCAATTTGAACATGCAGGTCAGTTCTGGAACCCAGAATAATTCCACTCCAAACGAGCACTCCTGCACCACCATAATGGTGTCGTTCAATGATGTTTTCTTGGTGGTAACGGGTACCTGGAGCTCTCCATATGAAAGTCTGGCAAGAATCAGACTGCAAGCTAAACCTGGACTCGTCTGAAAACATCACACAAGCCCACTGTTGCGGTGTCCACAATGCATGCTCTCTACTCCAGGCTAACCACAGGCGACAGTGATTTGCAGTAAGTGGAACGCATCTGACAGGTCTACGAGCATATAGACCAATCTGCCCTAAGCGTCTGTACATGGTCTGCCTTGAAATTGTCGTACCAGTGGCTGAAGAGAGCTGACGAGACAGGTCTGAGGCTGTGCTCCGCCTGTTTCTTTTGGCAGTAACTGCCAAATACCGGTCCTCATTCGGCATTGTAACTCTGGGGCGACCTGTGCTGTAAAGTCTACTCACATTACCATCATCTTGGAATCGTTGCCAAAGCCTGGAGATGACACTCTGGGCAATTCCAAGTTCGTCTGATACTTCCAGTTGGATACGCCCACATTCCAGACGGCCGATAATTCTACCACGTAAAAAATCATCCAAATGCGTCCTTTGTGTCATAACTATTCGGTTATTGCACTGAAATGCTTATAAAGCGCCTGCGAACAATTTTACTTCTTTGCCTGCATTCCTTATATATCACTCTCTTACACTCTCGTCACTGTGACGTACCATCGGTGTCATCTGGTTACTTCCTGAAATTTGCATATGATTCTTGAAGATGTGTGTAGTGATTTTACAGGTGATATATTTATTTTAGAGTTCGATTTCCGTGTGACTCCGAATTATCCTTAATTTATGGACATGAGTGTATTTATCTAGATAAGAAACTCATTTATGATGCGCTACAAATCTGATATTTGATAGGTTGATTATGTATCAGTTTTGTGTATGTCATTAATCTATTAATTTTATTATTCAAAACTGAAATATATATCAGCAACTAAAATCTACAACTTGGAAAGTTTTTAATTCTTACAGAGAATAAAAAGAATCTGGCTCATCATTCTTTTAAGATCTCAAAACTTTAAATTGAATGTTAAAGAAATTATTTTTTTACTTTAGCACTCGCCAGACTAAAATTAATTAGAAATTAATATTTGTTTTGTATGATCATTTTTTTTTACAATATTGATAAACGAAAATAGAGGCTTGCAGTCTCAATAAAATGCTCCATTAATGGCTATAAATGACTTTTTGTAGCACCCAGTCTTCTTGCGAATTCAAGTTCTTAAAAAGAGGGGACAGGAAAAAGTCGCGCAGTTCGTCTAATTAGATAAGAGAGGGGGAAAATGTTTCGATTAAATTTAGCACAGTTCGTACCCTACCCCTTCAGAGAAAAAGTTTCATTATTAAATTTCCTCGATACTTCCTCTGCTGCCAGCTTCATTTTTGAAGGCAAATTCTCATTTAAAGATTTGGGAAATTTAATATTTTATGTTTGCAATTTTCAGTGTTTAGAGAGAAAGAGTGATTTGAAATGGAATGCTTGAACTTGTAAGTAAGAACATGTCATTTTAGTTTGTAAAATAAAGCGGTATTTCAAAATTTTCGAAGACCAATGTATTAATTTGTAAAAGTGAATAATTCATAAAGTGAGTTCGTTTGTATGTAGCTGTCTTTTAGTTAGTCTCCAAATATTTAATATCTTGGGGATTCTGTAATGATAGATCCTGTTTGTTTGACTAATTCACTACAGGAGACATGTGTCTCATCAGTACTCTTTATTTCTTTCTGTTTTGAGGACCATATGCAAATTAAGTTAAGCATAATTTTACTGATAGTCATTTTGAGTCTAAAATTAGTGATGTCTTGAAGGCCAACCGTATTTGATTTATTTCCTGAAATGGATTTATAATCAGCTGTTCAGGAGGCATTATGCAATCTTTTCAAAGCATGCTACATTTTATTTCTGTGCTGTCATTTTTACTTTACATATTTATGTGTCAACACTGACATGATCGTGACATGTGACACATGAATATGTAAAGAAGTATGGGACTATTAATCTGTTTTTATACTTTAATTTCTTTAAAATATACCAATATGTGTTATTTTTTGTCATGCTGATGGTAGGTATAACATCTGGAATGTTTTGTATTTTATAATATAGTATTGGTAGACAAATGAATCATTTCATCTTGAAGCATACTGATCCATGTGCATATGGACAGAAATCCATCCATATGCACATGTCTCTTTTTTTTTTTTCTTTTTAAAGGTACACTGTACTTTTTTAAAAACAAACAGTGCACAAATAGTTTTTTCACAAACAGTACTAAAAAAAAAAAAAAAAAAAAAAAAAAAAAAGAGAGAGAGAGAGAGAGAGACATTAGTTAAGGGTTATCCAGTAGGAAGTATTTTCATAGTTTCAGAGGGGAATGTGGTCAGCCTTTTAATTTGCTATTAAATGCTGAGTTAAAAAGTAGTTTTTTTTTTATGAAAATAAACAACTTTTTGAACTCAATTCAAGTGTTATTCAAGTTCTGGGGTTTATCAACATTTTCTATACTTTACCTTGTTAAATTTTTTAAACACATTAAAAAAAATCTAAATGTAAATAAATTTATTTTTCGAGTTTTGGAAAGAATTATCTCTAGCAATAGTGAAAGGTACATGGGCAAAAAAGGGATAAGAACCACTGGTACAATACTCTACTGAAGATTGATTTAATGTAAAACACAAACAGTACTTTTATTCCCTGTTCTTTATTGTACTTGTACAGAGTGATTCATTAAGAAGTATCGGTAAGAAAATCGGAAGAAGGTTCTTAATTTTAATCATCTGAAATTTCTGTCTGTTTTTAAGACTACCATTTTGAGTGTGAATTAGCGTTTCGGAGGAATATTTTTGGTGATTCACTGATAAATATGTTTATCTTTTGAATGGATGAATGGGTTCATGATTATAATTTGTTCCTGATAAATATGTTTATCCACTGATAAATATGTTTGTGTTTGTAATATAAATGGTTGGGTATTCGAGTTTTTAAGCAAGAAGTGAAACATAAACATTTCGAAATTATGTCATTTTTTTCTAACGAAGAGCTCTTAAACAACGTTTTGCTTTTGAGGATGTGATTGTTTCAGCAGTTCTGAATTTGGCGATTTTAAGATCAGTTTCTAAAGAAAATTTTTATTCACTGTCTTTCTTTAGCTGTTTTGATTCCACTGTTAAAAGCAGAACTTCTGAACGTTAAATGATTTATCCACTAATTACTACCACTCCTCTTCCCCCTACTGCCAAATCTCCTGAGACATCTTTCTGCTTTTCAGTACTTCAAGTGCTCCAATGCGGTGTAGATACCATACACGTACTTAAATGTACCCCTCTTTTCCTGAATTCGAACCCAGGCTTAAAGATACTTCAGGTCACGTCGCTAATCTCTGTACCAGTTAAGACTTCAATTCTATTTGATATAGTGGTTAGTGATGCTAGGCAGTTGTTCTAAATCTGCCTAACCTATAGTTGTGGGCCCACCAGTGGCCGAGCGGTAAGTTCTTGAACGATGGTAGTTCAACTTCGGTTCCAAGCGAAAGGGTTTACTGTATGGGTGCTGTTATAATTCTTCCCATGTGTAATGTGAATACGAGCCAGTTACTTTAGAAATTCCACCACGATGGCATACCTACCCTTAGGCAGTAAGTCATAGTATGCTTTGTTGTATTCAAATAAACCAAATAACCATAGTGGTATCTAACCCTAAAACTCTAAAAAAAGAAGTGATCGTCTGTAGGAAATTAACAGAGCAATTACTGGATTTTTAGAAACCTGTTTAGCTGTATAACGCTGAACATTTGTATGACTGAATTCAGTCGAGATTGCAAAGGCATCTACATCTAAGATTGTTTCTCGAATTTCAAGTATGAGTTTTAATGTGTGATTTTCACTAATCTATTAAGTTTTTTTTTTTTTTTTTTTTTTCGGGTCGCAGTTTTTCCCACTGTTCGTCCTTAACCCTAATACTTTATTCTAATCATTTGTAGCCACAACAGAGATAAGTTTTAACTCTCTAGATAAATGATTCTCTACCACTGTGCCGTCAAATTTTAGAAATTTATACAGTAAAAATTATAATGGGTTTAATCCTAATATACGGTACACATGAGAATTGGCGAAATTCGGTTTTTAAGACTAATAAGCGCGCCAATTGTGTTATCCAAGCCGATTTTTGTGCCGAAGACTGCTGTATTTGAATTAACTTTGAACGAAGAGGAAGAACTAATTTCGATTTCTAATAATCGAGATTTAATTTTAAAATATTCGGAAGAATCAATTAATTCATTTTGGATTAACGTTAGATGCGATTATCCCGTGATGACCAAAAAGGCTTTAAAAATATTATTACAGTTTTCTATATCTTATTTGTGTGAATTCGGATTTTCAGTATTAACCAACATAAAAACGAAAAAAAGATCGAGATGTTGAATGTAGGACGATATGAGAGAGCATTGTCATTTTCAAGTCCAAATATAAATGAAATTATCAAAAACATCAAGCTCATTCTCATTAAAAGTATTCTTATTATTAACTTGTAATTAATCCCTTAATAAACGTACTGCTGTTTTTTTAGTACATATTATTTTATTTCACATTTAAAATTATTATCATAACTATTTTACACCGTGTGTTATAGGTAAGTAAACTATTTATAAACTTATCTTTTTTGGTGTGTGCCGACCAATTTTGAAATCGTTAAAAGTGTACCGCGACAAAAAAGGGTTGAGAATCACTGCTCTAGATTCTTGACACTGAACACGTGTTGGATAAACTGATGTCTGTTGCTTTCGTTAAATCGCAGACAGCTATGAAGTATTTGGTTTTGATGAAACATTTGTGCAGCAGACTGTGCATCTGATTTAAGTAGTCGACTTGATTAACAGCGAGGAATTATATCAGATGAAGCTGAGAGATTTTTTGATGTTTACATGACCTCCAGATATTGGAAAGATAAAAGTATGTTTTATTTTGGTTAATCACCATAAGACTTATTTCTTATACTGTATCCTTCCGGCCACAGGTTCATGCAAGAATTATGTAATGATTGCACTGTTGTCGATTGGGCACAGAGCATAATTTCAGGCATTTACCAGACAGTGGGAAAATAGTATGTTCAAAAGGCATTTATATAGTTTCTTTCAAAACAATTTCATTCATATAAACATTTTATTTCGTTGAATAGCGTTCTAAATGCTTCATGTAATTTTTTTTCATAGTGCACTCATCCAGTAACCTTACTATGAACTTTTGGAAGAGCTATTTTAATGCAAAACTGTTTAGGAATCCCAAATTGCACTAATGTTGTGTTAAGCTAGGTATGCATACTGTAGGACGGGAAAATAGATGCACGAAGGAGTCGGTCGAAATTCGGTAAGAAATTCGGTATGGGGGGGGAGAGGAGATTAAAATTTTCGACAAATTGAATGTTTTATTCAGAAAAAGTAGCTTCATATAGGGAATAACCAAAAAGGTTTGGCCCATCTCTGCCCTTTATGTAAGATGTTATCCAGTTTAACATTGACTCGTTGAGTTGGCGGATGACCTCCTGTTTGATTTCTTGCCAAACTCTTTTCAAGTTCCCGAGTTAGACTGATGACATCCTGGGATAGTCTGAGGCACATGCTCATCAGGTTCCAAATGTAGTCTATAACTGGGAGAGATCTGCGGTCTAGTTGGTCAGGGAAGACTAGCACGAAGATATCAGTAAAAATAACTGCCATGTGCAACCAGGCATTACCTTCTTGAATTGTTATCCCAAGGTGTCTCGAAAGGAAGGGCAACACAACGGAAATAAAATATTATCGGTGTACCTCCATACAGTAGGTGTGTCGCGGATTACATCCAAGTGAGTCTGACTATTAAATGAAATAGCACCTCATACTTAATTGTTTGTTGTTGGCCTGTGTGACGAGTGACAATCAGGTTAGTATCTCACCGCTCTCGTAGACTTCTCCAGACACATCTTCGCTAGTTATTGTGGCTCGAAGCGGGACACATCGCTGGAGACAGTTTCACTCCAGTCTTAAGGTCGAACGAACCAGGCATACAGCAAACACTTTTATCGATGTATATAGGTGAGGGGTAGTCAACACAGTGAGTATCATAAGCACAGACCCCGTTCTTTGACGCGCTTAACAGTGGTCCTAGCAGCCGCTGGCTATTTTGGATCATTGATAATTATGAGTCAGAAAGTACAAGAACCGCTGTTATGATCTCTGTGTCCTCACGTTTTGTTATCTATCTGTATGGACTACTGCCTCCTTGACAGTGTGCTGTGTTATAGTAAAGAAATGCTTTGATTGGACTGTTCGTCTTCTTTTAGGCCGATTGCATACCCTTTCTCAACCAGTGACATTTGCTCATATCATGCACAAACCCGTTTGCAAGGCATTGGTATAGTCCAAGTGAGTAGACGAAATCAAATTCAAGTGGAAATTTTGCTATGGAATTGATATTTCTCTTCGGTCATGTACTATGCATATGCTTAGTTGCTATGTTGCGCACTCCAGCTATTTATTCATTAGCCACCAAAATTTAATTATTTATATGTTAGATTAAAAGGTATTCGTATACGAAATTTCGTTATAATCAGAAACCCTCTTCTTAGTGTCCTTTTATTAGGGGGGGAGACAGAGGTTTCTTAGAGCATACATGCTATTGGTAGTGTATGAAAGTAGGCATTGCATGGAATGCCTAGGCAATGCACAGAATCTCGAAAACTGGGCCTCAAAGTATGAAACGATTAAAACTTCACACACTTCTTAGGCATTTTATGCAATCCAAAACACAAAACAGCAAAGTAAAAAAATTACTAAGAATGTTTCTAATGTCAAATGGTAAGGCACATGGTTTTCGATGCTCCCTTCACGGAGAATTCGCAAAGCTCATTCCCCCTCTTTTTTTTAAGTGACAAAATACTTTAATTTTTTCAGCAAATACTATAGCCCATTTTGTGCTGTATGAATATGTGAGCTTAAAGTTATTGTCAGAGAAGTATTCATGGCATGTTAATGTGCAATGGCGACTTTATGATGAGCTGTCGAAAGTGTGAGACATTGCTGCAAAAATAGTGTTTATCTAACCGAAATGACCAGAAGTTAGTGAGGAAAAAGCGAAGATGACTGTGGAAAGAAGTCAAAAGGGGACTATTGGTTGCTGAATCGTTATGATGTGATGTTTGAGGAAAGTGGAGTTTTTTCATAACTCTCCTTGAATGCTTCGTCTAAATAACATTTGTCATTCTGTATAATTCCTATGTGTCACATTTAATACGTAGGGAAAGTAGGCCTATATATAAAACTAAAATTATTCGTATGTTTCATATTTTACTTAAAACGTCAGATGTTTTATATACTGCCTAGACGTTCTACAGCATGCCAATTTTTCACACAATCCGGGTAACACATCCAAGATCTGTAATGAACTGACTAGATGACTTGCTTTTCATCTTCTGAAACGAAAGCTGCATAGAGGGTTAATTTGTGTAGATTATGACTTGCGAACAGGGTCAGTGCTAAGTATATTGTCGTCCTGTGTGAACTTTGGGGGCCTAAATGCTCTATTCGGTTCCTAATTTAAAAAATTTTATCGGCTTTAAATTTTGCCACGTTGGTACGGCCGCACCAGTTGAACCGGCTCTGCCTCCGAACCTGCTTATGGAAGTCCAGTATTTATTGCATGCTTTTTGCTCTGGACGTGCGGGCTTATTCTGTCTCTTTGATGTTTCTCATCGATCACAATATTTATAAAAGATAGCGCATAAATTATTAGAACATCAGCTCTTCAATTCTTGTGAAAGGGCCAACAACTTTACCTTCTTAAATTTCAGAGATGGCAAAACTTCCCGCTACGATTAAGTTCTTGAAAGGCATTTTGTTGTTGACAACATGCGCTAACCTGAAAAAAGATAATTGTTTGCATAATAGGTGACTGTAAGTCCCACGAAAGTTGTTTGCAGTTAATGCCATAATAGGCTTAACGCAATTTTTTTCTCAAAACCTTTTGAAATGAGTTCTTTTAACACAACCTATTATTATGTGGTAGAAATATCGCCACAAAATCTGTGGTGGAATTATGCATCGTACAGTTTCACTTCGGACTGTGGGAGATAGTGATTAAAAGTATGATTTTGACGGGTACTACTTATGCTCGGTAGCTATTAATCCTTTGTGAGACGTCAAATGAAAATTCGTAAAGACGGAAAGAACTCACAAGGAGAGATTTGAATGGTAGAGGAAAAAACAAACTCTATATAAGAAATTATAGCTGTTGTGGTGTATATAGTTAACACATCCATCTGACAGCTGAGATATCTATGGTTCGAAATACCAGTTATGAGTATATTTGATAGTTCTTGTTTTCAAGTTCGAAGTACCAAATGGTCTGCACAGCCTGAGCTAAGATATGCTTGACGATAATTCCTGACAACCTGGATTTGGTCTCATAGGTCTCGTGCCTCTCCCCATTCGCCCTTTAATTAGGAGAGATTATAAGAATTACTGCTTTCGTTGCTTAAGTTGTTAGTTTGTCCATGGCAAATGGAAGATTCCGTGTTCAAATCCCAGTGAGGGCATATTTGATGTTTCATGTTTTTAAGTCCGAAATCATAATGGTTTCAACAACTGTAGGTGTTAAAACAGTAACGGTGAACCCTTTGAGTTTTCTGCGTGTCAAATTCGGAAAAACCCTAGCTTAATTCTGCTACCGTTCGTCATTCGTCTTCTAAGAATATACTCGGACGTAAGGTAAAAGCAGCACACGTTTACAATGACGAGGCCATTGCAAGAGACAAATTCGTTTCTATTATGCAATTTTTTGTCTGCTTTCGACGGCTCTGGAAATGCGTGATGTGTGTCACCCAAAATGGATTCACGGGTCACTTATGACAAGCGAGTCGTCATCACTGTATTAAACTGTAAATGTAAAGGAAGGAGAGAGGTATAATCAGGATATGAAAACACACAAGAATACGTTGAATGCGGTAAAAAGATACAAGAAAAAAGTGCGGGAATATATTTAAATTTTCTGAACCTCCCTAACGTATTCTCGGTGTACGTAGACTTCAGAGAGAATGGGCAGCAACGAATCACGAATCAGAGAGGAATGATTAGGGCTCTATAGTTTTGGTCGGAAAAAAAGATTTTGCATTTCTTCTTCTGACGCCTTTCTGTACTTCCTTGGAAACTACTGAGACTACAACGATTGTCATATGAGAAAAGAGAAAGGAAAAATAGGGTAAGTACTCAAAAGGTGGGGAGATGCAATGAAAAGTGTGGTTAGAATTATTGGATATGACAAAGCACAGAACGGCTAGCTATGAAGGAAAGGATGCCTTCATGGTGGATTTTCTAAGGGAAATTAGCTCTTATTCCTGTTATGCGTTGTAAAAACCTCGAAAACCAACCATGCAGCCAGCCTAACCTGGGATGGAACTCAAGTCAAACTTTCAGTATTCAGCGGTTTTTAACCATTCTGCCACAGCTGAGGCCAAAGTATGTTTAATTTGTTTCATTTGATGCCGTGACGTACATATCTCAAACTATTACCATGAAAATGATTATATTTTTAAATAGAGTTGCACCTTTAAATCTTTTTCCTGCTAATAGCATAATATATGTAAAAATGATACATTAGGTACAGCAATGGGAATTTTTAAAATTCACGCAGTTTCATTAATTTTAAATGCTAACATCTCCTAAAAGTAACTCTTCAATCCAAGATAGTTTTCTATTGTAGCTGCTGGCAAAAAGAACCTTCAGTAAACTAAAATTGGCAAAATATTATTTAAAATCTTCACTTATTGAAGAAATTGTTAAATATATTGATTTCTGTGTTCAAAACATGAATTAAATATACATATGAATTTAGAAAATGTATCATAGTTTTATTTCTTTAAAAGAGAGAGAAAAACAAGTGGAAAATGAATCATAAAAACACTTGAAAATGAGTGCAGTCCTTTTTATTATATTATTAATTGTGTGTACATTATTTTTCGGAAATAATAAATTATTACTAAAGATTGCTTTAGCACTATGACTTATGAAACGTATCATGAAGTTTATTTAAGAGAAAATGTGTACATGTGTTTAATTTTGTGTTGAATGTATGGAATTATTTTAATTTTTTTTTCTTTTCCTCCCCTTCATCTTTTTTTTTTTTTTTTTTTTTTTTTTGTGTGTGTGTGTGTGTGTGTTCCTCTGTTAATTGGCCACGCTGTCCTAAGGTAAGGTCTTATGGTAAGCCTTGGGTAGACAAGGAAAGATAAATACTTTGCATACTTATTAGTATTCTGTGTGATAGGCTGCTTGTCATTCTGAAAGCAAAAATCAAACCTGATTTATTCATTTTTTTAGAAAAATTATAATTTTGTGGGATTTGTATTCAGCGAAAAGCGCATTTTTCTCAGTTGCCTTGATGAATCCTGGAGGATATTTAATCAATAAAGATAAATAAGCGGATATCATAATCACCATTGTTGGCCTTTAAGTGGCCAAATGTCGAATAGACAAGTGCCCGCCATTAGATTAAAAAAAGTAAATATTAATTGACATTCAATAATTGATTTAATTGAATTAAAATTCACTTGCGAATCAATGAAAAGTTTAAAAAAAAAAAAGATTTAAGAATGACGAATTACTCTGTCTACCCAATCTATTGCATTTTTGTCCTTAAAACGTTTAATAAGCGAAACCTTGATTGGTCCTTGAAGTTGTATCTAATTTCTCTCATTAATAATCCATAAAACCGAGAAAAGGAATAAATAGTGTCCGCGCCTCCTTGGGATTTGTATATTTTCATGCTTTTTGTCCTCGATTGAAATGCTAAGTAATCAATGCGTTTGAAATTTAGCATTACATATTTTTGAATACACCAGTTTTCTACCGTTGGAGAGATACACGCGTGCTATTAAAACAGCGTAAATCTAGCAATTTGCGTTTACCTTGGACTCATTCTCTGAACAGTGGGGTTCACTGTGGGAGGACAACATCTGTGTTACAAAGATAATATTCTGATGCTCGAAGATACGTACCTAATGACACATTTCGAAAAGGTATAATCAAGAAGGTCAACGACATTTTTAATTGCGAAAAAGGTTATCTGAAATTATTAAATAATGACTGGACTTGTATGACGGACAGTTGGTGCAAAAACATAAAGGCAGCCTTGGGCACTTCTGGTTGAATGAAATCCGCTTTATTTACTTAGCAATTGGAAAATGACATATTGTTGCAATGACATTAAATCTTAGGTAGTGAAATGTAGTACGTTTTGGTTTGTACGTTACAAATTTAAGGAGCTTTTTTCAGGGACAGAAGAACAGCGACAATCTCATAAGGGTTTTGATAAATAAATAAGCAGTAATTATTTCAAAAAATAATGAAGCTTATTATTACTCCACTTTCAATATACTTTTGTATTATAAATTTAGGAAATTGAGAATTGTTCTTGTAGCGTCATAATGTCATTCAGGAAATTTAATTTTATCCATTAAGAAAATGTGATATTTATTTTGAAATCTGGGAGAGGTTAAAATGATTTTTCAAGGTTTTTAATTCATTATTATCATGGGTCCATGTTCAGATTAGGTATATTGTGACACATTCATCCACGCCCACACAGATAATTATAATTGCGCGCCTAATATAGTTGTATTCTGAGAAGTTCAAGATTTATTTATCAGTTAAAATTAGATTGACATATGACATCCATTATTGATTTTATTAGTATTATAATTACAGGAAACGATAAGTACCACTGTCCTTATGATAAGCGATAAGAATGGCTGTCGAAATAAATAGAAGCTGTCATCACAAGAACCGATCATTAGCGTCATTACGTAAAAAAATATTACTTGCGTACCGGTTCATAATGGACTGAATGCATACAGAACCGATGATAGATTGATGAAATTTAAAAACACTTTATATTTCTGGAATTTTTCACGTAAAAGTACTGGTACAGGTCTTCTAAGCATGACAGAGCATAATCAGTAGTTATTATTTCAAATTATAAAAAAATTTAAACACAAGCAATGCAAAACGCGTCTAAAAGCAAAGCTCGCACGCTGATCTCTGAGTACTCTGAACTAAACGCTATGTGCTATAAATCCAGTCGTCAGAATCTAATTAGATTGAATATATCATTGAATGGTCGTTCTACTCTGTCCAAATGTGACGCTATATGTCTAGTTCATAAATTAAAAGCGTTATTTTTATAACCTGTGATAACACATTTTTACTTCCTTGTACGAAGTAAAAAGGAAGTATTGTAATCGCGAAAAGTTTCAGGCAGCATATTTCAACGAAAATATCCATTTTGACCGCTATCGAATGCAATTTAACGATGTTTTTGCGTGATATCTGTACGTAAGGACAGAATAAAATACTCTTTTCCTTCAAAAAAATTATAAAACTGCTTTAAAATTAATTCTGACGAGAATTTTTCGTGGCGTCTGTACGAACGTATGTACGTACGTACGTACGTGCGTGCGTGCGTACGTATTTCGCATAACTCAGAAACGAGTAGTCTCAGAACGTTGAAATTTTGTATATAGGACTGTTATAACATGTAGATGTGCACCTCGTATTTTGGTTGCAATCGGCCGCACCAAACGTATATAAATATATTTATATATATATCCACTCTATTACCCGGCTCAGTGATCTCAGTTTCTTTACTCTTATATTTTGGTAAATTGTACATTTTTTGCTTTAAAAATGATTGTATTATGTTGTTTTTATCTTCCGGTTAAGGTTTTTATGCCTTTAGTAAATCTGTGTGCAATATTTTTAGAATTATCAACAATTTTAAAGTTGTCTAAGTGTCGCTAAGCCTTTTTTTAATGGCTGCCATTGATATTTACATTTGAAACAGGAGACTAGTGGATTTGTTGCCAATCTAGAGAAACTTAGCTTCACAACAACAAAGATAATGCTTTCATTTACTATTGCCAATTAAATCATGCTTAATTCTTTCTGGAATTTTTTCGAGGGAATAAGTGTTTAAGATTTACTTCGTAATTTTTAATATAGATATTTTGAGTTTTTATGTATTTTTGCCTTCTCGCGAAGTGAGAACTGAATTAATTAAATGAGAAATACTCAATCGTCTGTGAAAAACTGTTTCTTTTTTGTTTTGTTTGCTTAATTTCTTTTATACATCATTCTAGCTTTATTATAGTTTTTGAATAGAACATATGGCAACGATTAGATAATTCTATTCTTTAAATGATATAAATTTTGTGCATTTTGAGTTATAATATGAACGAAATATATAAGTTAACTGTTATATAATTATTGGATTATATAACAGTTAACTTAGTTTCCGTTATATAATTATTATATAAGTTAACTGTTATATAATTATTACTACTGTTAAGTGAATCTAGCGCCAGAGTGTCGCTATGGTAAACAAATACTAAAATGAATTTTAAAGAAATTTATTCTATTGTGGTTTATGCGCTGTCGGCGAAGTAGATTTAATTCAATCCAATAAGTTTAAATGAAATGCAAGAAAAAATGCGTATAATTTAATATTCCAATTTAATATTCGTACACAAGGAAGTCATGTGGTGTACACATCAGATTTTTTTTATAAACAAATTCAAACAAAAAATAAATTTAATTAAGGGTTTATTTGTGTTTTTCTTGTATCACGTCGTTAAAAAAATTCAAATACAAACTTCCGTAGTTTTATTTTAGATAGATGCATTTTGAAAGTTCCAGTGTTTGGCAACACATAAACATTACAAAGGACTATGTTTCATGCCTGTAAGGGAATAAAATATTATTTACTAAACAAGTTGTTCGTTTTTACATAACATAAACTTTATTATCAATAACCACTTTCTAAATTTATCCTAGATTATATTTTATTATTTTATTTCAGGAATGAGTGAAAAGATTATTAGCAATTAACATTTAGAAATAAATAATTGGAATTCATACTTAATACTGATTTTAACTTAATAAAACACTAACAGATTTATTCAAAAATTAGGGTTTCCTTACATAAAATTAGATATACTGCAGTTAATTCACATAAATTGCTGTGATACCAATTAAACTATTACCTTTTAAGGAATTAATTGAAGATTATGCTAATATTAAATCCATTTAAAATAATTTTAAAACATTGTTAAAGAAGCAATTAATTTAAAATTAGTTTTTACAGAATCCTTTATTCTAAAAGAAAGGTAACGAGTAGATAATTATTTTTTCATAAATTAATTTAGACAATCATTTTTAAACTTTGCGTAGCTTTAAGTTTTAAATGCTGCAGTACGCCATAGAAGGACATTGATTTTCTTCCCCCCCCCACGAAGCACATATTTAAAAAAATCTCAGTTCGTTAAGTTTATGTTTTGCAAATTAATAAGTGCAAATATAACTCTGATTTTTGTTGTTTGACTTCTAAATTAATACGTGTTAGGCGTGTTATTTTATCTTAATTACTACTTCCATATTTGACAGCTACAAGGCTAAATTTCAACATTTTGTTAGAGGAGTGAAGATAAAGAAGGTTTGTTTAAACAAACTTCTTTTTTTCGTAGCATGTATTTTCGAAAGAAAATGGCTTTAGGATTTATATTCGTTGATCATTTATCATATTTCAGGGCGTTCGTTTTGGCAGGCATTTTTATAAGAAATTGAGCAGTTATAACTCAACGTAGCAAATGGACATATCTGTTCAACTGGAGCATGCATCAACATTTCCAGCTGCAGAGCAAGAATAACTTGTATTTCATCAGACATAAAATCTACAAAAGCTTTGATCATTGGAAAAGCGGGAGTATTCTGATATTGAAAGCAAGATGTTACGAGATTTAGCATCTTTCGCGATTTCATATTTACATATATAAGGCAAAAATTTCATTCGTGGCCGTCGTTAAAACCGAACCCAAGTTCAAAGAGAGTTCTCTTAGTCTTCGAGGAGATGCGAATTTAAATTTCTAAACTTATTTTAATATTAGAAGAATTACTGGAGTACTGTCTGCGCATTGACTGTCTGATTTCATGCGAAAATGATGTTTATTCTTTCTTTAATAAATATACTTTAGTGTTTTTTCATGTATATGATATTCTATCTATTCATGCATATGATGTGCATTGCAAACCTGTTGTGCAGACGGGGGGTGGAAGTTTTTGCTAAGATGAGTTTTCCTTATCCAGAGTTAGTGTGACAAATGTGTAATGTATCAAAACTGTGTAAAGATAAAAATAAATACAAACCTGGAAAAAAATTATTAGAAAATTATGGATCTGTGAAAGATGAAGGAAAAAAGCCTATATTACACAACCAAAAACCTATTTAAACTTACATTTTTTGTAATTTTAAGTCCGTACAAAAGGGGGAGGACAAAAACATTGTTAATAGTTAAACATGAAATAACATTTTGATAATTTTGTGTATCCTTTTTACCTTATGTCTTCGCATTTATGATATGATATATGTGTATCTGTGATATAATTTAAATATAAACTACAAAAAATTCCGGCTTTTAAGAACTACAATTCGCTGATATGCAAAGCGAAAAGAAAATTTTATGAATATTTTAATTCTTTATGTAAATAAAAAAATACATCTGCTTCTCATAGCTGATGAACAAACCTGCACCGCTTAGTTAAATTTTAAAGTTGAAAAAAATAGAAAGCTGATAGGAGTTATCTGATGCCATAAAATCTTATTAGCAGCAGATTTCGTTTTTTGATAGAAAAAAATTGGCAGAATACCGATAGAAAGGAAAATTTGGAGAGGAAATCTGTAGCCGAACTGAGTAAAATGCGATAATAAAAATATTTATTGATTGTTCTAATTGCATTAATCTGCATTAAATGAATAATCACAAAATTTTAACATTCTATTTATAAATAATAAAAAAAACTGTATAGAGGCTACAATTCGAATAATAAATACACTCATGTCTATAAATTAAGGATAATGCAAAATCAGGCAAAGGAAGAGTTAGAAGCAAAACAAATTTGACTTATTTGTAAAGCTTATTTATTAAACAAAAGGTAAAGAGCAAAAAAAAAAAGATGCTACATGTTTGATATTATTAAAAAAATTAGCGATTTTTTCTCCCTGGAGTAAATTAAAAAAAAAAAAAAAAAAAAAAAAACTATTTACAAAAAACCAGTATTACATGGTTGGTATGATTGTTAATACATTGTATGTCTCCCAGACGATGCAATACAATCCATACAACGCCTAGGCATGCTGAGTATCAAATTATCGATCTGATCATGGAAGATATTACTCCACTCAAAAAGCAATGCTCTCCGAAGTTTCGATAGACATGTAGGAGGAGGTTGACGGGCTGCAACTCGTCGGGCAAGCATGTCCCACACGTGCTCTACTGGATTCAAGTCTGGTGAGAATGCTGGCCAGTCCATACGGGTGATATCCTCCGATTGAAGGCATTCGCTTACGATGTTTGCACGGTGAGGACGGGCGTTGTCATCCATAAACACAAATTGTGGGCCCATGGCGCCCCGAAACAAACGTACATGTTGTTCCAGAATGACGTCCCGATAGATTTGGCTTGTCATGGTTCCAATTTGAACATGCAGGTCAGTTCTGGAACCCAGAATAATTCCACTCCAAACGAGCACTCCTGCACCACCATAATGGTGTCGTTCAATGATGTTTTCTTGGTGGTAACGGGTACCTGGAGCTCTCCATATGAAAGTCTGGCAAGAATCAGACTGCAAGCTAAACCTGGACTCGTCTGAAAACATCACACAAGCCCACTGTTGCGGTGTCCACAATGCATGCTCTCTACTCCAGGCTAACCGCAGGCGACAGTGATTTGCAGTAAGTGGAACGCATCTGACAGGTCTACGAGCATATAGACCAATCTGCCCTAAGCGTCTGTACACGGTCTGCCTTGAAATTGTCGTACCAGTGGCTGAAGAGAGCTGACGAGACAGGTCTGAGGCTGTGCTCCGCCTGTTTCTTTTGGCAGTAACTGCCAAATACCGGTCCTCATTCGGCATTGTAACTCTGGGGCGACCTGTGCTGTAAAGTCTACTCACATTACCATCATCTTGGAATCGTTGCCAAAGCCTGGAGATGACACTCTGGACAATTCCAAGTTCGTCTGATACTTCCAGTTGGGTACGCCCACATTCCAGACGGCCGATAATTCTACCACGTAAAAAATCATCCAAATGCATCCTTTGTGTCATAACTATTCGGTTATTGCACTGAAATGCTTATAAAGCGCCCGCGAACAATTTTACTTCTTTGGCTGTATTCCTTATATATCACTCTCTTACACTCTCGTCATTGTGACGTACCATCGGTGTCATCTGGTTACTTCCTGAAATTTGCATATGATTCTTGAAGATGTGTGTAGTGATTTTACAGGTGATATATTTATTTTAGAGTTCGATTTCCGCGTGACTCCGAATTATCCTTAATTTATGGACATGAGTGTAATATTCTATCAATAAGTTTGATAACTTTAAAAAGTATGAAAATATTACTAAGAAGTGCATTGTTTACAAATGGCTTATTTTTTTAGATAATTAGGTTTATATTATTGTAAATTCGAGTCCAAATAGATCACATGCCGCTTTTATTAACATCAAGCTAAAGCAATTCTTGAAACAATCATTATTCATGGAACACAGCAGAATTTTAAGCTTTAATTTTCAGACAACAACTTTTTCAAGTGTTAAATAGATTTACATTTTTTCACATAAGCTTAACTTTTTAACGGCAAAGGGAAAAAAAAACGTACATTAGAATACTATACAAAATTCAGTAGTCTTACCTTGCTGTTTTTTATTCATATGCCTGGCATCTACCTATGACCTATAAAATAAAAATATATGATTTGTAAATTGTTCTTAAATTAGTGAAAAAGAAACAAAATGTGTGAAAATTTATGATATCAGTCATTGTTGCGTTGCTACTTAATTAAAGGGTCAACTATAATTTTAATAATTTCTTTTGAACACTCGTATTTCAATCATACGAATACTTATTTACACTGAAAGTTTTGAAGACCTTTCTTATGGCTTCGACAAACTTGAGGGCGTAAAATCATCTACTCTGAGTTACGGTTCTCCTGTACCATCAATACTAATATTGTTATTTGTGGAGTGTTTAAAAATATAATCTATAGTTAATATGGTGCATCAGCAAAATGGAATGAGTACCGAAATATATGGAAGGTTTAGGGAAAATTGACTTTTATTCACTGAAAATTGCTCAGTAAGTTTACAAATAACTTCCCTTCAAATGTGAATGTTAAAAAGAAAAGTATTTTGAAACATTTAACACAAGAATGATATGCAATGATAATCAGATGAGCACGGTATTTCAAATATGCCGCGTTGCATATCTTTACGGGAACAGTGAAAAACTCTTACCAAAAATCATAAAGGATACTCTTAACAGCTAGCATGTTAAAATAATCAGAGAACGTAGAAAACATTGCTTTGCATAGAATCGAATACACTTTATTAACATTATGAAAAATATAAACGAATTTGAAACTCTTATTTTATAGACTGTTCAAGCATTTTCACGAAGTAAGTCACTGATAATTTGAAAGATTAGTTTCCGAAGTTTTGAATAATTGCCAGCAGGGCGGTCTGTCACACTTTAGGTATTTCATAACCTTCTTAGTACCCAGCTACTCATTCATACTCGAAATGGTGACAGAAAAGACATTCAGACTTCGAGTTCGCGAAATTATAGTGGTGGTTTCAGAATAGTGGATACCTGTCAAAAGGAAAAAGTCCCGAACGACCGCGACGAAGAAAATAAAAGGTGGGTTGAATCCGGGAAGCGGTTTCAGCGGAGCTCATAGAAATACACAATTCAAACTAGCCGCGAACTTAATGATCTGTCATCTTTCTTGAATATTTGTAGGAAAAGAAATATAACGCTTCATTATCAACAGAACAATTTTTTCCAGCTTAGAAATTTGAATATCTTTCCCTTAATAAAACGTACTCCCATGAAATTGTTTTTCTTTCTAAATAACTTTGTAATTTTTAAAAAGTTATCTAAAATCTTCTTTCCAAAATCTTGCCTAAAATAAATATCCATAATATAGGTTCCTTTCATATAAATTCAAATTAGAAAGCAATAATTAATAAACAAATTTTTTATTGGTTTTAGCATAAAATAATTTTTTATGTTCAAATTAAAGCCAACAAAAATTTTGGATAAGAAAATCTCAGTCTGCAGATGAGAGACATAAATTTATATATGTATAAAGAAGAAAGTCTGTTTGTTTGTTCGCTAATAACTCAGTAACCACTATAGCTATTGTCACCAAACTTTCTACAATTCTTTTCTGAGTCCTGGAACAGGTCGACGTCAATGTTTTTTTAAAAAAAGTATAAGGAAATATTAATTTAAAACGCTCATTTTCGCCCTCAATTTCCCGAGTGGCAACAGTCTCGCACGCTGGAGATAAAAATCTGCTTTAGTTCAAGAATTGTTGCCGTTGCAGGCTTTCAGATCGTAGAGTTTGTTAATCAAAAATTTCGAAGTTTTACATTAAAATAGAAATATCATTGCCAAACATTTAAATACATTAATCTCAATTCCAAAAATTCGTGGGAAGCCATTTCGACTATTATCATTTTCGTACAACTTTAATTAGCCGAGATATTAAGTAAAATCTCTGAAAACACTCATTTTCGCATTCATTTTTCCAAGTGGCAACAGTCTCACATGTTGGAGATAAAAATGCTTTATTTCGAAAAGTGTTGCTACTGCTCGCTTTCAAATCATAAAGTTATTAAAAAATTTGTAGGTTTTCCAAAATCTCCCTATATGAAGAAGAATGCATGTTTGTGTGTTTGTTTGTTTGCGTTATTGATTTCTTATCCATTATGATCAATTTTTGCCACATTTAATCGACTAAAATTGAATATAGGTGAGATATTGGATGGAACTTGTGCTTTTACAACCAACTGATTAGAAAAGACGAAAATCATTAAAAAACTGCGTGCCATTGCTGTGCTGATATAATGAGAGAGAATTAATTTATTTTCCTATCGAAATTTTTTATGTGGGTTCCATATCGCATCAGACTGAAAAATGTATGACTACGAATCGTATTTTTTGCATCGTTATTAGAGAAGGATTACAGAAGGATTGGTTCGCTCTGCCGTCAGATACATTACTCTCAATCTAACTTAACAGGCATCGGGGACTTCCACTAAAAGTAAATAAATGAATAATAAAGCTGCAAATTACAGAATAGCATTCTCTCTTGTTTACTGCATATTTAATGACAGTTTAATATCAAATTCTTGCTTTTATTTGCGTCTTTCTTGAAACTTTCTTTTTAAAAGTTTCCGTCTGTCTTGAAACTCTTACCAGGGAGGTAGAGTTTTATTTCTTACCCCGCTACCACCGCGTACTATTAATGGATTAAAGAGACTAATCTTCTAACATTTCACTTTCTAACATTTTATGAAATAATATGTTTTAGATAATTTTTACATAACATTCCAAAGCATTAAAAGGAACGCAACCATTCGAGTGTAGTCAGATTTTCACTGGAACCTTATATATTCGGATTGTGTCAGCTCTACGCGAAGGAAGATCTGCTAGTGCTCCCACAACTTAATGTTATTAACTACCTGCGTTAATTGCAAGAAATTTCGATTTTTGTATGATTCTTATAAACGAAACGAATTCAACTTAATTTAACTTTCAGTTTAGAAATTAATTTAGGGCTCTATTTTAGTTCGTGTCCCTGAAAGTGTTCTGATATGAGAAAGAATTCGAACTAATATATGTTGAAGGTTAATATATATGAAGCTACAGTTTAAACTAAAAAGAAAAGGCAAGGGAAACAGAAAAAAGAAGTCCTCGCTTAAGAGATCATTATTTGGAGCAGGCGCTTGCAATGCATGCTTAATTCACATATGCAAAAAAGATTTAAAGTTTATTAACAGCGTCTCTCAGAACTTCCGTAACGTTCTACCAAATGAAAACTGTCTTCTTACTGTTTGGATGAATGAATATATAAAAATCTAATGTTAACTTTAAAAATTGTATTTAATTTAATAATGCATTAAATAAATACTTGAATCCGCATAGTTCTTGTCAAGAATTTTACTTACGTTACAAAATAATCCATCTTGGCATGGACAGTACTGTCTATAATCGTTGACCTTGTTTTTCCGTTCACAGAAGTCCCCTGCGTGAATATTAAGAATACATAACATTTTAATCGCATAATATTTGTTGATACGCAAAATGAATAAAATGTGGATAAAAAGAAATTTGAATGTGTTCTTTTGTCGAGAGGATGTTACAAAGAAAGCATGCGAAAACAGGAAAGTTGGCAACAATATCACTGCTAAACACCTGAAGCTGCTGATCAAAAAACAAGATTTATTTTGTTCTATAAATTTCTCCACAGGAATTGTTGGAAAACGAATTAATCCGTTTCTAGACCAAATGAATGTAAAATTAAATCTGTTCTTAGAGTACACTCTTTCATACGCTTATTTAAATTTACAGCAACTATTACGCACAAGTTTATAAAATTATGGTAATCATTAAATCTAAGACAATAAATAAATAAATAACGAAAAAAAGATTCGGAGAGCTTTCAGATTTTATATTATGCCCAAAGGGGCGTTTTTTTAACATTTTGTGTGTTACCTATGTTTATTAAATATCATGTTCTTCTCACTTAACTCAGTTCAACAGCAGCATCACAAAATAATTAAAAAAGAGCACATCTTTAGAATTTCCGGTTCAGGCTCGCGCGCTTGAAATATATATATATATATATATATATATATATATTTTTTTTTTTTTTCCCGTTCAGTGTTGCCAAATTGCTTGCTTTGAAAACGTTGAGTTTGTTAAGCAAAAAAATTCACTAAAGTTTTACATAATATGAAACAGGTAATAAAACAAATTCCAAATTTCGACTTCCAGATGTCCATATTAGAGGGGGGCACTACATTATTTAAAATTTGATCTCTCTAGGTACCGTTGTTATTTTACAGTGTAAGAAACATACCTACATTAATGTGGATTTTTCATTGTTTAATTTTTTAAAATATAATGCAGGGCTTTTGTCGTTTGTTTTATTGGGTGGCAATAATTTGAAAAGTGAAACACCGTTTATAGTGAACCAACGCAAAATGCCGAAACGAAATTAATAGCCCATTGGGCTAACGCCTTTTGGGCTAAAAGATCAGTAAACAGATAATATACATAAATAAATAGAAATAAATAAACACTGTTTTAAATAGATAAAACAGACGAAAATCTAATTTTTCTATACCCGTAAGGAGAGAGGGTGGCATAAATGAAAAGTGACGTCATTGTTTGGATAAGAAGTCCATTTCATAAAATCATTAGGTAACTGATTTTCTAAGGCATATTCTTTTATATTTCCTTCGTTTCTTCTTAGCACTTATCTACTCTATTTAAAATTCATGGGCCTCCCTTTCTCTCAAAATTTATTCAATACGATTTATTGTTGCTTACATTTTAAAATGTTTCTAAACCTGCTTTACTGTAGCTTTTCTGCTATTTCATCAGGGTGGTATCAGTACATGAAATTTTGCTCTAATTTCACGTATTAAAAAGATAAGTTCATCTTCTCTCCATTCCTCTTCCTCTGAAGACACTTTCTCCACAATGCTTTTTGCCAATACTTTTGAATTTGTTGCAGTTCTTGCTCAATAAGCTGATTTTTATGATTCTTTAGTAACGCTTCATGTTTCACTGTTAAGTCAATGCCTCCATGTTTCACTGTTAAGCCAACATCTAGGCAAATGGCTTTGCCTACTAATACTTATGACACAAAGCGCAACATTCCTCAGTCTCAAAGACTCTGCTTACAACACAGTTAGGCCATATTTCCTTCAGGTTGAATTCAAGGTCCCATACATCATTTACAGCCAGGTTTTATAAATAAGAGCTAGTTAAGCAAAAAAAAAAAAAAAGTATTAAAACAATGCTACTAGTAGTTCCTAAATGTTACATTCTGCATCAGAGATTGCTTCAAAACATCTTTGAAAACCATTTGTTTCTGACCTGCATGTTCGTAATTCGAGACACTTTTCATCATCCAAGACGATTGGTTAAGGTAATTTGTTCGTGATAAAAAGAGTTTGTGATTCGAGGTTCCATTTTTTGCATAAATTAAGCTGAAAATTTCTTTTACACGAGGAGTAAATGGTAAAAATTATTAGAATAACAAAAATTTCCAAGGTGTAAAATACATAGAAAAACTGTGTTTGATTGAGATGCATCTCATTCGAGTTGCAGCAACGTAGATCATTTGATCTGAATGAGACTAATATATGTTAGGACAGTGGCCTTTAAATTGTGTTCTGTGGAATCGTAAAATATGGAGCAACTTTTGTATAAGTTATGATAATTAAAATTAGAATTCGAAACAATTTTTGAATACCACATGTGCTGAAAAACTAAGCATTTAAAACTTTGAAGTCCTTTTAAATGAACATAAGCATGTTTATCTCCAAAATTATACGATGAATTGTGGTTCTAATTTATGACTTATTTAGGAGATGTCTTTGCCATTTTAAATGAAATTAATGCATTTCTTCAGAAGCACACTTAATGCATAGTTTTTAATATTAAATATTTAACCATACGTCAAAAAATACGTACAATGTTTTTAAAGCTGAAAATTTTCAAATAGAAAAAGATCTAAATTTTGGTGATAGCGTTAAAAATATATATTAAAATATATTTTTCAGTGTAATAAGAATAGAGAATATTTCTCAGAAAAAACAGTCGAGAATGACTGGATCAAAGGTCTATTTCAGAATTATCAAACCAGACTTCTTATCGATGAAGGAAAGAGAGCTTTTAGTTGATATTTTAATTGACTTAACGTTAAATACCACCAAGAACTCTTGAATGTTTGGTTACAGATTCATGGACAATGTCAACAAATTTCTAAAAAAGACCATAAAAACTTTGGTGGCCTTTGGTACAGCTTATTAAAGCAGAAATTAATTTTTCAACTTGGGTAGCAACAAAGCAAAACAAGTTGAATGCAGGTATTATTAATGGAGCCAGACTTTATTGTGTAGATATTTTGTGTAACAAATGCAATCACATTTCAGTTATTAAACTTATATAATATACAAGTGATGAGTAAATTAGTAACTCAACGTATGAGAATTGTGTACTAATTATCCAATAAAGAATTATAATGAAGTATATATTTATTTATTTTCTTTAGCATTAGATGTGCTATTAGTCTCTATTTTTACTTTTTTGCCCGTATTACTTTTCAAATAAAAGGATGTTGCCCCAAATGTTATCATAATATATTAGTAGCTTGAACTAATTACTGATTTGTTGGGTACACCAATGCCAGGAGATATAAAAACTGCTTGTGATGAAGCAAGATCTCACATATTGCGACGACCTCATAAGATTCCGTCTTTGGCAGCACTTTACACGTTATCTTCTCAAGCAACACATATAGCTGTTCATCTTTTATGTCAGATGTTGGTTTTTAATCCTGTAAGATTTTTATTTTAACTTTTTAAATTGATTCTTAGAAAACTGATGTAATTAGATTTGGTTATTAAGAACACTGGAGATTCTGTAGGTTTCTTTATTGTGACTGATAATTGTGTATGTTTGAAAGTATTTGTAAGTAAAACTATTGCATAAATTAAGATAATCACCAGAATTTCTAATATGAGTGGCAAACACAATATTTTATGTGTTGAGTAAATCTCTAAAGATTATTTAGAAGAAAAGAATTATATAAAGATGATTTAAAATAAACAGAGTACCTAGGTTTTTCATCAATCATATAAGAAATAATTTGAATGTAAAAAAAAAGCGAAATAAATTTATCTTTAATGCATTCTAAATATAAAAACCACACATATACTTAAAAAAGCTCCTCCCCCAAAAATTATAAAAATTGAATGTCTGATGTAATAAATGTATAACACTACAATCAAAGTAGCTAAACCTAAAAAGGTATAGGAAGATAAAAAGGTTTCTAATTTGCCATATGAAAATTATTTATCTAGAAAAAATATTGCAAATTATATGTGGTGTGTAATTTTTAATTTCTTTGATGTACTTGTTTAGGATAAACGAATTTCATGTACTGATGCATTAACTTATCCATATGTGGATGAAGGAAGATTACGTTATCATTCCTGTATGTGCCGTTGCTGCCAGATTACACCTGGAGGTCGCTAATATGTTTCCGATTTTAAACCAGTCTCTCTCCTCACATCTTTGATGACTGTTGTGAAAAGGATTAACATCTGTTCACCAAGTAAAAGGTAAATTTATACTTGTAGGACATTGAGTTCAATATTATGCCTGTCATATCTATCAAGATTTGGGAACCTGTTCATTTCAAGAATGTAAAAGATGAAATCAGCTTCTTGGCCATATCAGCTTCATATTCTAATATGCTGCATGTTCCTTATTAAGGTTTACCCAACCGTCTTCACACACAGCTGCCATGATATGATAATAAGGCATAAAATAAGAGGAATAATTTAATTAATGTTTCTAAACAAGGTTCTGCAATTTTTTTTCCTATCATTTCCTGCAGAAAACTTGCAAATATCACTTAGAATATGTGCAGTTGAAAACCAATTCCGTGGTACTTAGACTAGTACCTTTTCATGTTTTCCTCCCCCCCAAAAAAAATACAGTACCTTTCAACATTAAGGTACATTTTATGTTTGTGCTAGTAGTAGATGTGTCTTTTACATCATGTGGCCTTTTAGTCAATATTCTAATGTATTATTTCTTTAGAAATAATATGTTTTTTAGATTGTATAATTCTTTAAAAATATATAAATATTATTTCTAAAGAAATAATGTAACAAATATTTAAAATATACATGTTAACACAAATAAAAGGATGTTGACAACAAATGTGGAGAAAAAGGAATGTCTAATAATAAAATTAAAAATATAAAAATATTTGAGCAGGAGTAAGTCCAAGAGCAGACTGGTTAACTGCGAGTTCAACAAGAGCATAAAAAAACTTAACAAACTCTCTGGAGCGACATTAAAATCTGAAACCTTCAGGTTTTCTTTTTTTTTTTTTTTATTATTTATTATTATCATAGTTTCAATGTTTTTTTAAAATACAGTTTTTGAGGATGATGCGGATTTTAATAAATGTGTTTCAGTTTTATAGAGTTCCCTAAGTCGACAATATCACTGAAATTTGATTATCTTAAGATAATCAATTTTCAAATTTGAAAAAACAAATGTCTCTTCCAAGTAAAGCGTTTATTCTAGACCATTATATCATTCATTTTAACTAAGTGTAAATTTATTTTCATGCAAAACGCAGTTTGTTCTAACAAATACTAAATTATACGTTTTCACTAAACGAATAGGCCGAAAAACATTAACAAATGTACGTTATTGTTGATAATATATAAATATTATTTCTAAAGAAATAATGTAACAAATATTTAAAATATACATGTTAACACAAATAAAAGGATGTTGACAACAAATGTGGAGAAAAAGGAATGTCTAATAATAAAATTAAAAATATAAAAATATTTGAGCAGGAGTAAGTCCAAGAGCAGACTGGTTAACTGCGAGTTCAACAAGAGCATAAAAAAGCTTAACAAACTCTCTGGAGCGACATTAAAATCTGAAACCTTCAGGTTTTCTTTTTTTTTTTTATTATTTATTATTATCATAGTTTCAATGTTTTTTTAAAATACAGTTTTTGAGGATGATGCGGATTTTAATAAATGTGTTTCAGTTTTATAGAGTTCCCTAAGTCGACAATATCACTGAAATTTGATTATCTTAAGATAATCAATTTTCAAATTTGAAAAAACAAATGTCTCTTCCAAGTAAAGCTTTTATTCTAGACTATTATATCATTCATTTTAACTAAGTGTAAATTTATTTTCATGCAAAACGCAGTTTGTTCTAACAAATACTAAATTATACGTTTTCACTAAACGAATAGGCCGAAAAACATTAACAAATGTACGTTATTGTTGATTTTCCGCTGATGTTTGTAGAAACATTTGGATTTTTTTTCGGAAGCAGGCAAGATGAAAAATATGCAGTGCCTTCGCCGGGAGTAGAACCGCAGACGTCTCAATTACGCGCTGAGCGTGCAGACCACCACACCACGAAGGCACGCTAAGAAGGCGGGAGAAATACCTTACATGTTTTTGAAGTCTTTAATTGGAAGAGCAATTTTTGTTTCATTTAGTTACCGTAATTCGGATATAATACACTACAATATGTGTTATTCGTCTAAGCTCAAAGATTAAGGAATGAAAGAAGTGTATCTGAAATTACTATACGTATAAGATGTATAATTAAATATAGGAAGAAAAGATTGAAAAACGAAAGTTTTAGATTCAAGAGCTAAATTACCGAATACTAAAACAGAGCGATGAGAAATTTTTAAAGAATTTCTCTCAGCTCTTATTTCCAGAAACTTTCTCTGGAACGTTCCAGCATCTATTCAAGCAAAACAAATCTAACAGCTTGTTCTGACAATTGATGTTCACATAATCGAAGTCAGTTTCGGTAAATGGAATATTTTCTTTTCAGTCTGCATTTTTCTAATATTGATTTTTTGATTTTGAATGTTATTTTCAAAATTTTTCTATATCATCTTGTCATTGCTAACAAAGTGTTAAGTAACGCAAGCTTTCGATATATTTATTATTATTTTTATGCCTGCAGTTTACTGGGAATATGGTATTGTCCTATGGAACATGATAAAGAAATACTCACCATTTCCTGCCAGCCGTTTGCAGCCTCCCATATAGCCTGTTCCATAGCAACACTCATCATCGCGGCATTCATGTTGGCATATCATCAGAACGGGACTTGAACATACCTGCGAAAATGTACATCAGAATAAAATTGAACAAAAGGAAACACGGTTGAAACATGGCCACCCTGTTCAATATAGTAGTTAATTGTGCCGGATACCATATCGTTGGGCTCCGGTCCAAAATACGCAGAAAGCATGTATGTTTGTCAATGCAAAGTATCTTTGCGAGATAGGAGCATTTAAAATGCGTACAGCTGAAAATCTTTCGTATGAGTTGGTATTAAGGGAAGAGAAGTATGAAATTCGTAGATCTGTGTCCTGGGATGCCCGCCATCAAAACTGAGACAGAGTTGGGCAAACTTATCTGTCATTTATAAGGTGGCTTATAAACTTATCTGTCATTTATAAGGCTTTAGTCAGCGACTGGTGCAAATCTTTGCCTCTTGATCACGATAAATTCGATAGAGGGATTAGTCACAACACCTTTAATTTATCAACCAGTTTCTCTCATTTAGGTACAATTATCCCCGTTCTGGTTTTAAAATATACAACCCAGAGTGCTATGTAGAGTTAGGAAGACAGTCTTTACTTATAGTTATAACCTTACCATTACGCATGGAGGTAAGGATAGTTTGCTTTACTGCCTGTATATACAAGACAGAAAGAAATCACTAATAACTGAGTTTATCAGCGTACAGCTTTAGTCACTCCATCACGTAATGTGATGAGAACGTATATGTAAAAGTAACATGTCTTGATAAACTGCATGTGGAATAATGACATAAAAAGCCGGTTGTTAACACTCCAAAAGGCACAATCACTGACTCTTCACACCTGAAGCAGAATTTAAAAAATAGGAAATACGACTGTTCGCAGAAAATGAGTTTGCTACAAATCAATGTATAATATTTTGCTAGTAAAATAGAGTTAAATATTATATAGCTGCCATTTATTATGTACTTTTCATGGTAGTTAAAATAACAAAAATAATGTAATCTACGCTTTATCAACCTTTGTTATAACTAAATAATAATCCTATGGCAAAATAGTATGCTTATATTTTTGCATTTCAACTCACCAAGAAAGTCAGGAGAAGGAATACAAAGAAACACTGCATTTTTACCGTCTTCTTTTCCTTTCACTAAAGTAAGCAAAATAAATTTATCTTTCTTGGTCTAAGATTTTAAATATATTGCTGAAGAAAGCAGCTGATATCACTTTTCAGGAATTAAAACACCTGTTAGTTTGAATATAACAAATGTGTGGGAATAAGATAAAGCTTAAGATAAAGTAAAGCTTTAACCGATTTAATTATATGCGCTCTTTGTATAAGCCAAATGCTGCAAAATTTACCTAAGGAATTGAAATTAAAACGATGTGATATCATTTCAATCAAAAAAAATTAACAGAATTAGCGGAAGAGATAACAGATGTGTGAAAGTATTTAGTCTACTTCATTGTATCAGGCCTTGACAAACATTTTAGCCGAAGAGTCGTATTAAGGATTAAAAATATCTGCGGCCAGCAAATATGATAGTATTTTTAGGTAAAGTGAACTATAACATAAAAATAGGTGCATGGAATAAAAATTAAATATGTTTTGTTCATAAATGAACAGCAGACTTTTCACTTTGAAAGATAAATTAAAGATCTTATACTTTGTCGAAATGCAAAACTTGGAGAATCCACTCTATGTAAAGGTGAGTGAACAATAAATTAAAATTTTTAATGTTTCTTACACTAATAACATTGGCCTAGGTTGGTTCTGAAGTTTTTCCACTCTATTCATCAGTGAATTCGAAAGCAAAAACTTGTCTATAGATTTTATTTTGCCAGGACGCGATTTTTATGTTGAGTGAAAACAATATAGATTTTTCAAAGTATAAATAAGTAATCTACACATATTTGATTATTAGTCAGTAATTTAAATTTTGGAAATATTTATACATGCAGAGAATACCAGTTCTTCCCTTTTTACACAAATATAACATATTATTTTCACATGCTTCTTATTGTTGCGTGTGTGCGAGTTCGTAATAGATTGAATGCACAAGTCCGATAATAGGCTAATAAAAATTTATTTGTATCAAAAGAAACACTCCAGTACAATAGAATTTTCCCCAAAAATTCTCGTACAGGTGTCACAGTATCGCACAGTACAATTAGTAGTTAAATCTTCAAACTATTAAGAACGTTAAACACAAAGCAATGCAAAGCGCATCTTAGGGAAAACTAACTTGGTTATCTCAATTCACGCGGAAATAACAACTCGCAACAACAATAACTAAGCAACTGAGAGCAGACCAAGGATTATGTATTACGGAATACCTATGGTTCAAACCCTTTACCTCCACATCAGAATATACTAGATAGAGAGCAGAACTATGAAAATTACATAAAAGTAGTTAAAGAGCAAAAAAGCTAGAGGGAGCCACATGGCTCGAGAAAGATTAGGTGTAGGAAAAATCATTGAAATCATAAGTTTTGATTTTTTTTACAGGTTTTAATTTTTTTTTTAATTTTATAATTTTTTATACACAGTACAACACTAAAGCAAAATGCGGATAGAAAATCCATTAATGA
Organism: Stegodyphus dumicola; assembly: GCF_044657685.1. Classification (NCBI taxonomy): domain Eukaryota; kingdom Metazoa; phylum Arthropoda; class Arachnida; order Araneae; family Eresidae; genus Stegodyphus; species Stegodyphus dumicola. The sequence continues at coordinate 112,112,607 of NC_140770.1, read as the reverse complement.
TTAAAAGGCTCCTTGGTTAATGGCGCTAAATCATAGTGCAATAAAATATTGGGAACGCGCAGAAATATCCAAAGCAGAAATAAAATCTGCAAGCAAGATATGATTTTTAAGCGAACAGATTGATAACAATGCAGATGAGGCCTCTATTTATGATGATCAGTAGTAGTTGAGATAAGCAGGCAATTTTATGGCAGAGTGGCATGTGAATCTACGCTGATAATTTTATGTAATTTTAAAGTCTTTTAGGGTTTGGTTACGAGGTATGCCTATTCATGCTCGTTTTGCTCTTTTATTATTTTCGGTATAAAACCGGTTGTGGCTGCTCCCATTAAAAAAAAAAAAAAAAAAAAAAAAAAAAAAAAAAAAAAAAGTTTCTCAAAATCAGGAAGCTTTGTCTGATTGCTCTCAAAATCAATAGAGTTTTATTTAAAATCGAGGCCAAAATAAGGCTGCTTTCTCTCCCTCCCTAATTTTAATATTTAAATGTTGTGAAAATGCATGAAAATCTTTCTCACTCCTTAGCATCTCCTACTGCCCCAGGGACAGTAATGTTCTTCATATTCTTTCAGAGCCCACTGGTGAATGGTAGAGCTCACTCTGGGAGGCTATACAAGACGCACGGCTTCACCAAGAGGTTAGCAGGTATCCTGTAGTCTTTCTGATATTAGAAAAGCAACATCCACACAGGGCTTCTAAAAGGTGCTTTTTTCATAAACGTATTCAGCCCCTTTTAGCGTCTTTGGTTTTTGTTGAGCCAGTTCATAGACCATAAGTATTCTTTAGTTAGAGTTATTTATAGAGAAAACACTATAAGTGGCAACTAGGAGGAGCTTTATATCTGCTTATGAAGAACACACGATTACTAGATTTACTAGATTTGTTAATTATTTAATTTATTCTTTGTGTTTGTACCAGTCTTTAAGATCGTATTTAGACCTGTAGCGATCTCGAAAAGCTAATAAAAAATTCTCGCATTACAAAGCAGTTCGAATGTCAGAATTTTCGCACGGAAGCTCTTTTGCAACAGCTGTATGATTATTCGACTGCCACATAACAGATCCGGGATCGAATTCCAAGATCATTATCATCTTCAAGGGCATGCGAAATACCTGCGCTGATGCACTTCTCTTTGGTGGTAATAGATGGCGACACGAGCAAGCACCACCGATCATTGTGCGATTGCGACCATTAAATAAATTGCAACAGTAAAAACAGTAAAATTGCAACATTAAAATTTATTAAGTAACAAGGTAATACATATATAGTGGCAGGCAATAGCACGATTGATTGAAACAAAGGATTGGCAAGTCATGAGTTCATTAAATATTTGCAAGGCATAATAAGAAAGGAACTTTATTATTAAACAAACACACACACACACACACAAAAACAACAACAACAACAACAACAAAAAAAAAAAAAAAAAAACTTTTGAATAACGATAAAATATGAACATTTCTATATTTTATTTTTTATTTTTATGAAAATTCTGTTTCTCTGCATATAACATAAGAAAGAACGGTACTCTAAAATAGTAAACACTGATATGTGAAAACACTGTAAAAAGAAAACACTGATATATTAAACACGACAATCATATTCAAAATATTCTTAGCAAAATTTTAAAATGCTTCACTAATCCCATTAATAAATAAAAAATATTACAAAATATTTTATACTAAAATAAAAAAGTCAGTTTGATAATAAAAATTAAATGAATGCTTACAGTAAACAGTGCCTTGCATCTGTAATGAATCATTTTCTAATGCAATAATATTAACTAGATCATATTAAAAAGGAACCACTGAATAAAACTAAGTACTAAAGTTACTAAGTTAAACTAAGTACATCTGAGACATTTTAATAATAAAAATTAATTGAAATGAATCCCAGACGTGTCTGTGAAAGAACTTTAGGGATTCGATGCATATAATTTGGTGGTTAATTGTTTGGTTCGTCTTCGTAGAATTATATTTCCTCTTTACAGGAAAGTAAAGTATTCATTTATATAAGAAATGGTTGCCATAGCTATGCTTATACAAATACAAATTTACTTAGCATTATTTTTAATTAAAATTTATAAATACTAGATACAATTAAAAATATTCCAATATCGCTAAGGACTTCGGCCACTTATTCTGTTTATGTTTTTCAACTGCTATATCGTTAACAAATTTCACAGAACGCATAACAGGAAACAAAACTGCCTTAAAAGAGTAATATTTTTTATCATTCTATTGCAAAAGGCCTTTTCTGCAGTAGCAAAGACGTGCATCGGTGTCCATGAATATCCACAGAAAATATGAAAAAAAAGTTGTAATAAAAACGATTTCACTTGATAATATGTGTCATCTGCAAAACTGAGAAATGTCGACTTCAGTTCTAAAAAGTGTTCTTGGTGAAATTCAGACTTTTTTACAATATTTCAAATATATTTAATTATTTTCAGAAATAAAATATTAAATAAATACGGTGTCTGACATCTTTTTAAACTTTTTTCTGCCTTTACTTGTCCTCGAAAAAGATATGCACTGTAAAGTTTGGTTACAGTAAAAACATTTTTATAAACTACGATGACAACTGAACAAATGCCAAATGTTGCAGGTGTGTTAATAATTGACAGCATAGATCGAATGAAATGTCTGATACCAGAATTTATGTCCTAGATATACTATATGCCTATATCACTCGCTAGAAGAATATTCAGTTAAGGTAAATTTTCCCAGTCTTTTTGGGATCATTCTCCTTTGTACAAGTTTCCTTCCCTCAGTGCCCCCTTCAGGTTTATTCAACATTCCCTAGCCTTGCAGCAATGATATTTTAGAACGTCCGTTAAATATAATATAGAGGTACTGATGTTTAAGATTGCAAGTTAGAATTTTTAGGTATTTATTGCGCTTGCGCTGCATCAAATTAGCAATTAAATCTTGTAGAGATATTAGGTATTTTGGAAGCAGGAAAGGTGAAAAATTAGCAACGATTTCGCCAAGAATCGAACCGCGGACCTCTGGAATACGCGGCCCAGCGTGCAGACCACCACACCACGAAGGCGGGACTCCCCCTTTTAAAGGATGTCTGGGGTTTTTAGGGAACCCAATCGCCAAATCCTGGGTGTGGAGAATCATCATTCACCACACTTTTAGTTCGAGCGCCACTGTAGAGACATTAGCTAGTTTGTGGAAGCAAGAGAGATTGAAAAATTAGCAACGCCTTCGCCAGGAATCGAGCCGCGGACCTCTGGAATACGCGCCCAGCGTGCCTACCACCACACCAAGAAGGCATGCTAGGAAGGCGGGAGAAATACCTTATAAACTCTTCACGGAATGTGAAATTTAACAATTGATGCCAAAAAAAAAAATCCATGGCAAGCCCAGTGGTATGTTTCAAAAGACCATTCCATTTAATTGAATGACCATTGAATATCACTTTAAGGTCATGTTTCCAATTTATAATCAATGTTTTACTGGAATAATAATAATAGTAATAATAAATGAATCAACACACAGCTTCTATTAATAATGCATGAAGAGTCTAATGGCGTGATATGCAGAGACGCGTAGTTGTTATATTCATATAACTAAGTTAATCTTTAAACATGTTGTCTCAGAAATGTTTAGACAATCAGCTTTTCCCAAGCGTATTCTTATTACCCACATTTTCAAATGCCCCATCAGTATCTATTGGATCAATAATCTTCAGCTCCCGCTTTGGAAAAACTATGAGTTGTTAAACATTCTCTCTAATCACAGAATCACTATATGCTAATTTATGTTGATTTCATTACGTACGTGAAGACGTCGATAATTAACCTAATTGGAATTTCTCACTTTTTCGCAATGTCTAATTCAACCTTCACTTAGAATTGGTTAAGAATTAAAAAGTTAAATTCACTATAAGCTACCGAAATTTCATAGCTTTTCAATCACGTAGCCTTCAACGAAAAGATAATTTTTCATCCGGGATTAGAAAATCGGTTGAAAGCTAATCCAATCCTTGAACCATCTCCAAATGGCATCTTGAACAGTGTAGGAGAGACACACGGCAAAGAGTGGCTACCTTAAAAAAAACATCAGCTTGAGGCTTAGGATGGTCTGAGACTATTTATCTCCGTAAGAACTAAAATGTGAAGGACATCCAGATAATGATATCTCAGGCGGTCGGCCGAGCCATCCGTCTGTACCTGGATTAGAAGAAGCTTCCGAATTGTGATGTCAGAATGTCAGCTGAAGGTGCAGGTATTCTTTTACCAGCTTGCACGTATGCTCTGAAATGAATTTATTCTACCCCCTTGCGATGTCATTCTTTGCAATAAATTTGTGATTAAGCAGATGTTGGGCTGGTAATAGAAGTTCACATAGAAATCTCAAAGGATACGTATCGTTCCTCCCCTCTCCCTCTCCTCAAAGCTTTATTTTATTTTTTTTATTTGTTTATTTTTTTTTCCCTTTCCCCTTTCTTGGAAAGCTGCGTAATTCTGAGGTTATAGATTCTATTTATTTTGAGATTTTTCAATGGTTTCCCGGGTATTTCTATCGAAACCTACATATAATGTTCAATTAATTACAAAAATATATTGTTAAAACATGTTGGAAGGGGAGGGAGAGAAATTTACAGATCACTAGAGTTAAAAATCTTGAGTTTCGTATGCATAAATTCATAAAAGTAAATTTCATACGTAAATGTATAACAGTTGTTCAGTATTCTGATAATGAATTTTACAGTGTAAATTTAGTGCTGCTCATAATCCAGTTAACTTCGAATAGAATAAATAATAATAATAATAAAAGACGCATGACACTGAATAATTGTAATGATTATTACTGTTCTTTATTCACATATGAAGGTTGAAACATGGTCCTTCAATGAAAGGACGCTAGAATCTCTGTATTCACTTGTCATATTCTGCCATTATTTAAAAAAAGAAAAGAAATCAATTAGAATTCTAGCAATTTAAACTGACTGATTTTCCATTCCCTTGCAGTAAATTTGAGGCATTTTTTTTTGTTTTGAAATGAATTTAAACTAAAATATGCAAATGGAAAACAATTTTAAATTCACGTAATTCGGAATAGTAGTTGTGGGTATTGATGAAAAAACGAAATCGAAACAAAACAGCCAGCGCATTTTATAATTTAGATAAATGCTTATTTTGATCTTAGAAACAGCATATTTACTTTTATATTTTCCATACTTGTTTGGAGCATATTACTTATTTGTTTGATATAAAAATGATATAACAACGCTTACGCAACGCTTATCATGGAACACTCCAAGTAACAACGTTTTACACTCAACTCCTTGTTGCCACACAGCGAATCTTAATAGCTATGCAAAAGCATTGTATTATGTTGCCACTTAGAAAATCTTAATAATTATGTAAAAAACATTAAATTATGTTCCACTACAGAGTAAAGCCGAAGCTTAATCGAACTGTTGATACATCAGAAGAGGAGAATAAAACACAGTATTTTCGTTGTATTATATATCATAAATTAGCATTTTTTCTCATTCAGATAAAAAGTCTTCATAACATAGTTTCGTTTTCTGAAGGATTATCTCACTTATTAACTACTATATGAGGACTCACCTTTTATTTATCGACTCGAAAACTCACTTCCAATCATACTTTTGTTACCTCATTTGTTATACATATCTATTTGATGTGCTTATAAAATTCGTTATCTTTTTTACCTTTCCAGTTCATTTCTACCTTCAAAACCTTTATATTTGTGTTGGTTAAAAGAGAGAAAAATAGTAACAATGATTACGTCTTTCTCATAAATGTAATTTAAATAAATATTTGTTATTTTTAACCCAAAAATAACAAATATTAATTAGCGTTAGCCCGTATGGGCTATTAATCTGGAAACAGATTTGGCGCCGTCCATTATAAATGGCCGTATCACTTTTCAAACTGTTGCCGCCAAATATTATCGCTCTGTGTTATTTTTAAGGAAATTAATTAATGAAGAATTTACATGCATGTATGTACCTTGCACTGTGAAAAAATGGCGGTGCCTAGGGTTATCACATTTTGAATAACGGAATCCTTAACCCGAACATGTGCACTTGAAAGGCCCAAATTTTGAATTTCGAATTTATGCTTCATATTTTGTAAAATTTTAAAGAATTTTTTATCTTCAATGATTTGAAAGCGAACAGTGGCAACATTGTACGGAATAAAATATTTTTATCTTTAGCGCGCGGGACTGTATACCGAAAATTCTAAGCATATGCTGTTGAATTGAATTTTATGTGGCGTAAGTGCGAAGAACATAATATTTATTTGTTAAATTTAAAACACGAAACGTTAGTAATAGAAAGACAAAAAAGGAGTATTGCAAGCCATCTTAATAACTATGTAACATAGCTTACCTCAAAACATCTTTGAGAATCATATATTCCAGAAATGAATGTCCCTAATTCAAAACACTGTTCGTTATCAGGCATTTTTTTAATTCAGATAATTTTATGAATCAAATTGTTAGTACAGTAAAACGTCCGTAATCCAAGGTTCTAATGCACTGAAATTAAGGAGCGCATTTTAGAAAGAAAGTTAGTTGCATAAAAAATTAACAAGATGACCAAACGGCTTACATAACTTAGATTTTAACATTCGATCATGTCAAAACACATTGATCTTAATGGCAAGTCACTGAATATTTTGGTCTCCACGAGAGGATCGCCACTAAGAGAACTAAACACTGATATGATGAACTAAGAAAAGACTGCAAAAAATAGAAAAATGCATGCTAACACTTAACACTGCATCGGAAATTCTAAACATATACAGCTTTTAAAATTTTTGTTGCTTTGCTGTTGAACTATATATCGTAAGTGCGAGGAAAATGATGCTTAGTAATAAAAAGTCCAAAAGAAATGTATTAGTAGAAGTGGGTACAACAGCAGACTGGTAGACCGCGAGCTCAACGCAAGCGTAAAAAAAACCTTAACAAAACCTTTTGGGCGACCGTTAAAATTGAACTCTTCCAGTTTTGCTTATTTATTTTAGTTAATTATTATTCTTACATTTCCCTTGTAAATTCATAGTACAGAGTTAGTAGCAAGGATACATCAGATTAATAATATTATGAATCCGAAACTACAACTTTATTCATATAACGTTTAATCTTAAAAACGTTGTTTTTAATTGTGTTTACATTATCAGAAAAAGCAAAGAAGAGTTATCTTTCTAAAAAATATGTTGTAAAAAATTTTCGATTAATTAAGTAATTTATCAACTAATTACAGCACTTTAAATTTAAATTACTAGAAGAAGATGTATTCTAAATGTTTCTTAGAGAAATGGTTGTCTTACATTTGAATTTTAATGTCTTTAAATTCGAAGAATTTACTCTCTAATTAATTAACAAGCAACTAAAATCTAAAAAATATTAAATACTTTTGTTCACCCCTAAATGCAGACCATGGAGGTAGGAAGTAAGAAGAGAGATCCTAACTGGATTTCTACATTCACTGCTTTGATGCAGTGGTGATCCTCTCGTGGAGACCAAAATATTCAGTGACTTACCATTAATATCAATGTGTTTTGACATGATCGAAGGTAAACATTTAAATAAAATCTAAGTTATTTAAGCCATTTGGTCATCTTGTTAAATTTTATGCAACTAAAGCTTTTTTTTTTCCCCCTAAGATGCGCTCCTTAATTTCAGTGCATTAGAACCTTGGATTACGGACGTTTTACTATACTAACAATTTGATTCATAAAATTATATGAATTAAAAAAAGCCTGGTGACAAACAGTGTTTTGAGTTAGGGACATTCCTTTCTGGAATATATGATTCTCAAAGATGTTTTGAGGTAACCTATGTTACATTATTAACATTCAGAGCTTTCTCCAAACATTATTTGAATATTTTTCATTGTAACGCCACGGCTCAACGAGCGCCATCTAGCGGCCGCCGGGACAAAACACCGGCCCAAAAAAGAATATGGCAGTCAGTGGATGTGCTGGACTCAAGACACTAAGCATGCTGTTTCCCTGAGATTTACTTTATAACTTAAATGTGTAATTATAACGCCCTTAATTTTAATGTGTCTTGTTAATTAAAACTGTTTAAAAAGGCCAAGTGAGTCTTTGTTTCAACTGTGAGTGAGTGAGTTTCAACTCAATTAATTACGAACTCAGTTAAATATGAAGAGGGATTCGTGAAGAATCTTTGACCAGCATAACTGATGAAAGAAAAATGGCTGAACAAGCAGCTGAAAATGAGAAGTTAGCGTTAGTTGAAAAGAAAAATCTTTTGAATGAAGAACAAGCAGCCGAGAAACGTTTGCGTGAAGAAAAAGCTGCTGAAGATTAATGAATTGAGAAGGAGCGTCTGTTGAGTTGGAAAAATTAAAACCTCAGCTAAAGTTGCAAAATATTTCTCAAAAGGAAGTGATTGATCAAGGAATAGATCAACTCAAAATTGATATTACTAGAGTTGCCCCTAGATTTAAGCCTAAAGAAGACGAAATTGGATTGTATTTGACAATTTTTGAACATCAATTGAAACTTTTCAGTGTGTTCCAGAATCAAAATGGGTTTTTTATCTGATCAATTCATTGCCAACAGAAATAGCACAACTTATTGCTGGAGAAGATGAGAAAGAATCTCAAAATTACCCCAAAATCAAGGAAATGCTTCTTAAGCGATACAGGTTAACTGCTGAGCGTTTCAGACATTTTTTTTACAACATAATAAAACACGAGATACAACTTGGAGAGATTTCTACTTTGAAATAAGATCATACTTTGAAGGATGGATAACAGAACTTAACATTAAAGATTTTGAACAGCTTAAAAACCTAATTATTAGCAATCAAATTAAGAAAAAGAAATCTTCCGATCTGAGAGAACATTTCTTGGATAAGTGAGAAAAAGGGAACCAACCGTTGGAATTAGCAGAGAAGTTGGATGCGTATGAAAATATTCGTCATGGATTAAAGAAAACTTCAGCGCCATCTAACAAACTAATTTCCGAAGTAGGTTCCCGACATCAGATAGAAAATTGAAGTCCACTGCGGTAGCTAGAGAAGCTAGACACAAGAAAACAACAGGAAATATAGTTTCCATGAACACGAACGCTTCACTAGAGAAAAATACCATCCGATGTTATGGGTGTGGAACTTCTGGATACATACAATCTAAATGTCCTACCTGCTTGAGATCTAAAGGAGAAGCAAACGCGTCTTTAAATAGTTTCAATTTGTTTACGTTCGAATCACCTACAGCTCCATCAAGTTTAATTGTCTTTAAAATTTGTGGAGTGAAAGCTGCTGTATGTGCTGATACCGTTGCATCACACTCTATTGGAGAAAAGTTATACTATATGCTGCAAAGGAACAAAGTAAGGTTTAAACCCAAACGCATTTCTTTGACTTTCGTTGATGGGATACAGAGCAACGTAGCTGCCTTGACTACCGTTGTGGATCTTAATGTTGAAGGTAAAGTGGTACCTACAGAACTAATTGTTTTGCCTGAAGCAAAAGGAAACAGAACACTGTTAGGGCCAAACTTTCTCCAATCTGCTGGGATTGTCTTAGATGTCCTCAACGGTACTTGGCATTTCTGTGAAAATTCTCACGTCCAATACCCTTTCTACAAGGAGATTTCCAAGGCTGAAAATTCTACGTCCTGTAGAAATTACCAATTCAGTTAAAGTTTTCCAAACATCCTCTTCAGTAAATCTTTGAAACGACGAAGGCAAACATCTAAGCACAGAACAACGTATTCAACTAAATCTTTTACTGCAAGAATTCAAGACTTGCTTCGAACCAGGGGGAGAACCCAACCTCATATAGTGAACATCGTATAAATACTAGAAATAGTCCACCAGTTGCAGAACCTCTTTACAGAATGAATCCAGCAAAAAGAGAGTTGCTGAAAAACATATTATATTCTCTCCTGGCTAATGGTATAATCGAAGAATGTGAATCTCCATATGCCAGTCCTGTTGTTTTGGTTCCTAAATCGAATAGTAGCATAAGACTTTGCGTCGACTATCGCAAACTAAATGCCACTAGTATTGCAGACACGTACCCTTTACCACGCATGGACGATCTTTTCACAGAAGCAAAGTCAACGGCCTATATGTAAATCATCGATCTTAAATCAGGGTATCATCAGGTCAAAATACATGAAGCTGATCAAGATAAAACAGCTTTCATTTGCCCATTTGGGACACATAAAATATTTGCGCATGCCTTTCGGATTACGAAATGCGCCCTCAACGTTTCAACGCCTGATTGATAAATTTACAGCAGGCCTAAAGGATGTGTTTGCTTTGTCTTATTTAGATGAAGTCATTATTTTATCAGGGACTTTTGATCAACATGTAAGAGACTTACGAACTGTTTTCGAGAGACTGTCTTTGTTTAAACTCCAGCCTAACAGAGAAAAATGTCATTTTTCTTCATCATTTTCAGTAGACCCTGAAAAAGTGTTCTCTATTCAGAGAATCCGTGTGCCAACAAACGTAAAAGAAGTTCAGTCCTTCCTGCAAACTTGCTCATGGTTCAGAAGATACGTTCCAAACTTTGCGACCATTGCAAGACCATTTAGTAATCTTACCAAAAAGGGTGTACAATGGTTTGGGGGTCCTGAACAGCAAGAAGCTTTTGAAGAATTGAAGAAAAGATTAATAACATCCCCTGTGTTAAAACAACCAGATGGATCGAAGATGTTTCGTATCCACACAGATGCTAGCAGTTACGCTCTAGGAGCAGTCCTTATTCAAGGAGAAGGCCCAGAAGAACATGTTATTGAGTATGCCAGTCGTCTGCTCACACCAGCAGAACGAAATTACTCCACTTCTGAACGTGAGGCACTTGCAATACTTTGGGCTCTGAAGAAATTTCGAGGTTATGTCGGAAACCAAGAAATAATTATAGCATCTGACCACCAGCCATTCAAATGGCTTATGAGCATCAAATCACCATCAGGCAGTTTGGCAAGATGGGCTCTTCAGATTCAGTCCTATAATTCGAAAATTGAGTATACGCCTTGTAAAGCTAATGGGATTGCAGACATGTTGTCTAGACCCTCGAATCTAAATGAAGATATCTCTTGTGACTTATTTGCAATATCAGCCGATTTTTCGGTAAGAAAGTCTAAAGAAATTCGAGAACAGTTGAAGGACGAAGAACTAAAAAAAATAATTGACTGCTTCGAAAGCACTTCAAAAGATGAAAACTTCGCAAAGTGGACTAGCAGAGGTTATCTTACGAGTCAGGGTATTCTATATCGTTAGTCACCAGAAGTAGAAACAGAGAAAGTCCAACTCGTAGTCCCTATCCAGGAAAGAGAAAGAGTGCTACAAGAGCACCATGACTCTACAACGGCTAGACACTATGGGGCTGAAGGAACTTACAATAAAGTTGCCTCTAGGCGCTATTTTACAGGGATGCGCAAATACATCTCTGAATATGTTAAGCATTGTCCGGAATGTAACCGTTACAAACCGACAAATCAGAAGCCAGCCGGTCTTCTTAGAACTCCAGTTTACCCCCGAAGGTTCGAAACTCTAGCTGTTGATTTTTTCGGACCTCTTTCAGAGACCTCATCTGGTAAGAAATGAATTCTTATCGTAGAAGATACGAGTACAAAAATGGGTAGAACTATTTGCCCTTAAAGAAGTAACAGCTGTCAACTGCGTCAAAACGTTAGCCGAAGAAGGTTTTCTACGATATGGACTTCCACGTAGATTGATAAGTGATAATGGGCCATAATTCATAAGTGCCGCTATGCAACAAATTTGCAAGTTTCTCGAAATTAAGCAAGACCTTATACCTGTGTATCATCCCCAAGCAAACCCATCAGAACGTAAGAATACGGATCTAAAACCTCGACTTGCCGTACTGGTCGGAGATGTACACAATTCCTGGAATGAAAAACTGCCACTGATTCGTTTTTCCATGAACACTACCAAGTATGAAACCATTAATCACTCAGCAGCTTTCTTGCAGTTTGGCAGAGAATTAAGAACAACAAATTATGTTACACACGACCTAAGAACATTAATTGATAATAACTTCGTGGCTGAGATAGCCCCATATCTCAAACGTCTTGCCCGTTTAACTGCAGAGATTAAAGACCACGTCGAACTGAAGCAAGACAAGAAAAAAATATATTATGATCGTCGACGTCAAAAAGTTTCTCACGAACCAGGTGATAAAATATGGGTGACGTTACATCCTATTTGCAGAACACAGAATAGAAAGTGCCAAAAATTCATGCCTAGACGTGAAGGACCTTATTTAGTAGTAACCAATCGTTCACCCACTACGTATGATATTGATGATCCAGCTAAGCCAGATGAAATACTTGGGACTTACCACAGCTCAGCCTTACGCACTCATGAACTGCCTGTTTCAAGAGATTGTGGAACTGTAGCACCCATTCGGAGACGAGGCAGACCAAAGAAACATATTTCTGGCTCTTCGCCGAGACGTCGTACGAGCCAGAGGGGGAGTCTTTAACCCCACGGCTCAACGAGTGCCACCTAGCGGCCGCCAGGACAAAACACCGGCCAAAAAGACTATAGCAGTCAGTCGATGTGCTGGACTCAAGACACTAAGCATGTTGTTTCCTCGAGATTTACTTTGTAACTTAAATGTGTAATTATAACGCCCTTAATTGTAATGTTTTATCTTAATTGTGTTTTCTTAATTAAAACTATTTAAAAAACAAAGTGATTATTTAAGACACAATAACACGCCGAACAAATACTAATTCACAAGTGATTATTTGTTTATATTAGTTTTGGTTATACCATTGCTTAACTCTCATTAACAAAGTCTAGCCGCAAGTGACTTAACAGTATCATGACGAGCTCAACTAGAAAGAATTACAACTTCAGAAGCCGCAACAAAAAAGGCGATTGTGGAAGAAATATGTTCAGAAGAAGAGGAAGAAAGAAAAACTAGCCTAGTATTCTGATGGGCAATATTTGTGCAAAGTGAGATAAGATGCAAAGTTTTCACGTAACAGTATCACCCTGATAAAACAGTAGCACGCCTACACCATAAGCATTTTCAGTGATGATCTCATGCCTTCTTTTGAAAACATTTTATATTATAGGCAACAACAAATTACATTGGACAAATTTTGAGTGGAATAGAGGCCTAGTGAGTCTCAAGCAGAGTAGTGAGGCTCTTGGAGGCAATGAAAAGATGAAAGAAGATACCTATAAAGGGAATTATCTGATGTTTCCATAGAAGGAAATTTTGGTATCCAAATGGTAACATCTTCTTCCTCATTTTCCACTTATGCTGTTTCCATCACACTCCTCTTTGTACAAGTACAATAAAATTAAATTACGTTTGCTTTTACTTTATCTGCTTAATATCATGTTTATCTTTTTTATATTTAATGATTTCTGCCGGTCTTGGGCTATGAACTTAAGCACAAAGTTCTGTTTTTAAGTTTAAATAAGCATGGGAACTGAGTGATCTATTTTACATAAATTCATATGGAGAAAATTGTCTCAGTGTACGAACAATTTGGTTGACGAACAGTCACCAAATTGTAATAAGTTTATTCTACCAAAATAATAATGTTTTTTCAGCTGTTGCCTGTCAAGCAAAACTAAAAAGGAAATTAATATTACACTGGTTGAATGTAAATGAACAATGCTATACTTTACATACTCCCACCTTTCGATAACAGGATTTTTATCTAAACAAATATCAAATTAAACTAAAATTTAACCTAAAAGTTTATTTTGAAGTCTTAAAAGTCTATTTTAAAGTTCAAAGTCCTTGAATCTAGAAGGCACATTTATAGCACCTTTATAGCGTCATCTAATCTATAGCACTCATTCAAATAGTCATTAAAATTTTCAAATGTTTTAGATCTCTTTTCTGCTCTTTCTTCATTTTTTTATTTTAACGTATTCTTCATGCTTCTTCTCTCTTTTATTATCAACACGTCTGAGAGAATCTTCAATCATCCTTGGATATCGTTTAATGAATTTTGAATCCGGCTTTTCAAATCGGGAAATACACTTACGTTCAAACAATTCTTGCCTTTTCATATCTTTTTCCTCATCACTTGACACTGCAATATCTGTTTCTTCATAAGTCGGAATCTCACCATTTTTATATTTTCCTTTACACTTATTATCTAAAATAAAAGCTTTTAAAAATTTCTTATTCGCCTTCAGATTTGGATCATTCCTAAACTTCTTCAAAAAGGGCATTTCTTTCTTAACTTGTTTTGAAACTTCTTTTTCTTGACCTTTCAAACATTTTAAATAGTCAGCCTCTGCACCTTCTCTTATACGTGCTATAAAATGATCGTTTACGACCTTATAAATTTCACTTCTAGATTTCAATTCAAAGGGATCTGTAATGCCAATGGCTTCTAATTCCCAAAGGTTTCTGATATCTTGATTGTGAATTGAAAGGGAGGTAACAACAGCTGCAATAGAATTTTCACCTCCAGTTGTTGACGATTTACCCATCAAAACCCATCCGAGCAGTGTTTCCATGGCAAAAATGCCTGTACTTAATTTCTGTATTTTTCCTGTATAAATATTTCCTGCAAAGTCTGAACCTATCAAAAGCTCAATCTGCGGGTTGACACAATCAACATCTATGATATAAATTCCCTTTCCAGCTAATTCTGATATCTAAGGTTCTTTCTGTAGACTAGGTATAAATCCACAAATTATAGGCTGATCTAACACAGGAATCTTGCAGCTATAACCAGTATGCAGATGTCCTTCCTCCGAACACAACATGTGTTAAATTTTTATGAGCTTCTGATCCTATTCCTAAAGATTCTACTGTTGATTTTAAAACATAGGAATATTCAGATCCAGTATCTATCAACGATTGAAGATGAAGTTTCTTTCCTTCATGTTGAATGGCAATCACTAAAGTCTGAAGCAAAACTCTTCCTGAAGTGCCTGTTGAAGAAAGAGTGCTAATTTCACAGTTTTCTTGACTGCACTCGACAGGAACTTTCTTGATTTCTGCTTAAATTCTGGACAACAAACAATGTAATGCTTCCTACCACAAAACATGCATAGAACTTTACTTTTACAATTTTTAGCTCGATGGTTTGTTTTCAAACACATAAAGCAACATTTTTTCTCTTTCATAATTTTCAGATTTTCATCATGACTTAAATTTTGTGCTTTGTAGCAATCTTTGCTTTGATGAGATTTTTCACAAAATATACAATTCACAACATTATTGCTATTTATTTCTTTTGCTCCCGAAAACAAATTGCTTGCAGTAGGTATTGTAATATCTTCCCTATCCTTATAAACTTTTCTATAGGGATCACTTTGTTTCATACCTGACTTTGCTAGAGTTATTCTTTCGTCCCCTTCGACTTCAGCCCTTAGAAAATTTGAAAGTTGGCTCTCTTCATTTACTGAGTTTCTCAACCAAACTCTCAACACGTCTTCTGGAATACAAGACTCCACAAGGGGGAAGAGCATTGCAGAATATTTGTCTGATGACATCCCAATGGATTCTAAAGATCTGAGGTGGGATTCAAATTTATCATATAATTGAGTGATACTAAGCCTTGATTTGGTATCATTTCTAACAGCTAAAGTTAATAGTTCACGAACTTAGTATTCTACTAAAAATTCCTCACAGCCAAATCTTGCTTTGAGGCTTTCAATCGCTTTTGAATAATTTTCTGCCGTAGGTGGATAGCTATCGATAATCTCTTTCGCTCTTATACCTGGCGACATACATTGTATTAAATATTGGAATTTGTCTTCCAATTCCATTTCTTTATGATCGTGAATTCGTTTAAACTGACTCCAGAAACATAAACATTCTTTAACTTCACCGCTAAATTTCATTAGTTCAAGTTTGGGATTTTTTTTTTTATTTCCCATTACTTAATATATTCCTGTTTGGCTGTGATTTACTTTCTATAAAAGAATTGACGCAAACTATAGCTTTATCAAATTTGACTTTATATTCTTCTACAGATTCAAATTCATCAGAATAACTTTTACCATTATCGTTTGCATTGAAGGCAAGTTCTAAAATTTCGTTACCAAGAGTCATTAAACTAGCACTAATGCGTTCTAAAGTAGCTAATTTAATCTTAACATCACTCATTTCTATATTTTCATTATCAAACAGAGACATTAAACTTTTATATGTCTTAGTAAACGATGTTCGTAATGGAGATGGCTTCTTAACAAGATGCTCCATTGCAAACCAAAACCAAAAATTAAATTAAGTATTTCTTAGATAAAGTACTCACCTCTTACATTTAATCACGTACTGAGGGTCACCAAATGTTAGATACGACAGTAAATGTACACCATTTTGCCCATTCATCAACTCATTTCTACCTAAATAATCTTTCAAAAATTTAAACACAACGAAGCAAGTTTATTCTACCAAAATAATAATGTTTTTTCAGCTGTTGCCACTCAAGCAAAACTAAAAAGAAAATTAATATTACACTGGTTGAATGTAGATGAACAATGCTATACTTTATAGTGGCATACGTTAAAGTTAGTTTGTAAATCATACAAAAACATTACTATTTACAAATTTGAAAACTAATATTCGAGACACAGATAGTACACGAACTGTTGTTACACAAATTTCCCGATACAATGCGTTTCGCCGTAACTGCTGCATGCACTACTGCACATGGGATAGTAATAAATACAACGGAGTTCTCTGATAATAATATCAACTATAATCTATCAAAACTAATCTGATGATTAAATATAAAACAATAAAAATTCAAATCAAAATCAGTAAGCATCACGTCAATATATCGCGATCAATTTAGGTTACCTAATTAAAAATACACACGTGGTTAAGATGTGGGTTAACATTTCCTTTCACCGAGTTTTGCTTTTCATGTGACACGAGAAAATACGTCTCACATCGAAAGTTTAAAGTGTTACAAAATATCTTTAGAGCATTAGTGCGATAAAAATAGTTATGTAAGCATGCGATTTCAAATCAATTAAAAAAAAATATGCTGATATCAAACTTAGAATTTCTCGCTGTGAAACTTATGAAAGGTCTGTGGCATGATTGCAAGTCAGCTGATCAGTGTTCAGGTTTACAGAGTGTTAAGTGTTGCCATACTTTTTTTATGTTCGCTATATTATTTATATTTGGAATGTAAATTGCTGAATGTATCCTAATGATTTGCTCCGAATACCTTCTTTAAAAATTGTTACTGCTTGGAATTGTAAGAAAGTTTCCAAATATTGGTTTACTTTTTGTGCTGTTATGACATGTTTATTTACAAAGTTTATGCGAATAGTTAACATACCAAAATACTAATTCAATATATGAAAACATTGGAAAATATCAAAATATTTAATTTAATTATTCTTTGTTTTGAAAATATGAATGGCAACGATTTGTAAAGCAATTTAAAATAGAATCTTACCTTTTAAAACTTTTGTTTTGGAAAATAGGTAAAGTGATTACATTAGTACAATTCACAGTATGTTATAAGACTTATTATTATGATCTAATTTGATGATTTGCATTCTGTGAACTGTTTTGGTGTTAATTTTCAGATATTATCAGAGGAATGGGTAAAAGCGCAGAATAGGCTGCATCAACAAAGTTCAGAAGGCGGAGCTTTGTGACGTCCATAAATGGGTGGGACTAAGCTTGTGACGTCACAATGTATTCTCCAAGGACCTTATAAGATATAGACTAACCCAATGCGCGGGGCGCGCGTCACCGACATGTCGGCAAGAAAGAGTAGGGGCGATCTGGTTTACTTTAACACTGAAACCTATGGCGTTTGTATTAATTATTAAATGTCATACGTTGTATAGTGATGAGATTATGAAAGCCACAGTTTTTTTTCAAATAGGATTTAATATATCTCATTAAAGCACTTTTTACTTCATTTCGCGTAATTGTTGTACAAACATCTTTACTTTGGTAAAACGGTAATAACTCTAGGCACAAAATTCATGGACTTAATTTTGCGTACAAATAACGTAAAATTAAATAAGATTGATAGTACGTGATGCTTTGAAATAAATAAGGTAAAATTAAATCTGATAACTTTTTTTTTATTCAATGACCATTTTCAGGCAGTGATTTTCAAAACTATAATAACATTACAAAACAATCATTTATTTGATTATATCATCATTAACTTATTAGCATTAAAGTGGAATATTTATTTTAGTAATTTATAAAATTCGGAGCATAAAATTTTCTGAGTTTCCCTTCATTACGAAGGGGGAAAAAAAGGGTAAAATAAAATATAGAAGCACTCAGATTTTATATTACTCAAAAAAGGAACCTTTTTTTAACGTTTTGTGTGTTACCTATATTTACTGAATATCATGTTCTTCGCCCGTAAACCACATACATTTGAAAACAGCATATCTTTAGAATTTTCGCACTGGAGATAAAACTGTTATTTTCTATACAGTGCTCTCTCTGAACACGTTGAGTTTGTTAATCAAAAATTCGTTGAGTTTTACAAAATATGAAATAGATTAAAACAAATTCGAAATTCAACCGTCCAGATGCCCATGTTCGGGTGGAGGATTACATTATTCAAAATTTGATGGCTTTAGATACTGCCGTTTTTTCACAGTGCGAGAAACATTCATGTATTCATGCAGATTCTTCATTATTTAATTTCTTTAAATATAATACAGGGCGGTAATATATGGTAACAACAATTTGCAAGGAGACACGGACATTTATAGCAAAACAGTGCAAAATGCCGCTTCGAAACTAACAACCTTTCTAGGCTACCGCCCCTTTGGGCTACTAAATTAAATTAACAGTAAATAAAAAAAAAAAAAAAAAAAAAAAAAAAAAAAAAAAAAACTTACGCAGAACTAAAAATAAATTAAAAAAATAATCACTATAAAATACAAGCAAAATAATTATTACGGTTAAATACAATTTTAATATTAGAATTAAATGTATAAAAATTATTAAGGAGTCAAAAGTGTTTATCACTATGATGTATTATGAAATATAATTGAAATAAAATTCCTTTATAGAAATTGTGTTATAATATTCATCTATAATTTTAAAAAAGCAGCACAATTTAGAATTTTAAACAAAACTTTCAAAAATTCGTTTTTAAATATTTTAGTATTTTTTGCTTATTTAATTTCTGCAAGTCGTCCCTACTCCTCCGGATGTGATCAAGGTGACAGCTGGGAACGCCTCAGACGAGGGTGAAAACCCATTTGGGTTAGTCTGTTTCTTATAAGGTCCATGGTATTCTCGCATTTACACTACGCGTACATTCTATTTTCTCTTAAAAATACAATAATAAATTGTTTATTATTGTAAATTAATATCAAATTCTTTACTTTACATTTATAACATTTAAGCTTAGGCGTTACTGATAATAAGTATAATAAATTGTTTATATTTAAATTACATTGATACAGTGAGCGAACTCTACCAATTATTAAAACGATAAACAACGTCGTAGTCTCTAATACTTGTACAGCTTCAATATTTTCAAAGATTTTATTATTTATTAAAGTATTTATAGAAATAAAAAAAAGATTTTTTTAAAGTATTTATAGAAATAAAAAAAAGATTTTTTTAAAGTATTTATAGAAATAAAAAAAAGATTTTTTTAAATTTAAATTCCTATTGTGGAACATTTAAATTTTACCATTTTTACAAATTACTTTCTTGCTACGTAACGACATAATTCCTTACATACCAATAATTAGACAATTTTCATTATTTTCTAAAAATTTTAAACTTTACATAAATAAAAAAGAAGAATATTTTTTATTGCATATGAACATCATTACACAGCTTTCATATCAGTTTCTAAAATTCCTAAATCACGTCATATTCTCTGTAGGCATACTAGAATTCTAGACATTAATAAATAAAAAAAAAAATCTAATTTTTTAGAATGAAAGAAAATAATATAAGAAAATACTCGTAAATACTACAAACTTGGAATGCTAAGCAATGCTTCACATACGCACACACACACATATTATCAATGAATTCATATTATCAAGTGCACTTACGATACCAAACACTGCGTATTAAAATATGAGGTAAACGTTACTTAAAGGGTCAAAGTTTACAGTTTTGCTACTGTTGAGTAGATCGTCGGACTATCCATATCGTCGGAAAGCATTATCAACATATGAAAACCAAACACTTAAAAATACAATTTAAATAACAAAAAAGGTGTCTTAAATATGATTTACAGTTAACACAATAATACAAATTTAAAATATACAAACGATATGTTAAACAGTGCACATAATAATTACTTCTCGGCATCACACACAACCTCGTTTACCCTCGTTTCACAACGATCAGTATTCGCTCGAAAAACATCAAAGAATTCCACAAACTCGGTGTCCATGTGCTCATCCATCTATTTTCACTTAAAAAAAAAAAAAAAAAAAAAAAAAAAAAAAAAAAAAAAATCAGAGAATTGGTTTTGCTTATGTGCACATTTGCACAAACTCGGCATTGCGCACCACATTTGTTTTGCCCATGTACACATCGATCTATTTTCACTTAAAATACATCACGGAATTGCACAAACTCGGCATCGACCTCGGCATTTCGCACCACATTGGTTTTGCCCATGTTCACATCGATCTATTTTCACTTAAAAAAATACCACAGAATTGCACAAACTCGGCATCGCGCACAACCTCGGTTTTGCGCGCCACATTGGCTTTGCCCATGTACACATCGATCTATTTTCACTCAGAAAACATCAGAGAGTTGCACAAACTCGTCATTGTGCACCACATTGGCTTTGCCCATGTGCACGTCGATCTTTTTTTACTTTAAAAAAAAATCAGACATTGAATAAACTCTGCATTGCTCATATACTCAAAAATCTGCTTTCACTTAAAAAAATCAGAGAATTCCAGAAACTCGCGCGTAACCAACTCCAATTTTCTGAGTTGTCCAATTTACTCTTCGCAAACCAGGAGTTCTTTCGAACAGACCTTGAAATTCGATGCTTACATTCGCCTCCAGTAACTCTACACATCCACTCAAAACCGTCTATACGGTTCTTTCGCTCTACTAGTTTCATATCTGTTTCGCAAATTGGGCACTTATACGATATTGCAATCAAACTTTTCTCCATACACCACTCAATGACGCTCTTTTTACCTCTTCGCTCCAACTGATAAAAAAAATCCAGATTCAGATACTCATCCATTCTGCAGTAAGCACCGAATTAGACACACTCATCAATAATCAAAACATTCTTTAAGAAATCTTTTTTGTATTTTCAGAAGTTACGGTTATAATTTTTAATTCATTATTTCATTCAATATTTTGAATCGTTTGGTAATGATCGTTTTCAGTCGTTTGGTATCTTAATAATACATTTGTGAGAGATAATTCGTTGCGTTAAATGCTAACACTACCACACAACATACAAAAGTAGATTTATAATTAAAAAAATCTCGCGCAGAACATTATAAACCTAACATTTCAACTCAGTTAAAATATAATTTAAGCTTTCTTTAAATACGAAGCTATAGCATACTTATAACTTGTCTTTAAGAAGAGGCGTAACCAATATTACGTCATAAAAAGGCGTGTCCAAGTATAAGAGAAGTAAACACAGCATCGACTGATGCAGCCTATTCTGCGATTTAGCCGAGGAATGAGTTTTAAGCATATGTTGCCTATTTTACTTAACGTTTACTTCAGTTATTATTTATTGTTACTTAACTATCGTTTACTTCAGTTACCATTTACTGTTACTTTAGTTATTATTCCTACCGTTAGCAGGGACATCAGCATCTTGGGTAATGTGATTCAGAAAGGCGAAGAATAAAAAATGACGAAATAAAAGAAGGGCGAGGAGAACTAAATGCGTGTGGAGTGCAAGTGCAGCTGGTGTTATTGCGAAAATAATAATTACGTACATACTTTAGTGTTTAGTAAAAAGGACCTCAACAATACATTTTAAATATTTTGAATCTTCTTCCCTCACTTTTTTTCTTTGCCATTCTGAACTACTAAAAATTGATTGTAACCTCGACACTAGTTTAGATTACAAAAAAAAAAAAAAGTATTAAAAATATAAAAAAAGATTGTATATAAAAATATGCATATGTGTGTAAAAAATGAAAATGAATTGACATTTTGATTTTAAATATCTGAAGACATCTCAACTGATCCGTGTTTACGTTTACAAATACAGCTCATAATAGGCGGACTACCAGAATTTCACTATAAATTATCCAGCGGTGTAGCCCAAACGTACTAATTGTGCAGACAGTTCTCTGTATCTCTATGTCTCGGTGTTCTCTGTGTGTTTCTTTGTTGTGGATTCATACTGATGATTTAGATTGTTAAGTCAGTATGTCATGTGACTTTATGCAAGCATAGTAGGTCTTGTTTTGTCTGTTAGCTTGCGAATGTTCGTTCGTTTTATGGAGGTAAAGCGTAGAGCTATTAAGTTTAAACCTAATTTACTGTTAAAGCATTCTTGTTTAACTGTTCTGTTCTTCAGAGGACTTCTTATTTTCGAACTCAACTAGATATCTAAAACTCCAAAAATGGAGGCAAGTGATAATTATCTAAAATTCTTATACAGCTATGTCTTATATAGGTGCAACTAAAATTTAATGTAATTTATCCACCACTATTTGGGAACTTTTAGAAATGCAAACATTGAAATGTCTGCAGCACGACAGGTAAGTTTAATATCAAACCACCCTGGCTGCAACTAATAATCAATAGAATAACTAATCAGTTAATCGCAGTGGAAATCCCACATACTTTTAAAAGGTATATCAGGTTTTTTTCCTTTTCAATCCAAAAAGTGATATGCTTTTGTAGGTTTTATATTAATTAATCGAATAATTTATTATTTCTACTATTACTGTCAATTCACCTTTAGTCGACTTCCACCAGTATGCAAATTAATTAAAGTATATAATAACAAAAGTTTTAAAGTTAAACGAGAGCTTTTGCCATTTCGTATTCACTTTACTCGAGTGGAAAACCACGAAAACGTCCATGAAACCAGATCGTTTCCTGAGATTCAAAATCACCAGTGGCCATTGGTCTAATCTACTAAGCCAGTGGTGGGTTGAATGACTAAAAATTTGTCAGGAAAATTGAAAATGTTAGTCTCATGAAATTTATTCTGAATTGCTTGATAAAATATAAAAGTTTATTTAATTGAATATGACAAGAGAGCCATTGGCCTAAAAAAAAGGAGAATTTCGAGAAGGATTTTCTACAAGAAGCTAGGTTCGTATTTACAATAAAATATCAAAACTATGCTATCAGTATTGCATCTTACATTAAGAAGACAATTGACTGACAAGGAATAATGATGGTAGTTTTTCTTCATTACAGTTTTTATTCATCGATTAATAATGGTAGCAGACAATGCACTACCATAGACAAACATCATTACTTGAAGTACAATTATAATTCATTTTATTTTCCCTCTCTTCGCATTTTGTTGATGAGATTGTATTATTCGTGGGCAGAATATGATTTTGATATAAAGCTCGAATTCTGGATGTTTTTCAAAACTAGATTCTTTAAACATGGCAAGGATTTTACAATAGAAGGCTGTCTGCCTAGGAATCGATTTAATTCATTAATAATAAGAATTAATAATAACTGAACTAACTAATATACAAAGAAACTTCTTAAAGATGATCATTTATCATATTTTTTATAGTTTTAAAGTTAGATATCACTATAGGTTAGCTTGGCTTATTTGATTATGACATTCCCCACTAGGGTTACCTGCGTAAGAAGGGGGATCCCTTAGTGGCAGATTTTTAAGGTAAATTGTCTCGCATTTGCGTTAAAGCTATATAACGTCTATTACTTACTTTCTACAGAGCGTCGGAAGAAACATTTGAGCGAATTTTTGCTTTCGGGATATCTAATTGGTTTACTTACGCAAAAACTAGTTCTTGGTGAAAACCTACGAAATACAGAGTTTTAAGCGAAACATTTTTGTCTCAGCTGCAAAATGACCCGAATAGCTAGCCGGAACATCAGTTCCAGTGAAACTGTTTCTTGTAAGAACTAAGTAACGGTAGGAGAAAGAGAAGTTTGCTTCTTGGAAATTTTCTCTTAGCCTTACGCGTATGTGATAACCTTACTGTACGTGAAGAAAAACACGAAAACTCACACTCAATTATCTCGGTCGTCGGGGTATGAACCCAGGTTGAGATATCAGTATTCAGCTGTTTTAATTACTCGGCAACTAGTAGGGCCTATAATTTATATTTCGATGGTTCAAAATCTGAATGTAGTGGGGCGCTGGCGCGTTACTGGAGCGTCTCTACGATAGTGCTGGTAGCTGACCGGTTTGCCTTTAGGTTAAGTTGCGTGGAAACTACATATTGAACTAAAATCACATTTATTATAAATCTACCAGAATCTCAATTAACAATACAATATAAATTCATAAGGTCAGATTATTTGGAGGTTATAAGTTATTGTCCTCGCTATGTGAGGATCTAGTCGAGAGTCTTTGAGCGTTCTGAGTGCTTGCTCTGTGTGGAACAATTGGCAGGCTAAATTAGTCACACCCTTTTAATAATTCGTTTGTGTTTTACGGCCTCTGATTCATTATAATTAAAGGCAATGTCAGAGGAGCTATAGGATTTGTCCAATCAACCCCCTGAATTCGGGAAGCCTTATTTATGCACAATTTGCAGATCGTTAAAATTCCCTAATACCGGCCATGAAATTATGGCTTTTGTAATGTCAAGTGGAAACGTTATTGAACATGTTATTGCTTTTGCAAGGTCAAATCATGTCGTCTCCCGCTTCATAAAAGCTCAAAGGCTGTGACTTGTGAGTTGGCCCGCGCACATGAACTTCTTACTTTCGTGTGATCCACCTCAGTAAAAAAAGTCATATTTACATTGAGTGAGTTTTTCACTAAATTATTGCAATAATAGCTCAAGATTCATTGCACCCAAAGTGAAAATAAGGATTGAATAAACTTGCCTTATCTTTACCTGATCATATTACCTAAATAATAAATGATGTGTCAGATAGCAATCTATTCTCTATGCTTGAGGGGAATAAACGTTTATCGAAGCATCAGAGTAGTTTCATTACTGATATCGATGTAAGAAACACTAATACATTTGCATGCTTAAAAAGCAGAATACCTATATTTAAGAAGATATGTTTCGATATGTGTCAAATTTTAGTTATTTTCTTAAATTTAGATTTAACAGCGTTCATAGATTAGAGTAATCACCTTGCTTATTAACATAAACTGCTTAAACAGGAATAATTGGTTTTCGACTCTATAGGAATGACAGCGAATTTCTTTCAGTTTCAGGCATCAGTGGATAACATTAATATTCTCACTTAATATTGCATTTCAACATGGTTTTTGAAGCGTAAACGAGTTTGCTTATATGAAAATTTTCTTTATATGTTTTCAGAGTCTGTGTAATTGTAATATTTAAAAATATGCTTACTTTTAAATGTTCCATTACTGATACTTTATCTGCTGTATATGCCTGGTCTATCGCTCCGACCACAGCATGTCAACTCCCTTATTGAGAGTAGAACAGACAGGAAAGAACGCAAGTGTAATAGTTTGAAAATTTATAATTTTTTAATCTATTTTCGATGAGAAGTTGTGTATAATAGTAGTCTCAAACTCAAACTGAGCTTTCAGGTCGTGCATGCCCCTGAAAGCAGCTGATGTGGTTTTTTTTAATTCAAATAACTACCTAAATTTTAACTTAATTTCAAATTTCACTTTTTAAATATTTATCAAAACATACATAAAGAACAACAACAATAATAGCGCAAAGGGAAAAAGATTCAAATTTATCATGCTTATTTTCTATCAGTAAAAAAATTCTGTTGGTTACATTTCGTAACTCAAATTTAGGTTGCTGGAAGCCCTGGGGCTTCCAGCAACCTAAATTTACGCCTTAGTCAGTTGGCCTGATTTTGTAGAGTTTTGAATTGTGGGTTCCATAAAAGGAGGAAAACTGACAGCTGGAGAAGAAAGTGAAGGCATGATATTCTACAGGAAAGCTGTCCAAAAAGCCGGGTTTCAAACGTATGAAGGAACACAAATTTCATAACACATTATAGAACACAGTACATACACAGACCATGATGCTAGTAGAACAAAGGTCACGAATTACAATATTACATAAATTTCTTCGTACGACATCGCGTGCTTTAATATTTAGAAAACAAGCATTTCTATTTATGGACTTTCTTCTTGTACAAACAGAATTCCTATCCAAGTTATGTATACCTTCTTTCAGAGTTTATGTGGGATTTATGGACACTGTTAATAGTTTGATGACTAAAATGTGTAGTAATGATTTTGGACGATCTACCTGAAACAATATTAATAGCGCTCAAGCACCAGATCTATAGTGTTTTATTGACAAGTATGCATACCTCGTTAAGCTAGCGTTATAATAAAAGTGAAGAGCTCGCCAGTTAAAAAAATAGTCCAGTGTTTATGTGGAATATATTTAACTTGCTGAATTTTAAATTCCCGAAATCATTTTCATGCATTTAAGTCAAAACAATATATAAAAACGCAACAAGCAAAACAAGAAGGAGTAAAATACAAAAGATAATAACCCTCAAAAAGGAAGTATAATCAAAATCGCATTACGTATAGATAATTATAAAATTATTTAAACAAAAATTCAAAATATATTTTTAGTAAAATCAAAATTTTGTATTTTGGTTTCAATTCAACTCACTACCCTAACGTATCCCCAGCTCCCAATCTTTCTATTGCCTACCCCGTTTTGTATTATTTTCTTCCTTGTTCTCTATTTTATTAAACGGTAAAAATTTTAGTGATTATTTAAGAAATTTCTGTGGAATAATTTGAGTCTGTTTCTTTGCTTAAGAGTATAGTTCCGTGATTGCGTTAGTTTTCTGTGTTTTATGAAACTGTTCTATCCGAAACTGCAGCATATCGATTCTCATTATCTGACTAAATATATATTTACGTCTTTTTCCTTTGTCTCCTGACGTCTAAAGTTTTTACAAAAGACATATAATAGAAACAAAAGCGAAAGTGGAAACTTATTCGGAAATCACCAGTAGCTGAGTGGATAAGATATCTGTATACTAATAATCGAAGAATCATAAAGATGAGGCAAGTGAGGCACTTGGCTCAGGTGAAGAAATCGAAGGGGCGCTAAATTACCTACGAAAATTTATAAATTTATTTTAAAAAGAAAATTATGATTTTTAACGTTCAACTGTGGAATACATCAATGAATATCAAGAGACATTTCTGTTTTAAGTAATCCAGCTGACAAAAAAGAAAATTTACTACTAATAATAATTTCTTCTCAAAAGAGATGCCATTTCACAGCAGTGTTATACGTTACTTTATAACATTAAAAATAATTGTTGCAAGTAGAATACTGAAGGTAATTTACTCTTGTTGTAACCAGACAGATTAAAAGTGCATAGAAAATAGTATTCCTTCACAGCATTCGCCATTTTCGTCGCAAGAGTTGGGTAGATTTTATAAGGTATCAGGTAAAATGAATAGCCACTAGCGTAAGAATGGTGGAATGAGATCGAGAATTGTCGATAAAACGCAGGCAAGACAATCGCAAGCGCAGGTGGCTGCTGAGCTCAATGTAATGACCAATGTCGTCTGCAAGTTGTGGAAACAGTTTCAGGACACTGGATCCATAGTGAGAAGACCTGGACAAGATCGATCAAAATCCGAAACAACGAATGAGATTCATTATTTGGCACTTTCAGCTCGGCGACAGAGGACTGCTACAACTTCACAGCTCTCACATGAGCTGTATGCTACCACCTGGAGTCCGAATTTCATGCCCTAATAATGCTAGAAGACCGGCTGTTTGCGTCTCGCTCACTGTATCACACAACAGTCAGCTTTTAGCATGATGCACACAATATGCGCCTTGGACCAGAGTTCAGTGGAGCACCGTGCATTTTACAGATGAGTCGAGATTCAATCTGGACGTTGATTCTTGGCGTACTTTTATCTGAAAAGAACCCGGAATAGGATGCCATCTCTACCCCATGAGGTGAAAGGATCATTACGATGTTGGAGCTGTAATGGTTTGCTCAGATGTTATGCTAGACGGCCGCACACCCCTGCATGTGTTTGACAAAGGCTCACTTAGTGCTCTTAAGTATGGAGAGGAGATCTTAGAGCCCTACGTTTTATCTTTCAGCAGGGAAGCAGGGGTCCTGGGCTATTGTTAATGGACGACAAATGTCGTCCACATAGAGGTAAGCTTATCGACGACTACCTGGAAAGTGTGAATATTTGCCGCATGGGCTGCTCAGCCACATCTCTTGACCTCAACCATGTAGAGCATGTCTAGGACGCTTTTAGGAAGGAAATTTTCCATTCGCTTCTAATAACTATCGTGCAGTTGAAAACTGGCTCGCTGCAGAGTAGGATCGACTGCTACAAGGACTCTTTAGCTACCTCCTGTCCAGTATACCGTCGTGGTGCGCCACCTGTCTGACTGGTGGCAGGGGATATACCCCCAAAAAGGAACTACATAATTAGTTAAGTAAATGTTTCAAAAGGAAATTCTATTCTTAGTCAAACACAATTGCCAAAAACTACATCAAAAGGAGATTATTGCGCCACTACTCTGCGTAATGGAGCCATAATAATTTTTCAGTAGCTTTTGATGCATACATTTTCAGTTTTTACGTTGCATAAATTTATTTCAAGAATAAATTTTTATTATTTTTATGATAAAAAGTAAGATTTAAACAATTTGTTAATAAAAATCGCACAAGAAGTTTTCGCAGATGACGTCAAAAATTCCTGTGGTGCTTAATACAAAAGAAGAAAAATTAAGAAATGTCGTTCAACAAAGTTATGCTTTACAGTTGCAAAACTGGTTAGCAAAATATGGCGAGTTAAAGTCAATAAGTAATTCATCCAAAGAAATATTAATAGGTAGCGCAGACGAATATGAGGTCGAAGTTTGAGAATTTAGTAACTTTGATTCAAATAAAAACAATACAATATTCGAAATATTTGGAAACAAGGAGTACAAAGCATCCTCTAAATAGATCAATTTCAATGATCCTACCCGAGAATTTCCAACAAAATAAAATTTTTGTTACGAGAACATGGATCGAATCAAGGACAAAGGAGAATCTAACTTCCAAGGATGACAGGAGATTTTTCTTTTCTTAAACAGTCTTTTAATGGGGTGGCAATACATCGAAACTGGCTTATTTCTTCCAAACGATATCTGTCATTATTCAGTTTTCCATGCATTCTTTTTAAAACAAATCAGATAGAGGATACTATTTCCAAGCCAAAAAGATGTTTCAAAGATTTGTAAACTTAAACTGAAATTGTGATCATGAAAATTCTACGTTTCATCGCAATGCTTATTTTTAATAGAAATGCTTTGGAAAAAAAAAAATAAAGGAGGTGGTTTCATTGATGATTCATTGTATACAGCGAAAGAATCAGGAAAAGGAAAGTGGCAAAATATTTTAAGCTTATAAGGTATTTCTCTCTTCCTTCTTAGCGTGCCTTAGTGGTGTAGTGGTCTGCACGCTGCGCGCGTATTCCGGAGGTCCGTGGTTCGATTTTCGGCGAAGGCGTTCCTCATTGTTCATATTTGCTGCCTCCAAATACCTAATGTCTCTACAGTGGCGCCCGAACTAAAAAGGGTAGTAGATGATTATTCTCTACACTCAGGATTTGGCGATTGGATCTCCTAAAACCCCAGTTGCCCTTTAAAAGGGGAGTATATAAGGTATTTGTAATACCTCCCTCTCCCTGGTATTCGAGGGAAAAAGTTGTACAACTCCCTCTGGCGATTGATTGCCGCAGGGGAGAGTTAGTTAGGGTTTCGACAGCGTCTGAAGTTACTGCACGATTATCGCAGGCGTGCACTCACCGTATGTCTTAATAGAACTACACGATAGTATGCAGGCGTGTACTGTCCAATTGACTTTAATTAATGTTAATCTTATGTAAATATTTTGTAATCTACTTAATACCTCTTATATATATATATAAATAAAATAATGTGTGAGAAGGAAGAATTCCCATTATTGGATTAACACCACGGATGACAGCAAATTAAAGAACCTTTCAAAAACAATCATCACATTGGTGTCAGGAGTGGGGTCACTTTGTCGTCGTGGCGAGCGTCATCAAGAAGATAAGAGGTAGGCAATAATTTATCTGACCTTTTTGATTTCTTCTTTTATTGCATGAAAATAAGATAAAATGTTTGCTGTAAAAGGAATAAGAAAAGAAGATTTAATATTTGTCGCGGAAGAATTAGATCAGACTGTTCCTCCTAACTCAACAGTAGCTGATCTAAGAAAACTTATTTTACAAAGTTCAGAATGAGAGAATGATCCAGAATTCGTTACAGAAATTCTAAGGAGCACGGTCTCAGATAGGCTTAAACGTGAGGATCGAGCTCTGGAACTAGAGAAATTAAAATTAGTGCTTGATAATAAATTAGAACTGGCTCGTATCCAAAGTAAAACAAGTAGGAATTCCGATGTAGGAAGAATATTAACATTAGAAGATATGATTAAAAGTGTTCGGGCATTGACAATACCCGTACCGCAACGTGCAGAAACCTGGAATTTATTCTTCACCTCTTTAGAAAAAGCTTTTGAAATTTAGAACATCCCTACCGAAATGAAAGTAGAAATATTACTTCATATATGGGGAGAAAAAGCAACGAATCTGTTAACCTATGTTAAAAGCGAAGAAATGCGTAATTACGAACGGGTGAAATCAATCGTTCTAAGGGAATTTGAACCAACAGCAGATGCATGCTTAGACAATTTTAGAAAAGCTAAACGGTTCCAAAATGAAACCCATATACAGTTTGCCTCAAGATTAAGAGCGACATGGGATTACTACTGCAAATTAAGAAAAGTTGAAGATTTCGAAACTTTAAATGAATTAATTGTAGCAGACAAATTGATGGAATCACTAGATAGCGAAAGAGCAGCCCATTATATAACTACGTCAAGGGAATAAGTGGTTCACTCCAATAGATTTACCTAAAGAAAGCGATCTCTATTTTACTTCGAAAGGAAGAACGCTTACGCAGACAGTAATGAGCGATGACGCTGCGTTTCCCGGTCAACAGTTTCCAATTATCAGCGCAGAAAGAATAATTCAAACCCAGGGGGTAAGACCCCATAACCACTCCCAAACTAGAAGCAGCTGGAAGGGAAAAACTTTCTCTGATAAGCCAGGGGGCCTTCGTACAAAGCAGTGCTATATATGTGGCGACCAAACGCACTTAGCGCGAAACTGTCCGCAGAAGGTTAACTAAACAGAAAGAATGTTTCGACTCAACGGGGGAACAACGACGTGGTAATTGCGAAGGTGATTTCGCGCAATTTCGGGAGTCGTGTAAAAAAGTAAACGCATCGGAAGTTATTCAGCCCCTGAGATTTATTACGGTAAACGTGAATGGAAGGGAGATTGTATGTATTGAAGATAGCGGAACCCAGATTACCATTTTAAGAGCAGAAAATGTCTCTAATGTAAATGAGGATTATGGAGTCATCACCTTGATTTCAGCTTTCGGGGAAGAAATAAGAGCCAAATTAATTAAGACTTTTATGTCGATAAATAAGGGTAGAAGCGGTACATTAACAACACCTATAGAAGTCGTTGTAGCGGTCACAGATAAACTGAAAGGGCCAGGGTTGATTCCTACCAATGTACTAAAAATGATGGAGAAGGAATATGAAAACCTCTTTACACCGTTAACATTTAGAGATTCAGAAAAATCAGACAAAGGGATAGTAGTCGAAAAGAGCCTAGACTCCGAGACAACAGATGATGGAATTCAGCGCCAGAATTTAAATGTAATGGGAACACCATCGTCAGAAACAGAAAACAACAGACTTATATCGGCTAATATTAAGGTAAATAATGAAGAAATTGAAGAACCAACGTTACAGGCAGAGAAATCGGAAAAGGAAAAATTGAAAGAAGAACAGAGGGAATCTGACGATTTAGAGACTGTCAGGTCAAATTTAAAGAAGGGGAAAGGAAATTTTCTTTTAATTGACGGTTTGATATATCATAATGAAAAAGGTTTCGGGTGAAAAGGTATCTCAACTGGTATTACCCGCGAAAAGACGCTCGAAAGTTTTTCAATTAGCACACGAATCAGCCTTCGGTGCAAACTTAGGAATTAAGAAGACCAAAGAACGGATTCGGTATAACTTTTATTGGCCTTCCATGTTTAAGGACATTGCGGAGTACTGTAAATCTTGTGAAAATTGTCAGCTGAGAAATCCGGTAAGAATACATGAAAGAGCACCCATAACCCCAGTGTGCAGACCGGATTTGCCATTCGTCGTGAACATGGATGTTATTGGTCCTATCGATCCACCATCGGGTCGAGGACATAAATATGTGTTATGTGTGATGGATCAGCATACACGATGGCCAGAAGCTATACCTATAACTTCTTTGAGTGCTAAGTCTACATGTGAAGCACTATTGCAAATATTTTCTAGGACAGGAGTACCAAATATAGTAGCAAGCGATCAGGGAACTAATTTTACTTCGGCATTGACCCAGGAATTTCTTAGAAGAACTGGGGCATCCCCGAGATTTACATGTCCAGGTCATGCAGCTAGCAATGGTTTAATAGGACGATGGAATAGAGTCCTTAAGAATATGTTACATCATGTAATACGAGAAGACCGCAGAGGATGGGGCAAACAAATTCCATTTCTATTATTTGCTTATAGAGATGTTCCAAACTACTCTACAGGACTGATGTGTGGTAGTCCTCCTGATTATAGGTGCCATCATTGTGTGGACTCTGTGTGACTTTATGCGACATTAAGGGTGAACTATGTGATTCACATACGACTAACTGAACACTTTATGTGTTTCTATGTGACTTGAACTCTGTGAACTATATTGAAATAAGTGACTTTATTCAATATATGACAAAAACACATACCCCTTATTGCTATATTTGTTATACTAAATAACCATATATATCTTTTATATTTTACAGGTTCAGTGGAGATAAGATTTCTCATACGGTTATTGTGTTAAGTATATTTTAATCGAATTTTTAATATTTCATTCTTTGGTATTTATGTTTAGATATGTTATGCTGAGTTAGTTGTATGAACAATTATTCATGAAATTTATATGAATTAATGATGGAAATATTTCAATCTATCAGACGGTTATCAGATATGTGATCTTGGGTTTTCACCTCAATCACAATCTTAGGTACCTCCCTTTCCCTGGTATTCGAGGGAAAAAGTTGTACAACTCCCTCTGGCGATTGATTGCCGCAGGGGAGAGTTAGTTAGGGTTTGGACAGCGTCTGAAGTGACTGCACGATTATCGCAGGCGTGCACTCACCGTATGTCTTAATAGGACTACACGATAATATGCAGGCGTGTACTCTCCAATTGACTTTAATTAATGTTAATCTTATGTAAATATTTTGTAATCTACTTAATACCTCTTATATATATATATATATATATATATATATATATAATAATGTGTGAGAAGAAAGAATTCCCATTATTGGATTAACACCACGGATGACAGCAAATTAAAGAACCTTTCAAAAACAATCATCACAGTATTTCTCCCTCCTTCTTAGCGTGTCCTCGTGGTGTAGTGGTCTGCACGCTGGGCGCGTATTCCAGAGGTCCGTTGTTCGATTCCCGAAGGAGTTGCTCATTTTTCATCTTTCCTGCTTCCAAATACCTAATGTCTCTACAAGCTTTATATTAGAAGTAATTTTGCAAACACTAATTTACTTGTTAGATGTACATATGGAACTTCTGCAAGTTTGACTGTAGGAATGTTCCCGAACTTAGTTGAATGAATAGTCATTATGCTGTAAGTGCCTATCATATAGTTAATGACAGAAAGGGATCCGTTTTTCGCCTATCTGATAAGATTAATTTATTTTGATCCTAAGTAAATATGTTCAATTTGAAGTTCTTTCTACGACTGAAAAAGACGAAATATTATTCTTTGATATTTGATTGCACAAAAGATGTTTCGCGTCGTACGCAACTGCGTCAAATTATTAGATACGTGCACATTCAAGATTAATCCGTAACTATCAAGAAAGCTTTATAAATTTGAGAAAACACTGATACTGGTTTAGAAAGCGAAATTATTTATATAAATTTAGAAGATGATGGCCGTGACATTCTAAATATGCAAGATCATGGATATGATAATGGGGCGAATTTTAGCTGCGGTGTGCAAAGCTGCGCAGACTATTATTTGTATATTTTTGTATTGCATATATATATAAGCACTAACTATTTTTAGCACAGAGAAATTAAAATGATGAATATAAGGGGTTCCTGCCAATTAAAACCAGAAACTTGTTTTTTAATCTTGCAAATCACCCACTCAACCATCAAGGAGAAAAAGGCTTAGCGATAGAAACTCCCGTAGGAAAAAGCAACAGAGAGTTAATAATTAAAGATACAGATTTTGTACAATATACAAAATTCAATCACAAATTTTCCTCAAGAACATTGCCTTTAGGTTTCAGTATGCTTCGTCATTGTTTTCATTAACTCTCTCATATATTAATCATATACAAAGACAAATAAAAATGTAAACGGAGAGTGATATAAAAACATAATATATAAAATAAATGGATAGTCTGTAGAGATATTAGGTTATTTCGAAGCAAGAGAAATGAAAAAACAGCAATGCCCTCGCCGGAACTCGAACCACGGAACTTTCGAATATGCGTTAAACGTGCTGACCGCTACACCACGAAGGCATGCTAAGAAAAGGGGAAAATACCTTATAACTATATTATTTGCAAAACCGCAAATGAACAAATACTCTTCGGTACTTGTTCATTTGCGGTTTTGCAGCTGAAGATGGTGGTTCGGTAAAACCATCGAAACTAGTCCTGTGAAAATTTTGTAAATATAACGCTGATTTTTGTTGTTTGACTTCTGAACTGTCCTAAATTTGGAGTATCAAGTTTTCCAAGATATAATTATAAAAGTTAACAATTCTGAAAAACATTTGCTTGAATACCATTATATGGACTTTACAGTCTTTCTCTTATAATTCTTTTGTAAAATTGATATGTTCGATAATGTATGCTGTCTAATTAGAAATACTTATTTACTCGTTTTAAAATAATCTAATTTTTTTAAAGCAATGTAAAATAAACTTTGAAAATTAATAAACATAGAAAACTAATAAAATACAGCACAATATCGAAACAAACTTTGATAAAAATGAACAGGTACTCTAGAAGGGAATCAGCGCGACCATTTTCTGATAGTTGTGGGATGCCTAAATACAGCAGCAAATAAAAACTTCTGTTTTTTATTCATGGTATCTGACTTTTAGCATCACATAAATGTACAAAATTATTAATTAAGAATTATGGACATAAATCAAATACTCTTCGGTATTGCATACATCAAATTTCAAGATACGAAAATTCAAATATCACATCAAATTAAGTTTAATAATTTGTATATTCAAGTTATGTCTCACAAATTTAATGAACATTTTCCTAAATCACTCTACAATAATAATAATAATAATAAAAATCTGAAAGGTTTCAGATTTTAAATTACGTCCAACGAGGAGTTTATTTAACATTTTGTCTGTTACCTTTATTTATTAAATATCATGTTCTTCGCACTTAAACCATAAAATTCAGTTCAACAGCAATATCGCAAAATAGTTTTAAATTGAGCATAGCTTTAGAATTTCCGATAGGCAGTCTCACGCGCTGGAGATAAAAATGGTTTTTCTGTGCAACGTTGCCATTGCTCGCTTTGAAATCCTTGAGTTTGTTAATCAAAAATTCGTTAAAGATTTACAAAATGTTTTATTATCGATTTCATATTTTGTAAATTATTTTTTAATTTTAATTTTAATTTTTTAATTTGTTTTATTATCGATTTCATAAATTCCAAATTTGGGCTTCCACATGCCCATATTCGCAGTAGGATTACGTCATCCAAAATTCGATGGCTGTATGTACCGTTGTTTTTTATCACAATGCGAGAAATGTATGTGCATTTATGCAGATTTTTCATTATTTAATTTCTTCAAATATAATGCAGAATTCTAACATTTGGTGGCAACAGTTTGAAAAGTGAAACGGACATTTATAGTGAACCAACGCAAAATCGCAAAACGAAAACAATAGTCCTTCAGGCATAAAGCCCCTTTGGACTAAAAAACTTTAAGTATGTGTATCGATGTGTGTGAGTTAGTACTTTGTGTTGAACTGCGGTAGAGGAATATGAATGATAAACCACTCAGCCTGTGCGTAGCCATAACTGAATGTTCTAAAAATTAATTTTAGTATTAAGAGTGTACATATGGAAGCAAGGGCATGTGCTACCGCTGCTTTAGATTTCTTGTGGTAAGTGTTGTCATTTAAGAATGAACGTCGAAACTAATTTACACATCTGAAAAAAAAGCAAAGAATTTTAAATATCAGGTTTACAATATACCTGGTTATTTTAATCGGATTCTTATAGTCTGCTGAAAGCTAACTAGATTGTAACTGAGATTTATATTCAAGAAAAATTCCACTAGGTATCCGAAAAGAAATCTCAGTTCTCTGTTTTTCTGTCAATAAAATACGCATCTAATATGAAAAATTTTAAAGCAGACAGACACATATCTTTCTAATGAAAGAGAAGTGGAAAGTTGCATCATAAAATTCATTAAAAACTTCAAAATTTCATGATGAATTATTAAACATCTCAATTAGCAAATGATTTTCTTTGTCTGTTTATTTGAAAAACCTAGCGTTCATCTTCTTCCTTAAGGCGTAGTCAGAGATACGTATGACCAAATGTACTTATATATTCATATTTTGCTTATTAGTATTCTTACCACACGTTATTTGAATTACAATAATAACGTGACATACATTCAAGTAAAATATATAATTTATTCAATATATTTTTTCAGTAAGATATTATTTTCCCTTTCTTTCACACTTGAAAGACTTATTTAGGTAATTTATCAGTGTTTTTCATTCTGGATAAAATCTTGTCCGAGATCATAAAAGAAATTTTTTGTCCAAAATAAATGGCATAAGATAAACACTTATCTTTCAAATTATAAAAGATCATTGCTTATTAATTTAAAACAAAAATGAGACATTCGAAAACAATTTAACCCTTAAAAATACTTTGTGACAAGCATTATTAGCGGTAAAAAGATACTATTTATGATAATTAGTCTTTAACACTCAGTGACAGAACTTCTACCTTTTTTGTATGTATACTATCGTCTGCATCAAATATAAGCATACTGCACAGAATTTTGTAACAATTCGTAGCTTGCAATCATGTTATTATTCCTCCTTTTTAATTCAATTTCAGCTGCAATCTATTTTCGTAATAATATTATTTTGCCAACTTTGATTATATTGTTTCGAGTTTAAAAATGAATGCAAAACAGACACTTTAGCAATTAAAATTGCTTATGCATCTGAGATTTGAAGCCACAGTACCTAATTTTTTTCTTTAGATAATTCTATAGCACTTTTATTTTATTCACAGGTGAATTTCGCTGAATTGTTTAAAAATCCTACAAAGCGTGTTCTAGGAATGAGTTTTTCAGTTCCAGTAAAGATCATAGTGCTGCGAAATGGAGTTTTTCGACTCAGTTTTCATACATTGAAAGCTTCCGGGAATCGCGATGATTTCGACAGCTTTGTAACAGACACCCGACAATATTTCAGATTTTTTACCATCCTTGTCATGGATTTCAAAATAAGACTTAAGCAATGGTAATTTTTTACGCGAAAAAACGTTTTACAACGTATATAGAACTATGGACCAGTCTAAAGCACTTCAAAGATGGCTGATTTAAAGATCTCCGGTACAGAATTAGAAAATTCCTTTAAATCGGGACTATTACAACCGTATTAACAACGCTTTGATCATAAAATGTGTTAGCCTTTCCATCGGTTTCAAAACTCCTGTTAAACTTCCTTTTTCGGTAGGATCTTCAAAATGTAATATATCTATCAGCTCTACTCTTTTTGTTAAAAAAATAGAGGCATGTGAGGAATCATTGCACTTATTCGTGCGTTTTCTAACGATGCATATTGTTACGAAATGTACAGGCGCGGTAAGATGGCTTCCCCGCAAAGCTGTTTTATGGTTGCTATAAAATAATAAGAAGAAAGGCAGGGTTGCCACATTTGGCCAGAAATCGCCCGTTTTGCGACATTTGGCGAGAAAACTGGCGATATGCCATGGACGGATAGAGAATCTTCTGGAACGACTTCTTACCGGTTTAGCCCAGAATTTTCTCGAACACAAGTCGAAAGCTATATAAACCCTGCTGGTCCGCAGAGTGGCTGTGCCTCGTCGAGAGGGCGAGTGAGTGCCTCGTTTACACGGCGAGATAGTTAGTATTGAGTGTGTCTCATCTAGTTAGTCCGTGCGGAGACGATCGAGATGACAGCCAGCCAGCGAGTGCCGAGTGGGTCGTCGAGTGCATCGAAGAGTCTCTTAGTGTATTGCGGTTAGTGCATCGTCGAGAGAGCGTGTTGAGCTCCGGGAACGACTGAACAGATAAGTCGGGAGCCGTGCTCTATGTGTTAGTCGAGTGCATCGCGAGTTATAGCGTGGAGAGTCTCGAGAGTACGTGGAGTTCCGAGTACGACCAATCAGATTCGGGAGCTGTACTCTGGTGCTTTGCAGTGAAGCTGTCTCATTCACTTGGACTCACTTCGCATTCATTTATGACACATTTAAAGGAGGTCAAGGCATGACTTCACAGGATATTTCATTCCATGCTCAGAACAGCAGCTCCAACATGGGGAGTTTTTTCGAGGATGCTTAAGAAGTGGTACTCTGTAGTTGCTCAACATATTGCACTGTATGGGGCCTCCATGTGGGGCATAACGATCACTACTAAAATGGAGAATCTGCTACGCTCAGCATAAAGACCATTCCTCCTAAGCATTACCCGAGGATATAAAAACCTCGCCCACTAATGCTCTAAACATGATTTCAGGACTGCCGCCTCCGCATTTCTTAGCTCAGCGCGAGAGTGCAACAGTGCGAGTGCTCCGACTCAAAGAGACAATAAGTTTATGGGACAGGACTTATGTTTATACTAACTATGAGCAAAGCATTCCCGAGCCACCTTGCCACCCGGCCGAATTCACTATGTCGATTAACTGCAGGTCACCATCGTGGTTCAAAGCCACTTCAATCTACACCAATGGTTCCAAAGGAGAATGTGGCACCGGTAGCGGATACTGTGTTCTATATAGGAATCAGATCTTAAAGACCTGGGAAAGAAAACTTAAGCACTACAACTCAGTTTTGCAGGCTGAACTGATTGCATTAAAAGCTCTACTTGTCTACGCACTGGAAAATAACTATTCCAGTATATATTCAGACTCAGCCTCTAGCCTCCAGGCAATCCAAGGCACATGTAGTAAAAATCCACTCGTCAGGGCCATACAAAAACTCTTACTAAGAACACCAAACTACTATAGGCCTGAACTCCAGTGGGTACCTGCTCACACCGGAATACTGGGTAATGAAATTGCAGATGCCATAGCCAAAAGAGCAGCAACTGACCTCCCACGTTCGCACACTTGACGTGCCTCTCCCGAGCTCGTTTTTAAAAGCTGAGCTCGAGAGAGAATTACTCAAACGTTGGCAACATTTGTGGGAGACAGAGGCCACCGGCAGAAGAGTTCAACGATTTTTTCCAAAAGTCTGCCGGCTTCTAAAAAGTGGCAAGTGGCTCGTCTCACTTCACTCAGTTTCTAACATGGATGGATGTACATGAAGGACATGGTCCCTTCATGACTTACCTGCATCGCTTCAGACGACGCGAAAACGACCATTGCCTGTGCGGGATGGTAGGAGATCCGGACCACTATCTGTTCGCTTGCAGAGAGACCGCCAAGAGGCTGTTCACACATTTTTTAGACTATGTATATTGTATTCACAAAACTAAATTACATAAAATTCTTGTGTTTTAAATGTTTTATTTGACATCCCTTATTCTGAACTGTCTTTCGACACCGCAATTTTCAGGATAATAATGCCTTTTGAAGTGGCAGATGAGATATTCTATCCCATTCCTCCCGAACAGCTTTCCAGAGTCTTGTTAGGGTTTGGGGACAACGTTTGGATAATGCAGTTTTTAAAAGTCCGAAAGCACAAAAATCCATAGGTGACACATCGGGAGATTTAGTAGGGATGTCAGTGAAGGGTATGGCCTTGATACCAGTTTTTTGTTCCATTTCTTTTAGGAAATTTACAGTGGATTTTAATGTGTAACTGCTAGCTTTGTCCTGATGGAGTCTCACAGATTGATGGCACGGTGGGTAAAGCGATGGTGTTTCGTTCAGAACAATTGGCGATAAAAAATGTTCCTGATAGTATTTGGAGTTAATCTTGACATTTTTTTGCACTCTCTTTATTTTTAACTTGCCATTATAAGAAAAACTAGCAACAATATGAATTCCTTAGAAAAACTTTCTTTCGATTCTTTAAACCATGTACTTAAATTTTTTCTCCCCTTTTATGATAATAAATGGTTCTTTTTTTTGTTACAATCATTTAAATACATCCATGCTTCATCTATTGTGACAATTGTTTTCCATTTTTCTTTGGATAAGTGTTTCTCATATAGAATTCTGCAGCGTGTCCTGTGTTGAGCGATATGCTTTGGACGATGCACATTGCGTTTTTTAAGACGATGCACATTGCGTTTTTTCGCTTTCTTAAGATTTAAATTAACGTTTATCGTTTTGTTTACAGTGGACACCGAGCATTTTAATGATTTTGCAACTGTCCTTTGACTAGGGGGATTTTCTTTTAACATTAAACAACGTACCTTTGCAATAGTCGAAGATGTCCGTATTTTCCTTGGATACTTATTTGGAATTTTTGTCCAACTTGAGGCTCCAATTTGACGTTTTTTGTTCCTTTCTTGTTGATGATATTACCTATCAACGCTTTAGATATCACAAAACAATGACTCTCACATCGTTTTTGGATAACGGAGTATGCATATTTCTCTTCGGAAAGAGCGTAAATGTAGCCTTCGAACCACTGCTTTGTTAAATTCGCCATTTTGAATAAAAACAAAACTTTCAAACCACAG
Source organism: Stegodyphus dumicola (assembly GCF_044657685.1). NCBI lineage: Eukaryota > Metazoa > Arthropoda > Arachnida > Araneae > Eresidae > Stegodyphus > Stegodyphus dumicola. The sequence continues at coordinate 112,071,489 of NC_140770.1, read as the reverse complement.
ACGATAATTTTGACTTTTAAAAACATAGTACAATTGCAATTACTTCTTTTGCAGCAAACGATGCTTTATTACCGCTTACCAAGTCGTCTAAAAAATGTGCGAACAGCCTCTGTACCATCTTAGGCAACCAGTAGCAAACCACATCCATCCATGGGCCGAAGCTACTTCGAAAAATCGCAATGCATCGAAACGCATATGCGATTGCATAAATATTGCACGCAAAATCTCAGACAGGCTGGAGTAATTCTCAGCTGCCATCCTCGTCACCAGCACAGCCCCTGTATGCTCTGTACCTGTAATGAACTAATTTTATCTTAAGTTAGCTTATTCTGCTTTTCTTATTCCCTGTATATACTTATCTCCTTGAACTGTAAACCCTCACTTATGAACCTTGAATTATTTATTTTGCCTTATTTTATGTATTGTTTTCACTGTTTTGCATTTTTTTGGTTTTATGTATTATTTCGCTTTTTAGTATTTTACTTCTTATTATTTTTATTATTGCTATTTAGTATTTAGCCCTATTTTAGATATCACTTTTACTGTTTTTCAGTCACTTTGTTAAATGTTCATATATTGCACTGTACTCACTCATTGCTCACGTTGTGGATGTCTTTTGTAACCATCTATCCATAACTCTGTAATTATGTAACTGAAATTGTTCTTCTCACCCGCAATGCACCCTTCTTCCATCACTGCACTATCGTCTCGTCCAGCATTTGTTTGCACTGCCCCCAGCACTCGTCTTGAGCACAATATGTATATATAAGTGTGTTATGTTTATCAAGTTATTTCCGTCAGCGGGGCTACCTGGCCGATATGTAACTACCCAGTGGACCGTCTGCCTCGCTGTCGGTGGAAAGAAAGAAAAGAAAGTGAAGCTGTCTCCACCGTGATAGCTTGATAACCTGAAAGCTGTTATAAACACGCTGATCGTGTCAGCGTGTTTATAACAGTTCGACGACTGCAAACGAGATTTTTGAGTTGTCCTGATTAATACCGGCAAATAAAGTGTGTTTCGATACTTCATCAAATGTCGTCGTTATTCACTCCAAATCCACACGAACCCCGTAAGAACGTGAACTGAGAAAATAATTTAACAATATGTTTCGGTCAACGATACATATGGTACAATAACAACACACATGCTAAGTTCTAACGATAGGTATGTTACGGTCAGTCGTGGTTCGAATTCCGACGAAAGTACAGTTACGTTTTCCTATTATCTACTCAAAAAGTATAATACTATAGGTTATAGGCTCTTTATAGGTTCTTGGTATTTTTATTATTGTCTTAGTTTACCTTTATGCATTTTTTCTAAATTGAATGGTTCTTCTTGATATTGTGAATCTAATTGAAATTAATTGTGTATAATACAGTAATGGATGTATTATATTTTGTTTGTTTGTTTGTACCATAGTTTTTTATTTAAATTAGTTGGACTAAGTTTTGAAAGTATTTCGTATTTGCAATACAAATTATGAAAGTATACTCGGTTTATTGTTTGAATGCTATAGGTACTACTTGTAACATACTTTCTTTAGGGTTTATTAATGACTATGTTACTTATGTCCTTGTGTTCTTGAAGGCCTTGTATGCCACTGTAAACTTATTTTGCTTAGTGACAATAAATAGCTTCTGGAGGCAGGGGCTTTAATCCGTGTAAGGCAGACATCATGTCAGCTAGGTAATGGAGCCCCTGTTCTCTGGTTAATAGTCAATTAACAATTTTCAAAATGATGCAGTTTTATTAATAAAACTACAGATACATTAAAATACTAAAATACAATATTAACATAATGTTGATCAAAGTACGCAACAATTTTCTGGAAACAAATTCTAAAACGTCTACCATATTTTCACTTATTAAAAACTGTAATGAATTTACCAATTTTAGTTTGCAGATTTTTAGAATGCTTAAAAAAAGAGCTGGTTTTAATTACCTATATATTATAATACAGTTTAACTCTTAGCCTTCTTGATTTTAATGCAGTTTTATGTTATAAATCTTTACTTAAAAATACGTGCAAGGATGTATTTTTAAAATGGTATTATTGTATTTTTCCTATTTTCCATAAAAGTTATTTCGCGTTTTCATATTTATGTTATGTAATGTAAAAATCACCAAACTACTGCTTTTTCTTTCATGAGCTCTTTTCGCTTTGAAACTTACCCCCTAAATTACTCATATAAAACTTGCTTTTCTATCTAAATGCATCGTACTGACCCCAAAGTGACAGGTAAAGGAAGATAGTAACACCGATACTTTGCCGTCGTCTTTCGTGATTAGAAAGGAAGATTTCAACGGTTCGCGCTGTGCTAGAATCCTCTTCACGATTCTAGTTTGAGAGAGAATATGAAGGAGTGATAGTGGGTGTATGATTAGTACGAATGCTATGGGGCAGTAGTTCGCATCCGCGTAAAGGAGGAATTATATAACAGCACATAGATCCAGCCCATGTGCTGAAAGAATGTCCAGGATTGCCTCGATCTTTGTGAAAAATTCCTTTTGTTTGATGACATTGGTATAGAATTCTGTCTACTGTCCGAAATACGGGCTACAAAGCTACTGTAAATAATGTATACATTATGTTGCGTTCATGTTAATTTCTTTCTTTTGTAATATTGTTTAAACAAAGAACGTGCATTACCAAAAATGGTGATTGTTGGCGCAATGATCAGAGTGATTCATCACACCTTTTGTGTCAATGGTGGAAGAGGTTATAGATAATTATTAATAATGTCTGGAAATCTGAGCTAGTGGTTGGACGTCGGGAGATAGCTAGGCTAGAGATCTTGTAATAACGCAGATACATAGGTCTGTATAATCTCTTGTAAAAACAGAGTGGGAATGAATCATGACCTGTAATATGATGCGTTAGCTGTTCAGTGGAGGTATAACTTTCATTGCTGACTTTGAGAAAGATTATATAGGATCGATGGCTTCGTTGGATGAGGTCCCATTTGTTATGTTATTTTGCTTTAGCCAAAGTATGACTCATTTGAAATGAGAGTATGGTAAGGCTATATGGAATTTTACTATGGTGTTGCATGTTGCTTGCTTTGCCGACGCATCTCCTCTCTCAATTCACCATTATTGTACTTCCTCCCAGTAGTGGTCCATGGGTTATTGATGTGGAGTGGTGATTTGAATTTATTAGCCCCAATCCCCAGCAGTTTTCAGTTGGGTTGTTTTTTTTAAAGAAATATAAGCATAAAATATCAACGATGTCCTTTTCGAAAATCGAAGTCCAAACCTCTCGATTGCTTCCGGTTAGTGAAAACACGATGGCACGCGGTGAGGAGAGAGACAATTACGTATACCAGAATACATCCATAACTTGATTTTAATAACCGGTGTTCAAAGGTTTTGACGGTCACTTTAATTTTGTTTTGTGGCGAGCTGTGGTGATTTATTACTCGCAGCTGTTGGTGTTTAGCGTCGGCTTTGTGTTTTAGCGTAGGCATACGTGTGGCAAGATGGGTTGGGTCATATCAGAAGTGCGATGCGAGAGAACGCGTTGACTTTGCGGAACATAAACTGGATTTAAGTCATGAGAGTGATTACATCTTCACAAAGGAACTGTTCTGTGACCAATTCAAGTAATTCAATTCTTTAGAATTTGCAAGCGTTGGTTGGCTTCGCGCGCCGCCAAAGTTTTAAAAACCTGTCTAAGTAATGTAATTTAAAGTATATTATATAATTTATGATGTGTTTAACCCTCTGAGTGGCATGGCTTTTTGAGTCTGTCCCTGAAAACATGTATTTAGGCAACATTTACTAGCTAAATTTTTGTGATTACTTATTTTAGTCTCCTTTTTTTTTTTTTCTCTGCTTTTCTTTAAGATGATGATTTAACGAAAGTAAGAAAGCAAAATATTTTAAATATAAGCTAATATATACAAAGTACTAAAAAACTCATGACCAATTGAAAGCGGTCACGCCATTTAGGAGTTTAATTGATAAATAATTCAATTACCATATACTGCATTACTGTTATTAATTAAAAGATTTTTCTAACATCTTATATTCTGAACCCAGTGCAAAATCGGTTAGGTTTGAAACCTCCTGGCTCTAATACTGACACTCTTTTTGTGGAATTCTTGATACCGTAAATATCACTGAACATATCAGAGCATTTCTCTAACAGTTTGATTCAACTTGCTGCGTTCTCTTCATCACACATTACTGGAAGATTCTTTTCCCTCATGAACAATATGTTAGAAAAAATCCACCTAAAATTACATTTCATCACTTTTTCTTTCTTGTCACTTTGATTTTGTATGACTTGCTCAATTAAATTTCAGCGTTACATATTTAGAGGTAGGTTTTGCCACTAGCACTTACGATCTATGTTTTTGATACAGTTCATGGCTAGACAGGAGCATCAAGAGTACTTCCCAATCTCTGTACTCACTTCTCACGAGAACCTCAAGATTAGAAGTGAATGATAGCAATGCATATGCAGCTAATTACGCTTTACCAGTTCATCATTTGGAAACTCATAAAGCAGTGCCAAATAGTAAATCAACATTTAGCTACTGGAAATTAAAATTTTATTTATAAATAACTCTAAAATTTTCATCATTCAAACTAATTCTAAAATCATTATTTACAGCTTGTGGCCGAGATTGTGGAGCCTTTGAGGCGACTGCGGGTTGAGGAAAATTTTGATCTTCAAATTTTGATAATTTTTCTTCTGTTTGCTAATGAAATGTAGCAGGCCACTAATGCTGAAGGTTGCTTCATCATATATCACTAAAACTGAAGTTGCTTCTGTTAATCAATACCCTCTTCCGGCATTAATATTTATTCTTAATAAACGATTGACTTCAATCGTTTATTAAGAATAAATATTAATATTAAATTATTATTATTAAATAAATATTAATATTAAATAAATATTAACATTAAATAAATATTAATATTAAATAAATATTAAGAATAAATATTAATAAGTCTCATGTCATACTAACAACAATATGGCATTATGTTTCACTTGTTCGTTTGCTAAAATCGGTTTCTAGAAGTTACATTTAATTTCACTAAAGTTATTCGATGTATTCCGTGTATTACGTTACTCACTTACAAACATACCACTTTCTTAATTCAAAAATTATTTAACACTTCTTTCTGTCATAAATTTTTCTCAGATAAATCCTTTTTAGTTTTCTTCATTTTGAGATTCCTTTGAGTATAGGGTGCGCCCAAATGAAATTGGGAATGTGATAAATTTTTGCAGTGTTTTATTAGTTCCAATACGTGTATGCGCACAAATTGAAGAATGGTTCATAGGTGCTATTATATCTGCGTAAATGTACTGACCTTGTCAGTTAAACAACTATGCAAGAGTGCACAAAATGAATACACCTTTTAAGCAAGATAACCCTATTCATGGATGTGCAGCATATCATTGACTGTCTACACATAACCACCATGTCAGATAAAACAAGCGTCGCACTGGTCTGCGAAGTGATGAATCCTTCCAGAGAAAAAAACCCTTTGTGTGGGGGCTGTGACGATATAGCTACTAGCACACCCCGGCGGGCACAGGTGCTGAAGTATAACTTCCTGTTTGTTCGCGGACGAAATGGACCATACCTGCAAAAGCAGGACTGCAGATAAAACCCCCTGGGAGTTTCCGGACACAAGGAACTAATTATGTTTCTCTTCGCAGATAACAAAACGAGTGAAATCTTTGTGTAAGAGTTCTTCATGTGATTTTGAGGTGACAGGACGCATCTTTTACGTTCTAAACCACGCCAGTGGTTTCTGTAGAACAATAGTTTTTTTATGCTGTAACTACAGTAAAAAGGACGCTTTTTTGCGTCCAGTCTGCGTTAGCGGATATTGTATGATTTAGAGCTGTAATGATCAGTTTATTTTTATGTTTTAACCAAGAAATCTATTTTAGTTTATCAAATAAATAATTTAAAAGACAACCTGTCTTTCTTTCACCCGACACGGGTGTACTGACGTTACAGCTATAATAAATGGTGGCAGCAGTGCAGATGAGAAAATCCATGCAGAAATTACAGACCGTAAGGCTCTAAAATTTCATCTCAAGATTGTGGGACAGTCATTGTCCGGATATCAATAGTGTTTTGCAGATATTACAGACCGTCAGGTTCTGAAGTGCAGCACGAAAAGTTACGAACATCAGTTCGAAAAAGTGATTACAGCTCTTCGAAGCGACGAGATCAGAAAATCCATGCAGAAATTACAGACCGCCAGGCTCTAAAAATTTATCTCAAGATTTTGGGACAATCATTGTCCGGATATCAACAGTGTTTTGCAGATATTACGGACCGTCAGGTTCTGAAGTGAAACACGAAAAGTTACGAACATCAGTTCGAAAAAGTGATTACAGCTCTCCGAAGCGACGAGATAAGAAAATCCATGCAGATATTGCAGACTGTCCGAGTCTGAAATTCATCTCGAGTTTGTAGGACAGCCATTGTCCGAACATCATCAGTGTTTGCAGATAGTACAGACCGCCAGGCTCTGAAGTGCAGCACGAATTTACGAACATCTGTTCGAAAAGTGATTTACAGCTCTTCGAAGTGGGGAATAGAATCCACGAAGAGGTTACGGACATCAGTCCAGAAAAAGAGGAACGACAGTCTCCTGAAATAAGCTCATCTTTAAGCGCGGTGATAAAGGTGTTACTTGTGCGATCATCTTTGTGTTCGAGAAAATTTACCGCAGTGAGCGTGTGGGACAATCATTGTCCGAAGATCATCAGATCATTGTGATATGTAGAGTATTGAAAAAGTGATATGTGGGTGATCACGCTCGTGATCGAGAAAATTTAGATCATCAGATCTTGTGTGTGTGCGTTATAGGTGCCTAGATCATCAGTATCCATAAAATCTTAAATTGTGCGAAGCGAAGTCTCCAATCCAGACGGGTAAGTACCTTGGATTTTTATATTGAGGCAGTAAAGTAATTTATTTCTGTAAATCAGTATGTAAGTTCACATAACTGTTTTAAGTCAGCTTGTTCCTGTAAAGCTTAAAGAAATGTGCTTTTTGGGTTTTATGTTACAATAAGAAAGTATAATATTTAGAATTTAAACCTGTGTTAATAGATTTTTTTTAATATCTGAAATGTTAATGTGTTGTGCTTAAATTAAACTTATATATTGGATTGTGTAAAGGAGTAGAATTACTGTAACTTGAAAGTTTTAATGTTAGGTGACATTCTGACATATCATTTCTAAGACGTTTTGAATGTTATAAATATTAGAATTTCAGTTAAGGTGTGTCAAACTTTTATTTGTGTAAGAACTGAGAATTTTTTTTTCTATTGAAGGAGTAAAAGGGGAATGATAAAACCCCCAGTATCTTTCCTTTTAACTGTTGTTATATTAATGTTAATTACTAGCATATGGATAGGTATTGTGTAATTTATTGTATTTCTGAATGCATATTTTAACATATCCCAAATTTTGAGGAAAGTATATTGTATTATCATAAGCAAGTGTGTTTTACGCAACTGAATTTAAAGCTTTTCAGAGGATAATATTATTTGTAGTTTCATACGTCCTCAAGTAGACAATGTTTGTTTTTATTTTTGAATGCAATGTGCATATTATAGTGTAAACTGTCTTGTTTTTGTCTAACATCTGTAAAATAGGTTGTGAAAAAAATTATAAAAGTTTAATTTTTACTCTCTCTTGTGAAAATGATATCTGTTTAAATCAATTGTATGTATCTGTAGTGTGAGGGAGCTATAATTGTTAGGATCATAATTTTGGTTATATCATGGCATTCTTAGCAAAAGTTAGGAAAGAGGATCTTAAATCCTTGGCTGAAGAGTTAGGGGAAAAAGTTAGCCCTGAACTTAGGATATTGGATTTAAGACAGCTGATTCTGGGAAATGAATCCTATAAGGATGAACTAGTGAAAGGCCTGTTAGAAAATATCACTTCAACGAGGCTTGAGAGAGAAAAAAAGGAGCAGGAGAGAATTAGGAAGGAAGAAGAAGGGAGGCAAGAAAGAATTAGGAGAGAAGAAGAAGAAAGGCAGGATAGAATTGGAAGAGAAGAAATGGAATTTGAATTATCCAAGTTACGTTTACTAGCCGCTAACGGAAATGACTCTGGAAATGGTGGGAATGAAGAAAATGGACTAAAAAAAAAAATGCCGATACGATCTAAAAAAAATGATGCCAAAATTTGATCCTGAAGAGAACGATATCAGTTTGTATCTAGTCATGTTTGAGCGCCAAGCAAAGCATGCGAATCTTCACCAATCAGAATGGGTTTCGGTTTTATTGACAATTTTGCCAACTGACATAGTTCAGCTGATTATGCGAGAACCAGAACAGCAGGCTTATTATTACGCTTATATAAAAGGAATACTGCTTAAAAGGTTCAAACTTAGTCCAGAAAAATTTCGCATCAAATTCGTGCAATCTCAGAAACACCCCCAAACCATTTGGAGAGATTTTGCCTTTGAATTAAGGAATTATTTTGAAGAATGGATTGCAGGTTTGGAAGTTACGGGTTTTAAACTTTTAAAGGATCTCATGATAACGGACCAAATGAAGCGTCGTGTAAATGCCGAAGTGCGGCAACATTTTATTGACGAATGGTCGAAGATGACGACTCCAGAGAAATTAGCGGAAATGCTAGAAGAATATGAAAATGTGCGTGAACCCCGGAAGAAGATCTCTCCTGTTCATAGTTCGGAGTCACAAAGGGGAAATACAAATAATTTACATTCGAGGGATCCGCAAAAGTATCATCAGTCCGGAGGGAAAATGAGATATGCGCCCGAGAAAAAAGAAACTTTCAGAAATCAGAAAGAACGCCAATTTGATGTCCGTAAACCCTTTAAGTGTTATTCCTGCGGTTCCACCGAACACTTAAGGCCTCAATGCCCGAAAGTTCAAAAAGATTTCAAATCGCCAGCTGTAGTAAATAGGGTACAAGAAACTGAAGAAGATTTTTTAGCCCCGTACACAACGATGGCTAAGGTGAATGGATTCGATTTACCTGTATTACGGAATTCGGGAGCATCTATAGATGTAATTTGCAACAAATACATCACTCCTTCGATGCTGACGGGCGAAACGGTTTGGGTCAAACATCCGTTTGCTGCAACCCCAATTTGTTTACCCTTAGCACACGTCAAATTAGAAGGGGAGTTTGGTCAAGTGACGACAAAGGCAGCGGTCATTCGAAACGACTTAGATCAAGGCCGATATCTCCTGGGGAATAGAACGGCTACAAAATTACAAGCAGACCAACTGGATAGAATTTTCTTCCGAGTAAATGCGGTGGAAACCCGGGCTCAGAAACTCCGCCAAGCAAAGAACGAAATCGGCGAAAGTTTGCGGCAAGAGTCGGAAGCCAAACCTCCGGGCGAAGAGGAAGTCCCAACAAAGGAGATGGAGGAGACCAATTTCTCCCTGCCTGAAACAGAGGTGAACGACCAGACACTGCTCACTATAGACAAAACGCAGTTGTCTGATCTACAGAAGAAAAGTACGGATTTAAAACCACTTTTCGACCTGGCTGCATCAGACGATCAAAATAACTCTACGAAAAACGTTTACAAATTAAAAGATGGACTGTTATATAAATGTCAGGAAGACCGGATAGGAAATGTGAGGAAATCACTGGTCGTTCCCGAAACTTGTCGGACAAAAGTGCTACGTTTATGCCATGAGCAGGTCTCAGGACATCTGGGCGTAACCAAGTCGAAAGACCATCTCGCGAGGTATTTTTTTTGGCCGAAATGTTACCAAGACATGGAAAACTATATTCGAACTTGTGACCCTTGTCAAAGGGTGGGGAAGACTAACGACCGAAAAAAAGCACCTCTAAAATTAGTACCCGTGATATCAGAAGTATTCTCAAAGATAAACATAGATACATGTGGTCCTTTGCCCACCACGCCTAGGGGAAAGAAATATATCTTGACCGCACTCTGTTTATCTTCCAAATATCCGGAAGCAATTCCTATAGAAGACATCACTTCCCTTTCGATAGTGGATGCTTTGATGCAACCTTTCAGCCGTATGGAGTTTCCTAAAGAAGTCCAGTGCGATCAATGGACGTCTTTTATGAGTAACTTAACAACGGAATTTTTTGAACGTTTTGGAATTAAAGTCAGCCATAGTTCGGTCCACCACCCCCAGTCCAATCCGGTAGAAAGATTTCATCGCACCATAAAAAGAATTCTGAGAGTTTTATGTTTAGAGGCTGGTTCGGATTGGGAGCAAGTTTTACCCTCGGCCCTTCTGGCCTTAAGAACAGTGACACATGAAAGCACAGGGTTCACTCCTGCGGAATTAGTCCACAGAAAAAATTTGCGAACTCCAGAGACATTGTTATACGAACATTGGACAAATAATCAAGAGGAAGAACAACCGGTGACTGAGTACATTTTTAAACTTATAAATCGCCTGAAGAAATGCCAAGAGTTGGCAGTTGAGAAAATGCAAGACCAGCAACTCAAAAAGAAGAAATAGTACGATGAAAATTCCATAAAAAGAGAGTTTAAAGAAGGTGATCTAGTCTTAATTTTGGCTATTTCCAAAGCAAACAAACTTTCGACTCATTGGACGGGACCGGGGAAAATTGAAAGTAAAATGTCGGAAACCAACTACATTGTGGCTTTACCGGGGAAGAAAGAGAAATCCCAAATTTATCATATCAACATGTTGAAACCCTACTACCAAAGACCTGAGGCAATTAATTATTTGTCATGTAGTGGAAATGGTTCTGACCAATTTGATACTGAAATAGATTTTCCCTATATAGACACTGATCCAAATGTTTACGATTATTCGGAGGTCATTAAAAATAGTAAATTGGAAGAATTGTTAGAACCCTTGCAAAGAGACCAATTACAAAAATTATTGAATAAATTTTCGGGGAGCTTTTCTAATACTCCGGGCATGACAGACCTCGTAGAACACGACATTGAAGTTATCAGGGATAACCAGTAAGATCCAAGCCGTATCGTATGTCACATCGACAAAATGAAATTTTTAAAAGAGAAATTCAGCGAATGCTTGACCTAAAAATTATTGAGGTGGGAGAATCTGATTACACTTCGCCGATGATTCTCGTGGAAGCCCCAAATAAAATAAAGATCCCCGTCCTTGCGTGGATTACCGACGCTTAAACTAAGTTACCCGAACCCAGTATTATTCTTTACCCAACATAGAAGAACGGGTGGAAGAAGTTGCTTCAGCAAAATATATATCGGTTATAGACTTAGCTAAGGGATATTGGCAGATACCATTGAGCCCTAATGCGCAAAGATATGCTGCCTTCGTGACAAGTTTCGGCACTTACAGACCCTTTCGGTTAAGTTTTGGCTTAAAAAATGCTCCATATTTCTTTTCCAAAATGATGCAAGGAATACTTAAAGGATGCGAAGAATTTGCAGTTCCGTACCTCGATGATGTAGCGATTTTTTCAAAGACCTGGGAAAGCCATCTTAAGCATCTGAAAATAGTACTAAAACGTATAAATAAAGCAAAACTTACCATCAAACCTTCGAAGTGTCGTTTTGCGCAAAAACATGTCCTTTACTTGGGCCATATTGTAGGCCAAGGTTACCGGAAACCGTCGGATGTAAAACTAAGGCTATGAAAGATTTCCCCACTCCCAAAACTAAAACGGATATAAGGGCATTTTTAGGTTTAGCGGCTACTATAGCCGTTATATTCCAATGTATTCAGCGATCGCAGCTCCGCTGACGGATCTTTTGAAAGGGAAAACTGTAAAGGGTGATATTCTGTGGAATGCAGACTGTGAGAGGTCGTTCACCGATCTGAAAGAAAAACTAACAAATCACCCAGTTTTGTATGCACCTGATTTTAGTCCTCCTTTTATTCTCCAGACCGACGCATCGGATCAAGGAATGGGTGTTGTCCTAGCCCAACTCTCTAACGAGGAAGAGGAGTATCCGATTATTTTTCTCAGCAAGAAGTTTTCAGAGGTAGAGAAAAAAAGAGAGATAGAGAGAGGTAGAGAATTTCAGAGTCTCTACCTCTCTCTACCTCTGAGAGAGGTAGAGAGAGGTAGAGAAGTTTTCAGAGGTGCACTACCGAAAAGGAATGTGCCAGCATTGTTTTCGGTATCAAGAAACTTCGCTATTATCTAGACGGACAAGACTTTACTGTGCAAACGGATCATAACCCGCTCACTTGGTTACGGACTAATGCCAGTAATAACCCTCGCTTAATGCGTTGGGCGCTAGCTCTTCAGCCATATAATTTCTCAATTGTTCACCGTTCAGGGAAACTCAATAAGAATGCTGATGCGTTAAGCCGGAGGGCTTGAGAACCCATTCTCTATATTTCCGTTATAGTCATAAACTTTTTTTTTTTTTTTTTTTTATAAATTTTTTTCCCATTTAAATCCGTTTTTTGTTATAAACTATACGTAGTTATTGTATATGAATAATTAAGTTAATTCTTAGTATTGTGTGTTTATATGATTTTTTTACTGGCCTCAATATAGTTCTTGTTATGTTTATCCTTGGTACTTAGCCCAGTGTTGTTGTAAAATGTATTAATGCTAATAACTGCTAATTAGTTTACTTTGAAAACTTGCTGTGGTAGCTACCGTGAATTGGAGTTCTGAAAACCCCCGCCCCCCGGGGAGAAAAGGGGTTGTGACGATACAGCTACTAGCACCCCCCCGCGGGCACAGGTGCTGAAGTATAACTTCCTGTTTGTTCGCTGACGAAATGGACCATACCTGCAAAAGCAGGACTGCAGATAAAACCCCCTGGGAGTTTCCGGACACAAGGAACTAATTATGTTTCTCTTCGCAGATAACAAAACGAGTGAAATCTTTGTGTAAGAGTTCTTCATGTGATTTTGAGGTGACAGGACGCATCTTTTACGTTCTAAACCACGCCAGTGGTTTCTGTAGAACAATAGTTTTTTTATGCTGTAACTACAGTAAAAAGGACGCTTTTTTGCGTCCAGTCTGCGTTAGCGGATATTGTATGATTTAGAGCTGTAATGATCAGTTTATTTTTATGTTTTAATCAAGAAATCTATTTTAGTTTATCAAATAAATAATTTAAAAGACAACCTGTCTTTCTTTCACCCGACACGGGTGTACTGACACAGGGCCTTCTTCAGCTATTTCTCGGATCTAATGTTTTGCTGTGAATCGACATCTCTTTACTGCTTTTTTTAGAGGAGCAACTACATGGAAATCGCACGTTGAGGATGCAGGAAAGTGGTAGAGAGCTTTCCATCGTAAGTGCTGTGGTAAATCTTCAGAAGGTGTTTCCACATGAAGACGGGTATCGTCTTGCAGCAGAAAACATCCTTTTGACAACAGGCTATATCTTCGGTTCTTAACGGCCTTTTTATTTTGCATAAGTTATCACAATATCTCCTTGCATTAACCGTACCTCCAATTTCCAAACCAATCCAATAACAAGAGACCGTACTAATAAAAAAAGTGAGCATATCTTTGTCGGATCGAATTAAAGAATGAGCTTTTCTCAGGTGAGGAGAAGCGAGATGTTATCATTCCATACTCGTTTGCTTTGTTGCCAGATAAAAAAATGGAACCAGTTTTCGTCGCAAGCCACAGCCCGGGAAAGAATGTGATTTCCATCTGTGTGACAACGAAACGAATGATGGACGAAAATACCTCCATACAAAGGTTCTCATTGTGACATTTAGGGACTGATTTTGTAGAAACCTTGCTGCATTGCAAATTATCAGGCAGAAAAGTTTAATACAGCATGTCCTTTGCTCCCAGGCAAACTATCTGCAGTCTTCCAGATGGTTATTCAACAATTTTCCTTTACAAGGGAGTAAAATCTATTGCATCAAATGATTCCCAATGATGACTGTGTTTGAGTTAATTGTGTATTTCAGCAACACTCACACGTCAGCGATAAAAATTACTGCATCATCGGAAAAGCCGTTCTTCATTGGGTTGACAGTCCTGCACTACGAAGCCTTCAATTTTCGTTATTCAGTTGTTTCTTTTTAGCTTGGAGTTTCGTTGTTGCGAATGGAAACTTGTATATAGTTAAGAGTTAATTTTATCCATTTTCAAGGCTAATTAGTAGGAACGTCAAGTAGAGAAAAGTGAACATTTCCGACAAATTTTATTCTTCGAGTTTAATCGAGGATCAAGTCCTGCAGAAGTCAAAAGAAGAATTTGTTTTGTATACGGGAGTGAAGAACTTCCTGCGAGGATGGCACGAAATTTTTTTTTCTCATTCTGAAAATGAGAATTCGACTTGTGTGATGAACCCCTTTGTGGGAAACTTTCTCATTATGATGAAAACCGCCTAAATCATTTGGTTCACGATAATACTCGTCAAACAACAGGACATTTTTATAAATTACGCAGTGGGATAGCATAATTATTGTGAGCCATTTGCATTCATTGGGTAAATTGCAAAATTTGGGTACATGGGTACCACATGTGTTAAGAGGCATCAGCAAAAATCAGTGCATAACCATATGTTCGTCTTTGCTTATCCATTACCGTCTGGCTTGTTGTAAGAACAAACTATTCCTTGGGTACATAGTTGCAGGTGGTGAAATATGATGCCTCCTACGTGAACTCCTACGAGAAGAGGTAAGATTGGCTCTAAAAAGCAATGTAATGCGAAGGATGGTGCACACCTTCAAAAAATCATGTTCTGCGTTTGGTGGAACCAAACAGACAGTTTTCACCATGAATTGATACCAAAAAATGTAATCTTGCTGTGTACACTGAACAGCAAAGACAACTCGCTGCTGCCGTTGAAACCAAAGCCCCTGGTAAACCTGTGTTTTTACTCTACCATAATGCACGCCCGCATAGGATCAGAATGACACAAGATATGGTTGTTAAATTTGACTGAGAACCACTTCTTCACTGGAAATTTGTGTATAGATTCATCGTAACGCACTTAAGAAATTTATTCGGAGAAAAGACTTCTGAATTCTCTAGACCAAATGGTTTTCAACTTTTTTCTGGTGCATCCTTCCCTCCCTAATCTCGTTCCCACAAGTTTTCCTTCTTTTTACTAAGTTTTATTTAATCTTTCGAATAACAGGTAAAACTGAAAATTTAATATTTTTATTTCAGTGTGCTACAAAAACGTTTATTATGCTTTATAAATACAGCTTATTTACATGTTAACTTATTTATAAGTTATTACTACGAATATAATTAAGGAAACGTTTTCATTAATTTTCTATGCCAAAATTTATCTTTTTCTAATTATTTTGACAATCACGATGTCAAATATGTCATAGTTTATTGTAAATATACGAATCTAAGTTTAAGCAATTTTTCCTTTTCTTCTCATTGTTTAAAACTCCTGCTCTGAGTGTCTGGCAGTGACGCTATCAGCAGCTGTTCAGTTATAGACATGCAGTTAAGAAATCCTTGATTTTCTCCATGATTACTGGAAATCCCTCAACTGACGGATTATCAATGATGACCCTGAAAGTCGTGAAGTCGTCGTTGTCTCATCTGAGTCTGAGAGCAATCGAAAACTGCAATTTCATGATAAAGTACTAGATATTCAAGCAGCGATGAGACTACGCCTTTCCTCGTTATTTTGTAATAATATCGACAATTAAACCAACAGTATATGCAATGTCACAATTAAAACAAATACTGTTTCAGAGTGAAATTCAGCTATTTTATTATTATTTTTTTATAAAAGAACATATTTTCATACTCAGGACCCATCGTAACACGGATATTGGGATGTCTTTAAGCGCTCTGTTCTTCTTTTTATATGACTGTAGGTAGCAAATATGAAAATAGGAATAAAAAAATCGTGACATTAAAATTTGTAAACAAACTTTTGTATGGCCTATGCGTAGGCTCTTGAATAGTAGCACACCGAAATAATACAGAGAAAAAGGTAATAGGGGGAATAAAGATATCGAATGCTGAATAAGTAAAATTAATAAAATAAATTTTTAAATATTTGAAACATTAATTTTATTTTCAATCTTGGATGAGACTGAAATTATGAAAATTTCTGAGATTCTCCGGAAAGAGAATATTCAGGTCATTTCTTTGCGCATCAATAAAAATCGTTGTTCGATTCTTAAGGATTCTATCTCTGATTTTAATTCTTGGAGTATTTATAGCATAGTCATTAAAATATAACATCAGGGAACACGAATCTTAACTTCGAAAAGGAAGAATAAGCGAATGACTTCGGTTCTGCAAACATTCTCAACATGGCTTCTTCGGCTTGTGAATTGACTGGATTTCTTCGGGTGATTAACTACAATTTTAGTTTCGGTTCTGCAAACATTATTCACAAGGCTTCTTTACTTGGTAAACTGACTTTATTTCTTATGGTCATTTACTAGAATTTTAGCTTCGATTCTGCAAACATTGTTTACAAAGCTTCTTCACTTAGTGATTTGATTGGATTTCTTCGCAATTTTTAAGATTCACAAAACATTATCTTCTTTAGTTAATGACATCAATTCCAATCCAGTTGGAATGATGATGCTTTCAAAATTATAATATTTTAGTTTTTTCAACTTTCATTCCTCTTTTCCATGAGAGATTTACCTTCGTTTTTACCTGCTTTGCCCAGTGATTTCATGTAGATATCGTTGTCGCAAAATATTTGCTCCTGAAAAAGAGGAACCTATGGCTGATCGCCCTTGAAACTGATAGCGTTTTATTCGAAATCTGTATAATTTAAGTCTTATTGTTTTGCTTAATATTAAATTTTACGCTTGAATACCTTTCTTCCAGGTGGGTATGTTGATCTTGCTTTACGCTTAGCTTTCTTTTCATATAAAATATTATTATGATCCAATATGATTTTATTTACCAATGTTCCAAATGATCTTTAAAATCTGAAACACAAAGCACTAAAATATCAATCAGAAAATGTTTAACATAAAAATCACAATTTGGATAAACATTGCTCAATTGCTCTTAAACATCAGACGGTAAGTTTCAGTTGATTTAATATCACTGTGTCGTTCTGGGTGATACCGCAAATAGCGTCAATTGGCAAAGATTTTGTCACAGAGTAAGTAAAGTATTTCAATGGATTCATTTCTGTTGATTTCACATACATTCAGATCATTTTCTATCTCTCACAGCATTTGATGACGTCGATTCGTAGTATGTAAATGGTTCTTTAAAATAAAGGGTTATTTTGAAGTATGAACAACGAAGAATGTTTCTGTTCCATCGTTTGTAAAATTTCCATACTTTAATTCAACTGTTTATACTCCTTTACCGATGTGCAACAAGTAATAACCATGGAAAATCTGAGCTGTTCTTATTGACAACGGGGAAAAAATGTCATTATCTCATATTGTAAATATTAAAGAAACTTGGGAAAATTTTAGAATTTTCTTCAAAAGACCCATTAGGGGAAACAAAGGTGGCATATTTTTGGCGATTTAAAGATTCTTTTTCTTAAATTTTAAATGTGCTGAAAAAAAAAAAAAAAAATCTACTGTTTCGTTTGCGAATTCGGTGATCAAAGCAGGAAAACTATTATGTCAGAAAACATCAAATCAAGCGTCATTAATTCTAGGAAGTTTAATATTATCAATATAGCAAATGAAGACTTTAAACAATGCATATTTTCCTTCCTCATACGTTAAATTAAGATTTGAAAATAATTGTCTAAGGTAATGGATAAGGCAAGTTAAATTTTATTATGTGTTCAGCCATACTAAATGGCCTACATAAAATGACCCCTGATCGGAGCAGAAAAATGCACTTTTAGATGAGTAGCGTACAATTCCACACGACTTGATCAACACTTTGCTGAAGTCTATTAAATCAAGATCTATTAAATCAAGATGTGAGGTATGCATATCTGTCCGAAGCGACCGTACAGCATATTAAAGAAACATTTTTCCACAAGAGGTGACTCAATATTTCCGTCATTTTATAACTTCCATAAATCTGGTTTTAACTTCAATATTTTGAAAATAATCAAGTGCCAAATATTGCAATTTATGTTAACTTATGTTTTTGTACAAATTTCTATTAAATTATTGTTCATTAAGTATCATTTACATTTTATATCTGTCATTATCCTTTAATTTTGATGACCAGTATAAATCGCTTTCAGTATGCTGGAAACCGGCCAAGACCGGAATAAATCTGATTCACATCAATATTGTTGATCGATCGGTTCTTTTTTAGATAGCCATTATAGGTTAATCGAAAAATAAGAATCTGGTTTTAAACTATTCTATTAGAATAAGTATTAGGAGCTACTTAATAATTTTTACAGAAAAATAAGCACTGCAGTTTGCTTTTTTTTCCCTATATAATTAGCAAAATTCAATGAGTTTCGTTGACTGCCCTGAGCGCCCTGAGTATTACGTTTCCATCTACGTGCAGTGGATCATATCTAGTGTGATTGTATCAATGGCAAACAGTGATAATTTTGCAACAGGTAGCTATATGCGATTAAAATTACCCAAAAATTGCTTTTAACAGTTACAAAATATTTATATTCTGGTTATTATGCTTTCTATTGCTCAGTCGCCATCTTTATGCTAATTACCCGTTTAAAAGCCATGGCATCATAACCACTGAATAATGACTTTGCTCATGTCAAAGTTATCTTGCCCATCCTTATTAAAAACTTGAATATTTTAAACTTAATTTGGTGTAGAGACTAAAAGGGATATAATGATTTAAAAATCGAATGCATCTTTTTCGATGCTTCTGTATATTAAAACCTGAAACCGGTACAAAATTCCTTCAAACTGTTTACTATAACCTGTATACTGCTTTTTGAAACATAGTCTCAATGTTTCTGTGAATAAGAGTCAGTTTCTGTAAAAAAGTTCTGTTCAAAGGCATCCTTGCTAACGCAGTTAGCCTTTGTGTGCTTTTCCATAATCGATAAACTAAACAGAGACTCCTTACTTAGAAAATATAGTTGTTACTTAGACTTACTCCTTACTTACTTAGAAAGACTTACTACTTACTTAGAAAATATAGTTGTTTATTTAAACCAGTCTCTACATCGGAAGATCAATGTAAATTTCGTCTGCTAGAAAAGACTCGACATGTTTCTAAATAAATCTGCTTGCGTTTATGTCGATGCACAGCTGATCGAGGCACCTAAGTAGTCGTGCTGATGGTTTTGGGAGGCAGCTTTAAGGCATCATTATTTATGTAGCATACATTAGATTCGCTGCATGTGGCTTAAGTAAGTGAAACTTTAGCATACGAGTTGAACCATATTAAAGGAATTTAAAAAAATGTTTCTATCGAAGAATCCAAAAGCTGACTGAAATTTCTGTAGCATTTAAAATGCAAGGTATGACACAAAACACTAGACTAAGTGTGTAGCTTGAAAACAGAGTGGAGTTGGCAACAACTGGTGACGTCATGCCACATACCTCCAATCGGCCAGTTTCGATTTAACCGACCACGCTAGTGGGGAGTTCTGCGTCACTGAGTGAACACGTGCAACTGCATTCTGCTAGAAAAATGTCTAATGTAAAAAATCGAACAGCAAGTTTCTTGTGAAACTTAAGAAATCAGCCACGAAGGAAACACTTCAAATATTAACAGAGGCTTATGGACATGAAACTTTGTCTCAAGCACGTGTGTTTGAATGGCATAAGTGGTTTTTCATGGGAAAGGGACAGTGTTGAAGATGATGATCATGATTGAATGGGTTCCCAGTGGTTAGACTGTTAATCAATACTAGTGCATTGAAGTACTAAAAAGACTTCATGAAAAATTAAAAAAAAAAAAAAGGCTACAGTTGGGGAGTGATGGATGGCTGTTGCGCCAGGATAATGCACCCGCTCACACGCGCTATCTGTCAAGCTGTTTCTCCCTAGCAAAAACATAATTGTGATAGGGCATCCTCCTTATTCACCTGAATTGGCTCCATGCGACTTTGTTTTAGTTCCTAAAGTTAAATCTTTCTTAAAGGGAACCCATTTTACCTCAGCTGAAGAGGTTCAGGCAAAAAAGGAGAATCTCCTGAAAGACCTTCCAAAAACCTAGTTCCAGAGCTGTTACCAGAGATTACAGCACCGTATGCAGAAGTGTGAAAATGCTGAAGGGAACTACTTTGAAGGTGATAATGCCACGGAGAACTGATTCTGTAAGTACAATGATTTATTGGACCAGTCTCGGGATTTTTTGTGTCACATCATGTATCAAGGTTAGCTCTGTCAGATACAATCAGAAGTTCAATTTATTATCAGTGTCGACAACCCCATAATTGCTTCTCCCTGTTAATTAGCGAAAATATTTATTACAAATATGGCTTACCTTTCACATTATTTGCACTATCTTATAATTATATTATTTTCTTTTAAATTATGGATATTCAGTCTTTCCTGCTCTGCACCTATTCAACATTGTTTCAAAAGACTATCTGATGTTTTAAAAATTAGCTTTCGTAGTATCTCTCTAACGAGAGGTACTTATACTATTGTTGGGGTAAAAAATGTGCATTGCAGAAAATACGCAATAGGCAATGATCGCATCATTTTCATAATTTTCACGCTTAGAATCATCGTTAATCATTAAAATTACTATTAATCATTAAAATAATCATTAATAATTAAATGTTCATTCCTTGAATACTACTATATGAGAAATTATTGGTATTACGTAACTAAAAGAAACGCTTTTGAATAATATAAATCTTCCAGAAAACAAAATGCAAAACTTTATAAATAAGTGAAAATACGAGTAAATGCAAATAAAGCGTAAATTATTTCTTTAAGTTTTTAACTGAAACGTTTAAAGCAATATTACCTTCACTGGTTCTTGTGTATATAATAAGTTAAAAGTCTTTATCAATTCAATGCATGCAGAAGGTGTATTTTTTAGCTTTAACGAACGCATATATAGCCTTCGGGATATTTATAACGAAAAACACTGGCTATGAGCCAACCGCTTTGAGCACGTCACACATTTATTTTAAGTTGCGCCAAACTTTTAAAAAGAAATGTAACTTGTTTACTATTTCTTAGCGTTTCTCGAGGAACTCTTTCCTTTTGTTTATCACCTTATAAAACCATTGGTGATGTTCTTGGTAAAGTATTTGCATCATTATGAAATTCAAATTTTGTTTGTATGTGATACTTCAGAAGAACACAGTCACAGTCACATGAAAATGTTTGCCGAAAGATCCAGCAGTAAAGTATGTCAGGTAATAAATAAAACAAATTTGTGTTAGGAATGCTATCTCTATAAACATATGATTTCTTTTTATCAAATAACTATGTTTTCGAAAAATTTGCATAGTTCGCAAATGAGCAATAAAATATCTAAGCATATTTTGAGACACGTATGAATTCTGAAATTTTCTGAAGAAAAGTGGCACTAATCAGCTATGGATTTACCGGTTCCAACAGCCCACTGTCTAATTTAGAACATAAAGAAAATGTAAATTATTTTAAACGACAAATATTTTAGTAAGTTAATGACCATTTATAAATAACGAGAATGATAACTAAGTTCTTTGCATAGGGTTAAACTTGCCCTAGTGAAGTCATTTTTGTCCTATAACCTAACAGACGTGAAGCAAGTTACCGCTATGTCTGAGATAACTGACAAAAAGATTATGATAACTTTTTTATGTAAATAGAACTACGAACATAAGCAAGCCCGCGCCGTCAATAGGTGCAGGATCGTGCGGGTCACGACGGCGCTGAGTCAAAACGGCGCACGGCAGCTTTAAAAACAAGCAGTCCGTTTCGCTGCCTGTCTGAACAGGAAAATTCTTGTCTTATTCGAACCCAGTGGCGTAGCTAGGGTGGGGCAAGAGGGGACACTTGTCCCCGGGCGCAGCATCCAGGGGGGCGCCAAATTGATGCTACGAAATTTTTTAATGAAATGTTTTCCATTCTTGTCACACAGAAAGGGGCGCAAATTCTTCAGTTGTCCCCGGGAGCTGGAATCCTAGCTACGCCACTGTTCGAACCCCCCCCGGGGGGTTGACTCAGGAGAATTCCTGGGAAGCACTGGCTAGGATCTGTACTCAGGCAGTCTCAACCACGGGGCTATATAATTTGACTTCAAAGGACTAAAGCCCACGTTCACTCGGAAGTTGGTTCGGGCTTGGCAGGGACCGTACTGGTACTATCTCGTCCGTTCCTTCGATTGTTGTGGAGCTAGATGTTGATCTCTTGTCTGAGTCCTTTGGAGTTTGGGCTTCGTAGTCCCAGTGACAGGGACTGACAGTGTGGGCAGAGCACCAAGCCTTTGTAATCGATGCTGTTGGAGTGGTGCTCGGAGGCAAAGATTTCTTAGCGTTGTCGTTTTATTTCTAACTTCTTTTTGTCAAAGTGTTTTACAGTTCTGTACCATGTTTGGCATAAAGCCGGGCAGGGATTGTAGGGTCTGGGCCGCCTTGGACGAAGTCTCTGGAGCTTGGGTAATTGAAACTCTGATATGGTAGTTCTCTTGAGGACCCTGGGCCGGAGGTCTAAGATCTAGCGCTCTAGCTCTCTGTCGTGTTCGAAAGTAAAAATACGTGATGCCGATGCGTATATAAGGGTAGATAGATGCCAGCGCTCTACATACGTTCCACAAATTGCTAGTAGACAAATTGCAAATTGTAGAAAACTTTAATTTGTGCAACGTTTATCTTTTTTATGATTTTTTGTTTGGTAATTGCTTGTTATAATCGTTATTCTGCATAAAAAAAGGTGCACCGTGGAAAAAAAGGGGTGGACAGTTCTATATCTCCCGTTCCATGGGCCGATTGACAAAATTCAACTTGCGTTTTTCATGTCTCGAAAGCGCGACTTAGGATATATATTAGATTTATATACAGCATTATTCTAATATAGGTATTATGACATAAAATTGGAATTTTAAATTCTTAAATGACATGCAATTTTGTTTCCATATTTCGGTTCTACGACTCAAATTGTGGCAAACTGCCAAGTTTTGTAAAAATGGCACGACTAGTTGTTAGAAAATAAGCTCTCAGAAATTTAGCTCCTCAATGTTAATTGAATTTGATATGTATTTATTAATATCTCTTATTTGTTTATTTTATTTTATTCTTCCTTTTACATTTCGAAATTTAGGTTTATTCCAAACAAATTTCGCCCATTTTTATGATTTAGTTTTAAAATTTGCATTTTTAAATAATTTTTATAAATTTTTCGAAAAGCATTATGTATTTATAACCTATAAAATTTTTACCTTGATCTTAAAGTAGATGTATCTTTAAAAACCTGAAAAAAATAAGAGTTTTTTATTCAAAATTTCCTAAGATATACGGGAATTTTTGGCACGTTTTGAAATTTGGCATATTTGTTATACGTGATAATAACGCCAAATGTGGTTTACGCACTTTGTTAAAATTTTTTGAAAAGTATGAACGGTTACTTTTTTTTCGCTCGTATTTAATGAAAAAAAGGAAAGGTTAATAGGTTAATAGGAAAATAGGTTACCATAAATTAAGAAGTTCGCCAAGTGAATTAATTATTCTTAGCGCACACTCCAATAACGAAAGCAGAAGAAAAAGTAAGGCAAACTAAGTAATATCATAATTGGTTAATTAACACAAATTTCATAAATTTATTTATTTTCTAGTAAATAAGGAAGGTATGTGATGATGAGTAATGAATAAATTAAATTGAAGTAATTTAATTTTTTAAAAATACAAATTAAATGTAACTATAAAACTGTTAAAAATACATTTCAAAAAGCATGCGAACGATAGCATATTAAAAGCTTAGCTTATATCACTTATTCCTTGCAGATAAGGAACTGGTAGTGTGACTCACGATCTGTTAATCGTAAAATGAGTTAATATGTCAAGGAATGTAGTTGCTATGATTATAATTAAAATATAAAAACTATAAAGAAATTGGCATTGAGTGAAAGAAACAACTGAACAGTGGTCAATCTATCGAAGATTAAAATACACCGAAGAAAGCAAATTCTTATGCGGTCAACAAAAGATCCCAAGCATCGGGTATCAGTATTTTAAGGTAAATAAAAATTTGAAATACATTTAAAGGAAAAATAAGAAAGAAGCATGCAATTGAAAGGATAAGGATGAGCAAATAATGCAAAGATATAGTAGTCAGATAAATAGAAAATGACCATTTTCTGCATGAGAAAAATATCCAATTTGGTCGGTGTTGATGAGAAGAGATAATATTGGTATGATTGCATCAAGAACCTAGAATCCAATTAATTTTAGAAGATAAGCGAAAAAAGGTAGAAAGATGATACGGCATGTTTTGGAAAGGTGGGAAACCAATAACCACATAGCCGTTAGTATTGTGACTGTTCTGTGAACATTTAATTCCTTTCAGGATACAGATATTATTAATCTTCGGCAACCACATATTTTCTGCGAAACAACGGTTAATGACTTGCATTTAGGTCAGAAAAAATAATGATTTCGAAAAGAAACAGTTAATATAGAATAATCATCAAGAGATGAAGATCTATGTCTGAATGAAAATGACTATGTACTATCTGCCAATGAATGTGAACTCACATAGTTCGTTCACAGCAGTAATAAACGTAGCTTTTGTAAATTATTTAGAAATAACACCACCACTTATGAAATAAAACAAATTATGTAAAAAATAATTAATAGTATATTAAATCGAATTTTACTTATTTAAGATATTTTACTTATTTATTAAAAAATAGGTGTACAGTTTATTCTAAAATTTTAGCTCATAATAATAATTAGATGAAAGAACATTTATAATTTTTCTACAGCTAAGAATGGTCAATATTTCATACTCATTCTTTTAGCCATAGCAATCTAATAATTTATATCGATTAAAATTAGTTTTATTTAAAAACTTATCATTTCATTTACAGTCTTTTTATTTCGCAATGATATTTTTATGAAATGATCAGTGTATTCATAATTTATTTCCCACAGAAAATAGAAGCAGTTTCATATTATATTAAATATGAAGCTTATTGGTTCATTTGTTTAACCTCCTTTTGACGTTAAACTCAGACAAAGAATTAGTTTATAAAATAGATTTATGTTACAATGATATTTCTGTATTTTTCTATTACATGTGTTCGATGGCTCAGAACACATTTTTCTAAGTTATTTTTTTAACCCTTTACAGGTATTTTGCCATAGTTCTTTGAATCTGGAACTTTGGTTATGTAAGAAGGGTCACTTATTTGTACCGGGCCTCCAATTAATTAACTACTTGCAACTAAATTTAGATTATGTTGTTGTACGTTACTTTATCCTTTTATATATGTCAGTTATGAACTGTTTATACTTATACTTCAAGTCATTTCTTGTGAACTGTTTGAATTATTAAAATAGCTAAAATAAAACAATGTTCTACATTCTTCAGCTGGCATACTTCGAATTCAAATCAAGATGTTGTAGAGGTTTCAGCGAAATTTGAACCCGTGATCCTTTATCTAATATTCTGTACATTATTCTACTCCTATAAATACCAAGAATCACTATATTCATAAAATTATATTTTTAACATTAAAAAGATCACAAAGCAGTTTTGACAGTATTTTTTCAAACATTTATGCAAATAGACTTATTTCACTTTTAATAAAAATCGCGTGTGACATAAATGTATATAGTAAGTCAGATCTCTCTTTTTTTTTTTTTTTTTTTTTCTTGATCTTTTCGCTCCGTAAGTGTCGTATTAACAGGCTATGAAGTCACTCGCATTATTCAGTTACGTCAATTTGATTCGTTAAAAATAATTATATTTTTAATAACTGAATGGCCAAAAGCTGTCATCAAAGTTCTCAAAAGGAGTTCTTGGCACTTAACGGAGGAAAATGAATTTATGTTGAAAATGAGGTTGAAAATTAATTTTTGAATAATAAGACAGATTCATTTCTTAAAAATTTTTAGAGGTCTGTTAACTAATAATAATTTAATTGTATGAAGCAAAAATACACACTCAAAACGGTGATTTTATACACATTTATTTTTATTAAACAAAATACAAATAACATATCTACACGCATTAAAAAAAGCAACAATTCAATTGTCATGAAAGACAGCTATATTTCTTTTAACTCTTTTGAACCTATAAATAATTTGTCCAAGTATCACGTTCAATTGGTGGAGTTACCTCTGTTTGCATCAAAACTGAAATAGCAGCGAACACAATATTGTAATGATTACATAATAAACATACATGAAAAATGGTAATGAACTCTATGTGCACCTTCAAACACAAATCTAATTCTATAATACTGCTTCAAAGAAGAAAATTTCATTTTAACATAGATAATTTTATTATTCTTAAAGAACACATATATCATAGAAAAGAGGATTTAAACAGCAAATAATTTTTTATGTATTGTATTTTCCTTTATCTTTTTAGGACTGTATGAACAGCTGAAAATTTTATGATTGAAACCACACAAAACAAGAGAATTGTTCCGTTCACTTAAAAATTAATACGCTGTTATTGTGTTGCAGTTTTCTTAATAAACATAACTCCGCTAGTGCTCACCGATTGTTTCAACGTTTTCAATGTCAAACAATGGCTAACTTAAGGGAAATGTTTGGCAATTGCCTTAATTTTCCCATTTTTCAAGCTTTAGCTACCTATCACGATCGGCAACTTCAAGTATAAGAATATATTTCTACTTATTATTTAATGTATAAAGCTATATTGTTTACTTTAAATAGCACGAATAATTTAGGAATTACATAAAACGCTCCCTCATAAAATGCTTTTCCGACCTTTTCTATTTTATCAGCCTTCTATAAGTATTGGATGCTGCTTAATGTGGACGGAATAATTATAGAAAAGCGTAAATTATATTTTTACTATGCACGAACATTTTCATGCTTCTGGAACACTTTTCAGAATTACTTCTAGAAAGCGACTGTTTCTGAATATGCCATATCGGAGTTATTTTTGGCGGAAGTTTTATCGTTATCACATCCGGAGAAGTCAGTAGAGATATTTCAACGACAGTCAGTTCTATTAAAAAATGACGAAAACAACAGATTATGCCGTTTACTTCTTCTCTGGGGATTCTTTGAATTACTCTGGACGGTAGATATAACCCATTTTAGTATTATAAAAAAGTTGACTAAGCAAGCACTCAGTATTAAGTATTGCTACATAGAATGACAGTGAAGAAAGTAAAGAAAGTGTGATCTAAAACATCTTCATCATTTTCAGTATTACGACACAAAACTTAATGATTAATTTAAAAACCAAGTCCAACAAAGCTCCAGCCACCAAACGGGCTTTAAGTATAAATCGATAGTTATTCTATCACACAGCCAAATAAATTTTCATCGTTTCTTTTAAGAGGCTACGCTGTGCACATTTACTTGAAATTTGCAAATGTCAAATGCATATCACAATAGAGACGAAGAAGCCATTTTCAGACTTCTTCCAAGCAGATCATCAAGATCAAGTTCAAAAGTCAATTCAAGGTTTAAGTTTCTTGAACAGAGGTTCTAACACCCACATTAAAGAACATATCAGACACATAATTCCAAGAGTAGTGAAGAGATGGTCATAGGTTCCAACATTATCCCGAAAATAACCTGAAATTAAAAGAAACATTTGTCAGCAATGTTATGAATTTATGGAATACCTTTTATAAGTTAAACTATACGTTTTGTGGCTTATAGTTTAAAAATACAATTGATAACAGAGCTAAAAGATACTTCTACGATGTTTATCACATTATGTATTTCACTATTACAAACGTTTGGCCCATCACTGGCCCAGTAATAAGATCACTATACACTGATAATTTCATTTGGGCTTGATTCTTGGCGAAAAGGCTGGCTGCATGAAAGTTTTCTCCATTTCTTTCCACATGTAATGTGAACATGAGACAGTTTCCCGTAGAGCATCTTCCAGGAAAGCATTCTTACTGAGATAAATAGACCTATTAAGGTAATCTAAATAATTTAATTCATTATTTTATTAATATTAATGCATCGTACCTCGTTCCTTAAAACATTTTTACAATGTTTTCATTTGATCTTTCAAGGCTACACCAAATTTTGGAGAGATTAAATAAGGCAGAATAATTTTGTTGAAATTCATAACAGCGAATACAGTTTATGACTAATTTTTAAATTCCTGAAGAATGAAAACCGGTTATTTTTAAGAGCAAATATGCATGTTAGAAGGAAATTTGCTGTTGCTATCATACACCGTACCTCATTACTAAATTTTGAACATGTCAGTGAGTTTGTGTTAAAAATGTTGAAATTAAATCCAAGTCATCAGTAATAAAAATTTTTAGTTCATTTCGAAATAGCATATAATATATGTATTACAAATCTCAGCTGTAAAATGTATCAAGTATATTTTATTTTTTGGGAATATTTTCAACATCGAATATTTTAAGACGATCTTTTCTTTCTAAATTTTATATTTACTGCGTGTCGAATTCTAACTATAGAATTGACTTTTATAAAGGTAAGAATGCTGTTGCTAAGAAAATCATAGGTGGGGAATTTCATAACAGAAAGAAACAAAGATTTTGTTTGAAAAGTATAAAGATAACTGTTAAATTTTGCTCCTGTGTGTTCCAATTAATATTAAAAGCAATAAACTGAATATTTAATAAATTAATGTATGCCAATTTGGGGATTGAAAACTTTTTTGACAATTACTATAAACTATATTATTAGTTAAAGTACGTTTTTTACACTTTTCTGCTATACACAGCATATAAAATGTTTGCAAATTGACTTTGACTACACTTAAAGAAAGGAGAAAGCAGTTAATTTTTAAGTTCCGTTCTTTCTACACAGTTAACATTCTAACGAAATGTTTAAAATAGCGATTCTCGGGATATATATTTTAAGTAACACAGTAATACATGGGCTACATATCTAACACATATATTTCGAAAGCTTCTTAGTTTTAAAAATGCATACTAGAAGTCGTCAGGAAGAGTATTAAAATCGCACGAAATAAACACTGAAAGGCTCCCATATGATTAACTACTGTTATAAAAATAATCTTAATACTTCTACTAATGTTGTTATTTTTAAGTTCTATTTTCGCATTACTGTAACAAATCGTAATTTTAGAAATGTAACTGTAACAAATCCTAATTTTAGAAATGTAACTGTAACAAATCCTAATTTTAGAAATGTAACTGTAACAAATCCTAATTTTAGAAATGTAACTGTAACAAATCCTAATTTTAGAAACATTGGATCTAATGATTGTATTAATTTTTTAGTATAAATTAGTATCCTTCTTGACATCAACTGAAGCTCCCTACATGAAAACACAAACTAATCCTTCTTATAAAATGATTATTAGGTATAACTTTTAACATGCTTCACTACTGAAAAATGCTTCAATACCAAAATATATTATGTGATAGATTATGTGATATGTTATACCATGCCTCAACACAAACGGGCTATGTGGCGCTTCCCAAAACAGCGAAGGATGACGACACGTTGCCTCCTGATTCTTATAGGGTGATAATCACAGGCGAGACAGAAACAGAATTCGTCGCTCAGAACATTTTGCATCTCATGCAGACTTGGACAATAAATCTACCTCAGGGCACTGTATGTATATACTGTAGCATCCGAGATCTCCGGCCACTTTGCAACAATGTATAGCCAGTCGCGAATGACATCTAATGCGATGGGATTTGCGTTCTTTTATGCTTATTTCCCAGCCTCCAGCCCAGTATGCTTATTTCCTTTCTAGAACACTGCATTTGGTTATGGCAAAGCTCAGAGGGCAGAGTTCATGGATAACTTTCTAAGAAACGCCAGCTCGCATCTATGTCACAGATTGGGGAAAACCATGAAAAAGCCCATGCAGACAGCCCATTTGCCTGGAATCGTATCCAAGAGAAACTACCCGTGTTCAGCGACTTTACCGCTCAGCCGCTAGTGGACCCACTGCCTCTAAGTACGATCGACGTTTGTTATTTTAACTTTGCATTTCTTTTGCAATACGGCGAAAGGAACACCTAGACCTACAATGAAACGTCTCATAAACGTCCCATTTGGAAAAATCGCATACTAAAAAGGTACTGACACTGACATTTCTTGTTAATTTCCAGTAACACTTCTTTCGGCCGTCAGCACATCTTGGATGACGGCATTACATATGAGTTGTCTGCATAAATACGGAAATTCTGTAAAGAGTGTTTTTATATGCAGTTTAAAAGATATCAAATCTATTAAAGCTGTTAAATTCCTTTGAAGGCTGAAAAGTTTTAAGATATAGCCAAAGTTAATAACAGTTATTTTAAAGTTAAAGCTCCTTTCCCGTCTCTTCTAATTTCAGCTTATAATTCCTTACTAGAATGAGTTTTAAAATCGCGTTAAATGCAAATGAGTAGTAGACATTATTTAAGTCGAAGTTCCACTAAAGAATTTAATTTCCTGAGTAGCGCGCGTTTGCCTTTGGACTACGTCTCTCCAAGCTGTTACTAGAGCTCGGCCGTATTACGCGCCCTTGATACTGGCTTGGCTAGTTAATTTAATATTACGAGCCAACTAGGTTAGAATTTGTGTTAGCTCCGGCTAAATCTCTTTAATTAGTCATTAGTTAAGTTCTTATTTCTTATATTTTTGAGTTTAAGCCCAAGTGGAGGCCTTGTTGTACGTCCTGAGAACGGAAGAACTGCACATCTTTATTTTGAGCAATAAACGGTAATTAACCCTTCTTGAGTTTTACGTTTCTGTTTCTGGACTTAAGCGATTATTCACTTAGCAGTTCACTAGGTTCATCCACACTTAGTTAATAGATAAAAGGGAGATTCCCTACAAGTTACTTTTTAAAACATAAGCGAATAGAATATCGTTTATGATAATTTTCACATTAACATTAAAAAGTTTCTTCAACCTCACAAAAATTGACTGTATAAAATAAGAACTTTGATTTAAACAGAATCAAATATCACGTCTAATTTTAAAACAAAACTCAGCACCTCATGCTGAAAGGTCATTAAGTACACGAAACGGAATAAAAAGATTACGGGAATTGTACATCAATTAATCACATATTTTGATAAAAATCTACGCCTGTCATTCACCGTTTCTAACTTAATTGGTGAAGTGCGGACATTCTTGGAAATAATGAACCATGAACGCCACTGATGCATGTCGAGACTTAACAACATAAATACACTGATGGCTGAAGTTACTCATAGAATAGATAATAAGAAATGAAGCAGAACTTAAAGACTAATAGTAACGTACGGTATCTTTTTTCAGTGGATACGCTGATGCTAATGAATTATAAATACTTCATCAATAATATGAATCATCATAAGGCCAATAAAACTAACGTTTTTTATTGCTTAATGCATTGTATGTATTGTAATATATTGTATGTCTGCGGTAATTTTGAAACTCTGCTTATTCTGAGGTGCCAAATGGACTTCCTTTTTTAAACGGTTAAATTAAATTGCTGTAGTTGTATTCTTTATCAGTAGACTTCCATTTTTGAACGTTTCGTTCAGTAATTTAATTGTTCGTGCACTTAATGCTTCATAAATAAATGTATGGGACTCATTATAAGCAAATGGCAAAGAAGTTAAATTTCTTGTAATGAAGAAATAAATATAATTACTTACAAAGAAATTACTTCCTAACTTAATATAGACATAAAAAGATAAGATAGAGATAATCTAAGATAGCTGATAATAATCTCTAAGATATTTTTTTTAAATATCATCGCAAATAATGTTAATTATTCGTTGAATATTATTATTAAATTCTTCGCAAAACTTAACTTGTTTATACAGCACAACAGAGAACTTTACAGTTTGAATGAAGGAAAAAAAAATATTTAAATAGAGCGTTCTGTGCAAAATTATTGTTCAAATAACGCAGCAGAGCTTTTAATCTATCGATTTCTTTAGATAATCTTAAAATAACTCAATAAATATATAGTTTTAAGTTTAGTTTCAAGACACTCACCGGTGTTTTAATGCAATTTGTTTATTTCGTATGTTTATCTGATTTTAAAGTATGTTAGAAAACTCGACGTTTTGATTTCAGATTTTATCGAAATCTATATAACAAACGCATTTTAAATTAGTTTACGAGCAGCTTGCGTTCTATTTAATACAAAGTGCTGATAATGCACAGCTTTACCCTTAAGATATGGGTACATAACGATACTTTTTCATTAAACGGTATTTGCCGATACATCATCAATTTATTAGCATACAATGAAATACAATACAATATTGGAATTTCAATAAAACAGGTTTTTTTTTTTTTTTCTTTTTTTAAATTTCTGGCACATAATAACTTCTAAAGTCGCCAAACGCTCGCTGGAATCAGAACCAGCGGTTATATATTTTACGATGTATCGGTGCATGCTCGCTAATTATACAAGTATTAAATATACTAACAGATGCTTTTGACTTACATTACGAACAAAAACATAAGTCTAGATTTCTTTTAAAGTATTAATCTTTTTACAAGGTTGCTATATATCTACCTATATATTTAGTATCTCATGATTTACTATGTATTTAACTTACCTTTGCATACTTGATTTACATTTTTGCAAACATATTTAATTTACATTAACGGAAGTTAAAAAAATTGCCGAGGATGTGAACCGCAAATAACACCTATAATTTCATTTGGGTTCTGCCAAAACTGGCACTAGGCCTTTTTGCCGCCCGGTAGAGTCGTTTCTGTGAAGTCTTCCGTCCGGTACCTCAAAAGTTTTGCTAACGTTGACCACACCGGTTACACTAACTTACACAGTCCCTGGTTCCACATCGGTTACACAGTCCTTGGCTCTAACCGTGATAGTAAATGGCTACTTCCTTGTAATTTCCGAAATTATATGCCACCTTTAATATGACTTTTTTTCTCAGAGCATTCACTTAAGGCATCTCTTAAGAGTTAAGAAAGAGCTCCATGCTAAAGTCTCCACATATTTTGCACTTTTCTATTCTGACCGGTAAACTAACACATTTTAATAAACAAACAATTTATCAGGGTGTTAGGATCCCTTGGATCCGAGGAGCTTGATATATATATATATTTTTTTTTTTTTTTTTTTTTTTTTTGGGAGGAGGGACGGAAACTTAAAAGTGCTTAAATCGTTATCTGTTTCTTAGATTTGGATTTGTTTACAGTTTATATCATGCTTCTGCGTGTTATGATAAATAAAAAAATAAATCATGTTTATTTTATTTACGAATTTGCATGACTATTAAGTGCAAATCTGAAGCAATAACTCTTTAAAAGCAATATGGAATAGTCTGACTAAGAGATAGTGTCGATGCTACACAAGAAATCTTTTACTAATAAATTTAATGAAATATTATTGTAATAATAATTTAATGAATTTATTAGAATTGAATTTTCATTAAATTTATTGCAACTTGGTTCATTAAGTGTTAATTATTTGAGAAGAATCACAAGAATTTCAGTAATCTACGCTTCAGGTAAATTTAATATGAATCACTCAATAAATTATACGTTTCAAAGTAAAAGCATTAATCTCAAAGAACTGAAGAAATTAAAAATAATTTTAAAATATTTTGCACAAAAGATAAATAAGGAAAAACTGCTGCAGATTCACGGAATTAACGACATCTCTCCACACACGATCATTTCTTAAATATTCCTTATTTAAAGATTTTCCATATTATTTTTAAATTCCGGAGTGAAGTTAATTTACTCTGAGTTATAATTTTCTTTTTACTGTTAAATGTGAAATATTTCAATGAATACTAAAATTTGCGTGCAAAACAGCAAACACCAGAATAAATGAGGAAAGGATAATTCAGTGTTTTTATGTTCAATTATGCTTAATTATTTTTATTTATGTTCATTCATCTTAATTACCCAAATAAATTCTAGAACATTAAATTTTAATTAATTTTTTTTATTAAATTTTAAGTCCAGCATCTCACGAGCAGTCACCCAAGGTAAGCATTATTACAATTCACTTAGATGTTATTAGCCAGTGCAATATTGTCGATCCAATAACAATGTCAATGTCGTGGAGAGATCATAATATCGAAATTCGTAGAGTATTGCTTCAGACAAAAGGAACTGACTTAGAAATAAGGACTCAAGTCTATAAAAATTATAAGAACAGGCACCACGAAAGATTTTTTAAAGTAAAATATAACTAATACAAAGAGTGGAAAGAACTATTATTTTTTTCAATCAATGCAAAACGCTTCCTAAAAGTGAAATAACGGAAATTTATGTAGATATGCATGATTTCACGGAATTAAATGATATAATTATTAAAATTTTGAACCAAGAAATATGGCTCATGGAAGTTCTGTGTTAAAGCGCAGAATTCATCGGTAAGTTGAATTAAATATACGGGAATTTAAGTTTTACAACAATAAAACTTAAAAGATCAGTAGCAGTTGTTTCTAAAATGCTTGAAAGACAGACAGGAAATTGCAGGTTAAAAGATTTTACGAAATGTTATCATGTAATCTCGTTGGTAACTAAAATTAATTGCTCATTTAGTTTGCAGAATCATTAGGATGTTTGATGTCAGAAAACGTGAAAAATCTGCAATGCCATCGGCAGGTCTCGAAACCCAGACCTTTCGAATACACGCCGATTGGGTTAGCCTTACACCACGAAGGCATGCTGGAAGGAGGGAGAAAATGCTTAATACTTTTTTGAATTAGGAAAGAAAAACTAGATTATGGAGAAGCGGAAAATCATTTTAAGAAACAACTAAAACACAAAAGGAAACTAAAACAGTTCTGTTTATTTAAACGTTTCTTCAGAATCTTGTTAGTTTCCCAAATTAAGAAAATGCCTTATAAATTCATCTTTTCTTGTTTTAGGAATTGTTTTTTAATATTAATTTTGGCGCTGCCTGACAGAAGGTATTCACATTTTGCGTGTATGTGTTTTATGTGTTTTCTCAATCCCTTGAATTTTGATTCGAATATCTCAACCTAAATCTTTGTTAAATTAATATCGGATCGTGAACATCATCTATGACAGACTAACTGGAAATAATGATCATCTTCTGTGTGAAAGATATCAGCCAAATTGACCTTTGGCATAGAATAACAACGGCATTTGAAAGGTCTGTGATTAAAACTTGAAACGCAATGCAGAAATTCTAACTTCATAATCAAAATCAGGACTGCAAGAATACATTAAAATGATTCGTTTTTTTTCCTAAAAGTAAAACCATTATTCATCAGTGTAGTTTAGGTTGCCGTATTCGTATGCTGGTTAGTGGGCTGGCTGGCATATCGTTGGGTCCAAGCTCGAATTTCGGGAAAGTTAAGGATGTCTATAGTTGTCTATCTCCCTTCTCGCCGGTGTAAAATCGGTTTATTCGCCGTCGCACACCCTGGGCAACATTCTTGGTGACGAGATGGTTGAATTGACATATAGCTTCCGTCATTTGTAATTAATCCTTTACGAGCGAATGTTCTAGAAAGAAAAACCTTTATGTTTGAGGAAATTCTACATAGTTTTTGCATTACATTTTCTGAAATTCGAATCTAACTATGACATCTTTGTCAACTAATATATGGTATTAGTATTGTAATAAAACTATAATACTAATAAACTCATTTAAGACTATTAATACTACAGTATGTTACTTTAAAATAGTCTCTTTAAGGTGTTTTCAACACTTTTCGGCTCTCACTTACTTTCAATCGTAATGCGTATCACCGTTTCAATCGTAATGTGTGCGTCAACACCGCACACATTTCCAGCTCCTCATTTAAGACTATAATTTAAGCTAACATTCGTTGTGTGCTTTTCACGAAGTAGAACACGCTAAAGAGAAGAAGTGGGAAAGAAAAGACATTTAGGGAAAGGGACCATCTTCCGCAGCAATCGTTACGATAGTTACGACACAAGTGTAAAGACGCCTTTAAAGAAGTCGGTTAGGATGAAATGACCTTGAAGTGTCTACTCTAAAGTAAAAATACTGAAATACCACCATAATGCTAAAAATTACCATTCTATGATACTAATTATTAATATTGTAGAATTTTAGTTATAGTAATCCTTGATTTCTTTTCCAACAGCGAATTACAAATTAAATCAGATAAAATTAAGCTTACTGTTGATTTATTTCCTCGTTTTAAATTTTTTTATTGATATAAATTAGGCAAGGGCAAATTCAAATGCCTTGGAGAATGGCAAATTATGATCCTGTCAAAGGTTCAAAAACTAAACTCCCTATTACAGAACACTTAAAATGCATAGTGCAGATAAAATATCACAGTTTACAAGTTGCTGGCATAATAAATGAATTACTAAATTACTAACTAATATAATAGTTAATTAATTACTGGATTTATAAAAAAATAGGATTACCAAAAATATAAGAGCGAAATCAATAACAACAACAACAAACAAACAAACAAACAAACAAAAAAACTATTGATTTTAAAATATATCGCTTGACATCATGCAATCCAAAAACATGTATTAAAATTTTATAGATGATTGCCCATTTATAATACGGAGGGTCATGAAAATCAGTAGTCTGAATGATATTGCTCACTTTTATTCGGAGAGTATTCTATACTTCAGCAATTTCTTTGACATTACTTCAGACACAGCAAACACATACATATTTTCCCTATAGTATATATGTATATATATGTATGTGTATGTGTGAGACGAAAATTAATTTGTTAATTTTGATATTTATATGAAAAACATTAATAAGACTATCAAACTATCTTTTGAAATTTCTAGTACAGCTCACACGGTAATTTTATCGAAAAACATAACTATGTTCTATGACTCATTTATTGAGATTTTTGAAATGTATACAGGGGCTTTAGTTCTAATAAATCCAAATATGTCGAGTTTCATTGCATTTCATATTTAGAAATCTGATCCCTATAACGCTATTAAGTATTTTATTTCCAAGTAATTTTATTTTAAATTTATATGAAATTTTTGTGATATTGTAAAGACATTAGGTTTTTGGAAGCAGGCGTAGATGAAAAATCAGCAATGCCATCGCCAGGACTCGAACACGGACCTCTCGAAGACGAGCTGAGTGTGCTGACCACTAAACCACGAGGGCATGTTAAGAAGGCGGGAAAAATACCTTACAATATGCATGAACAAAAATTTTTAAAATATCCGAAATGCCCTCAAATAAAAATAGTAAGCAAAAATATGTTATTATTTCGCTCAAAAAAATTAAATTAAAATTTAGCTCTAATAAAGTAGTAATTAAAAACGAAGGAGTTAAATTAGATTAATGACTAATTTAAAATAATAAAGTACCTTCATAAATAACTTAAATACGCTTATAAATATTCCCACTTGGAAACACAGGCAGATAAGCTTTTACTGCAAGAGATACATTCAGTGAAAACTTATCTATGAAATCTTCGTTCCGTGGCGAATCTAAAAGCAGATTTTTAATCTTTCCCAAAAGGTATTAAAAATAAAAAGAAATTAAAAAAGTAGCAGAAAAAACCACCTTTTAAAGAAGCTTTTCTTCTTTAAGCCTCACCTTTCCTTTTACTTAATGAGCGATCTCAACGATAAAAATAACGGGTTACAAATCTTAGATAATTCTTCGAGAAAAATACCAATTACGTTACCCAAATAATGATATTTCGCTTTTATTTATTTATTTATTATGCACAAGAATAATTAAGAATGATATATCTATTCGCGGATGGATTTTGATATAGCTGCCCAATGAGAATTCGAATAATTAGCTGTTCCCTTTCTTTAAAGTATATGATAGAAATTTAATCCTTCAACAGATATATAATTACATTAAATGTATTATAAATCGTCCAGCATTAGTTAAATCGATAGTTCTACCATTCTTTGCAAGAAATTTGAAATGGGAATGTTACAGAGAAAGAAAACGAAAACAGTAAGTTCCAAACTATGTTTAAGTTGGTTAAATTCATATTACGCTTAAATTATTTTAAATCAAAATTAATCATTTACTGTATAACTTAAGAAGAAAAATTAAAGTAATAGACTAATTAAATGCTAAACTTTATAATTGTGCAAAATCAGATCAATAATTTTTACACATCCATACGTTGTGTGTTTGGAATGTCTGATGTAATTACTTAGGAAAATGTCTAATACATTAATTGTGCCGAATTCTTTTCTCTACATTTAAACATAGGAATATCATGTGCATAATTGTATTACTATTATTTAAATTAACCAGTTATTTATAATTTCAGCCTTTACTATAACTTCAAGAGAAATGAAAAAACAACTCAACAGAAATGAAAGTGAGTTAACGAGTATTTAAGCTGAGGATTTGAGGATTGAGAGATAAAGCGTGTTTTTTGTGCCTCTCGATGCCACTTTACTTAGTTTTGCTGGCTATGATAAGATTGTCATTATTCGGCTTTGCTTATAGCTGCAATCACTTAAATTATTACGCCGGTGAGAACTCTGAGCTAACTTAGATTTAAATTAAATTGTATAGTCTTTGACTACTAGGTTAAGTTTTAATTTGAATTTGACTATTACATTTAAGTTTCATTACCACAAGCGATCTTGTCAAGCACCAGAAGTGAGTTTATGTTTAAGTTCTGTTTCAATAAAAAGGTTATTTTAAAACCTTTCCAAGACTTTGTAGTTAATTTCAGGCACAACGATAATTCGCTTTGCGTCTGTTAAGATCCCAACAAACTTTAATTTTTTTTTTTTTTTTTTTGTGATCATGAAATTTAATCTTAAATGAAACAGGAAAAACGTACAAAACATCCACTAGTAACATATTGCTTTTAGATTTGTGTTTCACTATGTTTTGAAACACACGTTTTAGGTAATTTTAAATCACATAATGCAAACGACAATTTCAAATATTTGGAATAGGCAAATCTAAATTTAGTCTTGATTGCTTTTTATGTAGAAAAAAATAGCGTGGTTTCTTTTCATGTAGAAATTTGATTGCTTTTTATGTAAAACAACCTTGAATGAAATGCAATATATGTCTTCTGAAACAAAACTTCTTTGGGGACAAACAGCAGCTTTAAAAATCTCAAAACGATTTGTCGATGGCATTACTGACATTTCTCATTTAATCCTAAAATTTAATATAGGCATAATTTTAATCGCATATATACACATATGACACAGCGAATGTCAATATATAATAGTCTTACCTATTTTATTTATTTATAAATATAAGTATAAATAGATATGCTACGAAAATTCATGTCTGAAATTACCTAATTGAAAATTGGGAAATAATGGAAATATACCACACTGCTTTTTATGTCTGAGGACAGGGCAATGAAGAAAGATATTGATGTGTTCATCGCCATTATTAATTAATAATAATTAAGAATGAGCATATTCACCATAACTCTTTATCACCGAATTTTCAGATTTAATAATTTCTTCTGTCATTATAATCCATCCTTAGAAATCGTTAAATTTCTGCTTATAGCATTTTTCACTAAATAAAAAACTCTAGTTCCTTAATTTCAATGAGAAATTAAAAAAATATTTTTGCATATTCAAAGTTAAAAAAATATGCAACACTGGGAATCTAAAACCACCATGGTACAGGCGTTGTTAAATATTATGTAGAAGGCATATATACAGGCAATATTCGATAGGTTGATTCAATACCGCTCATTCTAAGTCTACAACATAGGAACCATCATTCCCAAATGCCATTTACTTATGCAGATGGAAACAGGGATATGGATTCAAGTATGAGACAATATTAAAGGAGCCAATAATAATTAGCCGTACTGACAGAAATGAAAATTTTTGTTAAGAGCTTTTTACAGGAAATCAAATAAGTAATAACCTATTTTAGTTTTTTTTTATTAAAATTAAGTTTTTTCGGTTGAAATAATTGAGAAAGACGGAAGGCAGTTATGAAAATCACAAAGGAATTCATTTAGAAAGAAGTAATGAAATTTATTATAACTTGTAAAGACGCTTACCTATTAACATAGGAAATAGTAGCTGACCAACTCCCACGAAGAAATGTCCCAGTCCAACAGCAACCGCTAGCCTTTCAAGTCCTAAGTACTCCCTCATGACAACAGGAACATTTGTCATAACACATCCATTGAAAACTCCCATACATACTGAAACGGCCAAGAAAAGAGCATGTGTCTCGCACATAGGAAGTACAAGAAGCAAGCTTCCCATGGCAGCAAAGCAAAACATCACTGTATATTTCCTCTTTAAGCACTTGAAATCGGATATCCAGCCCAAACAAACGGCTCCGAAAAGATCACCGACGGAAAAAGCTGATACCAAGAAGACCGCATCTGGTTCATCAATGCCTCTGTCTCTGGCGAAATCCACGATGACAGTTAAATAGGCAATGAAGTTGACTACATTGCAGCCGAATGTTATGCATATGGCTAGATAAACAGGATTAGTAAGAATTTGAGCAGTGTGTCGGAATTGGCCAAATACACCGTCTTCTCTTTGCTTCATCTTTTGAAACAAAGTAATGGGTGTAGCTGTACCGAGTACAGGACATCGAGCAGGTGAGGAAGGAGCTTCAGTATTATTACACAGAAGCCGATAATCACCATTCTGTTGGGTGCCATTTGGAGATTTGCACTGGTGTTCCGTGTCGTTGCCATCTACGTGTTCATTTGTATTAGGAATAAGAATGATTTGGTGAGTTGAGACATCACCTGTGGTTTCATTCTTGACGACAAGTGGTTCTGTAGGGGAGACATCATCCACTGCGGTGGACTAAAATAAAACAAGGACAGAAAATAAAATTACCTTATGAAATAAATTTAAACATTAAGGTTTGCTTAACGTCATTCTTCAGCAATTTCATTCAATAATTTTCAAGATTTAAATGCTGACTATTAAAAATGAACAATGGTTTATCCAAATGAAAGTAATAATAAAATCTGTAATAAAACTATCAAAATGTTTTATATTTTCTTTATCAATAGCTAGAATCTTTGCATATAGTGGCTAACTGTATATATGCATATACAAAGTGTTTCAGCACAGCGGTTACAAACTTTCAAGAGAGATAGAGTACACCTAAAAAATGGAAAATTACATAAATATAAATTCAAGCACCTTATTGACATTTCTTTCTGTATAATTCGGTGTAGTTTGTGTGCATTCCATAAATATCATTTTAATGGCTTCAAAAATAAGGAATTTGGTAGAAATAATATTAAAGGAAATTTGGAACTTTCACATGAGAAAAATCACTTCCTTATTCTAAACGAGAATGATTGTTTATTGAATACAGTGCTAAATTACAAAAATAAACTTAAATGTTGAACTTAATGTTATTATGAAAATAAACTTAAATGAAACTTAAATGTTATTTGCAGACTAACGTCCTCAAAAGGTTGGTAAACAAAAAAAAAAAAGCAAGCCTAATATACACTAAAATAAATCTATGTTTACCATCATATATTACAGCGCAGATCATTTTTATGATAAAGATATCTGTCATTGGAAATCTAAAAATACGCAGATTCTCAGTTGATGCAATTACAGTAATATTATTACAAGATTTAGCTTCTTGTTAAGATGGTATTTATAGACAAAGAGACTCTAATTTTCATATAATCATCTCACTCATCATTAAATCTTCATCACATGAATTTATAAGAATTTTTATTTAAACTAAAGCTATGGCTGTATCTTGAAATTTTCCGTATTAGGTATGAAATCGTCTTTAAAATCACATTGACTGCATGTAGGAAATATGTTGACTGTATGTGGAAACTGAAATATAATACGTCAGTACTAATAAAGCAATACATTATATCAAATATTACCAAAACGTTATCGTACTTTTTTCTTAATCATTTATCATATTTATTATATTCATCTAAAAGTATTTATACTGTTTCAGGTTTGCTTTGTACGATATCATAAAATTAATATTTTCTTTCAGTGGGAAAATCTTATATTCATTTGTTCGCATGCCTTAGTTTTATTGGATAAATAATTTACTACTTTTATTGTGAATTATATTACCAATTAACTAAAAACATAACAAATAAATCTGCAGTTATCCTTTGCTTTCAGTTGGTTACAATTCATTCAGATTATCACGGAATTGCCTTCTTTTATTGCCCGAAAAAACAAAATTTTCCTTATTCTAACCTAAGACATTTCTTTGCTTTTTGACTTAATTGTCAAATAATGCAG
The DNA here is from genome assembly GCF_044657685.1 of Stegodyphus dumicola. Lineage (NCBI taxonomy): Eukaryota > Metazoa > Arthropoda > Arachnida > Araneae > Eresidae > Stegodyphus > Stegodyphus dumicola. The sequence continues at coordinate 112,029,450 of NC_140770.1, read as the reverse complement.
TGAGGTTTACATGAATCCTAGTGTAGTGCGGTTAGAAACGTGAGATCAAAACAGGCTGAAAAAAGATAAATGAAGGCAGTTAATGTAGCGAAACCAATTTAATCGCTTTCTCTTTATCGTAAACATTGTAAATTCAACTAAAATCTGCCATCTTAATACTCTCAGACTTTTAGAATCACGTGACTTTAGCATCACGTGAATTTTGTTGTCTGATCAATGACGTCAAAGAGAGTTATCTACTTATAGATACAGTAATTTTTCTGCTTTCACATAATCCCCATCCAAATTAGTTTCAAGAACTGTGTTATGAAACTTGCTTTCAATCGGCATAATCTCTGATTTAAAAGTATGTTATGAACTTAATTTTCAGAATCAGTTGGCAGTATTTTGCAGTTTTAATCTCTTAAACGTGAGATTTAAAAAACACCTCTTCAAAAATCTAAAAAATAAATACACACATTAAAATGGTTAACTTTTTTTAATACTACTGCAGGTTTAACAAATAGCTTTACATTAAAATTCTTCGACAAGTGTTTTTATTTTGGCTTATTTTTCTCGATGCAGATTTGTTCCAGTTTTTCTAGAATAACTATGTAACAAAACTGCAATTATATGAAACCTCAATTTTTGGAGTGCTTTGCCTTTTACTTTTCAGGTCAAATAAAATTGTTATTATTTGTTTATATGCTTTTATATTTTAATTGTTTTAAATATACTGCCCTCCAAAAGTTAAGGAACAGCATATTTTTGAAGGCTCATTATTATAAAAATGTCAATAACATTTAAACTCACAATTTATATGCATGATAGTAACGAAGTTTAAGAAAATATACGCAACTTTTTTTTATTTTATAGAAAGGAATACTCATAGGCACAAACTGAAGAAAAAACCAAAATTGTAAGTTTTGTTCACGAATGTTGATCTTCAATTGTTATTAGCGGCTTCATTGGCTATATCCAAGAGAGTCTATCAATGTCCAGGCGAAGTCATTTGCCCGATTCGTTGAGGAGGCGAGCGATTGGATAGTTGGAAATGGGGATGTCACAAGCTGATGCTGCTAGACGTCTTAATGTCTCTCGTAGTGGGGTCCACCAACTATGGAACTGGTTTGAATCCGAGGATTCTGTGTCTAGAAGATATCTTCCAGGCAGACCTAGAGTTACAACCTGGAGACCGTTATTTAGCTCTTTCGGCCCGAAGGAGGAGTAACATTACTGTGCTTCAGCTCATGGCAGATCATGTAGTGGACACAGGAACAAGAATCTGAGTTGCTATAGTGCGCAGAAGCCTGCACAACACAGGTCTGTATGCAAAACGACCAGTTGTTTGTGTCTTCTTGACCCGATGACACAGAGGTGCTTGTTTATGTTGGGCGAGAGAGCTCGTCTTCTGGACCAGTCAACAATAGATGTCTGCTCTCTTCACAGAAGAGTGCAGGCTCACAATGGAGAGTGATTCAGATCGTCAGCTGATCTGAAGGGAACAACACACCAGATATAACCAATCCCACATTGTGGAAAGCCACAGTTACAGAGGTAGTGTAATAATGGTTTGGGTTGGGAGCTCTCTCGTTGGTCACACTAACCCGTATGTATTGCTTGGAGGAACTTTGAGCGGTGTGAGATATCGAGACGAGATTCTTGATCAATATGTCCGCCCATATGCCGCTGGTCCTGGATTTCTTCTGATGGACGACAATGCGTGACTGCACCGAGCTCGGGTTGCTGAAGAATATCTTGAGAATCACGCTGTGGAGCGGATGGAATGGCCAGCTCAATGCCCAGACTTGAATTCGATACAGCATCTTTGAGACTACCTTATGAGACAGGTTGCTGTTTTAAGTCCTTCTCCAAAGTCGTTAGATGAACTTGAACAAAGATTACTCCGTGTCTGGTCGTTACTTCGCATTTCACTAACCGACAACTTAATTGACAGCATGGGATGTCGCTGCCGCCAATGTATTGCAGCTTAGGGTGGACACATTCCTTATTAGAACCTATTTTTGTAATGTTACCACCCCCATTTTCCTCAAGAAACTGTAATATACTCTTTCTCCAAGACTGATTTCTGTGCCAAGAGTGCAATTTTTTGTTGTAATTCATGTTTGTTTTGAACTTTAGAAACATTCTATGTTGCGTTCATTAAAGACCTGCTTAGTGAACATGTCCTCTAAATTTCTGATTTCTATATTGCTGCATTCTCAAATTAGACACAAAAAACATGATGTTCCTTAACTTTTGGAGGGCAGTGTAATATAACAACACAAATGAGTGAAGTGCATATTTTAAGAAGCTTTTAAATTAATTAAATTACTGCATTATACATGGATATTGACTTGCAGTTTTGTCAAATAATACACACGTTACATTGGCCTATAAACTTTTATTGGAAAGCAATTTGGCATTTAATACAGTTCTAATGCTGTTTATTTGTTACTACAAATCATTGTTTAGCTACAACATATGCTACTTTTCTAAAAATAAATTTACTTGCTTAGAAACTGTTTGTTTTTCCTAAATACAAATAAAAAACCTTTTTAGTTTTAGTACATCAAAAAAAAACTTTTTTCAGTTTACTTTTAGAGATTGCAAAGTTAAAAATTTGTTTTATTTTAGATGCGACAGGAACTGTTCACGTGTTTAAGTAATTAAAAAAATTGTCCCATTTAATAGGAAAGAGTGTTTTTATTTTGGTTAACAGAAGAAAAATATTTTAATTTGTTTCTTTAGTTTATTTATTTAATTATTCATTTTGACTGAGTGATCTTTACAGAAGAAATAAAACGCCATAAACAAAGAAAGCTCTGCCTTCATTTCAGTTAGAATAAATGCTTGTTTGGTTAGCTTATTTCGAATATGGCAAAGTACATCATAGATATGGACAAGGATTCTTTCTTATTTGCTTTTCTATCATAAGGAGAACTGGCTCCTCTTTATTGACGCACAGTGGCGCAAGAAAAAAAAAAAACACAATCTTATTATTCGGATACAAGATAAATAGGAATTTATTAGGTAAAATTTAGTCGTTGAATACAATGAAACACTTACATACTATTTCAGTACGTAATCACCTAGCTCTGCAATACATTTCTCGGAGAGCCCACAGGGCTTGTTCATTTTGACTATAGCGTGAACTAATACATCTCTGTTTCTTAACAGGTAAGTGTAGGGTCTACAACAGGCATCTGCAATCTCTTTTGACTATGGGTCCAAATTAACCATAATGCGTGTATAAAGATGAAGTTTCGGGTCAGTGGCATTTTCATTTTAAAACAGTCTTTTTTGGTGAATAATAAAGTAAATTTTATTGAGAAAATAATAACAATACGCTTGTTTTATGCATAAAATGTAAAGGTTTATTATTTTTTAATTTATTAAAATGTTTAAAATATTTTTTAAATAAAAAAAGGGTCGCTCGGTCATTGGTTGCCGAGGCTAGGTCTGAAACGTCGTTCCATCTTTCTCATAACGCTGCATAAATTGCATGACTACAAACAATATTTTTCCTTTGTGTTTGGGCATTAAAAGGCTGTAAATCCATTTAAAACTCATACTGATAAATTTAAAATGTTCTTCAACTAATGCTTCCATACTACTAACATTTATATTAAGTTAGGAATTTCTCTGACGGTGATTCTCCAAGTTAGTTTAAAAGTGGCAATCAGCTCTTCTTCATTGGTTGAGATTCATCAGCATGGAATTGATTTTTAATTGTTACGTGGCTGCCTTTAAAATACTATCACCAATCATAGCTTCTAAAATAATCACCTCCAAACTCGTTGTTAAGTCTGAATAAATTTGAGACCTTTGTTAGTCAAAAATCTGTTGATAATTCGCAGTGCAGCAGTGTTGTGAATCTCCTGCTCCACGTTGATTAAAACTGACAAGGATGATAGTGTGAGAAACTATAACTACTGCTGACAAGTTCAAACATACATGTGTTTACCCAGTGCGTCATGATTACATCAAAACATTTACAAGAACAGAGTATCAAAATTCCTGTTTGTATTTAAATATACTTCTTATTTCATAATACGAGGAATGGGCTGTGGTCTAGTAAGTGCAGATACATGCAGTTTAACAGTACACTTTTATAAATAAGATCGCTGTAATAAGATGCACTTGATAACAATGTGTAAAATACGAGTATTTAGAAAAGATTACGAAATGAGGGAGATATATAAAAATGATAACAATTCATATACGTATACAGACAGTTAAAAAATGATAACGATGCATATACGTATACAGAAAGATAAAAGCGAAGTGTCTTACTTCTGTAGACGCATGATTTGCTCCAATGCCAACTTTCGGTTCTAACAGTGCAAGTTTGCCACCAATCGTTTTCTTACTGGCTATTGCAGCTTGCGTCGGTGCAGGAGGATCTCGAGCCATGAAGGCAGGTATAAGGCCATTTAGTATTATGGCTCCCAAGATCAGGAAACAGCCTTTAAATCCATAGGCGGCCAGTAAGTACTCGATGAGAGGTGGAAGAGCAAATGAACCCACTGATGCACCAGCGTATGCAATACCAGTAGCAGTCGCTTTACGGTGCTTAAAATGCTGATGTATGAGGACGGGATTGAGCGTGACAACAAGTCCATTACCAATTCCTAGAAAAAAATATGATACATGAGAAAATTACATTCTTATTCTCAATTTAAAATTTTAATAGAATATCTTAACTTTATGAAAGGTCACGTTCCAGTTCTTTGCCGTTTAATATTCATACTAACATTGTAAAAGATGTGTTTATAAATATGTACCTAAGCATTTGATTTAGAACTCAGAATTTAAAGTTGAAGCGCATTTTGTAATGAGGAAAGGAACATACAGAGGTCTGCAAATTACAATTAGCAAAACCCTTCATACAGAAGTATATAAAGAGACCGTCGGAGAAAAGTATACGCAATTTAGGCAGATGATATTTGCGTATCGATTTAGGTGTTGAATTATCTTTACAATACGTAATATGTCGTTTGCTGAACACATGAGGATCTTCGTCAAGAAATTACAGCGCATGTGCAGCAATTCCCGCGGACACACTAATCAACGTTGTTCATGCAACCGCTTGTCATCGTACTATGTGTCTGGCTACTAAGGGAAACTATTCTGACATTGTGAGCCCTCTGATGTACAGGTACAGATGCAGGAAGATTGTATTAAACCTCACTTAATACTAACCTAAGTAAGTATAGCGGACCGATTATATTAACTTATAATTCAGTTCGGTATTAATACACAATAAATAATTTTCCTTCATTAAAGTATGGATAAATTTTTTTCTGATGGATCCTATACACATGGTTGAGACAAAGTTTAAGCAAAATAGTTGGTAATAATACATAAAGGTCCGAAGCGGCACTCTGCCAGTTGTCCTCGTCCTCCGTCACCACCCACAGAACTACGTAACAGTAATTAAAGATCGGTGTAGTCATCTGCCTACACGAAAATAATCAATCCTACAGAAAATACGTTTGCTTTAAATGGTATCAAGTACGCAATGACTAGACACCAGAACACATGCTGGCGATCGCCACAGATTAAAAGTCTAATGTTCATGAATCTTGTTTGCCCGTCGAACTGCTACCTATTTACCCATAGTACCAAAATCGTTGGAAGATAGTTCATCAAGCATGAAATTTTATTAAACATAACTGGGACTTTTAAAGCAAAAGTATTTATAAGCAACATTTTTATGCAAAATCTAACTCAGGTCACCAGAATATTTACTTTTACTAAGGCAAGTGGTTTCGGTGTTAACCTTTTTTTTAAAATATAAAAATGGAGGAAAACGCCTATCCACCGCTAATTTGTAAATTCATTTTATTACTTTTTTTATAAATTTATTAAAGGGATTTTCAAGTTTATAATGACTGCTTGTTGTTTGAATAGCAGTAACAAATTTTTGAATAATAGTTTTATAACACTGATGTTAAGGCATCAATTCTCTGAACATTCTTCGACAACGCACTTAGACGTCGCAGTATGGATTGGTTTGGGTTATTTGGATTATGTGAAGTACACTTAAAAGAAGGGATGCTTCCGTGTAAGATCTTTCTAAGAGAAGTTAGCTGGTATTCACACCATGAAGTTGTCATATGTACGGACACGTAAGACAGTTAAATCCTTTTTCGAGAAATGCATTTCTTCCAGCATTAGTTTTAATGGAAAGCTTCTAATAGCAACGTTTAGACAACAGTTTCGTTTATTTATCTGTTTCACGTACGTAGCCAGAATATTTTACGATTCTGGGGGGGAAATTACGTTGGCAGTTCTGTTTCACGTAGGAGAGGAACCAATCAGACGAAGGTTTTGCCTATACTTCTGGCTGGTCTTCTACTATACTTTTTGAGAAATGTTCTTCTTACAGAAGTTTCTTATTGAGTTTTGCGTCGATACGTTTCAGCAGGTTTTTTTTTTTTTTTTTTTTTTTTTTTTACGTTTTAGCAGGGTGATATGTAATCAAGCACGAAAAATCCCATGCAGCCAACCCGAAGTTTGAAGTTGGGTGGAATTACCGATATTCAGCAATCTTACTACTTAGCCACTAGTCGGTAACGGAATAATAGGATTGTAAAAATACTTAATGTATTAATAATGAAAAAAGTTTTAATGTAAAAACTTTTTTTAAATAATGTAAAAAAAGTATTTAATGCTTAATGTAATGAATTATCAATGATTACGAATCACAACAATAAGAGAGAGAAACTCTAATTGAAAAGAGTATAAGAAAGCTAAACACTACAGTTATAACTATTAAAATCTTAAACTGTTTCATACTCAATTTTAAAAAATCAATAATTCGCTTGAAATATTTTTTCCCTATATATACTTTTTACTATTCTAAAAAATGACAGACATTCTTCAAAGACAGAAAATGAAAATTTAAAGAGTAGTCTTTTAACGTATTGTTAATTTTTAAATTTTTTTCGCGAAAATCCATTAATAACTCAATATTAATCAGTAATAATTTAAGACTGATTATTATTACAACAGCATGTTTAAGAATATTATTAGCACCAGTAAGGGAAAAGAAGAGTTTTTAGTCAGCCTTACCTCTGAAAAGTCCAAAGAATATGATGAGGTACATCAACGACGGAGTGAAAAAACATGCTGCAATTGCAACAGCGGACACCAATACACCACTAACTAATATACTTCGAATACTGAAATAATGTGTCAGAAAACCTGCCAGTGGACCTACGGAGAAAGAAAAATATGATGCATCAGTTTCGTATTAAAGCACACATTCTATTTTAGACAACATATATTACTTGCATAAACTGGTTTTTCTAGTCACTTATTACAACAACAACAACAAAAAAAAAAAAAAAAAAAAAGTGGATAAGAAAAATCCTTTTGCTAAACGGCACGCATCTTTCATTAGTAGCTAAGTAATGCAATATATCATTCTGTGCAGAAATAATGTATGGTTCTGAAAACATTTTCAAGCAATTGGCACCAATGGTATAGATATTTGTAAACATTTTTAAGAATTAGGTATATTATTAATTACATCAACTACCTATGTAGATGTAAAAATAATGCTAATAGTTATTAAGAAACGCATATATTGTTTTTAGTTATTTTACCTATTACATTACACGCAATATATTTTATTGTTTGAAGGCAAGAATCTTCAGCCGAAAGTTTGGCAATTTAATTCTTGTTGATCCTGTTGTGGTAACATAATGCAACATTACCTTATGAACCGAGAAACTGAATGTCTATACTAAAGAATTTTCTAATATTAAACATGCGCAAAGTATAAAGCCTAACTTAAGATTACAAAGTCTTTTCCTTACAAGCCATAATTATTAGATTATTAAAATAAATTGCGCAGTCATTTCGTTTAGAAGTCATCGCAATTAGACTTTGAATGAACCTTATCAATTGTATAGGCCCAGTATATTTATATTCTGACATAAAAGTATAATTTTCAAAATAGTGTTTTCGTAATCAAGATTTTTTAATAAGTTACAATAAATGTTAAAAAAACAACTAGTCCCCCCTTTTTTTTTTGTCAGATTCAAGATTTATTTTCGTAGCTAAAGGATTTCACCTTCGAAACAATAGGTCTGCAATTTAATCGCGTTAAAGTTAAATGATTCTTGTTGCTGGTTATTTATCACCTTAATATTTAGCTCTTTGGCGTGTTCTTCTTACTGCATTATTATAATTATGAAAAAATATCTAACAATAATTTTAATATTATAAACCTTCATAAACCTTTCTCCTTCCTCAGGGAGACAGTCTGGACGGAAGATTCATGTTTAAATCCAGTTTATGAATATATTTCAATTGCATAACAAATTTTGAATTTCAAGTGAAAAAGTATTAAATGAATTCACTTCGTTTAATAAATATTTGACTGAAAATAAACTTTTCTGAAAAATTGACAGTCGTTTTAGCTATAATCCATTTCAGCCAAAAGTTGAAAAGATCTTTTTGTTGAAAGATTTTTTTTTTACTTTAAGCAAAACGAATCGCATCATAACTAATGATATGCGTCTCATTATATAGTAAACTAAAAGTTGATATAACGACTGTTCAGCTCTTGTTACGAACACGCACTCGTTTAATCAGGATAAAATGAATTATTCATAGAAATTTCATGCTGATTTTCTAAATTTATTCATTAAAATTTCTGAAGCTGAATGACAACTAACGAAAGAGCTAGACTAAATATTTACAGGCATCGTGGCTCAGCAATAATGCCATCATAGCTGCATTCGTTATCTCCTTTAATATTAGTTTAATTTTGTTTACTTCTGAAGCAAGTTATTCAGGAAAATAAGAAGTTAAAAGCTGGCAATGCTAAAACATTTAACTATAAATTAAATATCCAAAATAAACTACTGCTTTATTGAGTTTTTGACCAAAGATGAGTGAATATTTTTCTAAATGAAAAACGTTTTCTGTGAACGTTTCTGATCTTTTGAATATATTTGCAAGCAAAGCTTATTATCTGACTGCATATTATGTTGGTTAAAGAACAGCAGGCCCTAAAGTCAAATTCATTCCGTGGAATATATATTGGGCTTAAAGATAACGCTTATATTCTGAGAAATATTTGACAATTCCAATTTATACTGTAAAGTGGCTCCAATAATGTATTTTATTTCATAAAAATCTAATTTCCTTCCCTTCATTACTGAAGCATTCTCATCTTTTTCTCCACTTTCCTCTGGCATTGATATTTTCCCTCTTACTACGCAAATATTTTCCCAGTCATCTTCATTCTGCAATAAGCACTCAGTTTTTAATAAAAAAAATCATTCATTTTTTAATAAAAAGTTTTATAAAATATGAAACAGACAATAAAACAAATTCCAAATTCGGGCTTCCAGATGTCCATGCTAAGGTGGAGAACTATGTTATTCAGAATTTGATGACTCTAGGTACCGTTGTTTTTACACAATGGGAGAAACTTACATTCATGCAGATTCTTAATTATTTATTTTCTTTAAACATATTCTACAAAGCGATAATACTTGGTAGCAACGATTTAAAAAGTGATTTGAAGCAAAATGCCGTTTTGGGACTAACAGCCCATTTGGGCTAGAAAGAGGAGAAGAAAGAAACCCTTTTTCTTTAATTTTCACCTTTTTATTATTATCACTACTGCGGTTCGCTAGCTATTTTCAAAGGTTGCATTTGGCCCGTTTGCAATTTAAATTTGAGACACCGCTTTAGAACATTACGCTTTAGAAAAATATTAAAATTATGCATAGTAGAAGGCGCGTTACTATATCAGGCTCATCCAAAGAAATAAATATCATTATTATTAAAGGGCCAACCAGCGGCCGAGCGGTAAAATCGCTGAACACTGGTAGTTCGGTCCGAGGTTCGAATCCCGCGAACGGGCTGGCTGCATGGGCGTTTTCGTGGTTTTCCCCATGTGTAACGTGTATACGAGCCAGTTTCCCTTAGAAAGGCATCCCTCCTCTTAGGCAGATAGCCCTAGTGTGCTTTGCCGTATTCTCAATACACTAACTTTATTACTAAAGTACAAAAGATGTATTTCAAATTCTGTGTATCACACATTTATTCTTTGCAATGCTTTTTCATACACAAATCTTTTGATATTGATCTGCTTTTTTATTCATTTGACGACTTTATATCTGCCTCATTTTAACTGAAAATTGGATGCAAATTTGAATTTCAGAAAGCAAACTATGTTTCTAGAAACAATTTTTACAATAAAATATAATTAAATCTCTAGGAATTGCATTGAAACTGAGCAGTTAATTTTATTTCGTAAAAATTAAAGCAAGTTAAAATAATTCAAATTGGAAAATACATCTGAATTATTGCGATTATATGCTGAAATTTTATTCAATATCTTCGTCTGAAGACTTATTTATTTATAGTTATTTTTCAAAAATAAAATACTTAAAAATTTATACTTAACTTTCAAAGTACATTTAAACAAAATTAAAACATATTACACTTTAACTGCGATTTACTTCTCATAAGCAATATTTATATAAGCTGATGCGTACTATATTTCAATATCGCAGATAAACAGATGTGTACTATATTTGAGTTCTAAACTAAGTATTTCCTATGAGATACTATCATTTCATTACTTCGGAAAAGTATTATTATGTTAAAAACACACTAAAACGTTTATTCACCTTTTTTACAATGGTTAATTTGCCAATAACCAATTTACTCGCTGCCAGATACTTCACTGAAAGCATAAATGTTGGAATCATAGTCACAGAAAACAGATTAATAACACAAGTTACCATATACAGTTGTATTTTGGCTTACTCTCTTAAACACGAAAAAGATGCAGTTTCTTTGCGTAAGAGATGATTTGATTAGTTATAAAGGGACATCATATAAGAAGCATCTTTCATAAATAAACGTATTAAAAGAGATTGAAACATTACTCATAAATGAATTCCACGAAAAAAAGTCGCAGTAATTAGTCACTTTGTCTTATTTTATTATATACAGAAAATCTGTACTCATCATCTTGTATTACTATTAGAATAATATTTGCTTTAACAGCATATAAGTTCCGTTTACTACAATATTGTTGTTTAAGTTATCTTACTTGTGTAAGTCCAGAAATGTTTCTCAACCAGAAGCACGGGAATGCATCTGCAATTGGCATGGACCTCCAGCACCTTACATGTGGCAAAATAAATATGCAAAACTCCATTCCAAGTTTCAAAGAGAATCTTTTGGAGGGACCTCAGAGTCCCCCGCCCCTTTTCTTCTATCATCAAGCCTCTCGAGGTAACTTTTGGTTCTTCAGTATTATAAGTGTCCTTCACCGCTCCATTCACTTAACAAACAACCAAGCCTTTCTTCGGATTCTAACACAAGCCTAACCATACGTCAGCCAACTCTGTTAAACACGATCAGGGCGGCACTATAGCGAAAAGACAGATTTACCTGTCTACATTACTTCTAAAGTGTTTTTTTTTTCAATTTTTTTAAATATAAATAAATAAATTTTCAAAAGATTCTTTCCCATTTCCATAAAGAAGGATATTCACAAATTTAAAACTTGAAACTGCGATTTCTTTCTCAATTTTTAGAATTCTTTTATAGCCCTTGAAGTGATTAAGAGAAAGCCTAAACCACCATTTCAGCCATCTTTTCCGTATATATCTTAATCCTGTGGGCGTATCTTTCACGACATAAATTACCCACAAACATCCTAAAGTGATTCCCAGTTCATTAGTTACTCCACATCTGAAAACATGTGAACAACTGCTGTTCACATTGAATTGCTGAACAACTGCTTAATTGATTTGTCAAATTTATGCAGTCTCATAAATCAGCAAATCAAATGAATAGTTTACGCAATAAAGGCATAACTCAGAACCGACAAGAAAGACCACAAAATTAACTAATTGGTAAACATCGCACGCAGTTCTTATTTCCTACCCTTGATCTCAATTCGTAATATATTTTAAACGAAACGCCTCAACTCTTCTTTTTTCGGATATTCGCAGTCGAATTAGGTAGGCTGATTAAGTCAAAGATTTCGGCTAGTTCGGAATATTAATCTAGCCGCTAAGAAGAGATCTTTCACGTTTCCTTGAACACGGACCTTTCATCCAGATGAATGGCCAAGCGACTGACCTTCCACAAGTCATGTGAGAATATTAAAATCTGCTCACGTGACAGATTCATGGTCTTCCGCAACAACGGAATACCTTTTGTTCATGGCATAAGTCAGATTTGTATGCTAATAAGTTTTTTTGAAACATTAAGGATGTATACATAAAGGCATTAAAAATGGGAATTTTTTTTTCTTTCAGTAACTGCTAGTACATTTGTTATTAGGTTTTCGGAGCCAGTGAACTTATCGGGATTCGAACCTAGGATCTCTTAACTCCCAGATTGTCCAGCTAACCATTTTCATTACCCGAGGCATGCGATATTTTCCGAGTGGGAAGTGGCAAATGACCCAATCCTCTAAATCAAATCAGTAGAGACCATTAGGTAGTTGGAGTAAGAAATGCGAAGAATCAACTTTATCTTCACCAAGATTCGAACCACGGATCTGCTAATTAATTGAGTGGACTTACAAATAATGCACTTGACAAAAACATGCATGAGAAACTGCGATATTTCGTTGTACACTATTCTCTTCCATTATTGTAGATTCGAAAGTTTTACGTCATCTTTTATTATTTAAACAACACAAAAAACTAGTTTAATTCTTCCAGCGCTGAGTTGTCCGATATTAGATGTGGGCTGTGAGCCTTTCAATTTTTATCACAAAGAGCTCAATGTAGTCAGTCCTTAAATGATAATGATAAAGCCAGCGGACTTGTAATTTACTGTGACTCTAAGGCTACACTAAGGCAATACTGCAAGGACATTCAAGATTCACCCAGTATATACACCAAAATCTAGAAACAATCAACCAGATGGGAAAGACATGCATTATACAGTGGATACCATGTTGCACATGTTGGAATCGATGGAAACGAGACAGCCGATGAACTGGCTTAAAAGGCAAGAAATCTCAACAACTCATTTCGCGTCACTTTTGAAGCTGCTAATGTCATTGCCAGATATATACTCAAACAGAAATCTATTATGAAAGGCCATCACATATTTGAGATTGATGCAAACAGAGAAATCACAAAGACCATTACTAGACTGAGAGCCCGCCATTTTAGAGGAACGAAAATTTATGAAAATGGTACCAGATCATATAGAACTTGTAGAAATTGCCCCGAAATGGAGCGTTCTCTAAAACACATCTTCACCTGTCCGGCAATACTTGCAGCTCTGCAGAGCTTGGAGCAATTTCTTTTCCAGAGAGACCTGTATAGTGAAAAGATAGTGGAACTGGCAAAAGCAGTAATTTTCAAGTATGAAACCATTTGACTTATCAAAAGACACGACACCAACCAACCAACTGAATGCGTTGATTGAGCTTTAAACTTTCCATACAAAATGTCAGGATTGCATATAATATAACTTCAATATTGTTCAACAAACTTCAATATTGTTCAACAAACTTCAATATTGTTCAAAACAATTTTTAACTAATCACTCATTTTGTTGAACATTTAAATTACTATAACGAAAAATGTATATAGTGATAATGTCAAAATTCCCCATCAGAGATATTACTAAAATTGTTAATAAATGCATAACAAATGTACTTAAAAGCTTACATTCGAGAACACTAGTAAAATAACTGACAAATTATTTCACAGCATAATGTGGAAAAAAAATTCCTCTTATTATTTTTTTCCCTTAAAGCAGAAAAACTAAATCCCTCTGATTATTATTTTTTCCCTTAAAGCAGAAAAACATAATTATCAGATGCAAATATGAGTTCATATAGCATACTGAATCACAAATATTGAAGGATATCCTGCACAAATTCATAGCGCTTTAAGACTTTAAAATACCTCCGAAGATTTTTAGAACCAAAACCAACGACTGCAAAAAACCAACTTTAAATTGTTTTTATTTCGTATTGCTTATTGAATGTTTTGTTTTTGCATATTTTATTTCAACAAAAACGCTTTTAGCAACTGAACACTATAGACTGCTTTAGTTGCAACTAAATGAAAGACAAGTATTGCAGCAATTAGTTTTACTTGGCGTGTCAATTCCTTTCTAAAAGTAGTGAATAAATGATGTTACTTCTCGACATTTATGAAAGCGGACATAAACATCTACGTAGACTGTATGTGCTGAGTCATCAGCAATTGCATGGGCATATGTCAGTAAATTAACATGCATACTTCTGCCTTAAGTGCTATAAACTGTTACAATTTTAAACTACGCCGTCATGCTGTCTTAAATCGCGGAGTTAATATTTGTCCAACCAACATACACTTTGGTAGAATATTAAACATATTTTTCAGCTCGTGGCATGCATATTTTAAAGATTTCAAATCTTTCTAAATAACCAATTAAGGAACTGCTAAAATCTGCACCCACCTAAAAGAAGGTAAGTCAGATAGATGCTAGACCAATGTTTCCCAACCAAAACTTTTAAGCTTCCTTTCGCATATACATAATTTTTAATATTTAAAAACTGAAATTTTCACAAAAGAAACTTGAATGATAGCTTTTAGGAAGAAATAACTACGAAATTTTATGAGCAAACACAGTAAGTGAACTTTCAAAACATGGAGTACTGAAATTCAAGAAAAAACACATTGTAGTGAAAGTTTTTTTTTATTTTAAGTATTAGTAATTTTTATTATTTAAATTTAGCGAGTTTCTTGCGCCTGATACTTCCTGCAAAGAAATTTTATGTCAGATTCCAATTTAGATAACTTGAGTCTCAAGTCTCCCGGTTTCTTTCTTTCTTTCTTTTTTTTCCCTTTTTTTTTTTTTTTTAAAGCAGCAAATCATTTATGGCACTAAATCCGCATTCAGTAAAATATGAAGATGGAAACGGTAATAATAGTTCTCTTGCAAATTTTGCTGCATTTGGATATCTGATTCTGGTTTCCTCACAAAGCTATGTCATCACTCCTTTTATATTAAATAAAGTTTTAATTGACTGATCATTTTGCATTTCTGCAAGTTCTTTTTTTACTGCATATTTGAAATGTCAGCCAAATCCACTAGCATTGGCTGCATCATCCAAGTTGGAAAATCAATTTGTTTTAAGTTACAAAATCTTTTAAATCAGCCGATAAAATTTTCAGATTATCGACAATAACAAGTATAGCGGTAGTCGCCTTACATTTTTGAAGCCAATGAGACTTTTCAAACTTTTTGTGGTAAACAGTATATGCCTGACATAATTCAACAAAGATAATGAAACCAAATATCTTCCTTTTGCATCATAAGTTTTATTTGCTCCTTGAAGTTGTTTATTTAATATATTTAATTTTTCAAAGATAAATAACTCACAATTGCCTTGTTATCATGCGTTAACGGATTTTTCATTTCAGGTTTGTGGCTTAAAAAATAACTAAGAGTATCAAATAGTTCCATAAATCTTTCCAAGCAGTTCCCTTTCGACAGCCTTCTTACTTCAGTGTGAAGTGCAAGTCTCATATAGTCTTCATTTTGTTCTTCATAAAATAACTTGAAAAGACGTTCACATTTGGCCCTAGCTTTAATAGCATTGATACACTTTATAACTAAATTTAGTACTTCATTTAGAACAGGCGAATTGTTTTCAGCTACCAGGTTTTCTCTACGAATAACACAATGCACAAGAAGCCTTTCTGGATTCTCATCTTTTATCAATTTTAAGCAACCCTCTTCCTTATTCCGTGCTTTATTTTTCAACTATCATATTAGGAGCACCATCTGCAGTACAAGATGTACTATATTTTTTAGCTTACTATAAATATCTTTGGAGGTAGTGGTGCTTTCTAATGATTTACAGAACATTTCTTCGGCAAAATCCTATTTATGAATATATCTTACACAAGTTACAAGTAAGGCCTCACTGTCTCTCAAAGTTGGTTCATCCATTTGCACCGAAACTTTTCTTGTTTTCAGCTTTTCGACAAGTTGTATTCCAATATCCTCACTCGTTTAATCTTTCTTCTGCAAACAGTATTGTTATTTAGTGGCATAGCTTTAACGTCTTTGTCATCTTTTTCTAGAACAGTTTTAAATGCTGATATTGATGGCTTGATTAAATTCTCCCCTATAGTACAGCTTTTCTCAGATTAAGCGATGAGTAATGAAATTTGATAAATAGCCTCAAGAGCACGATTAACAGTTGCATTATGAGCAGTAAATAGACACTTTCATATTACTCTTTTTTCAAAAATTTTCCTTAAAGTGTGAAAATAATCCAAATCTGAATTAATATCAGCATTATGTTTCGCCTTCAAATGTGCCTCAAGCGACCTAGTTTCACTGATTTGTTGGTCAGGCATTATTGGCATAAAAGGACAAAAGTTGACCGTTTATGGACCGGGTATGAAACCAAATTTTAAATGTGCCTCCGAATACTGACGAACGTTTTCTCTTGCTTGCAAAGTTCATTTCACTAAGGGCTAAAAGAAACAAATATAAGATCAATACAAATAAAGCTGAAAGCAGCTGCTGTTGCCATTCAAGGGAAGAATAATATACCGGTCGCCATTCCTACAGTAAAAAATAAAATAAATTCGTTGGCTGAAATGTGCGAGAAACGTCTGTAAAGCATAATGTGTCAGTTATTTAAATGCCTTTAAAAGCATTTAAATGTCCATGTCTACAGCGAGAATTCTTTATAAAATATTTAAAATGCACCCCAATTTAAAAACTTTTTTACGTATACATCACTTACCTTTTTCTTTTATTTTGGGGAATAAAAAATGAAATTTCGAAAAATTTTGACTTCATGAAACATATTTAGAAAATCCTTTGTCCCCTTAAAGTCTGCACGAGTCCATTTTCGAATTGCCCTCTTTAACAGTCGCACTGCCCCTCTGTGAGGCGTAGGCCCCACGTTGGGAAACACGGTGCTGACAGTAGACGGGAATGGCGTACCAAGCCATATCATTTGATTAGAGATATCATATATGCTGATTCATTAATTATTAACCTGTACATAATGCAAGAATAAATATTTACCTTAACCAAACTTTGAATTAAATACTGATGTAGGAACACTGCTTACATGGAGAATTTAAAATAACAGAATTACAATCTGCCATGGAACACGTTGTGTCGTTTTTGAACTGCCTTTTGTTTTAGATTGGCAGTCAGCTTCCGCTAAAACTGTACCGTCCAGGGCGGCCTTATGGAACAACTTGCCACTTAGATTTCTATTATACCAAAGTTATTAACATAAAAGTTTATATTCATATTTTGTGATTATGTGTATACTGCAGAAGGGCAGTGGCAAATGGAGAATGAAAATGATAGAAAATAGTGATTTTTTTATACGCTAGATGATTGAATTATTTAAAAATATCATATTTATCCAGCTTTTGTAATGAATTCTTTTCAAATTCGTTTCGCTGATCACGTTTTCTTTGACAACAAATACGCAGCATAACCTTGCAAAAACACTGCAGGTAATACAAAGAAATCTCTATAAGATGGCTTTAGATTATTTTGATCTTCTGTGAAAGTGGTTCTCTTAAAGAAGTGACGCGCAATATCGATGTTTATGTACTCAGAAATATGGATCATTTTTCGAAATACGAGCAGCAGAAAAAAAAAAACTTAAGATAGCTTTTTTTTCACTTTTTGGCAAGGATAATTTACTTGGCGAACTTCTTAATTTATAGCAAGCTATTTTCCTTTTCTTTTCTTCATTGCAGACGAGCGGAAAAAAGTCATGATTCAAGGCCCGTCCACACGAGTACGCTCAAAACGTAGCTCGATAATTTACTTGGCGAACTTCTTAATTTATAGCAAGCTATTTTCCTTTTCTTTTCTTCATTGCAGACGAGCGGAAAAAAGTCATGATTCAAGGCCCGTCCACACGAGTACGCTCGAAACGTAGCTGACGAACGCGCTTTTACGTTACCAGCGTAAAAGCGTCCAAACGAGTACGCTTGCGAAGAGTGCGTTTAACCAATAGAATTATTTTGCGCAAAAATTACGTGACGCTGTAATATAGCGTCGACAGAGCTGTATCTTATTACTTCGCTGTTCTTCTGTATGTTTGCGGCAAGTTGTCCGAATCAGATGATTTTTTTTATAGCTGAAACTTTACTATTATGTGCAATTATTAAGCAGAGGCAAAACCGCAAAAAATGGCAAGAATGGGTCCGAAAGATTTATTTAGAGCGACTTGTTCAAAGAGTTTGAGTTTTTTTTTTTTTTTTTTTTACTGCCTCGTTTGCGAAAAGAATATCTGGAATTATTAAATTCCTACTATTAGCTCACACTCTCCCTATATCTTGTTCAAATTTTCAGTACATAAAATGCTTTTTATTCATCCACTCAAGTTCAAATACAATTTTTTAAACTTGCAGTGAATGACACTTGATGTTAATACAGCTTTTTCACATATTAAATTTTTTTTAATTTTTAATTTAAAAAATTATGTTTGTATTTTTATTTATTTATTTTTGTATTTTTAAACTTTTCTTTGTGGACCTAAGTAGGAATTGACTTAATTTTTTTTTTTCGGGGAGGGGGTATATTACTTGTTTTTTAATTCCTTCAGGATGAGTATCGACCAGTTTGACAGACTTGCAGATTCTATATCGTAGGAAAATTAGGATTTATAAAATTGGTTTGGAATACAGTATATAAAGAGAATTAAATTACTTAATTCTCTTTATATACACTATCCACCATATAATAAAACCAACTTCATATTTTTTTAACTCGCTCTCCCTTGGTCTTTTGTTTTTCTTTTTATTTATTTTTGAATTTAGAATGAGGTTCAAACTTTGGACAGTTTATGAGAAATTATGTGCATGATAAAATATGAAATAAAGTAAAAATAGAGAATTTATAGATGATATATGATAAAGAGATGCAGATATATTTTTACATAAGGATTTCTATTTGCACTGCACATTTTTAAACTAAATTAAAAACAATAGTAATAATGAATAAAATAAGAAATGAAAACAATAATGATAGGTAAAATAAGAATATAATGATTCATGATTAAATATAAAAAACACGTTTCAAAATGAGAAAAGCTAACTGAATTACACCGTCTACGGGTGAGGTTCGAACTTGCCACCTTTCCATTCCTCCGCCACCAAAGCAGCGCGCTGACCACTCAGCTATCTATGATAATAGTTCTTGTAATAAATAATGTAACAAGTAGAAGTCGCTGCAAAGGTAATTTAATTAAACTTCAATAAATGATTGCTGTATGACACAAGTTGTAACTTTCCTCCAAAATTTCATAATTGTATTTTATTGAATACTCTTTCACAGTCAACTGCTTTATTTTAGAAGTTATTATATTGCTAAAGTTAGTTTTTGGTGTATTTAATATTGGGATATTTATAGAGCTTTTTATTACACATGATATAGCCAATATTTATAATAATTAAGGAGAATTTTGTAAGGCAGAAACTTTGATTTCGTAGAAACTGTAATTTATTTAGGTTCCTATTACTTACGGTGTTATAAATAGGTGATGCATATGGATATACTAATCGGATCATTGCTTTATAAGTATGCAGTTTTCCCCTTTAATGAGAATTTTAAATGTATACTAATATCTACGGTTTGAGAAATCTGAAGATGGCGTGAACAATGCTGATTATTTTATTGCCGTATACAGTTATATTTCTAAGCAAAAACTCATCTCTGTGTGGCTCTGACGCCATATTGAAACGGGTAAGCAAGAAGGTTTTCTGATTATGACACGTGATAAGAACTCGGTCGACTATTGGCTATACGCGCGCGTCGCGGGCCAAAAAGCTGAACAGGAGCGTACTCAGTTTTACGTCTTCTGCGTCCTGCGAATTTACGCCGGCGTCAAAAACGTTACGTCAACTACGTCGGGAGCGTCCTCGTGTGGACGGGCCTTCATACTTTCAAATAATTTTAACAAAATGAGTAAACCACATTTGGCGTTATTATCGCTCAAAAAAAAGATGCCAGATTTCAAAACGCGTCAATATGTAATCTCCTATATATCTTGGAAAATTTTAAATAAAAAACTCCAATTTAAAATATAAACTCCAATAAAAAACATCTACTTTAAGAGGATGTTAAAAATTTTAAAGGTTATAATACAAAAATGTTTTCGAAAAATTTATAAAAAATAATTAAAACGCAAATTTTAAAAATAAATCATAAAAAATGTTTGAATTATATTTGGATTAAGACTAAATTTCGAATTCTGGAAGAAGAAATCAAGTAAGTTTAATAATAAAATTGATATTAATATCAAATTCAATTAACATTGAGAAGCTAAACTTTTGAGAGCTAAATTTTGAAAAACTACTCGCGCGATTTTTACAAAATTTGGCAGTTTGGTATAATTTGAGTCGTAGAATCGAAATATGGAAAAAAAATTGCCATGTTATTTCAGAAGACCGATTTTGTGTCAAAATACCTATATTAGATCGACCTTATATATAAATCTAATACATGTCTTAAGTCGCACTTTCGAGACATGAAAAACGCAAGTTGAGTATCGTCAATCGGCCTAGAACGAGAGATATAGAACTGTCTTTTTTTTTTTCGCAGTGTACATGCATTATAATGGACTTCATTTAACATTTAATTCGACTTAAGACATATCCCTGCATTAAAGAATGGAAAAAATTGCATAAATATTCAAATTATTATTTTGGAATGATACGCTGTTTTCACTAATGTAATATGTAATGTTTCACTAATGTAATGTTCTTTGGTAATATGATTAGCAGGGATAGAAAAATAAATAGAAGGATTAAAAGCAAAAAATATCCAGACTTCATTTATATTACTACGCAGTATATCTTCAAACAACAGAACTTTAAATGTTACAGTTAAAAACCACCTACTGACTAAGAACATTACGAGTTAATAACCATAGTCAAAACACGTATGGCAAAGAAATATATAAGCCGATAAGTTTATTATATCATGTGAGAACAGTTAAAACTCTATAGCTAATCTAGGAAACAAACGACCTTCTTTTTATAAATCTTAATCTCACTTTTAGAGTCACGGCTGCTTGCACCGCGTACGCAGCCGTCTCCATTGTGTCAGAAAATTATTCTTCTTCTATCAACTAACTTACGTAACCTGCCATTTATGAAAATATTTAAATAATAATAATATATAAAATAAAATATTTAAAAAGCCGAATAGCACTAGTAATGATTAAGTATTACTATGAATTTATAAATTCAATACTTTGGTTCATATACACTTCGTTTTTTCAAGAGTTATATCTCGCTCTAACGTTATCTCTCCATAATATCCTATTTAATTCATTATTCTCTTCAAGGAACGGCGTCTTAAAATCTTGATATACCACGCCTTTAATAATTCATACCAGCGACTCACGGAATAAGAATATAAATGTGGTAGTTTGGATTAAGTTCTTAGTGAAAAGGCTGGTTACATGGAGTTCCGTATTTCTCTTCTGGATCATGTGAATACCAGCTAATCTTCTTTGGAAAGCCCACGATGAATGTATTTTCTCCAAGGCGCAAAGTTATCATGTGCTTTCCTGTCAATAATGACACAACCCACCAATCTTTGCAATTACCAAGTTTCTTTGATATTGCAAGATAGATTATGGAAAAGCATACTTAAGAGTATCTTCCAAAAGGAAAGGATACCATTATGGAGGAATTTCTCAGAAAAACTGGTTCGTATTTACGTTACACATAAAGAAAATAACAGCAACTACTGTGCAGTCAGCCCGTTCGATTTGAATCCGTCTAGTATTCAGTTTGTTAAAACAAACGTTAAAGAAGATTGTTAGAAAATTGAAATAAATTTTCTTTTGCAAAAATGCCAGTGAAAAAAATATTCTGTGTTTTGAAATAAATTAAATTCTGAATTGCAAGTTTTGCCATTGTCAATGTAGTACGAATATGTTCTCATCATTAATATTACACATTACCATTAGGTTTTTCATTCCGGAACTCTTGCAAATGGAAATTAGTACAGTGAAGTACTTCATAAAAATATATATACTAAGGTTTTAAAAAATTGCGCATCTTGAAAAAATCGCCCAACAGTCTGAAATCTTAATACTCAAGTACCTCTTAGCCAGGCAAGCAAAGAATGCAAAATATGTGTATTTACAATGAATGCATATCTCGATTATAAAGCACATGGGCTTAAGAATCACAACACTTATCGGAAGTACATATCAGTTACATTTTTTGGCTCCTATTTTAGTTCGAACTACTTACGTGGCAATGTTGTTTGCATTCTCAAATCAGAATCTCTCGAAGACCCAACTGATGGTAGTACAAACAGCTGGGAGAGTAAGACAGATGTCCAATCTCTGCCTTCAGGAAACCGCACTGACCGTCCAGCGCAGGACTATTGCTATCAGTAGTTCCAAAAAGTATCCATAACCCGTATGAAAGCAGCGGTATCTTGAGAGGATCAATGCAAAGATACACCAGATGTTTACTACCTGGCATTCAGAACCACTTACTCACATCTGTGGATTTGTGTCCGAAAATTAGCTGGTGTAGATAATATCACAAATCGCTACTGCAAAATAAATGGCAGAGATTAAATTCCATTGATACCTCAGTATTCCTTATGATGTGTACTACTTAATTCATGCAGACTGAAGGCAATCCTTATTATGGTGGCGCTGCTGTGAAATCTGAATGCAGCTACGGGTATCAACTAGGCCAGCACCCCTGTAAATACCACAAGCGACTGAAATACGGCCAAACCTAGCTAACTGTTAAGCTTCTGCCCCAATTTGAGGAAGAACACTTCGCAGTCGGTACGAGGGTCATTTAACCTTCTTCCTTTATCACTAACCTTTCGAGAGGCCTATCGGCTCGCCTTGTATTTTGAGCGCCCCCTTGCCACACAGACACTATATGCTTACAAACATAAATATTTTCTCCGGAATTCGAATCTGATTGATACGGCAGTCGGCTATTAACCACTATACCGAGTGGACATGAATACAACGTATTGTAACAGAACCGCACCATATTCAGCAAAAAGAAATGGTTTTGTTAGGATCAGATGACCCTAAAAGGTGTGTGGAGGAGGTCTAGGCAACGTTTCTTATTCCACAACTTATAAATTCGAATACCTGGCATTTGCAGAACGGTCTCTTGTCCAGTATGCCGTCACGCTAAGCGACCTATGTGACTGTGAGAGATGACAATACCCCATCTTAGACTCATTTTCAGTTCAATATCATAACCTGCATTTTGGACATCCGTGCACTATTAGCTTCACTGATAATCATGCGGACATAAAATGACTTTTGAATGGTAATCTCTCTATAAATGTATATTCATACCACATTTCATTAAAATTCGTCCATTATTGGTTAATAAATTTCTCCTAGTGCTGTGGTAATCGAAGTAAATTTGGAAGTTATTGTTATTTTATACACATATGGGGTTGTGTTGTACGCAATTTTTTTCATCAAGAGTGACTATTTCATAGAGAGTTATTTCCCAAAGCGATCATATTATAAATTATAGAATTATTCATTAAATGAATATTTTTAACCTGTTACAGACCAAATCCTGCAAATTACAGAAATCAAAATTTAAAGAAATAAAATTAAATGATTGTTATTCATGACTTGAATGTAAGTGTATGCAGTTTGTGGCTAAAATAATTCAATAGGACACTTATTTAATTATATAGAAAGCGAATTTTCATAATGCCTCTATACATTAGATTAAAGTGAAATTACACGAAATTTAGCAATAAATAGAAATATGTTAACTTGTGGAAGAGAAAACATTTATACAGCATACTAACTGCCTATTCACTAAAAAAATGACAAAATGTTTAGTTACATTGTAGAGTCATTAGGATATTTAGAAGCAGGAGATGTGTAAAGGAAGAAGAAAATACTTTACATACTCCAGATTTGGGTGTCCGCCGATAACATCACGGCAAAAACATCGCGGACGAAAACGTCGCGGAAAAAACAACGAAAGGGGAAAACGTCGTGCCACAAAACATTGTGGGAGAAAACATCGCAAAGAGAAAACACCGCAGTTCTAAAACATCGTGGTACAAAACATCATAGTCGAAAATAAAGCGGTTCAAAAACTTCGCAGTTTAAAAACATCGCCATCGAAAATATCGTGGTAAAAAATAAAGTATCTACAAATCATCGCATGACGATAACTTCGCAGACATGCTTTTTTCAGGTTTTAATAATTGTAAATAGATATTGCCATAATGATTTGTGAGCGCAGTACGTAAAGAAGGATAATATTTACTTTCACATATTTTATTAACTGATAAATTTTTGCTGAAAAAGTAAGAAGGAAACTTAAGCATAAAAAATTAAATGCAAATTATAGATTATACTTTTCATGAAAATTACCAGTAAAAACTTTATAAAATGATTTATTAATGGACTTTGTTAGTTAACTATGTCGGTTTAAAATTCTATTAAGTGCTATAAGTTGCATTAATGTTGCTATAAGTTGCATTAAAGTTTCATTCTTATTTTCTCAGCAAAAATTTATTAGTTAATAAAAAGTATGAAAGTAAAAATTACCCTTCTTTCCATCTTGCGATCACAAATCAATATGGGAATATCCATTTGCAGTTATTAAAGCCTGAAAGAAGCATGTCTGCGATGTTATCGTCATGCGATGATTTGCTCGCTTTGAACTCCTTGAATTTGTTAATCAATTCATTTTTACAAAATATGTTTACAAAATATGGAATCGATAATAAAACAAATTTCAAATTTGAAATTTGGGCTTCCAGATGCCCATATTTGCAGGATGATTACGTCATTCAAAATTCGATGGCTCTAGGTACCGTTGTTTTATCATAATGCGAGAAACATATATACATTTATGCAGATTCTTCATTATTTGATTTCTTCAACCATAATACAGGATGATAATATTTGGTGGCAACAGTTTGAAAAGTGAAACGGACATTCAGAGTGATTCGACGCAAAATCGCAAAATGAAAACAATTGTCCCTCAGGGACAAAGCCCCTTTCGACTAAAATTATTTAAGATGAAATCATCACTGAAAATTTATAAAATAACGCAAATACTAAATCTGTAGAGTTTCATTTGATCTGATAATGCTAATTAGTCCAATAACCTTAACACACGTGAAGCAAATTATCGCTATGTCTGGAACAGTAGTTAGTCCTGATTAGGTTAAAATAGCCTTTTTTTTTTTTTTTGTAATTTAAACAGAATTTAGAACACAAAGGCGTTCTCTTGAGCTACAATATAAGCTACGACTCGTGGTGATGCAACTAAACAGAATAATCAAATTCAAGTTAAGCGTGGAACTGCAGTCAAGGGCTACACAAATTACGTTAATGTACTAGACGTTTGCTCACTACTCTACCGAAGCGTCAGAATAAGTGCCGGCAGCGAAGGAACGCAACTATATACTGTCAATTTTTTCCTCCTCGTAATAAAAAAATAATTAAGTAAATTCATCGGAGTGCAACGATTTTCTGTAGCCGTAGTCAGCGCTTAATTTCTAATATTCGAAATGCTCAAGTCCTATGGAAGTCCGTCAAGAAAGTGCAAGAAAAATAAATAAATAAAATAATAAAAATTTAAATTCAATAAACTGTAAAGAGATTAATAAAAATGCAACAAATTATTAAATTACTGATAATAAAATAATAAAATAAAATAATAAAATAAAATATCGCCATTTAAGCAGGAGCCATTAATGATTTAAAGCCCTGTCGGAAATTACAATTTCACGTATCAGTATACAGTATAAAACACCATTTCAAGGAATGACAGAAACAAAGACAAGTCTTTTTTTCACCACTCATAAATGATAAAACGGTTAAAGCGTCACTAATGAGAATAGAAAGAATGCCCGAAACCGAAAGAGAGTATTTGGAAGGAAATTTTAACACAGACGTGTAAGTATGAAAACAAAAAAAGCAGAATCCAGCACTTTCTGATCATCATCCTCTGCCGGTGTACTAGTTGTCAAGAACATTTCGTAGAAAAACCTGTATATTTCTCCCTGAATCAGAGACCTGAAATGTAAAGTGTCAATTTTCATTCCTCTATTTGGTTATATCATTCCAAAACGTCTGCAGTGTTCTTTTCCGTGAGAGGTTACTACGTGTGACATTGGTTGTACACGGCCAGGGTGATTGATCATTTCTAGTACTTTCATGAACGAAAAAATTTACCTCCTTTTAAAATTCATTGCACTTGCTGGAGAAAAAGGCTTTAGCATATGGGTAGCCTTTACCATGTGGGGTTTTCTTTCTTTAGAAGTCTCACCTTCCATAAAAAAAAACTTGATTTTCGGGGAGCCCTCTTATTTAGGGCTCCGGTTCGCTCTGTCTATATTTACGGTTGGTGACAAAAACTGAGAAGTACCGCAGCCAGACTCCTGTGTCTTCCGGCGCAATTTAAGCTCCAGCCGTAGTAGTACATAATGAACGGTTTTAATATTAATACCATTATTAGTGAAAATTAGTAACAGCAACATCGTATCTCAAAAGAGCCGTCCAACCAGTGTAGTGGTTAGCGACGCTGACCGAAGGTCCAGCCTCGAATCCCGGAAAAGGCATGGATGCTCGTAAGCGTATAGTGTATATGCGGCAAGAGGTCACACAAAGCACAGAATCAGCCAAAAGTTGTCTCGAGAGGTTGATGGTAGGAGAAGAGGGTTGAGAGACCCACGGACCACCTTCCTGTATACTCTTCCTCAGAACTAGGATGGAACTGTACCTGTAGGACCAATAGTGAAACTCTGGTGACCCGTATACCTCTGTACCTCTTGTGACCTGCACTTCTTGTGAATTTTGACAGTTTTGGGGGACATTGATAATTATATGTAAAATAAATAGTCATTAATAGTAGAGGCAACCTACATATCTTCCTGTATGTGGGTGTACTGTATGTATACCGTGAGTTCTTAAAAGCGCGGAAGCTTAACGGTTAATTAGGTAGTAGTAGTAGTAGTAGTAGTAACGGAGGACGTGGGCACCATCCCTCTGATTACGGCTAATCGGTTCTGTCCGCCCTTGTCTAATATTTATTAATAATTCAAAAATTTTTACATTGCCATATATTGTGGCTGATTTATAAATAAAGTCTATACAATAATATTATTCACATTATTATCATAACTTATTAAATAAATTTTTTTTGGAGAATTTTCTCATATGAATTTCTTTCTTTTGTAATTTCTCTTTATTTTAAGCAGTCTATATATTATTTCTTTATCGTGAAGTTTATTTTATAGACCTTCTGAACTATCTTCAATATATGTAAGTAAGAGTTTATTATAGCTTCGCAGTCACATAGAATAGTTTCCAACTCTTAATGGTCAAGACTTATTTTACCCCAAATTCTTCTTAGCATATCACTTTCATACTGCCTCTAAATTTCGTAAATATCTGCAATTAAAGAGCTTTTACGTATTAAATCCATACTTAGCTTCGAATCTTTTAACAATAACTGATAGAAAAAGGACTTACGATCTGAGATACTTCAAATTTGCGAGTATATAATATGAATGGTATATTATACCATTCGTATTATACTCTTACGCTATTGATTGTATCATCTTCGTATTGGGAAAATTGATATAAAGATTGGGTATAGTGTATCAATCTTCGTATTGGGATTCTTCATCTTCGTATTGGAAAGAAAAATTTGGCTTCAAAGCATATCAGTAACGAGATCTCCATATCTTCCTGCCGTGCGTAAGAACTATTCTGTCTCAGAAAAACTTTTGGCAAATCACTAACAAAGTTTACTCATTCCAATAATTTAAGCTACACAACGTCACATTAAATTAGATCCTCAAGAAATAACAACAATACATAAAATGCAAAATAATTTCAAATTTACTATAAAACGCTTTAAATTTAATGTTATAATAAGCGATAAAAATTTATTTTTGCATTCTAGAGAATGGGAAGCATTTCCCCCCCCCCTTTTTGTTTCTGGCCCCTAATTTCGGGTAGTGCAAATAAAATCACAAACCTCTCAAAAACTTTCCGATCGAGTTTCGGTTCGATCTTTGAATATTGCTTCTAGAATGCAGAGAGCCTCTCATTACATTATGCCTGATACGGTTAATTAGGTACAGCAATAGCTAATACATACCAAAAACATCGCGCACGAAAACGTCGCGGAGAAAACAACGCAACGCGGAAACGTCGTGGTACAAGACATCGTGGGAGAAAAGAAAGCAAAAAGAAAACATTGTAGTTCTAAAACATCGTGGAACAAAATATCGAGGTAAAAAATAAAGCAGTTTAAAAATATCGTCGTTGAAAAAATCGTGGTAAAATATAAAGTACCTAAAAATTATCGCATGACGATAACATCGCACACATGCATTTTTCGGGTTTTAAAGGGAAGTGCATTTTCGCATAATGATTTGGGAGCGAAAGGAAGAAAGAGGGATATTTTTGCTTCTATATTTGATATTTCTGAATGAACTAATAATCTTTTGCTGAAAACGCAAGAAGGAAACTTAAGCATTAAAAAACTGAAAATGAAAAGAAAATTAATACAACTTACAGCACTTAATTTTAAATTTACATAGTTAATTTCAAGTTTTATTAATTTTTTATAAAGTTTTACTGATCATTTTTTATGAAAAATACAGTCTAAAAATGTTTAGAAAAAGGAAGATAAATAACTACATAAGTTTACCTCTCTACTAATTGCTTAGTTAGTTAATCATTTTTCATGAGAAATACAATCTAAAAATGTTTAAAGAAAGGAAGCTAAATAACTGCATCAAGTTACCTCTACACAAATTGTTTAGTTATTATTAAATTATTATCTTTCATGTTTGTTAATCTATTATTATTTTAGTGAAAATTATATCTTTTTTAGTTTCCGTTTTTTCTTAAAGAGTCGTTAACATTTTTACTCTCTTTCTTTCTTGCGCTACCAAATCATTATGAGAAAATGCATTTACAACTTTTGAAACCTGAAAAACGCATGTGTGCAATGTTATCGCCATGCTATGATTTTGTAGGTACTTTATTTTTTACCACGATATTTTCGACGACGATGTTTCTAAGCTGCGAAGTTTTTGTACCGCTTTATTTTCGACCACGCGATATTTTGTATCACGATGTTTTAGAACTGCGACGTTTTCTCTTTGCTCTCTTTCCTCCCACGATGTTTCGTACCACGACGTTTTCGCCTTGCGTTGTTTTCGTCTGCGATGTTTTCCACTGTAATTTACTGGTGAAAATGCCCTTAAAACGTAAGTGGGCATAATATCAAAGACAAAAGAACGGTTTAAAACACTAAGAAAAACGTCGCTTAGTTTTTTTTTTTTTTTTTTTTTTTTTTTTAATACTGCTAAGCAGAATGCTATGATAAGTTGAAACATGAGTTGATGATTTTATGCGAGTTATTAATAAATAAACAGCTAGAGGCAAGTTCGCAGAGAAGAGGTGGAAGATAAGTTGGATCCATGATAGCTGGAGAATTCATAACCAAATAGTGTGAAATTCTCTTATATTGTTTGACATCAGTTAAGCTATTTTATTACGGCGAAGCCCATTCGGGCTATCTGATGAAAGGAGGAACTTTCTAAGTGAAAGTGGCTCGTATTTATGTAAAAAAAAAAAATGCACCCATGGAATTAACCTGTTTGCCCGCTTTCGAGCTCTGGTATTCAGCTGGTAGGGTACGAACTGCGCCAAATTTGATCGAAGATTCCCGTCCCCCTCTTTCCTAATCCACGAACTGCGCGACGTTTCTTGTCGTCTAATTCTTTCCCAAGAAGATTGGGTGCTACAAAAAGTCATTTATCGCCATTAATGGAACATTCTATTGAGACTGCAAGTCTTTGCTTTCGTTTATCAATATTGTAAAAATTGCGCATGCAAAACAAATATTAATTTAAAGTCTGGCGTGTGCTAAAGTAAAAATAAATTTCTTTTACACTCATTTTAAAGTTTTATGATGCTTAAAGCAATGATGAGCCAGATCTTTTTTATCCTCTGTAAGAATCAAAAACTTTCCAAGTTGTAGGTTTTAGTCCCTGATAGATAGTTTTGAATAGTAAAACTGATAGATTATTCACATACACAAAACTGACACATAATCAACCTGTCAAATATCGGATTTGTAGCTCACCTTAAATAAGTTTCTTATCTAGATAAATATTAACAAATCTTCTTAGATAGCAGAATGGTTTTAACTTTCAAATTTACCATTTTAGGTAAACAGTTCTAATTTAATTAAAAAATTCTCTTTATTAAATCTAAAAATTGAACTTCTTAAGTCGTTCTAAATTCACACTAATATTATTGAAATATATTCCCGTATTAAGCTTTCCATTTTTAGTTATTGAAGTTATTTTAAGATTATTTAACTTTGTTACAAATTCCACATTTTAATACTAGAAACATTTAAATATTTATTCTGTTTTCCACCTGATGTACTTTGGCATACATTTAATTTCTAATACACATTTAATTAATAAATTAATAATTATGAGCATCCGCAGAATTTTCATAATTAAAAAAAAAAATTCGAACTCCCTTATTTTCATATCATGGAATTTTTAGTTCCCTTTTAATCCATTCCTTTTTCACATATTGTTGCACTGTACTCAAGTTTTCATGTATGTAGAATTTATATACTTTGTATTGTATTTATGCCAATTTATACTTAAATGATAATTTTACAAATTCTTGCATCACAACTCTAGTTAACAGAAGATGCTTCTGTCGAATTCATATACTTTGTATTGTATTTATGCCAACTTATATTTAAATGATAATTTTTACAAATTCTTGCATCACAACTCTAGTTAACAGAAGATGTTTCTAACACCTTGGCAAAGCTTAATCTTCAGCATGTAGCTTATTTTCTAACCTAGTTTCAGGCTGAATTATTTGTAAAATTAATTACTTGAAATTATTTGTTAACAAAGATGGTCGCTAAATCACGCTAATATTATTTCTAACTGTTGAAATTTATAATGCAACGAGTTCATGTGATTTATAATATAATTTATTTATAATTTTTTCAGCAGTATTGAAATTAATAACAGATACTGATAATGTTTTACATTTATATTACAATGATTTAGATTTCCATTGCCGTCTTCGTTGATTCTTTCAATGCTACATTCCTAATATTTCATAATGGCATACAGAGAAGTTTAACTCATTCACCAAACATGTAAACCTATAATTCAGCCCACTTTTGTTCTTACATGTGCTGTATCTTCTACTTTCTTTAATATATTGTTCAGCCTAATTTCAAAAGGTCTTATGATCAAGCAGAAAAGTCACTAAACATTGGTTGTTCGACCCGAGTTTCTAGTCCCAGTGAAGTTTATATGGATATCAATAAATTAAGGATTATTTCTCCATCTAATTTTCTTAACATGTTTATTGCAGAATTTTCTTTTCACACTGTAGCGCTTAACTTTATGAGTTTTCTATAATCATTCAATTTCTCTAGCCATGGCAACTTTGCATACCTTCTGACAAGTAGTTATATTTTTAACCACTGTATTTTAATTCCTGTTGACTATCAGTACATTATTCACTTGTTTCACAAGTGCAACTTTTATTTTATACGCAAATCTACGTAAAATAGCATTAAAACTTCAGTTATACGGAGCTCCTGATCGATATCGATTGCTTGTTTTAGATTGAATGAAATTAAGCTTAATGTTACTGTTAATTAGCTTGTTATTAATTTAATTATACATTTATAATTAATTATTTGTTTTGATAGTTTCCAGTATATTACTCAAACTTTTGCATCCCAGTTTTTAATTTTTGGTTTAAAAAATAAACTTTTATTTATTTAGAGGCCTGATTGATTATATTAATTTGCAGTATTGTTTATCTCATTCCTTTCTTCTAGATCAATTTTAGAAAAAACTTCTTAGCATAATAATTTAAATTTATTTACAATTTATACGTCAGTGTTCCAAATGCAGTAATGTTGTTATAATAGATTTCATGCTAAGCTTTTTTTTAATTTAATTAAATTTAATTTCTGCAAACATTTACATGATTACTTTAATTAACAAAAAATATTTTTAGCACACTTTGATATGGAATAAGTTTTTGCACGCTAGTGAACTCTATTAAATTTTCCGGTCTAGTTCAGACATCTTGACTATTATTGATGTAATTTATTAAAAATATAATTTGTATGCTTTATAATTATTTAATTTATGATATTATTATAACAAATGAAAGATGTTTGTAATGCTAATATGTATGTTTACCAATACCTTTTATTTTCTTTGTTAGCTCTCGCATTTATTACTGTTATTCAAATAATTAACCTGATCGTTAGATATTTTTTACTTGTTCTTGTGATATGTAATTCCATTTATTTATTTTTATTTTCCTCTTGGCTAAAATTGGCTTCGAAAAGTTAAATTGTAACCCTGTAGGCAGCAGGGGGAAGAAATTTTGATTGGCGCAGTTGGATTATAGCTCGACCCGGGGGGGGGATTTTCATTAGCGCAGTTGGAATACACCCATTCAGCGAACTCTTCCACTTGGCTACTTATAGGCCTAGCAGGTGTCTGAAGAAGAAATAAGTTCAAGGGTTTACATTTTAGCTATACGGCTCTTTCTTTGCAATGAAAGGCTCTTAGAATTGGAAATTTGCTAACATTTCTGGATTGTTAACATGGAAATAATGTGAAGGAGCGGAAAAAGGAAAATGTAAAAATATGGCTAATAGACGTTTTTTGTAGCATTTAAAAACTATAATGTGCATTTCAGCTTAGCTTTGTCACAATAAAATTGTTTCAGATTAATAAAGAATGTACTGAAGCTTATCATCTGAAATCTATCTCTCAAAATATCACAGTATTTGGACCCATAGATACTATAATGTTTCGAGTACATGATGAATTGGACCATTTTTAATTAGTCATTACCGAGTGTCACATCGTGTTTTAATTTCTAATACATGAATTCTTGCTCTGATGTTCATATATGTTTATGGCGAAAAAATATTTTGAATATTAACATGAACTCTAAAAATCAATGGTCAGCACATGCAGAATGTGCTGCATAATTTCTCTACTGTAAACAAGATACTGAAAATAAAAATCCTGTTGCAATGCAGTTATTTTAGGACAGGAACAGTCATCACCCTAAAATTTCGACTGATAGCGTTGGCTATAAATATTTCATCAATCTCAAATCTCCAAAAATTTATGTCATTAACATCGACCTTAACCCACTAAACGACATTTTTACGACGCCTTCACCTCAAAAGGAAAGTTTGTTGACGATTAACGTGGATTCAGTTTACTGAGCAAACATCAGCAACCCATGTTTATAACAGTTACTGACACGTAACAGACACGATCTACTTTCTTATAAAATTTCCAAATTTGTAAAAGTTTTGGCCCATTTTTCGATGTTGCAAAATACTTTAATGAGGAAGTGCACTTAATTAGTTTCGATTGCTTTTTCTGAATTTAAACGCTATTTGAAGCATCCTTGAACTTTTCATAATCTATTATAAAACGGGTTTCCAATGATTTGGTCTTAAGACAAAAAAGCAGTCTCATGGTATAATAATATGGTATACATCGTATGCAAACTTTTTGGTTTGGACTGGTTTTGAAACATGTCTTAATTATTAAATAACATAAATTAACCGTAGATTTTATAAAAACTAATTTTTTAACCGTATTTATGCGACCTGGCGTTTAAAATCTTCCAAAGGTTAGCACTATAAGAATGAGGACAAATTGCTTCTTTTCGCAGTTAATCAAATATCATGGAAGCCATTTATTTCCAAAGGGTTTTTTAATAGAAAAACATCAAATGTTATTATGGAAAGGCTGTATTCGATGTTTTCCACTACATATATAACTGCCCTGTTTTGTAAGGAAGCTGAAGAATATTCTTTCATACGCCACTTACAAGGATAAGCCTATATATGATTTTCAAATGGACTCCGGGAACTCATGAAATAAATTAGAGAAAAACGAATACCAAATAATAATTAACTTAAGAACATTATATGTATTTAATATGTATTTTACTGTTATTGATGTCAAGCAGCTATGTTGTATTATCCATATTGTGTCTTGTTTTTTTTATCATATTATATATAATGCTCCTGTTGTATATTTATGTTACACAGCTCTGTTTTATGTGCATTAATACTGCAATAATCGAGACTTTATAATAGAACTTATGTAGATGAGAAATAATTAAGTAGTTTTTAGTCAAGCAAGCAGACAAATAAAAGATTATTGATTGATTGAATTATAAAATAACACACACAAATGTGTAAAGGTTTCACGTATGTAAGAATTTGTCCCGATGTACATTATATGACAACAGAACCATCTTTTATTAACTACAAAGATGTTACTAATAAGATTGATAGCCATAAAATGCAAACATTATAAATTAATCTATTTTAATTTATATCAGATATATTATTAAAATAATAGAGACTTAATAATTATTAAGAAATGAGTCTACTGCTTTTTAAGTCGCTTAGTTTCTCAGCCACACAATTATAATTAGAAAGATAAATTAGAGACCTTATGTCGAGTCAAATGGTAATATTATGGAAATTGGCTGTTTGGCAATCTGCGTAGAAGATACAGATTTTGTATTATGGAATGGCAACACGCGGGGAATTTCGGAAAATTCGCTAAAGGAGATCTTGAAATAGGAATCCTGATTAGGTTAAATGTAGCGTACACATCTAAACACATTTATTCAGCCTTATCAATCTCATTTGCTCATTTACTTTCTTTAATTTTTCTCATTCTCTTTCCTTTATTTATATTCTTTTACTTCCCGCCAAGCTATATTCACAGGTAAGGGAGGTAAAGTTTTCGGTTCAAATATTCAATAGTGAGTTTTCAATGAATAAGCACCAATAAGGGTTCTCATAGCCCGATTTTGCTGCCATTGTTAGAACGATGTCTGTCTGGGTGTCTGTGTGTGTGATGGTATTTTCGTACGCCATAACTCTTATATCGAACTTCCAAAAATTTCTCTTTTCTACTTTCATATAAATACTAGTTGATTGGATTTTGGGTAAAATGAGACAACCGGAAACGGTACTTTATTTGAAGGCCATAACAGTTTGTAATCAAAAACTGTGTTAAGACGTAATCTAAAACTTACCAATTTTAGTAGTTAAGACTTTTATATCAGTGGGAACAAAATATTAGATTTTGGCAAAAATCGGTAAACCGGAACTGATACTTTGCTTCAAGCTCTAAACAACTTTTCGTGGAAACATATGTTATGATATATAATCGAAAACTTCTCACATTGGTATTTAAAACTCTTATATACATATATTATGCGTATGGAATTATGATTGAAAACGCTATATTGTATTTTGAATATATATGATAAACCGGAAGCAGTACTTTACTTGGAACTCATAACAGATTTTCAAAGAAAACTGCAGAATGAACATACCTAAGACAATGCAGCATATATTAAGGCTATTTCTATTATAGCTAGACGTGATATTTATTTATATCAACCGTAGAAGAGAACGGTTTTTATAACAGCGTTTCGTACGTAGAAATTCAAAACGTTTGCAATGAAGAGAAAAAAGAAATGTACTTTTTATTCTCTTGCACGGTTGACCATGACGAGTCATAGAAGCAAATTCGAAAACATCTACCGCATATCTTTCTACCGATCCCTTAATTCATGCTAGTCACATTGTTGTTGTAATTCCAGAAAAATAACGAGTATTATTTGCTGATACTCAAACATTGTGAGGCATATACATGCAGATTATATGAATTTAGATTTGTTCATAAAATAACACAGAAAAAAAATTAAATAGTAGTATTCATTTCAAAGTATTTATTTTAAATATATTATAAACATTTAATTTCCTTTATTTTAAAACCCGTTAAATTATTGACTATAAAATAGAATTTTTAATAAAAAGAAAATAATTTGATTATATTGATATAAATTTTGAAAATCCACTTTTTTACATATGGCTAATTATACCTAATAAAGCACAATTCAGAATTTCGTTTCAGAATTCGAGCGTTCTGTTTAATACAACAATAAACGAGATTTTGTTTACAAACTATCAAACGGAAAATTTTACTTAAAGCTCGTTGGTGCATAAAACATGCGAAAGCAAAACTTCTTTTCCAAAAGGAGTGTAAATGAATTTGTTTTCATAAAATACTTGCAACTAACGATGTTTTTAATTTTTAAGCTAATAGAAATACATAAATAAAATAAAATAAAACCCTCATTCGAAGATAAACTCCAAATCTTCCAAACAAATGTTGAATACTAAGAAATTCATTCTTTTTTTCTAATTCACTTAGAAGAGTGAAAAAATAATGAGCGTAAAGACGTGGTTATTGAGACGTAATATATATGGCTCACACAAGTTTCTATATATGGAGCTCGCAAACTATATGTTAAAAGTAGATGGATATTACGCTCTGGCAAAAGTTTTATAATGGCTAAATTTTAATAAAAGAAATAAGAAAAAATAACAGCTAGAGTAATAAATGGTAATAAATGATTGATTTAAAACCATAAAAATTATTAACGATGAATTAATGATTGATTTTAAACCCTAAAAATTATTAGCGGTTAATTAATGATTGATTTAAAACCATAAAAATTGTTAACGAGTAATGATTTTATTTACTTCGTTTTTAAAAGTCCCGTTGTATGCTTCGGCATATTTAAAAATTCAAACTATTTATACTATTAAAATCTGTGCACGTCTCTCTGTTTGTAGCATTATCTCCTCCGGAACGGCGGGGAGTTGAGTTTGAATGAGGTACTCCCCCCTCCCCCCGGATTCCGAAAATCCGTAGGAAGCCATTTTGCCCATTCTCATCTTCCGTAATCTTTAATCAGCCGTGATATTGATTAAAAATTCTGGAAACGCAAATTTTCGCCCTCATTTTTCCGAGTGGCAACAGTCTCGCACGCTGGAGATAAAAATCTGCTTTATT
Source organism: Stegodyphus dumicola (assembly GCF_044657685.1). Taxonomy (NCBI): domain Eukaryota; kingdom Metazoa; phylum Arthropoda; class Arachnida; order Araneae; family Eresidae; genus Stegodyphus; species Stegodyphus dumicola. Next base: position 111,992,469 of record NC_140770.1, on the reverse strand, counting down.
TCGAAAAGTGTTGACACTATTTGTTTTCAAATCGTAGAGTTTGTTAATAGAAAATTTGTAAGCTTTATAAAATATGAAATAAAAAAATAGCATGGCCAAACATTAAATATGTTATTATTAAATAAGGTCATGTTCTGAGTTTGAAGAAAGCATGCGATCTCATGTGACGTCATTTTATGTGAAAAATTTTCGTTAATGTCAGCATTTTAAATAAATAGCTGCCATAGGCAACTTTTTTCTTTCAGATTAAGGTAATTGACACGGTATGTTATTGCCACGTTACTTTTATTGCTATTGCAAAAAAGTTGTTATATTACATTAAAGTTAAATCATGACGTCATACTTATGTGTATTAACCTGAAGTGTAAAAAGTTTTTGTTTCCGCAACCAAAAAAATTATTTACGAATTGTTTGTTGCTTGGAAAGAACGAACTGCTTTCATTCATACTGAAATGCTTTTATGCATTTTCTTTCCTGGTGTTTCAGGTTCATTTTATTTTCAGTTTTTCACTACATAGAATTTATAAATAATGCTTTGACAGTAGCCCGCCGCTAGTCCAGTTTTATTCACATATATTGTACAGCGTTACTCAGAATTCCCTCCGGGAATAAAAAAATAAAATAATAAAAATAGAATAAAAAAAGTAATACGAATACAGCCAAAAAAAAAAAAAAAGAGAACATTTGAAAGAAAACAATTTAAGTTTTATTATCAGCAGTTGGCGGTAGATGGCACTGGCAGTGAAAGGGCAGGCAGAAGAATGCAGGTAGTAGGTAGACTGAAAGCAGTGAGTAAATAAAAATGATCTGTAACGTTTTACGTCATTTTTATTTACACTGGTGTGCAAAAATTAAAGACGAGACGGTTTTTTCAATATAACTTTGTACAAAAGCTTTCCAAATCAACACATTTAATACCGTAAGATCCCCAATATGTAAGGACATGAGTAATGTAAGCAACACTTACTAAAACAGAAATCAGAGGGATAAAAAGAAGCTTTATTGAAAAAGTAGCATGGAGCGCAATGCGACTGAAGGCCGAAACATCCCTGTGATGGGTGTCCAGCAAGAAACATCCGGTCTTTAATAGGGGATATGATCTCCCCTGACTGCTAGGCAGGTTTCACAGCGTCTGCCCATGCTGAGAATGAGGGTGTCAATGAGTTGTTGAGGCATTGCTGCCCATTCGTCTTGCAGCGCCAATCGAAGCTCCGGAATCGTTACTGGTGGTAAGGTACGAGCTGCCAAGCGTCTGCCTAGAAAATCCCATACATGTTCGATGGGATTGAGATCCGGAGATTGTGCCGGCCAATCCATACGTTCAATATCCTCACTCTCTAAGAGCTGTTCGGCAGCTACTGTGCGATGACATGGTGCATTGTCGTCCATGAAAAGGAACTGTGAACCCATAGCGCCTCTAAAAAGACGCACATATGGAAGAAGAATCTCGTTACAATAACGGGTCCCGTTGACTGAACCTGCGTCGAAGATGTGAAGGTCTGTACGACTACCAAGCATGATGCCTCCCCAAACGAGAACACCGCCACCTCCATACCTGTCCCTTTCAATGATGTTCGAGGAATGATTGCGGCTTCCCCGCTCTCTCCAGATGAGTATGCGATGAGAATCGCTACTCAGACTGAATCTGCTCTCATCTGTAAAGAGTACTCGTCCCCATTCATTGTCTCTCCAATTCCGGTGTTCCCGGCACCACAGAGAACGCCTTCTCCGATGGGCAGGCGTTAGAAGTACACACCGTACAGGGCGTCGTGCAAACAGACCACCACCGTGCAGTCTTCTGGCCACGGTAAAACGCGATATCGGTCGTCCAGTCGCCTGTGTTGTGTGTCTAGCGATTTCTCCCGCTGTCTGCCGCCTGTTTCTTCTGGCCTGTAAGGCAATATACCGGTCATCTGCGGGTGTGATTCCTCGTGGACGACCACTACTAAACCCCCGGATAGCTGTTCCTGTAGTTTGAAATTGTCTCCAAAGTCGTGAAACGATGCTGTGAGCAATTCCGAACTCTGCAGTCACACTTGTCACACTGCGGCCTTCCTCCAACTTCCCAATGATTCGACTACGGTAAAAGCATCCAGATGTAGTCTAACAGATTGATTATTCGCCATTTCTCGCTGAGGCAGCAACTCAGTGTGATTTTAACTGCTATACGGCGTGCAATCTCTTTGCCAGAAATACTGATCTTACACCGACAACATGCTTTATACTACTCAGACACTCCTCCATTACGTCTACCTGCATATCTGCGCATGTGCTACCGTACATCACCTTACTTAATCTCCTGATTGGTCTTTCTGTCCGCTCTGCCTCTTCGTTCAGCTGATATGCTAATTTTTCGACTTTGTCCTTAATTTTTGCACACCAGTGTACATATACAGCCTATCAACACAGACGATTCATGTGTAGTACAGGAAGTTCAAAGAAACGAGATGCCTGTATGATAAGAAAGGAAATGGTCGTCCGGGTCCGTAAGCGATGTTTAATGGATGATGGAAAGTTTTTGAGTAGAGTGTGGCAGGAACTGGACTATCGCATTAAATGTATGCTGTGTGACCAACGGTTCACACGTAGAACTCCTGCAAGCTATATAAATAAAACTTGAATTGTTTCTGTATACTTTCAGATGTTCTTATTTGCTGTATTAGTCTTAGTCTTAGTTTTTTTTTTTTTTTTTTTTTTTTTTTTTTTACAATAGCGCTTCGAAAGCCGGGAAGGAATTCTGAATAACCCTGTGTATTAATACTTGCAACGTATGCGCAAGATGCAAGTTCAATAAATGGATAAAAATGTAAAATAATCTTACTAGGTTTTCTAATCTATACCAAATTTATTTTTATATTACATATTATAATTAAACGGATTTTTGTTTTAAAAACTATACTGTTTTTAATGGAACACTATTATTCATTTAAATGGAAAACAAGAATACCTTAATTTATTAAAAACAAAGACTAAAAATCTCATCATACATGTGATTTCAGCAAAGTAGATAATAAATATTAAATGAGAGTTGTCTTGTCCATGTAGTTAGTTCATGAAAAAATGGTTGCCAGAAGGACTTTTACTTCCACCTCAGTTTCGAGGGCGAGCACCAGGGAAAGGGTCTTCCACCTCTCTTACCTACCACCAAACCACACGAGAGGACTTTCGGTTCGCCATATAATTAGAGTGCCCCCATGCCGCAAAGGCACTAAACATTTAAAAACCTTCATGATTTCTCTGGGATTCGAACTTGGGTCCTTCAGTACCCTGCAGTACGCTCTCCTAACCACTATACCGTCTATGCAGAGTTAAACGAGTGTATTTTTTATTTCAAAGATTTTTTTTCTTAAAATTAGACGATCATCAGCTAATGATTTTTTTTTTCTTAAAATTAGATCATCAACTCCCATATTGTAAAACTACGGAATAATGGTAATCCGACCCGAATTCAAATCCCTATGGATAAGATGGCTGTATGGGAGTTTTCATGATTTTCCCTATGTATGATGTGATAAGAAAATTTATTTTAGAAAGTCCTCCATGAAGGCATCTTTATTTCTTAAGCAGGTAACCTTCGTGTTTAAAGTAATCCTAATCCTTTTATTAAAATTATGTTTAAAATATATACAAGAAGACATAATGTGAAACGTGGGATTTATGAACCCATCCACACGTACATTGAACTGAAAATTTGAGGTAGACGATGGCATACGAATATTGCGAATTTTTAGCAGTGAATGAAAATGCCTACTTGCACATTAATTACTTTAAAATAAGATTTCAGTTATTTTGCTGACAAGACTTATTGCATTTACAAATGCTAACTTAGCAGAAATACTTGCATCTACATTATTTACTTTGAGATAAGATTTTTAATTATTTTACTGATAAGAATATATTGTATTCATAACTGCTAATTGAATGCCTACTTGACCATTATTTCCTTTAAGAGCAAATTTTAATTATTTTACTGGCAAGAACACTCATACATAACATGCACAGCTGCTGCGTTAATTATTTAAGCATTTTAACATGCTAAAGTTAGTTGAATTATTTTATGCTTCGAACACATTAAACTGTGCCTTCTAATTTAATGTACGAAAAAGCCGATCGCATTTTTCAATCTAACTGATTTACAAAAATCATTCATATTACAAAAATAAAGGTAGAATTTGAAATTAAGTTATATGCAATTCATTTTCAAAAATACATGTATTAAGGTTTAGATTGCAATTATTTCAATTTTTTATTTCTTCAAAGCAAAACATATGTCAGGAAAGAATTTAGATTTCTGCCAGCTCTAAACTAAATGCAATTATCTCGGCTTTGCATCTCTAGTAACCGATACTTTAAACTTAAGTGCCGCTAGATTGAAACAGCTTGTAGCTTAGTATTTAACTATTTAGTCCTAGACTATTAATCAACGCTTTAATTGACGGTTCTTATTTAATTTGCATGGCCACAAGCGGTGATTATCTGTAGCAAGAACCGTACCCTGTTTCTCTTTAATTTCTGTTCAATAAAAAGGTTGTTCCTAACCCTAGGCTTTAGTACTATATTATAAATAGCACTGACTCGCTACCTGTCCATTAGAGTTGAAGGATTAAAGTTCCAGTATCTTATACTAGCATATTACAGTTATAATCTGGCAGGTTCCTGATTTTAAGATGCGTATATTTCTTTCTGCTCCTAAATTTACAAAATTTTCCTGCATTATTAAGTTTTCCTTATAACTATGCTGAATTGTTGCTTAATGAAGGATGGCATTTCGTATATTGTTACTAATATGCAATGTAAGAAAAACTATGAACTCTAAAAGCTGCTTTACAGTATTGCAATCCAACGTAACGTTTAAAATATTGCTTAGTTTGTAGTTTGTTATTTGCTTGATGTATGAGAAAAAAATATAATAATATTTCCCCTTCCAACGGAATTTTAATGCTATAACATACCAATAAATATTATACACGCACTAAAAATAAACTTTCATGAAACAAGAACGATATCTGAAACAAGCTTAACCAGAATTTGAGATTTCACAACGAGTATGTCTCATAGCACTTAATCGCCTCACAGATTAACGTTATCTCTGCATGTATCACAGTCGTGAACACATAAACTGGTAGATCTTATCCAGTAACTTATGAAGCCATGCGTGAATATTTTTTTCTAGGTATCTAATTAATTTCTTACCTCTGCATTAGGCTGTCTTTTCAACGGTCTGATTACCCTACTCTTAACGAAGTACCGTGTTTGCTACAAATAAAATAAAGTGATGAAAGATGATTTGGAAATTTCGGTTTTTGGACTACGTTTCCCACGCACCAAAGGTTACGAAACTTTCGGAAGAAAAAGCATATTTCTGTAAATACTTGGCATTTTGCAACTATTTAAATTAGTTTCAGGCATAGGCAGTTTTAGTATGTGTCAATATAGTTCTACTTCATTTTCACCCAAATAAAGAAATACTTTAAATATTATAATAAGTTTGTCCTACAAAACAAAAACATATTTATACGTTCGAAACATAGGTTTTTTTTTTTAATACGGTATGAAGTACTATGTTGCATATACCACATATTGTGTTAACTCATATCATCGTCACAGCCAGATTTAGACGTGATAAGGCCTAAGCTATTTGAGATATGGGGTCCTTTATAAGTCTGTTATAATATATTTTAATACTATTTATACTATATTTTAATTTTTGGGGCGACTCGAAGCTATAGCTTGGGCCTTCACTTTCTTGGGCCTATACGTAAATACGTAATCCGGCCCTAATCATCGCATAAATTAGTATATCTCAACTTATTTTTTGCCAAATAAAGCAATGTTACACATCTGTTGCATGCGAAGAAATATACATAATTTAAAAAAATTTCTTGTTTTAAATTTCACGTGTTTTTATGCAAATTTAATTATACACTCTATAGAATTTAAAATAGACTCTTAAAATACAGCTTGCGAAAGGGCGATATTAGAGAAGTAGTACATGAAGTAGAGAAAAATGTTAATTACCTATCTATGCTTGAGAAAAAAAATTAAAATGGAAATAAAAGAATAAAAATTTTAATAATATCAAAACTTATAAGGTATTTCTCCGGCCTTCTTGGCATGCCTTCGCGTTGTGGTGGTCTGCACGCTAGTCGCATATTCCAGAGGTCCACAGTTCGATTCCCGGCGAAGGCGGTTGCTCATTTTTCATCTTTTCTGCTTCCAAATTGCCTAATATCTCTACAGTGGCGCCCGAACTAAAAGGGTTGTGGATGACGACTCTCCTCACCCCCAGGATTTAGCAGCTGGGTTCCCTAAAAACCCCAGTCATCCTTTAAAAGGAGGAGTATATAAGGTATTTCTCCCGTCTTCCGAGCGTGACTTCGTGGTGTAGTGCTTTGCATGCTGGGCGCGTATTCCAGAGGTGCGCGGTTCGATTCCCGGCAAAGGCTGCTCATTTTTCATCTTTCCTGCTTCCAAATTACCTAATGTCTCAACAAACTATGAACCATTCCTTGATTTTTCATACTTGCATTAAAGATGAAGATTTATTTCTATTACTATTACATCAATACAGGTAAAATGGCGCTTAATATGATACGTTAATGTACCAAAATATGTTCTAAGCGAGTACAATACGTAATAATTGCAATTAATTATTAAAAGCCATATCAGAGGATATTTACTTTTATTTTATCTTTTTTTCAATAATGTTGATACACTTGATTGAGAAATTTCTTTTTCAAAATATTAAGTAAAGGTGTTCCGATATTTTTTCTTGCTTCCTAGAGATTGCCTCTGCAAAGATTGTGGTAAACGTTTTAGTTTCTTTCCATAATAGAATCAATATCAGACAACATTTACTTAGCATGCTCAGTGTGATTAAAAACTAGTTCAAGTCATTTTGAAGCTATCTTCATGATTTCTGGTTTAGTTTCAGGTTTGAAATTAGATCAAAGAGTATAAGTGAGACGGAGAAACAATAAATTGCGATCTTATCTTCGCAAGCAAATTCCAGCTCAGCACATAAATTAATTTTAAGCTAAAACTCCTTACTCTAATAATGAATAATTTGAAATATAAAGATGCTGTGCCTAAATTTATGTATTCAAAATAAATCGACAAAAGGTACCAAAAATAATTAATATAATAAAATAAAATAAACCTTACTAGGATATTTTTCTGCCATAAAAGCCCATGTTTAGATTTTTACACGTTCACAAGAATTACAACAGATACTTTCACAGAAATGAGATGCAACAATTCATATTTTTTCTGCAGTAAAATTTCCGTAATGGTACAATAACATTTAATTACAGGTGTTAGCAATTTTTCTTCCAACGAGAATAGATTTTGCAGGTACATTCAAATGCTAACTCTCGTTTTTATTAATTTTACTGCAAGTTATGAAATTCTAAACTTTTTTTAAAACTTTTGATACAATGTTCAATAGATTATTCATTAATCAGAATGATAAACGTAAATGTTCACGTAAGAATGTTCATATAAAATTCGCGTCTTATGAAAAAAAAATTCAATATTTTTGGTTTTCCACTGTTGCACATCAACGCTAATCTTCACTTTATTTCTGGGAATATGAAATAAAGGCACGAAAGTATGAAATAAAGGCAACTGATGACAAAATCACCACATGACATGGGCATTTTTTCACCTTCGATACTTAATTCCCTCTTTCCGGAGATGACAGAACTCCTCACCCTTTACCTCCTCACCCTTCGGTACGTAAGTAACACCCCTTCTGAATGATCCCAAGTGTTTTGGCGGAATGCCAGCCAATGTTGCGTTTGATGCTGTCGAACTATATCGTCCAGCGTATTTTTAGTTCCGGTGCCACTTGTAGAGTCTTCTAGAAGTTCTGGGGCAGGAAACAAGATAAAGCAGCGATGTTGTTGATGACTTATGGTTGCTAACCGGACGTGCTTTCTCTTTTTCAATGGGATTCCAACTAGACTCGAACTATTAATATTTAGCGGTCTTTCCCTTCTACTCCATTGACTAACAGATTAACTAATGCAAATTTTCATTATTTCTCCGCCGCTAATAAAATATTAAAAAGGACGACTTCTAGAAAATGCTGATAATTAACCGTGACGTGACATTGAATCTGTAAGATACTCCCGTCATTATGCTTCGGGGGAAGTCACTACTGATATTGAAATAAAGTTAAAATTATTTTTAATTAAAAAATTTATAAGAATCTGAAATTCACAGATAGCATTAGCAATTCTATTTTGAATACAACTGCTAATGTTACGTAATGAACTACTAATGCTTCGAGACAAAGAAGAGATATAAAGTTTTAAAAAATAAATAAAAATTTTTTTGGAAGATTTTCGTGCTGGCTGCTGAAAACCTGGATTCTGAATCCTTCCACTGAAAATACTCGACGAGAGTAAGTGCACTTTCTTTCTTCCTGTCTCACACTTTTACTCTGACGACAAAAGTTATCTTCCTACATTAATAAAAGGAAACTGAAATCATGTCTTATACCTAATTAATATCATATAACAAATAATTAATACCTAAGCAGTTCCTTAAAATGCCATTTTTTTTTATTATTTACTATTGCTACGTTCGCTGCTAATAACTGATCTGAAGAATCGACGAAGTATTGAATTTACTAATATTTTAATGATGCTTTAATATTAAATGTACTCTTATTTAATTTTGGGAAGAGAGAGAAACATTTGAAGTCTGTAGCTCATTAAAAATCCTTTATTGTTTAGTTTCCCAACAGCGACGAATAAATTCAAATTTATCAGAAACAATAAAATGTTCTTTAACAAATATCATGCTTCTCAAGTTTGAATGTAAAATATAGATATTTTATAGAGTCTGACTTCCTTTGGTAACATAAACTAATAACGAAATCTAACAGACTTGGAGCGAATTATCGCTTCGTCTGAAATAACAACAGAGTCTGGAAAAGGTTTAAAACAACCTTTTTATTAAAACAGAATTTGAGCGTAAATACACGTCTCGTGCTTGACAAGATCACTTGTGGCTACTCAACTGATCTAACGCGAAGTGGTTCAAAACTTCTCACCGGCGTAACACTTTAAAAGGAGGCAGCAATAAGTCAAATAATTAAAATTTTATCAGAGCTGGCAAACTTAGTAACGTGGGCCTTGGGCAGAAACACGCTTTTGAACTCTCGACTTAAATACTCTCAAAATAATTTACACTTATGGTGAGGAAACGGGAAACGGAAAGAGGGAAGCTATAGTAAAGATCTAAATCATGATAACTGGTTAAACGATTACAGTAATATAAATATATACATATTTTTTAGATGTATATTGAAAACTTAGATTTTCAATATTTCGAGAACTTAGAACTTATTCGTTAAACTTAGAAATTTAGATTGCATTAAAGTCATTAACTTTTGCCTTTCCCAGTCCAAGTGTTTTTTCAGAATTCTTCTTCTAAATACATTTTGTTCGGAACAACAGTTCTAAGTTTTGCAGATTCGTAATTTGACGCTATGTCGAAGATATACTATTACCTGAACGCACCGCTGTCAGATGATGATACATGTTGCCTTACGTTAATATAACAGTGGATTTACAATTTCAGTAGACAGCAGAGCACATCATATCATTTACACAGAACAAATCTACAGAAATAGTAGTAAATAAGATCAGACCAAAAATCAGACCAGTCCTATATAAATATGTACGAATTACGCATATGACACATGCTTTAATTTACAAATGATACACTTTTTAATATAGAAATATTTTCAGGACATTGATTTATTTAGATTTTCATAGAAATTGTGAGAGTGGGGCATCACATAACGAGAATTACACCATACTTGTTTTTATCTCCGGCTGCAACTCTCTGATTTTCTTCGGAATTAATGCACAGACTTCAGGAAAGTGACTGAAGAAAGAATGGTACACATGATACGTCAGTTTCGAATTTTAGTGAGCCTTGGAACCGCAATTTTTCGAGAGTATCAAAACAGATGAGGTCGTCATTAAGGACAGAAATAAGGCAGGCCCATACCTTATTAAATGGAGCCTCTTCTTGTTTTGTATCTCCTTATTAAACTGGTTTCAGAGATTTTTCTCTGCTACAAATACAAATTTGCGTTTGTCCTGACATAAACGTGAGAAATCGCCTCGAAATATTGACAAACGTTCTGACGCAAGAAATTGTATTTCTGAAGTTTGAAGGGCCACAAAATTATTTAAGCGAGTTTAGTTTCTTCCAGAAGCCCGCTGAAAGACGATTTTCGTTCTCCAGAGTATATGAAATGTGGAAATATTTAATTTTCTGATGATAAGATTTAAGTTTCAACATTGTTCCTATGTTTAATATGCATAAATGTCCTCGAACAATAACCCTCCCATTGCGTACTTTTTCAAGGATGGCACTGGCAGAGTGACCTACAGAAGAAATTCTAAACTCGATCTGAGTACAGTCATAATATGTCATGGTCACTTATCATTCATAACAACAGGTTCTTGAACTGAGTTGCAATTGTAAAGAATAATACATTAGCTGAGTTTTCTTTTTGAAGGTGAGCTTTTAATTAATTCTTTAAGCAATCGTTGTAAGTAGCTGTGGAAATGTTTGTAATATGACTATCATGTATATTCTACAGCTGCGAAAAATACGCATATTTATTATTATTGCGATAAAAGATATCAAAACATATTAAACCAAATATAAAATAATCTATTAGGAATTTATTAAATCTACGAAAGGAAAGCTTTTGCTAGCAAACATTTGAACTCCATGTGCCTGTGTATCAATAATATGCCTATATCAATTAGAAAAAAATTACGTCCGTGAACTGCATCGCATTTATACACAAGTAAGCACTAATAAATTTCTTTTTTTTCCCGATGGTGAGCTTCTAATTAGGTCTTTGAGCAATAATCATACACAGCTGGGAAATGTTTGTAATATTAGCATTATGAAACTTCAAATGGTATTGAGTTAAAAGCATCATTAATGTGTCAACAAAAGTCCTTAACCGGCCTTTAGTTTCGAAACCGTTCCTCGTAGGCTACCAGTAACAAAATTGTTTTAAATGACTCAGATATTCATATTTTACCATTTTTAAAGATATTAATTTTGGAAAAACTGCGAAATCTAACTTTTTATATGTTCTTTCTTTCCCCACAGTTAAATTTAAGAAAATTTCGCACTCCTTTTAAAAAAACAAACCACAAAAAGTTTCACTTCCATACGAGAAAAACTGAACGAGATATATTGAGATATTTAATTTCAAAATTTGCGACTAATGTCGTTGTTCCAACTAAAATTCCCTGAAGAGATAAACTGCTGTTGGCTTTTCCTGCGATGGGGGGAAAATACAGTTAGAACAGAACAGAAAGATTATATGATAAGATGGGTATAGAGTTATCTGACACTGTGCCACGTAAGATATTTAATATTTGTTTGAATCATGTTTAATATTGTTTTCAATAAATAATGAAAGGCACAATTGTAAGATAAATGACTCAACACTTCAAAAAACGAAGAATCCACAGACGATATTTTCGATTTGTATTGAGGAGTCAGTTTAGCAAATAATAGGTAAGAATTTAGAATAATTCAAAGTTGATTTTTTCCTCTTAAATGCCATATAATGATACTATTTTGTTGAATACTAGTGTTTTTAATTTATAATTTTATTACATTTAGTATGCCAAAATTTCCGCAAAAGTAATTCATAAATTCGCAAAAGTAATTCATAATTAATTTTCATAAATTAATTAAATTAAAAATAAACATTCTAATAATATGTTATTAATATTCTAATGAAGTTTTATTATTTTAGAATCATAATCTGTTAATTGTACAACAAATTCATTATCTTACAAGTGTTTTTAATTTCTAATTAATGGAAATAATATTGTGAATTGTCTGCCTGCCATTGCTTTCTAGAACACGAATTCTATATGATTTTGTGAATAAAATGTCCATTTAAAAAAAAGTATATCGATCAATACTTTTTACAATAATATGTACCAAACATCTCAGTCAATTTTAGCGTATTGAAGTCAAACTTTCTGTGTTTTATTTTTCATAACTAGTTGAAAATTTTTATAAATATAATCATAGGGACCTGGAGATCATATAAAAAGTTACATTTCTCATTTTATACACTTTCGTTTAAAAATGCGAAGACACTAATCTTGGCAATATTTATAATATGATGCAACAGGAAGTCCCCCCTCTTCTTTTCCCAATGGCGCCACTAGCCATTGTGGGCATTGGCCTCTACTAAAAGAAGAAGCGATGGTCACTTAATTATGGAGGTACCTAATAGGTTGGCCACCGTTGCTTGCTATGAAGGAACAGACAATTTACATCCATGCCTTCTCCGAGATTCGAACCCGGGCTCTTGATTGCGGCAGTTGGAGTTAATAACCGCTTTACCTTCTGGGCGTCATCGTAATTGGAAGTAAATATCTACAACCAACGCTATGCAACAGTTCTAATTTCCATTATATGTGAATAAATTTTTCATGGAAATGCACGTGTAATACAAACAGAAAGGGCACACACAACATATCCTTAAAATTTTTCTTGACATCAGTTTCAATAAAAAAATTCTCAACAGGCGCCATCTTTCTCAACTTCGCTGAGGCATTCGATAGAGTTTATTACTGAAGTCAGCTTATTAATAAGATTAATTTCTTAAACCATCTTCTTTGGCTTATGGTATCTCCTTTTCATGACCTTAGCAGTTTAACCTTTTACTTTGATAATTTATCATCTTTTCAACTAAACTTCAATAATAAGAAAAGAGGTAAAACTTAACTAGAAGTTATATAAAAAATACGTTTTGTAGCGCAAACAAAAATTAACAAATACTATATGATCGGTACCCGGGGGTTCCAGAGTTTAATGCTGTAAAATACGTAATCTAACTTCCACCTATTAACTTGGCTCTAATTAATGGAGATTCTAATCCTACATTTAACAGATATAACACTCGTTCACTAAATCCACAAGATTTCTCTCGTTTCAAAGCAAAGAGATATACGACGTTTTTGCCACAGTATTCTCCTTGAACTACAAAGTCGTTCGTTATATAAACTAAACCTGATTTGCAATCTGGTGATAGCTGACGGAGCAAATAGAAAACACAGAAGAGAATTAAGATACAAATAAGAGTTGGTTAAAAGAAACTGTATAACCGTAAATGCAAGCGTATTAACCGCCACCCTATGACCTATGCTGCTGGGCCTCCCTTAAAATTTGATACAAACCTCTTTTATTTGCAACAGCTATAGAAATACCAACAAATTCTGAAATTCCATTAGATTCATTTATCGAGGACTCCTCATTACTCATACATTACCCTCATATTTTTTCCTAATTTTAATATTAATCTTCAAGCCTCGACGCTAGGTATGGAGAGTTGTTTTAAACTACCCTAAATCCCATGTATTATAGTTCTTTCGCAAACGGTATTCGCAGAATACCTGACCCTTTCCAGGGACATTAATAAATATCCCAAAGTTAAACTGAATAGTAAACTCACAATTTAGAATAATTTCAAAGCCACGGTGCTAACTGTTACTCTTATCACTGCCAAACTTAATCCTAATTTGGTAAAAAAAAATCAGTCTCTCTTTAAAAATAAATATATTCCTTAACGCTCCATTCTACATCCTGAGCTGCTTTATATGCGTCCTTTTTGGTGACATGTAATAAAATCTAAATTCAAAAAAATTTTAATTCTACAAAATAAACCCTCAGCGATATTGTCACTGCACAATGATACATTCGAAATTATTATATCCATAATAATTTAAATTTCCCAACCATAATAGAACGCTTTCCTTTAAATTTTATTTCCAATTTCACATCCATCTTAATCCCCTTATGCATAAAGTTTCTTCAAAGCCTTTTCTTTCTTCTCATATAACAAAGCAAGCAATTGATTTTTAGCGCCGCAGCATTACACAGCATTGCACATTCTGTAAACCTTTACCTTACATTAAATCACATACCAGACTGATTGCGGCATACCTCAAATTTTTATTTTCTATATGTCTAGGTTGATCAAAAGACGGGACAACTCATGACACCGCAAGTAGTGGCAGAGCTTGCAATGTCAGTTGCACCAGACAAGAGTAGCACCTCAGCACCAGAACGCCGCGTGGGCTCCAGGACTTCTTTGATAATTTGGATAGCTAGGGGTCTTTACCTATTTACTCGGGGTAAATAATAGGTAGCACCTGTACGTTTCCTAAGCCGTCTAGGTTTCGTTGCACAGACTTTCCATGATGAGTAATTTTTTCCCGAAATCACGGTACTCGGAATTAATCAGAACTTTCTTACAACGACTCTGTTTTTAGGCCAAAGGGGCAGTTTGTCTTGAAGAACTATTATTTTCAATTTGGCATGTTGCGTTGGTTCATTCACATATAAATGTCCGATTCACTTTTCAAACTATTGCCACCAAATATTATCGCCCTGTATTACATTTAAAAAAATTAAATAATGAATTATCTGCATAAATGTATGTATGTTTCTCGCATTGTGATAAAACAACGGTACCTAGAACCATCCAATTTTGAATAACGTAATCCTACTGCGAATATGGGCATATGAAAGCCCAAATTTGAAATTTGGAACTTGTTTTTATTACCTATTTCATATTTTGTAAAACTTTAACGAATTCAACGATTTCAAAGCGAGCAATAGCAACATTCTATGGGGGAGGGACCTTTTTATCTCCAGCGCGCGGAACTGTGTATCGGAAATTATAAGATATGCTCATTTTAAAATTATTTTGCGATAATGCTGTTGAACTGAATTTTATGGTTAAAGTGGCATTAATGAAATTAATTTGAGGGTCCCAAGAACATGATATTTAATAAATAAAGGTAACACACAAAACGTTAAAAAACGCCCCTTTGGACTTAATATAAAATCTGAAAACCTTTCAGATTTTTTTTTTTTTTTTTTTTTTCTTTTTCTTTTTTTATGTTCTATATTCTGTATAAAATGGGAATAAATAACTACAGTCATTAAGAGTGGTAAAAATTATCGTGTCATGTTGAAAAGCTGAAAAGATTATATGAATAAATTTATAAAATTAAATGGTATTACCACATGGAAATAAAGAGTTGTACATCCATTTAAAACAAATTCTATAGGGCAATGTTAAAAACCGTTAGAAAAAAATCAGATAAGTTATAAAAATGGGTTTTCAAATGTTAGAAAATTTAATGTAAAAATGCTTAATATAAATTTGAAAAAATTTACTGAAAGCTACAGTTACAAAATTTCTCCTAAACACAGCTATTAATCAAATATAACTCATCACACATCTTATATTAGAGAATAAAAATGGAAGTACAATTTTTAAGTGCTCTTTAACTGAAACTTGAGATTCGAAAAGATATCTCACTGAATCAATACACTGCTTTTCCTATCTATATTTTTAATTATGAAAAAGTCTATAGATATCGTAATTTTTTTATTTTAGCATAGCGGTCCATTTTCTGGACTGTCAATCAAATTTAAAGAAAAATCCATATTCCAAGTAAATAATTTGATAATGAGAAGGAAAACACTCATTGATATAGTGATTACTCAATGGATATAGTGACTGGTATAGCGATGCTGTCTGGTGTAATCGATAGACGTGAGCTTGAATCACGGAAATAGCTTGGATGTTTGTAAATGTATAATTTCTTTGGGGCATGGAGTAACTTAAAATACATGGTGGGTTAAAAGTCCTTCTCGAGTGGTTTTGATGATTGAAGAAGAATGGTGGGAGACCCATGAATTAATCCCCCGAGGGATTTTTCTCAAAAATTGGGACGGAACTAAGTAAAATCGTATTGTTGCCTATAAAGGTCTAAGGCCCATGCCAATGACAGACGCAGTTCTTTGCCACGATAAAATTCGTGGATTTAGTCTGATGTCACTATTAGATAAGTAACATAAATCACATCAACAAAGGCAAAATATGTTTTTATATCATAAGTTTTAACATAATATTGGAAATAAGGTCTACTTGTGAACAAATATAGTATCGGAAATAAGGTCTGCCCATTGAACTAATACCTGAAAAAGCATTTTTCATTTTTCTTTTATAATTTTTTATAAAATTTTAGCTTTCATTTAAAAAAACTTAACAGTCAGAAATACTGACCGCAACTAAACACTGTTCTTGGTTAATTTTTTTATTATGTATAAAATTTTCAGGTATGGGTACTTCGCACCAGTCATTAATGCATTTCTACCATTTATCTTTATATAACTTTATATATTATTCAAATTTTATTATAATAATCAGGTCAAATTCAAGAAATGCAAAGCGTGTTGAAAATCACCTGGAATTCGAACACTTACGCGATTTCTAGCTATACACTCTTTTTTCTGTGCAAAAACAATCAACGATGTAAAATAAATACAAAAAAAGTTGAAATATTAATTGCATTAAAAGCATTTTACTTCCTTTTAAATTGCGTCGATCATTTTGTTATGATTACAAAACAAAGGAAAATTAAATAAATAAACTAGACTTTCCCTCAACAGTATCAAAAACATTCAAACTTTTCTTCCCCTTTCGTCAATGATTCTAACCAAAGTGAGGACGGTGTAGCTATTCACATTTTGCATCGCGGTTAAAATCCTCTATTCCGTTTAAATAGCACGTGAAAGACTAAGTACCATTTTGTTTAATCGAAAAACAGGAAGCACTATACTATTTAAATATAACTATTTATTTTTTTTTATCTTAACAATGGTTCAAAGATATTCCTTTAAGTCCTTGATCACCATGCTTAAAATATTTGTTCTCCGAAATAATCGATGATTGATCAAAATTCGGCTGAAATAATCGCTGGGACAAAAGTAAATATTCCATTTCTGATATCGCTAAGTAATGCGTAACGTTTCACCTTCAGAAGATATATTTCTTGAGTTTATCTTTCAGAAATTCTAACTTCCTGAATCCTTGCACATTATTTTATCAGTTTAACTGCATCTTACGATAAAGGATTACGTGACCGAAGCACGAAATCATATTTTCAGGAAGAATTTCTGTAACGTCTTTTTCTGTCATATTTTGACCCTGGCGATGTTTATTCCAGATTAATTTAGAATAGCGTTTCCCAAATGTCGGGTCGTGACTCGGCATTGAGACGCGAAAGCAAAGCGCTTTAGCAAAGATAGAAAGCAAAAATAGCAAAGATAGAAAGCGCGAAAGCAAAAATAAACTTAACGAAATTGCTAACCTTACGTATTATAGTGGCATGAAACTGTAGTTTGTCAACACATGATGTTCGATATTTAGCAACTGAATGTCATCATAGATGATGTATGATACTGAAACTTATAGCTTATTAATTTATTTCTTAGTTTTGTTCCAATTTTAATGTTATTTGCGGCGCCACTAAAGCTGAATTAGTTTTGACTGGAATATAACAGCTAAGCAAACTAATATTTTTGAACGATACAGAAAAGAGCAATTTTTGCTGATGACACTAACAATTAACTTCTAAGCAACGTTCAACCAAGCACGAGTTCCAAGAATGGCACTAACAAAGGGCCGCAGGAGGTGCTGTCCATTACGCATACAAAATCGAAGACAAAATCCTGTATTCGACATATTCTGCAGCTTATAAAAAAAATTGTGTTCATTAAAGGTGCTGATGAAAAACCATTCTGTATTATTTGTTATACGGCCTTATCGAATGAGACCTGTAAGACCTTTGAATTTGAAGCGACCTTTGGAATAAATTATCCGAACTATAATAACAAGACAATAGATTTCTTTATAAATAAGAAGAAAGAATTAATATCTAACAACCAGACTGTCTTCGAATTTTTTGCAGAGAGATTTGTCCGAAAATCTAGTTATGATTTTCGAAAATAATGATTTTGAGAATACAGCTAATAAAGAATCTCTGCTTCGCAAACCACTGAATACAAGAAAAACAGAAGAAGAAATTTTTAGCTTGATTGATACTGACATAAATCGAAATGACGCTGATTGAAAAAAACTCGTGGGACTGAGCAGCGTTTTGTTCGCGCAATGGCAGGCGTCCGTGCAGGGTATTTTCCAGAAATAAAGATCATGCCACCAAAATGTATATAGTTGCATTGCACCATACACAGAGAAGCCTTGACCATAAAAAAAAATGTCATTGCTTTTGCAAATTGCTATACAAGAATAAGTTTACAAATTTCATGAAACATCGTCCATTGAATTCCAGGTTATTCAGTGTATTATATAAAGATACGGGCAGTGAACATGAGCATCTTTTGCGAAGTGCGTTGATGGTCCAGAGGGAATGCTTTGATAATTGTTAATGTTTCAGATAAAACTTGTGAAACTGACAGAAGAAATTTTAATGTTTCTAAAACCCACATATCCCAACGGTAAAGATGCAATACTTGAATTTAAAAATAGTTTTAGTGATGGTAACTGATTGATGAAGTTATCTTACCTTTGTGACATTTTGCATTTTTTTAAATAAATCTTTCAATTTTCTAAAAAAATCAATTTTTATCAGAAAAGGCAATTAAGCTTCTAATGCCTTTCGTCACAATTTACGAACGTGAATCAACCTTGTCGACACTTGCTTTTCTAAAACGTAAATAGAAGCCTATTAGAGTCGAAGCAGATTTAAGAATAAAATTTTCATCTTTTTCTGTAGTTCTGGTTAACGAGAAACAGCATCACATTTCCCATTCAATTTTTTCTATCGTTTTACATTTTTTAATGTATTCTTGTTACTTTCCCAATAAAGAAAGAATATTTGCGTCATAAAATGTGTTTAATTTACCAAGAAATCATAAACATTTTTGTTGGGTCACGAACGAAAAGTATTAAAAACAACAGGCTCTCGGAAAAAAAAAAAAAAAAAAAAAAAAAGGGGGAAAACCCTGATTTGGAACATTATACACCACAGAAATAAATATGATTCAGATAGCTGCTACGATAGCACTTTACTGTGGACAAATTTGTTACCTAGCTAAGTAAGCTAACTAAGGAAAACAGCACTTGAGCAGAGAATACAGATCGAAATTCTGGCAGTATTATTTCGCCAAATGAAAACACAGCAGATAAAATAAAAAGGAGAAAAACACAAGATATCAGTATAGTTATGCTTTTCTCAGCAGATTTCTCGCATAAACAACAATTCTTGGCAAAAATCAATTTATTACTGATTTTGCTTTGTCGCAATGTTCGTCCACGTACTAAAGAATTTTGCTGTTCAATTTTGTTGTTGTTATACATATGATAAGTTATTTATAACACAAACATATATATCTACACATGTACAAGGCTATATGTTTAGTAAGTTTTTGACACACATTTGAATTAAAAAATGCAATAAAATGGGATGACCAGGTTTGGTGTTTTCTTCGACGTGTTAAATTAAGTCATAATAGACAAAAAGGCGTTCCGTTATCAACTTTTGAATCAAGAGACTAAAGCTCAGTTCTTACTTTAAAAAAATGAGGCATCATGGTTTTTTTTGGCCGTCATCTTGACATGACCTTGTACTCGTTTGATAATCATATTTATTTCGAAATATCCGATAAATATGGAATTCTGTATAAATGTCAATGTCATTTGTATTCGTTGTCGAAATATAAATAAAGTTTGTATATTTATTTTTACCATCATCAGTTGAGAAAGTGACCCAAAAGTAATACCAAGCTCAGTACAACTGAAAGCTAAAGCTAATGTTTATTTAAGAAAGAATTATATCTAAAGTTTAATTTTGTAGTTTATTTTGACTCTTTTTGTTCCACATTGAATCTCATCGAAAAAAAAGTTTAAAATTTTGACGCTGATTTTTTACACATTGTTTTTTATTCTTAATTAATTAATTTTACATACAATGTATTATAACAAAATTTGAAATATAACGGATATAATAAATAGAAATATATGTTCTATGATTCTACGGATTTTGAGCTTCATAAATTTTTCAAAACTTTATCTACTCATTAAATCTCCATTATCGTAAAACCACAACCGACTAAGCGGTAAAGTCGCTGAAAACTAATAATTCGGTCCGGGCTTCGAATCCTGGCGAACGGGCTGGCTGCATGGGCTTTCCTTGCTAAACACACTGCGGCTATTTATCTAATGAGACGAATGCCTTGTAGGAGGTTTCCTAAGTAAAACTAGGTCGTATTCACATTTATACGGAAGAAAACCACGAAAGCGCTCATGTAGTTAACCCCTTAGATGACATTTAAGCTCGCCTTCCAGACGGTATAGTGGTTAGGGAAGCCGACTGCGATACCGAAGGATCCGGGTTCGAATCCCGCATAAGGCATCGATGTAAATTGTCTGTTTCTTCATAGAAGGTAACGGTGGCCGCCTATTGGGTACCTCCAGAATAAAACTACCGGAAAAAAAAAACATTTAAACTCGGTTAAAAGGCGTAAACGCATAACGTGAAGAAATAATTATTCCTTTGTACGGGAGAAGGCTTTGAGACTTAAATATGGAAGCGATAATGATGATGATAATGGGTTGAATTTTCGGAAAGTAATGATAGGTTTGAAATTAAAAGCATAGGTATGTAAAACAGAAGACGAAGATCATTTATATATACATAACATCATTTTTATTTATCGGGTCACTGCTTTTAAAATTTGTATATCCACTGAGTGTTGTTGTAAAGGGCGATTTGATGGGCAGTGAAACATGATTGCTAAGACTGACACATTTTTCACACTAAGTAATTCTTCGCAAGCAATCCTAAAATTCAGCAAATTTGCTTTAGATTTGCATGTTGTTTCGTAATTTTTGAATCAAAACTTTTCAAAAAATTTCAAAAAAAATTTGAATCAAACTTTTTTTGAATCAAAAACTAAAGTCAAACTTTTCTGCAGTCATTGCTTATGATAAATAATATATTTGTCTTTAAGCGTCCTCGCCCCCTTCCCTGTAAAAACAGATATATTCCTTGAATATCAGATATTTTTTGCAAAATAAAATGGCGTGAACAGAACGCTTGGGATAACTGGCACTATAAAATTTAAAAAGTGCATACACCTAAGTCTGTAACTGAACGGGAAGACGTATAAAAGAGGCTAATGTGACATTATAGGAGCAGCAAAAAACTATCCCATTCCTTACAAGAATGTCAGAAGATGCTTGAAAAAGGATGAATTACATAGATCCTAGTTACATCGGTTTCATAATGTTTTGTTGACTTCTGACATTTTTGTGAGGAATGGGAAATTTTTTCTCCTATAAAATTTGACTTTAATCGCATAGCCCACTTTTGCAAGTTCCGATTCAACTATCAATCTGCTTTGCTTGATTTACTACAAAAATGATTTTTCCCCACCGTCGCACAGCCAGTTCATTTTCAATTAAGTAATTAAAAATTTTTGTAATACAAAATAATTTATGGCTGATGATTCCGCACCATTGTCAGCCCTAAGATGAAACGTCAACATGAGAGCACTGGTTCATTGATAAAAGAATAATACGTAAATGTAATATCTTCGGCTCTCGTTTTCTCGTTTGATTAATTTTGAAGTGGAAATAGCAATTAAAAAACGCCAAACAGTAGCAAACGCAGAAGCAATCTCTTTTGATATGGGGCACGACCCAGAACAACGGATTTACCTCGTAAAAATTCAAGACAGAAAACTCGTCCGATTAAGAACAAAAATATATAAAATAACAGTTTTCAAGCCTTCTAGACGAGTGTTGACAAATTCTAGACGAAAACAAACAGTGGAAGTTCAACATCATTTTATAAATGCATTTTACTAAAATAATGATTGAGAGCCCATAATGGCTAATGCCCGCCATTAGAAAAAGAACAAAATAATGATTAAAATATGCAAAATTAAATAATTATAGAATAGCGAAAGACAGTGGAAGTCAGATCCTGTAATTTCAAGCCATGATGATGTAAAATCATCATAGAATACTAATATGATACATCGTTAAAGAAACGAATAATTACGACGAATTTTCCTCATAATGAAAGATATTCAAGAAATTTATTGATCTCTGTATATTTGCATTTCTCTATCGTAGAGCAGAGATAGCTGTGTAAATTGAAAGTATTTTTAATTTCCTTTATATTTTCATTTAAATTTTATTTGTATTTTATTAGATAACACTGATTACCTGCATGATAAAGTCAAGGCTTTCGCTACCGTTAGATTACTGTTTCGAGACACCTTTGTGCAGGGTTTCCATTCTGCTTATGGCAGAGGTGGATTTATGGGGTCACGGAAGTCTCAATTGGAAAGGCCTCAGCATTCCAAAGAGGCCCAAAATCATTAACTAAGTTTTAAAAACTCGTAAGCATATCCTATGGCTAAAGATGAAGTGTCCCCAAAAGGTTCGGATGAGACTGGCTTCTAACTTCCTAAATCCACTACTACATAACGGAAAAGATTTTTGAGATATGACCGAGATAAGTCTTCGGATCAGGTGTTCGGTCACTACACTAATCTGCTAAGATCAGCTTCAGGAAAAATGTGCAATGAGTTTGCGAAACAGTTGTGTTGTAAATGCATGCAGTTGTTATGTAAAGTATGAGGTAAATCGAAGACAAGCTGAAATATGAATTAATAATAAATGTAACTTAAAATGGTGTTGTTCGTTTTAGTCTATGAAAACAGAAACACGAAATGTTGCACCTGCATATTACAATAGACATTAAAATTTTTCATTGGTCATATACTATGCTCTGGATATTCATTCGCTATCGAATCAGTTTAAAGTCTTCTATACATATTTATTTAATATTCAGAAACAAAATATAATGCATCGAAATTAGAAGAAATAAATTTATTTATAAAAGGAGTTCGAATGGTTAAATGCCAGTTGAAAAGACACGTTCCTGCATTGTGGTTTCTACTATGGTATTACCATAGAAATATATATTTAAATAGACTTACTAATGTTTATTATACATTACTATAGAATTACCACAGTAATGCCTATTTAAATACATTATATATACTTAAAACATCCCAGGCATTTATATAACAGAATCAACCATAATGTAAAATCTTTATCGTGAAACTCTATTCAGAAATAAATAAGCAAATAAAAATAGGGAAAACAAAAACAAAGGGGAAAAAAAGGGAAAACTCGTTTTAAACACATGAATGATCGCCCTTAAATGCTTCGTACTGAAAGTGCATCGTACGGAAATTCCATTTGACAGGTAATTTTCCTTTTACGTTTATTCGTACGGTGAAAAAAACTGAAATCCATTCACAAATTTCGTAAAGCAGTAAACAATGGTGTAAGTTATTTCAAATATTTTGCTCTGCAATTAAAATTATTCATATTTGTTTCACGTTACTTGCAGCAAACCTCGAGTTAACATGAGTTTAGAGTATGAAATTATATTTAATTCGTCGGTAATGTGGGCTATAATGCGGTAAATTGCAGTTGCCAATCTTGCAAAAGAAAAACTTTATCTTTCAAATTATAGCTGTGTGTTATATCAGCGTAATACGCATTTAAAAAAACATCATTTTTATTATATGTTATTTTTATTTTCTGTTTTAATAATATAACATATGAATACTATTTATAATATCTCTAACTGCTAATTTTTACAAACATTAATCCATATCTAAAATTAATAAAACATTTTAATACCATAACGAATTTCTATATATTCAGTTATACAACACTTGTTTATCTGTTGAATTACAATGAGTTCATTAATTTTTCCCCAAAGGTACAATTTTATTTTATGATAGCACTTAAGTTCATTTTTTGGTGTATTTTAAAACGCGGACTAAAATCATATGAATTACCATTTCTGCTAAATTCGTACTAAATTTGTTTCAACTGTTATATTTGGCATAAATTAAGAGCATGCTAGAAAGCTAACGCTAAAAAGTTTTACCGAATTTTATTAATTACTGTTTAGTGTACAGTTATAAAATTCATCTACAGCTTTATTATAAATGAATATTTACGGATCTGAATTTTTATGTTACACATAAATAAACGACAGTGTCTTCGTAATTTGAAATAAAATACATGATTATAAATACTTTTCAATACTTATTTTTTTTTATAATATTAGCTTAAAAACCATTAGCATTCGTAAACCACTTTTAAAATAGGGATCGCGAATACTAATTTTTCTCATAAAATATGTTTTAAGCATGATTGGTTAGGTTAGTTAAATGATTAAGACACAGCACTCGAGGGATGTCTGCCTAACAAAGACAGCCTTTGTGGAGAACTTTTTAAGGAAAACTGATTCTTATACACATTACACATGGAAAAAATCCACGAAAACTCTACGCAGACGTCTCGTTCGCAGGGATTCTTTAAACATAAATGAAAAATATATTGCAATCCAAGAACTTCAAATTGCGCTTTAAGATTTCCAAAAAAGAGTTGAAATATATTAAAATATTTTTAATTAAAAATTTAAGAAGAAACGCATTTCATTTTCGTATTTTAATTTAACTCTTGAAACATTTTAAGTATTAAATTAAACAATAAAAACTGATCTACCAATTTAAGAGTTAATACTACGGAATTTAACATGCAAAATACAAAATCCTATGTTTTGAAACCATATGCTCCAAATAGCTCTGTCAAACGTCAGATGAAATCTTTGCTAAAATATTATTACATCGTAAATTAATGAATGTGCGTTTCGTGATAATAACAATAATAATAAAAGTTTTAATTATTCAAGAACGTATATGTGATTTTTTCCCAACTGAATCGCTTGTGCACGGGGCTTGCAGGAGAAGTAGCAAAAATTTCAGTTTTGAAATAATACGAAATATCCATAGTAAAAAGAAAGAAACCTCTTTAGAAGTTTTAAAAAGTACATTACATTTTATACATGCTGATATAAAGTATTTACATAAAGTTATAATCGTCTGTAAAATGTAAAATCAAAATAATGCATTTCCTTACCTAAGAGACACATAAGTGAACCACATAAACTGAATGGCCATGTTGCTTGTTCCCTGCTAATATTAAATACATGTATGACGGATACATATATGACTCCTGCCGATCTATGCAATCCTACAGTGAGAAAACTGAGCCAGAAGCATGCAAATGCAATACACCATGAGTACAGGGGTTCCCGCTTCCGCTCCACTACAGCTGGAGTGTTTTCCATGTTTGTCGTTCGTTTCGCTTCTGACTGAAGACAAATGTCGTATGCTCGAATTATAGCGGAGCTAGCGCCACGAACCGGCAAGCAGCGATAAGGCGGCGAAGGACTTTTCGGTGTCGTAAACTTATGTCTAAGTCTAGTAGATGCTCATTTTTTGTATTTTCTTCTTATAGAGAGTGCTTGAAACGTCATGTATATCCTTGAAATTTGATCGTATGGATTATGTAAACATCGATTGACGAGAGATAAAATCAGGGCAACAAACATTAAAATCAAGATTTAAAAGTTGCTAATTTTTTTTTTTTTTCTGCCTCGGGAAATTCTGAACATGCAGAATTCTACATCTTTCATGTAGATCACCAGTGCTTTCTTTCTTGTTTATTAATTTTCTATCCTTTTAATTGTGATTAATCGCTATACTCATTCAAAGGATTTCCCGGTTTTTAAATTCGTGAGAAAAATATTGTTCTGGTTTTATTCAAATTTAACATTGGTATTTTTATTCGAGATTTTTTATGTTCTACTTTTCTTTTTTAAATTCATGGCAAAATAAATACCTTTACGATAACATTCGTAGTTCTACTATTTTATGAAGAAATTCAGTAATTCCAAAATCTTTCCTAGCTATAGGGCGGTTCCTAGGCCATTGGTTGCCCACGTACTTTACTAGAAAGGTCGCCTCTAGGCCATTGGCTGCCCGCGTACTTTCCTAGGATTGCCGCCCTCAAAATAAAAAAAAATAAAATAAATGCTCAATGATTATTAAAATTTGTATTTCATATTCATTAAGTATTTACATATGACAAACTGTATAAAAAGTACTTACATATGATAAGTACTTACGATGAATTTAATAAATTTAAAATATTTAGTTGTGGTATCTCAAGAGTCCGGCCGCCCCTGATTTTCGCCACCCGCGTACACTGCACCCCCACTAGGAACAGCCCTGCCTAAGGACAGCCCTAACTAAGTATTCTAAAGATAATATAAATGTATAAAGGTATAAAGGTCTGGTTTCAAGCCTGAGGCATCATGGGCAACAGCGCAGAACAAGCTATTCTCACGAGCGGTGATGTTGTAGTGCGGTGACAGAGGTAAAATACCAAAATAGTGTACTGCGTTGTGAAACGTAAGAGCCACGGGGGGGGGGGAAGGGACGGCAATTTTGAGCATTTTCATACGATTACTTAGAATCAATCATCTGATTTTCAAAAGATGTGAAAAGTTCTTGATTCCTTTTAAGAGCAGATAATCTGAAGAGCTATGGGTTGATGCTCACAATTAAATTGGAACAAATACTTAACCTGTGAGGAAAGCTATTAGAATTCAAAGAAAGAAATACTCTATTACTGGTATTCCGCTGACGCTTTAATAGATCCAGAGAAGCAATTTCAAGAAACTGCGTCAGCTTCGAGCATTTCCTTCAGAAGCAACAATTTTCAGTGAAACAACAATTTGACCAATCCATGGTCACTTCATTACTATTTCTAAAACCTAGATAGGATCCGACTGGAGGAAAATTGCAAAGATTTAAAATATTTAAGTACAACAAGCACCTATCAGTTTGGTATTGATGTTGGAAAGGGGGCTCAACAATTATAAAAATTACAGGATCTCATTTCAGGAGTGGCATAAACCAACAAAAGAAGTTTCTTCTGGCAAACAGAAATGGGTTGAACGTCGTAATTTCACCATTAGTCGTACAAACAGTCTCACCACATTAACTGTGCAACTCCAATTTTGACAGCGAAATCATGGGACAAGGATTTTCTACTCTTCTTCCTCGATTACCAAGCCATTCGAAAGAACTTCGACTCGCCAGTATTTTAAGTGTCTGCCTATACACACCCATGTTTTTCCCGAGAAATACATTTCCAACACCCATGTCTTCCGCGGGATTCGAACCTGGGCTCAACAATACGTTAATATCACCAACCGCACAACGTTAGTATCGCCAACCGCTGTAAAATGACAATTAGAGGAAGCAGCTGTCTTCTCCATCGTGTAGAAAACAACGCAAAGAGAAAACGTCGTCGTCGTCGTACGTTGTAAGAGACAAGAAAGCAAGGAAAAAAACATCGAAGTTATAAAATATCGAGGTTTAAAAGTCCTCGAAAATTAAATGGGTCAAAAACTGGAAACTTTAAAACGTAGAAAATACCGTTATGAACGCAGGAAAAAGTATCGTGGTTAAAAAAAAAAAATGCACCTACAAATCATCGTATAGCAATTAAATTTTAAATTTATGTAGTTAACTATTATTTAATTAACTTCTTTTATTATTATCTCTCTTTAAAGTCATTATTTAAATAATCTCTTTTATAAAGTTACATTGATAGTTTTTCCTGAAAAGTTTAGTCTAAATATCTTTAATAGTTAACTACATAAGTTTAAAATTCTATTAACTATACTACCTAGCATTAATTTTCTACTTATTATCAGCTGTTTAATGCTTAAGTTTCCATCTTGATTTCCGGCAAAAATTGTTTAGTTAATTAAAAAAGAATGTAACATAAAGGTAAAATTATTCATCATTCCTTCTTGCTCTCACAGATGTGAATTATTGATGTAATTATGTGAATATTGATTTAGAACTAAAGCGTTAGAAACACATGTCTGCAATGTTATCGTCATGGGATGATGATATGTAGGTGTTTTATTTTTTACCACGATATTTTCTATAAAGACGCTTTAAAACACCTGTTTTAAAACGAATATTAAATTATGTTTTATACTGTGATGTTTTCTCCTTGCTTTCTTTTCTCCCACGACATTCTGTATCACGAGTTTTCGCTTTGTTTTCTTTGCGCCGTTTTCGTCCTCCATATTTTTGTCGCTATGCTTTCACCTGTGATCGTTATTTTCCCACAAAATTAAAGAATTTTTGTAGTTTTTACCATGTGCGTTGTAAATGCTGGCCAGTTTACCTTCTCATATTCCTCTCCAAAACATTTATGCAAGAGTAAATGATCCTCGAATTTGCGCAAGAACTGTGAGCAAAATTAGAACTTTTCTAATTTCGGATTTCTTAGTATACAACATCTGACTCTGGTCAGACAAACCAATACTTATATTTCCATAGTATATTAATGTCGATGAACTATTTAACAGCGGTCTTCTAAAAATGATTTTTTCGCGTATACTTATATTATCTCCCATGCCGTTCTTAAGCTTTAAGATCATTATATGCATTCAAATAGGTTGTAGAGACATTAGTTGTTTTTTTGGAAGCAGAAAAGATGAAAAATGAGCAACGCTTTCGCCGGCAATCGAACTACGGACCTCTGGAATATGCGCCCAGCATGCAGACCACTACCAAGAAAGGCACAGTAAGAAAGCGGAAGAAATACCTTATAAGGTAAGAATCTCGCACAGAAAATCATATGATGAGAAGCGGCAAAAAATTTCATGCAAAACATTTTATAGCTACCTATCATTAATCGTTTCCCTCTGAGATAATATAAATAGATACATTGTATAAGCAAAAGATGCACTAAAAGTCCGAGATTGAATTTAAAGAGTTGCCGTAGCAAATAATATTAGATTAAATAGAATATAAGATCTGGGGGCTACTTTACTCGAAATTCAAACTATTTCCATTTGTTTAAATTGTAAAGTATTACTGCGTCCTCTTACACCTGATGTCGGGGTATAAATTGTTAGACGTCTAGCTGGCAGTTGAAAGATCTATAGTTCGAATTCCGACAAGAACACGATTGATTTATCATGTTCCTTGGCTGTAGCAATTCTAATAAGATTCTATGATGGAACCCGAACTAAAATGGGGTAAAAGTCGCCATCTCTTTGTTTTAATTAGCTGGGACTTGTACCTTTCCCCATTCGCTCTCTAAATGGGGAAGAATGCAAGGAATTACTTCATTTCCTCATGCCTAACCTCATGATATTGAATATTAGTACATCCATTGAGCAAATAGAATTCATTACTCAAACTCCAGCTAAATTTTCACTTCTCTTGCTTCAAAATCCTGATGACAGACGCTATATAATAATATAAAACGTTTTTCATTTATTAATTTTTCTGATTTTTGTTTTCTTGTTCCATTTGTATTTTACTTGCACATATGTTTTGGATTTGCATTTAAAAAATTCAGTTTTACAGTTCACGGCAACGGAAAAAAACAACTTTTAAGAATAAAACAAGTTCACGAAGAAAGACAAAAAATAAGGTTAGTTTCAAAGTATTTTCCTGTCGCATTACAGGGTAGCCAAAATGCAATGTCAGATGTCTGCATAGATGCCACTATTATGTTCTTATTCTGACAGCTGAGAATTTAATGTACAATTTAACTGAGAAACTGGATCTAATTAGGATTATGTTTTCCATATTTTTCACCCCTAAATACATTTATCTTATTTTGTAGATTATTGAATTAAAGGGAAATCTTAAATTTTTCAATAAATTCTAAACACGTACCCCCAAATTTAGTTACCATTATTCAAAATAACATTCATTTTGAGTCTAACTACACTAAATTTGAGAAAGAAAATTTATCTTTAAATAATCAGTAGAAGAAATATTACCCATTTATAATGTTCTCATATTCATATGTTAAAGACTATGACATTGAGTTTTTAAATTCAATTATTAGCTCTAGAATTTTGCTTAAAAAGGTGATTATTACGAAAATTATTTTCTAAGCAGCAGCTACAAATTACTTAGCAATCATAATTCAACTAGATCATATTATTTACATTACATTTCTGTACTTCACAGAGCTGGGATTCACCAGCGGCAGAGCGGTAAAGTCGCTGAACACTGGTAGTTCGGTTCGAGGTTCGAATCCCACGAAAGGACTGGCTGCAGGAGCGTTTTCGCGGTTTTCCCCATATGTAACGTCTATATGAGCCAATTTCCCTTAGAAAGTCCTCCACGAAGGCATCCCTCGTCTTAGGCAGATAACCCTCGAGGCTTTGCCGTAATTAAAAAAACCAAACCTATATTAAAGCTGGATGCACTGCGCTAGTTTAAATCCCAAATTACACCAGGCGAATTATAACAGAAACACAGAAGTGTGCATAATTTGCGCCTATTTTGAAACACAAAGTGAACAAGAATATTAAAGCAGCAACTTAAACAAACAAAAATATTATGGCAAAAACTCAAAGTAATTAGCCAGCAAACAGTATCTCATAGTAAAATGAATTCGACTAGCTTTTACAAACACAAAGCAAGAACGTTAGAAAATTAACGGATCCAGTTTTAGAACGCTTGATGTTACTTATTCAGTATAAAGTTCTAAAATTCTGCTTCCAAGAAAAGCACGCTTGAGATTAGATTCAAAGCAGACTGCTATTTCTTGTATATTCTCTTATCGTAAGTGACGGCTTTAAAGATCGCCATTCTATGACCTTTAACGTGAATGCATAAGAACTGTAGACAAAAATGGTTTGTTCACCTTGAATGTGCAATATTTTTGGGACTAAAATTTCGCAATCCTTTGCTAATAGAAATCCTTTGCTGATAAAACGATGTAGAGGAATAACTAAAATATTGCAATGGTATTTGATACTGCAGTACTACTTTGATTTCATGGGAAGTAAAAATTCCATTTTCCGATTCCCTAAGTGATCGATTCTCCTAACAAAAACACAATTTAAAAAGAAAAGAGAAAAGGCCAGAGGCATATATAATTTTCATTTGAATCCATTTATTTATTTATGAGAGAGGTTCTCAATCTTTCTTTTCTACCATGTCTTTTACAAGAAAAAAATTCCAACGGCCCCTCTTTCATAATAGTTAATTTTACCAAACATTAAAATATTGCTTCATATTATCGATACCTATTTTATCTGTCTGTCTGTCTTTTAAGGATCACAAAATAGAAATTAATTAAAACTCCCATCAACTGTAGTAAAACATCGTTTATTAAGAATTTTAAGCATAAAACCAATAAGAAATAAAAATTAATGTTGTGGCTGAGACTGGTAGAGTTTTAACAATTTGTTAACGTCGGCTTCCAATTTCGTTAACATTAGTTGCAAATTTCCATGTGCAGTGATGTACAATGTGTTCTTTTTCTTAGACAGTAAATTAGCTACTGCACTGAAGCCAACAAATACGGTGAAGGAAAAGCAATTAAAAATTTCTGTACTCTTGCCCATAATCCAGAGTAAACAGCCTGTACTGATTTTTGAGCTAGGACTCTTAAATTTCTGAATTTTACTTCTTGGTTAATGAGTTCGTCATTCGTTCCATATCTAAATCTGATGATTCTGCTGTATTTGCATTTTCGAAAGGTTCTAAAACCCCTATTCGGTATATTCTGGTTTCAAATATCTTCGAATCCCTTGGTAAAAATCAGCATGAAGAACTTTGTTGTTGCTTATGCTCCACTTGTCTGGCAGTAACATGAGCCCAAGCCCACGAAATTCCTAATAGCAAGGAGCGCAAGATGACGCCTGTTGTTGGCAGTAGCCTGGAGCACCAAACAGGTAACGGTGCGACTTAACTCAGTTCCGCCACCAATTTCGAAGCCCCTGGGCTTTCTCCTTACCAGATTACAAGAGAGAACTTTCGGTTCACCGCATATTTGGAGTGCCGCCATGCAGCGCCGACACTATACATTTACAAACATCTATGCCTTCTCCGGGATTCGAACCTGGGCCTTTCGGCACGGCAGTCAACGACGCTAACTACTATACGGTTGGGCGGCTATGAAGAACGTGTTGGCAGTAAATAAATAAATCTTCCCTGTTCTGCAAAGATTGCTGATAATGGGAGAAAAGTGACTGTATTTATTTACCTCTGTCTAGACTTCTTTTGAACAGAAGTTTTGATTAGCAACTATGACTTTTTCATTTTAATTAAATTCAACTCATCACTTGCAATTGTAAATTGACTTCATTAAATATTTTAAGCAGGTCTGTCGAATAAGCGATGTCATTTCTAGATATAATCAGGTTTTCTCTCAGTTTTTACGCTTGTGTTTTCAAGGAAGTCCAGTACTGCGTTTAAAAAGAAATTCTGAGAAATACCTTTTGAAAGTGAACGAATATCTGTGTGCAACAGTAAGGGTTAGTAATCATCCCCATTTTCAGTCCAATGTTGGCCAAATAATCTGTCATGAGACGAATTGCTTCTATTCTGATTGTTTACTCTAATAACATACAAGTGAGATATGCAAGCGTTCATTCAGATTTTTTGCTAGCAAATGCTGACAATGAATAACATTCGCAAATAATAACTCGACCTTTTTTTGTGAATCGAACGTATGATAAGAATAGTGCTTCGTTATTTGGTAGAGTTCATTCATCGACTTGAGTGGAAAATTTACAAATCTTTAAGTAATCGCATAGCGATATTTCAGAGCCTTTAGCCATTTCATCTAACCTTTGCAACAAATTAATATTCAGAGGAATTATTTTGAAGGTGTCTGACGGTATTTTATGATGAAGAACAGTTTTTATTACCTCTTTGACTATAAATAAAATTAATTCCGCGTCAGTTATTGTGCATGGTTTTTCCCCTTTTGAAATTAGCGATGAAATCTTATATGAGGCTCATAGTCCATCATCTCCTTGTTTAGAGAACAATGCAAGAAAGTTTGGTGTAGTATATATATTTTGCAGTCCTCTAGAATAGGATAAATCTTTGTCATTTGAAGAAAAACTTTTGACGAATTAAACACATAAGTAATTATTGGTTTCAAAGAGAGTGAGTACACTATTGAGTCATATTTCAAATACTCAATAATGTACTGCGGGCATTTCTTCTTAGATTCAAAATTTCTGAAATAAAAAATTTGCCACATTTTAAATAATTTAATATTTCAACCATGGAGGTAGGAAGTAAGAAGGAGAGGCCTAATCGGTTTTTCCCATACACTGCTTTGAAGCAATGGCGATTCTTTCGTTGATGACCAAAACATTCAGTCACTTTTTTTTTTTAAACCATTAAGATCAATGTGCTTTGACACGATCGGACGTAAATAATTTTTAATTACGTCGTAAATATACATATAAATGTATATATGTTCTTTTTCTACAATATTTCAGAGTCCTACGTATGTGAAAAGAATACATTTTTAAACCACATTTCATTCTGAACGGAATTAAATGCTATACTTTTCACAGAACAGTTTGCTCAGAACGATTTAATTTGAATGATATAGTTTCACAAGTTTTCGTTAATTACACTAGAAAACAAATTTAAGGTAATACAATAATTTAAGGATTACAAGAATTAAGATCAAAGTTTATTGTATTATTAATATTAAAATTATGCATTATTTCTTTTCTATTTACATAACTTCTTCCTAAAATACTTTCTCAAATATGACATGATTTTTTAGCTTCTGAGGCATCGTTTAAATCGAAACATCTAAGTGAATTTATAATTAATGCTCTATTCGGTCCATTTCACATTAGAGCACCTTTTATTTTAATAGTGAAATACGTTAAATATTGGTGCTCATTTCCATGTACTTATCTTTCTCTGAATAATTCTAAAAGGGAATAAAAAAAAAAAAAAAAGATTTTTTTAAATATTATTTAAAACTTGTATAAAATGTAAGGGAATAATTCTTTTAATTATACTTATCAGATTTTTTTTACCCTTAATTTCAACAATACGTATTCTAAGACTTTTCTTTATTACTTTCTTAAGTACGCATCTCATAGAATTTGCTTTACAATACCTTTTAACAGCTTGCGTTCCGGTACGAACAATTCTTGCTTAAACGACGTTATAAACGTATTTGTCAACAGGATTTCAATTTATGTTTACTATTCAATGTTAAGGTTATTATTTAGAAAAGGTTAAGGTTATATAAATAGATAATATTTATAATCATTATAAAGTTAGATACATTAAATAGTTACATTTCTTCAGAGTAACTTTCACAGGAATTTATGAATGAATAAAACCTTCATTTCAAATACATTTAAATAAATAAATAAGTGCCCAAATAAGTAATTAACCCAAATAAGTAAAAAGTGTAAACCCAACGTGATTATTTTTCAGTTATATTATAAGGTATTTCTCCCACTTCCCTAGCGTGCCTTCGTGGTGCAACGGTAGCACGCTGGACCGGTATTCCAGAAGTCCGTGGTTCGATTCTCGGCGAAGGCGGTTGCATATATTTTTCCTCTCTCTGGCTTCTAATTAACCTAATGACTCTACAAGTGGCGCCCGAACTAAAAGGGTTGTGGATGATGATTCTCCGCACCCAGGATTTGGCGACTAGGTCCCCTAAAACCCTAGTCGCCCTTTAAAAAGGGGAGTATATAAGGTATTTCTCCCACTTCCCTAGCGTGCCTTTGTGGTGTGGTTTGGCCGATATTTCAGAGGTCCGTGGTTCGATTCCCGGCGAAGGCAGTTGCATATTTTTCATCTCTGTGGCTTCCAATTAACCTAATGACTCTACAATATAAAAATAAAATGGTGAGTTTCAAATGAACAACTATAAAGCCTCTCCTCTAAAAATTTTTAAAAAGTACATATTACAATAATATGTGCATGACAAAAAAAAATATTTTATTTAAAACATTTTGGCATTTGGAACATAAAACTAAATTAGCGAATACTCTGTCAAGGGTATGGAAAGACGTATACAATTTTAAATGTACCGTAAGGCATTTTTCATTCTTTAAGCACAAAATGTTTGCTAAAATCTATATTATTGCAGTACAACAGCTTAGAATTTTATAAAACAAATTCATAATCAAAATCGCTGTTGTTAGTTATCGAAAAATCAACAAGATATGATTTTAGCGTAAATGTCACTAAACTATACAAATTGCTGTTATCCATCACACAATGAATGTTCCTTTTATGCAGAAGTGTCCGTGTTTCGATTTGTATGGAACTGTCGAATGTGGAAATACTTTCAAAGCGCTGTCAAGAGAGCTTCTGAATGTAAACAAAAAACACCCTATCTGGAGACCGAAGCCTCGGAGTAGTGCTTCACTCGTAGTGCGGGGTTGGCCTCTCCTTCCTTTCTTACCTCCATGGATTCAACAGACTTATAGATAGTTGTAAAAATAATGGCTAAAATGACTTCTGTTGCTTTTACTCATGCATATGAATTATTGGCGTAGCGCACAATAATAATAAGACATTCTTACCGATATTATACATACAGCTGAATTATCGCGTGATTTTACAGCTGTGGTGAGATGCTGTCACAATGGGCACATGATATGAACTGTTCTGGCGTGTACTTTCCGTAGGAACGAATGCAGTGGGCGGGAAAGAGAAAAGGGGGTGACCGTTCATCACTTTGTTCAAGGCTCCATGAGAGAAATGGCCCGAATCCTCTTTCTTTGAATTATGTGGTCCATCGGTATCGATATAGGTAACGTTATGCCAAGGTACTGCGAATTTCGCAATGTATTCGACTCAATAAAAGTGTTGACATAAAAGCAAATCAAGTAAAAAATCATCAAGCTAGATTTCTTGAAGAGAAAATTTCACAAATGTGAAAGATAGAACATTTTCTTTTAGGTTTGAGAGGTCAAGCTAGAGTCTAATGGATTGGAATATGAGATTAATGTCATAGTTGAGGTAAAAAAATTCAAAATACAAACAAGGAATTCAAAAAGAGACAGAAATAGAAACTATATACAATATACACAAATACAAAAGTGCATGTGTTAAGTTTACGTTGGAAAATTTTAATCTCTAGCGCTGTTCGTTAGGCAGAAGATAGTGAGGTGGTCGCATGCATGTTATAGTGAGCCAATCTAGATATTTTCAGAAGCTAGTTCATTGATGGAGTTTGATCCGCGCATAGCAGGAATTCTTCGTGGTTGCCTGAGCGGCGTAGGTAAGACATTCCTAGATCTATCGCTACCTTTTACAGATTTGATTTAATGCACATATCATCTTGTATGTCTTTACTCGTTTACAGTTTCTGGAATTTCTTGGCTGGCAATGAGGCCTCAAATGCTGGAGCTTTGACCTCTACTTAGCTTGATGCTCTATGAGCGCTGGCTATAAGTAGAAAAACAAGCGCTTGGGCTCTAATTAGATTAGATCTAAGCGAAACAACCATGTGGGTTTTATACCCGAAGTAAAAAATAAATTGAATTCATTGGCAAATCGATGCCGTTGAATTTGCTCTGCAATTAAGTCATTACAAGCTCCCGTATTCCTAGCGAAGCATGCTTGATTCTGAGAATCGTGTCTGTACTTATAACGTGCAAAGACCTGTCACCGACATACTGAACCGAATTAGGTACATCTATTGCTAATTAAATTCTTAACGCTTATTTACATGCTAGCAATAAGATAAAAATTTTAGATCGCAAGATAAAATGTTTATTTATGAAAAAAGTAGGTGTTTTCAAAGTATTTTATTATATGAATTTCCTAAATAAATAGGTATGCCACTATCGTCCCTTTTTACTATCTTAACGCCTTCCACTTGCCTTTTGACTAGCTATTGTTCCCAAGAAAGCCTCCAGCGTCTACTGGGAGTGGTATCGCCCCTTGCGAACCCGTTGCGAACCTATGATTTATGAATTCCTTTATATTTTATTTATCAGTTATAGATAGCAACATAATGGTTTTAAGTTCGTGTTTGTTCACACTTTTATAGCAATTATGCAAGATGGTGCATGTTTTTTCCTCAACGCAAACTTTAGAAACTAAGGAAAAATTTTAAAAATTTGAACAAAATTCGATGACGTTCTAAAAATTATCATAGGAAGACGCTTAATAAAGCAACTTTGCGTTCTAGAAAATATATGCGTTTCATGAAACAATCAATACCACAATCACAAATCAAATGATACAGCGGATTGAGATGCAGACAAAACAAGTTTATATTTTACATCGGCTGTATACATTACATCGGATGCAGTGAATACGTGAACCAGTTTGAGAATTGTGAAAAATCTGCTGTTTGCTTATGAAACGTAAATCAACCGTAGCTACAATTAGCTTTAATGTAAACATATGTGAGCAACTAATTAACATTCACTAACCTGAGTAAAGCACAAACAGTTTGATGACTTCACTTCAGAATTAGATTGCAAATCTGCAGAAAAATTGAGGAAGTGGTTTCGATAAAACAATAAAATTGTTTGTATCACTTGGAATATTAAAAATTTTATCCGTATATATAGCAATATGTATATTGCCATATGTAATATGTATATAGAAATATGTATATTTTTGTATTGTAATACAAAAAATTACAAAGGATTCTGCTCATTTAGACGTACAAAATGCTCAGAAACTAACAAATTAATGCTTAAAAGCATATACCTATATTTAATGATCCAACACTGTTAAGTGTCTTTCTGATTTTTTTAAAGCACATAATCGGTTATACTTTCAAAGTTTTAAGACTATCTGAAGTACAAGGATCACCTCACTGAAACTCGAAACATTTGCATGTTAAGTGAATTGTGATAAATTATGGATATGGTTTAAAACCTCAAATCATATAACATATTTCAAATTCAACCATCTGGACTTAATAACGAAACATAAATAGGTTTTTGAGGGGTTAGTTGTTTTGCAAAACTACTCGAAGTTTACCTGTCTTAAGAGTAATGTGGGAGAGAGTAATATTGAAATTTTTAAATGGGGTTTGGAACAAATATTACACATAATAAAAATGACAAAATATTTGTACTTTTACCGTTATTTAAGATTTTCCGTTCACCAAGAAACATAATAAGCTCATATAAAAAGTTTTCAGTCAAAGGCCAACATCATCGTATGTTTATTTAAATATATGAGTCAAAAAATTGCTTTCTCAATAAATTTCAATTGATATTTTAGTGGGGGGATGGGAGGTGGAAAGTTAAACTCAACGATTAATATCTGAAACGAGATTCAAGCAACTTGAAGTACTTTTTGCAAACTTCTAAACAGGATCTTCGTTCTTTGCTTTATGCCATGCCGCTTACCATTACAGCATGTATTCCAATTAATTTGGTTTTCTTTCATATAAGAAGCTGTTCAGTCAGCTCTTTTGGGAGGTCTACCTGAGCCGAAGAGAAAGTTCTCACAATGGAAGTTTAGAGTTCTTTTATCAGTCTATTATTACCAAACGAAGCCAAAAAGATTAAAATATAATTGTTCAAGACTTCATGTTCAAAACCATTATTGATTAAAAATTGGAATTCAATACATTTACAGCAATGCAGACTTATTTTATTAACTTCCGAAAATAAAAAAGTATCTTTTTTAAAGGATTGAAAACATGAAGCAATATTAAACATGCTATTTTTGATATTTAGCACTTATTATTATCATTCATTTTTTAATATTATTGCAATACAGTTTTTGGATACTGTTATTGGAAATAAACCAATTTTAAATACTAGATCAGACGCAAAGCGACATCATTGTTAGTATGGTAACATAAATTTGTCAAATTTCCAATTTAAATATTTTCCATGTTTGTTAAATTTTCCTTCGTAGTAAGCAATAAAGAAAAAATTTCATTATAAATTTAGAGACTAAACTGTTTATCTTGAATAGTAATTATTTTAGAGTAAAAATATCATTCTTTGGTTACTAGAACATGTACAACTAATAATTTAGATTCAAAAAAGAAATTGAAATATGTTGAATAAACATGCTCTCATTTCTTTAAATTTTCAATTAGAAAGATTTAGTTCATGGGAAGGTTGTTTAAATGTAGTGACACATAAATAATCAAGCAAAAAAATAAAATTTTTGCAATAAACTACGATAAGTGATATAATTCATCCACTATGTAAATATGAATATATATTGTCTTCAATTTTTTTATGTATTTAAAAATGATTTGTTTATAATTTCTTCTGACAGCTTTCATCTATTGCACTTGTAATGTGAAACAACCCAATTGACCACAACTTATTTATTTACAAAACACAGCATTGAAAGAATATTTGTCAATGCAAAAGAGATTTTTGAAGCATCAGTGGCATTGACAAAACCTGTACTGATAAATCCTCCTAATCCTTTTATGATTCTCCAATGGTCCAGATACTTTGCATGCCTTCAAGCAAAAGCGAGCATTTTGAAATATTTTGACTGAATTGCAAGTAATTTGGAGGCTATCGGAAATTTTGGAGATGCAAATCCTATTAGTGCATTTAAATCGAACAACTGATATTAACGTCTTCTAGAACAGTATTTAACAAATTTTTTATTGTCTTACTTTCCTTTATGCATAAAATATTTTTATGTCTGTTTTATTAATGCCCGAAGCTTATTAATGTCCGAGCTTATTAATGTTAGTAATGAAACTTATTAATTCCCGAGAAATTAAGCAGTTATGGCATAACAGAAACAAAAATTAACTTTAGGGCAGTGCATTTATTAACTCAATAAAATTAACTAGACATAAATTGACTAAATTGTTATCCTTATAATTTATATATATATATAAGTTATACTACGTAGGACCACTCTACCACGTAGGAAGGCATTTTATTAGAAACATTATCTGCAAGTGTAGTAATTTCAAAGATAATTAACATTCTTTAGTTTCATAGAGCGGGAAAAACACCCATATATTCAAAGCTTAAAATGATAATAAAAGCATTTACCGAAAAGAATGCATTTTATGAGATATACGAGAGATTTTATGAGGAATAGGAAATATTATATTTCATGCATCATGTAAACATTTTAAACCATTTGAACAAGTATGTATAATAATATGTATATATTATTAATAATTAATCATTAATTAATAATATTTATGTGTGTATATGTGCAATTATTTAAAAGTAATAAAAAAGTACTAAAAATTATATAAAATTATATAATATTAAAATCGAACGTATATATATATATATATATATATATAATAAAAACAAACTTAGAAGTAATGACGAGCAGGAATTTTGATGTCGTAGAAGTGTTGATCCATAATGAATAGAAAATTGGAGGCGAAGGCAAATTAAAACTTCATTTTTTATTTCAGCAAACATGTTGCGGCTCCAAACAAGTTGGCACATTAATTGTGCCTATTACAAAAATTATACATTTTAGATAAATTTGCAGTGAGAAAGAAGAAGCAGACAGACTGCAGTCAAGCTATGCGAAAGCGTAGAAAGCAAGTGCGTTATGTTCAGGGTAAAATCTTAATTCAGATTGAGTTAGTTTTGGTTCTCAAAGCATTTTGATTGGATAGTTAATATTGCTGTAAAATTATTATTGGTAGCTTGAGTTTTAGTTCCATTTACATCATCAGAATAACGTAAGAGTCATATGACATGGATTAATCTAGAAATGACGCAGCGCAAAGAGAGGTTACTATTTTTAGAATATAGAATCGAATTAATTTTTGCTGCTAATTTAATCTTTTACATATTCTTTATTTTTTCTTACGCACACACACACACACACACACACACACATATATATATATATATATATATATATTTAATCCTAACCTTCTATAATTCATTTATATAGAGATAGATAGATAGATATAATATAAGTAAAAACATAAAGTAAGAAATTCAGAACCAATTTTTCACAAAGACCAAAAATTGAAAATCATAAGTTCATAAAATCATAAAATCCTATAAATATAAAAAATAATTAATAAAAAATTTTAAACTAAAGTACTTCAAATAAATAATAACATAATTAAAGAAAATCAGTGAAATTTAAAGAATAAAGAATATAAAAGAAGAGGAATTCAATCAACCTCAATGCCACTTCGTCAGGAGGAGGAACATTGAAATCAATTAAAATCTCTCTTTCATAAAAAAAAGCCTTGATATTCTGTATCCAGAATTAACCGATGAACCATTCCAATGCATTTTAATTATAATAGTTCACCCGAAAATTCTGGCCCCTCCCCAAAGCAAGGAAAAAACAAAGTAAATTCAAACCAAAATTTTACCTTTAAACAAAGAGAACTTTATCCATAGAATTGAGCAGCTT
The DNA here is from genome assembly GCF_044657685.1 of Stegodyphus dumicola. Classification (NCBI taxonomy): domain Eukaryota; kingdom Metazoa; phylum Arthropoda; class Arachnida; order Araneae; family Eresidae; genus Stegodyphus; species Stegodyphus dumicola. The sequence continues at coordinate 111,951,486 of NC_140770.1, read as the reverse complement.
AATGCAGGAAAATAATAGCCATGATTATGTTATACTTTTTGAAAAATTTGTTTTGTAATTATATATATATATATATATATATTGATCCCAGTTTTACTATTTTTAATTAAATTGATTAGTTGTATAAATAAGAAATCGAAATTCGTCGTGTATATTTATTGATTATATTACATTTTTCTGCATGTGTAATGTGAATAAGAGTCAGTTTTCTTTAGAATGTTCTCCACTAAGATATCTTTTACTTTAGGCAGATAAATTAGAGTGCTTAGTCGTAATCTAAAACATCCAATCCACTTCCATATTTATAATACCATTTTTTCCATAAAATATTACTAGCTGTGCTGATATATTCATAACACTTAGAAGCATTTTCTTCAAACATCATAAATTATCCTGAATGCTGGCTACCACTCATGGCTAGGCTATGCCTTTTATATACCTTTAATATATTGTTTTGATCTCCCTAATTATTCTTCATTATCCTCCTCCCCTTCTAAGACTTTTCGAAGATACATAGCGCAATTTTTTTGGGGGGGAGGGGGCAAAACATTTTCAGTTATGGTTCCTGCTCCTTAGATCCTTTTACACATGACCTGTCACATAATCGTAAGAATAACCCCATGAACATATATAGGAAGAATAAGGATATTATTGGTCGACGGTTTGGTCTATCTGTGGTAATATTATGATAATCCATCGAAATTTTAATCGAGAACTCTCTTTGGGATGGAATTCCAAAGTTCCTCCTTCCCTGCCATCAACTTTTCGAATGTATTTTCATATCGATAGAATCTGAAGCACCCTAAGTTCAATGACAAAGCAGCCAGCTTTAGCTAACCAACATATCTTCCGCCGTAGTGTTACAGATTTGTGACTATACTTATTACCATTTTCTACCATATTATATTATTTTGAGTTTAGATTCACAGAGATGGCACATTCCTGCTGAGTGTTCTGAATTAACAAAATCCCTGAACTTAGAATTTGACCAGTTGACAGATTTGACGGTTTGTAGAAATATTTAAAATTTGGCATCATCACAATTTTTATGCGCAGCGCATTCTTCACAAAACGCGATTTAATATCAAGTTGAAGAGGAGAATATTTTGCTTATATAGAGGATTTTTACACATTTTTATAACGATTTCAATAAAGAATTTTTTTTAAAAAGCAAGTGCTTTGGAACTAAAATTGGAACTTATTAGTTGAAGCGATAAATACCGTCTGCTACTTTTAAATTTATTCTTCTTTCAAAATGTTGCACTAAAAGATGCGTTTTTAAGTTTTTCGAAGAGAAATATTTCCATTCCATAATTAAAAAAGATTGTGAAATGTATGGTATGAAAATTTCTAAGTACAGAATAAGCAATTAAATTAACCAGAAAAGGCAAAAACCGTCAACCTTTACTTCTACACGGAAAGAAGATTTCAAACGAATACATGGAAGAGGTATGTACTATTTATAATGTTTCGAAAGTTAAATCGTTGTTAACAAGAAAAATTCCACCGACTCAGAAATCAATTGCAAAACCTTTAACTACAGCTGTAGCAGCAATAAATAAAACAATGAACTAAGATTTATAACTGAAAAGAGCTAAAACATGTATAATGTTCACCAACTTTTGCCGAGACATGTGGCTCAGCGTAGAACCCTGTATAAAAACTATTAAGCAAGAGATAAAGGGGAAAACATTGCGAACTTTGATGAAGCTTGCGTTTACTTAAATGACTGCAACCGAAAAGGGTCAATTTATGATCGAAAATAAGGAGAAAAATGTATAAACTTGGTTCCGTGAATGCAAAGAAGAAAGTTTCAGTAAGGGTTTCATACAGGTACTGCATATATACCATTTCAACATATTCTTGAAAAGACCTCTGACGTTTCAGCTATGGGCTGTTATAACTTTAGTCTCTAGAAAAGCGTAAAACCACCATGATTGATGGACTTCGGAAAGTAGTGGAAGAGGAACGAAAATCAATATCCTACGAAATTTCACGAAAACCCCTTCTATCATGGAAATCACGAGGGACACTTAGGAGTCCAGAAAAAAAGTTTATCAGATCAAACATTTAAAAAAAGTACCTATATTTAAATACTTATTAAATGGCACGAAGTCGTACTAATTATCTGTAAATACCCTCTATAATCTATTAATTTTTTGGGAAGTACATTTTTACAATTTTTATTCTACAGTATAGGATGAATTAGTTAAAAATCAAATGGATGCAGTTGCATATTAAGATGCATCCTAAATTTGCAGTTATTGGTGTTGCAACTCATAATTAACGCAATCATTGTGGCAAATGGACACATTTAATCTTTTCTTGCAACAATAATCCTGCAATACATAAAAGCAGAAATATACAGGGTGATTAATAAATATCTTGCAGAAGTATAAGACAAGAAGAAGGGACTGAAATGGCTGATTTTTAATGGAATGTATGGGTTGATATAATGCTTTGAAGCTGTAAAGTAGAAATTTGCTATTCCCTTACGAGATTCAAAGGACCGATTTACTTTGGTGAGCAAGAGATTGATGATTCCTCAAAAAAGATCTACAAAGTGTGACGACAAAAAAAAAAAAAAAAAAAAAAAAAAAAAAAAAAAAAAAAACTGCTCCAATAAATCATTGTACTCACAGAATCATTTCTCCGTGACATTATCACCTTCAAAGTAGTTTCCTTCAGCATTCACACGCTTCTGCATTCGATGCTGCCATTGCAGGTTCCATTGCTGTTCTGGAACAAGGTTTTTGGAAGGCCGTTCAGGAGATTCTCCGTTTTTGCCTGATCTCTTCAACTGAAGTAAAATGGGTTGCACTTAAGTAAGATTTAACTTTAGGAAATTAAAACAAAGTCGCATGCAGTGAATAAGGAGGAGGATCCACCACAGAAATGTTTTTGCTGGTCTGAAACTGCTTGCCAGATAGAGCCGTGCAAGCGGGTACATTGTCCTGGTGCAACAGCAGGGGCGTAGCTAGAGTTTCCAGCGCCCGGGGCAACTGAAGAATTTGCACCCCTTTCTGTGTGCCAAGAATGGAAAACATTTCATTAAAAAATTTCGTAGCATCAATTTGGCGCCCCATGGATGCTGCACCCGGGGAGCGTAATGGCAGACCGCACATTGAGTTGAACAATGTTAAGCAAATTTCGCTTAGTGCGCATGCTTGATGGTGTACCTTTGGCGCGGGGAGAAATATTGGCGACTAAGCAATCCTACGCTAGCTTATTCGTGATCACCATGGCTGTCGAGTGTTTTCGAGTGATGTTTACAACTGTAATGTTGTGGAACTTTGCTTATTGGTTATTTTAACGTCCATACCGATTGCACTTACTTATTTTTCTAATATATATTTCATTGTAATTTGTCAATAACAGTGCATTTAATATTTGTTAACATATGTTCGTAATAATTCGTTATTTAAATGTAATTTGTTTACATGTTATAATTCAGTAATTGTAAACTGGAGTACCTCGCTTAGTTTGTTAGCGTATATTCGCGCTTTTATTTTATCATTTCAAAGAATAACTAGCATTAAGGCATTGTAAAACTTCTTCAGTGTTATTTGCAAGCACTTGTTATATCCCTCAGTGTTTCTTTATGTATGTACGAATGGAACGTATGGTAAATCCTGAATTGTTTTTATTGCTTAAAAGTATAATGAATAAATTTTCAACTAATATATCCTAAATTTCAGTCTTTTTCTGAACGAAAATTTGTACAGTTCCAAAGGAATGTGCAGAATTTATAGGTATTATATTTTACATTTTGAATGCAAACACTGCTTCACATTACTTCGCAATAATTTCAGCTTTCTAGTTGTTTGAGCAGTACAGCAAAAAATAGTATTTTAACAGAGTAATTAATTTACATTTACATTATACTCTACGAAGATTTAAACGCCAGATTTGTTTACAATCAGATGGCGGTACATCTACCATATACCGTATTTATCTTCTTTTCAAATCGCGCCAATATAGTAATTACGCCAAATTGTTTTATGGGCATGCGCAGTATGCGACATTCGTTTAACACTGTTCAACTCAATGTGCGGTCTGCCATTACGCGCCCAGGGACAGGTGTCCCCCCTTGCCCCACCCTAGCTACGCCACTGTGCAACAGCCATCCATTACTCCAAAACTATTGTCTTTTTTAGCCTAACTTTTTTACGAAGTCGTTTTAGCACTTCAATGTAGTAGTGTTAACAGTCTTACCACTGGGAACCCATTCAATCATGATGAACATGCTAGGCGCCCAACACGTTCATCATCGTGCACACTGTTCCTTTTCCCTGAAAACCGCTTACGCCATTCAAACACACGTGCATGAGACAAAGTTTCATCTCCATAAGCCTCGATTAACATTTGAAATGTTTCCTCCGTAGCTGAGTTCTTAAGTTTCACGAGAAACTTGATGTTGATTCGCTGTTCGGTTTTTACATTAGACATTTTTCCGGCGGAATGCAGTTGCACGTGTTCGCTCAATGACGCTGTACCAAAGAGGATGTACTCCGCAATGGCGTGGTCGGTCGAGTCGAAACTGGTCGTATGGATAGAGGAAGTGTGTGGCATGACACGTCACCAAAACAGTTTTGCCAACTTCACTCTGTTTTCAAGCTACACACTTGGTCCCTTTTTGTGTGTGTGTGACACTGTCATACCTCGTATAGCTCTTTTAGAGTTTACCTACTGAGAGATCTTGTTGAAAGTTCGACTCCTGTTTTAGGGTAGAAATCAATGTTTATTTTCCCATGTTAAAAATGAGTGTAATTTTTATCATTTCCTAGTTTTTTTAAAAATTTTTATTCTAGAACTTCGTTGTTAGTTCGATGGTTTTTTTTTTTTTTTTTAAATTTTTTTTTAGGCACATTAGAGCATGGTCGCAGAAGTCCCACTGATAACGGCAGATTCCAGAGAGGACGTAAAATTCTCTTTTCGCATTGGAAAAATGAGAAATGTGAAATTCTGTCTTGAATTCCTGGATGTAGGTGAAAAGTTAACTCATTAGTTCTTATTAAACAGACCCTGAATGTATCAGCAAATAAAATACGAAATATTTATAAACACAATTCAGAGGACAAACGTAGACTTTGTCACTCTAAATCTGACGTTTTTTATTTTGTTATGACCTTAAAATTCTCCTATTCCAACCAAAAATTTGTTTTCCATTCGTAGATGATTTTTTTTCTCCCTGCCTTCGTCTAAGATATATCAGAGTTTCTCATAATTGAAGTGAATTACGCATTGTTTCCACATTTTATAATAAAAATAAATTTAGCATACGTTCTTTCAACACTGCTCTTTTCGTCTCTTCAAAATCACACAATTCCAGAAGCGTTACAAAAACTCTTGAAATAAGTCGAATCTTGACATCTAGAATATCTTTATCTCGAAATCCACTGTTACTAAAAAAATGGGCCTATTTCCTGCCTTTAGACTGTCTACTAGCTCTTGGATAGCGAAAATGCCTTTTTCCTTTCTTAAATTCTTAATCATTGCGACACGACAATTAGCCAGAAATTAATTAATTTCCATTCACTAGTATTTTTAAAAAAATCTTAACAGACGGTCTCTCTCAGATAAGAACTCCACAAAATACATCCCTCAAGAATTCAAAGTCCCACCCACTACCATAAATTTCTTCAACCAAGTCTTACCGACTGATATAATTCAAAGCCCCTACTGCCGCTAAGAATTTTCGGACACCCTACACTTCTGAGTCAGACACGAAGAGAACACACTGCCAACTCCCCCACTAGAAAGAATGTAAGTTACTTAATACCTTTCTGGCCTTTATATCTTCATGTACATTCACTGATCTTATTTATATTATTTTCTATTTTATTTTTATATTATTTTTATATTATTTTTATGTTCTCTGTGATTTGTTTTTGCAAAGTTTGCATTATTTATCTTTTTTATAATCTTCTATGTTTATTTCAACTTTACTTTGATTTCGATTTCATAATGACAATTTCCAATGTTTAATTTCTACAAATAATATAGTACTCAAATACATAAAGATGATAGTGTCGGGGACGATTACTCGAGTTTTACAAGATTTCTCTACAGTAATTGATTTTTACTCCAAATTGAATTGACTAAAATGCTTCATGAGAATCAGTTCTTTGAGTAACAACTATTCGCGGAAATATTTGGCCTGACTAGAATTGCCGGTTTGGCTTTAACTTATAACTCGAGTAAAGACGAAACACTTTCATATTTACGTATTTTTATCAATTATTGATCATTGAACGGGAGTTGGTTTGTTCCCCTTGAAAAGTCAACTAATTTCCGATCAATGACAATAATTACATGTTTTATTTTTTACTTTTACAATTGTAATATTATTCCTCGTGATGATTTAACTCCAGTCCCCGTTAAAACATTATTAACATTTTGCTTTCAAATTACTTCAAAACATCTTTCAAAATATAACTTACCAGTATGGATGCACACTTTTAAAATAATTCTACTTTAATTAAACTTAGGAGATAATATAATCAATTAATCAATACTGTTTAGGAAATAAATTATTATATATATATATATATATATATATATATATATATATTCTCTGTGCTTTCAGCATTTAAAATTAAACAACTTTCGCCATAGCTATCTTGAAACTTTGCTCTGAAACCTTTGCTATTTCGAATTTGCGCTTCCTGTATCAACAACATACAAACCACGAAACTCTTTCCTTCATGAAAACATTGAGCAATGTTGTTTATAGCCTGAGGGTTAGTCCTTTCGTGGTTCCAGATTTTATACCTTTGATGATGGTCTTCCTCGTTTGTTTCTGTGTGCTCTGAAAGACAAGACATCTAAAGTATGTTAAAAATGCATTATGCAGAGAATATTTCTTTAGTACTTTTGTTTTGAATACAATGGTGAGACGTCCACCAGGTACGAAGGGATAAGATCGCTGAACATTGGTAACTGTATCCGGATCAAGTCCCTCGAAAGGGCTGGCTACATGCAATTTTCCCATGTGTAACTTGAATATGTGCCAGTCTCTCTTAAAACATTCTCCACGAAGGCATCCTCCCCGTTCCTAGGCAGATAACGGTAATTCTCTCAACCACGTTCAGATAGTCGAAAATCACAGTAATAACCAAATGATGAAACTTCTGGTTCCTGTTTCTTCGTGAAAATCGAATTTCTTATAAACATAAAAGTCCTAATCCTTTTATTTCTTAGAAGTAGACACTTCAGTTATAACACACAGAACTTTGAGAGATACCGGAATTTTTGCTGATATAGATATCCTATCAGGTAATGATGACGAAGTAGAATTACAGGAAGAAGAATAATAGGCGGACTCTGAATTTGCAGCCCTTTCGGTATTCAAGCAAAAATCAAAGTGACCTACCTGTATGAAAATAAAATAAAACTCTATGTTTATTTTTAAATAACTTTAAATCAAACATATTAAAATTATTAGTCCAAGGGAGCAATTTGCCCAGAAGGACTATTAATTTCGTTCTGGCATTTTGCGTCCATTCACTATAAGCGTTGTTTCACTTTTCAGATTGTAGCCACTAAGTATTATCGCCCTGTATTATATTTAAAGAAATTAAGTAATGAAGAATCTGTATGAATGTATGGATGTTCCTCGCATTGTGATAAAACAACGGTACCTAGAGCCATCAAAATTTGAATAACATAATCTTCCGTAGAATATATGTTGTGGATATATATCATATATGTTGTGGAATATATATCATATATGTTTCGAAATATATGAATATATGTTGTGGAATATATGCTGTATATATATATGTGGAAGCCCTAATTTGAATTTGAAATTTATTTTAATATCGATTTCATATTTTGGAAAACAAAACGAATTTTTGATTAACAAACTCAACGACTTCGAAGCCACCAATGGTAACACTGTACGGGTAAAAAAAAACATTTTTTTTTATTTCCAGCGCGCGAGATTCTGTATTGGAAATTCTAAAGATATGCTCATTTTAAAATTATTTTGCGATATTGCTGTTGAACTGAATTTTATGGTTTGAGTACGTCGAACATGAAGTTTAATAAACAAAACAAAACACACAAAACATTAAAAAAACGCCCCATTGGGCGAAATTTAAAACCTGAAAATCTATCAGATATTTTCTTATATTTATATTATTATTTTGATTGAGATAAAACGCAAAATCCACTTTATATTAAGAAATTCTTTGTTTGCCATTTTTTGTTATAAAGGAAAAATATATACTAAAAGTTAGAAATTAAAAACCCGCGCTATCTCTCCTAGAGAGTAGACTCTGCGTTGAGCATATTTCGGATTCAGGCACAAGCGTCTCTAATCCTTTACTCCTCAGCACCATTTGTTTTCTAAGGGGATCAGCCACCCCCTAAGCTTCTTATCACTCCGAATACAACGCATACGGGTTAGGGTAGGTATCTTAAAATGGCGAAGCAACAACATCTGTCTAAGAGGAGGGATGCCTTCATGAAAGGCTTTCTAAGGGAAACTGGCTTGTATTCACATTACACATGATGAAAACCATAAAAACCAATCATGTAGCGAGCCTGTTTTTCTGGGTTTGAACCGAAGCCAAGTCGAACGGGAATAGGACTAGTCCCTGTGGCCATTTCGCCGCGGCCGTTTCGCCGTCGGGACGTTTCGCCGTCAAGACATATTATTCTTTATACGACTGTATTATATCTTGCCGTATTATATCGTATTATATTAGTAAATTAATTTTAAAAAATAACTCTGTTTAGTTTAGTAATTTAATTTAACTTCATAAAAATTTTAGATAAAATAATATATAAAATATTTTTGTCTACAATTTTATACAAATACACCGTTACACATGACATATGAATTTTAAAAGAGTAAGGTGCTGACAAGATAAATATTATTGTCTTTGATAAATATTATTGTCTCTTTTTAGGTCCTCTAACTCATACATAAGAGTTAAGTAATGTTGGCAATCAGAGACATTGAATTTTAAAAATTTCCTTGACAAAGCCGAGAATACTTTGTGAGCAAATTACTAGGGGTTTCATCAGGCACAAGGAAAGAAAAACAGTTTGTTGAAGAATACAATATAGCATCCGTGACTATATGCAAGATCTTTCTCCAGCAACATAGTTTTGGTAAATCTTGCAAATTCTTGGTGCACAAAAAATTTCATTTTTAGTTTTAGAACATAAAAGATATCTTTTACTTTTAAAAGACATCTTTTAAGTTTCTTCTTTTAATCTAATCATTATTTGCCAATGCTCTGTACTTCATAGAAGATGTCAAATGCTTGCCATCACGTTCAGTGGACTTAAGATCTGTGTTTCCGATATAATTTTCGGCTAAAAATACTGCTAATTTTTCTATCTCTCATGCTTTCGAAACATGGGGCCCACCAACGGTCGAGTGGTTAAGTCGTTGAACACTTGTAGTTCGGTTCGGGGTTCGAATCCCGACGCACGGATTGGCTGCATTGACGCTTTCGTGGTTTTCCCTCATGTGTAACGTGTATACGTAGAAAGTTCACCACGAAGATATCTCTTCTTTTAAGCAGATAGCACTCGAGTGCGCTTTGCCATAATTAAATTAACCAAACCTTTATATCCTGACTTGACATCCTCCAGCTGTTCTCTGATGTCGATGAAGCAGATTGTTCTCTCAAATTCTGGCTTGTAAACTGTTTGGGGTTAATATGTAAAGATTCTTCCTCTCAGTCATGCAAATTATAAGAAATAGTAATATTCTGTAGAATCTCAGCATCATCGGCAAGGTCTGATTGTGCCGACTACTTAAAGCAGGCATATCTAAGAAAAAAAAAACGGGGGGAGAACAAAAGAAAGCGCAAGACTAAAAAAAACTTTAAAATAATAAACCCAGCTTTAAAATGCCGAAACGCGCGCCGCCGTTTCGACTAAAGTCAAAGGCAAACCGAAGTTGACGACTGGCTGGCAAAAAATCGGAATGTCTTGCTACATTTTTTGGAGACATACAATTCAAGCTGACGGTCTGTTGCATCTGCTCGACGTACATTATTATTTCATTGGTCTAGGATGGTCCAAAGTTAATTTTTATTGGGTGCAGTGTTAGAAAATAAATACAGTTCATTTCCATTTTCCAAGAGGCGCTGCTGCAGAAACTAGGCCTTTATCGTTCTACTTCTCATTTGAATGCCCCCTGCTAGCTTGCCTCCACTGCCTCAATGAAGCCTGGAGTCCCTCTAATCTTATCTCTACAGTCGAAATCTGCTGTATTTAATTTTCTTTGTCCCATTAAAATGATTCTTAGTTTTTAGCTATAATTCTTTTTAAAAGAGTTTTCAAACCTATCCTTAAAACTACTAATGTTGTAGCAAAATTAAACAACATTCCAAATGCAATCGAGCGCCACACTCGAATTTGCCGCTCGGGGCAAAAAACCCAACTTGCCCCTTTTCTCTAGATCCGGAATTGATTAAAACCATTGATTACATTTCACACTTTTATCAGTGCCTGTTCTACGTCGTTAATTTTGTAGGCTTTCTCACTCCGAAATTTATTAAAAATTAAATTTGAATTATATCGAAAATTTTTATCCGGAATTCCTTTTTCTGTTTCTGCGAGATTCGAAATGTATCGAAACACGCTAGTGTATGTTTTCATGAATGCAAAAGCTATATATATGTAGCTCTTTATCGTCAAATGTTCGGAAAGGTTTCTTGATTCAGTCCTGTGAAATAGCTTACAAAAGACAGGAGATAATCTACTGTTTTAATCACGCGACAATTCAGAAAAAGAAACATTATGAAAGTAAATAACTGTAAGCTGGCGCCATCTATTTACTGTACATGTCATTTTCTGACAAATATATGTTTTACTGTGTTTAATTAAAAATTTGGTATCGTTACATAATAATAACGTGAATTTTTTTTTAATTCAATGTAAAATACATCGCAAATATATTTAAAAAATTAGTAAAATTTTGCTTTTAATATCTAATTGTCTAACGCTTTCAACATGTTGCATAAGTTTCTGGAGCGATATTAATTTCTCAAAGCTTGATTTAAATCAGTAAAATATCTAAAATTTCTTAAGAAATAAAAAAATCAGAATTAATAGAATTAGATTTATTGCTTCATCTAACGCTGAATCAGAGGCGGCTTGAGGATTTTGCGCAAATAAAGCTGCAAGGGCCCCCGAGATCCAAGTGTGCGTTAATAATTTTTAGAAAACGGTCAACGTAACCTTGTGTTTTATGATATAAAGGGCCAAAAGCATTCATCTGAGGTTTCACTTCTCTACTTAATAAACCCACTTGTGCCCAGAATAGTTAAAAATTAATTAAAAGATGCAAAGTTATTCTAAACTGCAGATTACAATTTCTTCATAAAGGCAGTCGAATTGAACATTCCAAATCCAAATTCTTCTTCTAACTAATAACGAAGACCTGGATTTAGATAGCATACGCATTTTTTATTTTTAGTATTTTCTTCTTTTAAAGCATTTTTAATGTTTTTGGAGCATTTTTTAAGCTTTTTAGGTCACCTTGACACATATTTCAAAAATTTAAACTGAAAAATAAATTTTTCCTTGAAATAAGTCTCAACACATATGAACTCATTTTTACTAGTTACGCATGTTCCATCCCCAGAAAAATTATTATATAATTTGTTAGGCCTATCTATCACGAAAGATTTCAACAGAAGCTATGAGTGTCGCTTCGAAGAATTTCTCCATATTGGAATTTCTTAGCTCATTAAAAATTGTTGCACATTTTAAGCTATTACTAAGCTATTTTAAGCCTATTACTACAGTATACATATTACACATAGGCAAATCCAAGGAAACGCCCATACAGCTCATGCGGTCTGGGATTCAAATCTCAAACCGAAGTACTAGTGTTCAGCGAATTTACCGCTCGGCTGCTGCAAGAGCTAGTCCTGCTTCGACTCAAATTGCACAGAATGCTTTCTTCACACACAAATGCTTGTTGCACGGACAAAAGACCATGGACAAGGTTCAATTTCAAGATCCTAATTTCAACTATTAATCCTTACAAGAGCAAAATGTAAAACTTCTCGATGCAATAAATTACATTGACAAATTAGATGACGTTTTGAAAAAGACCAAAGGCAAAGTTTTAAATACTGTATTTGCTAAATTCAACAGTATTTTGACTAAACTCTAGACTAGAAATAGTCCTAAACCTAGCTCCTAAACTAGAAAATATCCCTCATCTTGACAGGAGGAGCAAACTATTTGGAACCGAAGACGAATTAACGACATGAGATGCAGTTTTTTTCCAAGTATGTTCCAATAATTGCGGCAGAGTAGAAAGAAGCTTCTCACGGTATAACTTGTCAATTTTTAAGGGCATTTTCAGTGAAATTTTAGGTTATCAAAATTCGGGTCCTGCTTATTTTATTTAATCATCCAAAGTTTGATCAATGATATATTTATTTGCTGTGTAGTTTCAAGACCGACGCTTTTATTTATGCCTCCTGATGCTAGCTCTGCAGCTTCTAAATTCTGTCGCCCTGTTATCGGTTAGAATACAATTTATTACTACACCCGGTTATTCTACATGTAACCCAGTGAGGCTGCAGTGGTTGTATCGCCTCTGGCGCCGGTCCTGCCTAACTCCTTCGGTACATTTTGATTTCTTGAACAAAACAAAATCCATATTAAATGTAACAAAGAATAATATTCACAAGTGAAAGTAAAAAATTAAATTAAAGGTGCGTAAGGTAGGTTCTGAAGAGGAGATTCGGTGCAATTTTACCAGTTGGAGGCAGAGCCTATGATATTCTGGTTTTCTGGTTATATATAATCAAACTAATTTATGGAAGAGAAACTCTTTATTAGATATCTAATTATACAGTAAATTACGCTTTAGAAAGCCCACCAATGAAAACCAGATTAGAATCACTGAACACTAGTGGTTTGACCCGAGTTCAAGCCCTAATTTTCAGTTGAGAATAATAATGATGTCAGGTTCAGGTTCATTAAAACCGGATACAGAAACCACAAATGATCATTAACATCTCAAACAATTCAAGTTCAGGTTTTCCCCCGACTTGGTGCATTATTATATAAAGAAATAATGAAATTTAAAAAAAAATTCAAGCATTTTTTCGCGTTGTAAGAACTTTCTGGAGGGATTGCTTGAATACATCTTCTAAACAGAATTAGGGTGTATGTTGCATTTTAACACTTCACTTATTTCATCACATTTTAATTGCAATCATTTCTGCTTTATGATTAGGTGTAACCAACAAAAAGAATAGCTTACACGATAATGATATGCATTCAGTCTTCTATCGATTTCTTTTAATTTTCAGATTAATCCTTTTGAGAAACATATCACATGGGGTATCATGATGAAACGGCAAAGACAATAGCGAAAATTCGTATTGGATTTGGATGTATGGCATTAGCATTCCAATACATATACTTGTTAGTGTTATCTGCCTGTGTGCTAGTAATTGATTATTACTTAAAACTTTCTAGAAAGCGTATATTCCGTAACCACCTCCTCGGAACTTACCTTATACACCATTAATTTTTTTATGAATTAACGGTGAAAATCCATCTTAGGAGTAATAACGGAAAACGGACGCGGCAAGAATACCAATACCAATATTGAATTATCGCTGGTTTTTTAACGGCGCTTTGCTTTTAGAATGTGATGATCTACGAGAAAGGAGGTAAGAAGATGGAGGAGTAGTGGTAACCATTATTGGTTACCAAGAGAAGACTTGCAGCCATGTGCTGTTAGCTAGCAGCAAATCTTCAGTCAGCGTGTTCATTCGTTTATTTTAAAATACACAATTTGCGAAAACACAGAGCTTAATTATATGTTTATATATGTTGATTTTAATAATATGAAAAAATTATTGCATTATAAATTTATGACATACTGTAACTATTATAGTTTACTACATTGGGCATTGCGTTTAATATTTTGGTCATTGCTTGTTAATAAATGGTACATTATACTAAAATAATATACACTGAAGTGACAAAAGTCATGGGATACCTCCTAATATTTTGTCGGTCCTCCTTTTGCCCGGCGAAGTGCAGCAACTCGACGTGGCATGGACTCAGCAAGTCGTTGGAAGTCCCCTGCAGGAACATTGAGCCATGATGCCTCTATAGACGTCCATAATTGTGAAAGTGTTGACGGTGCAGGGTTTTGGGTACGAACTGACCTCTCGATGATGTCCCATAAATGTTCGATGGGATTCATGTCGGGCGATCTAGGTGGCCAGATCATTTGCTGGAATTGTCCAAAATGTTCTTCTAACCAATCGCGAACAATTGTGGCCCGATGACATGGCGCATTGTCATCCATAAAAATCCCATCGTTGTTTGAGTACGTGAAGTCCATGAATGGCTGTAAGTGATCTCCAAATAGCTGAAGGTATCCATTTTCAGTCAATGATGGGTTCAATTGCACCAGAGGACCGAGTCCATGCCATATAAAAACAGCCCAGACCATTATGGAACCACCACCAGCTTGAACAGTGCCTTGTTGACAACTTGGGTCCATGGCTTCGTGGGGTCTGCGCCACACTCGAAACCTACCATCAGCTCTTACCAACTAAAATCGTGACTCATCTGACCAAGCCACGGTTTTCCATTCGTTTAGGGACCAACCGATATGCTCACGAGCCCAGGAGAGTCGCTGCAGGCGATGTCGTGCTGTCAGTAAAGGCACTCGAGTCGGTCTTCTGCTGGCATAGCCCAAGGAAGACAAATTTCGCCGCACTGTCCTATCGGACACGTCCCTCGTACGTCCCACATTGATTTCTGTTGTTATTTGACGCAGTGTTGCTTGTCTGTGAACATTGACAACTCTACGCAGACGTCGCTGGTCTCGGTCGTTAAGTGGAGGTGGTCGGCCACTGCGCTGTCCATGGTGGGATGTTATGCCTGAAATTAGATACTCTCGGCACACTCTTGACACTGTGGATCTCGGAATGTTGAATTCCCTAACGATATCCGAAATGGAATGACCCATGCGTCTAGCTCCAACTACCATTCCGCGTTCAAAGTCTGTTAATTCTCGCCGTGCGGACATAATCACGTCAAAGCCTCTTCACATGAATAATTTGAACACAAATGAAAGCCCTGCCAAAGCACTTCGCATTTATACATTTTCTACGCGATACTACTGCCATCTGTACATTTGCATATTGCTATCCCATGACTTTTGTCACTTCAGTGTAAATACCATATAGTAAAGTAAGTTAATATTCAACTTAAAATTTATTTCTACCTCATTTGCTTAAAACGTAATCTTGAAAACTCATTCTAGTCGTCTGTGAAAAACTGTTTCTTTTTTGTTTTGTTTGCTTAATTTCTTTTATCCATCGTTCTAGATTTATTATAGTATTTGAATAGAACATGTGTTTCGGCCACCAGAGCTCTCTGCCTGTCTGTGAGATATTATTTCGCAATGCGCAGATTGTATGCGTAGCTCGCATTTTGTTCTTGCATTCTTAAAACCGATCATTGTAACTCTGTCGTTTTACTTTGTGCTGTGTTGTGTTCGAAAGTTCAAACCGCGAATAAAGGATAAATTTACAGTCCACTCGCAGTGATGTATTCTTAGGTTTATTAATTTAAAGTTAAGATACCGCTTCGCTACATTATTTGGTCGTCCTACGCCGGAGCTTCGAGAAAAACCCGCGCTTGCGAATAAGAATTCTACGTGTCCGTAATGGAGTTGATAATGCAATTTCGGTTTAGAATTCTCAAGACTTACGGAATGGATACAGTGTTCGTGGTGAGTGAAATAGTTAACGCATTTTAATTGCATTTGAGGTTTCCTTATTGCTACTATTGTTGTGTTTAAAGTATTAGTAAAATCGTGAATTTAGAATATTTTCAAAATGTCAGATATAGAAAAAAAGCGAAAGAAAATTTTGAAAACACAGTTAACTAAATTCATTGAGAGAATAGATTATGATAACTTAGATAATGCTGAAGCTGAATTAATCTTAGAAAAATGTAAAATCTTTAAGGAAGATTTTAAATCTCTATTTAGAGAAATTTATACAAATTGTGATGATGAAAAAATAGACACTTTCGTTGAGGAAGAACAGTCGATTTTAGAGAAAATTGAGGAGGTTCACTTAAAAATTATTCGTTAAATAGTTAAAGATTACAAGGTAGTAAATGCAAATGGCGACAAACCTGTCGTACCTGAATCAATCTCTGAAAGTTTAAAGTTACCAAAATTATCTTTACCCACATTTAGCGGAAATTTAACTGAATGGATAACATTTAAAGATTTATTTAACGCTAGTGTTCGCAACAATCCAAATCTTTCTGGAGCTCAAAAATTACAATATTTAAAGAGTTCTTTGAAAAATGATGCTTATCGCATTATTCAGTCAATTCCCATAGCTGATCAAAATTTCAGTATTGCTTGGAATTTACTAGAAGAGAGATTTTCTAATAAGAGAGAACAGATATTTGCTTTTATTAAAAGAATTCTTAACGTTTCACAAATACAAAAGGAATCTGCATCCTCGATATTAAGTTTAGTAAATAACGTAAACGAAATAACTCGCTCATTGGAATTATTAGATCAAAGGATAGATAATTTTAGTGATACTTTGTTGTTGTATATTATTTTGCAAAAACTTGATGTTTTGACAAAGTTGTGGTGGGAGCGTCAATTAAAAAAAGACGAAATACCAAAGTTGAATGACTTGATAGAATTTTTGAAGAATTACGCTAGAACATTACAGAACAGTAAACCTTTAATTAGTAAAACGCATAAATCAGATAAACCAGTGTATAACAGGGTTACTTCTCTGATTTCTAATTCTACCTGCTTATTTTGTAAAGAAGATCATTTTTTATACAGGTGTCCTAATTTTTTTAATTTACCAGTGCAAAACCGAATAGAGTTTGTTAAGACTAATAAACTTTGTTTTAATTGCTTGTCTAATGTCCATAAAGTTAAAATGTGTAAGAGTGCAAACACCTGAAAGCATTGTTTTAAGCATCATCATAGCATTTTGCATTTAGAAAATAATTTCAAACCAAAAAATGCATCTAGATTCCCTTCACCGGAAGCACAAGTGTTTGTTCCGAAATCGCAAATTAAACCAGAAAACAATTTGAGTGAGGTTTCTCCAACTGTTTGTGCAAACAACTATGAAAATAAACATTTTGGAGCTCATGCTAATGGTAAACGTAGTCATTTACTTTTGTGTACTGCTTTAAGGTTCAAAACTCAAAAAATGAATTCATAAATTGTAGATGTTTACTAGATTCAGGTAGTGAAAAATCATTCATTCGTCGGAAAACAGCTCTTAATTTAGGATTGAGCATAAAGGATTCGAAGATATTAGTGTCATGCTTAGGTACTTTCAACACAACTACTACTGGAGAAGTTGAGTTGTTGTTTACACCTCATTTTAATACTAATTACAGAATTTCAACATCCGCTTACATAATAGACAAAATTACAGGAAACATTCCAAGTGTAACATTACCTTTGAATTTATATGAAAGTTTCGAAGATTTAACTTTAGCAGATCCTACATTTCATGAATCGGGAGAAATTGATATTTTACTTGGAGTTAACGTATTCCTTACTTTAATAAATGGCGAGGTAATTAAAAGGGGCAAAAATCTTCCATTTGCATGTTGTTCTAAGTTAGGATGGATAATTGCTGGAACTACACATTTTGAATTCCCAAACCGTAAGCAGGTTTCAGTCAATACGCTAAACGTAAACACGGAGGAATTAGTTAAATCATTTTGGGATTTGGAACAAATTCCCACATCGAAACCTTTAACTAAAGAGGAAAGATTGTGTGAAAATCATTTCGTGGAAAATCACGTGCGTAGTGAAAAGGGTCGTTACTCAGTAAAACTGCCATTCAAGCCTAAAAGAAAGGAGTTAGGTAATTCCAGACCATCAGCCTTTCGAAACTTTCTTAGTCTGGAACAAAAATTAATAAAAACTCCTGAAGTATATCAACAGTATAAAGACTTCATGTCCGAATATTTATCACTTGGACACATGGAAGAATTATCCGATGATAATCCAGATAAAGTAAATTTTCATTATTATATACCTCATCATCACGTGCTAAAAGAATCCAGTCTTACCACAAAATTACGCGTCGTTTTCAATGCTAGTGCCAAAACTACATCAGGTATATCGCTTAATGACACGCTAATGAATGGTCCCAAGGTACAATACGACTTATTTACTATTCTTTTGAGGTTTAGATGCTATCCCATAGCCATTACTAGCGACTTATTGAAAATGTATCGACAAGTTCAAATTCATGATGAAGATCGCGATTACCAAAAAATATTTTGGAGAGATGATCCATCGAAGCCGATTAAAACTTACAGGTTGTGCACAGTTACGTACGGCACTACTTCCGCTTCATACCTGGCTACTCGCGTACTCAAACAACTAACAATTGACGAAGGAACTAAATTCCCAAAGGCAGCTGAAATAATATTACACAATTGTTATATTGATGATGTCCTATTTGGTTCAGACACAGTAGAAGACGCAGTAGAGTTAATTTCACAACTGAGTGAACTTTTACAAAAAGGTGGCTTTCAATTGCATAAATGGTGTACAAATGATCGCTCGATTTTGGAAACTGCTTTGAGTGCTCAGAACTCAAATTCTTCATGTGCAGTAGTTGATACTAAATCAATAAAATTATTGGGTTTGGAGTGGTATCCAACGCAAGACGAGTTTACTTGCCACTTTGGAAATTTCGAAAACAGAGAGTGTTCTACTAAAAGAATAATTTTATCTTCTATTTCGAAAATCTTTGATCCACTTGGTTGGTTAGCACCTTTTATAGTTGCAGCAAAAATCTTGCTTCAAGACATATGGAAATTACAAATCTCGTGGGATGATCCCTTGCCAGATGAAATCAATCAAAGATGGAAATTCTATTGTGAAGATATCGCAAATCTTGAATGCATTCATATTCCTAGGAGAGCACTATTGCCCAAATCTACAAATGTAGAACTTCATTGTTTCTGTTGCGCATCAAGAGGTCTTTTGCCTTCAGAACTTTCTACTCATGACTTGTGGTGGACAGGTCCTCAGTGGCTTAATTCAAATAATATTCCGTTCTCTATCAACTTACCATTTTCAGAAGAGTCTTTAAGGGAACAACGGAAAAATATTTCTTGTTCAATTGGAACAGTCGCTTCGCAAATTCCAGTCCTTAATGAAGTTTCATCATTTTTGAAACTTAAAAGAATCATCGCTTGGTGTTTTCGGTTTGCGAATAATTCAACT
Source organism: Stegodyphus dumicola (assembly GCF_044657685.1). Taxonomy (NCBI): domain Eukaryota; kingdom Metazoa; phylum Arthropoda; class Arachnida; order Araneae; family Eresidae; genus Stegodyphus; species Stegodyphus dumicola. Next base: position 111,932,219 of record NC_140770.1, on the reverse strand, counting down.
AAATCTACCGCAAAAAGGATTAAGGGTTGCCTTAAAACCGAAGAATTGCAATACGCTAGAAATGCAATTGTTAGAGTAGTTCAAATGGATGAGTTTTTTAATGAATATAATCTTCTGAAAAAGAATCAACCGTTAAACTCTAATAGTAAGATCCTTTCTTTGAACCCGTTTATCGATAAGAATGGACTTATACGCGTTGGAGGAAGATTAAGACAATCCAACATCGCGCAGGACAGAAAATATCCTATTTTGTTGCCCAAGAAACATCACATAACACAGATTATAGTGAATCATTTTCATGAATCCCATCTTCATGCAGGCCCCCTGCTATTGCTATCAGTAATTAGAAGAGAATATTGGATAATCCACGCTAGGTCAGTTGTAAGACAACAGATTTGGAAATGTGTGAAATGTCATCGTGTACGAGCTAAAACATCTACCCAGATAATGTCTGATTTACCATCGTCTAGAGTCGTTCCGTCAAAGGTTTTCTCCAAAGTTGGAATTGACTACGCCGGGCCATTTCAAGTGAAGCCCAGGCAAGGTCGAGGAGTAAAACCAATGAAATGCTACATTTGTGTATTCGTGTGTTTTACTACAAGAGCTATACATATTGAATTAGTAGGTAATCTAACATCAGAATCATTTATTGCCGCTTTGAAGCGCTTTGTATCTCGAAGAGGAAAACCGATAGAAGTGCATAGCGATTGTGGCACAAATTTTATTGCTGCAGATAAGGAATTGAAAAGAGTAATAAACTCCTTCAAGGAAAATGAATTGGTTAATAAATATTGCTCTACTGAAGGTATTAAGTGGATATTTAATCCTCCCGCAGCGCCACATTTTGGAGGATTATGGGAAGCTGCAGTCAAATCTGCAAAGTTGCATCTCAAGCGAACCATAGGTGAACAACTTCTAACGCAAGAAGAATTTATGACATTGCTAGCTCAAATTGAAGCTTGTTTAAATTCGCGACCTTTGTGTCCACTGTCTGAAGATCCATCAGAATTTTCTGCACTTACGCCAGGCCATTTTTTAATTGGTACCCCGCTAACTGCCTTACCAGAAGAAAGTTTACACGATCAAAAAATTCCTATATTGCAACGTTGGAAGCTTGTTGAGAAAATGTTTCAAAGCTTTTGGAAAAGATGGTCCAATGAATACATTTCTAATTTGCAACGACGTTCAAAATGGTTGAAAGTCCAACCTAATTTAAAGGCTAATGATTTAGTTATCATAAAGGAAGGCAATTTACCCCCGCTACGATGGAAATTAGGAAGAGTGCTGGAAGTTTTTCCTAGCTCAGATAATATTGTGCGTATCGTGAAGATCAAAACCGCTAACGGAGTTTTCAAAAGGCCAATTCACAAACTTAGTGTTTTGCCTATCAATGATTAAGTTTTTTTCCTAAAGCATTATAACTTTGTACTTTACTTAGCTATATAAGTTCCTGAATTGTATCAAGGCTTCTGTGCATCTGTTTTGAGAATAATTTAGTTTCATTGCATAATTTCATAGTACGTTTTCTTGTGAATATTTTGATGATACATTTTTGCATAATTTAATATTGTTATGATAATTTCATTTTGTAAAAGCTATTTAGTTTGAAACGATGTTTCAACGCCGGGCGGAATGTTTCGGCCACCAGAGCTCTCTGCCTGTCTGTGAGATATTATTTCGCAATGCGCAGATTGTATGCGTAGCTCGCATTTTGTTCTTGCATTCTTAAAACCGATCATTGTAACTCTGTTGTTTTACTTTGTGCTGTGTTGTGTTCGAAAGTTCAAACCGCGAATAAAGGTTAAATTTACAGTCCACTCGCAGTGATGTATTCTTAGGTTTATTAATTTAAAGTTAAGATACCGCTTCGCTACAACATGTGGCAACGATTAGATAATTCTTTAAATGATATAAATTTTGTGCATTCTGAGTTATAATATGAACGAAATATAATACTGTTAAGTGAACCTAGCGCCAGAGTGTCGCTATGGTAAACAAATAGAAAGAATGCATTATATTATTTTAAAGAATGCATTTATTCTATTGTAGTTTAAGCGTTGTCGGCGAAGTAGATTTAATTCAATCCAATAAGTTTAAATGAAATGCAAGAAAAAATGCGTATAATTTAATATTCCGTACAAGGAAGTCATGTGGTGTACACATAAATTTTTTTTTGGGGGGGGGGGATGTAATTTCGAATTCAAACAGAATTTCTCATTATTTTACAATTATGTCGACCATTCTGTTTTATACGGGTGAAATAAAATTAAGTTTTACAATAAAATTAAGTTGTTTTATGTGTTTAATATTACGTTTATTTCTTTTGTGTTACAGTTAATAATTTCCCTTTTTTGGAATACGAACTTTCAATCAAAGTACTAATGTAAAGTTTAAATAAACAATCACTTGTGTTCAGGAACGAATTAATCCATTTTTTATAAATTCCTGTGAGGAAAATTGTTTCAGTTTACCAACGTTTCGGCTGACGAACGTTAATTCAGGAACGAATTAAATTCGTGAAGCGAAGTTTCTTGTGCACGATCGCCCGCGAAATTGAGAGAGATACGCTAAAATCTACAGCAAAATAATGTCGGTTTTTTTGACTCATTTAAAATTTTTTGTAAGCGCATTTCTCTTTCAGTTTAAGGATTTGTTGAATATTCTATTTATTTTATAACACATATTTTTCAAACAACGTCAGTTATAAAGTTTTGTAGGGGGGGGGAGTTGGTTTGTAATATACAAGTGGAAAAATTTTCCTTACTATTTCAGCTCATAAAAGTAGCTTCCTACCACTAAAGATTTTTTATGTTCATTTTTTAATATTACTGGCTCTCTTCCCATATTAGAATTTCGATCCATACGAGTATAATTATATGATTCTTTTAGAAGAATTACGTTACATTTGTATGTTTGTATGTTTAACCAGAGCAAAAAATACACTAACGAGCTTATTGTATTTTTGTATGCTGTCTTGTAGTTAGCTAAAATGTTTGTCATTATATTATTTCTCAACATCATTTTAGCAAGTGGATTCTATATCATGCTGCAAAAGTAAACCAAGGGTAATAAATATAGAGTGGTTTAAATAGCAAAACATCTATTCGCAATATTTCCTTCAGTACTCGGCAGGTGAAGGAAGAAAGCAGTGTTATAAAGTCGAAAGTCGTCCAAATGCGATTCAATTACATACAATTAGAATTTAAAAAAAGTCCCAATATATTTACGAAATACAAAATCAAAAGGCATGTCTATTCTACCTAAATTAAACGCAGAAATTTAGATCTTTCCATCAATAAATTAAAAATTTAAGAATTAGACTGAAGAAACGTCTAATTATTAGACTGAAAAAACGTCTATGTTGAGAAAATTCTGATTAAGATTTTTGTCCGTCAAGCATAATCCTTCCTGCCAATCAAACTACATCAATCATCACACTCCTATTAACAGTTAAATGCTGACAAGTTAAGAAGCAAAGAACCATGAACGTGGCTGATACACATAAAGCTTTGACAACATTAATACGCAGATGGCTGAAACTGGCTATAGCATGACTAATGAAAAATTAAACATCTTTTAAGACGATTAGTAACGGATCGTTTCTTTTATTTGCCAACAGAATAATGACAATGAAATATGTAATCCTGTAATAAATAACAAAATTATCATTCATACATAGCATAATGATAAAATAGCGTTATTGTGGAAGTATTTGAAATCTAATTATTAAAATCGTAAAAAATGGAACCAAAGACGAGAAATGTATTCACTACGTGTTAGTTGGGCTAGTTGGGTTTTCTAACTGATTTCCTTTTCAGATAATCTTAAATACATTTAGTGACGTTACGCTTCTGAATTTTATATCCTTTTCCTATTAGGCAAATTTCTAAAGCATGTATCATTCTATTTTAAGAAAATTTGAATGTACGTGTATACTGTGTTCCCAATACGCAAAGTTTTAACTACAAGTATATCATTCTCATTGCATATAAATTTAATAGAAGTTAAATACCTAAAAATATAAATATGTATACAATTAATTTATTATTTACCTACGAATAAATTCCAAGGTTAACTGAAGTGTATAACATTATTCTTGAAGCAGTCATTGAAAATTATGTGAGTATTTCACTGGTAGTAGAACATAATAAAAGCAAACCTTTCTTCAGAAACATTTCAGATTTTAACGGTCATCCTAAAGGCTTTATTAAGGTTTTTTAACGCTAATGTTGAGCTGCAGTCTACCAGTCTGTTCTTGCACTCACTTCTGCTAACCTTTTTATTATTATTATTATTATTATTATTTAGCTTTATTATTATTAAGCATCGTTTTCTTCGCGTTTACGTCACATACAGTTTATAAAGTCACATAAAAAAAAAAAAAAAGAAGAAAGCAGCATAGCGCCATATATTTAGAATTCCCGATGGCGTGAAGTGTTTCCCTATTTTTTTCAGTCTTTTCTCAGTTCACCATATCAATACTTAGGTTTTTTAGTTAAATCAGCTAACAAAAAAATTTTTTTGTCTTTTTGTTATTGACGTTTTGTGTGTTAGCTTTATCTATTAACTACCATGTTCTTCGTATTTAAACCACATAAAATCCAATTCAAGAGCAAAATCACGAAATATTTAAAAACAGGTACAGGTAAAAGTATGGGGGGACACTAGCAATGTACCATGGGTAAACTGGCAATGTCTTCATATACTAACTCCCCCTAAAAAAGTGTCAGCTTTATAAGAGTTTACGCAGAAAGGTTAAGGAGATGAGCAACTGAAGCTTTCCAAAGGATTCCAAAGGTACTAATGTGCAGTGTGCTGTACTAGTAGTTTACCTAATACAGTACACCACACAATAGTACCGTACACCCCGTCTCCAGTATTTATTAAGGACATGAAGAGATTACAATATAATTTGAAATTCAAAAATTAAACAAATTAAACTGAGAACATTTGTTTTGGTAGTACAAAAGTAACAGATAACTATGATAAGTAACAGATAAACATAAGAGATAATTATAATTAGTACTGGGAACACTGCTATAATGAACTGTACTAATAATACTAAAGAGGTGTCCACTGGATCAAAACGTTTGAAAATAACCCCAAAATACACTGTGAGTAAGAATCTGAGAGCTTAGGGATATGAGAATGCAAAAACTGGAAATACAGAAAATAATTTTAAAAGCGTTACGCTGTTTACAGTGGATCAACGCAAAATTTCATTTCGAGACTAATAGCCCTTTTTTGGGCTAACGGTTTTGAAATGTTATAATTCTAAAATAAAGTAGGAAAATTTGTGATAATTCCCATACAGAAAATTAGTGCATATTCAAATTTTGGAATCATGAATCATGCACGACAAGAGTTAGAAGTTCAAGACTTCTTCCGTTCCAGTTTTCTAACCGATGAAGATAACTTTTGCAGATACTCAGTAAGTTTTCTTGCGCACTGAAAATATAAAAGTAGTCACCAGAAAGTAATCACATGAAGCAAAATAATACGAAGCTAGTCGAATGGCATAGTGCCCACTTGCGGCCGAGGGATAAAAGTCGCTGTATACTGGTAGTCAGTCCAGGGTTTGAATCCCGACCAACGGGCATTTTCGTGGATTTCATCATGTATAACGTGTGTACGAACCAGTTTCCCTTAGCAAATCCTCGATGACGGCATTCCTCGTAGGAAAGTAGCCCTCGAGTTCTTTGTCGTAATCAAAATAAACTTAAAAAAAAAAAAAAAAAAAAAAAAAAAAAAAAAAAAAAAGGATAGCATGATTTGAATAGAGTGGAAAATGAGTTCGATATCGCCTCTAGTATCTCAACATGGGCGTGGATGACTTTCAAAATAATAGTTAGAGCTATTTAGAGAACTTTTGGTAACACCAAGCAATGATTCTATTGTTTGTTGAGATTATAAGCGACAACTGTACCCGTAGCTTAGAGTCTTCACGCATGATAACAACCAATCATGATTGCTTCATAATTTTACAAAGCAAGACAATTTGGCAACAAATCATTGCAAACAACTGCATATAGGCAGTGGTCGCTAGATAGCTCGATTAACTATGGGGTTTAGACGGTACGCGGTGTTAAGCTGTGTTCGACGCTATTGTACATTTGCAAAAATTAAAAAGATTCGACAAGCGTGTATTGAGGAAAGTAAAATCAGTTTCCTGTTTTTTTTTTTTTTTTTTTTTTTTTTTTCGAGATTCAAGGTTGGGCTCACGAATTTGGCGGCTAAGATCGTGTGAGAACACAGAAATCTCACAGTGTACATTGTGGCTGCATCGATTCTTGTATCGTTATCACGCGCGAGCACGTGCGTCGAAAGGTATAAAAACTGGAAGGACTGGTTTGTCTCTCTCTTTTCTTTTTCCCCTCTTGCTGCCTGACGTCGTGTTAACGAGTGTGTGGGCCTTAGGGCCACAACACTCAGCAGTCGCCATTGTTCCTGTCTAGTTTTGCACGTGGAATGTCGTCGTATTTTTGCAGAGAAAGAAGCAGAATGAAGAGATCCAGTACCTAAAGTAGAGTGTTTGATTTGAGACTCACTAAGTCCTGCTGATGTGAATAACATAAAATAAACGCTCAAGCAGAATATCAACAGGTGTTCGACTTCAAGATGTGCTTGACCAGCGATGTGTCACCACGTGATGATAAGTGTGTAAACATAACGTGAATGTAAAAAAAAGAAGAGCTTACAAGTGTGTAACCAGACAGCGCGATAATACGAAAATGAATATGACAACTTTTCAACCGCAAAATTATTCGATGGGACAGGATTGCGCATGTAGTCACGCTTCGGCACTCCACGAACATTCCATTTGAGTTATCGCATTGTGTGTATCTAAGTTATGATATTTAGTATTTTATATGTGTGTGATAAATGTGCCTTATTTAATCCAGAAAATATGTTCGATAAAATAAATATGAGATTGAAAAAAGAAAATATTCGGCTCATGCATGCATCATTGGGTAAGTCTTGTTAATCTATTGAGTAATGATTATGCAATGTACTAAACACTAAATTTTAGTTTAAGCATTTACGCAAAATTAATTTGTATTTGATATTCTTAGTATCGTCATTTTTGGCGATCACGCCAGTAACACCACAGATCGCTAATCACCAACCTATTTAATTATTAAAGAAAACATAAACAATTTTATTACCTTAATACAAGAAAAAAAGCACTCCAATAAAACTGAACGCTGAAAGTATTTAGCATTTCCCCAAGTATGCAGTACATTTCTGTTAAACTAAAGTAAAACAGCGAAATAACTATTATTTTTAATTACATAGACAAAAACTAAGCAGGTTTTATAGACAGTTTGTAATTATTCTTCCATTAATATTTATAGAATACTTGTTCAGAAAAGTACTTACGTATTACTCTAAACAAATTTAATAACATCCTAAAATTACATGATGTGCTGTATAACGGACATGATTACCACATAGAGAACAAAGTTTCCGAGATCTTCAATAATTCCATTTTATAATTTTGTTTGTATTGTAATTATAACAACCCAAATCTCCTATACTACTTGTAATTCTAACAGAGACGTTTTAAGCAAGTTTGATCAAGACAACCTGGTGTCTGAGTTCTTTTGTCCAACTAACATGAAAATATTTTTAGATCTTGATTTTAATACTCCAATAATCTAGGTACAATTCCCATTTTCCAGTCGTCAGTCAGGATCATTCTGAATGATCATATGTTCAGATCAATGATGTCATTAGGAATGCATTGGCTGATCGTTTCCATATCGTATGAGGAAAACAAAATTAAAAAATAAATAAATTTTTACGTGCGCTCAAAAGAACTAACTGATACTCATTTCGCACTATATCCGAATTTTATACCTTACAGAGACTGAGAACAAAAACTTTATTTAAATTTGAGTTTTGAACAGGAACGAGATTGATGTTTTAAAAATCATGCAGTTTAAAAAAATTGAGATTAAAAATTTTAAGAATATTTTCAGAACATAAACAAAGATTATCAATCAAACTGAATAATAGCCCATTTATCCCATATTCTCCTACGTTGGCTCTTAAAACTGTTTTAGAAAAGCGTTTCAAAGTTCAGTGCAAATTCATTCTAACTTTTGTAAACAAATTGGTGTTTGGAAATGGCTTCCGGATGGATAAAATTATATCTAGGGGCCGCCAACAAGCATGAGTTAACTGAGTTCTTTATCAATAAATCATACTTTTTATATAATTATCAGACACTTTTCTGTTTAGTCGCAATCAGATTCTCAGCTACGGCGGAAGAAGAGCGTTTGGCAAGCATCCAATGTAAGTTACAACAACATGGAGAGAGATGGAGATGCTGGGACGTTTTGGATAGCCTCAAAATGGCCGCAGCTTCTGCCACAAATAGGGCCAAATCTGAGCTCAGCGTTAGATCCAACGTTATTGTTATTTTGTCGGCGTTCTGGGTTAATTTTTGTCTCCTAGGTGTCCGCAGAATTCATGGCGTTATTTACCGGGCATTAATAGACACCTTCGAAGTGAGCAGAGAAGATGCTGCTTGGCCTTTTGGGATACTTGGATTCTTCATGTGCGTTACAGGTCAGTTTTCTCTGTTGGTATTTGTGGAGATTTAAACTACGGTGAACAAGCGGCCATTTGTATTTTAATTGACTATATAGAAATATTTTTCTCCTGTTTGAAAAAAGGGTTGAAATAGTTGCTTATTAAACTTTATTTATTTACAAAAAATGTTATATTTAAGAATTTTTTTTAATATTTCAATCTGGAAATTCATATTACTGCCGTAGTTCAAAGATTGAAAAATATTTAACAATTTTTAAAGTATAAAAATCATCAATTTTAAAAAATCGTATACTTGCATTTTTTCCAAAGTTTATGAATTTATATTTGTAAACTATGCATTCAGAATTTCATATGCAAATTCCATTTTAACATCTAAATTTAGCTAAACAATGACGATTGATGTTTAAAATTAGGCAAAAAAGCGACCTAATGTTTTTTACTCTTAATGAAACTCTATCAGTTTCAAAAGTGATTTAATACAGTTCCTCATCTTCAGGAGCAAAAATAATCTAATAAAAATAAAAGTTCTAAAATGTTTTAAAGCTAGAATTCCATTCACATAACTCATTGAATGATTTTTAATTAATATAGGACATGTTTCGCATTAAATTTTCAAACAATTATAAGAATCGTTCCTCAGAAACTTAAATAACTTCTAATTTAAGTGAAATGAAATTGGGAGCATTATATAAGTTTTTATCACGAAATCGATTCATCAGTTACTAATTGTAAAGTAACTACATTAAATGAACAGTTGCAGGTTCTTACAGAAAACTTCATGTAATTATGTGAGGAAGTTGTACAACTGACGTTTAATCGATTAGTTGAACATTATTTATACCTCCAAAAGGGAAAGGAAATGTTTTACTCGGAAATTATCAAAGTAACTACTGTAGTATTGATAAAAAGATATTTGGTGATAATAAGTAATAACGTATCGTATTATCATTAAAAAATTAGCTTTTCATTGATTAAATTTGTTTTATTTATTTACTTATATATGATGTTTACCTTTTATTTAGTCATGTAACTGTTTTCGTTCTCTAGCCGTGAGGGAAAAAAAAAAAAAAAAAAAAAAAAAACCTGACATTGATGCTGGGAGGAGTTTTAGTGTCTGACTTAGGGATACGGAAACAAGTTTTGGCACTGAAGAGTTTGTGCTTCCAAGAAAGCGCCCAAATGTTTATGTAAAAGTAGTTTGTGAAGTATCTGTCTTTGTTAGTATATTTCGATATTTGATTTCCAAGAGTAATTCATGTGAAGAATTTTAAAAATTTAAGTAGAAATTTCTATATTATTGTAAGGAATTTTAAAGAAAGTGGCATCAATATTTGTTTTTAAAGTTCTTTAATTTATTTTTAAATACCTTCTATTTCGAGATTCGCGTATCCGTGTATTTTGTTTACTTTCCAAGTAGTAATATAGCTCCCTAGAGTTTTGTAACAGACATAAAGGGGAATAATTTTCCTGTCTTTGGCGATCGGTGTAGTTTGAAATAAAAACTGAAAAAAAAAATGTAGAAAGTTATCGCAGTTTTAAAAAAGCTCCTAAATTATTCATTAGATGTAACATCTAGGAAATCGAATCAAATGTATGGACACAAAGTTTCCGTTAAATTTAATTTACTTGTTTATTCAAAACAACGAAATTTTTCATCGAATTATTTTGAAAAAATTATCGTTTTATATCTTTATGCCTACTATCCCTTTTCATCAAAATTTTTATCTTCCTTTAAACGGCTACCGCTTTAATGTCATCTATGGGGCGAATGTACGTATGTACTTAATTATAATGAAGAATACGAGGCCTGTCTATCTATAAAGTAATACGCATCTATGGTCATACACAAATATGGTCTGTACAATGCTGTAAGTTGAAAGTTCCCTCAGCTCAACGCTACATGTTAGGCAATTGATTGAAGATTTTCAGATAAGGCGAAAAGACCTGAATTACATTTTCATGCATTTCGGAGACAAGAAATTAATATAAGTAACAAAAAATTAAATAAAATATACTAACTTAAAATTACCCTAAATTCAGTGACTGCCAATAAAAATAGTCGCTTTAAATCGCATATTTTTTTTCAACATTGTATAGAATTTCATGATCTAAATAGCAAGCTGGTAAAAGATGCTATGCATGTATATCTATCATTAAAAATAAACATTGGCAATGCTTACAAAAGACCTTATAAGGGAGTAAAGATATGATACATAATAATACAATCAGAATGCACTATTATGTACTATATGGAAGGCAAATGGTATATGGAAAGATTTCTTATAAATTATATATATATACATAATAGAGTTCTTTTCTGTTTTAGGTTTTTTTTATTTTAAGTTATCGTTAGAGTATTTTTCATTTTTAATTAGAAAAGCAGAATTCAGTAATGCAAACATGGCGCATTATTTTTAAATGGCCTTAGAAGGACTCTAAAATTATTAATCCTAAAAGGGTTGTTGCCAAATTCTTTTAAGTCTAAAAATTATTATCGAGATCAACTATTTTCGATATAAAGTAATTTGTTGTGTAATTTAGAAACTAAAGAATTACACATAATTGCTTATAGGAATGTTTGTGACAGGAATTTTAGGAATGTTCTTTCTGAAGATTTTAAAAATTAAAAAATATAAAAGTGATAAGATTAAAAGAAGACTGCAGTCTTAACTTGGTACGCAGATTTTATCTTGACACTTGAACTAATTTTAAACTAAGCTTGTAAAGAAGAGACCTAATAGGTATAGAAGGTTTAAGAAATAAGTAATGGACTTTACTTGAATGTTTAGAGACTCATATAAAGTTTTACGGTAAATTTGCTTGTTCGAAAAACAATTACTGATTCTGATACTCTTTACCATTGCTACTTGGGCAACTCCATAGATTTGCCTCCACATAATGACTCAACATTTAATCAACCAGAAATTAATGTTATAGAATATAAAACAGCATATTTAAAATGAGATATTCAAAATGGCAAATTCAAACAGACTCCCGATTAATCGTAATAACGCCGGAGATGACGATTTATGCAAAATCATGGTTAATTCGAAGGTAGTTGAAAGAGAAGTAACAATTAATATAACTGATAAGAAAATATTATTAAGAATTCACTTGTGTTTTTAAGCTGTTTAATTTGGAAAATAAGTTCTTGATTACATAAATTAAGTCAGGATTCAATGCAAAAATAGCGCATTATAAATAACTAATAGTCATTATTAATAGAGAACAAACATGATTGTACTGTAGTGTGTAAATTAATTGGGACAAAACAATTTGTTCCCAAAATTTTAAGTTGATGTTTATCGGATCCCATTAGGTCCCTCAAAGCAATTTTATCTGCCTTAATGTCATCTGAATGTTTGCTGTCGACCACTTAGAACTGGTTTATACAATGAATTAAGATATTACATCCATTTTTAGCTTGTTTCTGTGAGAAAAGGAGGATAATTTTGCAAATTTTTTAATTACGTTCTGCATTTATTCATTTTAGTGTATTAAAAACAGATATATGCTTAGAAAGAGCACTTAATAGTCATATAGACACACATGGCCTATGTGACTGTAAAAATTATCACTTTCGCCGTTGGAGTTGAAATATCAAGCATTTCTTTAATTTCGAGGAGACACAGTGAAATTGGATCATTTTCTCCTCAGAGGAAGGATAAATAGGAAAGAAAAAGAAAAACAGCTGCAAAATCTGATCAATTTTTTTCTCAGAAATAACATTATTAATCCAACAAAAGCTAGCAAAGACCTTGAAAAAAAAGATCTATTATCTGTTGGTACTGATATTCATCCTTCAAATATGCAGCGTAGATTTTTCACTGCTGCTCAGATGGCGAGAGAGCCACACACGTCAGATACAGCAGGAACGATTATTGTGGATCAAAGAGTACAAATCTTGGATCATAAATGACTGAAAAAAGGCATTTTCACCGATAATACTCATTTATTTGTCCATGTTTTCACATCTAACGTTGTTAGACGAAGCAAAATTTAATCAACATATCCAATAAACCGTGCAAATCCCTCAAAAACAAAAGTTTTAGGGTTATCTCATTGCAGATGGCACTGGAATTATAGTCCCTATTGACGAAATGATAAATTCGTCGAAGTAACAGAAGTTTTAAACTTAGGCTTGTGCCATTTTTTGAAAATATTTCCAGGGGCATTTCAACCTGACTTGGCTCCATAGCATAATTCGAAATTTGTCAAAAGGTTGATGTTGGAAAATAAAATTATTATGCTAGACTGGTCTGAAAATCCATCAGACTTAAATGAGATCAAACGTAGGATTATGGCACATTCTCAAGAAACATGTTAGCGAAATGACTGGCCATAAAACATAATCATAAAATAACTGGTTATACAAAATAACAAAAACCTTACAAACCTGATTCAATATCAAAGTTTAATATATCAGATTCAAACGATTTCTGTAAATTCTAATAAATTCTAAAACTTGTTCAGCAGTTCTAAATAGTTATTACCTTCGAACTCGAGAATCATCGTACATTATAAAAAAAACTTTAAGCAATTATTACCTCCAGAATTTGAGAATCACCTATGAATATGAAAAATTAAAACCGTCATTTAGTAAATTAATAGTGTGATCCTTTGTAGTGAAAACATTCACCACTTTTTTCTTTAAGGCGACATAAATCGTATGCTTATCTAGTAACTTAAGCCGTTAGTTGTTTTCGCAAGTGGCTGTTAAGATCTCTGTCATAACTTACAGCCTTTGGTTTTTCCATGACAAGGTCGTGCAAGATGTAGTGAAAGTTCGAATTTCGTTCTAATAGTAGCAAACTTAAGGGTACTATTATTATATGTGTATTCTTCATTACGGTTGACGAGAAAAAAGGTTCTGTTGCTAGGAGTTATACGTTTAATTGCCCTTTTCATGCTCCTGCTAAACGAATTTTAAACTTTAATTGAAAATCTTTGAGAGTAAATGCTATTTGATAACCAAGAGTAGTACTATATATTGGCGATCGAAACCTCGGCTAGACACTGCCAAACTGAGGTTTAAATCAAAAATCTCCGGAAGAAGCCCATAAGATCTAGAGATTTGAAACGTCTTAGGGGAACGAATTTGAAACGTTTTTTGAAACGTTAAATCCTGTATACTGATAATCCACATGTATACAGGATTTTTCTTTATGTATACAGGATATCAAATAATTAAATGTTTTACGTTTTGCAGAAATAGAAACTACAAATATTTTGCATAGATAAAAAAATCAAAACAAAATCTTTAAATTTTAAATTAAAATAATTACAGTATATCACAGAAGTTGCTTGCAATAACAAGTCAGTTTTATTTGCATCACAATTTAAGTTAGAAACTACCAAACATTCTTTTCTTCTCCATTGGCATCACTTCATCTTCTAAAAGATTCATCTTCTTTGCCTTTTAATTTCATCAGTAGAAAATGGAAAAAAAAATGATCTTGGAATATTTTATGAATTCTTTATGTATTACAAATGAAACAAATTAAAACATAAATCCAAACAGTTGATAGATCTAGAATGTATTTGGGGACACGAGTGAAAGCTGTTCTTTAATGCGTTTAGACAAAAATGTAGCTCCAGAAAGAACATGTGAAATACTTGTCCATCAGTGTTGAATTCTTAGCCATATTTTTGAAAGAATAAATTCTAGTTATTTGATATTAAGCGATGCTGAATTCTGAAGAATGCAGATCAGCCTGTTGCCCTTGCTTTTCGCATCTTATTGAATAAAGTAGCTGTGAAGCTCTTGATAGAGAAGGTATCTATTAAAGGAAAAAGTCAAGAATTCGCGGATTTTTGAATAAAATTTTTGAACTAAAAATTGTTGTAGAAGAGCAAATTTTATTTAAAATTAATTAATTAATATTTAAAAATATTAATTAATTAAATTATATTATTAATTAATATTTAAAAATATTAATTAATTAAAGCCTATTATTTCTTTTCTTCTCGTAAACAACAACTAAAAGTTTATTTCCAGCAATTATAATGAATAAGAATAAAATGAACTGCGAAACTTCCTTTCTTTGAAAATTCCTTTTTCAAAGAAAAAATTAAAGGATTCATCTGCGACAGATTTTATTATTCCTAAAAACATATTAATTTAACAAAATCTGCTTAAAAATAATGAATGAATATTTCCTTTGTTTTTCTTGTGCGTTCTTGTATAACCTTGTATGAAATTAAGTAAATGAAATATCTGTATACGCATACGGAATGATTAAAATGTCTACATGTGAAGAGAAATAATTAAATAATAAATGTATATAAGCTTCATAGATAGATGTCATTAATAAGATGATAGATAAGATTAATAAGATGATATATCTTCATAGATAAGATGAATAATGACATTTTTCTTGTCATATTTGTCAAGCATAATTTTGCACATTTAGATGTACAGTTTTCTATGATAATTAGAAAGTAATATCACAAAGTGTGCTAACAGAGAGTGAAGCCCCAGAAGCAAATGTATTTTTCTTTTCATATGTAGTACCTTTTTCTTACTGAAGGTAGAACGAAATATTTTTGCTAGGTAATCACCTTTTTCATAACAATGAAAAGATAAATGCTTCTTAGTAATTCAACTCGATTCTATTTTTTAATGAAATTGTTAAAAATACAAACTTCAGTTCTATCATTTCAGTCACTTTTTATTTTTTTGATGAATTTATACCGTTGAACCACTGTTTGGTTTCTTGTTTGTGGCAATAGTTCAATTGTCTATTCGTGAATGTGTGTTGACCAAGGAGTTAAGAATAGGTGGTTAGGTCTATTCTAACCTCATTGGTGTTGACACTCTGCGTATGATTTATCACCATGTTTTCATGTTCTGCCAATTTAAATTAAAATGCTTTCCCTGAAGTATAACTAATCCTTTACTTATTTAATATTCTGTATTAGTTTTCGAAAGCGGTACAAAAAGACAATGTCAAGGGTATATGAGGGTACTCGTAATTCCGGCTGTTAAAGCAATTAAAACTTGCATCTGGGCAATAAATTTAGGAACTGTTTGTTCTCCGTTATGTAACATTTTTTCTAATTGTTAGTTTAAATATTTTAAGGAATTCTGAATACAGAAGGTTATTACAAACAAAACAAAAGGACAGTAGTCTTTTTCAACGCCGAGCGCGGTAAACCAGATTGACGATGTATATCGTCAGATTTTGAAGAAATATTGGTACTTCCTTGCTATAGCCGCCGCGACTTTATTTGGCGACCTTAGGATTACGTCAAGATCGCAGCTATGATTTTGCCAACCATGTGAAGCGCAAATGTAAAAATAAACCACACACTATAGCATAATAATAATAATACTCACATGTTCCTAATATCTTTCTAATAATAGCTATGACAGGGACATATTTCCAAAATTGTTTTCAACTATTCATCAAAAATATAATTTTTTTCCTACGTACTTTCACACGAATTCCGAAAGACATGATTCGGAGTGATGCCAAGCCGCGGACCCGTTGTTTTTTGTTACTCCACTTGGCTAAACCTATTGTTGGGTCTACGAAGTTGTTCTTACGGTTCACAGAATATCTGTATTGGGTGTGCTTTGTTAACTATAAGACCGATTATTATCTGCCAGGAGGGTTGCAGCAAACTCTCATATTACATTGCATTACTTATGATTCACAGTAAAGTGACTGTAACTTAGCTTTTCCTTTTACTCGCTATTGTATTGTTTAGCCTGCGGATAATAAGCTGTATACAGGCTGTCTTGATTTGATGAGAGACACTACAAGTATAGGAATGACTGAATGAGACCGAAGGACAAGATGTTAAGTGAAGGACTTAACTGGCTTCTTCAAGTTGCTGCGTTTTATACTGGTCGTTTAATTTGGGTTCGAATCTCTGTAAATGGGCAAACTACGTGCGAATTTTCATGGTCTTGCAATGTGTATAATATTGTCAATTTTCCTTAGAAAGTCCTTTACGAAAATATGCCTTTCCCTAGGCCAGGGATGGGCAAACTACGGCCCGCCGGAAGGTTCTATCCGGCCCGGGGATAGAATTTAAATTTGCCGGTCTACAAAAACATAAATCTAATATTTGTTCTACAAAAACATAAATCGACGGAAATAGCAAGCACAGACAGCTTTCAATCGGTAAAGTGTTAAAAGCGGTAGTTCTTTGTTAGTTATACCTGTATATTGGCCCCAACAAGCGTTATTTCTTTCTTTCTCGGGGAACAGGTATATGAGAATCCAATATAGGTGAATTAGACCTCATATGTGGCAGACTGCGCATTTTTTTAAGCTCCAACCAGCGGCCTTTTTCTTTTGGCGCGAGTTCTAATAATATTATTGATTGCGTATGGAAAGATGGCTGACATATACAGCATCATTGTGAATAGTGGTGAAATTATTAAATGCATAGCGTAGCTAGTGCTTGTTTAGGTTATTGTAAAATAGTTCAACCCCAAATTGGTTACTAAAAAATGTAAAGTTGATTCAGAGTGCCGTGCTTTTAATGATGAATGGATCTGAAAATATCTTTTACAGTTGTAAAAGAAAAATCAGTGTGTCTCATCTGTAATGAAGCTGTATTCATCATGTTAATTTTATTTACTTCAACTTTAAACATTTCTTCTTTATTTACCTTTAATAATAGAATCTAAGAAACTAAAGTAACATGTACTAACATTAAATACATTATGAACTTCGGAACTACTCTTATATGCACCCTCAGGTCGCCAAATTTCTCACCAAGCATTTTTGGCGAGAAACTCCACAGTGCCATATTACTATCTAAATTTTTTGTCTACATTTCGAACTTTAAGCATAAAATGTCTCCAAATACGCAGTTTTCACACATGCAAAAACCACGTTTTGAGCACACAATTTAAGCTAAAAATCCAAAACAAAAAATTTAGATAGCAAGTCTTCAACGAATATAACATTTCCCTTTATTTCACATGTAATCATAAGAATTCCAATTACGAAGCAATGTCCGAATATGAAAGAAAATAAGATGCAGAAGATCTTTGTAAAATATTATAAGGCCGACAAAATTTTTTTAAGAAGGTAAAGAGTATCCAAGAGGCAGCTACGCATGCAGATTACGTTGTAGCGTACAATATTGCTAAAAATAATAAAGCTCTCAGTGATGGGCAGTTCGTTAAACAATGCATGCTCCAAGTTTATGATGTTTTATTTCCAGACAAGAAAACTGATTTTGAGACTGTGAGCTTATCTCGAAAAACCGTGACTTCTAGAATAAAAGACATCGATAAAAATTTGACATCACAATTAAGGTCAAAGATTAGCGAGTTTAAATTTTGCCCTATAGCTATGGATGAAAGCACTGATATAAATGATACTGCTAAATTAGTATTATTTATAAGAGGTGTTAATGAAAACTTTGCAATTACCGAGGAACTGGTGTGCACGCGTTCTTTAAAGGAACCTACATTGGGATGTGATATTTTTCGTGAATTTTAGGAAGGGCTTTTAACTTTGAAAGTGCCTGTAGCAAATATATGTAATATTACGACCGATGGAGCACCAAATATGACAGGAAAAATATCTTGATTTCTTAGACTCTTTAATCAAAACCATCCCGGGAACAATGTTGTTTTTTGCCCTTCTGTTATACCTCAAGATTCTCTGTGTAAATCTGCATTGAATGCTTGAAGCAGTCGTGAAGCTTATAAATACTATTTGATCTCACGGCCTTACTCACAGGCAATTTCGAGATTTTCTTCAGTCCGTGCAATCTGAATACTCTGATGTGTAATACACGAAAGTAAGGTGGCTTAGTGCAGGATGTGCTTTCGAGGAAGTTTAGTAGCTGAAAGACGACATTGTGTCGTTCTTCCATAAGAAACAGTGTTCTGCGGAGTGCGAAATGTTAGAAGATATAGAATGACTTTCGGACTTTGCATTTTTCACAGATCTTCTTTGTCATATGTGCAACTTGAATGTCAATATGAAAGGGAAAAATCAATTTATCGACGATATCCTTGCCCATCTCAAAGCTTTTAAACTAAAACTTAATCTGTTTGCTGGACAGTTAGCTAAGAACGACTTGTCTCATTTCCCAAGGTTAAATATATGAAGAAGTGAATGAAAAGAAGCTTAATTATGAAGATGGCTTGAAAAAAACTGCATTTTGAGTTCGAACGCAAATTTCAAAATTTCAGTGCCATTCAAACAGAACTGGATATTTTTACCATGCCTTTCAACGTAAATTGTGAAGCAGTGAGGTCAGATGTGCAGCTTGAATTAATTGAGTTGATATCTAACAATCATCTCAAGTAGTTGTTTCTAAATATGCCAAAGTTAGAGTTTTACAAATCATTATCGAAAGCAAGTTTCCCAAATTTAATATCTCAAGCACAGAAAATCAGTGTTATGTTTGCTTCGTCTTATATATGTGAACAAGTGTTTTCAACTATGAACCTTAGAAAGAATTATTTCTGAAGTAGACTGACAAATGAGTATTTCTCCTCGTTCCTTCGAATCAGTGCACCTCACTTGAAATCTCAATATAAGGAACTTTTAAAAATGAAATCCCAGTTTCATTCATCTCATTAACATATTTAAATTATAATACTTGTATATGGTTTTTAAAATTTTAGAAAAAATTTATCTTGACCCGCCAAACTTTTTTTTTTTTCGATTTTTGGCCCACGACCAAAAAGGTTTGCCCATCCCTGTCCTAGGCAGATAGCCCTAATGTCATTTGCCATAATTTAATGGACCGGACGCGGCATCAATACTGTACGACGTGTTTTCGCGAGCTCGCTTTTCGCCTTATTATTTTAAGTTAGTTTTGATATAGTTTACACAAGAGTTATATCAATTTAAAGTTCTTCAAAAGCTAAGCAATTTGATATGCATCTGGAGCGATTCCGTTTATTAGTGGTGGATTAATTAAGTCTTTAAAGCAGAAGTCATTGTTCGTATCGCGACCTCGTGATATCTGCTGAGGGTTACCGTGACCCCGTTAAGTGCCGTTTTGTGGTGTTTACATCTATTAAGATTTCTCTGGCACCTACAGGCATCCAATTTCAATCCTAGTACCTTTGGAAAGTGGAAGATATGATCTCTTCATTGATACCAGTGCTGTGATTGTGAAGTGTTTGTGCGATTTATTACAGTGTTTTTATTGTGCGACATAAAAGTGCCATACTTCTGGATTAATCTGCCCTTATCTCCGGTCTAATTGGGAATATCGACACCATTCCTAGACGATAAGGTAGGCCTTTAGATTACATTTCTTTTAGTGTATCATTCGTCCTGCTAGCTTAATTAGTGACTGAGTGCCGTAAGATTTAATTGCAATTTTCCTGTGTGACCTTGTTCTTTCCCCGGTATCCTCACCCGGCTCATTTTTACGACACAGCGGCGGAGGGTCGGTCCAGCAGGACAGGTCGCCTTTTGAACTTGTCGGACAACTCCTTGTCAAGCTTTTCTAGCGCATGCGCGCATAGTAGAATGCAGTTGCTATAAGTCTTGCACGTGCTTTTGTTTACAATTTGAACTTAGCTGCACGGTACTCAGCCAGCCTCTAGTACACCCAAATTTTTAACCCTGTTCTAGTTTTTCACTGTGCATTTAACTTTTATTCTATTATATTTACTTCTTTTTATTACTTTATCATCATTATTATAATTTTTATACTTATTTAATTTCATCTTCCTGTAAATTTTTGTTTGTGCTTATTTACTGATAGCCATCTATGTACTCTGTTTCCATACCTTGTTAAGTTCGTTTAGATTTTATTTCTGTATATGCAATTATTCTGTGTATTGTATGCATTATTCTGTGTATTGTATGCATTATTCTGTGTATTGTATGCATTGTATGGGAAATAGGCTCTGTGGCTGGTTTCTTCACAGCATTCAGTTCCGTACATTTAGCATTTGTGACGGAAATTAATGAGTTTTCTGTAAATTCCATTCACTTCTTATTTACTTGTCACCTTGTACCCGTGCACGCTAACTGTTGGCAGCGCTTTCATTGCACGCACTTATATTTAACTGTATTGCCTTAGATTATGTAACTGTACGCTTTTTATTGTAATTCTGCATATTAACTGTCATTGTCTGCATTATATCATGGTACTAAAATCTACTCTATCTACTGACGAAGATATAACAACGTCGTCTAGCGCCTTAGACCCGACCTCTATCTTAAACTCAGACATAGCTCATGCTGAAAAGGTAGACCTCTTCTACCAGGAAATCAAGAGAGTAACAACTACCTACCGAGGTGGTAAATTTCTGCTCCGAACAGAACTCAGAGAACGTATTCTTACCTCACTAGAGGCTCTACAGAAGTTAGCCCTAGAAGGCCCCGAATACACAGCAAAACCAACAAAAGCCGACACAAGTACCAATACCTCCACTCTCTTCTGCTGCGAATTAGCACATGCAAATAACCAGTATCAAACAGACCAGCAGAGGCATAACGTGTTCGCTGTAGCACCACTGCCTAATCCGATCAGAGGTCCATCCTACGCGGCTGCTGCAGCTAAGGCTAAAGATACTAGTCACATAACTACGCCCCGGCACACACTATTACTATATCCTAAGGAAGCCACCTGCTCCACCAGTCAAGACCTTAAGGCTAAACTCAGCCAGGAATTCCCACTCCCCAAGATAGGAGTAAAGGTATCCACAGTCAGAAACATACAAAAAGGAGGGCTAGCCGTTGACTGTCACACGAAGGAGGACCTTGACAAGCTAAAAAATACGCTAAACAGTGCAAAGGGACAAGAACTGGTAGAGACCAAGCTTCCCGCCACAAGACTTCCAAGAGTTGCTATCCACAGCGTCCCACATGAAGTCCAGGAACACGAAATAGAACGAGCTTTGGCATCGGAGCACAATGCTACCAAATCAACAGTCAAGATCCTCTACCGCCTCCGAGATAGAAGAAACACAGTTAAATGGGTTCTTGACTGCCAACCTACAGTCTACCAGCGAATCATGCAGGCTCCCAGACTCTACCTCGGCTGGCGGGCATACCGAATTGCAGACTTCTACAACACCAAGCGATGCTACAGATGCCAGGAACTCGGCCACACTCAAAAGGAGTGCTCCAACAAACATTATTGTGCATACTGCACAGAAGAACACGACATCCGTGAATGCCGAGCGCAGCAGCCCGCGTGTATCAACTGCGCAGACTATAACTATAGGACAAACAGGAGCATCCCCTGCGATCATCCAGCCTATGATGTCAACTGCCCCTCGTACGGAAGATACATCGCTAATATCAGACGCAGTACCAGATACGAGTGATTTGCCACAGCCGCCCACTCAAATAATGCAAACACCAGACATCCAACGAGAAGTTATCAGATGCATCCAGATTAATTTACAAAGAGCAAAAGCCGCCGCGTCACAATTGATCCAACATACAATCAACCATCAACCAGATATACTATTGATTCAAGAACCTTACTGCAGAGCAGGGGAAGTCGCCTGTTTGCCACTCTGTTGGAAAATATTTCAGCGCAAAGCACAACAGAATGAGCCACCACCAAGAGCAGCAATCGCCTGCTGCAACCCGCTCTGGTCCCCGCTGATAATTACACAGAAGCGAGACCATGTAGCAATCCTCCTCAGCTTCTCAAATTCACAGATCATCATTTCCTCCATCTACAGTCCCCCACCGGATGATATCCACCAGACCATCATGAGCATCGAAGAAGTAAAGACAAAGTGCCCCACAACATCACATGTTATAGGCGGTGATTTTAATGCCCACAACATCATATGGGGTTACCCAGCTACCACTCCAAAAGGGCAAGTCTTGGAAGACTACATATTGGCCAGCAATCTGCAAATCATAAACACCCCCAACGCGCCACCCACATTTGACAACACGTACCACCACGGATGGCCAGATATTACAGTGACTACTAATGATATAGCCAATAACATACAAGACTGGATGGTAGCAGATGAAGAGAGCTGCTCGGACCATCGCTACATACACTTCAATATTGCAAGCGACACAAGGATCAGCATCTTTAAAAGATACAAACTTCCGGGTAACAAATTGCGAATACTTAACAAAGCTTTCTCTCTAACATTACAGCAAGAAGAGCAGGAGCTAAGTCAATACAAGAGCCCCAATGATCTGAACACTTATACCGAGCGGCTGCTTGACACTCTACGGAGCATTTGCGATCAGCACCTGCCCACCAGAGCAGCAAAATGTTTGCAAGGAATTTCCTGGTGGACAAAGGAACTGCGACAGCAACGGCAAAAGTGCAGGGCTTTACGACGTCGCCTTCGCACCAACATTAACGAAACCACCAAGAATGCAATACTAGCAACCTTTAGGGAGGAAAGAGCGCGTTATAAAAATAATATCCTTAAAGCCAAAATAACCAGCTGGCGTAAGTTCTGCACAGAAAATAACAACCCATATGGAATTCTACACAAGCTTGCCACCAACAAGGTCTTTAAGCCGGATCAACTCTATGCCCAAATTGCCAACCAACCCATTACCACCAACATAGCAGAATCCACGGCAGCCACAACCTTAAACACAGTCTTCCCAGCAGACGATCCGGACGATGACACGCCAGAGCAAAGGCACACAAGGGGAAACACCACTATCCCAGAGACTTCAGACGACGAACCATTTGAAATGGAAGAGATCAAGCAAATCTTTCGACAGCTTCCAGTCAAAAAGGCACCAGGTCCTGACGGCCTGGATTATGCAATAATCAAGGTCGCCTTCAACGCTCGACCCACTTACTTTAAAGTTCTGTTTAACAAGCTTCTACATTGTCAAATCTTCCCTACTGCATTCAAACAAGGACAGGTCGTCCTGTTTTTAAAAAAGCACAAATCCCCGGAAGATCCAAGATCCTTTAGACCCATATGTCTGTTATCTGCATTGGGTAAGATCTACGAAAAACTGCTAGTCAACAGGCTGAAGCACCATCTATACCGACAAAACTTTCTTAGCCCACATCAATATGGATTCAGGACAGGCACATCTACCATCCATGCTCTAGAACACATTCGAAAACATATAAATGACAACAGAATCAACAATCTACATACTGCATTTATCTCTTTAGATCTTCAAAGTGCCTTTGATACTCTCTGGTGGCCTGCAATAAAGCAGGCCCTCAGGGAGGCAAAGTGTCCAAGGAACCTTTTTAATATCTTCACTGACTATCTCCACTC
Organism: Stegodyphus dumicola; assembly: GCF_044657685.1. Classification (NCBI taxonomy): domain Eukaryota; kingdom Metazoa; phylum Arthropoda; class Arachnida; order Araneae; family Eresidae; genus Stegodyphus; species Stegodyphus dumicola. The sequence continues at coordinate 111,908,476 of NC_140770.1, read as the reverse complement.
TAGAAGTCTAATTATAGTCAATAATAACGGTGTTGTCACTAAACAGCAGGAAAGAGGGTGCCCACAGGGGTCATGTGCCGGGCCTCTACTGTGGATAATCACGTTTAATTCCTTATTACAAATCAAATGGCCTACCCATACCAGAGTGATAGCATATGCAGATGATGCGGCATTGCTAGTCTCTGGCCGCACAAGAGAAGAACTCGAACGAAATGGTACGGAAACCTGTTCCATATTTTCAGATAAATGCAGTAGACTTAAATTGATCATTTCCGCACAGAAGTCAACGGCAGTAGTCATCCCACGACCGAGAACTAATCCAACGCGACGGCCGTGTATAAAATTGATGGGACGAAATCTAAAGATCTCAAAAACCATAAAGTATCTCGGACTTACATGGGATCAGGGTCTCACATGGCTGCCCCACCTTCAAGACATCAGAGTCAAGACAGCAAATATAGCTAAGAAAGCCAGACAATTCCAGGGAAGAAACTGGGGGCAAAACCCTCACATCCAGAAACTGCTATATCTAACGGTAGCGGAGAGAATTGTTCTTTACGCATCGGCTATATGGGCGCAACCAATGAGCAGTCGCAAGATCAAACTCTTGACAACAATACAACGGCCATTTGCTCTAAACATAAGTAGGGCATATAGGACAACGGCATCAAGTGCAATAACGGTCCTTGCGGGACTAACACCCCTGCACATAAAGGCCAGCATAGAAGCTGCATATGAGCGCCTAATTAGGCTAAAACAAGATGCCAACTTTGCTGGCACCGCCTTCCATGCAACACAGTATGAATTACCAGGGAGTGGCAGTATGTGCACCCGGCACACAAAAGTAAAGGCATCCATGTCGTGACAGCACAACACCCAACGCCTCTCAGAGAAACTCCACATGTGAACTCACGATTCTACACCGATGGATCAAAGCATGACAATGGAGTGGGATGCGCCTTCGTTCACTTCAAAAATGACCGAGTGGAAAGCAAATGGAAAGGCCATCTCGCTACCCACAACAGCATTTTTCAGGCAGAAGCTGTGGCAATAGCAGCTGCAATTCAGTATGCTCAGGATATCAATCTAGCAGCAACCGAAATTCACACAGACAGCATGTCAGTGCTACAGGCAATCATGAATCACCACCATACCTCACCCACAATTATAGCAATCCAACAGCTCCTGCGTAACAATATGCAAACACACATCAAACTAATCTGGGTGAAAGGACATGATGGCATAGAGGGTAACGAGATGGCAGACCAGTTAGCAAACGAGGCGGCACTCAACAACGACGCGCAAGAGGTGACAACTCCAATCCCGACTTCGTATTTAAAGCGAAAGCTAAGAGAACTAAGCAAAGAACAGTGGCAACAGGAGTGGGATAACTGTGATACAGGAAGAAGGACACACGGATTCTACCCAATAGTAGACAACGAACGTCTCCAGGCCATTGCACCCTTGACATACTATATCACGGGGCACGGCCCATTTCCATCCTATTTTCAAAGACATGCAATTTCGATGACAGATATATGCGTCTGCGGGGCAACTGGCTCCCCCGACCACTACATATTTGAATGCAGCCTTACATCCAACTTACACCTACCACTCCCAGCCACAAATATAGAATCATATAAACGATTCATCATTAAGCACCCACCAGCGGTCAAAAAGATCTGCCAAATAATTAGGCAGGTCAACGACCTAGGGCAAGATATCTGCCAACCAAACTAGCGTCAATTAAGGCGTCTCATAAAGCAACCACAGTCAGCTTTCACCAAATCATCAACAGAATTCTGACAGTCTCTTATACTGACAATCAGCTGAATGCAACTTACAATATGTTTAAATTATGTGCTGCGCTTATAACATAACTGCACTGCAACATAACTGCAGACATAGCTGCTTACTGCGTACAGTACTCACTTACGGCGTATAGAGCAAACTACTGACTATGAACAGACTGCTACCTGCATTGTGTCTCTGTAGTAGTTACAACGACTGAAATATCTATAGAAGTATTTCCTGGAATAACCACAGTTATTACAACAACTGCAAGTTATATATCAGTGTATAAGGTACTGTGCGCAGAGTAATTGGAACGCCCTGACAAATCGTGTACAGAACTCATCAACAGCGTACAGAGCTCAACACTGACTAATCACAGATTACTACTTGCATGTCCATGCTAGTCCATGCTTAACTGAACAGTGTAAAACAAATGTGTATCCGACTTTGCATTGTGTAACCATTCTGTAAGCATTGTGTATATAACAAGCATCATGTATCTATTACAATACTAATATGCACTGTGTATTCTACAACATAGTGTTTCTCCTACAGTCATTGCCAGTACTGTATTACACAAACGCGTTATACAAACTATCTGCAATAAATATGCACCTCATTCTGCACTGAATTTGTCAAATTCTGCACAGTATCTGCTGTATATAAAGCATATAATTACTATGCAACTATCTACATTGCGTGTGCACTACCTGCAATACCTTACAACCTGTTGTGTATCTGACTTTGCACTGTGCATTTGTTCTGTGAGCAATGTGTATATAAAAAGTACTGTGTACCTACTTTAATCCAATAAACACTGTGCATCTAATATAATATAAAATAAGCTCAGCGCATTCTATAACATAGTGTCTCCACTACAGTTATTGCCTGCACATCATATCTGTATTACTCAAACTATCTGTATTATATCTGCACTGTATATGACATATGCATAATGTATAATTCATCTATATCTATCAATATTGTATCTGCATTACCTGTATAATCTCATAGCTTCGCATAGAAATATATAGCTTGGCAACATAGCATGCATGGTGCTGCGTACTATAATTGTGTGTATACAATAGTATAGATTTTTTTTTAATGTGTAAGTATAATTGTGTTTATATAATTGTGCACAATTGTGTTATATACCATAGTATAGTGTTTTATTCTGCGTTTTAATACGTTAGTATAATTGTGTTTGCATAATTGTACACCATAACTGTGTTGTATATAGTAGTATAGTGTCTTATTTCGTTTGTACAATTGTGCGCAGTATAAATTCTAATATCTAATGCTTTACAAGCATAGTGTATCTGTTTTTACATTGTGTATCAATTCTGTAAGCATTATGTATATAAAAAGCGCTGCATATCTATTCAAATTAAATAAGTATTGTGTACCTGATATAACGTATTGCATAATGTATTCTCCAGAGTAAAGTTTCATCTGTAATTACTATATCATCTAATAACAAAATTTAATATTCTACAGTGTGCCTGCATGCTTTATGTATGTTTATTTGCGCATTTTACATGTGATATGTGATCTAAATGTGTCTAAATGATCTAAATGTGTCTTTAGTGTAAGTGTATACTATATATTAGCTTAAATATGTTTCATTATAAGTATGTGTTTTACTTGTATAAGTGTGTGCAAACTAGTATCTAATTTCTATTTTTATATAATGTGCTTACATGTTTTATATGTGTTATATATGTGCTTTTATATGTGTTTTACAAGTGTTTTGTATGTATCTTTATATGTGCAATTGTATGTACTTGTATGTGTATGTATATGCTGTAATTAGTGTCTAACAGTGTCTAAAAACCAAGATGTAACAAATCATCCGCCTATCGATCAAAACTAATGTATTCCTAAGACGCTTCTGTATGGCCATGTACAATTACGTAAAATTCTTCAATAAACTCCCAAGGTGGCCTCATGAGGCTCCTGGGAGTTGCTGCCACTAGATAGGGGAGGGCGCGGGACATATGCCTGTTTACCTCTGTTAAACATCAGGCGTCCCCGTCCTCCGTCACCTGTCACCTGCCATAATTTAATAAATCCAAATCCTCGTGCCTTATGTTGGGTACTTTCGTAGAGTTTCGTGGTTCACAATAGAGTGATAGTTTTGTCATTTTTCATATATAAAATTATATTTTATTATTTTAATTAGCTAAAAGTCAGTGTATTTTTTTTACTGTGGCTGGTATCAGTTGTTAAAAATACTAATTGAGAAAACTCTAATCCAAGAACAGAATGCGGTATATCTTTCATCACTAGCAATTTAAAAAATATACTCCACTATTAATAAAGTTTCCGTTTTCTGAATTATGCAATTTAAAATCAAACATGTAATTTTTTCCCGTAATATATATCAGTTTAATAATTTTAAGGAAGTAAAATATTAAGAGAATGACTGGACTGTTTGTTAACCTGACATTCTGCAATCATCCAGATGAAATTGGCTAAGCGGACGGTAGGATTGAATAGTAAATGGTTACTTCCTGGAGTGAAATATGTGTATATTATCTAGCGATGCGGATATTGCGTATTATAGTGATGAATGGAGATTAGCATAAAATCTTTGAAACTATGAAGGTATATAAAAGATCATAAGTTTACTGCGTTTTAATTACTAATCTTCCCTATTAAGAAAATTTTTCATGACTCATGACCTAAAAATCAATTGACAAATAAATAAATGAAGGAAAGAAAAAGGAAGCGATATGCAACTACAAATGCAAAGAGTAATTATAATATAATAAGTTTCGTGTTTAAAATTCTGTTATTAAAGGAAAAAATTAATTACATGAGTTAAAAAATTACTTCATCCTTCCTTCAAGCAAAAACATTTTTTGGTAGTATATGCATAAAATTTGGCTTTCAGTCCAATCCTGTTTGTACCCTGAGGCTTTTTTTGTGTATGTATCAATGTAAAATATATTATTTATGAAATATAATCCATTTCATACTAAAAGCTTGTTCATAGCTACACGAAACATTTAAAATGCATGACAAAGAAAGTCATGCCGTACTTTATTCCATTAAAATAATGACAAATTTACCAAGCAGTTTTTGAATATTTGCTGTATATATCTTTGCAGATATGGAAGGAATTTATACTTTACACTGTAACACGACCCTTACGGTCGCCGCAGTACTAGAGAATTACGGAGAGTAGAAACAAAAAGACGATATTCTGAATAAACCTATACAAGAAAAGTCAGGAGGAAATTAAATCCGTAGACTGTGATGGCCATTGCAAAAATGTATCATCTATTTATCGTGCGCGTTTAATTCGTCTTAGTGGTAAAGTTTGATTGACGTACTCTTGTAAATGATCTCAATAATGGCTCTTGTCAGACAGAGATATAGTTGGAAGATAGGAAATCGAAATGTAACAACAACTATCCCATATCCTATACGTTTAGTGAGAAATGTTGATACTACGTTTCTACGTTTGAAATCAAATATCCGTGAATCAATGTACGTTTGAAACCTAATATCTGTGAAGACGATCTAAAATAGACAAATAAAGGAAGAGTGTGTGTGTGTGATTTATGGGAAAGCCTCGAGGTATGCCTCGATTTATGGCAAAGCCTGCCTAAGGGAAGGGATGCCTTCGTGGAGAACTTTCTAAGGAAAACTGGTTCGTATACACGTTACACATGGGGAAAACCACGAAAACGCCCATGCAGCCATCCCTTTCGCGGGATTCGAACCTCGGACCGAACTACCAGTGTTCAGCGACTTTACCGCTCGGCCGCTGGTGGGCGCTTATGACAAATAAAGGAAGGGAAAAGTATTTGTGGAGAAGAAATGCTGTACTTAAGGATAGTTATCACCTGCTGGCGTACATAAAACACATAATGAAGCAATAACAAATTTTTAGAATAAAAATGATGCCCACGCGATTTCCATGACTTGAAACAGATTTGCAGATCTGATGCATTTTATTTAACAATGCTGAATTTAGATGTCGTAAGCAACTATGTGATAAACTCTCACCAGCCAATGTATTTCAGTCTTGGGTTAACAATTCACAAGATGAGTACATTCTTCATTCATGTGTCAGTCGATAAACAGTTAATAACATTTTGTGGCAAAGTCTCATTCAATATTTCCCGTTAAACTAGGTAGCGGTGGGGGGGGGGTAGATTTTATGGCTCACAACCTGAGAGATTATGAATTAAGGAACAAAGCTGTGGGCTCTGCTTGTAACTATAAAAATGTCTATATATATGCAATATGCAGGAAAGTATAAGAAAGGAAAATATTATGTATTGAAAAGTGAATTAAGGAAATCGAGTAGTCTTGGATATGGTGAGAGGACTGGAAAATAGTGGAAGAATTACCACGGCAAACTATTCCTTTTTGACGTTTGGAACTTGCAAAAGAACTCGAAGGAAAACAATTGGCATTTTTTAGTGTAACACTGAAAAATTGCAATGAATTGCCCCAGTTTGCTGTGCTCAGAAAAAGAAACTAATTTCGGTAAGATATAATTTATTTTCTCCCTCCTTTCTGTATGCCTTCATGGTGTAATTGGAAGCATATGTTTCGCGTATTCGAGAGGTCCAGGGTTCGAGTCCCGGTAAGGGCACTTCACTTTTTCACATCACCAGCTTCAAAATAACCTAATGATTCTAAACTGGCGATCGAACTAAAGGGTGCTGGACAATAATTCGTCACCACCAGGATTTGGCGATTTGGCCTCCTAATCTCCAGTCGCCCTTTAAAAGGGACAGTATGTAAGGTATTTTCCTATTCCTTACAGCATGCCTTTGTAGTGTAACGGTAGCACACTCGGGGCATATTTGAGAGGTCTGGGTTCGAGTCTCAGCGAGAGGATTGCAATTTTTCATATCTCCTGCCTCAAAAATATCCTAATATCTCTACAAAGAAATCAGTTGAATCACAATAATATTTCTACTGAAACTGAGAATACTCCGATTCCAAAACAGCTGTGATTCAGGATTACAGCAGTATATAATTAGGGACTGCTACATTAAGTCACCTAGTGCAAATACACTGGTTATCATAAATTAAGGAAATATTACAAAAATCACGATTACTGAAAAAGTTACGTGTAGAATTTAATGAAACTTACCCACAATATACATAGTAAAATATCAAATAGCATAAAAAGAAATTACCAGACAAATATGGTAGTATAGAAATTAGCACATGTATAAAATGAACAAATCGAAGGTGTCAGTTTGCTATTCCTATAGTAAACTGATAAAGATAAAGTACCTTCAATATGGAATATGATCGCCTCTAGAAGCAATACAGCACATACAGCGATGTGTGATGCTTTCAATTATGCGGTCTACCAGTTCCATGGGAAGCGAGAGCCATTGCTCTTGCAAAGCAGTTGCAAGCGCGGCAAGGGTTTGAGGGGGCAAATTGAGAGCAGCTAGACGTCTCCCTAAAGCATCCCAAACGTGCTCTATAGGATTCAAGTCCGGGGATCGAGCTGGCGACTCCATGCGCATAATTGTTTCCTGTTTGTTTCCTGTTGAAGATAATTATTTACGATGCGAGCCCTGTGTGATCTTGCGTTATCGTCCTGTAACAGGAAAGCATCACCTATTGTACCGGCATATAAGCGCACATAAACATGAAAGATGTCATCTCTATAAATCTGAGCATTCACGGTTTCCCTTGGAAAGACATGGAGGTATGTGCGTCCGCCCAAAGAGATGCCACCCCAAACACAGACACTGCCCCTTCCGTATGCATCTCTTTCACGGATGTTTGACGGATGAAAACGAGTTCTAGGTTCTCTCCATGCCAAATAACACCTACTACCGCTTTCTAGACTAAACCTGGATTCATCCGTAAAGAGAACCGCACTCCATTGATCAGGCGTCCAGTGGACATGTCGTGCTCACTGAAAACGGTCCCTCCTATGGCGTGACGTGAGCGGCACACAAATGGCTGGTCGCCTCGCATACAGACCACCTTCGTGAAACCTTTCTACGCACAGTTGATGTTGACACGAACCTTCCGGTGGCTGCAGCAAGGGAGGATCTAAGAAGAGCCGGAGTAGCGGTTCTATCCCTGCGTGCACATAATGTCAAATATCGGTCATCGGCGCTCGTCGTAGCAGTTGGTCGTCCTCGGCTGAACCTCCTAGATGCCGAATCTGTGGTTTGAAATTGCCTCCAAAGTCTATGAATTACAGAAAGACTCACATTTAGCCATCTGGCCATTTCTCTTTGACTTTGTCCTGCCTCTAGTTTCCCAATGGCTCTCCATCGCAGTTCTGCAGGCAAATGATGCCTGGAGGTCATTGTTACGAATTGGCTATCTCAGATTTCTGATGTCACTGTCACAGTAAAGTATGTGGGCTTGCTCTCAAACATGGACTTTTTATGCTCCTCGCAGATGACGTATTCCGAAAGCAGCGCCACTAATTTGCATATCGCAGTTTTACTCAGCTACTCTTACTTGGCAACATATTCAAATTTTACACGGTTTGGCTTATTTTTGAGGGAGTTATTGCTATTTTTGTGATTTTTCCTTAATTTATGATAACCAGTGTACATACACAGAAGCGAATGCTAAAAAGTTAGCTCATGGTCATTTTTTGTATGTTAGATATTAGTACACTGAAGGACTTCATTTTTTTCGTTGCAACTAAACAAAAATTCATATAAAAAATAAAAGAGAAAAAAATTTCTTATGGAATTAATAGAGTCTTTAATCAGGTAAAATCTGTAGAAAGATCAGCCAATTCGAAAGACACTTAAATCAGATATAAATAAGAAGAGAAAAATACTTAATCGATGTTATTATTGTGCTAGTTCAGTGAACCAAAAGTATAGGGATATATGCTCTAAATGTTTAGTTTTTGAACGTAAAAAGCATTCTAGTAGTTATTTGCGCAAACTCTGCGGTAGTTGCGATGTGATTTATAATGCCTTCTATTAAATTTCAGTCGAATATTTATTCAAAAGAAATCCCTCATTTTTCTCTTCTTAGATATGTATTCAAACGAAAGTCCTCCTTTTGCGATTCCTTTTTGTGCAGATCGCATTCTTTCTTGTACATATTCATATGGTCGTTTGTTTTATTAAATTTTTTAAACCTTAACAAATTTTTGGTCCATTTTGTTTTACATGGGCAGTTTCTGCTATACTGATTTTCTTCATTTTTTTTTGTTTGAATTTTTGATAAATCATTTATCACCCTAATATATAAGTATTTTTTTAAGGTCTAGTTTACAACCTGTTCTCGTATACTCACCATATGCACCGAACTGATATTCACCGCTATTTTACTTTCTACTCCTTTGCAGTGCTAGCAGAACACTTAAAGCGATTTGGCTATCTGATTTTATAGCCTTCCAGCTATCTCATAAAAATATAAATGACCCACAATATAAATCTCTATTCTGGCTAATCAACGTTTGTGCAATTCACCATATTCAAGCTATTTTTGGCAAGCAGTTACAAGATAAAAATCGGCGAAAGCTGAAATTCGGTGATAAGAACAAGTGAATCGGTCCTGCGATATATGTGGTCTATTATGCATATGAAATCTGAAAAGTTAAAAATCTTTATTTTGCAATACTTTTCCTGGAACATTTTACATGTAAACGAGATCAGCGTGTTTTTGGTTAGTTGCATAATGCCATGTCAGGCTTTATAGATATTATAATGAAAAGCTTCTTTCAGCTTTTATCGAATGGGAGCGAGATGTGAAAGATAAATAAATTCCTATAAAAGACCTTAATGTCTTAAATCTCTACTGTATACAAGCATTTTCTCTTTAGTACTTATTTTGGATATTTCATACTTTTCCTTATTTCCATTTAAGTTCACTCAAAGTCTAGGAACTATCCTACTATAAGTAACTGAAATTTAATTAGTTATTAGTTTTTATACTCAACTACCTAGTGAAAATTAATAGTTTGTCCAAAGTTCAATTCCCGGCATTTAAACAACTAATTGCAAAGGATTTCCATCGTTTTGCCATACGTAAAGGGAATACGAATCCCAACTTTTACTAGAATACTTTATTTTGAGTTCTAGTGCTTTGTCGCAATGAATTACCTATATTTTATTTCACTATAGGTATTTATTATCTATATATATACAGAAGAATTTTGTTTATCTGGTATCCATCACAGTTAGCTAAATCTGCCATCCAAAAATACCATGTTAAAAATTAATCAAATTTCTTTTGAATACCTGTGACGAATATTATGAATCAAGGAAGAGAAGTTTATCAAAATCGATGCTTAGACAGGTATTTTATGTAAGATAATTATTTTAATATTGATATGGAATTAAATGATTTCTGATTAATTGATAAAGAAATGTTACTGAAATTTGAAAAGTTTTTTTTCAGATACGATACAATACTACTTTCCATCCACTAACATGGTTACCATGTTAGTGGATGGAAAGTAAACCATGTTAGTGGATGGAAAGTAGACACGGACGTTCGTTACTACGTTTATTGGCCGTGAGAAGAACAAGTTCGTACAATAGACATACAGGTAGTTCGGCACTCGCAGGCGCCCTCTTGCATAAAACAAAATCAAAATTTACATAAGGCGCGACCATGTTGCACACCTTGAAATACTATTTCAACATTCAGTGGTTAAAATTCAAAAAATTAAAAATACAATACAATATTAAAATCATGATATAATACTTAATTTATAAAACATGAATTAAAACTCAAATTGGTAATGGACACAATTTTGTAATATTTCTTTTGACCATGCCATCTGAAGTCTTAATAGTCACAATCCTAACAATATTATCAAGACCAGGATGTAACTGAGTAATTCTACCCATTTAGCTGGAGGTAAGTTATCCTCCTTTATGAGTCACAGATCATTAACTTGAAGATTTTTAGTTTACAAAAGCCATTTTGGTCTTTGTTGTAATCGACACAGACATTCTTTGTGCCAACTCTTCCAAAATTGTTGAACCATTTTTCGTATATGTTGCCATCTAGTGAGATGGGAAACTTCAATGTAATTTGGTTCAGGAATGCTTGCTAGTGATCTACCAATAAGAAAATGACCACGCGTCAACGCTGATAAGTTATTTGGATCATTAGATAAATTTGTTAAAGGTCGCGACAAGCTTTTATTTGTGTGAGAAATGTTTCAAATTCTTCATATGGCAATCTAGCCTCGACAACTACTCGTTTTAAATGGTATTTTGTTGATTTTATGCCAGCTTCCCAGAGTCCACCCATATGTGGCGCACCTGGAACGTTTAGATGCCATTTAATGACATTATCAACCAAATATCTACTAACGTTTTGGTTATAAATTGAAGATCTAAGCAAGCCTTTCAAATTCCATGAGTTTGCGTTTTGCTCCAGCAAAATTGGAACCGCAATCACTATATATATCACTGCTTTTGCCCCTGCGGGAAATGAACCTCTTAAGAGCCGCAATAAAAGCATTTGCTGAAAGATCAGTTACTAATTATAAGTGAATAACTCTTGTCGTAAAACAAACAAATAGAGCTATATATGCCTTGAATGAACTATACCCACGACCTTTATTTGCTTTAATTTGAAAAGGACCTGCGTAATTCACTCCACAGCGCAAAACCGCAGGAGCAGGGGAAACGCGACTAGATGGCAAATCGCTCATCAATTGATTAGCCACAGATGCTCTAATTTTGCAACACTTTATACATTTTCTAACTAAATCTCTGATAACAGTTCTACCACTAATGATCCAATATTGTTCTTGAATGCAAGATTGTATGAGTTCTGGAGCTGCATGCAAAAGTATTTCATGGTAATGTCTAACAATGAGATGAGTTAACTTACCCTTAATGATTCGCTTTTGCTTTAAAATAGACTCCATATTCCTGCTGCTATTCTCACATTCCAGACAAAAATAAATCCGTTTTCTTTGCACGAGATGTCCTTCTATTTCAGAACGTTCAAAATGGCTTGACACATCATCCCAAGTACTGTGCTGGCTTACGACGGACCATGTTACTCCGGCTGCTATGAACCATGTTTTATTGAAGATTGAAAAGCTTTGAAACTCAAATGCTTTGAAGCATTGAAGTAAGGGGAGGGCATATCCCTTACTCAGTAATATCTGCTTGTTGTTCTTTTTCTTGTACAGACAATCATGTGTAACGATACCATGAGTTCAATAAAGCCTTTTATTGTTTGATTCCGTAATGTATTCATTTTTTGCGCAATTATGCTTTCGTCGTCGTTTAAATACAAAATGCTGTCTCTCATTTCTAAATTTCATGTCTCTCAGATGATTTTTTATGGAGTTACGGCAAAAAGAACACCTCTTGCTTAAGTTTTGCACGCCAGTGTATTATATTTTAGTTCAACGGTAACTAGCTTTTTCTTTCATACTTTTCTAATTTACTAATGCCGTTGTTATGCTTTATTCTTAAAGTTAAAAATTTTCTTGTAATGTTTGATTTTGAGTAAATCAGAAGGGGGGGAGGATATTATGCCTGTAACGATCTGGCGAGAATTTTGCTTCACCGCGAAGGCTGTAATCATGGTTAAAGAAAATACAAGCTGCAAGCACTGGGTCTGAGGATTTGCGCGCGATTTACCGAAAGTTGTCATTAGTTTAAAAGTATTCTGTTCTAAAGTTACGCTTTTCGTATGCGTCTCTAAAACTTAATTTTATTGTGTGTAGGCAGTTAGGATGTCGGTGAGAAAATACGAAATGAAATTCGTTGAAAATGAAATTTGCATAGGAGCTGAAGTTTCAATTTGTTGCTGTCGGAAAAGAAGGTCCCTCGTTTCTAAAATTGTAATGTTAGAGTTCTAAAAGATTTCGAGTTAGGCAAAAGCGTGTCAGACTTATTCTCGACATGCAGATAAGTAAAGTTTTTTTCGTTATTGCGGGGTGAAATATTTGTAAATATAACTGTGTAAGGATTATGTTAATTTTATAAACAGTTAAATTTTAAGTTAAAGTTCCTTTCCTGTCAAATTCTTAACTTCAACTTACTACTTCCAGCCAGAACGTAGTTTTGGAATTTGCTGAATATTTAATGAGAAGGAACGGTATTTAAACCACGAAGTTACTTACCGAGACAGAGAGAGATAAACAGAGTTTCTGAATTACGCGCGTCTGCCTTTTTGGCCGCTCTCTCTCTCAAAAGCTGTTATACGCTCGGCCGTACTCAGGCCCTTGCTAAGCTTCGTAGTAAAATAGGTTAAGGGGCCAACTCTCATTGTACCTTGATAGCTTTGGCTATACTTTTTTAGTTAATCTTAGTTTTAGTTTAATTCTTAGTCTTTTAAGTTTAAGTGCAAAGTGCGGACTTTATTTGTTCACTCCCAGGCGGAGTTTTGTGAAATCTTATAGAAATAATAAAGGGTTATTTACCCTTCTCTCTTGTTGTTTCCTGTCTTCGAACTCTAGCGATTATTCGCCTATCAGTTCCTAGGTTCCTCACTTCCAACATTAACTTAGAATTTCAAGTGAGGGACCTTACAACTGTATAAATAGAATTGTGTAAAATATTCAAACAATTAAAAATGGTATTTTATTTTATCGTACTTAGCTCATCATTCTGTATCACAGCCTGATCTGTTGCAGTCAGGTGAGTAAAGAATAATATATATCTAGTGATGAGGAGATTTTGAATTTTGCTGACGATGGTATGCATCCAAAATGCTATTAGTTATAATGAAATTTTATCGCAGTTTACAAAATGCAGGTTTCTACTTTTAACTTTTTACACCACTTTTATTTTAATACACTTTTATACACTTTTTATTTTAATATTTTTTATTAATACCATGAAAGAAAAGAAATGTTAGAAAAAAACGGAGTTTTCAAAATTGTTTTCGTTCAAATTCGAACTGTTCTTGACTTTTAATGTTACTCAAGAACAGAGATTTAGTTTCATGAATTAGGTATTATTAGATACTTAGATATTATTACCTCGCATCAGCCTAAAAGAACGGAAATGTTTTCGGTCTAAAACTACGATACTAAATTTTCAGTAAATAAGCACGAATTTAGATACCCACAACACGTTTTTACTATTTTTACAATGATGTCTGTGTATCTATATGTGCACGAAGATTTTTCGTGCACTATAAACTAGGAAGCATATCAAGAATATTCATTATCCCCAACCAGACATACGGCCAAGCTCATACCCGAAGAAGTTACTGAAACGCAAGGCACAAATCAAATAGCAAAGTGGTATGAATGTGAAGAAGCCGCCGCACAATTCTACTACATCACACAAGTAGAAGACAAACGCAAGATAACGTCCCCGGAATTGACAGGATTTATTCCGGGAAATGGTTCGTTTTCCGAATATTACACGGCGTCAAAAATACCGATCTCTATGTCTGTAAAGAAGTTAGTACCCCATAACATAATCGAACCATCTGCTCATTTACTAGAAAACACCAACTTAAAATCCCCAGTAACAATACTCAAGCCTTCTGCAAGATTATTTTAAAAACAACGTCATCAGGCGGCAAGGATAGACCTAATTATCGACAAGCTTTCAAAATTCGGAGCTGCCCTATGTCTTGTTATTTAATTTATTTTTAAAAAATTTATCTAACCTTTTTTGGATGGGGTTAATAGGAACAGTGCCTAGAATAAGAATTTACTATTCACTCAGTTTGTTTCTAAAAGTTTAACTCTCTGTACCACTACTACATTTGAATGTAATGAAACATAAGTTTTCAAATTTCTGTGAAGTCTGTAAAGTGTTGTCTTTGTAAAGTGTATTTGGGATTTTTACTATTGTATGTTCTTCTGTAAAGTAATTTGAGTACCTGAAATAATATAATAATTATGTTAATTATGTAATTATGTCCTGAGCCACAACGGTTACAATATCTTACAATGTTATTTGATGATGGATCTCCTAATGCTAAATATGGGGGAACGCGAGACAATACCACCTAAACTTTTGGTAGAATGAAGGTGTCTCCGTCTCCCGTCAACTGTCCACTAAACTATCAAACTATCGAACTTCCAAAAAAGTTCCATTTTCCATATTTAATTTTTTTTCAATCATTTTAAGAATTGAATAGATTTCGGTTAGAACTGGACAACCTAATGATACTTTATTTGAAACCCATGAAAACCTGTTTGCACAAGCGAGCTTTGAACCCAAGAAACGCGCATGAAAACTAATCAGCTAAAGAGAAGAAAAAGGTACTTACTATTTTTACCCCCTACACTAACCTATATGCATAGGTAAGGAAGGTAATGTTTCCAGCCCAAAAATTCGATAGGAAGTTTTTTGTGTATAAGAACGAATTAGAACCCCCCCAATACATTTTTATTATTTTTACAATGATTTTTGTCTGTGTGTTTATATATACATCTGATGAATTTTTCGTCCAAGATTACTTTTATATGAAACTTCCCAAAAGTTCGGTTTTCCGTATTTAAGATTTCTACATTTGTGTAAAGACTTGATTACATTTTGGGTAAAATTGGATAAATTTACAGGAAGCCCATAACAATCTTTAATGGACAATCGGTACTTTACTTGAAACCCATTACAGTTTTTAATAAAAAAACCATATTAAAATATAATCCAAATCTTTTCAATTTTAATATTTAAGACATTTGTATGAATGGAAGGCATACTAGATTTTCGCTAAAATTGATAAATCGGAAATAATCTTTTTCTTGAAGCTCTGAACACATTTTCGTAAAAAAATATATTATGAGGTAATCCAAAACTTTTAAAATGCGATATTTAAAATAGGTATATGATTGAGAATGATATATTAATTTTATAAGAATTAAATGTATTCTTAAAATTATGCTAAATGCAACGAGAATAAGCTCATTATGAAGCAATTAAATGTATAACGCTCAGTCTTCAATTTTGTGTTCGTTTCACTTTTGTGTCGAATCACTTTTCAAATAAAAGGATGATGCGGCTACCAAATTTTATGACAATTTATTTATTTTTTTTTAAAGAAATAATATAACTAATGTAAAATGAAAAGTATGACAACACTTAAAACACTCTATCGGGAATTCTAAAGATATGCTGTTTTAAAAATGTGTCGATTGTTAGATCATTCATTTATGAAACTAAAACACTATATGACCAGAATATATGCTACGATTGATGCGATATTTTCAGATCAAAGCTGGAGAGCTGATATGTACATTAGCACGGATAGTTACTTATCCTTGACAAATGCACGGAAGAAAAGAATAATAATTAATGAGTTGTGTTTATAATTAACATTGAGTCATTAAATTTATGAACAAATCAGATTTTATTTATAAATGATCAATCGGAAGTGAGAGTTTGTTTGAAGCTCATTGCTATACTACCAATTCTATATCATGACATCGAGAGATCATGCGCTATTTAGCTTCATAAGGTCCCCCACCTCTTATTTTTTGTTATTATTTTTAATGCTCATTTTTTTTAAACATTTGAATGATAAACTTTTGGAGAGATTCTAGTTCTTGTTTAACTCTTAATTGACAGTTAATTTTTCTCTTATTTCTTATAATTCAAAAATTTATTATTTGTCTTTTATCCTAAATTTTAGTTATATGTCTCTTTAACGAGTTACTTATTTGATTAAATATAATATTGATATGATTTGTTTAATCTATAGCAATTTTTTCAGGTGCTGTATCTGGCTTCCTCAGCCATAGCATTAGCGTTCGAACACTGGCTGTCTTTGGGACTATTTTAGCATCTGTGTCCGTTATCACTTGTAGCTGCGCTTCTCATATAACACATATTGCTGCTTTATACGGAGCTTTGCAAGGCAAGTAATAATGTTTTTCCTGTAATTTTTGGTATTATATAAAATCTTCTACAATGTATCTCGTACTAAGTCTTGATTTTTGCGTTATTTACCCTAAACTTAAACTTTCATTCACGTGTAAATGCAATATAAAAGATTTTTATTAAAGAAGAAATACGTTATATTTCTTTAATTGTTTACAAATATACCTTCTGACCCACCAGCGGCCCAGCGGTAAAAGCTTCTGAACACTGGTGGTTCGGAACGGGCTTCGAGTCCAGGCAAACGCGCTGGCTGCGCCCACCAGCGGCCGAGCGGTAAAGTCGCTGAACACTGGTAGTTCGGTCTGAGGTTCGAATCCCGCGAACGGGCTGGCGTTTTCATGGTTTTCCCCATGTGTAACGTGTATACGAGCCAGTTTTCCTTAGAAAGTCCTCCACGAAGGCATCCCTCCTCTTAGGCAGATATCCCTAGTGTGCTTTGCCATAATTAAATACACACGGGATGGCTGCATGGACGTTTTCGTTGTTTTCCTCATGTGTAACGTGGATACGAGTCAGTTTTCCCTTAAAAAGACCTTAACGGAGCATCCTTTTTTTCTCGTGTAGTGCCTAAGGACGGAGCATGCAATGGCTAAATATATATAAGTAATAAAAAAGGGGCTTTTCAATGCTGATGGTGTAGAAGATTGAATCTGTAATAAACAGCAAGAATTTTGATGGTGTCAATGCTGAAATGCCGATCCACAATGAATAGGAACCTGGCAGTCGAGGCAGATTAAATCTTCATTTTATTTCGGTAAACATCTTCCGGCCACAAACAACTTGGCACATTATTTTTTCTTATTTCAAAAACATTTACATTTTTGATAACTTTGCAGGAAGAAGGAAGCAGCAGACAACAGTCTAGCTAGGCCTGAAGATTAGCGAGTGAGTGCGTTATGTGTAAGGTGAAATCTTAATTCAGACTGAGTTAGTTTTGGTTCTCAGTGCACTTTGACTGGATAATTAATACTGATGCAAAATTAGTATTGGCTGTTTGATTTTTAGTTCCATTTTACATCGTCAGAAATATGTAAGAGTAACATGGATTAATCTCGAAATGGTGCAGTGCAGAAAAGAGATTACTATTTTTAGAATAGAGAAGGGAAATTAATTTTACCTTTTACATATTCTTTAATTTTCTTACACACACACACACACACACATATATATATATATGTAATGATTTTAAACTGCGTAGAGGAAAACAGTGGAACTTTTAACAGCTTACGATACTGCGTAGATGACCGAGAAGACCGTAGTGTGGCAGAGTAGAAAACATGATGACGCAATTTAGCACAATGCATTTTGAAAAATCACAATCTTTATTTTTTTACGCATATCAAACCATTATTTTTTAGACAAGATCGTTCCTAATTATGTTTGAATACAGAAGTTGCATTTTGAACTACGACGTCGTTTTAAGCAAGTGTTGAGGAACGCCTATAGAGGACGCTGTACCCCGCCTGGTTCTTCAGTGTAGAATTACTTAGCTGCTTGTAAGGGAGTCGCCGGCCTTAATAATTAACGGCACAATTAATACTACACTTTATTTCAGTAATCATGTAAATAAATTTCTTTGTTGTTGTGTTCAAAACTGATCCTTTCATCCCCTATTACGTACAAACTGAACCACCAAGATAGTTACAAGTTTTGGATTAGTAAAAACGCCAAAGCAAGTAAGCGGCAGCTGCATACATGAAAAGCATCCGGCAGGAGGTCTATGCGGAAAAAGGAAAGAATGTCACAGAACTTCAGAGGAAGAAGGGTGGGAGGGGGAAAGTTTCAGTTCAGAGTTTTGGTTTACGATAAATTTGATTGGACAAGAGGCATCTACATTAAAACGTTACGTAAGATCGAAAAATCTGGAACCTGTGAGAAGAGATGAAGTTAGGGGCAGATCACCAAATTTAGAATGTTAATTTTAAGTTCGCCAATTATTTTTTTGAAACAGCTATCATATTTTGTTATATCTTACATATATATATATATATATATATATATATATATATATATATGTCTTTTAAAACACGTTATTCATGCCACATGAAGTATCCTCAATCTTATGGAAAGACGATTTAAGCAGTTTCTCTTCTTATAGAATATCTGTTTCCTTCCCCCACCCATCTTGTAGACGAAACAGATTGTTTCATCATAGATAAAAAACACAGTGATATGAAGCATCTATTACACATTTAATTTCAGCTTGAATTGTGGGTATAAATTTGTTTTAATACGCAGGTGCAAATTAATAGGCAAACCTACTTGCACCAAAATTTTTAAGGATGCATGAAAATTTCCCAAACTCGCTGTATTAGCAAAACAGTTAATTTCCAATTTTGAATTTCATCTCCTTAGAAATAATCTTTTTGCACAGCAGTGCAGCGGTTCCAGTGTTCTTGCATCTAATGGCCTCGACACAGCATCGAAGCCATTTTCAGTAAGCTAATACATAATCTTTTGAGATTCGACTTGATCGTGGACATGAATGATGGTTATCCATGGCACACTCACAGAAACCTTCGCACGCTGCGACGCTGTGATTTTCTGCTTCAAAACAGCAGTTAAGAGACAAACATGGGAGAGACACACCGAGTGTTCAGTTTCAACGATAGGATTATTTGCGTTGATCTGTACAACCCACCAACAATGTTTCTATAATGTCTCTAATCGTCGTATTAACACTGTTATATTTCTTGGCCTATTGCCTTCTTAAAGCCTATTGCCTTCTTGGCCTATTGCCTTCTTTTACTTCTTGAAAGTCACTAACCTGCGAGCGCAACCTCGCGCTGCCATTTATTAGTGCGCTACAGAGCATGTCCGAGAACTTTTTGATGCACCCGTGGGATCCACACACGGGCAAGCAAATAAGCGACCGTCCAGACAATATAGTGGTTAGGAGAGCCGACTGCGATACTGAAGAACTCGGGTTCAAATTCCGGAGAAGACATGGATGTGAATTGTTTGTTCCCGATGGCAGCCTATTAATTGCTTTCATAATCAAATGACCACCACTTCTAGCCTTAGTAGTGGCGAAAGCCTACAAATGGCTAGTGCCCGCCATAAAAAAAAGTATAGCCTGTCTGTCAGAAGAAGAAACTTTTCATGCCTACAACACGTGGTGTTGGACAGTCCCTGCATCTTAGACCGAAACTAATACCTTACGTTTTATAACAATGAAATTCGTATTTACTCATTTGCAAGTCTGGATGGGTTCTGTGCGTCTTTCTTCTCAGTGAAATGAACTCACCTGCCTAGGAAAAGGGAAGTCTCTTTTCGTCGTGGATAGACTATATATTTATATAAACGTAAATGACAGTTTATTTTTGACAAGCTGATCTTGCACCATCGACAGCAAACTGACCAAAAAAATCAATAGGTATTGTAATTTATTTTCTTTCATTACGCGAAATAAAATTATTCTCTTAATTAATAACAATTTATTAAATATTATTCTCTTAATTTACTAATTTGTGAAGTAACTGCATTTATTGCACATTCGCCTGAAATATAAATTTTTTAAATGTTAACTGAATTTTGGATCATGATACAACTCTAAACATATAATTTTTTTGGTAAAGTGATTCTAGAAAATAATTCAGTTAGTCAAATAGATTTCTTTCGAGCTTCCCATTCTCAACAGCATTTGTTAATTTTAGTTATTCATGTTTATTCTAATTTTACGCTATAAGCTATTATTTATCATTTTCTAACTAAGTTATTTTATGCTTCTTTTTTAAAACGTTTTTCTGCTCAGATTTTTAAGCCTCCTATTTCTCTTAAATTTTCTACTCAATTGTTTTTTTCCTCCTTTTTATCTCAGTGCGACTTGAATTTCGAAGATCAGCAGAGTCGAGACTATGTAACATAACTGAAAATTCATTTAAAATTTTCCCTATGTCTTATGTCTTTCCTTAGTTGCATTTTTCTCCGTATAATTACTTCTAAAACAAAAACGCGTCTGAGTCATTGATTCTTCCATATTGCCAATCATGTGGGATTAATTAATATCATAAATTGTTAACTTAATAGCTGTACGAATATTGTAAACAAATCTAAGTCAGCTGCTGAAAAATATTTGTTTGGATATATTTTAACTTTTTTTTTCTCTTCTTAGAAATGAATTTCTGAGAAAAAAAAACCATTCCATTGAAAGTATTGAAATTAAAGGCTGCTCTTAAAATCGATGGCGCCTTAGAATCGAAGGAATACGATATTTCGAAATTAGAAGCGAAACATAGCTTCAAGTAATTAATAAAGCGACATTTGCAGAATAAATTTATTCACAAAAACGTTTCTTCTGATAAAAATAGTAACTCTATGCTTTCTTAAATAATAAAAATGTTTTCTTTTAGGTATTGGTATTGGTATTATTGTGCCTTTAACCAACGTGCTCCTTAACCAGAATTTCTCCAGGTACAAAGCATGTGCCCTTGGCATCGTTTATTCTGGTTCATCAATTGGTTCTTTCATATTTCCACCCATAACGAACTTTTTTCTAAACGGCTATGGACTTCATGGAACATTTTTACTGCTCGGAGGCATTATGCTGAACTCATTGGTCGGTGCCATTTTATACAGAACACCGAATTTGGCCCACAAGCTTGCAGTCTTGAAGACCCCTCTGGATGGCAAATCGTGTACCAAATGCGAGGAAGAAGAGAAGAGCACTGAAAACAACAAAAGTCTGTCTTTAGGTAATTATTTATGAGAAAGATGACAAAAACATAATAACACTTTATTTTTAAGATAATAACTGTTACCATTAACTGTGCAAAATGTTGCATTGGTGATGTCATTAGGAAAGGAAATCTACAGTTTATTATTAATGTTCACTGTCTATATATAATTTACATTCTCGCATTTTATTCTTTCACTGCTGCATGTCTGCTGATTAAGAAACATACAAAATAATCAATTTTAATGCATAAAATTATGTTCGATTATAGTAAAACTCTGTTTATCCAAACTAATTTACGACAAAGTTAATTTTTCTTTGGGCAAGATTGTAATTAATGATAAGCACTAACTACTTAAACAGGAATATATATTGCAGTTAAACTTGCATATACAGGAAGGGGAAAACACGCTTTACGCGGATTGCATGTGGGCGAGGCTATACGAAATTGCACATAATACAAAATATATTATTTAGAGAGACTAACAAAATATGATATGTTAATTATTTCTTGCTTTAAGCAAGTGATTCATGCATTGTTTTATTTTCGATTAAAGCGTACTTTTAATCCCAAAGATAGTTATTATATTCAAGAAACATTGCGTAAATGACGATATTCATGTTGTAAAACATACGACATTTAATATTACTCATTTTCAAATTAGAGTAACATAGCGTTTCTCAAACTTGTTTGAAGTAAAGACAAGTTTTATAAATTAAAATGTTCTACAACCACTCTATTGTCTGCTTAGAAAGCAGTTTCTTTGGCATGTGTTACTCACTAGCAGCATCTTATATTTTTAAAATGCAGTTAATTAAAACTCGTTTAATTTTACATCGATATTTAGTAATTAATTTAATAGAAGAAAATTTATATTCCTTTTTAACAGTTCAAGACTGTTAGAGTTTAGGTAATCTTTATCTTCTTAACTAAAAATTAAATAAATAGGATTCTTGCACAACTGTTTTATGTTTTCACGAAATGCTAATAGATATGCAGAAGCAAACTGTACAGTTCACTATATTAAGTTTTTCATTGGGGGGGGGGGGTAATGACCTCAGCAGCACTAGATGTGTAGCGAAATGATAGCGAGAAGCATCACGGTGATAATGCTTTAAATCTGCTTTTTGTGGCTAAGATTAGAGTGGGGAAGTCCATAGGTTAGGGTAACTGGTAATAAATTTCATGAAATGTCAATGTTGGGAGAAAACGTGACGGACGATTGCAATGTATAATTTCCATGTTTAGAGATTTTCAGCTATAATGTGGTATACGCAATTCATTTGAATTTTATTTTTGATCTTTCTTAGAAATCTAAGAAGATCATAAAGGGAAGCTTCGAGGGCTACTTGTAATTTGTGAATTACGTACTGAGAAACGCTGGGATACGCTTATAATAAAGGGATAAATATTAATAACTATGGTTCAGTAGACTGTGTTAGACTACAAAACAGGCCTCATTTCTTTAATTTAATGCGTTGAAGATGCGCGATATGACAATCAAGGTGTATTGCTGCCAGTTCTGAGGTACACTTACCATGTCGCGACACGACATAAAATGTCCTGATAAACATTAATGATCTCTTGCCGAATTGTATTTTTAAGGTTGTTAATGTCAGATAAGTTACGAATGAAAACATCAGCTTTCAAAATAACTCCATTATAAAACCTTTATGTACTTCCCTAGGCGATTTCTTACACATTTTATGACATTCATGGTTCTCATTCAATTCCCCAGAACTTGCTCAAGCTCATATTTTTAATGAGGATACTTTGAAAGCTCAAATTCTCACTCACACCCTATTTGATACTAACACCTTTGAAAATGCAGTTTGTTAGGAGACTGAAAATGTCGCGTCAATTCATGGCAAGTGAAATACGGAGAAAGGAGCAATGCGTAGATCTTCATGGAGGGTATTTCCAAGATATTGTATTAAAGAAATGAGAATTCTTTTGTAAATCCAAAATGCTGAATTATCTAACCTTCTAACCGCGTTCCATTCTGCTTATTGTTGGGAACAATAGATATGTTATCCGATGCTGAAAACGGATAATGTTAAATGCCTCACTCTATACTTTGATAACATTTCATAATAAAATGTTAAAATACTACTCATTTTGAAAGACGATAAAGTTTTAGTATTAATACTCATAAATCCATTAAACATTTTAAAAATTCATAAAAAATAAACTAAGAATGCAATATCAAACATTATTACACTGAAATAGAGGTAAAATTTTAAGTTTTTTTTTACTCTCAAAGTATTCCTTTCGTTAACATATGCGTCATTTGGATGGATTTACTTCGACATACCGAAAAGCTAGCCGATTTCACAGTTAAATAAAAACAGTGATGATCATCTTTGAGCAAGACAATTATCAGGCTCTCGGCTAGACTCTCTAGAGACTCTCTCAATTCTCTACAGAGCGTCATCGAGATAATTTGCTACAATCTCTTACTCAAAATCTTCCACAAGGATAAAAATCATTTGTAGACTGTACAAATTCAAATTTACTATTAAATTAGTTAGTTTACACGTGATGAGGAGATGATGCATTAATGCTGTAATCACGCAATCTTCGGATTTAATCTCATATGACTTTTTTTTGTCGGTGTTTGTCAAGGATACTGTATTTGTGTGGTCATTCTCTGCTAGTCTTCAGGATATTCGCAAGCGTTTCATCGTTACTTTAACTTAGTGTGCTATACTGGCATGTATGTGGAACGAAGTAGGTTAAAGCATAGTTGTGTGCCATATCAGCAGAACTGGACATTCAGCATTCGTGAAATGCATATGTATAAGAAATAAAAAATAGGTAAAGTAATATAACTTTAATTTGCATAAGTCCCTTAACTCTCCATTTTAATTTGGTCACTTCTCCTTTCCGTCCTATAATTCTAGCTTAATGCTCATGACTCAGATGCTTATATAATGCTTCAGCCAAAAATAATGATTTCAAATTTGGGAATCGAATATTATTAACGATTAGGAATTAATTTGAACTGAAAACAATTCATTCTAAATGAAACTTGTATCTTAAAAGCGTCGAATCCTTGCCCTTATTTGCTGTCCTATGAGCATGTTGTCTCTTATCTCTCGTTCATCAAGTGTTTCGACATAACGATTGCGCGCAGATTGTGCCTGTTGCATTTTGTAAATCAAATTAGGAAATGTGTCTTTGAAGAATAAAATATATTCATTCTATCTCAAAGACTGCAACTATCTTTATGCATCAACGTTTACTTTATGTTTACGTGATGAATTTGTAAATCGTCACATAAGTAAACTTAATATATTTGCCTCTGTTTCAGTGTAGTGAATATTACATCTATTGCGAAGAATATTTGACTTAAATTTTTCAGATATTTTCCAGGTTTATGATAAACCGCAAGTTTTATAAACAAGATATATTTATTTGTTAAATCGAATATGGCACATTAAGCAAGATAGATCAGTAAAATTTGTTAAGCATCATATCAGATATGAATGCATAATTCACAAGTATTAAAAATACTAGAATAACTAATTTCATTTATGTTTAAAGAACTTTGATATATGTTTTCCTTACAAGTCAGGCTAAAACTGCAATAGATTTTTCTAAATATATATAATAAAATCCTCTAGGTTCTCAAATCCCTATGGGGACAAAACTATTCTCTCTTAGATACACTGACCTGATTTCTATTTATTTGCTTGGTTATCTGTTTAACTGAATACAACAAAGTACCCGAAGATTATCTCAAACTGATACTAGACCAAGGACTAAGAAATTAATTAAAAAAATATTGAGCCTGTTTTCATTCAGATTTAGCATGTTAAGGAAATTTTGCTTGCTGTTAATCCTGGTATGAAACTAAGGTTCAAAGTCTAGCAGAAACTTGATAAAGCGATCGACAGCTATCTCATATTGCATGATCAAATGAGAGTATCGAGGAATTCTCAATTACTTTTTTTTTTAAATCTTTATTAACTTCAATAATTTATCCGCTAATATAGTTTATACACTTTTTCAAATATTCAACAACCGATTGATAAATTTTAATTATCCCTACTGTTTATTGTATTCGCTTAATACACATCAATTGGTAGATTAATACATCGCTTTCCTATATGCATTACAATACCTTTGCATATCTGTATCATCTCAAACAGTGACTGACCTTTTTTGAAGCGTTTTTCAATCAGATTGCAGCTTAATATTAACTGTATTTTCTGTTACGATTGACTAGCTTTTATAAAGAATAAAAAGCTCACTTTAAATGCGTTTCTGCTAATCTGACGTCAAACGTTCGTACCTCGTATATAAAGAGAAACTATAAATCACAAATGCGTCTTCACTTTTAATGACTTTTATCTCTCAATTACCAAATAAGACTACCTTTCGTCGCATGTGAATGAATTAGAAACTAATAGAAGATTCTTGCTAGACTTCTAAATAAAATCCAACAGGTAAAAATCAAAGAAGCAATTCAGAGAAGTCTGCGAGTTATGAAGAGTAATAAAAGGAAAAAAGCCAAGTCAAATTTTGTAGATATTTTTCACTTTTATATATTTTGGTTTTAATAATTTTTATCAAAAAGAAGACATATTCAAACATACAGACGAAAAAAAATATAGTATTTGCGAGTGATGAGCAAAATGATTTTGCATTATAACGTTTGCACAGCATTCTATCGTTATTTATTTGTTTACTTATTTTTATGCAAATTCTCAATATGCGCCAGGATTTATTTGAGATAAAGTATACGAAGTGCCAGTATGTTATTTTAAAACTTCACTGATATTTTTAATGTCCGATATTGCATCGCGGGAATATATAAAACTGTATAGCTTTGAGAAAAGTATTATGTATTTTCCTTCATCGTGTTTCTTTACTTCATTTATTTTGTTGTCATATGATTTCAGTTACGAACATTTTTCTCAGAGAATCACAAAAAAATTGCATAATTTGGGGAATTTGTTACTTATAATTTTCTTTTATTATATATATATTTTTTTACTTTTGCTTATTTTGTTGGCGTATGATTTTTACTTATGCTTATCTTTTCTCAGAGAATGGTAAAAGAAGTCACTTCAGAGAAAATATTTCTGAGAAAGCAACCGAGTGCATTGCGCCAGATCCAGAAAAGTCACCAGGAGTATCTACTTGCTTCAAATGCGAATCTCCGCCGACTGTCATAAACCTCGCCGTTGAAATCTTAGCTAATCCATCCTTTTTGATAATTTCAGCTGTGTACGCTGCTTATTTCACATTATCAAATACTTTTCTTATGGTTGTTATCGATTTCGCTGCAGGTTAGTTTGATGGTTTTATTTTGTTAAAGAAAGCTCTATATTGTAAACTGCATTTATAAAATAACATTACGTGATTTTTTAAGTATTCTGCTTCGATATTCTTTATCCGACGCTTAGACACTTGTTTGTTAAGCATTCGTCGAGAATGGTTAAACGCGTTTGTCATTTAGTCCTCTCATCGCCGAGAACATTGACCATTGTGCACCACAATCTGTGACCGATATTACACCAGCTAAGGGATAGAGAAAAATGTTGCCCTACCAAGGGTATCCTATACGTGCTCTAAAGTGTTAAGGTCAGGGGATCTGGCTGGCCAATCCATGCTGCGAATATCCTCACGTTCCAGGTAATCGTCGACCAGTTGAGCACTGAGGAAGACCTTTGTCGTCCATTAACAGGAGCCCAGGACCAACTGCTCCTCTAGAAAGTCGAACATAGGGCTTTAGGGTCTCCCCTCTATACCTCATAGCAGTCAGGGGGCCTTTTTCAGACACATTCATGGATGTGCGACCGTCCAACATTGCACCTGCTCACATCCACCATGTAATGTTCCTTTTCCCTGATGAAGAAGGGATGGTATCATTTTCCTACCTGGAAAATTATCTGTATCTGTGCAGATACAGTTTCGCGGAGAATTAGTGTCCAGACTGAATATCAACTCATCTGTAAAAAGCACAGTGCTCCACTGAAGTCTAATCCAAGGCGCATTTTGGCTGCACCATGCTAAACACGCTCTCTTGTGTGCTGCAGTGAGCGGGACGCAAATAACGGATCATTTGGTACACAGTTCTGTCTCATGAGGCCTTCGGGCAACTATAGACCGTGAAATACTGCTTCCAGGGTAGCATACAGCTGATGTGAAAGCTGTGAAGCTGAAGTAATCCTGTATCGCCGTGCTGAAAGTCCTAAATAACTATCCTCACTCGTCGTTGTGGATCTTAGTTTACCTTGTCCTGGTCTTCCCGATATGAATCCAGTGACCTGAAACTAATTCCACAAATTACAAAGGACAGTGGGCTTTACATTGAGATCTGTAGCCATAGCCACTTGCTCTTGAAATTGATTGGCCTGTCCCCAATCTACCTAGAATTCTATATCTCATTTCATCATTCATGCATTCATGGCTACTTATTTTACCTGATACCTTATAAAATTTACCTGCGAGAAACACGGGGAATGTCTTGAAGGAGTACGAGCATTCGGTGTACGCCCAAAACGTCGCGGAGAAAACAACGTTAGACGAAAACGTCGTGGTACAAAAACATCGTGGGAGAAAATAAAGCAAAGAGAAAAAAAAAAAACCTCGCATTTCTAAAACGCCGTGCCACAAAACATCGTCGTCGAAAATAAAGCTGTTTAAAAACTTCGCAATTTAAAAACATCGTCGATGAAAATATCATGGTAAAAAATAAAGTACCTACAAATCATCGAATGACAATAACATCGCAGACATGCGTTTTTCAGGCTTTAATAACTGTAAAATGTAATAACGTTTTGTTTAATCATTGTAAAAACTCGCATAATGGTTTGTGAGCGCAAGATGTAAGGAAGGATAATTTTTACTTTCATATTTTTATTAACTAATAAATATTTGCTGAAAATGTAACATGGAAACTTAAGTATAGAAAATTAATGCAATTTATAGCACTTAAAAGAATTTCAAACTGACATAGTTAACTAAAAGGTTATTAATAAAATAGTTTTTACAAGTTTTACTGGTAATTTTTGATGAAAAGTATTATCTAAAAAAGAATAGAAAAAGAAAGATAAGTAAAAAATTGCTAAGTTATTGTGAGATAATTTTCTTCACTTTTGTTTTCTGATACTCTTATAATGAAAATTACTTCTCGTTTTATTTAAATTACTTGTTTTCTTTTTTTTAATGTATTATTAATAAAAAATACGAATGTGAAAATTATCCTTTCCATCTTGCGCACACAAATCATGATGCGAATATTGATTTTCAATTAAAAATCATGTCTGCGATGTTATCGCCATACGATAATTTGTAGGTACTTTACTTTTTTACCACGATATTTTCGACGACGATGTTTTTAAACTGCGAAATTTTTGAACCGCTTTATTTTCGACGACAATATTTTGTACCACGATGCTTTAGAACTGCGATGTTTTCTCTTTGCTTTATTTTCTCTCACGATGTTTTATATCACGACGTTTTCGCCTTGCGTTGTTTTCATCGTGACGTTTTCGTCCGCGATGTTTTTGTCGTGGTGTTTTCGGCTGTAACCTAGCACTCAGATCGCTAAAATTTCCTCTTGCGCTTATATTTTATCCACAATCACAGCTCTGCAGATACACACGTGTACGCTTACGTTTTTGACTGTGAATATTTGCATAATTCTCCCGCGACATAACTAGTACCTATGGTTCAATACTTTTCATAAAAATAGACACAAATCGCAAATTTTTATAATTTTGCACACGAATGTAGTTGCATACTTTAAATTTTTGTTTCATAAAAACTATTGAGGTTTTAAATTCCTGTCAGACCTGAATTGATTTAATAACTGTTATAGCTTAATGTTGGTAGGTCAGATGTAAAATTTTGAGGTAATTCTTTGATATTATTTTTATTTAGTTATTATTTTAAATATTTAATCGCTTAAAACCATTTACATAGGTACTAAAAGAATTATCATTTGCTTCGTTTATTTAATTCTAAATAATAATCAAACTAAGTAAAATAATTTAGCAGTATTGAAATTTAGACAACTTTTTAAAACTCTTATTGAATTTGCTGCTTAACGAAATAGTGTTAATTCTTCTAAAGTTTATATGATGTCTGTGCGATAGATAAGACAATATTTTATTGCTGAATATAATATATGTACCTGGGACAAATAAGTGCAAAATCAATTCCTTTCAGTTCCAAACAGTTATCTATATGTCACTGCAAAATTTAGATATCCTAATTTTAATATTTTCGGAGAACGATTTTTCAGTTAACTGTACTATGTGCAGTTCTTAAATTTAGGGTTTCAGCGTAGTGGGTATGAATTTTTAACATATTATTAACATTTAACAGCTGAGGATTAATTAAATGTTAATTATCATTCGCTTTGTTACAAGAGTAGTTGAGATTCTCAGAAATATTGTGGAGCGATTTCGTCTGTACTTCGACATTATTTCTCGTTCGTTAGTTGAGCCGCAATTTGAACGAGTGAAAAGATTTATGCAAGGATGTATTCTATATCATTAAACAAATTAATAATTTATTAAGGCAAAAGATACAAAGTCTCTCTGTCTAGGAAGAAATGCTTTTAGTAAAAGCATTCTTAGTGAAACTAGCTCTTGCACTGAACATACTGTCGGAGATACGTATCTCGCTATACTATCGTAAATGGAAAATACTTGTATCCAATGGTGACTTGCTTTTAAAAAAAAAAAAAAAAAAAAATGGAGGGAATCGTTTTCTAATTTGACAATTCTAAACTGATAGCTTTAAAAATCTCTTAGTATTTTTTTGAAATGTCTGAAAAAAAAAATGCTTTTTTTTTTTTTTTTTTTTTTTTTTTTTTTTTTTTTTTTTGTAAATGCAGGTCTAGTACTGTCTCATTTTCTACTGACTCGTAAGTCAAAATCAGAATATCAATATATAATTAGAATAAGCTTGCAAGGTATATTTTCCCTTCCTTTCGTATGCCTTTATAGTGTAAATGGTATATGCTGTAACGTGTATTCGAGAGGTCTAAGGTTCGAGTCCCGGCAGGGACACTGCACACTTTTTACATTTCCTACTTCAAAACACCTAATGATTCTACAAGCTTATTGTTCATTAATGTCGTATTATAATAATGTGCATACGCTTCTGTTAGCTATAGGGTGTTTCAAAAACGATGGAACAAAATTGAAGAGATAGCAAAATACACCAAAACATACATTTTTGTCATGAAATGCGCTATCGAAAATTACATATAGAGGAGCGAGATGGTATTTACTTGCCAGAAAACTGCAGTTCCACAAGCATAAAATCGTCGCGGCTACAGTTATTGTGATGATGGAACCCTAAATTTAAGTACATGACTAACAAGAAAGTGAATGCACATTTCCTGACTGAACTAGGAAAATTATCATATTTTTCTATAAGAAATGTTGCCAGAACTACTCGCGGATGTTCTTGAAGCCATCCAATGGCGTATGCTTTCTAGCGCAATGGAACACTAGAATGTTTTTGATGAAACATTGTAAGGATCTTAAGTTTTACTAACGTTTATTTTATTTTAAATCTTTACTATCACTTCTTATTTTCTACTTCCGGCCAGAATTATAAGCGTGAAGGAGTTTATGCAAAGTTGTCTGGCGAACGCCAAGTATTTAAGTGTGGCCTTTTTGCCAAGCAGAAGAGAGGAAGCCGTGAGTTCGAAGCAGGCCGCTTACCTTAGAAGTTACGCAGTTGCTACTTTGCCTTCCAGGCCAGAGGTTTTAATCCTCTTGATAAATTAAACGTATTGTAGTGTTCACAGTCTCTGTGCTACATACGCTTCCTGTTATTATAAGGCCAATCTTATTCTAAAGTTAAATTAGAGTTTAGTTTTATTTTGATATCTTTTAAGTTAGACCCCGAGTGGAGGGTCATTGTATTCCGAAGTACGGAAGTCATTGTATATAAAGAAAAAATAAAGGGTTTTGTATACCCTTCGTCTGTATCCTGTCTACTTACTACAATTAGTGAACATAGCTTTAGTAAGCTCTCTGTTCTAGTCAGGTCATTGTATGTTTCCGAAGAAGGTAAGAAGAAACATTGAACCTGATAGTGGCGCCCGACGAAGAATAACCATGGCCGAGTTTCAAGAAGAACCTGTGCTGCCTGCAGAAACAGCTCAGAATCCAGAAATGCCAGCTGCCGCCCTGGAAGGATTTGGGTATATTGTCCAGACCATGCGCGCTTCGATGAAACCAGAAGCAACGTTTAATGGACACTCACAGGTAACCAGTTTTTTGGAAAAATTGGATGACCACTTCATGCTCTACCCCGTGCACGAGTTTCAAAAAGTTACCTTAGCTACCAGCGCTTTGAGGGGCCAAGCGCTTAACTGGTTCAAATGTATCGGCAGAAGTCTCTTGGGTCAAGCAGGAAGTCCCACCTATACCTACGAAAATTTCAAGACTGCCCTACTAAAAGCCTTCCCTGTTGTAAGGGATCGTGCGAAATTAGAAACAGAACTTTTCAGTATATATCAACAAAGAATGGAAAACCTCTCCAGGTTTATTTTAAGAAAAATTCATGTTTTCAAGCTCTTGTATGGAAACCGTCCGGATCCTGAAATAATTCAAGTGATTTTGCCGAGGTTACTACCCCAAGTGCAAGACTTTATTGAATTGAGAAATCCGACTACACTGGAAAAATTATTTGAGCTAGCAATCCAGTTTGAAAGTAGAAGAACGGCGGCCGTCGAAAGAAGACGCCAATATCAACAGCGAAACCAATTTGGTACGCCAAGACTACAGCAAACTCAAGCACATGGCTACGGAGAAAAAGCGAATCAGTGGGCAAGGAAACCCGAGCATTCAAAAACAGCCGGCGAACGTCGACAGTTCAATAGCAACCCAGGAAAAAAGTCTCAAGGCCAGTGGAGAAAGAAGGAAAGCACCGAAAGAAAAAATAATTTAAACTAAAACGGATTTCTGCTGACGAGAGGGTGCGGAAATCCGAAGGCCACGAAAACCCCTCTTCCTACAAGTTAAATACAGTAATGGTGAAAAATTTAACTCTTCCGAAGATTGAAGTCTTGGTAAATAATATCCCGGCCACCGCACTCCTGGATACCGGCGCGCAGTGTTCCTGTGTGGCAGAAGTCTTTTTTAGAAAGTATTTTCGCAAATACCGCATATATAATGCGGATAATACAACAGTATTAGCGGCGCAAGGAGAACAATGTAAGTGCGTAGGTAAAGTACCTTTGTACATCCGTATCAAGGACGAACAAGTAAAGGTGATGTTTTTTATAGTAAAGAATTTGCAAGCACACTTAATACTAGGAATAGACTTTCTTTCAGACGCACAAGCTACACTGGATTTTAATGAAGCGTCTCTTAAGCTGACGATGAAACCAGTGTGTGTAGAAAAGGTTGAACCGCCAAGGGTAAATCTCGACCACCTGCCTAATGACGAGCAAGATAGAATCCGACAAGTGGTAAGTGAATTTGCTTCCTTATTTAGTGATATTCCAGGATTTACCCAGGTTACTAACCATAGTATTGACACCGGAGATGCATTGCCGGTTCGTCAAAAACCATACCGGTATGATAAGAATAAGGAAAAAATTATAGAATGGCATATTACCGATATGCTACGTAAAAAGATCGTAACGCCTATCTCAAGTAGTTATGCTAGTCCGGTGGTTTTATGTAAGAAAAATAATGATTATCCTTTGGAGCATCCAAAAAGGTGGAGATTCGCTATTGATTACCGTAAATTAAATTCCATAACGAAATATCCGGTATATCCGTTACCGATTATAGAAGAAATTTTAAGGAACATAAAATCAACCAAATTTATGACAACTTTAGACTTAACGAATGGTTATTTTCAAATAGGGATCAGGCCTGAGGACGTGCCTAAGACTGCTTTTATAACCAAGTCTGGCACTTATGCATTTTTGCGAATGCCGTTTGGCCTTTCAGGCGCCCCAGCAACATTTCAGCGATGCATGGACATTGTGTTAAGACCTGTTCTCGGAAAGTCCACATTTATCTATTTAGACGATATCATTATTACTAGTGATAATCTAGACCAACATGTACAGGATTTAAGACAGGTGTTTTCTTTATTAAATGAGGCCGGTCTAAAAGTTAATGTCGAAAAATGCAAATTTGCAGCCCCTGAATTAAAATATTTAGGTTACAAAATATCGCAAAAAGGGATCGAGACAGATGAATCAAAAATAATCGCTGTACAAAAGTATCCGACTCCAAACACGGCAAAGAAGCTCTCTTCTTTTCTAGGACTTTGTTCATATTATAGGTCCTTTATAAAAGATTTTGCGGCTATCGCTGAGCCATTGTTAAAATTAAAAAGGAAAAAGGCAAGATTCTCGTGGACGGCCGAAGCCAATAGTGCTTTCGAAAAATTAAAACAAGCATTAACGCAAGCCCCTGTGTTGAAATTTCCTGAAAAGGATGAAAATTTAGAAATTTCAGCGGATGCTTCGGATTATGCGGTAGGAGCGGTACTCTCGCAAAATCAGCAGCCAGTAGCATTTTTTAGCCGAACTTTAAATCAAACACAAAGAAACTATTCCGCGACCGAGAGAGAGGCACTTGCAGTTCTGTTAGCAGTGCAAAAGTTCCGAGTCTATTTTGGAAAGGCGCCGATAACAGTATATTCTGATCATGCGGCGGTAACTAGATTGTACTCTGGAAAAAATTTATCCCCAAGGTTAATAAGATGGGCACTCAAGCTGCAAGAATATAATCTGGTAATCAAGCATACCCCCGGAAAGGAAAATATCGTAGCAGATGCCCTGTCACGAATTAAATTAGACGAACAGGGTAATACCGTAAAAGTTGCAATGCTGACAGCGTGTACAATAAATTCCCGAGAAACTGTAATAACCGAACTGGGTAAGGATCCTGAGTTTGGAAGTATTTATGAGTATTTGAAGGATCCTGAAAATTTTAGCCACCAAGATATTGTGGCGATAAGAAATAGGGCGGCCCATTACGAACTAATAGATGGTCTATTATTTTATACAAAAACTACGAATTCCAACAACGAATTTCGACCTGTTATCCCAGCTAGTCTTAGATTAAATATCCTGCAAGAGCTCCATGACAGCCCTTTAGCTTCTCATGCTGGTATTCGAAAAACTACTCAACGCGTACGCGAGGCAGTCTACTTTCCTGAACTGCAAAAGTTAACAAGGGCGTATGTCCAGTCCTGCCCAACATGTCAAGCCGTTAATTATATTAATTTCCGCCCGGCCGGGTTTCTAAATAGTATTAAATCCGAATTTCCAAATGAAATAATCGGTATCGATTTATTGGGCCCTTTCCCAAAAAGTCAGTTAAACAAAAGTCGCTATCTCCTTGTTATAGTTGATCATTTTAGTAAATGGACCGAAATTGTTCCCTTAAAACGAGCCTCCGCGAAATTAGTTACCGATTCTATTTTAAATAAATATATTTTAAAATACGGGGCGCCCCTAAAAGTTATATCGGATAATGGTCCTCAATTTGTAAGTAATATATTTGAAGACATGTGCCAAAAACTGGGCATCTGTCATTTAAAAATGGTCCCGTATCGGCCGCAATCAAATATAGCGGAACGGGTCAACAGAAATATAGTGAAAATTATCCGTAGTTATGTTAAAAATTTTCATAAAAGCTGGGATAACTATGTCAATGAATTTGCTTTCGCCCTTAGGACCGCAAAACATGATACAACGGGAAAAACTCCTGCTGAGTTATTTCTAGGCAGAAAGATTATAACACCGTTAGATAAACTATTTTATGTGCAACAAAGAGCCCCAGAATTTAAAATGGGTGATATAGAAAAACTAATAAAAGAAGCAAAAAAGAATACAGAAGTAGCACAAAGAAAACAAAAATTGTATTATGACTTGAAACGACGGGGAGTAACTTATAAAGTAGGGGATGAAGTACTAAAAATTAAGCATTCACTTTCTTCAGCACCAGAAGATAAAACTGCCAAATTTTTCCCACGCTTTGAAGGACCATATGTTATAGAAAAAATAACTCACGCTGTTGTAGTATTAAAGGCAAGAAATGGTGAAACCTGTTCCGCAAACATTGACCAGATAAAACCATTCTATGACCGTAATAAAATGCAAATCTTTTCAGATCTTTTGCAGGATCCGGTACGGCAGACACCGCAGGTACAAGTTCCAGAGGTGGGAAAACGACAAGTACAAGGGCAAGCCAATGAGAGACAGAAGCAAGTGAAAAGAAAATTGCCCCGCGGAAAAATTGAAGGTACAAAGAAAAAGAAGCCGTTCCACCGTCCAAAAAACAGAGTTCACGAACACCCCCAGAATGAAGAAGGGAGAAGGACGACGTATGTGGAAAAGACCGGGAGAAAGGACGGCAACTATAACCCGGCTGTGAAACGGAAGATTGACTCATCCGACAGAACTCTCCGCAGCAAAAGTCGCCGAACTGCGGAAGGGCCATCAGCGGCGGAGGAAAAAGTACAAGAAAAATTTGAACGGCCAACAACGAGGTCCAAGCAGGATCACGACAGAAGTTTCCCGGTTCCACCAAGACCAGCTGCCTTCAAACGGCCAAGACCACAAGCAGAGGACAGAAGGAAGATGTTCAAGGGTGGCCGTAGTGGTGAAAAACGGAAGCTTCCAGAGGAAAGCACTGAAGGGCGAGCCCGTACAAGAAGGAGGATCAACCAAGCTACGGTTTGCAGCACCTTTAAAGACTGGGCCCAGAAAAGGATGTCTGAATATTACAAAGATAAGTAAAATTTTGTGTTACTTTACAAACTTAAGTTAATCTTTCATTCTTACTGCAAGTGGCAGATTTGAAGAAGTTTTACCTCATGCGAGGTCTACCTTTATCGCCAAAAGGGCGAGAAATGAGTTGTGACCGATTTTCTTATTATGTTTTTCAATTACTCGCGCGTAAAACTAAAGTTGATGTATAATAGCGTTGTATAAAGACTTAAATATTGTAAAAAGTTATTGTATAAATTTTATTTAAAACATTCTAACAAGAAAGAAGTTTTAGTCTGAAAGACTTTTTGAAATGTAGTATTATTTCAATGTAGAAAGAATTGACACTTGCTTTGAAAAGAATAGAAGTTAACAATGTACTACTAATGTATGTTTTCAAATGTGGAAAATTAACGGCATCTTGATATGTTCTTGTATACATGTGAACTGTTATTTTGAATGTTTAGAAATAACGTGATATGGTAAAAGTGAAAGTAATGTTAAAAAATTTGTTATTCGTGTGACTGTAAAGATTAAATCATGGTGAATATGTGTTAAAGGTTGAATGATGTAGTTAGGCTCTCTGACGCTACACTTTAGAGTTAGCCACTTTCAGAATAGTACCTCAGGGTCTAGAGTTGAAATTAGGGTGTGTTAAGAGGTCTCGTATGTTGAAT
Source organism: Stegodyphus dumicola (assembly GCF_044657685.1). NCBI lineage: Eukaryota > Metazoa > Arthropoda > Arachnida > Araneae > Eresidae > Stegodyphus > Stegodyphus dumicola. The sequence goes on along the minus strand of NC_140770.1, from coordinate 111,871,818 downwards.
TTTAACACGTTAGTGTTTTGATTGTAGGAGGAAGTGTTGAACACATAGACAGAAACACATTCGTGTTTGGTGTTTTTACAACACATGTCAGAGAGCACGGGGAGAGATAATTAAAATAGTCATGAATGAAATAAGAATGTTAAGAAAAGTATATTCTATATGTTATTTGCAATGTCATTCTGTAACATTTCATTAAACTAGTTTTCCTTCCAGATCTCTGGAAGGAACCAGAATTGAATAAAGCTCCTGTTTTGATGCAGTACAGATGAAAAAGAAAAAAGATTGTTGTATATTCCGGGAGCTGCTATTGTAACAAATTTCTTTCTTTTAAAATTTTCTAGTTTCTAGCTAAGTTATGTTTGTAAAAGTTTGGCCTCGCGTTAGTTTCTAGAGCTAAAAGTTTTCAACAAGGTCGTTTTAGACCTCAGTTTCAAACTAATTAACTCTGGCGGGAAGTATGTAAGGATCTTAAGTTTTACTAACGTTTATTTTATTTTAAATCTTTACTATCACTTCTTATTTTCTACTTCCGGCCAGAATTATAAGCGTGAAGGAGTTTATGCAAAGTTGTCTGGCGAACGCCAAGTATTTAAGTGTGGCCTTTTTGCCAAGCAGAAGAGAGGAAGCCGTGAGTTCGAAGCAGGCCGCTTACCTTAGAAGTTACGCAGTTGCTACTTTGCCTTCCAGGCCAGAGGTTTTAATCCTCTTGATAAATTAAACGTATTGTAGTGTTCACAGTCTCTGTGCTACATACGCTTCCTGTTATTATAAGGCCAATCTTATTCTAAAGTTAAATTAGAGTTTAGTTTTATTTTGATATCTTTTAAGTTAGACCCCGAGTGGAGGGTCATTGTATTCCGAAGTACGGAAGTCATTGTATATAAAGAAAAAATAAAGGGTTTTGTATACCCTTCGTCTGTATCCTGTCTACTTACTACAATTAGTGAACATAGCTTTAGTAAGCTCTCTGTTCTAGTCAGGTCATTGTATGTTTCCGAAGAAGGTAAGAAGAAACATTGAACCTGATAGTGGCGCCCGACGAAGAATAACCATGGCCGAGTTTCAAGAAGAACCTGTGCTGCCTGCAGAAACAGCTCAGAATCCAGAAATGCCAGCTGCCGCCCTGGAAGGATTTGGGTATATTGTCCAGACCATGCGCGCTTCGATGAAACCAGAAGCAACGTTTAATGGACACTCACAGGTAACCAGTTTTTTGGAAAAATTGGATGACCACTTCATGCTCTACCCCGTGCACGAGTTTCAAAAAGTTACCTTAGCTACCAGCGCTTTGAGGGGCCAAGCGCTTAACTGGTTCAAATGTATCGGCAGAAGTCTCTTGGGTCAAGCAGGAAGTCCCACCTATACCTACGAAAATTTCAAGACTGCCCTACTAAAAGCCTTCCCTGTTGTAAGGGATCGTGCGAAATTAGAAACAGAACTTTTCAGTATATATCAACAAAGAATGGAAAACCTCTCCAGGTTTATTTTAAGAAAAATTCATGTTTTCAAGCTCTTGTATGGAAACCGTCCGGATCCTGAAATAATTCAAGTGATTTTGCCGAGGTTACTACCCCAAGTGCAAGACTTTATTGAATTGAGAAATCCGACTACACTGGAAAAATTATTTGAGCTAGCAATCCAGTTTGAAAGTAGAAGAACGGCGGCCGTCGAAAGAAGACGCCAATATCAACAGCGAAACCAATTTGGTACGCCAAGACTACAGCAAACTCAAGCACATGGCTACGGAGAAAAAGCGAATCAGTGGGCAAGGAAACCCGAGCATTCAAAAACAGCCGGCGAACGTCGACAGTTCAATAGCAACCCAGGAAAAAAGTCTCAAGGCCAGTGGAGAAAGAAGGAAAGCACCGAAAGAAAAAATAATTTAAACTAAAACGGATTTCTGCTGACGAGAGGGTGCGGAAATCCGAAGGCCACGAAAACCCCTCTTCCTACAAGTTAAATACAGTAATGGTGAAAAATTTAACTCTTCCGAAGATTGAAGTCTTGGTAAATAATATCCCGGCCACCGCACTCCTGGATACCGGCTGTTATTATAAGGCCAATCTTATTCTAAAGTTAAATTAGAGTTTAGTTTTATTTTGATATCTTTTAAGTTAGACCCCGAGTGGAGGGTCATTGTATTCCGAAGTACGGAAGTCATTGTATATAAAGAAAAAATAAAGGGTTTTGTATACCCTTCGTCTGTATCCTGTCTACTTACTACAATTAGTGAACATAGCTTTAGTAAGCTCTCTGTTCTAGTCAGGTCATTGTATGTTTCCGAAGAAGGTAAGAAGAAACATTGAACCTGATAACATAAGGAATTATTAATGTCACCCTTGTGGATTAAATGGTACTACAATGTTAGAATCGCCCGCTCTGCCATTTCTGGATTTCTTTTCGTGCAGACATCTCAAGAAACTCTTTATTAGAAATCGCTTGAATCTAACGAGAAACTCGTCGCCAGAATTTTGATCAATTCTGCAGCTGACCAAAATTTTTCAGTGATGTGTGTAGTAGTATGTTAGAAAGAGTGCACCAATTCCACCATCGTCGCTGTATGTTGGTGGTCAACTCTTCCGAGGAATTACTATAATTAGTCGTGATTAAAGTTGTTTTTTCATCTGTGTATTCTTATGTTTGCTCTTACTCCTGATTAAATGACAGCTTCAATTAAACGGCCATGCATTAAATGACAGATAATAATAATAATATATTCGGTGTGTTTTGTCACCTCTTAAATTATGTCCCATTTTTTAAACACCCTAAATAGCTATTTGTGGCATGTTATTTATACTATGCTGCTGATTATCTTAAATGTATGTGTTCAACTTATCAGATTGTAGAACAATCTAATTAAGTTTAAAATTCCGTTTTGCTCTTCCCAAGACAGGGGTGTGACTATCGACAAGAGTGTCTTCTTCGTCTCCGCTTTCTCCATCGGGGATCTTGTAGGCAGACTCAGCTTCGGGTGGATAGCAGATATGCAGTTCATTCGAAGAAGCAATTTGATTCGGAGCTACCTTTTCGTTATGGGAACTTTAACTGCAGTTTTGCCATTCTGCTGCTATGTCGAGCTTTTGTTTGCAGCGTCTATAGTCCTAGGAATTCTCAGCGGAAGCGTGATGGTGAACCATTCTGTGCTGCTAAGTGAGTACCTTGGTCTACAGAAGCTACCAATAGCTATGGGATTTTCAGTGTGTTTAGTAGGTCTCACTTCCTTCTTGAGACCTGTAATCATTGGTAAGGCAACTTTAGCAGTTTAACTATTTCTTTTCTCAATGAATTTAATTTTGTAAGCAGATTCAAATGTTTAATAGAATTTTTTTAATTACGAAGAAAATATTTTGCTTTCTTCTTTGAAATACTTTTCTTTCCATGCATTCAAATGCATGATGGGCCCTATTCAAATATATGATCAGAAATGCTATTTCCATTAAAGATTATTATTAAATTAAACAAAAATTACAATAATTTATGCTAAAATATATACTTAAAAATTAGAGAGAATTATTGATGGAGGAGATGAAGACATCCAATATTTATGTGTGCAAATGGTAATAAATTAAATTATAATAGCAATTGCTGAACAAACCTATAACATAAAATTAATGTTTCAAATTCTGATGAAGAAGATGGATACATTTAATTATTCGTGTACATGTTTCTTAGAAATTAATAAATATAAAGTTATTCTTTACCCCAAGAAAATTTAGTTTAATTCTTTGAAATGCAGCATTTTAATTAAAATATATAATATTTCTCTTCATTAATTCTGATTATCATTTTTTGAAGTTATTTAAAGCTTTTAATCTCTGTTTCATTCCTAAATGGCACTTTACCTTTTAGTCTAAAATTCTGCCCTATGCTGGAAAATTAAAAAAAAAAAAAAAAATTAAATGATATAAAAAATCTGAAAGGTTTCAGATTTTAAATTACGTCCAAAGGAACGTTTTTTTAACCTTTTGTGTGTTACCTTTATTTAAGTTTTTACTTGTTTAAGTTTACTTGTTCTGTGCACTTAAACCATAAAGTTCAGTTCAACAGCAATGTCGCAAAATAATTTTAAAATGGGCATATTTTTAGAATTTCCGATATATAGTCCCGCGCGCTAGAGATAATTTTTTTTTTTTTTTTTTTTTTTTCCCCGTAGAGTGTTGCCATTGCTCGCTTTTAAATCGTTGAGTTTGTTAATCAAAAATTCGTTTTACAAAATCTGTAATCGATAATAAAACAAATTCCAAATTTCAAATTTGGGCTTTCAGATGCCCATATTTGTAGTAGGATTACGTCATTCAAAATTGGATGGCTCTAGGTACCGTTGTTCTATCACAATGCGAGAAACATGCATACATTTATGCAGATTCTTCATTATTTAGTTTCTTCAAATATAATACAAGGCGATAGTATTTGATGGAAACGATTTGAAAAACAATACGCCATTTATAGGGTTCCGGCGCAAAATGGCAAAACGAGAACAATAGTCCTTCAGGGATTAAGCCCCTTTGAACTAATAATAAATATATAAATAAATAAAGTCCTCCTTGAACTCGTTGAGTTGCAAATATTGGCTTTGAATAACTGAATTTGTCAAGAACTTGTAGAAAACTTCCGAAATCCAGATATTCAGAGCAGAAAAACTGTCTTCCATTTCCTATGATCATCCGGTTACAGCCGAAAACATCGCGGCAAAAACAACGCGGACGAAAACGTCGCGGAGAAAACAACGCAAGGCGAAAACGCCGTGCTACAAAATATCGCAAAGAGAAAACATCATACTTCTAAAACATCGTGGTACAAAATATCGTAGTCGAAAATAAAGCGATTCAAAACCTTCGCAGTTTAAAAACATCGTCGTCGAAAATATCGTGGTAAAAAATAAAGTATCTACAAATGTTCGCATGACGATAACATCGCAGACACGCTTTTTTCAGGCTTTAATAGCTGTAAATGGATAATCCCATAATGATTTGTGAGCGCAAGATGGAAAGAAGAATAATTTTACTTTCATATTTTTATTAACTAATAAATTTTTGCTGATAAAGTAAGACGGAAACTTAAAAAAAAAAAATTAATGCAACTTATAGCACTTAATGGAATTTTAAACCGACATAGTTAACTAACAAAGGCCAGTAATAAATCGTTTTTATAAAGGTTTTACTTGTAATTTTTCATGAAAAGTACAATCTAAAAAAGATTAGAAAAAGGAAGGCAAGTAACTACATGGCCTTATCTATAAAAAAAAATTGCTTCTGTAAAAAATAAAAAACTTTATAAGCAAAAATTTATTAGTTAATAATAAATATGAAAGCAAAAATTATCCTTCTTTCCATCTTGCGCTCACAAATCATTATGGGAATATCCATTTACAATTATTAAAGCCTGAAAAAAACCACTTGTCTGCGATGTTATCGTCATGCGATGATTTGCAGATATTTTATTTTTTACCACGATATTTTCGACGACGATGTTTTTAAATTGCGAAGTTTTTGAACCGCTTTATTTTCGACGACGATATTTTGTACCACAATGTTTTAGAAGTGCAATGTTTTCTCTTTGCGATGTTTTCTCCCACGATGTTTTGTAGCACGACGTTTTCGCTTTGCGTTGTTTTCTCCGCGACGTTTTCGTCCGCGATGTTTTTGCCTCGATGTCATCGGCGGACACCGATCATCCTGGCGGAAGGTAGGAAATGCAGATCAGTAAGTGCTACGGCATCCATCTTTCCGAAGTGATTACAACAAAGGATAGCATTACTATAAATGTAAAAAAAAAAAAAAAAAAAAAAAAAAAATTGCTATGAGACCGAAGTAATAAATAAACGAAACATATTTAATTTCAATTTATTACTTATGTATTTCTCTAGCTATCTGAGCATCAATTATCTAAAGATTATACTTATCAAAACAGAATTAACTGCTTTTTTTTTTTTTTTTTTTTTTTTTTTTTGTAGGTTTCTTCCGGGATGAGCGACAGAATTACGATCAGCTGTTCATATTTTTAGGACTGCTTGTCATATCTATCACTCTCATATGGTCTTTAGAACTGCTTTCACCTTTCATCAATCGTTATCGTAATACTGTAAATAAAATTTTACCACAATGATACAGTTTTGCTCTTTTATGCTGTCAAGTAACATTTTTACACCAATTATACGTTTGATCAACTAGCCGTCTAATATAGTTATTACAAAAGAGGGAAAACATACAGTACTTTTAATGATTCCCCAGCTAGTGTAACTTCCTAGATCCAGCTAGTAATTAATAACAATAGAGATAAAGAATTCTGATTATTTTCTGAAATCGTTTAGTCTGGTAATCAGTAACAGATTAAATTTGAAAGAAAAGATAAATATTTAGGCTTTGCCGAATGACATCAGACTGCGCGAAAGACAAAAATACTTTTTCCATTTATTGGCAACACCTTTCTGTTAAATCGCTGAGTTTTATGATTAACTTATATATATATATGTATGTAATATATATATAAATATGTTATACTTTGCCGAGCGGCAACACATTTCTTTTAAATCGATGAGTTTCTAATTAAATTTGAAATCTTATTCATTGCCATCTGGCAACACATTGCTTTTAAATCGATGATATGACATTGCAATTTAAAAATTCCATAAATTTTCAAGAAATATGGAATGAATAAAAATAAATTGCAAATTCAAAATTTAAGCTTTGTGGTACAGGTGTTCGGGTAGAATACTGTGTGTATTTAAAATTTGATCGATGTATTTAAAATTTGGTTCAAAATTTGGTAGGTATAGATGGTGCTATTTTATCAAGTTGCAACATGCATCATAAATTATAGTTAAGAACTGTTACGATTTAATAACTTAAATGTTGCTCTTGAGCAGGGCTCCCCCCATATGTTTCTGACAGTCTACCCTTTCAAGAATTTCTCAATTTTTATCGACCTCCTTCTACAGAATAGTTGCAGTTAAAGTGACTCTGCTCAGACTTAAGAAGAGCCAGTTCTGGTTGACGTATTTCATTGAAACATATGTTATTATGTGGAGCATGAGAAAAAGAAAACTGAAATAAAAAATTAATAGTTCAGATTTTGACAACTATATGCCGCATTTCATGCATGAGTTGTAGAAAGTCCGTTATTCAAATTGGGAAATACTTTAAAATGCCCAGTAGTCGATACTTTCACCCTGCCTTTAGGAAAGAAACGTCGATCATTACAGATCAAGTGATATCATCAGAACTGTAGTAATACTTAGCCCTACATTTGCCTGAAATCTGAGGAGTTGATGAAAGCTTCTTTTATCGTGATGACTTTTTAACTCTCTAATCATTTACATTTATTACCCCAGAATCACGATGGCCTCTTAATGAAAATGGATTTCTCCCACGAAAATCAGTGTTCTTATTAATAAGGTTTTCTCGATTTTCTTTAGCTTGATGAGAGCTGGCGATATCAATTACGTCAGCAACGGATTATTTGCGGCCGAGAAAATAAATTTTTAAAGTATTAGCAATTAATAAGGAATACTCATATTTTTCTGTTGGTGACACTGAATGTTTCAATAAATTTTCTGTTATTCTGAAAGAGGTCTTTCACTAATTACACTAAAGCTTCCTTGTTTGAATCGCATGCTGATCCCTTTGAGAATATTATGCAATATTTATAATACATTCCAGTTTTAATTTTAAAATACGATAGCCAAGGGAATTCAAATAAAAAGGTACATTTTATTTTTACTTCAAGTACGAACTAAAGTATATACTGTAATCGCGAAAATTTTCAGTTATCATACACTGAAGTGCCACTGAATTAGGGATAGACATGGTTATGCAAATTTTGTAGCGCTGCACCGCATTTATGCTGATGTGAGGGCGTTGTGGTAACTGCATATATAGCTAGTACTATGATTGTTATTAATCAGTCGTTCAATTGACAGTGTGTGTAAAGCTTCTGATTAAGACATCTTCGATCGCGAACACACAGTAGGCGCTCGACGCATGGGCATTCAATTTCCGAAATCGTCAGAGGTCTAGGATTTTTACGGTCGACAATATCAAGAGTATACCGAGAATACACGAGCGATCGGGCAAATTGCGTAGGACAATTAGCCAGTAACCAGCATGGTGTCAGACGACTCAGCCGTACTGTACACAGCCAGCGAAGCCAAGCATTAGTTCAAGTTACAACCCAGCTGAATCAGGGAGCCAGTCGTGTAGACATTAAACGGATCGTGCAATGCTTGCTTCACCATATAGGCTTCGGCAGCCGTTAACCCACGAGAGTACCATTACTCAATGTATGCCATCGAGCGCCACGTCTTGCATTGGCAAGAGAATACAGAGAATGGACTCTATAGAATTGGAAACGAAAAAAAAACATGAAATGAAGAGTCTCGATTCCGACTCCATCACCGATGGCAGGCTGAGAATATAGTATCAGACTCATGAAGCCATTCATCCTGCATGCTATGTGGAAACTGCACAAGGCCATGGTGGCTCAATTATGGTCTGCAGTGCTTTCTGTTAGCAGTGTATGGGACCTTTAGTACTTGTACCATCCTCCCTAAATATGATTCGATACGTAAAGTTGCGGGGCGGTCATCTCTGTCCATTTATGTTGCCTTGTCTTTCACATGGAAATGGAGTATTCCAAAAACATAACTGCACCACTCACAAGTCTCGGTTGGTTACTGCATGGTTGGATGAACATTCCTCTGACTTCAATGTCATGTACTAACTACCTAGAAGCCCTCACCTAAATCCTACTGAGAACCTTTCGGATGTTTTGGAGAAAGGTGTGAAACTACATCATATAAAACAACCGACCCTTGCTGAATTATGAATACATCTATCCTATGTTTGGCAAGCTATTCCCGTAGAATGCTGATTATAACCTCGTCGTGTGGTAGCCATTATCAAAGCCAGCGGAAGCCCAGCTCTTTATTGAAATTCTATCCCTAATTCAGTGGCACTTCAGAGTATTTCAACGGGAATATCCATTTTGATCATTCCCGAACCAATTTAAAAGATTTTTTTGCATGACGTCAGTACGTACGAACAGAATAAAGGATTTTGTTTTCCAAAACGTATTGTAAAATGAATTATTTATTTAAAAGGGATTTTTTCCGTGACATCTTCTACGTACGTATGTAAGTACGGATGGCTGTATGTATGTACGGATTTTGCATTACTCAAAAGCGATTATTTAGTTGTACACCTCTTTTTTTTTATTGCACCAAACATTCCCTTACCCGGCATATATATATATATATATATATATATATATATATATATATATATACGCACAATCTTACACGGCTTTAAAGTCCTTACCCGGCCTTTATTTTCGCAATCGCTGGCCATAGTCACATATTTTCAATTAAAGAAGTGTTTTAAATGACTGTGTTGCACGTGCATCCATCTTCAGGGCCATCAAGAGCATTAGATATCCCCATTTTTTTTTTTGAAATTCTGCACTGTTATTGCTTCATCAATGAGAACTCATGCACCCAAAATCCACCAGCAAATCATAAAATGAATAGTGAGATAAGAATAACCCCTACAAGGGCGAATTCGTTTTAAAATTTAGAACAACTAATTTTCTGAACAATTTGAAAAAGTTGAAAATTACGTGAATAGTTAAAAAATCAGAATCTTGTAATTAAGAGAAATTTACGACAGTAAATACGGTACTCCTTTCTTTTAAATTCATGTTCTTCAATCAATACAGCAGCGCTGTGCAAAGCTATAAGGCATTAAGTTCAAGCTGAGTTTATTCCTTCGTATAGCTGAGTTTATTCCTTCGTATAGTCTAAGAACTCGTATACAAATTTTAAAGCCTCTTCATGGTTATCCTTTATTTCATCTTTACGTCTTTTGTGGAGTCTTTACTAACGAGGGGCCTTAGTCATAAAATTTTACAGCTTTATCGTTCTGAATTTTTTCCACCTGTTTTCTTCATTAATAATTTCAAACTCTTGAACAGCAAAAGTAACTTCCAGATTCTCGATAATTTTTCTTAGTTCCGACAGATCATTCCTGTTTTGCGATAGCAAACAACCATAAATTAGCATTAAACTCACCTCATCCCAAGTTTAGCAATGAGACTCATAATCCCAAAACTGTGAGTTTCTTCCAAAAAGTCAAATGTATTCTTTTCTTTTTCTTCTTCTTCTTCTTTTGGGGCAAGCTACAGCAATTTCTGTGATACGATACACAAATAGACCGCAAAAAAGATCATTCACCATATGTATAATCGAAAGTTCAGTATAGATTATTGTCAACTTCAATGATTCATCAGTAGTAAATTACCTCATAGAATACCCAAATCCATTAAGATGCTGTGTAAAATATTTTAAATATAATTAGTCTTTGATATTTCTGATTTAGTAAATTAGCAACTTCTAGCTTTTTTAATACAATGAAATTTGAGTGGACATAAACTGTCAAAGATATTTAAAAGTATCTTCTGAAAACGTTAATTTCACGGTGTATTGTGTACGTGCACAACCAAAGTTTTCCAAAAAAAAAAAAAAAAGTGTTGTTATAAGAAAAAAGTTTTTTCCTTAGTAAAGATATTACGATGGTGAATTTCGACTAAGCTGGGTTTTACGGCAATCCCTGACGTATGATGAGTAACTACCTAAAAAAAAAAAAAAAGTGACTAAGATTCAAATTTTTAAATATCTGGGCACATTTGATCACAAGTTGCAATGATATAAAAATTGAAATAACGAATAGAATATTTATGGCTAATAGATGTTACTACGGCCTTAAAAAATAACTTAAATCCAAACTAATCAACGTAAAACTAAATTAAAATTATATAAAACTTTAATAAGGCCTGTTGCCATTTACGGAAGTGAATGTTGGATACTTAACAGAGCAAAGCCTGATATCAACTTTTGAAAGAAAAATCCTAAGAAAGATCTTTGGACCGGTACAGCAAATTGGCATGTGGAGAATTTTCATAATCATGAACTATATGGAAAATACTGGAAATATGGTGAAACTGATATTGTGGAAATCGTAAAGCCGTCTCGTATCAGATGGCTGACCATGTGTTTAGATATGATGATGCATTTCCAACCAAAAAGATAACCTTTATGAGCATTGAGGAAGTAAGACGAAAAGGAAGACCACCCACCAGATGGATAGATGATGCCGAGTAAGATTTAAGGTTAATTGGAGTTTACCAATGGAAAGCTATTGCGCCGAATGGGGTCAGGTGGAGGAAACTCGGAGAGACAGCCTATAACAGGCTGTGGACCTTATGAAAAAGAAAAAAGATTCAAATTATTTATAGAGTTATTATTTATAAGTGTTACATAATCGGCAATCGCTATCAAACCGGCAGCTGACAGATTATTCGAAAAATCGGACTGTGAAGATGAAAGACCTTCAAGACGGCAATAATATTAATTATATTAAAGTTAATTTCAACTATAAATTAGTCCATAAAAAATTCCTTTCTTATCTTAATCTAAAATTGAAAACGGCTTTCTATGAAATTTATTGTGATTCAGACACTATTATTATCCCAAAATTTGATGATCCTTAAATTCGTTGTGGAAAAAAAAAATGTTGAGCATTATTGTTGAATCAACTAATATTCATCCCATTCATTAAATATCTGATGTGGACACCACATGACGTCTTGTACGACCTATTGCATTATGCACACTTTAAAGAATTTTTATCAAAAGAATAAGAATAGGTACTTCAGAAAACATTTTATTAACAGGAATGTAAATGATGAACGTGCTCAAAAGACGTTCCGTCAGTCCTTTACTTCGTACAATGAATTAAAAAAAGCCTCGATTTCACTTATATCTGTGTTGGGTTTTTCCCTCTTCCCGAATTCTAAAAAACTGTCGTTTTATTTCGATGTGTTGTTTCCATTTTAAATATTTTTTCTTCATTATCTTTAACCAAATATTCATTCTTCGCTTCTTCATCAAAGAGGAGTTTTTTTTCATCCGAATTTAACGTCGCATTAGAGTCATCAGATACCCCGCGGAGAAAGCAAACTCTAAGACATCAGCTGTGAGAAATTTAAGACGCATTTTATGAAATAGTGTGGTGTGTGTGTGTGATTATGGCAAAGCCTCGAGGGCTATCTTCCTAAGAGGAGGAATGCCTTCGTGGAGGACTTTCAAAGGGAAACTGGCTTGTATACACGTTACACTGGGGAAAACCACAAAAACGCCCATGCAGCCAGCCCATTCGCGGGATTCGAACCTCGGAACGAACTACCAGTGTTCAGCGACTTTACCGCTCGGCCGCTGGTGGGCTTTATGAAATAATGAAGGACAATATTTTCAATAAAAACTGTATGTTACGAATTTTGTAGGAATAAAACTGCATGTTACAGATAGATGATTTTAGTGTAATTTATATGTAAAATTGTTGCTTTTTTTTTTTTTTTTTTTTTTTTTTTTGGTGTGTGTGTGTGTGTGTGTGTGTGTGTGTGTCTGTGTGTGTTATGTAGCATTAAAAATCGCTATGCCATAAAAGTAAAAATACAGAGGTACACCTGTTTAACATTGAGTAAACAGGTGTCCCAGTAATTTCGCGAGATATCTACAAGCTGGAAACGGTTTTCGCGACTAATTTTTGTCACCAAACTTGGCAAGAAATCGCCACTTGGCGATATTTTTGTCCAGTCTCTCTATTACCGGTACAGGTGTTGCAAATGAATAAAAGTAATTAATCACTATATTAGCTGTAACCGCAATTTAACACTCATATTGCCTTCCAGTAATCACAAAAAGCAGAAAGTACTAGAACTATCTCGGTGGCTGGGTGAAAACTGTAAAAGGCCGGTGAGAGCATCTGCTCTCAGTTAAATGTTCCCTCTGGAGTTCATCTTTAAGCTAACCAACATCTTCAATGTCATCATGGAGTGGCAATACTTTTCGAGGGAATGGGAAACAGCAATAATTACGTCTCTACTAAAGACAAACAAGCCAGCAACAGAATCTGTATGTTATCGATGGATAAACCTTCTTCCTTGTCTTAGTAAAGTGATAGAAGCAGTGTTCCTGACTAGAATAAGGAAACATCTAGATGAAAGCAACATCCTCATCCCGCAGCAGTTTGGCTTTCGGAGGAATTTATCTACATCCCATCAGCTCAGGGCTTAATTTCTAAAATTAGATGTGCTGTAGCCGTATGAAAGACCGTGAGGAAGGGACGAAAAAATAAATAAGATAGCTAATAATTAAATAATAAATTAAATTAATTTATATTTAATTAATGATAAGTTTAAATTAATTAATATTAATTTAATTAATTAATTACATTAAATTAAGAAAAATGTAAAGAGATAAAGAGAAATCTAATAAATTATTAAATTAATTTTGAATAGTTAAATAGAAAAAAAAGTATCGGACCTCGTCTTACTTGGGGCATCGTCTGGAATTTCAATTCCATTTAGATGCTAAGAAGCAGCTCAGCTGATCTCTGTCTGAGTTTAAGCCCTGATTATACTTATAATGTACTATTCCAAGATATGACAGGTACCAGTCTTAAAGCTCCACTAAGGAGAATAGTGAGAATTTTAGAAACAGTATGAGGATATGGAAAGAAATTTAAAAGTATGCTTTGAAAATAAAGAGGAAAGATTCTAAGACTTTCTGATCGCGATCCCCTTTCGATATAATTCTAGCCGTCAAGTAAAAATTTTACTACTACTTTTCTGAATAAATTTTCCTGAATACAATGTGAGAATAAACATGACTTATTTCTCTGTACAAGTGACAGCAGTGGTCCCCCATTTTTTTACATCATTCAGAGAGTCTACAGGAGCTCTGCAGTAGGCAGGAAATCACTAGTGTGGAAAGTGCACGACCAGGGTATCACTTTTAGTTCTTTGAAGGAATACAAAATCCGCTCTCATAAATTCATTGCATATCCTGGAGAATAAGCCTTTGACATATAATTGGGGAGAGGGGACTTTTCGTTCTTTAAAAGTCTCAACCTCTGTGCAAGGCTTCCGTGTGAGAGAAAGACAGGCCTGCATTCATTAGAATCGAATTTTTAAGACATGTTTATAATAGTAAAATTTATAAATTTATAATAACAAAATTCATATGCTAAAATTCTGGTTTACTTTCATAAAAGTAGTGCCCGATGCCTTTTATTAGGGCTCCGGTGTGCTCCGGCGTAATTTAAGCTCTGCATGAGGTGTATAGGATTGTTGAGCATATTTCTGAAGGCTTGGAAAACGAAATTCACAGGAGGCCTATTTATCGACATGCTAGTTTTTACTTACATATGCCTAATATCATGTTTTCTTCTGCTAATTTTAATTTATATGTACTGAATATTATGCTTAACAAGCTAATTTGTATTTAAATTTCTTTTTTTTCTTTTCTCTTTTTTTTTTTTTTTTTTTTTTTCTACTAAAATTTATATCCTGAATTTATATACTTCTCTTAGCTTGTATTCATATACACTAACTAGTATATTTAAGCAGCTAAATTTATTTGACTTATATAATATGTTTAATATTATGTTTTTCTGCTAACTTTATTTCATGTTTAACTGCTAACTTATTACCATAATATTAGCTAATTTTTATTAACATATACTTAATATCATGTTTTTATCGCTTAAATATAAATTTCACTTACATGTACTTAATGTCATGCTATTTCTCCTAACTTGAATTCATACACTTTAAATAAATATCTTGTTTAACAAGCTATATTTGATTTATATATGCTTTACATCATGTTTAAAACCATTGCCGATTTGCCGTTAGATAATAAAAAATGCACTGTCGCCAACATGTTCCTTGTGATATCACGAATGCATTAAGTTAATATTTAGCAATTTAGGTGCATATCATCATTTACTGAATTTTAATACTATTCATATTCGTCTATTACGATTCTGTATGACTTGGTTTTTATGAAAATCCACGCTACCCCTCCCCGGAATAACGATTTTTAAAAATTGCGAATTAATGTTTTAAGTTGATAATTTTAATAAGAAATTATACCCTTGGAGACAGAAAGAATTGGCGCTTTTTGTCGCCCGGCGCAATGACTACGGATCCTAAATTATGCTCTGCCCAGAACCTTCTTTAAATTCTAAAACAAATTGCTGTTTCTAAGTTTTATTCCTCGATACTTCTGTGAAATAACACTTTTTTTTATTTGCTTTCGTACGTTTATGATTTTCTAGCGCTTTCTAACGAAGCCTCCGTGGCGCAATCGGCTAGCGCGTTCGGCTGTTAACCGAAAGGTTGGTGGTTCGAGCCCACCCGGGGGCGGTGAAAAAGTTTCTTTTAGAAATCAATACGTAATAAACTGTACGAGTATTTTTTATGGAATGTAAGAATTGTTTACCTGCAACAATAGTAAAATATTGATGTTATAATTACGGGAAACAAATGCACGTATATCACTGGACTATTGAAAATTCAATGTGCTTATCAAACATTTTGTAGGTGCACTCCTGGTCGATTGAAATTTTAATATAGTCCGAGTGTTCTCATAGACGAATTAAATCATTAGTCATTATAAAATAAAATTATACGGTACGGTGATGTTTATTTATAAAATTTAAGACGTTTAATGCTATTATTTCCCCAACGATAATAAATATTAATATTACGGAATAGAAAGGTACTTATAAAACATCACTGAACTGACAAATATCAAATATTTAAGCAAAAAAGAAATAAATTTATGCCTTTGGATTTTATTAATTTGCGAATCGCTAGGATCAGAATATTTTATACAATTATGAAGTTTACCACTACCACCTCTTAAAATAAGTAAACGGTGCAAAATAATTTTTACAGAAATAAACCAAAGCTTCTTTGATTATTTTTAATTTTTCTATCGGACCTTTTTTCTTGTTGGAAGAAAGTGCAGAATCGCCCACTGCTTGGCGCATTTTTAAGAATTACACATATACTCGGTATCCATGTACACATCGACCTATTTTCACTTAAAAAAAACATCTCAGAACTGCACAAAAATGGCATTGTGCACACCTTTGACTTTATCCATGCACACATCGACCTATTTTCACTTAAAAAGTCAAAGAAAATTGAGAAAAATCGAATTCTTCTTACTCTTGTAAAAACAGCCAAACAAATAAGTGGGCGATTCTGCACTTCAGCCTCTTGTTACACCGAAAACAATCAAAATTAAAAAGAGGACTAGTAATAAACTGATTATTTTGTTAAACGTCAGTTAAAATTTTAGAAAGGTGTTTTGTGAAGACATGAGATGTAAAGAGATTATATTTTCTATTTAAATTTTAAAATGAAAATTCTTCTACTTTCATACGTAAACAACGATTGCCTTAGATTATTTAAATGTCTGAAAAGAAAGTAACAAGTACTTGAACTATTACACTTTTTTGAG
Source organism: Stegodyphus dumicola (assembly GCF_044657685.1). Taxonomy (NCBI): domain Eukaryota; kingdom Metazoa; phylum Arthropoda; class Arachnida; order Araneae; family Eresidae; genus Stegodyphus; species Stegodyphus dumicola. The sequence continues at coordinate 111,855,452 of NC_140770.1, read as the reverse complement.
TATATCAGTGATCAATAGTATGAAGCAGTAGAACAAAATAATTTACCTTAAATAAATATTGGATGAAAACTTTTAATTAAATTTCATATCAATAGCGAAGACATTAATTTAATATTTATTACAATTTTCAGATTTTTAATGTTTTCATATTTAAAATTACACTAATAGATGGCGACACCATCGAACATAAATTTCGAATGCAAATTTATAAGTTGTTCAGATATTATTTATCATTTTTCTAAGCTCCCAACTTCGTAATAGGTGAAATATTAAATTCATTGAACTGGATTTTGCAGTGTTTGGAAGTTAAATGCCGTTTGCTCCATCTATTTTGAAATTTTACCGTGATTTTAATCAGCAATGAAGCGACGGTACTTTTATTTTGGAAGAAAAGAGAAACGAAACAACTTATAGTTTTGGCATCAGATAAATTATCATAAATTTTTCTACAGAACATAACAATTAGATAATGAGCTGTTTGTAAATTGGGAAGACTAGAGCAGCGAGCATTCTTCTCTCTAAAACTAGAGTTTACTTTGTCATGGCGCCATCTAGTTCTTAGAAGACAAAAGACATGAAGTTGCGCTAAATAAATTTGATGTGTTCTGCATAAGAACTTCCCCACATGATATTTAAAACACGGAATTGCTTGGTCGCTTGTAAATAAAATTTAATATGTTTAAAAACTTTATAGCTCAGTGTTAATTATAAACACTACTCCTTTTAATCATTATTACCAGGGCTTAATTTCTAAAATTAGAAGTGCCGGAGCCCTATGGCAGGCCGTCAGCAAAGAGGAGCAAGAGTAAGTAAATAAATAAGATGACTATTAAACTCATTAATAATTTTTAAATTAAATAGTTTTATTTATTGAAGTAAATAAATAATTAAAGATTAAAGTTATTAAAGAATTAAAATTAAATTGAATGTAAAGAGATAAATTAAAATTTAATTAGGGATTTTTAATATAATTTTATTGCTAAAAATAAAATTTTCGAGATAAAATTTCTACTGCTATTCTTATTTAATTGCATATAAAAGAAGTGCCGCAGCCTTCTTATTTAGGGCTCCGGTGCCCTCTGGCTAGAATTATGATCTATTACAAAAACAGCTCCTGTGGGCTCCAGCCCAATTTAAACTCTGATCGTAGGGTGGTGGGAGTTCTGTTATCACCGCGAAAATTAAATATACTTATAGCTGATGAAAATTCAGATAATGCTAAAAACAGGGCGAAACAGAATGAGGGCGTGATGGTATGAGTAGGTGGAAACAAAAAATGAGAGGAATATTGGTGAGAGAGAACATTTTCTTTGACCACGGCTCTCTGCTGATATAATTATAGCCATCAAGCGGGGTCAAATGGATGTGTCAGGGGTAAAATGAGTCCTGAATCTGACTCCTAAGGATGAATGTAAAGTTGCTGTTTACACTTCCCGCCCCTCTCTGTATTTGTTTACATTAGTGGATACTGTGGGAAGACGCGTTCCTAAACAAACTTCCCCAAATTTATTGCCCTTCTTAAAGGGAAAGGTTTCCGTATGTGAGTGAGGGGACTTTACTTGAACGTCTCATGTTCTCATGAGTTCGCATTTCTAGGGAAATAGAGTATTGCAAGGTCTGCTTATTGTTAAACTAAAACATTAGGAATTCTATTATTTATTTATTTATTTATTTATTTATTTTGTTGAAATTGTGGCTCAGTTTTATAAAAAGAAGTACTGGAGCTCATTTTATTTATGGCTCCGGTGCGCTCCTGCTAGAATTGCAATTTATCTTATAAATTGAGAAGTAGCGGAGCTGGGTTGCAGTGGGCACTGGCGCAATTTAAGCACTGATTACTGCAACGCGTAACGGGCGGCCAGACTCTTTGCGATACCACGAATAAATATTTTAAATGTATTAAATTCATATGTAAGCACTTTTATACAATTTGTCACATGTAAGTACTTAATGAGTATGAAATAAAATTTTTATTAATCATTGAGAATTTTGGGGCCGCAATCTTAGGAAAGTACGCGGGCAGCCAATGGCCTAGGAACGGCTCTGCTATTCTCCCAGAGAATGAGAATAAAGAATAGGAAAATCTCCATGAAAGATTCCATAGGAAAATGATAATTATATGTGCTCATGCACACACCCGTTCTCAGGTTTCCATTTGAAAATATCTCAGCGATCGTATCGTTCTGGTCATATAATATTTCAGAGTTACAATTCAATGGCTTAACAATCCCAAAATTTTTAAATCAATATATTTTTAGAATACCCGAAAGAGCACTGGTTCTCCAGGGTAATTCCTCCTTGTAAAGGTGGGCGGGGGGAATTCCATAGTTTCAGGGAGGAATGCGGTCATCCTTATATTTACTTGTTAAGTATTTAATTTATGAATATAAAAAACTACCTTTATTCAAGAATTTGTATTTATCATTACTTTTAGTCCAAAGGGGCAATTTGACCAGATGGACTATTAATTTCGTTTTGGCATTTTGCATTGATAAGCGTTGTTTCACTTTCCAGATTGTTGCCACCAAATATTATCGCCCTTTATTCAAGATTTTGTATTTATCATTATTTTTAATACAAAGGGGCAATTTGCCCAGAAGGACTATTAATTTTGTTTTGGCATTTTGCGTTAATTCACTACATGCGTTGTTTCACTTTTCAGATTGATGCCACCAAATATTTTCTCCCTGTGTTATATTTAAAGAAATTAAATAATGAAGAATCTGCATAAATGTATTTATGTTTCTTGCGTTGTGATAAAACAAAGGTACCTAGAGCCACCAATTTTGAATAATGTAATCCTCCTGCGAATATGAGCATATGGAAGCCCAGATTTGAAATTTGGAATTTGTTTTATTATCGATTTCATATTTTGATTCACAAACTCAACGATTTCAAAGCGAGCAATGGCAACGTTGTACAGAAAAAACATTTTTATCTCCAGCGCGCGAGAATATGTATCGGAAATTCTAAAGATATGCTCATTTTAAAATTATTTTGCGATATTGCTCTTGAACTGAATTTTATGGTTTAAGTGCGAAGAACATGATATTTAATAAATAAAGGTAACGCGCAAAATGTTAAAAAAAAAAAAAAAAAAAAAAAAAAAAAAAAAAAAAAAAAAGAAACGTCCCCTTGGTCGTAATTTAAAATCTGAAACCATTCACACTTTGTTTCTTCCATTTTTTTTTATACTTTCTTTTTTGTTTAATTTTTAAAAACACATTAAAAATAATGTAAATTTAAATAATTTGTATACGTATTTTTCGAGAGAGGAGGAAGGAATGATTGCCTAGCAATGATGAAAGAGGTGCATGCGGCGTAAAAAGCTGAGAACCACTGCGTTAATGTGTTAAAGTGCTGCGACGCATTTTTTTTCATTCTTTTCTCCGTTCATGTCAGCAGTGTCTTGTTTTCTTAATACTAAGATTATAACTTTTTTATTTATCCCTTTAGCTTTATTTATTAAACATCATTCCCTTCGCAATTAAGACACATAAATTTTAACAACAAAATCACAAAATTTTTAACAGCAGCATATTTTTGGAATGTCCAATAGAATATGTTGGAACACATTTTATAGTATTTATTATTTTATGTTGACTATAGTGTTACGAATTTGGTATTTAAAAAGCTAATGTTAGTTCAATTATAAATTAAATGGTTTTATTTCTCGCGCAGTGCAGCGCGTGACGAATATTAAAAGAAAGCTAAGCCGGAAAATGTGAAAATACAAGAGCGCGTGCATTAAATAAATAAATATCTCTTTTTTTGATTTCGAGAAAGTACTCGAAAATTCTAGCGCGTGATTTTTAAAATCTTATAAAAGGAAGAAAACATCTCAGTTAGTTGTAGTTGCGTAGTTTGTTGTTGTTTAGAAAACTGCTCTTGTTGATTGTAACGAATTCGCGTTCTTTAGCTGTTTTGAATTATGTTCTATTGGACATTTTAAGTAGTTAAAAGATAACTACTGTGAGATATTGTAATTCTGCACGATTATTTGAGGACATTTAATCATATTTGTTGTGATAATAATAAATTTTTGTTCATTTTTCATCGGACTTGTGCATTCATTTCGTAACGAACCCGTACGCACGCGTCAGAAGTGGGATTTGAATGCCAATAACAAGAGGGTTGGAACAACAATTGAGACAGCTCATTACTGCTTTTGCTGCGTTCCAAGAAAAGATGGAAGCTGGGCAAACATCTTTTAAAGAAGAAATTAAAGAGAGAAAGGCTGCTGGTCAAAAATCCGTTAAGGAAGAGATGAAATCCCTGAAAGATGAGATGAATTCTGGTCAGAAAAAGTTGGAAGATGGTCAAGTAACTTTTAAAGAAGACATAAAAGCTGTACAAGAAAAGATTAAAGCAGGTCAAGACGAAATGAAAAGAGAAATAACCTACGTAATAGAAAGTAAATTTGAGGCTATGGAAGACAGAATAGGAGCTGTCGAAAATAAAGTCGGACAAATTGAAGAAAAGGTTTCTTCTGTTAAAGATGAAATAGAAGATAGAGTGTCGGCTGTGGAGCAACGAGTCGAAGGAAGAGTTTCGGCCTTCCAACAACAAATTGAAGGAAGAGTTTCTACCGTCCAAGGACATATTCAACACCAAATCGAAAAACAAATTGATGATAGAGTTTCTGCGGTCACTAAAGAAGTTGATGATTTAAAGAAATTCGTAGCGACGGCAGGGAGCAATCCGGAAGGTTTTAAATTTCTACCCATGCCTGCTCGTCCCTCTCTGAAGCTATCGACTTATGATGGGAAGACCTCCTGGTAGGTGTATAAGACACAATTTTCTATAGTTACGGATGCGAATGGATGGGATTCCCAAACTAAGGCCTGTCATCTCGCCGATTCTCTCAGAGCAGACGCAACGGATATCCCGCAGACGCTTCCCGAAAACCAAAGACTTGACTTCGAAGCTCTATCCGGCGCATTGGAGCTGCGCTTTGTCGAGAAATGTTTAAAAGACTACAGCAGGCTTCAATTAAAATCTCGTCAACAGAAGCCCACCGAATCACTCCAGGAACTCGCCACGGATGTTGAAAGGCTGTCCCACCTCGCCTTTACGGAGTGCCCGAGAGAAACGAGGGAAATCCTGTCGCTGCAATATTTCATCGATGGCATCCGGGACCCTGAAATACAGAAAGCACTGCCAATGGCAGATGTGAAGGACATAAAAAGCGCTCTGTTGTACGCCGTAAAAGTCGAGGCAGCCCAGCAAGCAACTCGTAGAGATAGCTACCCAGTCAGAGTTGGGCGAGTCCACGAGCCAGTGGATCAATTGATGGCTCGTTTAGATGATTTATCCAGACAATTCGATGCTTTGATACGGAGTAGGAGCGAGAAGAAAGTGGCTCTAAGGTGTTGGAGATGTGGTAGTGAAGGTCACCTAAGACGGAATTGCAGAACGCCCCAGGGTACGGAATATTAAGCAGATGATTTTACCAGACATGTCAGTGGCTTGAGACGGAACAGAAATGAAAAGAAACTAGCTCTAAAGTGCTGGAACTGTGGAGTTGAAGGCCACATACGAAGAAACTGCAGAACACCCCGAGGTACGGAAAATAAGACCATTTCCCAGCAACGACGCAGTAAACAAATTAGTGACCATATCGAGGAACGGAGGATGCCAGATAATGAAAAACCTTGTTTTAAAGCGCTTAAAATTTATACAGTGAGTGGCAACAGTAACGGACTGTCCATTAATGGAAATATCGATGGAGTTCCTTGCAATATGATCATTGTCACAGGAGCTAATGTTACCATCATTAGGAAAGATTTAGCTGAACAGTTTAAAGATAAACTTATTTGGACGCCATCCTGTGTTACCCTTCAGACTGCGTCTGGTGATAAGATCGACATAACTAGGAAGTTAAACGTAAGCATCACGTTTGGAAGTGCCGCCTACAATCACACGGCTTATGTGGCGGATATCACAGATTCATGCATACTCGGATTGGACTTCTTAAGGAAATACAATTTTTCCTTAGACTTCAAAAACAATAAGCTGTTCTCAGCATCTGAAGACATGACGATCCATCTTCAAAAGGAATCATCGCCTGGAAACGCCGACGTCTCATGTGAAAGACCCTATTCAAAAAGCTGCTGAAATCCTACTAGGGTCGGAGAGAAACATGAGACTACCGGGTATTCACCATCACAGATGCTCTCCGGTCGAGACCTTCGTCTACCTTGTGACCGCCTGTTTGATCACCATACGGATGCGCCTTCATCGCCTGAGGAACACATCCAAGATGTCCAGGTCCGTTTTGAAGTGATGCACCGTTCCGTACGAAAGCGAGTGAACTTGGCGACGGAGAAAGTGAAGACCAGATAAAACGCGAGAGCTACTGGACATAGATTCAACAAAGAAGACAAGGTGTGGTTGTGGAACCCGATTCGACGAAAAGGAGTCAGGCCTGAATTACAGTCACCTTCGGATGGTCCATATACAGTGCTGAATAGACTGAATGACGTCATGGTTCGGATCCGTAAGTCTTCGAACTCTAAACCTAAAGTCGTTCATTAAGATAGGTTAGCTCATTACTATGGCCATAGTACGTAATGCAAATAATTGTAAATAGTGTAAGACCATGGTCCTTTTTGTTTTTAAATGTGTATTTGATTTGATTTGTATTTAGTATTTGATTTGAATTTAGTATTTGATTTGTATTTGATAGCATTTGATTTATTTTATTTATTGTATTTATTGTTCATGTTGTTTATTATTGAATTTAATGCTTATTATTGCATTTATACCTTTGGTTGTAAGTTTGACTTCCTGTCCAGGGAATGTACTGCCCCGGACGTGCAGTCCTTGGGAAGGGGGCAGTGTTACGAATTTGGTATTTAAAAGGCTAATGTTAGTTCAATTATAAATTAAATGGTTTTATTTCTCGCGCAGTGCAGCGCGTGACGAATATTAAAAGAAAGCTAAGCCGGAAAATTTGAAAATAGAAGAGCGCGTGCATTAAATAAATAAATATCTCTTTTTTTGATTTCGAGAAAGTACTCGAAAATTCTAGTGCGTGATTTTTAAAATCTTATAAAAGGAGGAAAACATCTCAGTTAGTTGTAGTTGCTTAGTTTGTTGTTGTTTAGAAAACTGCTCTTGTTAATTGTAGGGAATTCGCGTTCTTTAGCTGTTTTGAATTATGTTCTATTGGACATTTTAAGTAGTTAAAAGATAACTACTGTGAGATATTGTAATACTGCACGATTATTTGAGGACATTTAATCATATTTGTGATAATAATAAATTTTTGTTCATTTTTCATCGGACTTGTGCATTCATTTCGTAACGAACCCGTACGCACGCAACAATACGATTTATATCAATTTAAAGCAAAACCCTTTATATGTTGTTCCCATTCATATAAAAGTCTTTAACATTAAAACTGGAAAATTTTGGATTATATTTTAACACGGATTTTCATTAAAAGCTGTTATGGAATTCATGTAAAGTACCACTTCCGGTTCTTCAATTTAAGGAAGGAAAATAGGAAAATCTATTCAGCACTTCTTATGAAGCTTAAATATGGAAAGCTAGCAAGAAACTTAAATACAGGAAGCTGGAATTCATATACGAGTTATTGTGGGCGAAAAATTCGTCGTATACACACAGACAGCCGTCTGTGTAAAGGCCCGTTTCCACTGCTGCGTATGCGTTGCGGTGCGTATGCGTTTCTCCAATCAGCGAGCGAATTCACTTTGATTGACATCTGCAATCCGGTCGGTGTGCGGTGACGGATGACATACGGATGGAGTTCAACAATGTTCAACTTCTATCCGTATGTCTGCGGATGCGTTGGGGTCACGTGGTGAAAAAGGAGCAATCAGGTGCAGTCACTAAAAATTAATGGCGGCAGAAGTAGCGATGAACGCTCGCTAATAAGGAAAGAATGTTTTGCTAAAAAATACTTATTTCTGAATTAACATTATAGCGAGAAATATGCGTGCTGAAAAAGACAGCAATCAGCTGAATTTAGTTAAAAAAAAGATAAGAAAAACAAGATAACTGCAACTACAGTACTTGTTCGTTCAATAAATTCAGTTCAAGGAAATCAGCGGCAAAAATTATAATATTTTCCAAGTCCATGAAATAGCAAAATTTGCTCTGATAATCATATTTTAGTTCTGCATACTTATTTAGCTTTAATGAAAATGAATGTCTGACTATATCAAACTGCTATAGCAAATTAGATATGATTAAAAGATTTGCTATTTTTTCTTTTGAAACAGGTAAAAACTAAAAATGTTGATTATAAATTAAATTTGATAGCCTTTTAAATACTCCAGTTCATTGAAGAGTATGTTAAATTTGTATTTCCCTTTATAAATATATCTTTTTGGATAACATATATTTGTAAGCACATGAAATATATTTTTAGCAGCCCGTTTAACTTCAATCCGAACGCCACTTTAAAAGATAATGATTTTTGTAAAAATTGTACTAGAAGCTGAAGAACTAACTCTGGTAAATTTTTCAGACGATAGCACACTGAAATAGGACCAAAAAACTTAAGTTTTAAGAATTGATTTAGTTGATGATGTATATAAGCCAAAATATGCATGAGACTCACGTGCAATCCTAGCTTAGTGGTAAAGTTGATGGTAAGGATGTCCTTTTTTTTTTTTTTTTTTGGAGTCGTGAGTTCGAATCCCATACGCTTTTTGCACCCTGTCTGCAACTTTCTTACCTTTTTATTCCAATTTGATCTATATTCGTGTTTTATAATTAATTTCTATTATTATATGCATTAAATATATTGTTTTATTTATGCTCTTATTTATTTAAATTTTTCCCGCAAAAATGTGTGAAAATTATATAATACTAATTTAAAGCATATCCTGTACATATATATTTGAATTTAACAAACATTCTCTATTCGTAAAAAGCAAATTTAAAGTGAATTAAATTTAAATGAAATTTAATGCAAACAAAGAAATGATTAATTATTGCTGCGAACTAATCTACAATATCATTTAAATTCTGAGAGCATATGTAAATCAAGTGCAAGTATCAAAATCCATGAATAAATATACAATTCCAAAAATTTATTAATCCTAAAAAATTTATAAAAATGCATAAGTGAATAATGGGATAGATTGTTAATCCTTAAAAAATTATAAAAATGTATAAGTGAATAATAGGATAGATTATTAATCCTAAAAAACTTATAAAAATGCATAAGTGAATAATAGGATAGATTTAATTCTAAAGAATTTATAAAAATGCATAAATGAATAATAGGATAGATTTAATTCTAAAAAATTTATAAAAATGCATAAGTGAATAATAGGATAAATAAATTTTATTGTTGAAGAATTGTTTGTTTTCTCATCTCAACACACTAAAAGCCACACTCTTATTTTAGGAGATTATAAAAATTCTGTTGTCATTCCCTTCTTTCCATCAATTAGCTATAAAGTTGCACATATTTTGCAGAAATTTAACTTTCGGGTTGTTTACTCTCCCATCAATAAAATTCCAACTTCTATACTCAAGGACCCCATTCCGGATATGAATTCCTGGGGTATTTATAGGATTCCTTGCCAGTGCGGTTTAATTTACATTGGCCAAACTAAGAGAGCCTTAAAATTTCGCGTCAAAGAGCATGAGGCATATGTTAGAAAAAAGGAAACACAGAAGTCTTCTGTTGCTCAACATTGTTGGTCCGAAAATCACACTTTCAATTTTTCTGCTGCCAAAATTATTCAAAAAACATCTTCCATTGGAGAACTGGATTTTCTAGAGGCATTTCACATTCATAAAAATCTTTCTGTTCTAGTTAACGATCCTAATTCCAATCCAAATTTGCCTTCGGCTTTTAGAGAAATTATGTTTTAGTTCTGGTTTCGCCAACAAATGGCGCCACTTGCTTATTCTTGTTCAGGCTTTCTTATCTTATCTAATCATTATTTCCTATCTTGTTCATTTGCGGTTTTGCAGCTGAAGATGATGGTTGGGTAAAACCATCGAAACTAGTCCTGTGAAAATTTTGTAAATATAACGCTGATTTTTGTTGTTTGACTTCTGAATTAGTAAATTTTTGGAATTATATATTTATTCATGGATTTTGATACTTGCACTTGATTTACATATGCTCTCAGAATTTAAATGATATTGTATATTAGTTCGCAGCAATAATTAATCCTTTATTTGTTTGCATTAAATTTCATTTAAATTTAATTAACTTTTAATTTGCTTTTTACGAATAGAAAATGTTTGTTAAATTCAAATTTCATTCCTTGCAGCAATGGCGCAAGAGAATTATTTAAATTTAATTTATTTTGAATTCCTGCAGATATATATATATATATATTTTCGTTTCACTTTTATGTGAATGTATATACATGTGCTCAGACTTTGGGATGTTTACGACTCTTAAATTTTCATTCCAATTAACATGAGACAGTATTAATGCCCTAAACATTTTTTTAACAAAAAATTACTATAATAATTGCTTTTAAATTCAGTCCTCTCCAGCAGAAGCGCAGGAATTAATTAATTAAATATTTCCATTTTCTTTACCTAATGTGTGTATATATAAAGAGAAAAATCTTATTTTTATAACTTCTATAAAAAGAGATATGAATTTAAAATGTTTAAATTAAAAATAATATTTTATGGATTATGCATAAAATATAACTGCCCATAGTGCATTTTAAAACAAACGAGATTTCTAATAAATTATCCAGCTATGACCCTGAAGTCAGCGGTATACAAGCATAGCAGATTTTGCGTAAATATCGTGAACCTTTCTTTACAGTTGCTCTGTACTTTTAAAGTACCAACTATTTTTTAATCCCTTTAACTTTTTTATTTTATTTATTTATTTGTTTACTTTTTCACTAACAGTACATTTTAGTTAGTGATATATATATTACTTCATAGTATTTAAGGCTTCTAGAAACACAATTTTTTTTTTTTAATTTACTTAATCTTCTATGGAATTAGTGATGTTCATAATATGTATTATAACCTTACTTATGTAAAAATTGCTAGCGTACTTTACTTTTGCAGTTCATAAGCAGAAATAAAAATTTCCAATAACATGGAAATTTAGTAAACAAAACTTTTCTGCGTTTTACGTAAGGATCCATATCAAATCCAAAACAAACAATACTCGCTTAAGCGGGAAAATTTCAGATGTTCAGCGTCTTAACTCGCGAACTGCTTGTTTGGCGCCAAAATATTACAGTGACACCTAGCGGTGGAAAATGAAAATATTTTACGGATACGCAGCAGTGGAAACGCTTGTACGGATGCCGTAGGCGTGTTTTCAATTGACGCATCACGTTCGTACGCAGTAGTGGAAACGAGCCTTAATAGTCTCCATTCTGCGGGGCTAACACTTCACGCATGAGCAGTGATATGATTCGCTAGCGTAATAGGCTAGCATCATAGACCTTATAAGAAGTAGACCAACCCAAATGGCTTTTCTCCCTCTTCTGACGCATTCCCGGCTGTCACATTGATCACATCCGGAGGAGTAGGGACGACTTGCAGAAACTTACAATGGTTGGCTATTGCAGTGTGTATAATTGTCAAGAAAAAGTTGGTTGTAGCGCCTCATTTCACAAATTAGAATTTTTAGATATTTTTTATTTTTGAAACTGAAATTGATTTTTAAAAATTTAGCATATTTATCAAGCATAATTAACGTTCCAAATAATTATAAAGCTGTTGCATGCTTTCAGGCCTGGCTATTTTTTTAGCTTTTCCTATGCTGTAAAGAAATTTGTAACTACTTCTTTCAGAAAATAATATTTTAAATCTGAATTAATCGAAAATTTCAAATGAAGAATTTTCTCCTATAATTTTTATTGGTGTAAATAAGTAAAAAAATAATAAAATACCTAAAGTTTTTGCCTAAAATTCTAAGTTGTGTTGCTTTTTTAAGATTATTGGTGAATAGCATATTTTTTATAAAGGAGTTTTATTTAAATTATATTTTACATTACTTCATAGTGATAAACTTTTTTAACACCTTAATAATTTTTATACGCTTAATTCTAATATCAAAATTGTAAACTGTAATAATTGATTGTGCTAACATTTTATAGTGATTATTTTTTTAAAGTTAAGTCTAGTTCTGCATAAGATTTTTTTTTATTTACTATGAATTTAATTTATTAGCTCAAAGGGGCGGTAGCCCAGAAAGGCTATTAGTTTCGAAACGGCATTTTGCGCTGTTTCATTACAAACATCCGTTTCACTTTGCAAATTGTTGCCATCAACTATTATCGCCTTGTATTATATTTAAAGAAATTTAATAATGAATAATCTGCATGAATACATGTATGTTTCTCGCACTGTAAAAAAAATGACGGTCTCTAGAGCCATCAAATTTTGAATAACGTAATCCTCTACCCGAACTGCCGAATTTCGAATTTATTTTAATCCATTTCATATTTTGTAAAACTTTAACGAATTTTTGATTAAGAAACTCAACGAGTTCAAAGCGAGCAATGGCAACACTCTACGGAAAATAACATTTTTATCTCCAGCGCGGAAATTCTAAAGATATGCTGTTTTTAAATATTTTGTGATACTGTTGTTGAATTGAATTTTGTGTGGTTTACGTGCGAAGAACATGATATTCAATAAATAGAGGTAACACTAAAAGCGTTAAAACACGTCCCTTTGAGCGTAACATAAAATCTGAGTGCTTCCAGATTTTATTTATTTATTTATTTATTTTCATTACACTGCGAAAAGTTTGTGCTCCGAATTTTATGAATTATTAAAATAAATAATCATCTTATGATGTTAATAAATAATGATCATATGATTAAATAAATGATCGTCTTTAATGTTATAATAATTGTAAAAGCCATTGCCTGAAAATTCTAGTAAAATTTTTAAAAAATATATCAGATCTTATTTAATTTTGCTTTATTTGTTTCAAAGCTTAATGTACGATCATTCCTATTTAATTTTATTTTATTTGTACTGAAAAGTAAGTTCATAAATTTTGTGTTTAGAGTTTTTACTTTTTTACCAAAGTAAAGATGTTTGTACAAGAATTCAAGAATTACGCGTGAAAACAATGTGCAAAATGCAGTAAAAAATGTCTTAAAGAGATATATTAAATCTTATTTGAAAAAACTGTGACTTTCATAACCTCATCACTTATACAACGTATCACATTTAATAATTAAAAACAATTATATGATACAAACGCCATAGGTTTCAGTGTTAAAATAAACCAGATTGTCCCTACTCTTTCTTGCGGACATGTGGCTGACGCGCTCCCCGCCCACTGTGTTAGTCCTTGTAAGAGATAGTCCATGGCTGGCATCTGTTATACACAATTGGCGATGTACCATAAGATTGCCGATTAATGTTGTCCCGTTAAATATTGTCACGGCGAAATGCTTTGCCTTGACTTACCGGTTTACTTGTGTCTTATATCGTGTGATTATTATTTATAAATTTGAGTCACTAAACTAAAAGATTTTTGTGAATTTGTATATATAGACTAAAAAGTTCTTCAACATAAACAACACCCATTTTCTTTCGCTATTTCCAGCTATTGGCAGAATACTTGAAATTTTATTCCTCAAGAGCATTTTGAAGGGATGATAAAAAACTGTATTAAAATGAACTATTTATGGTTTGTACAAAGGCAACTCACATTATATTCATTATGGAAAGTACAAAAGCAAAAGCAACTGATATTGTCAATGAAATTGGAAAAAATTGTGAAGAAAAATGGATACAAAATTTCAGTCATTTCAAAGAAAACACATTTCATTGCACAGTGCCATTTAAATGATAGAATACATTTTCAAGCATGCGATACATACTGGCAGTAATCAAAAGAATATTGTCAATTATGAGCATCGTAAAAAAATTGTTTGAAGAAAGAGGTAAACTGGCTGAATCAACAGTAAAAGCTTTACTAATCTACAAAATAAATAGCCATTTAAATTGCAGTGAATTTTTTCGATACTGTTAAAAATAACAAATTTCACACTAGTGATAAAAGCACTAGACACTAATGGTAAATAGTAATGAATAATATATTGAGTTACAAAAAATTTATTTTAACTCGTTGTTATTTTTTGTTAAGAACTTCTTTATTTAGGCTTTTCAATCCTTCTTTATTTCCCTTTTTTCTCAGTAGTTGCTTTTCCAGATTTTATTTTCTGTGCCAGTATTTTCTCAAAATTCTTCTGGTTTGAGCAAAAAATATTATGGTAAGCCTAGGCATTACAGCAGGGATGTCAAACTCATAGGTACACTTGCGCCAAACAAACAAGATTTAACTTTAGGCGGGCCGAAAAAAATAAATAAATAAATCAAAAATAAAAAAATCTGAAATGTTTCAGATTTTAAATTACGTCCAAAGGGGCGTTTTTTTAAAGTTTTGAGTGTTACCTTTATTTATTAAATATCATGTTCTTTGCACTTAAACCATAAAATTCAGTTCAAGAGCAATATCGCAAAATAATGTTAAATTAAGCATATCTTTAGAATTTCCGATATGCACAGTCTCGCGAGCTGGAGATAAAAGTATTTTTTTTTATATATAACGTTGCCATTTCTCGCTTTTAAAGCATTGAGTTTGTAAATCAAAAATTCGTTAAAGTTTTACAAAATATAAAATCTATAATAAAACAAATTCCAAATTTGGGATTTCAGATGCCCATATTCGCAGTAGGATTTCGTCATTCAAAATTCGATGGCTCTATGTACCATTGTTTTATCACAATGCGAGAAATAGACAATCATTTATGCAGATTTTTCATTATTTAATTTCTTCAAATATAATGCAGGACTCTAACATTTTGAGGCAACAGTTTGAAAAGTGAACCGACGTTTATGAGTCCGACGCAAAATCGCAAAACGAAAACAATAGTCCTTCAGGGACAAAGCCCTTTGGACTAAAAAAAAAAAAAAAAAAAAAAAAAAAAATCAGTATTCATAGAAACGTAGATTTATTTCGAATAATACAATAATAAACATATATATATATTTATACAGAAAAGAACAAGAAAAATTTAATGTTTACGTCCTGATACTTGACATCCCTTCTCTGCTATTATCTTTCCTATTTCGGGAGAAATTTTGTTTGCTAGTGATAACTTTCAACGCTGACCCAAGGTGAGCATCATTAATACGGTTTCTAATAGGAGACTTATTACCTTTCATAACTGAAAATAACTGCTCGCACCGATAAGTGCTACCAAACATGGAAATAATTTCATATGCGAATTTTCGAGTATTTTCAAACCTGGCTGGTAAATATTTGTAAAATTCAGGCACGCCCACTTCAATGAATTTTGCTTTCAAATTTGAGTTGCATTGAAACTAGATCACCTCCATTTGCATATGGCTAGGTACTGAGTCAATACTTATTGGGAAAAATCGAAGAAAACAAAACAAAAAAAAAAAAAAAAAAAAAAATTGTCTTCTAGGGAACTAAAATCATTAAACCTCGTTTCAAATTCAGTTGTTAAATTTGCAATTGTTTCTGCGTATTTTTGATACGAACAAGTATTATCTAAACTTGATTTGTTAATGCTGCACGTCGGGAAGTGCGTCAAATCTTCATTTTTAAGTTGTTTTTCCCAAAGAACTAGTTGACATTTGAATGCTTTAATTATGTCAAACATGTTCGTAATGATATGATCTTTTCCTTGTAACGATAAATTTAAATCGGTTAAGTGTCTGGTTATATCAACCAAGAAAGATAAATCTTGTATCCATATTGGATCGTAAAACAAACTTACGTCTTGATTTTTCGTTCTTAAAAACTGACATATTTCTTCTTTCAAATCCCAGAATTGTTTGAGAATCTTGGAGCAAGATAACCAACGTACCTCGGTTTGGTTTGGTTTGGTTTGTGTAATTATGGCAAAGCCTCGAGGGCTATCTGCCTAAGGGGAGGGATGCCTTCGTGGAGGACTTTCTAAGGGAAACTTGCTCGTATACACGTTACACATGGGGAAAACCACGAAAACGCCCATGCAGCCAGCCCGTTCGCGGGATTCGAACCTCGGACCGAACTACCAGTGTTCAGAGACTTTACCGCTCGGCCGCTAGTGGGCCAAAACGTACCTCGGTATATTGGACAAACCTGAATATTCACTATCTAACTCACTTAAGAAAGCAGTGAATTGACGCTGATTTAAACCTCGAAATCTTATAAAATTTATAACTTTTTTTTTATATATGACAAAACATTCTCCATATTTATTACTTTCGTGCATAGAACTTCTTGATGTATAATACAATGCATATGATGAATGTTTGAACCGTGAATTTCACTAAGTTTTAAGCCCTTGTTTTTCCCAGTCATTGATGGAGCGCCATCTGTAGCTACAGAATTTAATTTTGCCAAAGGTAGATTGTATTTCTGCAGAAGTCCAAAAACACAAGTAAATATATCTTCTCCTGTGGTAGTACCAGGCATCGGTATTAGTTCCAGTAATTCCTCAAAAATGTTAAAATTCTTGTCACAAGAACGAAGAAACACTGCTAATTGAGCTCTGCCACTAATGTCCGTGCTCTCGCCACAGGCAATGGAGAAACTTTCGAAACTAGATTATTTTGCTTTGATCTGATCACGGTATCCGACCTCGTACAAAAGACGATTTTCGGTCAAAATTTCGATTTTTACTTTATTACATTATCTTAAAGAATACATCTTTAGCTATCAAATACAAGTTTTTGCTTGTTGATAGGTTAATTAGAACTGAAGTTATAAGCATTTTTCTGTAACTGAATAAATCGGAAGTTCCAATATTCTGGACCGGAAGTGAGCGTTTAAATAGATATACCTATTTAAAAACTTTATTTATCATCAAGATTTTGTAAATTACAAACCTGTGCACTAAGTTTAGATATTTTGTAATACATTTTAAGAATCTGGTGTTAGTTTTTTCCTTTAATTTCGTATTTAGTTTGGCGCAGAGGGTATTCGACGTTTAATGTATGTGTTGCTGCTTTGTCGATTAGCGTTGACAAAGTGCTTGATTTGAAAGCTATGTCACATTTTTGCATCATTTGCAACAAAATAAACAGAATGGCATGCAATCTTCAGCACGACAAATGTAAAGCGTAACATAATTGTTCTGCAAATTATAAAGAAGCAGCTTCGGGTATGGAAGCAGTTGGTGCTTGTCCCCTGTTTGAATGATCTATTACATTACGAAAGCTGAAGTACATGGAGTATTACGAGGATGGGGATTCTAAGGGGTTTTTAATTGTAAAAGATATATATGGTAAAGATTCCGTCAAGAAAGTGGAATGCATTGAACCTGTACAGAAAAGGGTTGGTAGTAGACTACGAAAAGTAAAAAACTCCGCTCCTGAATTGAAAGGAAAAGGTAAACTGACTGATTCTTTTATTGACAAACTGCAGAATTAGGGACTGCAATTAGAAGTCATGTTTGAAACTTAATTGAGATGCAGCAGGTTATACTAACTGCTTGTTCCATTGTAGCTCTTCTTCGAAGCCAATGCCCTGCTCAATAATCAATGAATTGGTGCAACTATGAGTGTGTGATTGCAGAAATCAGGAAAAAAATCAGAAAGAAAAAAATTAGCCAAAAGCTCTGGTATATCAATATATATTTTGAATTTAATTAAACCTACATATATGGAGTTGACTACATAAACAAGAGTTATTAAAAAGTGTCTACATGGCAAAACTCAAAATATCAAGGAAAGTTTTAATGGCATTTTATTGCAAGTTGCTCCGAAAGAAACATTCATAAACTTGCGAATATTAATGTTTGAAGCAAATGTAAGTGTTGTGTTATTTAATGTTATTTAATGATGGATTTATAGGTTTGCTTGAAGCATTTTCAAGGTTAGATATGTGCCCTGAATTTTACACTAAGCAGGGAATTCGGAAACTTGATAAAGTGCAAAATCATGACTTTTGGTGGCCTTCCACGAGTTTTACAAAAACCCAAAGAAAAAATTACGCTTTGTTAGAAAGAAAAGGTGCAAAGTGTGGGAATAAAAAAAAACAAGGTATCAAGTTACAAAGCAGGGGAATTTTAATTATCAGGGATGCTTCTTTCACTAAGAAATTGTTTTATGAAAACTTTAAACTTGTTTTCTGAAAAATGTTTTTTCTGTAAATATTGCCAATGGTAACAGCCATAACTCAAAATTTTATGGATAAAATTTAATGATACTTTCTATATATGTTTCATATAATCTGATGCATGCTCTGAAGCAAAAGAGTTTAGAAATATTAATTAGAAGTTGAATTGTTACTTTTTATTTTTAGATTTTGGATTCAATAATAGGAAAATATACAGTAAATACTATACATTTTGCCATATCTCAAGAATATATGAATAGTTCTTAATTATTTTGTTTCATTGCATACAAGACAAGTGTAAACATAAATACAAATTAAAAAAACTGCATATTTATATATACATTGTTCACCGTGGTTGTTGCCGTAAAGGCAAAATTTAAGCAAAAATTATCTTTTTTTTCATTATTTTTCAAAATTAAAATTACTTAGCATTACGTTTTAAATTTTTTTTCACTCATTAATATGCTTATCTTCAAATTAATATGTTTATAGTTAAAATAAAAACCATTTTTAAAAAAATGGTACCCGAACGAGGTCGGATACCTTAAATTCGCGGCTAAATCAGTAACTCTTTTCGCAACTGTATTTCGAAACAATGAAATTGATTAAAAAGCCTTCACATTTCCAGGACAAACAATTTCTCCAGCTTTCATTAGGCATTCCTTGATGAAATCACCGTCAGTAAAAGGCTTCGAATATTTAGCTATCAACTCGGACAAGACGTAGCTTGCATGTACCGCCGCTTCACTTTCTTGCAATACTTTACTTAACATGGACTGTTGCTTTTTCACTCCTAACTTGAGCTCTTTCAACTTTTCTTCCCTCATTAATCCTTCGTAATTGTTATATTTCGATTTGTGTTGTTCGTAATGACGTTTAATATTATATAACTTTGGTACATTAATAGTATTATTACACATCAAGCAGATTATTTTATCTTTTATTTCACAGCAAAAATATTCTAATTCCCATTTTACTTGGAATATTCTATGTTCGTCATTCTATTTTCGTTTAATTTTACTACCACTTGGTTTTGATATAGACATACTGAATACAAAGGGCTGGAATAAACACGGTTAACGTTAAAAAGTTAACAAAAATTTATTCTTTCCACAAGAGATAAATCAAAATGCTGAAATATTTCTTCAAAAATATTCTAACAATATCACAAAATGTCAAACGTTTAGCAAAAATCAATTCAAAACAGAGAAACTAATTATATCTCACAGCGAAATCGCTACAAATCAATCACAGCATTAAGTAAACAAACAGTTCGCTAGAACTACAGCTACTACTGAGATGAGTTGTTTGTTCTCGGCTTTTATAAGCTTTATAATTAATTTCTCGAATATACTGGAAACATCTATAAATATCTGGATTTTTGTGGATGGCAACAGCAATTACGAGATATTTATTTATTAGGTATTAAATGCACACTCTGTTCTATTTTTAACCTTCCAACGCAGCTGTCTTTTCAAAAATCGTCTGCGTTGCTAAGGCAACATGAAGCAAATCTAATTACAATTCTAAATAAAAAAAACTAAATAAATAAATAACTATGAAATCCGTAACAATATGAATTAAGTAATAATTAATAATAAAACAAAGTGCATGCACCAATATATCGTACAAAACTATGATTGGAAAACTGAGACCATGAGTTCGGCCACATTCGGCTATCGGGGGATGCGTACAAATTCTGAGTGCACGTGTTCCCCAAAAGCCGAAGGTAGCTGAACGCAAGCTACTCACAAGCATTTGTAATTTAAGTAGTGTGTGTGTCAGCTCGCTGTGAGTAATCTAACAACACTGAATAAATTATCGTTAATTACTTAGCAGTAAACATTTCATTTTTTTCTTCGTCGATATGTTATTTTATTATTATATATTATTATTTGCCGATATATTGGCCGGGCCGCAAAAATATTTGTTGTGGGCCGCGAGTTTGACATCCTTGCATTACAGGATCGATGAAGAATAAAGTGTACGTGTTTTAATCAACAAAAAGAAAATATAGATATATAATATAAAAGAAAATATAGATATAAAAACTGCATTAGAAAAAAATTGAAAAATGAGTTCCAATTAATTGATTATAGCAAAGCACTCAATTATTTAGATGAGAGACGCCTTTGTGAAAAAATATGAATTCAAATAAATTTCAAAAGAAATTTTATAACAGTAAATATAGGATGGAATACGAAACAAAAATACATTCGGAAATAAATACAAAATAAGGTTAAGTGAAGCGTTACAGAAACCTACAGTATTAATTTAAAGCAATTCAAAAAACTCAACACGTCAACAAAGAACAATGTCTACTTTGAAGAAAGAACAACGTAGGCTTCCGCATAAGCTTTTAACCCTTTGCGGCACAGTGTGTCCGGTCTGGACACATCTAAAAATTTCCTTCTGTACGCACAGAAAAATTGAATGAAAAAGGATTTATAGGTTACTCTGAACCTTCTTTATTTATAGTAGATGGCAACTCAACACAAACCAGTCCATATATTTTATCCATGTTTAGTTTTTTAAGAACCTCATTTTTCAAAGAAATCTTCCAGATTTTTTTAGGGTATAAAAGGAATTGTTTGAAAAGAAATTTCTATGTTATTTTTTGGCTGTATGCTAATCTCCTTATTCTATATTTTTAAATTTTTACCTTGAAATCTTGCCTAAAATCAAACGGCGAACCCAAGGTGTGCCCAGACCAGGCTCACCGATAATCTAGGACAACTGAGACTCTGTATTCTTTGTTTCTCCGCATCTCATCGGTCAGTTCATTGACAACAATGCTAGTTTCAGCACTCTTTTCGATGCTCTATGCAATCAGTGTGCCGTTTGGAGCACACCCACAGAATTAAACCGATAAGTGCTACCTTCACAAAATTTTACTTGTGTACTCCTCTAGGCTTAATTAGACTGCCTATATTTTTTTAATCAAAACTCCGACGTTAAAAGGTAGCGTGCAGAAAAGGGTTAAGTCCCGAGTAAATAAATTCCACATTTCTGGGTTTAGCTGAATAACAAATCAGTAATTCTTAATGCAAACAGTACTGAATATTTATCTTTTGGAATATGAATACTTTTAAACATTTATTTTTTGTATATGGATAAAAAACACAGCGCACACACTTAGCAGCAATTAATAATGCCTGCATAAAGTCTACATTCGTCACCAAACGACGAAGGTTGCCGTGCTGAAAAAATGTGTATTGCGCGTGCGTGAAGCGTAAGGCCCGCAGAACGGAGACGCTACTAGACAGACATCATTCTAACAACAGTAAAACCTGTTGTGGGATCTTAAATAATGCTTATTCATTGATAATTGCCTATTAGATTTTCATACGGAAAACACTATTATGTATATAGGTAAGACGGGAGGTAAAAAATGGAGCGTTAGTAGGAAGCGCATGTTTTTCAACAGGAAAAACTGAATGTTTTTTTAACTGAAATTGTGAAGTTGTGATGCTTCGTGGAAAAATAAAAATTTATTATATTATTTTCGATATATTTATTAATGTGCAGAACTTACAAGATTTTTGTGAAGCTTCAATTACAATTACACAGTTTCTTTAAAGACAAATACGCAGAGATAAAACCAAAAGCATACAATTTCTGAAACCATACAAATTGCAATAGTTTTAATAACAATGATGTTAATGTGATGATGATTATGTGATAAATGAAGCTGGGATACGGGACTATAAACAGAGCCGGGACAACAACCGAAGGGGAATTAAATCAGCAAGAAAACATCTCTAAATTAAAGGACAGCCAATTGGATAGCTGAAAAACGGATTTCTCCAAATAAACGGTTTTACCATTAAAAACTTTTATGAAAATTATGAACTATAGCCCAAAGACATGATTGTCGGAAAAACCTATATTTAATAAAAAATACCACAGAAATTAATTTTTATACCCCACAGTGAAATACAATGGGTTGTTACAATTATTAAATATAGTACACTTTCTTGTAGCAATCAACTCTCTAAGACGACCACTTTCATAGAGGACCATAAAACTGCAGAAGATAATCTTAGAAAAGTGTCACTTGAAAATTATTTGTTTATTACAAAATATACGATAAAATATTTCCTTAACAAAACTGTAGTTAATAATCATATTGCTTATAAAAGATAATAAATAATAGCCTTAGTTATTTATTTACGATATATTTACGATAAAATACCAGTGATTTCACTCAAGATATCTACCTCTAAATGTAACCAGTATTTTTGAAAACATACACAAACACCTGTGCTGATAGCTCTAAAAATGCCACTTTTATAGAAGACCAAAATCAATTAGAACTGTTGATGGTCTACTTAAAGAGAGCTCACTGCATTAGTTTTTCTCACAAGAACTTATTTTTTTGAGAAGTAAAAAATCATTATATTAGTAACTGTCGGGTTTAAAACCATTTTGTTGTAGAAAACACTAAAAAAGAACATAATCCTATTCTTTTAAAGTAAATTTTTAATCTTTCATTTTTAAATAATATGCAAAACTATGTATATATCGTAGTTTTTGAGCATAAGAATAAATAGTAAAGTTAAATTAAATTTAATAATTTCTCTTGCGCCATTGCCGCCAGAAATAAAATTTGAATTTAATAAACATTCTCTATTCGTATAAAGCAAATTTGAAATTAATTAAAATTTTAAATTATGAAATTTTAATTGCATACAAATAAATTATTAATTATTGTTGCGAACTGATTTACAATATTATTTAAATTCTGAGACCGTATGTAAAATTAAGTGCAAGTATCTAAATCCATGGATAAATATGTAAAATACCAAAAAATTAATCCCCAAAATGTTTTTAAAAATTTTTTTAAAAATTTGTCCAAGACTAAATTAATTTTGCACTAGTGAATAACTGTTGAGCAGGCAGGAGACAGATCTTATTAAGGAGAAGTTGCCTTCAAACCTAACTCTTCAATTACTCAATTCGTGTTTCGTCAGCCATATAGGCATGGGTATAGTAATATTCATAACCAAAAGTAAATCAAATGTAGTGAATTACTAAAAAAGTTAAACAAAAGGAATTTTGAGAAATTTAGAAAGAAAATTGACTAAGAATCAAAATAATAATTAAATGTAAATTGCCAATGTAAAAAGAGTAGAAAACCAAAGTAATTAAAAAACCTTTGCTTATTTGAAAACTTCACCGACACGAATTATGCATGTAAATAAAAAATAAACTATATACAATCTATAAAAAATACATAAATAATACTGAAAAGGCAAGTAAATAATAATTTATTCATGGATTTAGATACTTGCACTTAATTTGCATATCTCTCAGAATTTAAATGATATTGTAAATTAGTTCTCAGCAATAATTAATCATTTATTCGTATGCAATTAATATTTCATAATTTAAATTTTAATTAACTTTAAATTTGCTTTATACGAGTAGTAGTTTTTGAGCATATATTCTTGCTTTATTTATTATATATTTATATCGGGTTATTCATTTTTATTTTTTTTTAAAGAATATAAATCTTTTTATAGATTTTTTTAAAATTGTTTAAACATTTCACTGTGTCAATTTTATCAAAAATCATCCGATTAAGAAATGCTTACCCCATTCAAGTTGGAGGAGGGGGGACTGGCCCCACCTTTCGAGTTTTGCAACAGAAACTTTGGAATGTGTAAACTGTGGTCAATAGCTTCGTTTAGTGGCACACCTGAGTACTTCCCTCCCTCCTCCAGGGATCGCTCGTGCGATGAATACTTTGCAATTTATATGTGAATCACATTTTCCCGGAGGCGTAATGGCAGACCGCACATTGAGTTGAACATTGTTAAAGGAATGTCGCATACTGCGCATGCCCAGAAAACAATTTGGCGTAATTACTATGTTGGCGCGATTTGAAAAGAAGATAAATACGGTATATGGTAGTTGTACCGCCATCTGATTGTAAACAAATCTGGCGTTTAAATCTTCGTAGAGTATAATGTAAATGTAAATTAATTACTCTGTTAAAATACTATTTTTTGCTGTACTGCTCAAATAACTAGAAAGCTGAAATTATTGCGAAGTAATGTGAAGCAGTGTTTGCATTCAAAATGTAAAATATAATACTTATGAAATTCTGCACATTCCTTTGGAACTGTACAAATTTTCGTTCAGAAAAAGACTGAAATTTAGAATATATTAGTTGAAAATTTATTCATTATACTTTTAAGCAATAAAAACAATTCAGAATTTACCATACGTTTCATTCGTACATAAGAAACACTGAGGAATATAACAAGTGCTTGCAAATAACACTGGAGAAATTTTACAATTCCTTAATGCTAGTCATTAAATTCTTTGAAATGAGAAAATAAAAGCGCGAATATGCGCTAACAAACTAAGCGATGTACTCCAGTTTACAATTACTGAACATGTAAACAAATTACATTTAAATAACGAATTATTACGAACATATGTTAACAAATATTAAATGCACTGTTATTGACAAATTAAAATGAAATATATATTAGAAAAATAATCAAGTGCAATCGGTATGGACGTTAAAATAACTAATAAGCAAAGTTCCACAACATTGCAATTGTAAACGTCACTCGAACACACTCGACAGCCACGGAGATCACGAATAAGCTAGCGTAGAGTTGCTTAGTCTCCAGCTAATATTTCTCCCCGTGCCAAAGGTGCATTCGCAGTAAGCGAAATTTGCTTAACATTGTTCAACTCCAAGGTTCTTTAATATAAACTCAATGTGCGGTCTGCCATTACGCTCCCCGGAGTTCGAGCCCTCCGTTGCTAACACGACTTGCACTGAAGTACTTCCGTTTCCAATGCAATCTTTTAAATACAATTTCTTGGAAAATTCCAGACAGAAGAATGAGAATTTCCTGAAGTCCTATTTGAACCAAAGAAAATAAAGCTATCAATTCAAATTCTTTAGCTGAATCCTGAAAGAATACGATTCTGTTCAGACATGTCTGATGAGTGACAGCTTGTGGTTATTATACAAAAGGGTTCCCTCATACCACTGAAGTCTATAAAGGCCACTACTGGTAACAAAAAAGATTCCGTATACGTGACAAGACTATTGATAAGACTCCTTACGGTTTTAACGTGATTTTGATGTATCTAAAATAATATAAGCAAAAACGGTTTCATTTCAAAGCAAAGGTAAATCCTGTTATATTTATAGCTTCTAAATAACGTTTAACTCATAAAAATAAGTAACATACTCTATACCACTAACTGAAACCACTAACTAGAAACTTGAAAACTAAATTAAAATTTAAATAAATAAACGTAAAAGCATATGAAAATACAGAAAAATGAGCAAACCCTTATATTTATATTTTTCAATAGCGAAACAGTTTTTGAATAGAAACTGAAGTCAGAAAGCTTTCGTAATCGAAAGAATTTTATTCAAAATCTGTGTCAATCTAAAGCTTCTTTATAATCTAACCTTAATTTTTACATTTACATGTTTCTCTCCCAACAAAATGAAATTTGTAGTAAATTTTCTCATAGATTTAAAACTTTTGATACATTTTCACAATGCAAAAAGGTATCTTACTACAAAAGCAACCAAGGAATTTTTCAACAATTTCAATGAATTTCTCAGCAACAATTTTTCAGTGAAAATTTCACAACTCAGCTCAGTTTCTCCAAATTAAAGAAATGAAAACCTAACAACTGGAAATCGACGAAAAAGTATTTCATCAAATAAGGTATTATGGTTTATACTTTTCAATTGCTATGAAAATTATTAACTGATAGTGCAAAAATTAAGCATGCTGGAAAAAATTACTGAAGGACAATAAATTTCTAGAAAACATATTCCAGCTATTCATATTTTATATCTAACAGCGAAATATAATGGGTTGCTACAGTTATTAAATACAATGAACCCTCTCATGGCGGTCACCTCCCTATGACAACCACCTCTGGAATTAACCAGTACTTCCGAGAGCACAAATAAGCTATGGAATCTAATATAACCTGAGTAAGAGAACAAAGTCCACAGCAGACCAAAATCGTTCGAACCCCATGTATGATTGGTTACCTTAAAAAGGATTGATTGTGTACTATTTATTTACTACAAAATAATCCTTTTTTAATAAAAATATAATTAGCAATGGTTACATTGTTTACATATGTTAAAAAGTAAAAAACAAATTCTGTTTATCCTTTATTTATATAATTCCTTAGTCTCTTATTAGCTATTTATGTGTTCTGAAAGTAACCCCGCATTTAGGAAAATGTAAATATCTGTATTGAACAGAAAACCAAAACCAGTCAGAAACGTTGTTGGCCATCCTAATGACTCACTCTGTTCAATTCTTGTCACAAGAGTGAATTTTTCTACCATTGCAATAGAAATCCATGACCATCATTGACCGAGCTGTAAAGTCGCTGAACACTGGTAGTTCGGTCGGAAGTTCGATTCCCGCGAACGGAATGGCTGCATGAGCATTTTCGTGGTTTTCCCTATGTGTAACGTGTATACGAGCCAGTTCCTCTTAGAAAGTCCTCCACGAAGGCATCCCTTCCTTCCGTGTAGTGCCTAAGGGCGGAGCACGTAAATAATCATAAAAAAATACAGACCCATAAGATAAATATAACCTTGCTCTTTTACTAGACGATGTCTGTTAGATAAATTTACTAAAAATTTTTATTAAAAAGTATTTTGTGTTTTTATTATTTTTAGACGCGGTTAAATACTAAAAGATATATTAAACATATAATTTGACTACCCCGGGTTGGAAATATGGTTTCCGAAGACGAGGTAAACAAAAATAATCAACGTAATACATATTTTCAAATTTTACTACATGTTATTTTATTTTAAAAATTAAAGGGATATCTCGCATTCGGTAATTTAGAGAATGCAAGCAAGATCTTGCATTCTTTTATAGTTAATTCTTTTAATTCTGAATGAGTTTCATAGATTAATTTACAATTAGTATCTCTTATATAATCGAATGAATTAAATGTAAAAACGCCTCTTTTATACAAAGGTTAAATATATAAGTAGTTGTTGTTTTCTTGGCCATGTATTTCACGAAAGAATGGTTGCCAGAGCCTCAAGGAGGTTGGACTTCTACTTCCACCCCAATTTTGAGGGAGAGCCCCCCCCCGGGGGCGATAGTCTTAGGGTCTCCCATTTCTCTCTCCTACTACCAAACCATGCAAGAAAACTTTCGAATCGGCATATATTTAGAGTGCTCCCATGCTGCCAAGACAGTATACATTTACAAACATCCATGCCTTCTCCAGAATTCGAACCCAGGCACTTCGGTACCTCAGTAGGCTCCCCTAACCTATATGTAAGTAGTGTTAATGCATTCTAAATTTGACTATCAATAGCACATATAACATTAAATAATTCTTATAAAATCATTCAGTAATATTTTTCCTTGAAATCTATTTACCAGAAATCTGTTTTCCGAGAGCACAACAATATACTGGTATATGTAATATTGTAAATTTTAAAACAGTGAACCTTCTCACAGCGACCACCTTCGTTAACACGACTACTTCTAAAAAGTAACCATTACTTTCGAAAACATATAAACATGAATACTGAACTGTGAAAGAGGACCAAAGTCATCTGAACGCATAGGTTATTGTCTTAGAAAGATGGTATCCCATTGCCGCACCCACACCTGAGACTAGAGGGATAATGTATGAAAGTTCATTGCTTAGATGTTGATCCGTAACAAACAACAAACCCAGTTCTCGAAATTTTTAGTTCCGAATCAGCTACGCCATCATCGCCGCTATTTTAAAGTCATATGACTTAGATTAATCTCGAAATGATGCAGTCCAGAAAAAAGTTATTATTATTTTAGAACAGAGGGGAAAATACCCAAATTAAAATGAGGAATTAAAGGGTAATTGCTAATTTAAATTATAATTTTGTTTTTTAAACTAATTTTGATTTATCTGACTATTCTACGTATCTATATCTATTTATCTACCTATCTATCCATGTATCTATGTCTATGAATCTATCTGTCTGTCTACATACATGATTTACATCAATAAAACTGATGTTGGAAATAAGAAATTACGAAATATCTATTGTAACAGCTTTAAATATTATTAAAATCTTGTAATTTAAAATAAATAATTTAAATAGATGAAGATTAGTTTGTATGTCACCATTTTGAGTGTTCAATAAAGTTATTGCTGTGTTCCATCATTGGGGTTTGGCTTCAAATTGTTAAAGACGTATCACAGTCTCTCTCTCTCTGTATAACGGTGTTTGAGACACCAATTTGATCATTTCGAAAGGTGGCATAGAATAACCGACAGTTAAGTCGAATAGGTTTTTTTTTTTTTTTTTTTTTTTTTTTTTTAATAATTTTGCTAAGGTCAGATGGGAATACTTGCTAACGTATTAATAACAATAGAGTTGCTGTCTAAATTAGCGCGCGCAAAAAAGTCGAGGAACTGGTGACTGTGACCAGAATGAGGTAGTGCAAATATAGGCAAATTAATTTCATTAAGAATTATCAAACACAAAACATCAAATATCAAGACATGAACTTGGAAAAAATATACACATATACCTATAACATACACAAAAGTGAGAATGCAGACAGAAAATTTGAAGTATAGCAGATAAAAGGAATGAAAATAAATATATAAATAAACACATATGTCAAATTATTAGAGATGCATAATACATGATCTAAACATTTAGTTGGGCCATAGGCCTATCCATATTTTCCAAACTGTTATAGTCGTAGTCACAGATTTTAATACCGGTATTATCAATATTTTGCTGCCTTTCATGAAATTTTTCGGCTAAGTTATAATAATGAGTGCGCGGTAACTCAATGCCTAACTCTTCATGTATTCTATTATTCCTTACACACCATTCAGCATTTACAATTTGTCCTAGAACTGTATTTTGGCAGACTTGCAATCTTTTCCTATTAGTTTTCTTGGTATACGCCCAAACTGGACTTGCATAACACAAAAGTGGACGTAGAATGGACTTGTAAATGAGTAACTTGTTGTCAATAGATAATATACTGTTTCGAGAAATTAAGGGGTATAATTTGGCTTAACGAACTCGAAACTTCTGAATAGTAGATGTAATGTGCGGGGACTATATAAGTAACTTATTGAGGATCACTCCAAGATAAGGGATAATTTTTATTTTTTAATCTAAGAGATTTCAACAAAAATGCTTTTAACTAATGATACATCTAATTTATAAACGTTAAATGTTTTTATAGAATTACGTTAACTATTTTTTTCACTGTTCAAATATACAGAAAATGCATAAGCAGCTTCGATATTCCAACTGAACGAACTCTATTGATAATTTCTGCTGATAAATCACGTTAAATATTAAAAAAGTCCTTTTGGGGAATCGTTCAAATCTATATCTTTTCAGATTTCATTATTTTTGTTATTATTACTTTAATACCATTAAAAGTCATTTAATATCTTTAAAACAGCCATAGCCATGGTATAACAGACGGACCTTTCGATCCCGTCCAGTTTACTACGTAGTTAATGTTTTTACTTTTATAGCGAACCTCCGATAGTATGAATATCGGATATAGCGAACTGTATGGATATTTTCAATTGAAACTTGTTTTTATTTCCTATGAAAATTTGAAAATACTATAACGCTGATTTTTGTTGTTTGACTTCTAAATTAATAATTGTTAGGCGTGTTATTGTATCTTAATTGTTTTTATCATTTTTCATATTTTCCCCATAATTTCTGAAAGTTTTAAGAAACCATTAAATTCATAACGTTTAGAGCCCACCAGCAGCCGAGGGGTAAAGACACTGAACACTGGTAGTTCGGTCCGAGGTTCGAATCCCGCGAACGGGCTGGCTGCATGGGCGTTTTTCGTGGTTTACCCCATGTGTAACGTGTATACGAGCCAGTTTTCCTTAGAAAGTTCTCCACGAAGGCATCCCTCCCTTTAGGCAGATAGCCCTCGTGTGCTTTGCCATAATTAAATAACCCAAACCCATAACGTTTAGAATATTAGGATTCATATTCCACCAAGTTCTACATACTATCCGTAAAGAAAATACCTTTACATTACTTTCTTTTAATTCATCCATTTTTCTGCAGAAACCTGCACTTTTCTGCAGATATGAAGGCATGTGACACCCAGCTCTAGAAGAACGAAGATACAATAAGCTTATCTCTAAGACCATTACAGGGCTTACGGGCATCTTAAATGCCTGTCTGGAAAATAACTATCTCTCCAGAAACTGGAAAAAGGCCAAAGTCATCT
Source organism: Stegodyphus dumicola (assembly GCF_044657685.1). Taxonomy (NCBI): domain Eukaryota; kingdom Metazoa; phylum Arthropoda; class Arachnida; order Araneae; family Eresidae; genus Stegodyphus; species Stegodyphus dumicola. Next base: position 111,825,113 of record NC_140770.1, on the reverse strand, counting down.
TACTGCCGAAACCGGGCAAAGATGTAACAAAGCAGATGGCTACAGGCCAATAAGCCCCCTCCCAGGATTGGTGAAAATATTTGAAAAAGTTATCTTGAATAGGATCAAGCCTTATATGAGTAAGCTACCGCCGGAACAGTTTGGCATTAGAAAAAAGTTGTCCACGACATACAACGAGTCAGACTGCTTGAATTTATAGGACCCGCGTTTCATAATAATCGAAGTGTCGCCTTACTCATGCTAGACGTGGCGAAAGTTTTCGACCGCGTCTGGCATGAGGGGCTCATACAAAAGCTCATAAATCTCGACTTTGACAGGGACCTGATTCTTTTAATATACTCTTTTATAAAAGACAGAAAATTCTTCGTCAACATTGGTAATGATAATTCTGAATCTAGACGCCTAAATTCAGGAGTGGCACAGGGCTCGATTTTAGGGCAAATACTTTTACGTGTCGGACTTCGCCAAGGTTTGCGCTGATCATAATACGTATCTTGGATGTTATGCCGATGATACGACCCTGGCCTTAAAGTCCATCAACCGAGAATTTGCAATTAAACAGTTACAAGACATGGTACCTATTATAGAACAGTGGTGTACCCAATGTCAAATTTCCATTAATGGACATAAGTCGCAACTCATTGAAATGAAAACGAAACAGTCAAGAACCCCACTCAATATGACTATAAAAATCTTCAACAATGACGTTCCAGTTGTCAGAAAGGCTACCTATTTGGGGGTCACACTCAACACAAGATTCACCTGGAGCGATCATATTAATAATGCAAGAAGAAAAGCTTTTCGGGAATTAACTGTCTTGTTCCTTTAATAGGCAGAACTTCAAAGCTAATTCTCACTCGGAAAGGACACATCTACACGGCAATAGTATGCCCGATATTCACGTACGCCTCCCCTGCTTGAACTACTCTGACAAATAAGGATTTAAAGAAACTGCAGGTCATCCAGAATAAGTTCTTGCGACTTATTACCAATGCGAACTGTTATGTGTCGAATGACACCCTGCATAGGGATTTAAAGATTGAAACTGTAGAGGAGCTCTTTCACAAGACAAACTTTAACTTCTATGATAAGGCTGTCAACTGCCCACACCTCCAAATATTTAAGGTATTCGATTATGTAATTCTTCCCGAGGATTATAAGTTCCGACCATTCGCGGCCCACCTGCCCGTGACTCAAATTTCCCTACGCAACTTTGCACATTTCCTAGGCAACTTCGCTGTACATATGTAAATAGTTTGCTTACTTCTGTATTTTACCTCGTATTGGTAATTTTGTATTGTAATGAATCATGTTTTTATATTTTGTATTCCTATGTACCTTATCCTGATCAAATAAACTTGTCATGTGTGTATTTTGATTTTTCCACCCACTCATCATGATCATGCACATTCACATGTAGCTCTCTAGTAACGCCTCTCCTGGTCTTCGAGCTAATCTGAGTTTATCGCTGCTTGTGATGTCTTGAAACACACCCTTCTAAGTCCGAAACTTCTCCTACCACGTCTTGTACATGCACTTTCATGCGCCCCTGTGCCATAACTATCATTGAGCCGGATACGTCGTTTACCCACTGCGACACTCCGGCATAAGCTGCATTCAGTTGAGGTATCTCTAAGAACACCATATGGTGCATACGACCATTGAATGAAAAACCATAAATAGGTTCTCTAATTCCTTTAAAATTCTTTGATTGAGCTGCTGGACAAAGTTCTATTCAAGGCTGACGCTATATGATAGAAAGTTTGCAGTTTTCAGTATTCAGAGATAGAGGAATTAGTGAATCATATAACCTTGTGGTGTTGCAGTTCCTTTTTTCTTTTATGGAATGAAAAGCATTTACTTTACGGGTTTGTTTTTGTCTGCGTGTAAACGCTGTCCAAGTTCTATTCTCCAGACAGGAGTTTTGCAATTAGGTCTTTTGCAGAACATGAGATAATCTTTACAGTTGAAACTTTGTGTTGCAAACATACATAGCTTGCGGACATGAATGTGTTCTTACTGGACATTAGACAAGACATTTAGATGACGAAATTGACTTCATTTTTCCTATTTAAAAAAAAAAAAAAAAAAAAAAATCATCTCACATATTTTTTTACCGAATAGTTGTCAAAATTCATCCAGATTCCGAGCTTCAATCGTAAATCTTTTGCACTGAAGATAAATGGCGGACATTATCCAAAAAATAGAAAATGGATGCAGATAAATCGACATCTGCCAGAAATAATCGAAACTCTATAATTTCTACTCGTGGAACCATTTTGAATCGTTGAAAACGCTGAGGAGAATGGACCATAGGGATGTTGAATGTTCAAAAGGAAGTGGAACAAATTTAATAATTGCTCGTAATAACAAATGCAGTTAAATCTTAATATGATTATTTTGAAAATAGATTTATTCTTCAGTTGCTATTGCTGTTGTTAACTAATGCTCACTTGTCTGACATATTTTCAGCATAAGCCCACGAAATTCCTCTTGTCAAGGAACGCAAGATACGCCTGTCGTTGGCAACAGCCTTGAGCACCTTACAGTGACCGTACGATTTAGCTCTGTTCCGCCCCAATTTTGATCGAGAGTAGGCCGGGGGACGGGTGCGAGAGTCTCCCACCCCTCTTCCTCTACCACCAACCTCTTGAGAAGACTTTCGGCTCGCCCCATATTTAGACTGCCCTATGCCGCACGGACACGATACATTTACAAACATCCGTGCCTTCTCCTGGATTCGAACCTGGGCCCTTCGGCACGGCAGTCACTATACCGTTTGGGCGGCATTGTGCTGTTATTTTGGTATATGTGACATTAATCATTTTTATCTTTATGTATCATTCAGTTTTTACACGTTTTTGTTAAATAATCCATTTTTTTTTAATCGCATGGTACATAGCGAATCAAACTTCTGGTTCCTTGAAACTCATTATAGCGGGTTCCAACTGTACATTTCAGAAACTGCTATTATAGATTAAATAAAAGAAGTTCTAAATTGAAATATTAAATTTAATTAATTACCAAAGGTTTTGTACCCATAACGTAGTTAGTCTAGTTCATCTCCTCTTGTCTTTTTTCTTTATTAATTGTAAAAATCGTCTCCCTGTACTTCAAACTAAAAAAAAAAAAAAAATAATAATTTAAGAAGTATTAAGATTCATTAAATTACATTTCTGAAGCATTGTGATCCTGAAGGCTTATTCACGTTTTTTTTTTTTTTTTTTTTTTTTTTTTTTTTTTCCAGTTTCATTAAACTTTGAGCTTACCGAAAAATTTCAAACGAATACAAGAAATGATTTTTTAGCTACCGATTTCACCCCTGTTTTAATCTGCCATTAACTTGCACTAGAGTAAAAATAAAATGACCATACTATTGCGGGTTTATTCATAGTATTGCGGGTTTCATATACCTTTATGAAGAAAAAATTACTTATTTCTTACTGGCATCTAGCGTTCTATTTCTGTTTGCTGGAATTCCCCTAAAACTGCTTACGATATAAAAAAAAAAATAAATAAAAAAAAATAAGTAAATAAAAATTTTTTAAAATTATTATTATTATTATTATTATTATTTTCATTTTTCTAATGTTAACACTTAAAACTTACGTGCTAGGAAGTAGTATTGTTTCAACAATTCTTATCAATGTTGTCCGTTATTTTCAACAGAGTAAATACATTTCCTTTAGAGAAAACTGCGATTTTTTTAATGAATTACATTATAATTCAAACCGAAAATTTAAACAGAGTCATAAATTATTACAAAACTGAAAATTTGATCAGATTCACTTCAGATTTTGAAAGCATATTTTTTAATTTCAAAACATTCATATCGAGAAATTGGTCTTATTGATACATTTGCAGAATGACACGTAAAGTATCAAATCTATAGCTTTATTATTTTGCTGGGATTCTGGATGACTGGAGTGTACTTTTATTTGCTTAAGCTTATAAAATACGATAATATTTTCAAGACTATATTTTGAATTCAATAGGCTGAGTTTCATCGTTGCTAGAAAATTATTAAAAAAGTAAGTTGTTAAAGTTTAATATATTACATATTTTAAGAACTGTGGGTCACTATGAGTACTTACGTATTATCCCGTTGACCATAAAAGTTGGTAACTATCGTATCATAGAAGTTGGCGGATATATCACCTAAGATGATAGTTCTTGCGGAGTTATTAAGGAACTGATTCTTCTTTATCTAATAAACAATCAGTATTCTACCTCGACGTTCGAGAAACTTTTCCGCGTGGTTTTTGCGCTTCGTAAGAATACTTCCGTCGATTTTTATTTTTAGGCAATACAATTTTATCTGAAACTCTGTTTGGAAACCTATGGTTTGGTTTAATGTGATTACGGCAAATTGGTACTCGACGAGTACAAATTATGCGCGGGTAACTATAACGCCTTGTAAACTATATTCGGCTGATCAGACGGTGTCCATTCTCAAAGGAACTTTTTCAATGGCAAGCTCTTATAACTTTGAATCTAATTTACTGCCTAGTATTCTATAGGAGGCTGGTACTAAATTTTAATCATTTTTTTTAGTCAGTGTTACATCAATGAAAGCATAGATGTTATGAGTTAGTTGTGACGTCACGCTTATCCATAGCTGGCCCTAAATTGCACTGCATGGCGTCTATTTCACGGTCGACAGGATAATACATAAGTTTCTTTATTTGTAATAAAACTCTGTTTTCTAACCTGAATCATTGTATCTGCTATATTTAGATTACACGTAAAGTACATGTAAGATTTTCCACAATTGTAACAATAATATCGTTTGGTTGGTATAAGGAATTATATAATTTTCTAAAATGTTTTTGAACTTTATTTTTAATTTAGTCTCTTCATGAAGCACAGAAAGCAAAATGGAAGTTTTCTTTAGAATATAGCCTAAGAAACTTGGGATTTCGATAATGCAGATCTATTAGTTTTATCTGCAGAAAATAAATTTTAAGATATAGTAACATCATAACTAAAATGTGATGATATAGATGATGACGTCAGTCTCCCGGTCTTCCCCTTTTGGAACAAGAACTTTTATTTCAAATGCACAACAACCGCAATTATCTTATTATATAAATTATACTTAACATATGGATTCTTAACCGTGAGGATTGAACAGGGAGGCCTCTCAGAAGTCTAGCGGTTAAAAACCCCTATAGAGGTATCGTTAGCTCAGCAACTGCAAACTCAATTTCGCACAAACAACATTCATGAGACTACAACAGAAAACCTTGCTCACCAGTTTCACTTCACCTTCTCAACAAATCCATGCACAGACAACATCATTCCAGCCTTATCGTCAGATGTATATGCCACCGTCAAAAGACTCAAGAAAAGGAAAAGCCCGGTATTGATGCCCTCACAAATAGTATGATCAAGAAATTCCCTGTCAAGACCATCTTCATGCTAGCTAAAATCTGCAGTATCATCCTCACCTGGCAATATTTTCCTCGGCAATGGAAAACAGCTAAGATTATACCTATCCTCAAGCCTGGTAAACCTGCGTCGGAACCTGGATCTTCTGCATCAATTCGGATTCAGACGACATATCTCCACGACCAACCAACCCTACCGAGTGGTAGAAAGTATTGCAGAAGGAATGGCTGACCGGATAGTGATGGCTTTTGATCGAGTTTGGCTGGATGGCCTCACTTACAGATTACACATCTGGGCTTCCCGGGCGCGTATTTCCAAACCCTACCCCACTTTTCGAATTTTTGACGTCACGAAGATATCGACTAGTTTAACCTGGCAAGACGGCGTACCCCGCTTTTGATTTGGCTTTTGAATACTACGGCGCGCTTTCGAAAGAATTGTGGTTCTGAATAGTGTGTTTAGGTGCTAATTGTGAGATTTTCGCAATTTAAATTATTATGAGTGGAAATTTACGCAATATCTTTAGTGAATGGTTATTGTTTATCGCCGTAGGGTATTTGAGGAAAGAGGAGAATAATTCACTGCTGATGTATACATTAACAGTATGAAAAATCTGGAAGGTGATACTCGGCAATAAATGTGATGCATTCATCGCAAAATTCAGCGACGCCAGTAAAACAAACGATAGTGTTCGAGAAAATTATCCACATCTGAAGTCGCTATACAAAAATTGTATGTGTGCCAATACAGATATTTTAATTTAAAAAAAAAAAAAAAAAAAAAAAAAAAACACTTGCAGAAAATTTCAGATTAAGGAATAAGAAAGAATTGCAGTGCCTCTGTGTGCTTAACAATTACGAAGCATTCTGCAGACTTTTATGCCAAAATCAAGGTTGACAAATAGATTAATAAATGTTTCTTTTAGTGTATATATTTCAAAAGTATTAAAATAACTTGGACAGTTGTTTAATTGCTTAAAACAGCAATAAAGTTCATTTATAAAGATATACAAGGAACTTCATAATTATCAAAATATTTCATTGCTTTGGTGAAAAACTGAAATTTACTAAATTACCTAACTTTTATAACATTAAATATCTTTGTAACTGCAGTATTATGCTCTGTTTTATAAAAGCTTAACTACTTTATTCATTTGTTATACATTAAAATATTTTCTGATTTATTTACTAAATGTGTAATCAATTATCAGGATTACTAAATGTGTTAAGAATTTCCATACATGCTTGTGCAGTGTGATTGTATGTTTGTGTAATGAACTTTGATTTTCATGAACGGAAAAAAAATACAATCTCTGATTAAGTACTTTTTCGTTTTCCAGTTCCTGTGTTTAGCTGTAAAAGTAAATTCACTTCAAGTATTGTGTCTGTGCAATTTTGACGATGTAAATACTGAAATGATTGTACAGTAAAAACTCAACTAAAAAAGTATCAGGAAAGCTCTTGAAATTTTGGATAGTCGAGCATATAAAAAATGAAATACTGTAATAAGTGAATGGAAGAATAAACTACTAGTCTAAAATCATAAAAACAGTTCATCTTATTTGCATCAACTTGACAATCAAAAGCCAATATTTAATATGCACGATTTTGAAAAAAATGTATGCTGCTGATCTTTGGATTATGATAACGAGTGATTTTTACAATGGTTGTTATCTGGATTAAGACTGCAAATTGAGACTTTAAATATGAACAACAGTAATCTGAAAATTTTAAGTAGTAATTTTATATCCAACAATCTCTGCCAAATAACTTTTAAGATTTCATAGTTGCTAATTAAACTTCCTTTACAATTATTTAGTTATTTTATGCATACATTCATATTTTATGTAAAAAAGGGATTTATGTGCAGTAGATATACAGTGAAAATCATTTAACACAAAACTGAGGGGACTGAAATATTTTTTTGTGTTAAAGAATATTAAAAAACAAAACACATATTTAACAAAATTAAGCTTACTAGAGTACATTTTATTTACATAGATATGTATATAAGCATGCATTTAATAAAAATCGATGAAACAAAAACATCCATAAGAACTTGATGAAATTTAATACAAAATTTTCAAGTTTTTTGAAAAATATTTTTGAGTTTTGGGAAAATAGTCTGATATTTTTCTTTGCATTGTCTTTTTTAGCATCAAATTGTTCAATGTCAAACATTTGGTTATTGATTTCACCATTGGAATATGCGTCTAAATAACTGTCCATACTTTTTATGATGTTCCTCATTTCGGATGATGTGGGAACAGGAACTGCATTATTCATTTTATTTTCGTCATCAGAATCTGCACCAAAGATATTTTTTTAGCTTTGAACAAACTCCAAAATAACTTTGTCCGCCATAATTGGGGCTGTACACACATTATCATAAACTACTGCAACAAATTCTTCCGATAGTACAGTAGAACAGTTCATTAATACAGAAACTTTCTCAAACATTTTATTAAGTGTCAGCTCACTTTCAATATCCTACTTCTCTATTTCTTTTGGCGCCAAAGAATCTGATACTTTTGAGAATTGTGTGTAATGAAAATAATTTCCATGCAGTACAACATGAGCCAAACTCACTAATTTTTACTCGCACTGCCATGAACTCGTCACCGAATTCCAAAGCTAACTGATGAGAGATGAGATGTTTGTAGAGGTGAAAAGCGAAAGTAGCGTAGATAAACAAAACTGGATCGTGTCGCAGGGTATTTCAAAGCCAAATTAGCCTCTTTTCTACGAAATATGTGAAACCACCTCTCTTTCATTTCACATCCAGCTTAAATCTCGTCTGCGATGCCAGTGTTTCTATATTTTGTTCATTTCCAGAAAGGATATCTTTTCATGTTAAGCGATTTTTATTTCGTTAAAAGAAACAAAATGCATGAAAATACATAGTAGTTTGTGGGGACTTGCATTATTTCGTGTTAACCGATACAGTCAAAAGTCGTTAATTCGGACACCCGTAATCCGGAATGATCTATAATCCGGACCTCAAAGCTAAAATCTTTCTGCGCACGCGCCGCATTGACGCATGCGCATAGGCGTTTTACTCGTGCGCGCAAGACATTTACGACTGCGCATATGCATCTGCTCAAGTGCAGAATACGTTTTCGCGTGCGCGTTTAATGTATAACGGACGGTAAAAGCTAAAATTATCTAATTATCTATTTCAGTTAATGTTGATAATTGCGTTGTTCCTTAATCTTCAAATTGGATCCGGCTTATTATTTTTTGCAGACTGTAAGAGCAATTTTCTAAAAGTACGCTTGAACTTTCGATTATGTCAAATAGAATTTCCGATGCTGGAGCTCCCAAAGGATCTAGAAAACGAAAGTATGTTTCGATGTCCATCAAACAAAAAACGAATTGCTACAAAAAATGGATAAAAGCATATCCTTTGTTTATCTAACCGTTCCGAAATCTGTTTATCAATTTCACGCTGCTCTGCGCGGGGGGGGGGGGGCACGTCGCGGCGCGCAATGAACTGGAAGTTGATCTGTCAACACTATCGTTATCTTCAGGGCAGATGTTTTTATTTTAGTCGGCTTATAATTCCTTACTAAATGCAGTATTTAATTTCGATGTACTCCGCCTTGATTTAAATCAAATTCCTCGTCATTATAAATATCACGAATACAAATCACATAGTTTTCTGGTTGCAATTTTCTAATTTCGGCTAGGAGTAAGGTATGCTTTACGCATCCGCGCGTTAAAAGAAATGTTTAATAAAGTAAACAAATAAATATTAGGCTTTTTTTTTGGTAAATTTGGATACCCTTTAGATCATAATTGCTCATTATTTTATAAATTAAGGTTTCATATTTTTAATTTTATAATTTCTGCATGCCATCTTACCAGATTTAAACTGATGATCTATAATCCGGAAAAATCGATAATCCGGAATCGCCGAAGTCCCGACGAGTCCGGATTAAAGACTTTTGACTGTATTTCGTCTTAAGTGTTTTCGCGTTAAACATATTCCACTGTATACAGATGCATTTGGACTATGTATATACAAATAATTTTTTAATAGGAAAATTTATAAACCTTCCAAAAATTTTCGTGCATTATGCTGCTGAAAATTGATCAGTAAATATATAAAGAAATTTAGAACCAATTTTTCAGAAAGAATAAAAATTCAAATTCAAATTAACTTGATAAAATTCTGTAAATGTAGAATATCAAATATTCTTTTTAGACTAGTAAAATCCTTTTTAATTGGAAGATATTTTTAATGATTTTCCTTCCCCCCCCCCCCCCCCAATTTCCCTTTGCTACTGCTGTTTGATAAGAGGTTCTAGTACAGTTTTGTGTTAAGATTATTTTGAACTTTCAAAGATTTTCCACTGCAGGAGTTTAATTTTTTCTACATTTTTAAGGGCATGTTTTCATTTTTTTTTTTTTTTTTTTTTTTTTTTAAGATTCTTTTTAGATTAGAAAAATATTTTTAAATTGGAAGGTATTTTTAATGATTTTCCTTCGCTTTGAGGAGGACTAGAATTTTCGGGTGAACTATTAGATAAAAAATATATTGAAATGGTTCATCAACTGATTCTGGATACAGAAAAGCAAGGATTTTGTTTTAGAAGGGGAAATGTAATTAAATTTGACATACCTCCTCTTGATGATATTATGTTGAAGTTGGTTGGATTCCTCGCCTTTCTTGTTCTTTTATACTATTTTTTGTTTTTTCTTGTGATGGTTTATTTTAACATGTTGACTGCCGTGGGGGGTCACCGGTGACCGGCACGACTTGGCTACAGCACTGTGGGTGCCACCGGCAATGCGACCAATAGTAACATAATTAGAATAAATATCGATACTGATAAATTTTTAAATAGTACCATCGTTACTATAATGATTTGAAGAATAATAAATTGTAAAAATTTAAATTATAAATCGCAAAAATGGTATACAGATGTTTGGGGGTCGTCGGTGACCCCCAGCATGAAAAATGCATTAAGCATGATTATATATAACATTATGTTCTGCAGATATTTCAATATAATACATATCGCATAATAAAAATTTCAAGTTGGCATCATGGGCAAATCACATAAAATGCACGTGGCAGGCAACGTGTTAGTTTTTACATTTTAAAGTATTCGTATTCTACATTTATAGAATTTAATGAAGATCATTTGAACTTCAATTTTTTAGTCTTTGTGAAAAGTTGGTTCTAAATTTCTTTATATATATATATAAGAACTCCTACACTCCTAGAAAAAAGTAATTTATATATTTATTTATCCCACTTTTTCATTTTGAAATATTTTAGTACATGCTTTTCAATATTTTAAAAGTTGATTTTTTGTTGAACTGAAATATGTAATATGAAAAAATTCTATTAAAAAACATAATTCAACTCAGAATTGAAACAGGAGATAAATAGAGATAATAATAATGTGGGGCATTTGATCCTCTTTCCCTAATAGGCATTTGAAACATTTTAGCGTGTTTTTCCATTCAGCTGAAATGGGGCCCACCAGCGGCAAAGTCGCTGAACACTGGTAGTTCGATCCAAGGTTCGAATCCCGCGAATGGGCTGGCTGCATGGGCGTTTTCCCCATGTGTAACGTGTATACGAGCCAGTTCCCTTAGAAACTCCTCCACGAAGGCATCCCTCCCCCTAGGCAGACAGCCCTCGTGTGCTTTGCCATAATTAAATACCCGCCATTCAGCTGAAACAGTAAACATATAGAAAAATGTCCACAGAAACATAATTTGGCTGAGAAACAAAATAGGCAAAAAAATGGGTTGGCATCAGGAAACTGATTGGTCTAAAACAGGGCTTCTTAAACTTTTTTTCAGTCGTGATCCTTTTTTATCATAGATTTTTCCACAACCCCAAAATATTTATGAAAATTTTGTGGGACCCATAAGCATTGCGAAAATCCGACATGCGTGAGTGAAACTTTCAATTTTTTCACTTGTACTGTAAGATAATATTGCAGTTTTAGGTCATTATCTTTAATTTCTCATTTTAAGACATAGAACAATGTGAAAATTTTAATTAAGTAACAGATGAAATGACAGCATCACATGCAAAGCAAGTAAAATGAACATTTATATTATAAAAAGAATGCGTTGAAATATTTTTGTTTTTCTCTTTGTCTGTATTGTCTTATCTTTATCTATTTTCAGAAAAATTGTGTAAAAATATTTGCTAATTGTAAAATTATTATATTAAGTTTAAGAAATGCCAAAACTACTAAAAATTTTTTGCGACTCCCTGCTGTAGATAGGGGTTGCAATCTACGGTTTAAGAAAGTCGTCTAAAATAACGTTACAATATTTGATTTTGCTAAAACATTGGATAACTGAGGCCACAGCCAGTGCAGTTATGGCAGATGTACAAAATTTTGGAATTTACAGAAATATCAAGTAGCAAAATTTTTGGAATTTAGGAGTGGAAAAGTTTTTAGAATTTAGGACCCACAGAGATTGCGTAGCACAACAAAATGTACCTGCTGAAGCTAGGACTCCAGTGCATGGTTATATTCTTGTAAGGAGTGTATGTCTGAATGCAGAGATGCATTTTGAATCATCATCGCTAAGTCACCAGCCTACACAGCATTGTGGTATACGTCATTCATGTAAATAGGAATAAAATTGATTGCACTTTAGTTAAATAACCTAACTTATTCTTGGTAAGTATTAATACTGTAATTAGAGAGAGTACTGTAATTGTTGAATAAGAATAAAACACTTGCTTTTTGTTCATCTGAAATGGCATAGATTTTCTAGCAGTTATTCCAGCAGAAGTTTGAAGGAATGGATCTTTCTGTATTTAGTTAGATAATCAAAATACACAAGCTATGAACATAACATATTAAACCATAATTCACTTTTCACATTGGACAGCCAATGTTTATCAATTTTCACGTAAGTCGTACTTTCCCGTAATTTTGAAAATACTCCATTGCATGCTGTTCTGTTGAAGACAAACCCGAAACTTTTTTTTTTCAAAATGTAATTCATAACTTGTATTGTTTTTTTACGAAATTTAAACCTGGGTGTCATAAACAAATTTGTGGGGGGTCACCAAATTCAAAGAAATTTATTTGACAGTAAAAGGTATACATAATTTGAAGAGAATTTTGGATGTTTTTTTAACATTTCCATATTTTAATTTTGATTTTATTGCTTTCCACTTGATTTGTGTGTTATGCTTGATGATTTCCAAACAGCTCATCGAATTTCAAAGCAATTGCATACGCGCAGCTAAGATGTAGTTTTTTTTCGACTATCTTAGTAGTGTCTTGCATGTAATTGTAATATGCATCATTTATAAACTATGTTTCTTATTTCTAATCAAATTTGTTGTCAAGTAAGCACATAAATTTCCTAAGTATTGAAAAATTCAGTAGTGTCTCGAAGGATAATAAAAACAATTTTATTTTAGTTGCAGTTTTTTTCATGATGGTTAAATGGTCCAAAATAGATACCCAATGTTCACAAGAGAAACGGGAAGGATGGACCAATATCAAATAAACTTTAATGAGAAACTTTAAGAGAAAAACTATTAATGAAAATGCAAACAATAATGAATCCATTGGCTCTCTTTCTACTTCTAAAAAAAATTGAGTAAATATCAAGAAGAGTTTATTTTATACTGTTTTACATGTTGTATTATTAATGGAAAATAAATATCCATTGTGTGTTAAATGCAGTGAAAACTTGGCACATCCGAAAATGTAGAAAAGGCAAAATCAAGGGTTAAATTCATCAATTCTAATGAGAATGCACTAGCGAAGTAAAGCACTGCGGTTTTACACATAATTTCTGAGTAAACTATTCGTACAAATTGAAATAATTCTTGCATTTAAACTTGTATTCCAAATTAAGATTTAACTTGTCATTAATGTATAATTAATGAGATAATTAGATTATTGTAGCATAGTTTACATGAGATGAGATCAGGTGGGGTCACGTGATACAAACCGACAAATCAGGATGTTGAACCATAAAAATAGTAAATTCTTAATGTCTTTTTATAAATTTATTGCCTTTATTTATTGGCTTTTTACAAAAATTTAAAAGATATTAAAATGTTTATGCCTTCAAAATAAAAAATTCTTAGAACTAATGTTTGTTAACATTTTTTATGTGTATATTGTATGTTGTTGGCAACAAAGTCTGCTTGGCAAGATTTGCGCCAGTGAAACGGAAAAGTACCTCAGAAACTAAACATAAAGATTAATTAAATAAATCTGAAGAATTTTTTTAAGGAATGAGCTAAGAGCATGAAAAATTAAAATGTATTTTTGAAAAAATATACAACAGTTCCCGAGAAGGATTTACAGGCATCTTAAAAGTTTCATATTTAATTGCAAAAAATTTAAAAACCTCATACGATTGGAGAATCGCTCATTCTTCCTTCAGCAATTAAAATGACATCATTTATGCATACAGAAAAATATATTAATGATTTAAAAACGATAGCATTAAAAAAAGATACCGTTTCTCACCAAATTTCTGTCATATCAGACACTATAGAATACAAAATCCAGTCTTTACTATAAAACTTGATGACACTACTGACATTATAAAAATGTCTCAATTCATCGTTTATCTGAGATACGATTTTGAAGATGACGCAGTAGAATATTTTTTATGTTGTAATATTTGGGAAGGAAAAGCAATTGGAGAGAAAATGTTTGAAATTATTAACAGACATTTTGAAACGAATAATCTTACCTAAAGACACTGTGTCGCAGTTTGTACTAATGATGCTGCAGCATTAACAGGTAATTATAAAGGACTAAGAGGATTAATAATGAAAATTGCTCCCCATATAATATTCCATCACTGTATGACACACAGAAAAGCTCTTGTTGCAAATTGATAAAAAATTGCACAAAATGCAATGTTATTACTGCAATTAATTACATTAATGGGCAAGATGTAATGAGATAAGTTCTGTATATGAGACATTATTACCAAAGTCACTTGGTTTTCACATAGAAAAATACTGAGACGTATTTTCGATTTGAGAAATATAGTTTACATATTTTTGGAGGAAAAGAAACATACATCAGCAAGTTCATTCATTAATAATGATTAATTAGGAAAAATAAGTTACATAGTAGACATTTTCTAAAAACCTAAGCATTTTAATACTGTGCACCAATATTGAAGCTTTTAAAACTAAGCTAATAAGGAGAATTGAACAAAAACAACAGAAACATGTTTTTCAGAATTTACTACAGAAAATAATATAGATTTCTTGTTTAAAACAACATATGATAAAACTGACTGAAAATTTTTTGAAAAATTTCCAAATAAGGAATTAGGTTGGATCTGTGACCCATTTTGCCTTTGGTATTTTCAATTCCAATGTATTTCTAAATGAAAAAGCACAATTAAATGATATTTTAAGTGACAGAATACTGTGTGTTCAAGTGAAGTCTCTAACTTGCCAAAAATTTTAGTTATCTATTGGAAAGGAATATGCCAATTTAAAATAAATGAAAGTAAATTATTACGTTTCTTACATAAAATTGTACAGTAAACCTTTAGCTTATATTTAAAACTTCTAAAATGCTTATGTTACATTTTTCTGTTATATAAGCATTGAAAGTGGATTTCTCACTGAAATAAAAATAATTTTGCTATTGAATTAACATGGGGAACTTTTTTATTGAAATATTTTTTCTCTGTGACATTAGTTTCATCTACTACAAACTAAAGATTAAAGAAATGTTTTTAAAACATTTTGAATTCGTTGTTATATTGATCTATGAAGCAGTAGATTAGTGAGTTTTTATTACATTACTGACAAATATAGTTTTTTAACAATCAAAAAATTTTTAGCGGAGATAATTATTTGTCAAATATGAATGTGTTTTCAAAGCGGAAATAAATAATAAGTGATAAAAAAAGAAAAATCAGTTAGAATATTTACATTTCTAACAAAGTAATTTGCTTTGCTTTAATCTTTATGATACAATACATTTTACAATGATAAGGCAAAATACAATGTGGAATGGTTATGCGAAGATTAGGATAGTACCTAGAGTATTCAGCATTTCGTATAATCCTATACCAAAATAATAATAATATTAAAGTAAATTTTATCTGAATAAAGTTTTTTTTATTGCAGAAACAGTAAAATTATGCAATTGCATAAATGAATGCACTTTCAGACAATATACTTAATACTCAAAATCGTAACAAACAACCTTATATTTAGCGTAGGTATAATGAAACACTCAATCGATTTCGAGGGCAGCTAAAGGTCCCTCCTCATCAGGAGAAAGAAATACATAGAAAGAAGAAAATAGGAATCACAGAAACACGTGGTGCTTATCAGCACTGCACGTGGTTATAACTAGATTTTTAATCAGAGTTGCACTGGCCGCCTACTTTTACTGAGCCAGGCTGTCTGATCAAGCATAAAGAAATTGCTTATTTTCTTCTTTCTATGTATTTCTTTCTCCTGATGAGGAGGGACCTTTAGCTGCCCTCGAAATCGATTGAGTGTTTCATTATACCTACGCTAAATATAAGGTTGTTTGTTACGATTTTGATTGTCACATTAGCGTGTTTCTCTTCTAGTCTATACTTAATACTGTTTACAAGTTGAAACCAAAGTCTGTTTATGTTACAATTGCATAAACGAATGCACTTTCAGACTTAAATTACAGACATTTTTCAGACAAAATTTCAGACATTACTTAATACTGTTTACAAGTTGAAACCAAAGTTCTGTTTATGTTACTTCTCGCCCTTCAGCGCATGCTCAAGAATTACCATCCAGGCGAAACTAGTCGATTTGTCCATGACGTCAAAAATTCGAAAAGTGGGGTAGGGTTTGGAAATACGCTTCCCGGGCTTAATTAAAACATAAACATTATTAATTCCTACCTAACAGGTAGACACTTTGTTGTTCACTTCTCTGGCATAAATTCCACAAGCCATGTCCTCATTGCTGGCGTCCAGCAAGGATCTTTGCTCGGACCTACACTTTTTAATATTTACGTAACGACATACCTTCCACATACGACACAGCATTAGCTATGTATGCAGACGACACAGCGGTCCTCGCACAAAGTGCATTTCCAGGTCCAGTTTATACAACGACTAAATAATTACATACACAAGCTAAAGACTTGGCTCTCCAAGTGGAAGATCCTCGTCAACGTGGAAAAACAACAGCTATTATGTTTATGAAGAAGACCAACTTCAAGAAAAACCTGAAGCTCTATGTCACTGATATTCCCTGGGCCAAGAAAGTCCCTTATTTTGGGGTGATCCTTAATAAGTCACTTACATGGTCCCCGGACATTACATCTATTATTCATTTATTATTCTAGTTTCGAGTTCGTAAAGCCAAACAATAACCCTTAATTGCTCGAAACAGTATATTATCTATTGACAACAAGTTACTCATCTATTGACAACAAGTTACACGTCAAGTCCATTCTACGTCCACTTTTGTGTTATGCAAGTCCAGTTTGGGCATATACCAAGAAAACTAATAGGAAAAGATTGCAAATACTGTTCTACGATAAATGCTGAATGGTATATAAGGAATAATAGAATATATGAAGAGTTAGGCATTGGATTATTGTGGAATTCATTATTATAACTTAGCCAAAAAATTTCATGAAAGGCAGCAAAATATTGATAATCCTAGTATTAAAATCTGTGGCTACGACTATAACAGTTTGGATACTGTGGATAGGCCTGTAAGAAATTTTATGTGGAAATATATTTTAATCGCCAAAGAAGGCGTAAGTCTTTCATGATGTATATATACTTCTTGTTCTTGGATCTGGCACCGCCAGTTGAATGTGTGTTAAACGTGAATAAACTTGGCAGTTTAGAAATCTGATTCGTAATGTTCATTTATCTTATGTGTAATTTGAATTAGTGTTTTTTTTAACCGAGATATCTTGCAATTCTTGACAGGTAATATAATATTTTACAAGGCCTATGGCCCAACTAAATATATGGATCATGTAATATGCAACTCTATAATAATTTGACATGTGTGTTTATATTTTTATTCCTCTTTTCTGCTACACTTCGAATTTTCTGTCTGCATTCTTGTAGCCTTGGCTACTAATGTTTAAAATTAATTTATGACTAGTAACAGCATGAATTATAAACAAATAGCTAAGTTATTGCATTTTATTTTCCAGCTATCGAAATGTGACGCTACGAGCAACGTTTTGAAACCAAAACCTAGCAATCATGAATCAGAACTAGAACTAGTTGCCATTCAGAATAAAAGAAATATAAATATGAATATTAACAAAATATTAAAGTTAATTTTATAAAATAATTAAACACATGAACAAATATATGAAATAAAAAATAATTATTTCTCATGCAATAACTGGGCCACTACATTCTCACTTTTGTGTATGTTATGGGTATATGTATATAATTATTCCAAGTTCATGTACAAGCCAAATACTAAGGCACTTGATGTTTTGTATTTGGTAATTCTTAATGGATTCAATTTGCCTATCTTTGCACTACCTCATTCTTGTCACAGTCACCAGTTCCTCTACTTTTCTCCTCGCACTAATTTAGACAGGAACTCCATGTTCTTAATAAGTTAACAAGTATTCCTATATGACCCTAACAAAATTATTAAAAAAAACCTATTCGATTTATCTTTCGGTTATTCTATACCACCTTTCGAAAATTAAATAAAGAGAAGAAAAATTGATAAATCAAGTAGAATTAGTGAAATATAGCATAATGCCAAAGCTTTCCCTACCTGTGGGTTTCGACTTGAATTATGATATCACTCAAACCTGAAAAGTACTGAAGCCGAGCTCTGACTAAATTTAAGCCTTGACATGTTTAACGTAATATCTTGACTTTTATAGTTATTATCGAAAGAGCTGTAGCAATGTGCACCTAAAATATCGGTCTATCCTAAGGTTTGACCATTGAAACCTAGTTCAATTGGCAGGGGCGTAGCTAGTTTCCACGCGCTCGTAGACGACTGAAGAATTTGCTCCCCTTTTTGTGTGTCAAGAATGGAAAACATTTCATTAAAAAATTTCGTAGCATCAATTTGGCGCCCCTTGGATGCTGCGCCCGAGGACAGATGTTCCCTCTTGCCCCACCCTAGCTACGCCACTGGTGCAGTGGCTATAATGTCGGTGTCAATGCATATAAATATCTAGCTTCATTTCCATTAATTTTAACTAAATATTGCAAAATAGAAATTAATATATGTATTCTGCATTATTACGGATTGATTAAGCTTGTTAATAAAGTTTTGATCTGTAACTGACCATACTTTATAATCTAGAGATCAGAAACTACATTATTAGAAAATATTTATTCGTTTGAGGCAAGGCTGCCTTAAAATAATTAATCGGCAGTTTTTTCAGAAAACAATATTATCTTAAGAGTGGCAACAGCTAATCGAGATATCTGTTAACAAGGAAACACGTCTCTGATTGGCTGGTTTTATGGTCATGTGGATGGAATAATATGTCGTCTTTATCCGACATACTTGGCTCTATAGAAAATTGAGATCGGGGTTCTAAAATGAACTTGTAACAAACATGATATTACAATAAGATCCATTGTATAACCTTTGAACAGGCAGTTGCCTGTGAAGTTAGAGCTGATGAGTTCATTATTAGTAACCATGTCCTGGCTTGTGATTGAACAGCCAGGAAAACAGTTTGATGCATTCCAAATAACTGTTCGCAAGCCGTAAAGATTTACAGCTGTTTTGTTTTCCATGGCTATGGCGGTTGTTGGAGCAAGAACAAATCGACACAATATTATGGCATTTCCGGGTATGACTGCTGCAACTTCTCAACAAGCGATTCTTGCAGCTACGCAAACTTTCTACCATCCTCCTATAACAACACAAGATATTCAGCCTGATAGACCTATAGGATATGGAGCTTTTGGAGTTGTGTGGTAAGTTTACTTGTTCTCTGTGTTCAAATATCATGCTTAAACACTTCAATAAAAACATATGTTATTTAACAGATTATAAAAACTTTGGAAATCCATGTCTGTGCTGTCGTATGGAACTGGTATGGAGTATTGTGAAAAATGTCCAAGAAAAACTTTTTTTTTTTAAATATTTCCGCAGTGAAATTGCGAAACATAATGAAAATTTATCATTTTGACGAATTTCTTATCATCTCAAACATATATTTGAAAATTATAGGTGATTTTATACTTTTGCTTGATTAAGTTGAGAACTTTTAAAACCGACTTAGGGATGGTATTAATTTTGAGTGAAGTTACAATAACAGTTGTTTTTGATATTTAATCCATTAAATAAGTATAAATGTTTTAAATACTAACTATGCAGTAGAATAGGAAGGAGTAGAGAAAACTACTACCGTGTAGAAGTTAAATCTGATTGCATTCTATTATTTTTTGGGCACCCTGCTAGATTCATATTAATTGTTTGGTTAGTTGTCATTGTGAACCATGCCATTAAAATAAAAGTTTGATCCTTTTTAATATGATTGGTTATTTTTCAGAATTTTTTATGTAAATCATAGAAGTACTGTACCATATAGAAGAGAATAATTGAAAAAAGAATATATTTACTACTATTTATTTAACTAAGGAATGCCAATATTCTGTTCATTTTCAAATCTGTATGTTTGATTCCTTAAAAACTAATAATAGCCTGTTGTTAATCAGAAACCTTACCATTGATGTAAATAGCATATTAATACATAAATTGAAGAGCCAAAATATTAAAACTTTTTTTTTTTTTTGTTAATGAACCAATCTGCTAGTGATTTACAATAATGTAACAACCAGAATTTGCTTATATAAGGCACTCTTATCTTGAGAAGAAATGATTATACTATGGTTTCTTTGAAAGTGAATGAAATGAAAGATTTGGGTAACTTTGGGTTAAAGTGCAGAATCGCACACTTATATTGCGCGTATTGATGTGTTCATGGACAAAGGAAGTGTGCAATGCCAAGTTTGTGCAATTTCCTTTTTTTTTTTATTATTTTTTATTTATTTTATTTTTTTTAATGAAAATAGGTCAATGTGTACACCGAGTTTGTGCAATTCTTTGACTTGTTATTTTGAAGTTGATGCAGAATCACCCACTTCTATCGCATGTATCGATGTATACATGTACAAAGTCAAGGGAGTGTGCAATTCTCTGATTTTTTTTTTTGAAGTGAAAGTAGGTTGATGTGTACATGAATACCAGATTTGTGCAATTCTTTGACTTGTTATTTTCAACTTGGCAATTTTGAGAAACGTGCGAAGCAGTGGGCACTTCTGCACTTACCCCAACTTTGAATGAGGCATGATCATGGGAGCAAGGAAGACTCGATTTTGATATCTTTGAAACAGCTAATGTTCTAGGCTTTTGTTAGGCATGTAGAAAAATTCAGCTAAGGGGAAAAAAAACCCTTCATGCAGGAAAAGAAATTCTGGCCACAAAATGCTGATAAATGAAAAAAGTTAAAGATAACCATGTGCAACAACAAAAGGTCAACATGACAAACTACAGCTCAAAACAGTTAAAAGTATATTACAGAAAACTGTCAAACTTGATGATAAGAGGCTGTCAGGGATGCCTATATTATCGTTGATATCAGGAAATTGCAATTGTTGTGTGCCCAAGAGCTCCGAAACTGGACTAGTGATGGCTGGCAAAATGTCTGGTCCGATGAATCTCATCTTTTGTTGTGGCAAGCAGATAACTGAGTCAGAATATAGGAGAATCAGAATGAACTCGTGTGAACCTTCTTCCCTAATGAGAATGTAGAACTTTTAGAGTTTAATGTTGGTCAAATTATGGTCCGTGTAATATTTTTTGTAGTTCAGTGGATCCCTTGTTATGTCTTCTGAAAAGGTACTTTCTAATTTTTTGCATTTCCACCAAAAAGTCAAGAATTTTTTAGTGACTTTCGTTGGTGACTTTTGAGGTATTTATTTTTATCTCTTGTCATGCATCCAGTACCACTTATTTTTACATTTTCTTTTTTCCGTAGAAGACACACACTTTTCTTGGAGGTAATTATACCAACTGATATTTGTATGTAGGGATAATACCAGTTTTTCAAAGTTTTTTTTTTTTTTTTTTTACTTATATTCCTTTATTTAACAATAAATAAGTAAATATTTGTTGTAAGTAAGGTATGACTATCCCCAAACCAGTTTCTGACTTGCATGCTAAAACTTTGCTTGCAATTTTTCACAAAAAGCAAATGCACTCATCACAAAATGAAGTACTAACGAGAAAAGTGAATATTGAATTTTTAATGTCCAAATCTTAATAGCTTGCCACATAAAAACATTTTGACAACATGGTGCACAGTTAAAAGTCGTTAATTCGGACACCCATAATCCGGAATGGTCTATAATCCGGACATCAAAGCTACAAACTTTGTGCGCATGCGCGTAAGACCTTAACGGCTGCAAATATGCGTGTGCGCATGCGCAAAATACATTTATGAATGTGCGTTTAATGTATAACAGACAGTATAAGCTAAAATTATCTAATTCAGTTAATGTTGCAGATTGCGTTGTTCCTTAATCTTCGAATTGGATCCGGCTTATTATTTTTTGCAGACTGTTAGAGCAATTTTGTAAAAGTAAGCTTAAACTTTCGATTATATCAAATAGAATTTCCGATATATATTTGTTAATACGTAAAGGATCTAAAGCAAAAGTATGTTTTTAAATCTGAAATCTGTTTATCAATTTCACGCTGCTCGGCGGGGGGAACGCCGCGGCGCGCAATGATTTGGAAGTTGATCTGTCAGCACTATCCTTATCTTAGGGGTAGATGTTTTTATTTTATTTGCCTTATAATTCCTTTATTTCATCTTGATGTACTCCGTCTTTGATAGATTTAAATCAAATTCCTCGTCATTATAATTCGCTTTCGATAGTGAAGAAAGTGACACAGAGGTTATTAAAAACGAAAAAATTTTGATTGACAAATTAGTCCGTATTCTCGACACAGCAATTATATGACTTGAACAGCGGAACTTTGTAACTCAACAAGAAATCATGTCTGTTTATAGAATTAAAGAGAAAGTATTATCACGTAAAAGGAAGCAACTTAAACAACTTACATTGAAAGAAATGTTTAATAAAATAAACAAATAAATATTAAGCTTTTTTTTTTTTTGTAAATTTTGATACCTTTTAGATCATAATTGTTCTTTATTTCATAAATTACGGTTTCATATTTTTAATTTTATAATTTCTGCATGCCATCTTACCAGATTTAAACTGATGATCTATAATCCAGAAAAATCAATAATCCGGAATCGCCGAAGTCCCAACGAGTCCGGATTAACGACTTTTGACTGTATTACTTTCATGCAACTTTTTGAGACGAGTACCATAATTAGTAAGTACTTTAGAAATAAATCTCAGTATCGTTGTGGATCAAACATGCTTGTTTAGGGCTGTGATGCTTGATGTTATAAATGGTCATTTTCAGCAAAACCTCTTTCGGCTGATCTTTGGAATATGGTAACAGGTAGTTTGGTGACATTTTGGAGGCGATAAACGTTAGTACCTAGGACTTTGGTAATAATGTGAGAAGCACTCAGTTCCGATTACGCATTATTTTGTGTGAGGGAAATGAGAGATCAGGAGATATGTTATGTGACATTAATGGACGAATTACAGTTCTTTAATCGGAAAAGGGGGTAAATTTGGAAAAATTATTTTGTATTAAGCTTCATTGTGTGTTGTGTGAAATAGTGTTGATTAATTTTCGGATTGCATGGCGCTATGTAAAGTGAATTCTAAATTTTTAATACGTAATAATTAATAAGTTGACTACTGGATTTCGGATTTAGAAATTAGCAGTAGTACTGCAGCCGATTGGAACTCTTTCTGTAGGGAAGTGTGCGTGCCACGTAATGAAGATTCTGAAGAAGATTAGGTAAGTTAGTATTTTTAATCATTTGAGGATATTATTTTTATGCATTGTTCTAAATGTAAGGAGTAAATAAATTAATTAAAATGGTATTATTGGAAAATTGTTATTAGCAATGATTTAGTTTAAAGTAATTAGGATTGTAATCTAATTTTTATTAATTTAATGTATGTGCTTATTTATATTTTAAGTAGTGTTTTTTAATTATATTTTAATTTAATGATCGTGATTTTGTGAGTTATATGTTTGTAGTATTTTGGAATACGTTTGAGTAGTATACGTTGAGTATTTTCATGCATTTTCGTGAAATTTTTCTAATTTATGAGAAAAAAGCAGTGTACATGGATATAGTGAAGAAAATAAGTCGACGTGTACATGGTTTAGTGATATTTTAATTAAATGATAGTTATTTTGTGAATTTTATGTTTGTAAGAATTTGGTATACGTTTCAGTTGAAGTAAACGTGTATGGAAATAATTTAAATATTTGACACTGAGTATTTGTAACTATTTTTAATGTTTGCGTATAAATTCGTTGCTGACGTTTATAATATAATAGATAATTAAGAGGTAAAAGTTTTTGGATATTTTATTTATTTTATACTTGGCAATGTTCATTCTTGGAAAGGATATATACTTTTTCGTGATCAGGTAATTTCATATATGTTCTTTTTACCGGATTTAAAGATTCACAAAATTTTCATGCATTTTCGTGAAATTTTTCTAATTTATGACAAAAAAGCAGTGTACATGGATATAGTGAAGAGTGTGCGCAATGCCATTTTTGTGCAATTCTGGGATTTTTTTTAAGTAAAAATAAGTTGACGTGTACATGGTTTAGTGATATTTTAATTAAATGATAGTTATTTTGTGAATTTTATGTTTGTAGGAATTTGGTATACGTTTCAGTTGAAGTAAACGTGTATGGAAATAATTTAAATATTTGACACTAAGTATTTGTAACTATTTTTAATGTTTGCGTATAAATTCGTTGGTGACGTTTATAATATAATAGATAATTTAGAGGTAAAAGCTTTTGGATATTTTATTTATTTTCTATGAGGAAATGTTCATCCTTGGAAAGGGTATATACTTTTTCGCGATCAGATAATTTCATATATGTGCTTTTTACCGAGTTTAAAGATTAAATTTTCATGCATTTTCGTGCAAATTTTTGTAATTTATGAGAAAATAGCAGTGTAGATGGATAAAGTTAAGAGTGTGTGCAATGCCATTTTTTTGCAATTCTGGGATTTTTTTTTAAGTAAAAATATGTCGACGTGTAAATGGTTTATGTGTATGTGCTATTCTGAGAAACGTGCAAGGAGTTTGCGATTGTGCACTTTTTCCCAATTTTGCAGTTAATATTTGTCATGATTAAGCAGTTTTGTTACATAAAATTTCTAGCATAAGTGTAATTCGGCTAGTAGATTGTTGGAAAAAGTGTTGAGTAAATAAAAAGAAAAGAAATATATCTTTACTTCGTGAAGACAAAATGGCGGCGAAAAAAAAAAGTATAGGGTTGCTGTAGCAGAGTTAGTCGCCAGATTTTCGCCAAAAAATCGCCAAGTTACCATAATCCAAAGATCAACCCATCTTTTCCATCTTTCCTTGTCACCTTACTGGTGATTTCTTATTAGTTTGAAGAGCATAATTAGAAGCTCAGATTGCTTCCATGGCCAGCTCAGTTCTCTGACTTCATTCCTATTCAGCATTCAAAGTAGAAAGATAACTTTCTAAAGATTATGATCATTTCTCTGAATATCTGACACTATTGGGCTCATTACAAGTGAAATTGGAATGTAATGAACTGTATAGTTTTGCTTTATAAATTATAATTCAGTTTTCTACATATCTGTGTGAGAAAGGTTTTTATCACCAACTTCAATAAAAACAAAGTACTGAAACTAAATGTAAATGAACTCAAACTTATGCTTATCAGCATGCCTCCAAACATAGAACAGGTATGCTAGAATTGGCATTCTTATTCATCACATTAATACAAGTATCAACATTTATTTATTGGACTTTTGTTAGCAAGGTAAAGGTTATACAAACTCTAATATCCTTGAATTAATAACCATATGCTAAATAATTGGGCTTATCTTTGGGATATGGTAACAGGTAGTTTGGCGACATTTTGTAAGGCAATAAAGGTTACTAGCTAGGGCTTTAGCAGTGTACATGGATAAAGTCGAGTGTGCACAATGCCATTTTTGTGCAATTCTGGGATTTTTTTTAAGTGAAAATAGGTCGACATGTACATGGATGATACCGTGTATGTGCAATTCTTAAAAACGCGACAAACAGTGGGCGATTCTGCACTTTCTCCCAATTTCGCACCTATCTTCGTCATGATTAAGCACTTTTGTTCCATAAAAGTTCTAGCATAAGCATAATTCGGCTAACAGAGTGTTGAAAAAAAAATGTTGATTTAAAAAAATAAAAGATATCTTTTCTTCGGGAAAACAAAATGGCGTCCAAAAACAAACTAGCAGGTTGCTGTAGCAGGGTTGGTCATCAAATTTTCGCCAAAAATCGCCAAGTTACCATAATTCAAAGATTAACCAATAATTGCTTTTAAAGGGGATAAAAATAAGGTGGCCTGCTGAGCATTTTGTTTTGTAAAAGTGATGTCCCATTTGAAAACAGTTTAAGAAACACTGATCTACATTAAGATATTACATAATCTGATTACAATATGGATTATGTATTGGCATTAATATTATCTTATAGTTACAAAATTTTGTCGACATAAAATGTGTAGCTAATACTATGCATGAATGTGTTGTGTAGTCAAATAAAGTAAATCTTATTCCAAATTTCAGCTGCATACATCCAACAGCAACTGTTTATTTTAATTAAGAGTTGATAACTAATTTTTAAGACCTGATTAGCCCAGTTAATTATTTAGGTACTTAAGTAATATCCTGTCGACTGGCCAAATGGCATGAATTAACCTGAATTATCTATGACCATGTCCTTAAATTCTGCAATAATGATTAGTGGTTGCCGAAAATTCCTCCAGTGGTCAATGGGATAATACGCAAATACCATTATTTATTAGAAGTCAAACTTCTATTAATTAGTTTCTTCAACTTAACCTTGGCAGTTGTCTTAATTTTTTAAGGTTGGACACTTTATTGTAATCTGGATTGCTGTAAGTGAAAGGAAATTACACTTTAAAGTGTTTTATTAAGTTTTAATGAGAACTAGTTGAATACTTAAAAAATTTGCTGTTTGTATTAAACATTTGAACTTTGTATCAATTGGTATAACCTCTGCGCTTCTTGAGAACACTATCCATATAACTAGAAGCATTATTTTGTTTTTAAGGTTTTCACTACTGTACTAAACAAAATGAAAACAGTCAAGAACTGATCACATGTTAAAGTAATGGTCTAATTGAATTGATGAATTATTGAGAAGGATTTGACCATCATATGGGACATGATGTTGTGGATACGCTTGAGCTCATCTCAGTATTAGCAGCAGAAGTTGTTTCATTAATGTAGTTGTATTGCAGTTTATTTTTTGAGGGGAAGGCTTTTATTTTTACCTTTGTTTACACTTCATCATATTCAAAGTTTAAGCGGTGTACATTAAGTATTTTAATTTCAAATGAACATGTATTAATGATATAATACTGAAATGAAATTGTTTGATATAATACTGAAATGAAATTGTTTGTTTTGATGGATTGAATTGAAACTTGTGACTATTAAAATGTTTTGATATTAAACAGTTCATGGTATATACCAGAAATTATTTCTGATAGAGATATTGCACATTATTATTAATTTGTCATTAAATATGTCTTTTTGAGTATCTGTAATGAAAGCATGCCTTTTTAGATGTGGTTAAGAATTGCAATGTGGAATGCAAAAGACCTCTTCACAAAATTTTTTAATTAAGATAATTTATAGAGGAGTATAGCCTTGATATTCTTCTCCAAGAAATAGTGTTTGATCTTTGAACACAGTTTAATACCTAATTATGATTTGTACAAGCTTGATGGAGTTAGACCAACTAGACATAAGAAAGGTCTGATTATTTTAATTAAGCATTCTGTTTCACAGAATCTCCTTACATTACTACAGCAGCTCAATAGCTATTTCCGTAATTTCTTGCACTTCACAACCTATCACTGTCGTGTCTACCTATATTCCACATAACAGAAGAGCGCATGAGGATGTAGTAGATGATTAACATTTGCTTGGACACATTTATATCATCTTAGTTGGAAACTTTAATGCACAGCTCCATGATTGGGAACTGTAGCAGTAAAACCTACCTAAGAAATATCCATAATTTTGCCAATATGACTGGATTTACAATTGTAGCTCCACAAACCTCAGTACATTATGGAAAAATCTCTGTCCTTTTGCTAGATTTTTTTCCTTGTACATGGAGTCTGGCATAATCATGTGGAAAGCCAAAATAAACTTTCATTGGACCACAATCCAGTGGTTATTGATTTTAATGTTTCTAGCCATAAAATTAAGGAGTCATTAATGAGCCTTTTATTACCAATTGATCTGGTTATACCACAGCCTTAAACAACACATGTTGTGCCAAGTGGAACTGATGCTTTAAATAACTTTACCTGCAAAAAGCTCTTAATGACAGTAGGAAGCCTGTTGAAGATAGAAGATGCAGAAATGCTCATATCAGAGATCTTCTCAAAATATGAAATGCTGTGTATAAAAAATGCCAGCAATATTTGCATCCTCATAAACTTATAAATGAATTAAACCAAAAAGTCTGGTTTCCCATTCGTAAACGATTGGAATCATTATTGGCAAATGATAACTGGAAGCCACTAATAAATTTCAGAAGTGCTACATGAAAATTCTGCTCCCAGATATTGCATGCACCAAAGCTGAGAGGTTGAGCCACTTGATTGTCACTATAAGGTAGAAACATTAACTACAAGAGTTGTTCAAGGTTGACCAGGACTTTTATTTCTTCAGAGGAAATAGATAGCACAAGAAGCACCAAATCATGTCAGCTTTTCAAAGTATTCTCCATGCGTGTCGAGGCACTGTTGCCGTCATTGTGGCAGCTCCCTGATTCCTTTGGTGTAGAAAGAACTTGGTTGTTGTAGCCACTGGAGGACATCGTTTGGCCCTTCATGTTCCAGAAGACACTTGCCATGACCTTTCCAGCAGACGGGTGCTTTTTGCTTTTCTTGGACGGCTGGGAACCTTTATGCCGCCACTCCATGCTGCTTCTTTTGGTCTTAGGGATTGAATTGTGCAACCATGTTTCATTCATCACACATAATGATTTATTGCAACAATCCTTTGCGAAACTGTTCACACTATTCGTACACTTTTGTCCGAGGCATCGTTTGTTCACCATACTGTGCTTGCAATCTTCTGAAAATCTCAGTGGGTTTAACTTTCTCCTTTCGCAAGAAATTTGATTACACACCGCTGCTCCACAGATGCACTGCTTGCTGCCATGTTTGCTGCAGCGGCTGTGCATGCGCCAAATACAAGATCATGCTGGGTGCTGGTTACTCGAGAAGGAATACATTTTGTCACCCGCAAGTTTCATCATGATCCGGCTATTCTATGATTATTAATGTAAGAAAAATCCCGGTCAACCTTGAATGACCCTTGTATAAGAAAGGCATTTTGTCTGTTTCTTGGACCCAGCAGGTCAAATACTGTACTTAGGACATTCTATACAGCTAAATGTCAAGGCCAATACATATTTTCTAAAATTGTGAAATAATATGACCCACATGCTTTTCATTATTTTATACCATCCATTAATCTTAATATTAGGGTATCTAAGGTGCTTCATTTTCAGAAACACTTTACTTGGTGATAATTGTTGTTACGTGGCAGGTCATAGTGGTGGTGTTTTATACAGTCCATTAATCTTCATACGGTCTTCTCCCTGCGACGTGCTGTCATTGGACTAGAGTGCAATATTCAAAATGTATAATCTTCAACCCGTGGCCCACTGAAGACATTTTAGTGGCTCCACATTTGAATATGAAGAATTTTAAGAAATTTTGATTTCAAGAAAAATTGCCTTGTCGGCTTTTTGTCGTGAATTTTTTTTTCTCTTATCCTTGATATTTAAAACATTTTATTGACATCCTTGGTATTATTTGAGATAAAAGTTTCTGAAAATGATGAATTTTTCAAAATTTCACTTTATCTTATGTAATTTTAAAAATAAAAATTTTGACTACCCATAAAATCTCAATTTCATAAAAAGGTTAGATTCTTATCTCTAACAGATTTGCAACAGATGTCAATCTTTCGTCAATACTTCGCCAAAGATGAGCTTGAGCATGAGGTACTATAGAGGAGAGGGGGAATAAATTAACAGAATTCTATTTCTCCTAATGTTGCAATAAGTTGTCAAAGAGAATGGTGATTGTAAACATCCTGTTTGATTTAGTAATAAGCAGATTTTCTACAATTGATTTTAAGCTAGGTTACTCCCTCTCATTCCACATTCTAAAATTTAGAAGAGCTTATGGTCTTTGAATGAGCACGCAATGGCAATTCATGATAACAAAAAAAGAGAAGTTGAAGGAAAAGTGTGATTTTTTTCAAGAAAAGTGATCAGATCTTTATTTTTTTGTTGTACATAAGGGTAATGCAGTTTGCCTTATTTGCAACAACAGTGTAGCTGTGACGAAGGAATACAACATTAAGAGACATTATGAAATACAACATTAAGACTAAGAGCACAGTGAGAAATATTCTGCATTGGAAGTTCATTTTCGAAGTGACAGGGTGAGTGAAGTAAAATCAAATCTTAAATTTTCAGCAATCTTTCTTCACTACAGTGAATAAAGATCTGAAAATAGTGTTCGTGTTAGTTACATGAAAGCAGAAAAAATTGATAAGAGTGGAAAAGCCTTTGCTGATGGAGAATTTTTAAAAGAATGTTTTCAGAGTGCAGTTGATGTGCTTTTGTCCATCACAGGCTCAAGTCATATTGAATATTAGCTTGTCTGGTGTGACAGTCGCGAGACGCATAAAGGATCTCACAACAGATATATTCAGTAAATTAAAATCCAAATGCAAAACATTTGATTTTTATTCTGTAGTGCTGGCTGAATCAATAGATAGAGATACTGCACAAATATCCATTATTATTCGTGGCGTTGATAGAAACTTCACAATTAGGGGAATTAGTCAGTGTCATTGCACTTAAAGGCACAACACGAGGAACAGATTTGTATTCGAGTCTGACACAAACTTTGGATAAATGTGAGTTAGACTTCAGTAATATATCTGCTATAACCACGGATGGTGCTAAATCTATGCCTGGAAAATAGGAGTAATAATATTACTCAAATCTGACGTGAAGGCAAGTGAAAATAATACTGTGATGACGTTCCAATGCATCTTCCGTGAAGAATATTTGTGCAAGAAGTCCTTCTCAAACTTTGAACGTGTGATGAATGTTGTTAAAGTGGTTAATTTCATTCTGTCTAAAGGACTTAATCACAGGAAATTTCAACAGTTCTTGAGTGATTTGGAAGCTGAATATGGTGATGTATTATCTGGAAGTACGTTGGTTGAGCCGAGGAAAGCTGCTTCAGCGCCTGATTTCTTTGAAAAGTGAAGTTCAGCAATTCGTGGAATTTAAAGAGAAATCTATTCACAAGTTCAGTGTTGAGAAATGGTTGACAGACTTTGCATTTCTTGTCGATATTACAGGTCATCACAATGATTTGAATTACCACTTACTGAGAAAAGATTTACTTGTTCATAATCTTTATCACTTTGTGAAAGCTTTTGAGACAAAATTAATCCTGTGGAAGTCAGTTGCTAAATAAAAATTCCACTTACTTTCCAAAATTGATGGAGTGTGTGAAGAACTCTACAACATGGAATTCAAAAAATTATGTACAAGGCATTTCAAATTTGAAAGAGGAATTCAGAAGCAGATTTTCCAAATTTCGTGAAAATGACATGTTTATGAGAATGTTCTCCTTGCCATTTTCAGTAGATGGTGGAAGTGTTCCACCTGAACTTCAATTAGAATTCATAGATTTACAGTGTGTCTCTGCAGTAAAATGCAAGTTTCTTGAATACCCAACATTAATTGAATTTCATTCGAAGACCGAAGACAAATATCCAGGAATTTGTAAATATTCATGTCTTCTGTCTTTGGCAGTACCTACATATGTGAACAGCCTTTTAGTAAAATGAAAATCCTAAAATCAAAAACAAGAACATGGCTGACAGACAGACATTTGGAGAAATAGGAATTGTAACAACATAGATTAAACTGGATGTTAAAGCTTTAATCAAGCAAAAACAGTGTGAAATTTCACATTAAAACTAAAGTAACCACCATCTCATAACCACATAGTAATGTTAGTTTTTTTTTTCTTTTTTTATTGTAAATGCCTTTTGTTATATCATTCTGTACAATCATTTTTATACTTTTTCTTCATAGTTAAAAAAAAGTTGCAAAACTTTTTAATGTTAATTTCCATTTGACTTTTTTGAACCAATGTATATATGAATAGAAATCTGTAACACTATCTCTTCACTTAGAATCAAATGTAGTCTTGCAAAACAAACCTCCCTTTTTATATAAATTTTCTGACTACACTATTTTTTTTGGCAGGCATGTGGCTCGCGGATCTTTGTGAGTTTATTGATGTGGCCCTCAGCCGTGAAAGGTTGAAGACCCCTAGACTAGAGCAAGGGTGGGCAAATTTTTTCATGATTGGGGGACCAAATGAAATTTTTCATATCATGATGCGGGCCAGATTAGATTAAAGAATTTAATTTATATATGTTTTTTTAAAAGCATGTGCCTGTCATTAGATTTAAAAAAAATGTTGAACTTAATAAATGAGAATAAAAACCAAAAAAGTTAATTTATAGATATACCAAATTCTCAATGTATTTAAAACTAAAATATCTATTAGAAATTGGTTATAGGGGGTAGATTTTAAGTAAAAAGTTCAGTTTGGAACAAATATTTTTATTGTGATAACATCAAAATAAATGCAAGAAACAAGAAAAGAATTATAAGAAGAATTAAACTAGAAATAAAAACTAATGAGAAGGATTAAAATTAGTGTGCTCATGATCCGTAATTTCTTCAAAATTTGGATTCATATCATTAGTGGCTATTTCTAAATAGCTTCTAAATTTTAATTTGTAATTCGTGATTTCTTTTTTCTTTTTGTATATTTCAATAAAAAAAAGTAGCTTCACGTAGGTTAGGAAAGCTAAGAATGCTAAATATTTTCCAGCATTATCCACCAGATTTTTAAACATCTCTGGATTAAAAAAAAATCAAAATTTTGTTACTGTTTTTTTCTGCAAATTGGTTTTTAAGTATCAGATTTGATTTTAAATGTATCAATTCCAACTGAATGCAAGGTGGTGCATCGGCGACGTTGAAATTAAGCGTTTGGCTTACTGGCCATAAATCTTTGGAAATCATCAAATCATCTTATAAACTCATTGTATAAGTCACTATAGCTTCATACTTTTCAAAATCACTACACTTTAAGGATTTCTCTCTTTTACCCCAGATTGAGATAAAATTTTGTGTTTTCTAGTGCAAATCTGAATTCAGGCACTACACGTATGGACTCTACATGTTTATATTAGGCAGGAGCCTGGGAAATTGTCACCCCCCCAAAAAAAGGAGTCTTCGTTGCATATTTATAAACTGCTTACAATGGGATCCTACTCCATTCTGCTAGAATTTTAAAAATTTGAACTCTGTCAGCACCCCTCGCTGAAATGGCAACCCAGGGTCACCACTCCCAGGTGCACAGGGACCACAAAGGGCAGGGAAGCTTATCGAAGAAACCAGTATTCTAGCCATCATGCCAGCCCACTCAGATGGCCTAAGCCAGGGGTTCTTAACCTTATTCCATGTCTGGGCACATCTGGCAAACAGAAAACGCTGTCGAGAACAGTAAAAAAAAAAAAAAAAAAAAAAAAAGTATAACAATTATTCTGAATATTTCTTTATTTTATTGCAATCATAATCATCATGAACAATATTGGACTTTAAAAAGGTAACAAAAAATTCAAAATAGTTGCATTTAATGCGATTTTTGGCATTGCGTATACTACAGTAGAAGCCCAGGAATACTCAAAGCTTGGGGCCAGTAGTTGTGTGGATTTTAGGATTTTGCGGATTTTAGGACAAAGATAAATCATAATATTCAGACTGAAAGTGCAAAATAAATAAGGTGTATTGAACACATTTAATTAAATTATTATATATATTATTGCAATAACTTATTATATGCATTAAAGTATTATTACATATATAAATTATTTTATTCATTGTATTATATATACACAGCATCAAGGTTTGCCCATTTCTCCTCGTGCAAAGATTTCCGATGTTAGAATCACTGTTGCTATAAAATTTCAACAGTTTTTCTTTATTTCTTCATATATCATACACAATCGTATCGCAATTCCATACAATGCTGCTATAAAACAAGAAGTAACACCTGTCTCCATCTTTTGCAGAATTTGCACTTTTTGCATTACCGTCAATGCAACGTTCGTACGTTTTTCAACATTGCAAGCAGTAAAATCATGAGTACGTTTCTTATCTGTAATTGTATTAAAAAAGGCTGAAATTTAAAATATTCTTAATTTAGCCACAAAATATCCAGATAAAGAAAAAGGGAGCACTAAATAATCTTGTGAAATAACAAAGCTCAGAAAATACAGCAACGTGAATCAAAAACTTGAAAGAAGAGTTGAGTGAATCATCTGCTTTCTTACCTCGATGCAGATTACAGGGGAAAAAACTCTTATCATGATGTCAATAATTTGGTATTTCTGACTCATTAATACTAGGTAATTATGGTGTCATTATTCTGTGAGTATTTTATCTTCGATATTTCGTACTCAAATGTTATGGCTTCCAGAACCTATAAACTGTATGTTTATATTTTTAGAGGCAACGTGGATTTCAGGAGTTAACGGATTTCAGGTCGGTGAATTTTTGGTATTTGTTTGTACTATATAGCGGACAGTTATGAGCACACAAAAATAGCTTTTCAGGCACATTTCAGGCGCTCGTGGGCACAGGGTTAAGAATCCCTGTCCTAAGCCATAGCTGTCTGGGACAGTATAGGCTGCCCTTTGTGGTCATAAGCACCAGATCTGTGTTATTGAGCCCCCAGAGCCACTGCTGCCATAGTAAAATACTTAAGCCAGTGTACATAATCCCAGGGGGGGGTCATAGAGGATAAATAAGTTTTACTCTCAATGAAATTCTGATAATGATATTCATGCTTATTCAGATGATCATGGCTACGTATGTAAGGGCTATCTGCTTAAGGCAGGGTTCGTATGGTCCTTAAGAATCCTTAAAAGTCCTTAGATTTTTTGGAATCGATTTTTGGTCTTTAAAAGTCCTTAATTTTCACCAAAATCGGTAGAAGGTCCTTAATTTTAATCATCTGAAATTTCTGTCTGTTTTTACGACTGCCATTTTGAATGTGAATTAGCATTTTGGAAGAATATTTTTGGCGTTTCACTGACATTTATGGTTATCTTTTAAATGGGTGCATGGTTTATAATTTGTTTCTATTTCTAATATAAATGATGGAATACTCGAATTTCTAAGCAAGAAGTGAAACATTCGAAATTCATTTTTTTAAAATAAAGAGCTCTTAAACAACTTTTCGCTTTGGGGATGTGAATTTTTTTATTAAACGGTTCTAAATTTGGCGACTTATCAACAGTTTGGCGATTTTACGATCAGCTTCTATAGAAAATTTTTAATTCCGAGATCTGAGAATTTTTCGACGATTTTTTTTTAAAACATTGTAACATTGATAAATTTCATTAAAATAATGGTAATATATTGAAATTATATTTAAAAAATAAGATTAAAATAAAACATCATTATTTTTTGCTTACATATTATAAAGTTTCATTTTGGCAACTTGTACAATATTTTTAATCTGAAAAATAAATAAGGTATAATGCTATAAAGCACAATTTACGAAACAACTCTTAGCGAAAGCAAAATTAGCTATGTAATTAATTAAAAATGTCTTCGTTTTAATTTTTCATAGTAAAGAGTTTTTCCCATGTGATTGTCTCAGAATATTCAAAATTCTCAGAA
Organism: Stegodyphus dumicola; assembly: GCF_044657685.1. Taxonomy (NCBI): domain Eukaryota; kingdom Metazoa; phylum Arthropoda; class Arachnida; order Araneae; family Eresidae; genus Stegodyphus; species Stegodyphus dumicola. Next base: position 111,789,723 of record NC_140770.1, on the reverse strand, counting down.
TATGCACCAGTTTTCTCTATAAAATTAATTTTACACTTTTTCCCACCTTTTTTTTTTTTTTTTCCAAAATATTTCTGGCTTTTTGCTGTTGCAGAATTAGTAGGGATAATTTTTCTTTAGGATTTTAGACATCGCAGCTTGGAAAGTTTAGAAGGATTTGAAGGCCAGATTTATAGACCCACGATTCTAGAAGATTCAAGAAATATGTGACAAAATGAAAAATGTCTTCATGGTATCGACATGTAATTGATGTATTTTACAGAAAGTTTGCAATGAATTTCTTTCTTTTTGGAGAACATCTGGAAGAACAATGAAAATATAATATTTGAATGTTTTACTTCTGATACTAGAATCTTAACATGTTTATTTTCCCTTTATTTTCTCTACTTTTCACTAGATACAAGCATGGAAAATATCAAAAACGCTTCTAATCTTATCACATGAGTAGGAATTATAGATTGGGATGTTTTTATTAATAAATAAATTGAAAACTTACAATTTAAAAGATTCATCTAATATGTCTTAATGCATCATACACAGAGCTGGTACACATTTTCCCACCTGATGCAATCTCTGTGAATCCTAAATTCTGCTGCCTAGTGCCCTTCTAATTTCTGCTTCCAATGTCTGCTCTAAATTCTAAAAGTTTTGCCATTTCTAGATTTTGTTGTTCGGTGTGTCACTAAATTCTAAAAATTCTGCCACATCAGCTCTGTAACCTGCCTTTACCATATAGATTTCATATTTCTTCTGAATGTTCATATTATTAAAGAAATCAAATTAGCTGCTTTTTGTATAAATTCTAAATGCATTTAGAGTTTTTTAGAATAACAGAAATCCTTAATTAAATCCTAAAATTCTAAAATGAAAAGGAAATGTGTTTAAGAAAGAAACTGAATACATAAAGAAAATTATTCTAGTTATTGTTATGTAAATTACCCGATTGTTTATGATTTGAGCCTTTACTATAATTTCCCCTTTCTATTTTCTCATATGATAGAGTTACTGAGCCAAATTAAATTGTATAATCTTTGACCGCTAGTCCACATTTTTAGTTTGAATTAGACTGTTCTTGTTTAATTACGTTACCGTGAGCTGTAATTGATTTTGTTAGCATCAGAAAATACCTTTATGGTATAAGTTACTTTTAAATAAGAAGCTTTGTCTGATACTGTAAATATGTTCAGACATAGCAATAATATGCTTCACGTCTGTTGGGAGGTTTTGGACTATTTAACTTTTACCAGATCAAGTAAACCCTCATAGGTATTGTGGAGAGGTTGGCAAGTTAGGACATAAAGCACACAGAAATGAGTGAGGGCATTGGTTTGCATATTGAGACAAATCTTTAATTGTTAGAAAAGGTTCCCAAAGAGAAGGAAATTGATATAAAGTAGCCAAAATGGGAAAGCTTCAAGTTAAAATGACGGATAATTATATTTTTTGAGTGTTGTTGTTACATAAATGTTTTGTAGCTTTTAATGTGTAATTATCCTAATGTCATAAATTACATGTATTTTAAACTGTGAAATGTTATTAGATTTTGATTTTAATAATGGTTTTTTAACAAATATTGTTAAAAATAAAATTTAATAGTGGCCATGTAAATCCATAATGACTAAGGTTATCAAACTACCTAATTTAATTATTTATAACTAACTGCTTACCCTTAAAAATTATCTTTACATATTACAGCGAGTTATTTACTTTCATTAATACTCACTGCGGTCACAAGATAAAATAAAAAAATGTAAAAATTCAAGTAAAACTTATTCTTTGCATCTAGTGAGACTTAAAATAGTACAAAACAGTTTATCACCTCTGCTGCTTTCATGACTTATTGGAACCTTAAAGTATATCAACTGGGTTACAATCCCTGGAACTCTACACGAAGCTGCGACACTAACGGCATCAAACAGAGCCTGACTAACTTTCAACACTTGTCAACCGTGTCTAGGTCAGTCCTTTCAGGTTTGTTCTAATCCAGCAGGTCTCTCTCTAGACAAGCAGCAGTGGTGACAACATTCAGTCTTTTGTAAAGAATCATGCTGATTATGATCTTACTTCTCATTTCAACCTATGCCATTTGACATAAAATCTACTTGCTATTTACTAAACCTTTAGACTGACCAAGTATGTGACAAAATGAGACATAAAAAAAATTAACATAAAGCTAACGGTTAGTAAAACGTAAATGTCACTTAGCTTGTTTCAAATATGTCAACTATTATAAGTTTAAAAAATTTAATGCTACTTGATAAATTGCATGAAGTTTATTTTATTCAAACCTATGAATAATTATGTTAATTAATTCATGTTTATTAATAATGCATACTATTTAGGGATCTGTTTCATTTTTAAGATGGTATTACAAAAGTGAAATTAAGGCATGGATAATATTAATTGAATTTTTTTATTCAGTTCCCATTTGCTCATAGGTCCTTAATTTTTCATTAATGGTCCTTAAAAGTCCTTAAAAGTACTTAATTTCCGTGTGCATAAATGTGTACGAACCCTGTAAGGGAAAGGGTACCTACATCTAACAAATTTTAAAAGAAATTGTCTAATTGTCTTAAATAGTAGCACACTTAAATAAAACCACTTAACCTCCATGCAACTTTATTGGAATTTTGCTACATATGGGGTTGAGAGAACGGTAGTATACATTGGTAGTTTAGGGTGAATATTCTAGATTATAATAAGAGCAGTTACTACACAGGTAGTGTACACTGATAGTGTAGGGTGAATCTTCTGAATTACTATTGTAGAGCAGTTTACTACACAGGTGCCTTCAAATATTTATTATGATGTAAATATTTTTAATATTTAAATATGTTTGTATACAGGGTGATTTAGAACTATTGTTTAAAAATCGGCATGTAAGTCAGGAACACGAAAACAAGTAAGATTCATACATGAACATACAGTTGCAAACTTACTCCAGACATGCTACATGCCCACAAAACCAGAGACTGAAAGATTGAGAGATTAATAGAAAGTAAACGAGAATGGTAATAATGGAAAGTAAACGTATGGAAACTAATATTTGGCCAAAGGGGTATGATGCTGTTCCTAAGTTGGAAACTACAGGCAGAAACGGAATTCCAAGTTGGGATTTAATGAAAAAACTGATCAGTTGTGATTTTCCAAAGATTTTCTTCCATGGCCATTGATAAAACCGTAAAAAAATTTTCAGCTTACCATCAACGAAGATATTCTGCCATTAGAAATAACATTTTAATAACCTTATCATGCTTCCATTTCATCCATCTGTCAGTTACACCACAGCTGTTCACACATTTTTTTAGACTATTTTCATTGTAGTTACAGAAATATTTTGCCTAAACTTTTGTGTTTTAAATTATGCTTTTGATAACCCTTATCCTTCACTATCTTTTTACACCATAATTTCCAAGACAGCATTTTTTAGTAGCAGAAGAGATATTTTATTCCATTCCTTTTGAACAGCTTTCCAAAGTTCAAGGAGGGTTGTAGGTCAACGTCTGAACAATCCACTTTTTAAAAGTCTAAAAGTGCAAAAATACATTGGTGCTAAATAAGGAAATTTAGTATGGATATGAATGAAAAATATGGTCTTGATACCCATTTCTTATTCCCCTTTTTCCAGGATATTAGCAATAGATTTTGACTTGTTGCTGCTTCCTTTGTCTTGATGCAGTTCTACCGATTGATGGGACTCTGGGTAAAGAGAAGATATTTCAAATTTGAAATTTGGGCATAAAATAGGCTCCTGATAATATATGGAGTTGACCTTAACAGTTTTCTGCACTCTCTTTAATTTTTGTTTGCCGTTATACCAAAAACCAACAGTAATCATAAAATCCCTTTGAAAAATTTTCTTTAGGTTCTTTGAACGATGGTCTAAGATTTTTTCTCTTCTTTGATGATAATGAGTGGATCTGTTTTTATTGCAGTCATTTAATATGTCCAATATTTTTCAGAATAATTGTTTATCATAGAATTCTCTATTCTATATTCTGTAGCATGTTTTGCTTTCAGTGATATTTTGTGGAGAAAGACCATGTGTATTACCTTTTTTTTTTTTTTGGCCTTTTTGAAATGGACACTGTGCATGCATTTTAATGATTATGCAACTGCCCTTTGAGTTCGAAGATTTTTCTTACCTTTGCAACATTCCAAACATTCAATTTTTTCGTTGGATATCAAGGTTCATATAGTTCTTAAAAGTCCTTAGGGTTTTTTGGAATAGATTTTTAATCCTTAAAAGTCCTTAATTTTGACGAAATTCGGCAGGAAGTCCTTAATTTTAATAATTTGAAATTTCTATCTGCCATTTTGAATGTGAATGAGCATTTTAGACAAATATTTTTGACGATTCATTGACAATTATAGTTAGTTATCTTTCAAATGGATGAATAGGTTCATGGGTTATAATTTGTTCCTATTTCTAATATAAATGGTGGGATAATTCACGTTTCTGAGCAAGAAGTGAAAGATAAGCATTTTGAAATTATTTCATTTTTTCTAATGAAGAGCTCTTAAACAACTTTTCGCTTTTGGAAATCTGAAATCTTTATTAAACGGTTCCAAATTTGGTGATTTCAAGACCAGTTTCTATAGAAAATTTTCAATTCGAAAATCTGGGAATCTTTAGATGTTATTTTTTATAAAACATTATAACATTGATCAATTTTATTAAAATAATGTTAATATATTGAAATTGTATTCAAGAAATAACATTAAAATGAAACATTTTTATTTTTCACTATCACGTATATCATAAAGTATCATTACTTTCCATTTTGGCAATTTATTATACAATATTTTGAATCTGAAAAATGAACAAGATAATAAATGTATAAATTGCTCTTTAGCACAGTTTTCAACAAATCTTAGGAAAAGCAAAATAGCTATGTAATTAAAAATACCTGTGTTTTAAGTTTGCCATCGTAAGAGTTTTTCCCATGTAACTGTCTCAATATGCATCAGTTTTCTCTCTAAAATAAATTTTACACTTTTTTCCTCTGATTCCCCCCCCAACATATTTCTGCCTTTTTGCTGGTACAGAATTGGTAGGGGTGATTTTTATTTAGGATTTTTAGACTTAAAGTTTAGAAAAATTTGAAGGCAAGATTTTTCCAGAAAAATGTCTTCATGGTATTAACACATAATGCATGTATTTTACAGTAAGTTTATGATGAACATTTGGAGAATTTTCAGAAGAACAATGAAAAAAAAGTATTTGAATGTTTTACTTCTGATACTAGAAAGTCTTAACATGTTTATCTGCCCTTTGTTTTCTTTATTTTCCACTAGAACAAGCGTAGAAAGTATAAAAAATGCTTGTTATCACACAGATGGGCATTTATAGAAAGGAATTTTTATATTAATAAAGAAATTGAAAACTGACCATTTAAAAGATTCACCGGAACTACTTTCATATACAGTCATATTATTTGTAAAAAAATTTCTCAAGAAACATTTTTGCCAAGAAACTCCACAATTTTACTTTTCTAAATTTTTTGTTTACATTTCAGAAATGCCTTTTTTTCTTTTCAAAAATTAAAAAAAATAAAAATTAAAGCAATGTGACAATTAAAATAACTCTCTACAAAATTAAAACAATAAAAAGTAAATCCACTTGCCATTCAAAATGGTTCCCAAAAAAGCAAAATATTAATTTCAAACAAAAACTTGCAAGGACAGACATAATTAATAAAACTTCGCCAATTGCACAAAGCATGCGAACCAAAACGTTACGACTTAGCTATGTCAGTCATTTTTCTACAATTCAAAACTACAAGCATTATAATAAAAATTTCCTCTAAAGTCAACTGCAGGAAATCCAGGATCCAAACCTTAAACTTCGTTGAGAACCCCTCAACATTTTTTTTTTTTTTTTTGCCCTCAATAATTTTTCTGCAAATCCACACAAATCTATCAGAAACACAATTCTCCCCCCAAATCTTCATATCAGACTTGTAATTCTCACATGTCAAGTTCAGCTTCAGAAATCTTGTGTCCCAGAAAAACTGAAAAAGTTCACTTCTGTCAGCATGATGACAGCCATGAACAAATGCTTCATTAGTAACTCCAACAACATGTCTTTTTAAACTAGATTTAGCTTGAATACACTCTAAAACACGTGGCTGATAGATCTCCACAATTTCCTTTATGGACCTATTTGCATTATTCAACGCATAACCAAACAATCACTACGACAAAATACAACGACATTTCTCACATAAAAAGGTTGTGAGAAATATACAATCAAAATCTAAACTAAACCATCCAACACAAAATATCGCACATTTGGTGACCACGTCTCCCAGGCCATATATAACATCTGTACTGATTCATCTTGTATGTCCCAATGCGTTATCAATGGTGTAACTGGAGTGGAGCAAGGGGGGACATTGATTTCAGTAATTTCTGATTTAACTGTGTGACATTTGTCATTTAGTTGTTTCATGTGTTATTGCTTCTTGCTTGCATGTGTAATCTCATATTATGAATATTCCATTTTGTCTTTTTGTGGTTACCGGTTCAATGCAATTTCAAAATTTTGGTCAACAGTAAAAAAGGATAATTCTGTATTAGTGTGATTACCTTGGTGCAGTTTGTCAATTTTTGTGGTAGAAAAGGTAGGATGTTTATAATTGCAAAATATTTTTTACTGAGTAAGGTTATATTTTATGTTTTAGTCATCCTGAAAATCAATCAGTAAACCTATTTCAAGCATGTTTTTGTTACTTATATTCTGGTGGATATTTTATGACAATCACTCTAAGAACAGATTTAGAATAATTTTTCCCTTTATTGATTTGGCAGCAAAATACCATGTTTCTTCAGAAATTGTACTGTGGGTTCCTCCATTGGCAGCAAATTTTATAAAATGTATTTTAATTTAAGATAAAAATACTGATCTTTTTTTATTAAAAAATAATTGGAACACAACAAAATAAATAAATAAATAAAAGTAAAAACAAATAGTGTTGCTTTTGAAACTAAAAAATTTATGTTCACTTGATTGCGAAAGTCTTTACATTCTAAAACTTTGGTTATTTATTGCATTACCAAGGTGGTTGCATTAATATATTATATTAATATGCAAGAACCAAAAAAATTTTGGTTTACTTGTTTATGAGCTTGACATTAATTGCGAGTATAAAAATATCCAAAATACAATCAACTTCCAGGTAAGAATGAATATTTATGACTAGTCTTTTTGCAACAAAAGGGCACTTGAAATCATTGTGTTGAATAAACTCTGCATAGGTGATAAGAGGAAAAGACATCCATCTCCTGGGATCCCTTTAATCAAAAGTTTAAATGAAGCATATGCAGATGTTTTGCCTAAATTAAAATAACAAATTTCAGAATACGAGATAAGATATAAATTAGAGTGAAAGAAAAATTGACCACACTATGCTTTATCACAGGCATTTATTCCATGCTTTGTAAGTAGGGAGTATATATTATTGAACAAGTTAACATACTTGATTTGGCAGTATTAAGTCACTAAAAATTGTACATGCTGTTAAATATTTGCTTTGTACTAATTGACATTATATCTTCTGTTTTATAATATATGATTTTATATTTGCCTTTTGTAGTAATCGAGAATGTATTTCTGTAGGTCTGTAACAGATCCTCGTGATGGCCGAAGAGTTGCATTAAAAAAGATGCCAAATGTCTTCCAAAACTTGGTGTCTAGTAAAAGAGTATATCGAGAAATAAAAATGCTATGTTTTTTCAAGCATGAAAATGTGAGTTTATTTTTATAAATATATGTGAATGTGGTATAATTTGTATTTTGCTGATGTGTATTATGATCTGATTTTGAATTTTTGCAGCTTCATTTGTATCTTTTTAACAGTTTAATATTCTGCACCTTTAGTGTTTATGTATATGTGTCTGTATGCAAGGTAAAAGGTATTGTTGCGAGCTACAGGATTGTTAATGTGATGTTTCTCAAATAATAAATCTAAATGAGCAAGGCAAACTGAACAATTTATTATGAAAGAAAGCACAATAATAGCTGGAAGTAATTTAAGGAGAACACAAATATTAAGCAGTTCCTTCTTAGCACATGAAATAAGTCATCAGTCTCATCAGATTAGTTTTGAGGTAAACCCTAATCTGTAACTCAGCTAACCACTTAATTTCGCAGCTGATTCACATTTGAACTCTCTAGCTCTTTGATCCATATTTATACCTGCAACCATTGGCTCTGGAAACTTCGAAAATAATCAGTCATAGGGCTTTGAAAATGTGTTTTTGCGAATCATCAGAAAGTTATCAACAGAAATTGGTGTTGATGCCTGTCAGAAATGAAATAGCCTATATCTTGCATTCTAATTGAGCTATCTTTATAATTCAAATGCTGTTACACTAAGTATTGAAATATCTATAATTATGTGCAAAAAATAAACATTTAAATACAAGATTAAACACAAAATAAACTCAACTACAAACCTAAAAACAATAAATAAATAAATGAAGCACTACAGAACACCACAGCAATACATAAAAATACAGTCGGAAAGAATTCAGATATTTACAAGAATGTGTAAATGAAAATACTAACTTTAATTTTCAATAATCGCCTAATTCTTTGTTCTAATTTGGTTACTTCCTCCTTTCCAATCTTAAAAAAAAGTAACTGTATATATTCTCTCTATGCTTCATTTCAAAATTAATATAATTTTTATATAGCACTCATGATGCAGATAACTTTTCAAATAATAATTTTAGGCTTTAAATTAACCAATAGATATTAAATCAAAACTGAATAGAAATCATACTGAACAAGAGCTTCCTTCTGGGATACATCGGTTTTGCTTTTCCCTTTAGCTGTTGTCAACTGTCTCCTGCTTGCTGTTTTAAAAAATGTAAAAAGTTCTAAGACAGATGCTGACTCTGCCAGTTTGTCTGGTTGGTTAATTAAAATGTTTGTCAACAAAAAGGAACTTTTTGGTTATGCACCTGCCACTATTTTTTGGCATCTGTGAAGGAGAAGCCAAATGCAGGCCAGAACTAACATTAGCTCCATCTGGGAACCAAACCCCCAGGTGATTCACAACCAAAATAGTACACACACACACACACACACACACACAAATGCATGGCAGGTGCATAATGGGAAATATTAAATAGAGCATAACTATAGGTTTCTTCCTATTGCATCTTTTTGATTGCCGACTGCATTTTTATGCATCTGTCTGCCATTAACATATTTCAAAATTATTATATAGTTTTGATTGTGTAAAAAAGTAGGTACTGTTTTGTTATCAGAAACAGATTCAGAAATGTATGCACGGATGTGTGTCTTCATCTATACATGCATATATTGTAAGCATGAATGTATATGTGTGTACTATATGTACACACACACATGTGCATACATCCATACATTTCTGAATCCGGTCCCAATAACGGAACAGCACCAAAACATATTTAGAACTTCATTAGTGTAAAAATAAGAAAAGACAAGCTCAAGAACACATATTAGAGATACTAATAATTAGTAACAAGACTGTGCATAGCAGCTTAAGGGTCCGAGCGGTCCTATTAAGCTTTGAAACAATAGTTCTACAAACTTGCGCACATTATGCTTATTCTTGTGCTAATTGTTAGTATTTTTTAGCCTTCATTAATGCATTTATATATTATATGTAATTTTTAATCAATAGAGCATTTTAATCAAATTTGAATTTAGTGTACTAAAAATTTTAATAATTATTTCATTGCATAATGAAAGCTACACGCTGAAGGAAAAGGCAAGTTTCAGATATAGTTTGAGTTTAATACATTTATTTGTGTAGATAAGAAATCATTAGTTGATGAAGTACTGTCTTCACTCTATAAAAACGAATTTGCAACAAAAATTTTGATTATTATTTTGTAATAAAGATCATTGTGTAACTAGATTCAAGAAAAATATTATTAGTTTGCTAGTTTAGTTCTGAACTGTAACTATGTAAATTATATAGGCACAAAAATGCAGTCTGAAGATTTGTTTCTCCATTGATCATGGGATTTGTAAATCAACTAAAGACTGAGATTGAATATTTTTCATGATTATTAAAATAATGAGTGTGCTGTCTTTAGGGTGTGTTATAAGGAATTCTATGCTGTATAATTTTGAAATTGTTATATAACTTTATTGGAGGTGATAAGGTAAGAATCGGCATAATAGCCAAAAATTTGCAGAACTAGTTTCGAAGGTTTAAACATTAAACCTTCTTCAGCTGCAGAAGAAGGTTTAAACATTAAACCTTCTTCAGCTGCAGAAGCACCAGCATGTGCACAGAAGCTGCACAAGTGTGATATTTGAATGTCTGTTCTGTAGAAGAAAGTTCTATATTTAAACCTTCAATTAATCTTGCAAATTTGTAAATATTATGCTGATTCTTGTTACCTTAACATCTCCAGTAATCATTATCTGGTCTTATTTTAACTGAGATGTTTAATAATTTGCTCAATTTTTATTTTATTAGGTTCTGTCTGCGCTGGATATTTTGCAGCCTCATAATATAGATTTCTTCCAAGAAATGTATCCTTTATTTATTTCTTATATGTGGGAAAAAAGTTTGCTGATATAAATTGTTTTGAATACTTTCTGATTATCTGTATCCCTACCAAAAACTCACATACCCATTGGTAAATTTGGAGGGTACTAACAAATTTAGTGCTGACTTTGGAGAGAAATGTTTGTTAGGGTATCTTTACATCTATTTCAATGATGCATACAGTACACCTATTTTTTTTTACATTCTTTTTCCATAGAAACTATAAACACTTCTTGTGTTTTTGCAGTGTTATTCTTCCCTTGTACACAGTAATATGTTTTCACTTCCTTGTACACAGTAATATGTATGAGAGAGAGAGAGGATTACACAAATTCTCACTGCTAAAATCCTAGAATGAGGAGTTAAAGAAAGGTGTCTTTAAGCCACCTTACACTCTATGCATGCAGAAAGCTAAGTTTGAGGTTTTAATAAAAACTACAATATGTGGTTTACTGTTACACTGAAATGCTGAAACCATAGGAAGGATCTTAATCTGCAGATTGCAGACTGTCACTTTGTTTTGGTCTCGACTATGAATGAGTTTTTATCCGTGAATTAAAATTTGGCCCTAAAGCCATGTGCGGTAATTAAAAATTAAAAATGCACTTGAACCATTCACCCATAGGTAAGGAAAAATCTATTGCAGAGTCAAATGTTTAATAGGTGTGTAAAATAATTAAGACACAATAACACGCCAAATAAATACTAATTCAGAAGTCAAACAACAAAAATCAGCGTTATATTTACAAAATTTTCACAGGACTAGTTTCGATGGTTTTACCGAACCATCATCTTCAGCTGCAAAACCGCAAATGAACAAGATAGGAAATAATGATTAGATAAGATAAGAAAGCCTGGACAAGAATAAGCAAGTGGCGCCATCTGTTGGCGAAACCAGAACTAAAACATAATTTCTCTAAAAGCCGAAGGCAAATTTGGATTGGAATTAGGATCGTTAACTAGAACAAAAAGATTTTTATGAATGTGAAATGCCTCTAGAAAATCCAGTTCTCCAATGGAAGATGTTTTTTGAATAATTTTGGCAGCAGAAAAATTGAAAGTGTGATTTTCGGACCAACAATGTTGAGCAACAGAAGACTTATGTGTTTCGTTTATTCTAACATATGCCTCATGTTCTTTGACGCGAAATTATTATGAATCAAAATTGTTTGAAACTTTAAACTTCCCGGCATGGTTCCGCTACGTAGACGATACTTTTACCCTGTTTGAAGGTAATAAAGATGATTTAAATAGAGTTCTTTCAACAATGAATTCTATTGATCCTGCTATTCAGTTCACTTTTGAACTTGAGACTTGCAATTCTCTTCCGTTTCTCGACATTCTGGTCACACGTAACACATTAAACTTCAGTACTACAGTTTACCGTAAACCTTCATCGGTTTGCCTTCCATCACACTTTAAATCATGTCATCCGACTAAACAAAAGTTAGCTTCATTTTATTCCTATGTTTTCCGTGCTCTTCAAGTTTGCTCCTCCAAACTAGCCCTTGATGAAGAACTGAATTATTTAAAAGCAATAGCTATTGACAGGGGCTTTTCACCCAACATTATTAATCAAGCAGTTAAAAAATTCTCATCTCAACACACTAAAAGCCACACTCTTATTTTAGGAGATTATAAAAATTCTGTTGTCATTCCCTTCTTTCCATCAATTAGCTATAAAGTTGCACATATTTTGCAGAAATTTAACTTTCGGGTTGTTTTTTCTCCCATCAATAAAATGCCAACTTCTATACTCAAGGACCCCATTCCGGATATGAATTCCTGGGGTATTTATAGGATTCCTTGCCAGTGTGGTTTAATTTACATTGGCCAAACTAAGAGAGCCTTAAAATTTCGCGTCAAAGAACATGAGGCATATGTTAGAAAAAAGGAAACACAGAAGTCTTCTGTTGCTCAACATTGTTGGTCCGAAAATCACACTTTCAATTTTTCTGCTGCCAAAATTATTCAAAAAACATCTTCCATTGGAGAACTGGATTTTCTAGTTGCATTTCACATTCATAAAAATCTTTCTGTTCTAGTTAACGATCCTAATTCCAATCCAAATTTGCCTTCGGCTTTTAGAGAAATTATGTTTTAGTTCTGGTTTCGCCAACAAATGGCGCCACTTGCTTATTCTTGTTCAGGCTTTCTTATCTTATCTAATCATTATTTCCTATCTTGTTCATTTGCGGTTTTGCAGCTGAAGATGATGGTTGGGTAAAACCATCGAAACTAGTCCTGTGAAAATTTTGTAAATATAACGCTGATTTTTGTTGTTTGACTTATGTGTTTCCTTTTTTCTAACATATGCCTCATGTTCTTTGACGCGAAATTTTAAGGCTCTCTTAGTTTGGCCAATGTAAATTAAACCACACTGGGAAGGAATCCTATAAATACCCCAGGAATTCATATCCGGAATGGGGTCCTTGAGTATAGAAGTTGGCATTTTATTGATGGGAGAAAAAACAACCCGAAAGTTAAATTTCTGCAAAATATGTGCAACTTTATAGCTAATTGATGGAAAGAAGGGAATGACAACAGAATTTTTATAATCTCCTAAAATAAGAGTGTGGCTTTTAGTGTGTTGAGATGAGAATTTTTTAACTGCTTGATTAATAATGTTGGGTGAAAAGCCCCTGTCAATAGCTATTGCTTTTAAATAATTCAGTTCTTCATCAAGGGCTAGTTTGGAGGAGCAAACTTGAAGAGCACGGAAAACATAGGAATAAAATGAAGCTAACTTTTGTTTAGTCGGATGACATGATTTAAAGTGTGGTGGAAGGCAAACCGATGAAGGTTTACGGTAAACTGTAGTACTGAAGTTGGATGTGTTACGTGTGACCAGAATGTCGAGAAACGGAAGAGAATTGCAAGTCTCAAGTTCAAAAGTGAACTGAATAGCAGGATCAATAGAATTCATTGTTGAAAGAACTCTATTTAAATCATCTTTATTACCTTCAAACAGGGTAAAAGTATCGTCTACGTAGCGGAACCATGCCGGGAAGTTTAAAGTTTCAAACAATTTTGATTCATAATAATGCATGTAGATATCAGCCAGGATGGGACTGAGGGGGCTTCCCATGGCTAATCCCTCAGTTTGCTTGTAATATTTATTTTGGAAAACAAAATGTGTTTGTTTCAAACAGAGTGAGAGAAATTAGCTCATCAATTTCGATGCAAGAGAAATGAAATTCGCGAAGTCTGGTTTCTAGACATCTTAATGCACCCTCCACTGGGACATTAGTGAATAATGATTTTACATCAAAAGAAACCATGAGTAAATTACAAGGAGAAATGTTTTTAACCTTTTTTACAAACTCTATTGAATTTTTTATGGTGTAAATGTTATTGTCTAATAGAGTGGAAAATCTAGAAACTAAATATTTAGCTAATGGATACGAGGCAGTACCTAAATTTGATACAATAGGGCGGAAAGGAATACCACTTTTATGAATTTTGGGAAGAGCATATAATCTGGCACAATTCGCAACAGATGGGATAAGCGAATGTTTTAAGTTGCTTGAAATGATTTGCGAAGATTTGATCGCAGTTTTTATTTTGGATAAGTCCGAAGGTGAAGGATCTTTAGGGATCGGATTATATGGTCCTTCGTTTAAGAGTTTAGTGACACCATCGATGTAAGTGTTCTTATCCATGACGACTATCTGGCCACCTTTGTCGGCCTTTGAAATGACAATATCCGGGTTAGAATGAATCTCGCGCATTGTAGCTCTTTCTCTCGCAGTTAGATTTGGTTTCAAAGGTTTATTATTGAATTTCACATTATGAGCGATAAGATGCCTAATCATTTCTTTCTGTGAATCTGAAACTTTACTGAACTTGAAAGCTTTTTCGATAGGAGCCAAAATCTTTGGAATCGAGGGTTTACAGGTTTGTGAGAAGTTAAAATTATATTTTAGAATTCTTGTTCTTCTGAAAGACTAACATTAGAAATATTAACTATTGGCTTGATGTTTACAATGGGAAGATTTTTTGAACTACTTGAACTGGAAGACTGTAAAAGAAGTTTTTCGAATTTAACTGCATTCTCCGTTCTAGACCAAGACTTTTGTTCAAGGGCAGTGAATTTTGGATATGATTTAGCGAGTTCCAGATGAAGCTTATAGAGTTCATGTTCAATTTTGGACAATTGTTGACGTGTATCCCTTATCACGGACCGAAGTAAGGCAAGCTTGCAATTTAACAGAATTCTTGAAACGCGACTCGAAGGTTTTTGATTAGATTTGATTTGAATAAAATTGGGAATCAATTTTTTACATTTACATTTAAGTAAAAAGTCAAGATTATTCAGGAATTTTTGCCGTTTCAGGCGTAATTTAGTGAAACGATTAACGGATGAAGGCATGATAAACAATGCAGAAAATCAAATTAAATTAACTGAGCAATAATAAAGTACACACAAAACAGCAGAAAAATCCCTCACTGAAATGAATAGAAAACAAAACGTTTGTAAGAAAAATGCATGAAATCAGACAAGCAAAGCACAATATCCAAATGTACAAAACATAAAAATAACTTGAAAATTGCAAAAATGTACTCACCGAAACTCCTACAATCACAAAATGGCGGCCACACCAGGTGCAAAAAAGAAAGCAAAATGTAAGCCTGTTTTGGGCTTCTATAATTAAGACACAATAACACGCCGAATAAATACTAATTCAGAAGTCAAACATTTTTTGGCGTGTTATTTAAGTATTTATTCGGCGTGTTATTGTGTCTTAATAATAGAAGCCCCAAACAGGCTTACATTTTGCTTTCTTTTTTGCACCTGGTGTGGCCGCCATTTTGTGATTGTAGGAGTTTCGGTGAGTACATTTTTGCAATTTTCAAGTTATTTTTATGTTTTGTACATTTGGATATTGTGCTTTGCTTGTCTGATTTCATGCATTTTTCTTACAAACGTTTTGTTTTCTATTCATTTCAGTGAGGGATTTTTCTGCTGTTTTGTGTGTACTTTATTATTGCTCAGTTAATTTAATTTGATTTTCTGCATTGTTTATCATGCCTTCATCCGTTAATCGTTTCACTAAATTACGCCTGAAACGGCAAAAATTCCTGAATAATCTTGACTTTTTACTTAAATGTAAATGTAAAAAATTGATTCCCAATTTTATTCAAATCAAATCTAATCAAAAACCTTCGAGTCGCGTTTCAAGAATTCTGTTAAATTGCAAGCTTGCCTTACTTCGGTCCGTGATAAGGGATACACGTCAACAATTGTCCAAAATTGAACATGAACTCTATAAGCTTCATCTGGAACTCGCTAAATCATATCCAAAATTCACTGCCCTTGAACAAAAGTCTTGGTCTAGAACGGAGAATGCAGTTAAATTCGAAAAACTTCTTTTACAGTCTTCCAGTTCAAGTAGTTCAAAAAATCTTCCCATTGTAAACATCAAGCCAATAGTTAATATTTCTAATGTTAGTCTTTCAGAAGAACAAGAATTCTAAAATATAATTTTAACTTCTCACAAACCTGTAAACCCTCGATTCCAAAGATTTTGGCTCCTATCGAAAAAGCTTTCAAGTTCAGTAAAGTTTCAGATTCACAGAAAGAAATGATTAGGCATCTTATCGCTCATAATGTGAAATTCAATAATAAACCTTTGAAACCAAATCTAACTGCGAGAGAAAGAGCTACAATGCGTGAAATTCATTCTAACCCGGATATTATCATTTCAAAGGCCGACAAAGGTGGCCAGATAGTCGTCATGGATAAGAACACTTACATCGATGGTGTCACTAAACTCTTAAACGAAGGACCATATAATCCGATCCCTAAAGATCCTTCACCTTCGGACTTATCCAAAATAAAAACTGCGATCAAATCTTCGCAAATCATTTCAAGCAACTTAAAACATTCGCTTATCCCATCTGTTGCGAATTGTGCCAGATTATATGCTCTTCCCAAAATTCATAAAAGTGGTATTCCTTTCCGCCCTATTGTATCAAATTTAGGTACTGCCTCGTATCCATTAGCTAAATATTTAGTTTCTAGATTTTCCACTCTATTAGACAATAACATTTACACCATAAAAAATTCAATAGAGTTTGTAAAAAAGGTTAAAAACATTTCTCCTAGTAATTTACTCATGGTTTCTTTTGATGTAAAATCATTATTCACCAATGTCCCAGTGGAGGGTGCATTAAGATGTCTAGAAACCAGACTTCGCGAATTTCATTTCTCTTGCATCGAAATTGATGAGCTAATTTCTCTCACTCAACTCTGTTTGAAACAAACACATTTTGTTTTCCAAAATAAATATTACAAGCAAACTGAGGGATTAGCCATGGGAAGCCCCCTCAGTCCCATCCTGGCTGATATCTACATGCATTATTATGAATCAAAATTGTTTGAAACTTTAAACTTCCCGGCATGGTTCCGCTACGTAGACGATACTTTTACCCTGTTTGAAGGTAATAAAGATGATTTAAATAGAGTTCTTTCAACAATGAATTCTATTGATCCTGCTATTCAGTTCACTTTTGAACTTGAGACTTGCAATTCTCTTCCGTTTCTCGACATTCTGGTCACACGTAACACATCCAACTTCAGTACTACAGTTTACCGTAAACCTTCATCGGTTTGCCTTCCATCACACTTTAAATCATGTCATCCGACTAAACAAAAGTTAGCTTCATTTTATTCCTATGTTTTCCGTGCTCTTCAAGTTTGCTCCTCCAAACTAGCCCTTGATGAAGAACTGAATTATTTAAAAGCAATAGCTATTGACAGGGGCTTTTCACCCAACATTATTAATCAAGCAGTTAAAAAATTCTCATCTCAACACACTAAAAGCCACACTCTTATTTTAGGAGATTATAAAAATTCTGTTGTCATTCCCTTCTTTCCATCAATTAGCTATAAAGTTGCACATATTTTGCAGAAATTTAACTTTCGGGTTGTTTTTTCTCCCATCAATAAAATGCCAACTTCTATACTCAAGGACCCCATTCCGGATATGAATTCCTGGGGTATTTATAGGATTCCTTGCCAGTGTGGTTTAATTTACATTGGCCAAACTAAGAGAGCCTTAAAATTTCGCGTCAAAGAACATGAGGCATATGTTAGAAAAAAGGAAACACAGAAGTCTTCTGTTGCTCAACATTGTTGGTCCGAAAATCACACTTTCAATTTTTCTGCTGCCAAAATTATTCAAAAAACATCTTCCATTGGAGAACTGGATTTTCTAGTTGCATTTCACATTCATAAAAATCTTTCTGTTCTAGTTAACGATCCTAATTCCAATCCAAATTTGCCTTCGGCTTTTAGAGAAATTATGTTTTAGTTCTGGTTTCGCCAACAAATGGCGCCACTTGCTTATTCTTGTTCAGGCTTTCTTATCTTATCTAATCATTATTTCCTATCTTGTTCATTTGCGGTTTTGCAGCTGAAGATGATGGTTGGGTAAAACCATCGAAACTAGTCCTGTGAAAATTTTGTAAATATAACGCTGATTTTTGTTGTTTGACTTCTGAATTAGGTGTGTAAAAGTTGAAAAAAATTCCTTGTGGAGTTCGAAAGTCAATAAGGTAAAATGGAGGCTTGAATCCACAATCTGTGTTTTTTCTAGTCTTCTGCTGCGCCCAATACCGTCGGGCTATGAATTCTACCTTCACAGATGCAGAAAAATGAAGTCCTTTGTGATTGCAGAGACTACTCCTCGCTTTCAGTGAATCACATTAACCTCAGCTCTGCTTTTTATTTATCCACTGGAGTTTTAGCTTCTTTAATTTTACTAGTGTGATAAATAATGTTTCCAAGGAGTTTTAATGATTCTTTCATCTTGCAGCCACAACATAGCTTCATTGAATTCTTCGGGTGGAAGCTTGAGTTTTTTCTTTACTTTTTCGCTATATAGAGGTTTCTAACCAGAAAATACCAATTTTGCAATATATGAATAAGTTTATTTTTTGGCAAAACTATAGAATCATTGGTTTTCAAAAATGTTTTTAAGACAAAATTTCTTATTTATTTTCTAGTAAATAATTTTTTTTTTCAAAATGTTTTTTAGTTGTAGTTCATGTTCTTAACATATTTACTAGTTATGTTATCACAGAATTGATGCAGACTGATTTGCATAAAATTATTGTATCTCCACAACCTCTTACTGCAGATCACGTGAAAGTTTTTCTGTATCAGATTCTTAGAGGTATGAAATGTTTGATGGAGAAATTGTATTTATATTGACAATGCAGTTAATTAAAATCTTTTTATTGTAATTTTTTGTTGTTCTTTTTGTAATCAAGTAATTTTACTCAGATTCTCTTGTAGTGTATAATTTAAAGAACTTGAAAAATTATGGTATAGATTTTATTTTTTAGGATCAGTTTTTTTTAGATATAATTAGTGCTTGGCATGTTTTAAAAATTGAGAGAGCTTAGGTGATATTTTTGAGTTTTATGTAATAGTTATGTTTCTTTTAAAAATTTTTGGTTCCCCCCCCTCCAGAATAAAAATATGAAGTGTCTTTTTAGGTTTGAAATATCTACATTCTGCTAATATTCTGCATCGAGATATCAAACCAGGAAACCTTCTTGTCAATAGTAATTGTGTCTTAAAGGTAACTGTATCATAATATTTTTAACTGCCTTAATGTGACATTATAAATATTACAAACTAACCTGAGAAGATACTTTTTAATAGCTCATTTTACTTTTTCAGATTTGTGATTTTGGATTAGCTAGAGTGCAAGAACCTGATGAAAATAAACATATGACTCAGGAAGTTGTGACTCAGTACTATCGTGCTCCTGAACTGCTCATGGGAGCATCTCATTATTCTTCCTCTGTTGATATATGGTCTGTCGGATGCATATTTGCAGAGCTCCTGGGGCGACGTATTTTGTTTCAAGCTCAGACCCCTATACAGCAGGTTGGTTTTCAAGTATATGACATGTTACAGCTTGCTGCAAAAACTTAGTCCTCCTTCATGAAAGTGTATATTTTGGGCATCTAACCACATTTTTAAAAATTAATTCTAATGTTAAAATTAATTAAAAACAATTCAATTAAAATAATTTCTGAGAGAATTCTTGAAGTTTTGAAAGACATAAATTGAAGATGTACTGATGCTTGTTTGAAAATGAAATATTTGCAAAAATCTCACTTAATAAGCTACTTTTGCTATACTTATGAATATTTCTTGGTGCAGAGTAAACTTATATAATTTTTTAAAGTCTCTTTATTTATTTACTTCTTTATTGTGTATACCAGGATTTCTTAAATTGTGGGGTCGTGGGACCTGCAGCAGGGAGTCGCCAAAAATGTTAGCAGTTTTGATATTTGTTTAACTTATTATAATAATATTACAAATACCAAATTTTTTACACATTGTATCTGAAAATTGATAAAGAGAAGACAATACAAAGAAAAAGATGAAAACGTTTTGACGCATTCTTTTTATAATATAAACATTCATTTTCTTTGCTTTGCATGCGATGCTGTCATTTCGTCTGTTACCTATTTAAAATTTTCACATTGTTCTATGTCTTAAAATTAGAAGTTAATGACGTAAAACTGCAATAATGTATTACAGGACAAGTGAAAAAAATTGACGGTTTTACTCATGTGTGTGTCGGATTTGCGCAATTCTTATGGGATCCTGGGGTTCGGGAAAAAATCTCTGTGATAGAAAGGGGTTGCGACTGAAAAAAGTTTTAAGAAACCCTGGTGTATACTATACGTATTTCTATTTTTCTTATGTTAAGAATTATTCTTTTTCCCTTTTTAATATTATGTATCTAATTTTAGTGTTAAAAATTTTAAAGAAAACTTTGTTTTAATACAGATAAGCAATTAAAAAAATCATGTGTCTTTTTCTGTTTTTAGCTTGAACTAATTACTGATTTGCTGGGTACACCAATGCCAGAAGATATAAAAACTGCTTGTGATGGAGCAAGATCTCACATATTGCGACGACCTCATAAGATTCCGTCTTTGGCAGCACTTTACACGTTATCTTCTCAAGCAACACATGAAGCTGTTCATCTTTTATGTCAGATGTTGGTTTTTAATCCTGTAAGATTTTTATTTTAACTTTTTTAATTGATTCTTAGAAAACTGATATAAATAGATTTGGTTCTTAAGAGCACTGGAGATTCTCTATTCTTTCTTTATTGTGACTGATAATTGTGTATATTTGAAAGTATTTATAAGTAAAACTATTGCATAAATTAAGATAATCACCATAATTTCTAATTTAAGTAGTAAACAAAGATATTTTATGTGTTAAGTAAATCTCTAAGGATTATTTAGAAGAAAAGAATTATATAAAGATGATTTAAAATAAACAGAGCCTAGGTTTTTCATGAATCATATAAGAAATAATTTAATTGTAAAAGAATGGAAATAAATTTATTTTTAATGCATTCTAAATATAAAAACCACGCAGATACTTAAGAAAGCTCCTTCCCCAAAAATTATAAAAATTAAACATCTGATGTAATAAATGTATAACACTACAATCAAAGTAGCTAAACCTGAACAGGTATAGGAAGATTGTTTCTAATTTGCCATATGAAAATTATTTTAACTAAAAAAAATATAGCAAATTATATGTGGTGTGTGATTTTTAATTTCTTTGATGTAACTTGTTTAGGATAAACGAATTTCATGTGCTGATGCATTAACTCATCCATATGTGGATGAAGGAAGATTACGTTATCATTCCTGTATGTGCCGTTGCTGCCAGACTACACCTGCAGGTCGCCAATATGTTTCCGATTTTGAACCAGTCTCTCCTCACATCTTTGATGACTGTTTTGAAAAAGATTTAACATCTGTTCACCAAGTAAAAGGTAAATTTATACTTGAAGGACATTAAGTTCAATATTATGCCTGTTATATCTATCAAGACTTGGGAACCTGTTCATTTCAAGAATGTAAAAGACAAAATCAGCTTCTTGGTCATATCAGTTTCATATTCTAATGTGCTGTGTGTTCGTTATTAAGGTTGCCTAGACTAGACTAGCCTATCTGTCTTCACATACAGCTGCCATGATATGATAATAAGGCATAAAATAAGATGGAATAATTTAATTAATGTTTCTAAACAATGTTCTGCTTTCCCCCCCTTTCATTTCCAGCAGAAAATTTGCAAATATTTAGAATATGTGCAGTTGAAAACCCAATTCTGTGGTACTTACACTAGTACCTTTTCAAGTTTTCCTTCCCCCTTCCCCCCAAAATACAAAACCTTTCAACATTAAGGTATATTTTATATTTGTGCTAGTAGTAAATGTGTCTTTTGCATCATGTGGCCTCTTAGTCAATATTCTAATGTGCTATAATATAACTGAATATAAAAAAGGTCAAGTTGACTGTAAAAACAGAATGTTTAGCTGATGTGGCAACAAACTTTGATTATGAGTGCTATTAACTGTGCTGCCTTGATGGCAGGTCTATAAACTAATAATGCTAACTTCAGAACTTGCTTCATCAGGGACGTTGTCAGGCCATAGAATGCTTGCTGGACTTGAGAGGTGCGACTTTTTATAGTGTTTATAAAAACTGCTAAATATTTTTTCATCTTGTTTATAAATATTTATGAAATTACTTAAGCAGTTGAAATCAAGTGCAAGTTATATATTAGCTAATACAGAGTTGCCAACTCTCCC
The DNA here is from genome assembly GCF_044657685.1 of Stegodyphus dumicola. Lineage (NCBI taxonomy): Eukaryota > Metazoa > Arthropoda > Arachnida > Araneae > Eresidae > Stegodyphus > Stegodyphus dumicola. The sequence goes on along the minus strand of NC_140770.1, from coordinate 111,767,522 downwards.
GATTTAGGCGGGAGACTCCCGCTTTTCGACCGCTCTCCCGCCAACCCAATTTACAATCTATTTCTCCCAACTTTTTTTTATTCTCACGATTTTTATGGAACTTGGCTTGATACTTTGTTATATGAACAAATAAATAAATAAAATAAAAAAATGGGATTTTTGGACGTCTGAAAGCAATTGAATTTTCTCTAGATTATATCTAAAACAAAACCTTGTGAATCAGATAACTTCTGCTTTGTGAGTGAGCACATACATATCCAGAAATGTCGTTCTGCAGTTCTCCAATGGGCATCGAGCTCCACTGCATGTCATCTGGCATATATTAGCCAATGAGGAAAAAGCAAGCTGTTATTTGGATGTTCTTTAGTTATTTCGTTCATTTGTCCTGAGTTGTGTGACTACATGTGCCTTCGGGAAATAGTTTTGAAATTATCGTCTTTTGTTATGTCTGCGAGAAAGGTGAAATACTCGTGTACGTTTCAAAAATCGTACACAGTTGACATTCCTTTCATAATTTCCTCAAGGAAATGTAATAAATTTGCGATTTTTCGATTTCGATGGTGGAAGGGCGGATGTTCTCAAACATGTGCGTACACAAAAACACAAGGACAACATGAGTTGTTTTGAAAAAAAACGAAAAATTTAATTTTTCTTCGGAAACAAAGGACCAAAACGTTTACTGGACCACAACCTGCCACTGAATGCATCGGATCACGCTGCAGCTTTATTTAGAAAAATGTTTCCCGATAGTCAAATCACTAAGAAATACTCAAGTGTAAGGACCAAAACAGGTAAATTGTTAAAGAAATGGGTTTGAAAAATAAATCTTTAGTTATTGATTGTGTTAAAACAGCTCTGTTCTGCCTCTTTAAGGATGGAAGCAATAATACCGATTCAAAACTGTATCCAATTGTTGTTTCTTTTTTTTTTAATCCAGAGTTTTCAGAAATGGAGTGAAGTTTACTTTCTGTCCCCACTTTAGAAGGACATTCAACAGGCTTTAATATAGCACAGCTAATTATTAAAACTTATAAAGTGGATGAACACATTGTTGATATTTATTATTATCTTGAAAGGCCTTCTAAAAGGAAGAAAAACTTGAAACAGTTCCAACAGCTGCATAACAGCAGTTTACAATTAGAAAACTTGGATAAAGTTATAAAATCAGCTAGGATTGACACCCAGTGGAGTTTAATTGGAAAACTGAAATGTGCTGATGGGATTGTAAAATATAGTGAACTATCTAGAATTATGTTGGCCATCTTAACAGTTCCCCATAGTAATGCAGAGTGTGAGAGGATTTTCAGTGTTGTTGCGAAAACGAGGACTAAATTTAGATCTAATATTAGTGATGACACATTAGGAAAACTTTTATTAGCAAAAGCAGGCCTACGTGGCAATTGCTATCAACAAAACTATGAAGTTTCTTTCTTAAAGAAAGCAAAATCTGCCACTGTTTATAACATTTGTACGAAAACTGATTAAAGTGTCTTTTTTTTTTTTTTTCTTAAACAATGCAAGTAAAAAAATGTTTGTTATGTGTAAGGTATTTTTGTGTTGCTTGCATTCAAGAATTAGTTAATTAGTTACCATTTAAAGTTAATTCATTATTAAAAACTATATTTTTATCATTTAAAAAGTCTTTTTAACATTGTGAAAAATCTCCTGATTTCTTAAAAAAAACTCCTGATTTTTGAGTGTCATAGGTTGGCAAGTATGCTAATATATAAATTGATACTTTTATCAGACTGTGATAAATATAGGAAGTAATAAAAAATTTAACTAAGCATTTGAAAGATGACTTTTTTGATTTTTAGTGCTGTCTTTTTTATTTAGTAGAAATAGAATATTAGATCATACTAGTTTAACAAATTTTTTTAAATTTCACTGTATAATGACACTTGATATAGATCGCATACTGCATTATAATTTTTTATGCAAAATTGGACTTATTGATATCATAAAAAATTTAAGAATTATTATTTTCGGAATATTATATAAAAAGTTCTCAACCTTTTTTTAGGATTTGTGGAAGAAAAATTAATCATAACCATTATTGAACAATTTTGAATATTAACTAATTTTATTAATGCTCCTTTCATGTTAATCTGTGAGCTTGAAATTTTTTATATGTGTTTTTCTAAAATGTTTGCATTTTTCAGATCGCTTATATCATTTTATATATGAGCGCTACAAAGGCCTGTATCGTATGCCACTTTGTATCAATCCTCACTCAGCTGCTTTTAAAAGTTTTACAAGGTGAGTCATGTCTTTTTTTTTTTAATTCACTGTATATTATTAAATTTTAATTTGCTCTAATACATGTTGAAACTGATTAAAACTTAGTAACGGTTTTTTCTTTACAGAGAGTTTCCACAAAACAGTCATATTATTTCTTTGTATAAATAACTATAGTTCGTATCTTGTTTGATCTTCTAAGAGTTGGTGTTTAGGTAAGTTATTATTATTTTTTAACAGTTTAGTTTGATTGTTAGACTTCAAAATTTAAAACTCAAAGTGATACATTATAGTGTGGTTTTATGCATTCTATTGTGATAGGATGATTTAAAACATTATGGCTATTTCTGTGTGAAGAAAATGTCATATATTGTACATGCTGAAGCTTATCCTTCAGCAACATCTAAGCATCAGCTGTATCAATCATGTGTCCTCTTACAGCCCAAGAAATATAGGCTTTAGAGTAAAAATTATCATGGTAGCAATCACAAATATTAAGCATCAAGGATGTTGGATAAAGTCATGTGCAACAGAGAATCCAAAAATACCAGTGAAACGAGAGGTGCATTTAAATGGAGTAAATAGCAAAACACTCTAGAAACTTTCTGAGTAATCCATAAAATTAACAAATTTGTGTGTAGGCTTGTTATTTAAGAGCAATCTTAGTAAAAAAAACAAAGAAAAAGGCTGTATTATTCTGAAGCCATCTTTGGCTGAGAAATCAGCTCATTTTTGAAACATTGCAATTGTTAGGAATCCATTGGAAAGCAATTTCCCAATCCATTGGAAAGCAGAAGAGAGGTTATTTGGTTGGTAAGTGTTAAAAGTCCTAAAATAACAATGAACTGGTATTAGCAGAAGCTTGTATTTTTCCGAAATTTTCAGAAATGGAGAAATTGTCTCTGGGTTACTTGATGAGTTGTGGTGAATGTTTACAGATAGTGAATATGAAAATTTGCAGTCTGCCAATAGGAAATAACTAAGCCTAATGAATGAGAGGAAGCTATCCTCCTATAAGCATTTAAAATAGTATGTTGTAAGTGAATTGCAAATAACATGGTGTAATAGAGTCTTCGTATATTCTTTGCGAGCATACACTCTTAAACCCTGTGTCGAAGACTAAGTAGCAAATTCTTGCTGTGTCTTTAAGAATAAATACTGCAGTTGAAAGGTTTAAATAACCTTTTTATTTAAATCTGGATTAAAACAGGTGCATGCACTTTGTGCTCACAAATCATCACCACTTGTGGTTACATAACAAAATAAGAATGTAACAATTCATAGCAAATTAAGATAATCTAATGACTGGTTTCTTAGCCTAACTAATGCTAAATCGACTCCACACAGCTAAGCAAAGCCGAGAAAATATCTGTATTCTTGGTGCAAACTGAAAATAAATGCACCAACATAAATTTTTGAATTTCACACCAAATTTTACGAAATTCAATATTAAGGCCTAATTTGAATCGTAAAATCAAAATCTGTGAAAAAAAAATCAGCATGTAATTTTAAAAAATGTTCAATTTTTTGTCAAAGTACCTTTAAAACAGCACTATATATATATATATCTAATATATACTTTAAGTCACACTTTCAAGACATGAAAAACTCAATTTGAATTACATCAATCTGCCGAGTAGAATGGGAGATGTAGAACTGCCCCCCTTTTTAATTTGCGCAGTGTACCTGTTTTTCCCAGTATAAATCTTTAGACAATGGTAAAAATTTTTTAGGTTATTTTTCAAAAAATGAGTGAATTTTATTTGGAATGAACATAATTTCGAAATGTGAAAGGAAGAATCAAATAAATATAATGAAAAAAGATATATTAATAAATATATACCAAATTCAGTTAACATGGAGGAGCTAAAATTTTGAGAGCCAATTTTTTTAAAAAACTGCTCTTGCGATTTTTACAAAACCTGACAGTTTGATATAATTTTGAGTTATAGAATTGAAATATGAAAAAATATTGTCATGTCATTTCAGAAGAAGTCTGATTTTGTGTCAAAATACCTATATTAGAACAATGCTATATATAAATCTAATCTTATCCCAAGTCCTGCTTTCAAGACATGAAAAACTTCATCAATCAGCCCAGTAGAGTGGGAGATACAGAACTGTCCCCCCTTTTTTTATGCAGTGTACTACTAATTATTTACGATCTGCTATGTGACACAAACAGTATAATGATATTTGGACCTCATGATGTAACATTTCTATCTAAATATCTCTAAGATATTCCATGATAACAGTGTGTTGCCACTAAGAAGGGTTTATGTCATGTTTACTGAGAAGGGTTTATGGGCTGGAGAAATATTCCTCTGAGAGTTGCCCAGTCGGTATGGTGGTCAGGGAAGTTGATTGCGGTGCTGAAGGGCCTGGGTTCAAATCCCGGAAAAGGCATGGTTGTAACTGTTCGTCCCTTCATAGGAAAGGCGATAGTGGTCCACCTATTAGGTGCCTCCATAATAAAGAGACCACCATATCCGGCCTTATATAGATTAATGGACTGGGTTACATTTGTAATTGCTCACAATCTGCCATTGGAAAAAAAAAATATTCCTCTGAGATGTACCATATAAATTTATCCTATAATTTTACTGATCTTAATGGTATACCCCCCAGAAGGATAACCAGACTAATTAATGATGTTAGTGGGAAGAGAATGAACTGTAATTTGGCTATAGAATTTCTGCGGATTATCATCTAAAATCTGTGGGGTCAAATCAAGTTGGTGAGCACCTGATTGAACACAAGCCAATATAGTGTTTCAATAGTTTTCCTTGCCATAATTGGACTGCTAAAGTATTAGTAGATGATTGTTAATTCAGTCAACAGTGAGCATAGTTTTGATTACAGTATGCTCTTTAGAGCGCTGTTTTTGTTTTATCAAGGACTTAATGTAGTAACGTATCAAGGACTTAATGTAGTAATTTGGCTATAGAATTTCTGCGGATTATCATCTAAAATCTGTGGGGTCAAATCAAGTTGGTGAGCACCTGATTGAACACAAGCCAATATAGTGTTTCAATAGTTTTCCTTGCCATAGTTGGACTGCTAAAGTATTAGTAGATGATTGTTAATTCAGTCAACAGTGAGCATAGTTTTGATTACAGTATGCTCTTTAGAGCACTCTTTTTGTTATATCAAGGACTTAATGTAGTAATGAAAATATTTGTATTTTATAATTTTGGCAGTTTTGATGTGCTGGAAAAACATAAAATTTTAAAATTCCTGAATTTTTATAAATCTCTCTCACTTTGTGTAGGTTTTAATTATAAGAGGTGACAATTGCACATATGTTGTATATAATTTTATATTTAGGCCTTCTGTGAGATAATATAAATTAGCTGTTTATAAACTTACATTTGCTGCATTACATTTCTAAGAAATATAGTATTAATACTAATTTTCCTGAAAGAAAAATATTTTTACAAATTTGCTATTTAAAAAGCTAATGTTAGTTCAATTATAAATTAAATGGTTTTATTTCTCGCGCAGTGCAGCGCGTGACGAATATTAAAAGAAAGCTAAGCCGGAAAATTGAAAATACAAGAGCGCGTGCATTAAATAAATAAATATCTCTTTTTGATTTCGAGAAAGTACTGGAAAATTCTAGCGCGTGATTTTAAAATCTTATCAAAGGAGGAAAATATCTCAGTTCGTAGTAGTTGCTTAGTTTGTTGTTGTTTAGAAAACTTGTTGTTGATTATAGCGAATTCGCGGATTACCGTTCTTTAGCTGTTTTGAATTACGTTCTATTGTACATTTGAGTAGTTAAAAGATAACTACTGTGAGATATTGTAATACTGCATGATAATTTGAGAAAATTTAAGCATTTTTGTTGTGATAATAATAAATTTTGTTCATTTTTCATCGGACTTGTGCATTCTTTTCGTAACGAACCCATACGCACGCAACAATTTCTGGTGTCAGGAGTGGGATATTGAATGCCAATAACAAGAGCGATGGAAGAACAATTCAGGCAAATGATGACTGCATTTGCTGCTTTCCAAGAAAAGATGGAAGGAGCCGTCAACTCCGTTAAGGAAGATACAAAAGCTGTACAAGAAAAAATGGATGCTGGTCAAATATCCGTTAAGGAAGAAATTAAATTTCTTAAAGACGAGATGAAAGCAGGTCAGGACGAAATGAAAAGAGAAATTACCTACGCAATAGAAAATAAATTTGAGGCTATGGAAGGCAGAATAGACGCGGTTGAAATTAAAGTTGGACAAATTGAAGAAAACGTTTCCTCTGTGAAAGCGCAAATAGAAGACAGAGTTTCGGCCGTGGAACAACAAATAGGTTACAAAGTTGATTCAGTCAAAGAAGAAATAGAAGAAAGAGTTTGTTCCATTAAACAACAAATCGAACAACAAATTGATGAGAGAGTTTCTGCAGTTGCCAAAGAAATGGATACTTTAAAGAAATTCGTATCGTCGGCAGGGAGCGGGAGTGATGATTTTAAATTCTTACCGGCCTGCTCATCCATCTCTGAAGCTATCCACATATGATGGGAAGACATCCTGGCAAGTGTATAAGACCCAGTTTTCTATCCTTGCGGATGCGAATGGATGGGATTCCCAAGCTAAGGCCTGTCATCTCGCCGCTTCTCTGAGAGCAGACGCAGCGGATATCCTGCAGACGATTCCCGAAAATCTAAGGCTAGATTTCGAAGCTCTATCCGTCGCTTTGGAGCTGCGCTTCGGCGAGAAATGTTTAAAAGACTACAGCAGGCTCCAATTAAAATCCCGTCAACAGAAGCTCACCGAAACACTTCAGGAGCTCACCACGGATGTTGAAAGGCTGTCACATCACGCCTTTTCGGAGTGTCCGACAGAAACAAGGGAAATACTGTCCCTGCAATATTTCATCGATGGCATCCGGGACCATGAAATACAGAAAGCACTGCGAATGGCGGATGTTAAAGATCTGAAAAGCGCTTTAGTGTACGCCATGAAATTTGAGGCAGCCCAGCAAGCCACTCGTAGAGACCGCCACCCAATCAGAGCTGCTCATGTCCAGGAACCAAGGGATCAAGTTTACTGTTCGTCTAGACGATATAACCAGACAACTCAATGACTTAAGAAGAAATATCAGTGAAAAGAAACCGACCTTAAAATGTTGGAACTGTGGAGCTGAAGGACACATATGGCGGAACTGCAGAACACCCCAGGGCACAGATGTTAAGACCGCTTCTAGCAAGCAGCAGAGAAACTAATTAGTGGCCATCTCGCGGGGTGGAGGTTGCCAGATAAAGAAAAGCCCCAGTTTAAAGCGCTTCATATTTCTGCAGTGAGAGGCGGCAGTAATGGACTTTTCATAATAGGACATATTAATGGAATTCCCTGTAATATGACGATAGATACAGGAGCCAACGTTACTATCATCCGAAAAGATTTGGCTCAACAACTGGGAAGCAAACTTATGTGGACGCCGCCCTGTGTTACCCTCCAGACTGTGTCCAGTGAGAAGATCAACATCGACGGAAAAGTAAACGTTAACATCATGTTTGAAAGTGTCGCTTACCATCACACGGCATATGTAGCAGAGATCACTGATTCTTGCATACTCGGATTGGACTTTCTAAGGAAATACAATTTTTCCTGGACTTTAAAAATAACGAATTGCATTCTGCATCTGAGGACATAGCCCTATTCGGAACTAATGATGCAGTGAAATCTATCCACAAAATTATAGCTCAAGACGATATCACAATACCAGCAAGAACTGAATTTTTACTTCCTGGATCCATAGCCGAAAATAGAAATTTCCGCTACGGCATCATAGAATATCCCAATAACTGTAATAGCCCAAAAGGAGTACTAGTAGCGTCAACACTCGTCGACCTATCCAGAACGGTTATCCCGGTGAGAGTCGCCAATGTAACTGGGAAGGCGAGAGTTATTAAGAAAGGTGAAGTGGTTGCTACATGTACTCCAGTAACCAGTGTTGAAAGAAAGAGTAACATCCAAGAATCCGTGTCTTCAGGAAGCATTACATCAGAGTTAACTTCAGAATGCGCAATTAAGCGATGAAGAGAAGAATGCTGCCAATTGCGTCATTAAAGATCTTCAAGTTGTTTTTTTCCGCTCGTCTTCTGACGTGGGTCGAACTAGTTTGACACAACATAGAATAGATACCGGCGATCATCCCGCGATCAAGCAACATCCAAGACGTCTACCGTTGGCTAAACAGGAAGAGGTGCGAACACTGTAAAAAGATATGGAAGAAGGCGATGTCATCGAGCCTTCAGTAAGTCCGTGGGCGTCTCCCATCATCCCAGTCAGAAAGAAAGATGGCTCAACAAGATTTTGCGTTGACTATCGCCGGTTGAATGAGGTTATGAAGAGAGACAGTTACCCTCTTCCTAGAATTGACGATATTCTAGACACTCTTTCTGGAAGCAAGTGGTTCTCAACACTTGATTTAAAGAGTGGGTATTGGCAGGTAGAAATACATCCTGACGACCGAGAAAAGACTGCATTTACTACGGGACAAGGGCTTTGGCAGTTCAAGGTGATGCCATTTGGACTGTGTAATGCGCCGGCAACATTCGAACGCCTCATGGAGACTGTTTTGAAAAGCCTTTCCTACGAAGCCTGCCTGATATACCTGGACGACATCATCATCATCGGAAAGAGTTTTGAAGAGCATCTAGAAAATCTTAGAAAGGTGCTTCAGAAACTGAAAGAGGCCAATCTGAAGCTGACTCCCGCTAAATGCAAATTGTTTCGAAAGGAAGTGACTTACTTGGGACATGTCATCTCTGCAGAAGGTGTGCGCACGGATCCTGAAAAGGTATCAGCGGTTAAATCCTGGACGCGTCCCGAAAATGTCCATCAGCTGAGAAGCTTCCTAGGGCTTTGCACCTACTATAGGAGATTCGTGAAGAACTTTTCTTCCATCGCTAGACCACTTCACAAGCTGACAGAGAGCAAGCAAAGATTCTTGTGGACAAAGGAATGCGACGATGCATTTAACAACTTAAAGGAGGCTTTAACATCTGCTCCAATCCTGACGTATCCTCAGCTCGACCGACCATTTATTCTCAACACCGATGCGAGCAATGAAAGTGTCGGTGCTGTTTTGTCCCAAGAAGTAGACAGCCAAGAACGTGTAGTAGCTTACTGGAGCAAGTGCCTGTCTAAACCGGAGAGGAATTACTGTGTCACAAGGAAAGAGTTGCTCGTTGTCAAAGCTGTAGAACATTTCCATCATTATCTATACGGGAGAAAATTCCTCCTCCGCACGGACCATGCCTCATTGGCCTGGCTTTTAAATTTCAAAAATCCTGAGGGTCAAATAGCCAGGTGGATACAGAGACTCCAAGAATATGACATCACTATCCGTCATCGTAAGGGATCATCACACGGAAACGCCCTGTCTAGAAGACCTTGCCAAGAAAGCTGCCGATATTGTTCCAGGGTGGAAGCGAAATACGAGCTGCTGACTCCGGTCGCAAGACAAATTACAACATCAACATCGGCTGATCGAGACCCGTGGAGTGATGATGAAGTCAGGAAAGACCAGCTGGAAGACCGCGACATTAAACCCATACTTGATTTAATAGAGTCATCAAACAGAAAACCTACATGGCAGGACATTTCTATCTGTAGTCCTACAACAAAACAATACTGGGCACTCTGGGATTCACTTCACATTCGAAACGGCGTCTTATACCGGAAATTCGAGTCGGATGATGGGAAGACGTTCCGATGGCAACTGATACTTCCAAGATCCCGGATTCCTGATGTCCTCAAAGAACTACATAACAGCCCTACAGGAGGTCACTTTGGAATTATGAAGACCTTACAGAGAGTTCGTGAGCGCTTTTACTGGAATAATGCAAAGAATGACGTGCAAAAGTGGTGCCGATCTTGCGATGCCTGTGCAGGTCGGAAAGGACCGAGGAAACGCAGCCGAGGCAGACTGCAACGTTACAACGTAGGTGCGCCTTTTGAACGTATCGCCTTTGACATCCTGGGACCTCTGCCACGAACTGCTGATGGCAACAAATACATACTCGTTGTCATTGATTACTTCACCAAGTGGCCTGAAGCTTATCCTATTTCTGATCAAGAGGCAGTCACAGTAGCTGAGGTAATGATACAGCACTCAGGTTCAGAGTGCCTCTTCAGTTACATTCCAACCAGGGAAGGAATTTTGCCTCGGCAGTAAACAAAGAACTATGGCTACTTGGCATTGGCATTGACAAAACTCTTGGCTACTTGGCATTGACAAAACTCAAACGACGCCATTGCATCCCCAGTCGGACGGCATGGTAGAGAGGTTCAATCGAACCATCCTTAATAACCTCTCATTAGTGGTTTCCAGAAACCAACAGGACTGGGATAAGAAATTACCACTCTTTTTACTGGCTTACCGCAGTGCTGTCCACGAGACTACCGGCTATTCTCCATCACAGATGCTCTTCGGTCGTGATCTTCGTCTGCCTTGTGATCTCTTGTTTGGTCGCCCTCCGGATGCTCCTTCATCGCCTGAGGAATATAATCAAGATCTCCAGGCCCGGTTTAAAGCGATGCACAACTTTGCACGAGAGCGAGTCAACTTGGCGACGGAGAAGATGAAGACCCGCTACGACACAAGAGCTACTGAACATCAGTTCCACGAAGGAGATAAGGTGTGGTTGTGGAATCCGACTCGACGGAAAGGACTTTGTCCAAAATTACAGTCACCTTGGGATGGTCCGTACACAGTCCTAAACAGGCTGAACGACGTCGTGGTTCGGATCCGTAAGTCTTCGAACTCTAAACCTAAAGTCGTTCATTACGACAGGTTAGCTCGTTACTATGGCCATAGTACATAATGTAAATAATTGTAAATAGTATAAGACCATGGTCCATTTTGTTTTTAAATGTGTATTTGATTTGATTTGTATTTAGTATTTGATTTGCATTTAGTGTTTGATTTGTATTTGATAGCATTTGATTTGTTTTATTTATTGCATTTATTGTTCATGTTGTTTAATATTGTAATGTAATGCTTATTAATGCATTTATGCCACAGTTGTAAGTTTAGCTTCCTGTCCAGGGATTGTACTGCCCGGGACGTGCAGTCCTTGGGAAGGGGGCAGTGTTACGAATTTGCTATTTAAAAAGCTAATGTTAGTTCAATTATAAATTAAATGGTTTTATTTCTCGCTCAGTGCAGCGCGTGACGAATATTAAAAGAAAGCTAAGCCGGAAAATTGAAAATACAAGAGCGCGTGCATTAAATAAATAAATATCTCTTTTTGATTTCGAGAAAGTACTGGAAAATTCTAGCGCGTGATTTTAAAATCTTATAAAAGGAGGAAAACATCTCAGTTCGTAGTAGTTGCTTAGTTTGTTGTTGTTTAGAAAACTGCTGTTGTTGATTATAGCGAATTCGCGGATTACCGTTCTTTAGCTGTTTTGAATTACGTTCTATTGTACATTTGAGTAGTTAAAAGATAACTACTGTGAGATATTGTAATACTGCATGATAATTTGAGAAAATTTAAGCATTTTTGTTGTGATAATAATAAATTTTGTTCATTTTTCATCGGACTTGTGCATTCTTTTCGTAACGAACCCGTACGCACGCAACAATATTAAGTGCAAGCTGTCTGGTAATATTAGCATGTGATTTTTTCTTATTTTATATAAAATAACTATAAAACTAAGTGTTTGTTTTGAAATACTAAATATTACACAAATAGTTTCTCTGAATTTTGAATTGTTTCTGCGACTTTAATTTTTTAAACTTTTAGTTTCCTGCTTTAAATAATCTCATATGCAAAGTAAATACACGTGAATATTGCAAACTAAGCAACAGCTAAAACATGACTTTGTTTGCAGCAATTTTTTGTAGAGGGAAAAAATTATTATTTTATTTGTTGAATTAGAAATTTATTAAAAACTTTAAAAAAGTGTAATTCCTCTTGTGTTCGTAATAAATGTTTTAATATATTCAAGGTGTTTCAAAATATAGGGCAAATTTTAAGAGGTGATATAAACACCAAAACAATATTTTATTGTGGAATGCATGGTCAAAGATAAAATGTGAAGGTATTGGTTGGAACTTGTTGGTAAAATTGTGAAGAACAAATACAAACAAAAGAATGATATAGAAAATGGAGAAACAATCTTAATTTTGAATATTACATTAACTGCTCAAAAGAGTAACTACCACTGATAATGTGTGCTTTGTGATTTAGAGATTGGCAAACTTTCTTCAATATAGGTGGCACATGTTCACAGCTGATAGTAGCATTTAAAATCCTGATAATAAAGGTTTTTCATTATATTAAAGGAGAATTTCATAGATGAGGTTTTTCAAATATCCTTCTCTCCCACAAAAGTATGCTGTAGGTTGAGTGATTATGGAAACTGAGATATGACCTAATCTATCAGATGATTATGTGTATGATTATGGAGATTGACATAATCTGTCAGATAACATTGAGGTAGTTCTTTAAAGCTTGTGAAAAGTGGGCTAAATTTTATGGATGCTGCATCATATTTGACACACATATGTCACTGAATGAATATTAGAGCCTGCTCCAAAATGTTGGCGAAACAACTTCCGTTTTCTGCCATCAAGTTGCAATCAAATGGTTACGGAGGTTTTTATTTTAACACTTTCAAGGAATATCTGTTTTTGCACATGTGGATTTATTGCCTGAAAGCTATATTCAATCACATATCTGCATCATGCATATTAAAAACTCTTTAAGTGCAGAATATACAATTCATGAAAAGAATTGTTGATGGATCTAAAAATCCAGCTGCACTATATTTTGTGGCAGGAACCAAATAGACGAGGTCTACACAATCAGGCTAATTCCAATACCAGCTTGTGCATTTTAATGGTGTAAATGCAAATGTTCATCAGGTAAAACTAGCCTTATTGTGAAATGCTGCTTACCAGTGGACTATTCAGCTTCCAGAATATGCTTCCTAATTAATTGGTGTGCCTCATTGGTGTTTCTCATTTCTGTACATGAAGGTGCCTCATTGCAGTTTCTAATTCCTGTACATAAAGTGCATAATGATTTTCTTGCCATATGTATCCTGCTTAGTCACATTACAAGCTGGAACTGTGACAGTTTATGTGAAGAAGATTTTTTCAATACATCCTCCAATACCTGTATCTTTAACTGTTATTGGAATTTTGGTGTATTCTGTTGCTTCTTAAAACTTGTCCAATTTTTCCTAAACACCTGTGTGTATGGGAAAAAATAAAATGATGTATAAAAATTTCTTTTTTTCCCCCTCTAGCTTTGCCATCCCACTTTTCCAAAAAAAAAAAAAAAAAAAAAAAAAAAAAAATCATTCTTTGGATGGAAGAGTTGGCTCAAATGACTGCATATGATTTTCATTCTCTATTTAGATTTTCACAATATGTTTCACAATATGTTTGTTATGTCCTGACTTGTTACTTCTAAGTTATACAAATGGGGGAAAGTCTGCTGACTTTTTGCTTTTGTATGTGAATGCTTTGACTATATACAAATTTAAATATTTATGCATCATCTGATAATTTGTATTTTTTATTAGTTCTGCTTGTGTTACTGTAATTAACACAGTTTACATTTGACTTCTAAATTTAAACATATTTTTAATTAAGAATATTGAATGTTCATGCATTGATGACAGTGATTTGTGGGGGAATTTTGTTTTTACTTTTTTCATTGTCATGAACTTAATTGTAATATATCTATTTGTGGAATTTGCTTTGAAATGTGCTCAAATTAAGCTATATTCATAATATCAGTTCTTTAAATATTTATTTTTAAATTCAGTAATAAATTGTATTAAATGTGTTCCTGCCATGCTACAATTCTTTGAAATGGAAGATGGTGATTTTAGTAAGCTGATATTTATTAATTGCATTCTAGTTTTATGTGATATTTTGTTTTGATCTAGGCATATGGTAATTTTCCTTGTTAAACATCGTATTATTGATTTTGAGTAATGTGGTAATGTAATGAGTAATGTAAATTTTAAGTGATTTCAGAATGCTCCTAACAATTTCATAAGTGTGCAGATCAATAAAATTGCTTAAAAACCACCACAATTCACATTTAAATATAAAAGCTATGAAACACACAGCAAAATAAATAAATAAATGGTATTTAAGAGTTGCAAAAAACACAGTATTTTCAGAAAATAGCAAATTAATAGTTTAATATAAAAACTGTGTATAATTATGCATAAATATAATCTAATGGATGTAAATACTTTATAGCAAAGATTCCCCCCCTTTTAGAATGCTAACTACATCTCTTCTTTTTTATTTTGTTCTTAAAAAATGTAATTTCTGTTAATTCTTTACTATAAATTAGTAAACTCTTAATTGAATGGTACATTTGTTTATCTCTCAAAACTGCAGTAAGTGCAGCAACAAACTGTTGTGCAGCAGAGCTTTTATATAGAATGTGTTAAAGTGTTTATAAACACTTTTACGGTTTGTTCTTGATAATGATTTTTAGTGATATTTTAGTTAACAGAATCCTTTTTGTGAACTGTACTGTTATTTATGTCTATAAAAATATTACCTTCCATTGATATTATCGTAGATATGTTTCTTAATTATTGGCTGCACATGTATTATTAATTTATCTAAGTATAGTTAGTGTAATAAAAATTTTATTATCTATCTCTTCTATTTTCTATCTTTGCAGTATCAAACATTTCATATTTAAGAAAATGTAGCATTTCTATTCAAGCAATGTATTTCATACTATTTGTCAAATAGTAAGATGAAATAAATCTGTACCATAATAGATATTTTTGGTATGTGCAAATACTCTTTTATCCTGTTAAATTATCTTTCTACCTCTTAAATTAGTCATATCCAATGGAATTTAATGTAATGAATTTATGTTTAAATATTAATTTGTAATGTCAGATTTGTTTGTGAGGGATAATGTTAATGGTATATATTTGTTTTTAACGACTCAGGTATGTAACAATCCTGTCAATCAGCACTAATATGTCCACTATAACATAATGAGATCCTTATGTGAGAAAATGTATAGATTTTGTCAACTTGATCTCATTCTGTGTAATAATATAACAAAAAGTGATGTACATGTTTATGTTGTGTACACACTTTGCATGCTTAGATGTCACAATGGCTCTAAGTGTTGATTGTGTGCCTAGTAGTTTTGTCCAGCTTGTACATTTTAAACAAGAATATATGCTTTGTCTGAGAGATCTGGTATAGACAAGCATTAGATTTAATATTTGCCAAATATATTGTTTGTTACAACATTTGCAGCTATTATTTATGCAAGTGTAACACACAGAACTTTTTAATTTTCATTTATGAATCTTAGTTTCTCTTTGCTTCCAAATTGTGTACAATTTATAAAAGTATGGTAAATATTAATTATAAACTAATTTATGAACTTTTAGGTATATTTGAAGAAATTCTTTGTGCATATAAACTCATTAATTATTCCCCCCTTTTTTTCTTTCTTACCCTTTTTTTTTTTTGTGTGTGTGTGTGGTCAGAAACAAGTAAAAAATTTCATTAAAATACGTGATGTTTAAACTGATTTAGTTGCTAGCTGTGATAATTTTTAATATTAATGGAATTCATATATATGCTTTTGTGATTTTATGCTCAATATTTTGTCTCATTAAAATAATGTGAAATGCTCATATGCGCAACTCTCTATTAATATATACTGTGGGACTACTTAAAAAAAACTTTGCTTTTTCTCTTTTATCTAATATGTCTCACAATCTGATTCTTGCTTAAAAAAATCATTCATAGAATTAGGTTTAAAATTAGTGGTCTCATAAAATTAGTTAAAAATAAAGTTTAGAACCATTTGGTTCTTACATACAACGAAAATAAATGAATATATATAGATAATTCATGATATTGTATTGTCATTTTATAGATTATCAACTTTAAAAATAAGTTTATGCTTGTTTCTTCACTTGTTGTTCATCCTTCTATGCAAAACTTTATCCACTGGGATTAGAATGATTTGCTTCCTAGTCATACTGAAATTTCCTATTTAACTATAAATAGCATTTTTAATTGCACCAATTGTTTTACTTTAGGGCATTATTTAAGAAATTTTAATAAAATATTTTGAATTACTTTACATGTGGTAGTTTTAAATTCATTTCTGTGCAAATGTATTATATCTAATAACTTAGAGTTCTTTATGAGCACTCAGTCATTAAACTTCTTAAATGTTTAAAATGGCTTTCTTAGTTTTAATTAGTATCCCTTCTTCAAAGCAAAATAGAATAATGTATTAAAATGTATTTATTAGTGAATGTTATTCTAAAATCTTGTTGGTGATACTTTTGTTTCATGCTGTTTTAGTGTGAGTTTTCAGACTGTTGACATATTGTCATAACTTTGCTTCTTAGCAAGGTTAAAATTGCTACCTTCCATAGGAATGTAATAAAAATGTGTACATAATTCTTCACTGTGCCGTTTTGACCTTATAGCTGCAAAATGTAAAATTATGTGTGTGCAGTTATATTCCTGTACTAATAATGTGTGCCTTCTCCATATGATATTAGCACTGACCTTCATATTATTAAGGAAGTGTTGCTGCTAATTTTAGTTCTGTGAACTTGTGTGCTAATTCCATGTTACCTCTTTAACCTGTCATTGTCAGAACACTGCTTTATTAGCAGAGAATTTTGTATGTATAGCGTAAGAATAATGTAATTTCATTTAAACTACACTGGATTTTAACTATTCTCGGGGTAAAACAAGCTTTCATTACAAAATCTGTAGTTATATATACACAAATTCTTTAATGGTGTTTTATACAATTCAATTATATTGCCTAGTACTTATTTTATTCATTTATTCTTTAAATGGGGGGGGGGGAAACAGTTTTTCTCTCAGCCAATATCACGAAGTGTTATGAAGTTGTATGAAAATTGGCATTTCCTAAAAAAATAAAAGGAGGAGGCAGCTTAGCTGCATCATTCTAGTAATTCAACTTTTCTTTAATATAAATTGAAATTAGTTTGAAATTTAATTTTAAATTTGGTTCAGAGTGTATCTGAATGTATACTTCAGCATTAGTGTTACATAATGTATATTAATGTGTAGAATTTTATTTGAAATTCCTTTACTTTTTGTAAAATTTCCTTTGCCCTTTGAAAAGGAAATATTAAAAAATGCTGTCTTGTTGCTATAAAAATTTATTTAAAATTTAATGCTTTAAAGTTCTTTAAACCTTTCTTATCAAAATTATTTGGTTACAAGACATAACAAATTTCATGTTCTTTTTGTTGAAAATTATGAATTACTATTCTGTACCTTTATTAATTTTAATTTCTTAGATTTAAAATGGTATGTGTTTGTCTTTTTTTTTTTTTTTTTTTTTTGATGATTTTAACTGTGAGTATATTGCAATCTATTGCTAAATTTTCTTCAGTAGAATGCTTTATTGTATGCAACGAGGTGTTCCTGAGAATGCTCATAATGCAGTGTTAGTTATATTGGTTGTTTTTCCCATTATCTGTAACAATGCTTAAAGCTTACAAAGGTTTGCTCCTAGCATGACATGAATATTGATGCCATTTCATAAAAGTGCATATAGCAGTGTAAGGAAATGCAGGTTAATGCATGTATATTTGTACCTCATAACCTCAGTCACGTAATTAAATACATCTGCATTGCACTTTGATTCTCATAACTTTTTCATCATCATCATGTTAGTCTGTATATAGTGTTTTTTACTGGTAATTTGTGATAGCTTATATGGTCCACGTAGATCAATATTGTACTTTCGTACCTAGCCTTCTTATTGAATTGTGTGCTGTGTTTCACTTTTAAACTATATTAAGGTGCAGTGATTCCCAATATGGTTGGAATAAGTAATGTTAAGAAAGAAATAATTCATACTTGAAATTGGGCAGGGTGGGGAATTATTATTATTATTTTTGAATTTTTAAAGTATTTTTTCTTTTAGAAGGAGGGGAAATAAGTTTTAAGAAAAATGCCCATTTTATCAATTGCATCTGATAACTAGGTTTAAGGCAAAGGCAGATTAATTAATGTGACTTCCCCACTGAATAATTTAAATTGTGTATAGTTTGTAAAAGCCTTGAAATTAAAATATAATTTTACTAGTGTTAATGTAAGAATTTTCAGAAGAATTTAAAATATTAAAGTTAGGGATGAGCATTTTTTATACCAACCACCATTATTAAAAAGTGAAATTATTATAATTAAAAAATGCTGTTATCAAGGTAATATCTTATTGCACAACATATTCTAATATCAATAATTAATATTATTTTAGAATATTTTGGGTAAAATTTTATATAAATTAAAATTATGTGGCTATGTTTTTACTGATAAACTTTTTATAGCATATAGTAACCTATATTCATTAAATAGGTGTTATCATGTTGCAGTATTTTAAAAGGGTTTGGAAACTACATACTAATTTATGGTGATGAAGGAACGCAATAATAATAATAATAATAATAATAAATTGAAATCCTCTTTATATTTGTTATACTTCTGAAATCAGTTTAGTCAGGTGCATTACAGTCTGTTACTTTAGAACAGGCATTTAGGGTCATTTTCCTCCCCCTGGTTTGCTGTAACAACAGCTGCAACAGATGATCAAGGTCTAATTGTTTTTCTCCATTTGATGTGTTTTCCTTCTTAAAAAAGCATATGATTAAAGGCTAACTTGAACTATAAGTTTCTAATGAAGTGGAGTAAATTTGTGATGTGATATAAGACATGAATGCAAATGAAGGAAGGCCTTTCCCAATTTTTTCCCCTAAAAGACTGCGTGTTTTAGAATGGACCATAGTTAATGTCAATTATTCATGCAATTTATTATTAATATTTAACTTGAAGAGTAGCTTTAAGTGCAGCAATCATATTTTGCTTTTAATTATGTGTATGTTTTATATATTTTTAATTATATATACATGCATATAGTATGTATATATGTATATTATGTATAGAGAGAGAAGTATTAAAAAGTAATTCTAATTATTGTATTTTAGAATGTTCACTCATATGCTCAAAACTACTACTTCTGTTTCTATTTATTACACTTTAGGATAATTTTTGTATTGGTTGCTTATCTTATAATTTTTGTCCATTATATACTGTACTTGGTTTTTCTAAGTTTCAATATTTCAAATTCTTTTTGGGGGAGGGAGATTAATTTTCAGAATGAGAAAAATTATATCTGCATTTTAAATCATAGTATTGGTGGATAATTTAGTTAATATTCCCATAAAAAATTGTATTTCAGTTAATTCACTCTTAAAAATAATGCTCTTTTAATTTTAATGTAATTCGGGAATTCCCCCCCCCCCCCAATTGTGAGCTATAATTTGACAATTAGTTTTTCTTAAAGCATGGAAATAATTACCATTCATAGAATGTTTGATCATCTTCAGATGATGTTAAAAATTATTATAATTATATCTATATTATATGTAAAAATGTTTTTTATAAAGCAATATGAGAAACTTCTTGTGTATGCTCATCCCTATTTAAAGTAAACTGTTTATATGCCTTATTTGATCATATGAAACTATACTTTATTATTTTATTTTGGGGATTTAAAAACTTGTACATTTTTTAATTTTTACCGTATTGTTTTACATACATGCATGACTTCACTGTTAAAATCTTACAAGATTAAATTTGGAATTATTTTACAATGCTTGTTTTCATTAATGTATCTAGAAGAGGCAATGAAATGTTATTGTAAGAATATATCAAAAGAAATTTCAAAATACTAAATGCAAATTTTCTTTATTTTTAAAACATAACAGTGAAAATAAAAGTAATGCAAGACTCATGGCTCAAATACAGGCTTAATTTTCGTCTTGGATACTGGGCTTTTTGGGCTTCAGTCAGATATTGTAGTTATCATATGTAAATTAATTTTTAAAAGACAGATTTTATCCAAATCAAAAGTTCAGATAAGCCTTTTTCTTATGTGTATTTGAGTAGGTATAAAGACATTATTATGTTTAAATAAAGAGTTTTAGTTATACAGAATATTTGTATGTAGAATTAGTGTGGGTCAGCAGTGGATTTAAAACTTATGCAAAATATATTATTTGGGCTCACAAAAATTTGTTCATGTTATTGCAACTGCAGCTGTGGTTCAAATATTATATAAGCTGTTTTGACAAACCACCAAAAACTTTCTTAACTATTTGGAAAACTCTGTTATATTTTATGATACGTTTTCTATTATCTAATACGTACTTTCAAGTCTTAAGCAGAGAGTTCTTATTTTAAACTAATTAGAAAATTTTAAGTATGAAATCTGCTTGTGCATTCAAATTGGTGTTTATTATATTAATAAAAATGAATGCCAAGCATTTGAAGAACATTTTATCTGTACTTCTAGTTAAAAAATGTGTTGTTTCATAAAAATTATGTATAGAGCAGTTGCTGTGAAAAATAAATCTATAGCTAACTTATTCTGTTGCCTTAATTATCTAATGCATGTTAGAGTTCCTCTCAGATTTTTCCTACCTTGGCTTTGGGCCACATTCCTCACTTTTTTCAACCTCATTTAGTATATCTTGTAGTTATAACTTAAATCTGTGTTGCTATATTCTACTGTTATAGTTGTCCTTGAAAAACATTAAAAAATCAAAATCTGAAATAATTATAAGTATGGCAGACCTCAATAATTTGTTTAGTCTGTCATTGAATTTTAGCAAAGTAACTTCGTTCTCTTCCTAGTTAAGAGGTTTTTTTTTTTTTTTTTTTTTTATTTGGCATGTAGTCTTCCCCAAAATCTTTTTTACAAGTGTATGAAAACAGTATAGTTATTTGGTTAGTAGAACAGCAAATTAAATAGGACTTGTTTTAAATTTTAAAAATATGTTTATTTATCTCATTAATTTTTTAAGATAATTTTGACACCTTTTTTATTAATATAATACATTAAGTATTTTTAAGAAAGTAATATAATTTTTAATTTAATTAATCGCTTTTACAAAAGTAGATAAAATAGTTTTAAATAGCAATAAATTCTTAGTGTAATGAATTTCATAATCAAGGTTCAAATATAAACTTATTTTAGAACAAAGGTGGGTAAAATCACTCTTTTATGGGATCGGATTAGAGTTGTTCACTAACTGAATCGATTCTTTTTTATGACTCATTATTCACTAAATAATTTTAAAAAACAGTAATGGAGAGTGAATCAAGAAGGATATATGAAAGTGAAAGAGAAGAAACAGAAGCAATGAACTCATTTGAATCATTAACTTTCTGGGCTTATTTCTTTCAAATGTAGTTTTGAGATTCCCTAAAACCTCCTTTCAGCGTAGAACTAATAATAAAATTTTGGAATAAAAAGGTGTTAAACATATTGGGAAATTATGAAAAGTAAATTTACTTTTAACATGGAGGCTAAGCATTTCTTCCCTAAAATTTTAATCGAATTTTTCTGGCATGCCTCCAACAAGAGCTCTTTGAGAACGCTAAAAGAACTACCATTCTTCTTTGATGAATTGCCGTTCGTTTGATCGGTAAACCGAATTGGTTCTTTGAATCAGTTCATGAGCGAATAGCACATCTGTATGTTAAGAGTGTTAACATAATACAGTGCAAAGGCTGTAATACGGACGTCCATTATCCGGAATGATCTATAATCCGGACCTCAAAGCCACAAACTTTTTTTTTTGTAATCTTTAATGCACGCGTGTGATGGGTTTACTGCTACACATGCGCGTTTAATGTTTAGCATGCATGCACAAAAAACGAAAAACAAAGCAACTTAAACAACTTACATTGAAAGAAATGTTTAATAAAGTAAAAAAATAAATAATTTTGTTTTGTAAATTTTGATACTTTTTAGATCATAATCGCTCTTTATTTCATAAATTACGGTTTCATATTTTTAATTGTATAATTTCTGCATGCCATCTTACCAGATTTAAATTCATGATCTATATCCGGAATTGCCGAAGCCCGGATTACGGACTTTGTACTGTAGATATTAAAACATGTACAGTCTTCAGACTTTGTGCAGCAGTGATTAGTTTTTATATTTTAAAATTTTTGTAGATTTAATTCAGTTACAGCTGTCTTAAAAATTGTTCATTCAATAAAGTTATCAACAAAATGAGCCTTAAGGATTTGTTATGTCACCAATATAGGTCTTTGCATGCTGCAAAAGTTCATTTGGAATTTTCAATTTCTTAAAATACATTTTGTGACTGAGGTTTCACGAAATTTTTTAAAGTTTAATTTGAGGAAATTTTGTCATTCTCTACATTTTTAAACATAGCTGTATTTTAGTTTAATATTTCACTTTACTTTAAATGTATAATCTTGGCAATTATGAAAAAGTGTTGTGTACTGCATTATTATATGCAGAAATTGTGCATTTTGTCAAAAAAAGGATTAGGATATTAGCATTATCAAAAAGGAGATTTTTATTTATTTCTTCTGTTGTTTCAAGCAGTTTTTTTTTTTTAAATGTTCTGGCATATCCGTCCATGACAGCTTATGCATACTAATACTTCATATGCAATTAATTATACTTTTAGAATATTTTATATTGGTACATGGGTATTATGCAAATTCTCAGCTTATAATATCAAACTACTATGCCTTATGTAAAATTATTTGTTTTCTAAATCTCAGATTAAAAAATCGTGTTTAAATTACTCTTATTGCATGAATTTTATTTGTATGTATAGCGCTTGTTTTGAATGATGTGTTTATTTTTATTAGATTATTTTTGCAGTGTGTTTTGGAACTTGATGCAGTTTTGCTTGTAAGTGTGGTATATGATGTAATGTTTTAAATACTTGGTATTCTGACAGAAATTTGTGTGTCAAATTCCTTCCATTTTAAGAACACTGCCATCCATGTAGTCTTGAATGTAAGCTCCGTTTCATGGAGCAGAAATAGTGTGCTAAATATAGATTGCTGCGTATGTTACTGGTTTCTGTTTTCAGAGTGTCAGTGAAAAACCATGGAATTCTTGGATCCTAGTCTCTTTATTTTGTAAAGGACTCATTTCAAATCACGGTTCTTTATACGAACTTATAATACAATTCAGCTTTTTTTCCTCCTTAAAGAAAATTTAAGTATGTTTCTTTTACTTATCCATTTGTATATATATATATATTCATTGTGTTTAACATTATATAACATAAATTAAATTTTAACTTCCATATCTGGCATTATTATAAGCAGTAAAGAGGAAAAATATTTTAGAATGAATTCTGTTGAATTTGTAAATTGGCCTTTCTTAATATTTATAATTTGCTTAGTTCAGTGTACTTTTTAAATTGTGGAGTAGGTAGAAGTCGGTTAGAGTAAATGTGCATGAATGCTGAATAAAATTTATCAGTTTTATGCTGCTATATATAATTATTTTGTCAAGTGCAACATTTTTTTCAAACAGCCATATGGATTGCTTTTTATATACACAAATAACGACTACATTCAGTGACAAAAATTAAAATTTTTAAGGAAAAAGTTAAAGCATTTCAAAAGTTATATTTTATTTCTGTTTAAGTTAAACTATGAATAAGATTTAAAAATGAGTTTAGTATGTGGTACTAGAACCACTGATATATGTCAGGGGGGAAAATCTGATTTTAACAATTATTTTCATGCAACATATTAAATAAATGTAAATATATTTTTCAGATTTGGAATCAATTTTTTTTTAATTATGTGTTTATATGAGAATAGAAGTGTATTTAATGAATGTGCTTGAATTTTAGGCATATGAATGTGCTTGAATTTTAGGCATTGCATAAAAATGTTTCATAGCATTTTTCTTGGTAATCTTAATATCATTAAAGAATCAATGCACTTTCTGAATATCTGCATCCCCATGAACATTCATGAACTGTTAGATGAAAAAAAATTTTTAAGCCATATTCAAAAATAATAATAAAAAGAAGCATTTTATGGAAGGGGAGTCCGTACACTCAAGTATTTACATTTTTACAGTTGGTGGATGCTGTTTAGCAAAATAGCTATTTATTAAGCATGTAAATCTACATACATTAAAATGTGTAATATGTGCTATTTCGTGTAGCATGTGTACTCGAAAATAAGCCAGAAACAGGCAGTTTTGCTATAAATTTGAATTCAGTGTGGATAATCAGAAAATGTCGAATAAATAAACTTATTTCTGCATTTCTAAATTTCCAAGGAAATTTTATCACTCAGTGATGTGGTTTACATTCATAAATTAGTATCCTATGTTTATAACTGAACTATTTGTAACCATCAAATGGAAAACTAATTGAAAATCATTATTTCTTAATTGTTCATTTAAGGAGTACTTTCTTTCTTAAGTGAAGGGATGTTTCCCTCAATAAAAGGGCAGTCCCTTTTATTGAGTTTTATAGGATTGCTTTTTGAGTTTCTCTTTTAACATTAAAACATAGTATCTGCAAAATAAAGAAGGGGGGGATATATATATATATATATATATATATATATATTTTTTTTTTTTTTTTGAGTACTTGTTGGATTTCAGTTATGGGTGAGCTTAAGCTCATGCACATTTTTTAACTAAACACTTAAGCAAATTACCTAAATATTTTGTAGCTTTCAGAAAAGACAGCCCAAGCACATTTTTTCCACAGAATAATTATTAGCTGGAAACATCTGTATAAAATGCAGAGTTATAAACTTTAATAATTTACAATTTAAGTATATTTTTTTTAAAAAAAGGATTCATATCAGAATATTTGAAATTCTCTGTAAAATGGAAACCAGTTTTGCTTTAAATGTGAGTTCATGTGATTTCTTTCATGCATTATTAGACCTGTATTGGTGAGTTTTGATGGTTGTGGTTTGAATTGGAATTGCTTTAAATTGATCACTTGAATTTGAGAAATGTTTATTCCTTTTTTTCTTTGCACACAAATAAATTAGCATCCTGGCCTGTGTTTCTTTCATTCTGTTGTGTTTTTTACTGTTTTTATATGTTCACTTAAATATGTGAATGAAGTAGAAATCAATAGTATGTAACAATAAACCAAAATAATTATGTAATTTAGTCGTAATGAATTATAAAATCATACCTATGTCTAAAAAAGGGGCAGGTACAATATCATTAAATGCATATATATATACTGTGTCCACAAAAGTTCATACCTGCCAATTATTTCCACAGCTGGTTGTTGTAGACATAGGCTTCCAGTTATAAAAATGCTTTAACACAAATATTTATACCTTGGCATTTTTAAATAGATTTTTTTAATTACAAAATAACTTTTTTATACATTCCACTTGTTTATATACCTACTAGAAAGCCCGGCGGTCACACGAAATGACCGCTGTCTTAGATATTATAAATTGTAATTAAAATGATTTGTGCAAATGTGTCTGCTAATTTAAACTGAATTACCCAGGGTAGGCGGTGAGGACGCCCCTTTGCTTACTGCCCCACGGGGTTTCCCCCTTCTACTTGCTTAATTGTTTAAAGTAGAGTGCAATGAAGGAAACCACTGGCGGTACATTTCTCAAAAGCCACCGCTAAGGTAATTTGAATAATAAAATGTTAATTCACATGTCAAAGATCTCTTTGTACACAGCATTTCTTGTCTAGATCTTTCCATCATTTCTAAGCTCGCCTTGCAGAGGACCATAAATTATTTTTAATTTTACGTTAGTTTACGTTTATTTTAGAGTTCTTTCACGAACTCTTGAACAGGCAACATAAAGTTGACCGTATCCAAATGCAGGCTCAGGTAAAAAATGCCAACACACTGAAGCGTTTGACCCTGAGACTTATTGATGGTCATAGCAAAGGCAAGTTTTATAGGAAATTGTCTACGTCTCAGTTGAAAGGGCAACTTCACCCCATTGGCTAGTACAGTTACGCAAGCAACCAATAAACTATCGGCGACAAACAGACACTTAAGCCGCATGGGGGGAAGTGACATCATCTCCTCCGAAACGGCTGGCTCCCAGGCTTAGCGAAGCACACTGTTGGATTCCGCAGGTCCGCAGCACGCCATTTTGACTATTCGCATTTTCTTGGGACTTTAATTAGCCGAGATATTGATTCAAAACTAATTTTCCCCTACGTTTTACCAACATTTTCCACTTTCTTTCTTGGGTTTTCCCTGTTACAGGAATTTGGCTGTGTGCCAAATTCTTTTTCTCGAATATCTACGGAACGGCGCCGAGTTGAAATTCGGGACGCATATCCTCGGATTCCAAAAAATTCTCCGAATCCATCGATACCGTTCTCATCTTCGTACGACTTTAATCGGCCGAGAAATTAATAACTGTGGAAACGTTAATTTCCGCGCTCATTTTCCATTAATTTCCAAAATGAGTGGCAACAATAAACTATCCGCGACACACACTTTAGCCGCTTATATACATATAGATATATAAAAATTTTTAGGAAAATGTTATACTCTTATCAGTAAATTCGCTAGTATTCTCAACGTCTGTCTTACTCTCAACTATTTCCCTGATCCTTGGAAGCAAGCCAAGATCTTCCTTCTTCCCAATCCATCCAAGCTAATCATGCAATAGACAAAATGCAAAATTACCTCTATGCCATAGAAGATTGGAGCACAAATTGGCGCATAAAAAATCGCGCTAGCAAGTCACAGCTTTTAATTCTTAGCAAAACTAAGAAAAACATTGCTTTTAAAGATCTGTACCTTTTTCAGGAAGCTGTTCCTCTGGTCACAAAGACCAAATACTTAGGAATTATTTTGAACCAAAGGCTCACATGGTCTAATCGCATTATAGTGTCAAGAGCAAGGCCATGGGCATAATATGCAGATTTCTCCCGGTCATTGGAAAATATTCAAATCTTAGCTTGCGTACCAAAACACATATATATTCCACTTGCATTTGATCAATACTTTGTTATGCTGCTCTTGCTTGGAACACGGTCACTCAAACTAAACTGCATCAATTACAAGTAGTGCAAAACAAATTTCTGCGCATTATTACTGATTCACACTATCTTATCCGCAAAAAACTTTTACGCAGAGACTTAAAACTTGAGACGATTCCAGATTACGTCAGAAGATCTAATGAAAATTCTTCAACAAAGCTGTGCAATGTGACTTTGTTAATTACTCCCAAGTCTTTAATTATGAAATTCTCTTTGAAGATAGAAACGTCAGACCACTTGCAGCACACACCTTCATGGGAGGAGACGACAACTTTTTCACTCAGTTGGTAGCTGTTTATACTTCCAATGCATCTGATTTTAATTGAAGTTCTACTGTAGCTTGAATATTATTCTTGGAGATTGATAAAACTAATGCTGTGAGATTTTTCGCAGTGTGATGATATAGTAGTGTTGTAAATAGGTTGTTGTTGAGTTGCTGTAGTGTATTGCGTTGAATAGTTGTATTTAAATTGTGTTGTATTTAGCACTATTGATTCAGGTTGTTTAATTGTATTTGAATTTGTCATTGGAACTATTGCTGTAGTGTATCTTCTCTTATTGTTGTTATTGATTTGCATTGTCTTGGGTCCTCCTTGAAAGCTATGATCGCTCGTCACGTTTTGCGAATTTGTCCGATTTGATTGTCTTGCTCCTTTTGGTACTTCTGTTCTTCCCATTTTCTCCGTTTTCTCATCTGAGATTTTCTCCTCTTCCCGATTTCTTTATGTCAAGTGCCCTTGGGCTTTAATTCTGGAACCGGCAACATTGCTCTTCGCAATAGCTCGGTTCAATTGTAGAGTCTAAGTGTTATACTCATTATAAAACAAAATACAAAAGTATAACCCTTGCACAACAAAAATTGATAGATAAATTTCATTTTAGAATTCGAAATCATATTCAGGGGCCGTACGCAAACTACAGACTGAAATGTTTGCACATGTATATGTTGGGAAATTTGTATCTGCATAGTGCTGAAAAGGAAAAATGCCAACTATATTGAAACCCTACTAAAAGTCAGACTGATATGACAGTGGTACTTGCCATTGTGATGTGATATTTTGGTGCATGGAATGTTGACATGGGTGTAGCTGTTACGAGTTCATTAAAGTGTGAGATTTAAGTCCGGCCCAGTATCTGTTATGTAACAACACATCAACCATTAAACTTTCTAACGTGAACTGTGGTCGCAGACGATATTTATGGTGGCAGGAAATTTTCGTTAAAACTGTTGCGTTAAATATATGAATTTCAGGTTTTAGTCTTTGTGTATAAACGGACTATAAATGAAACTTCAGGCCATGATTATGCGCTTCAAAACAAGTTTAATACTCTACCTGACAACTATGAAATGGAAGTTAGTAACTTCAATGAAAATCCCAATAATTAATTACACCGCGTAAAAAGACGGAGAATAGCCTCAATATTTGTCGCCAACGTCGATCACTGGACACCGATCAGAGATGATATCAGTGAAAGTTACAAAACATCAAGGTGTAAGAAAGACAAGAAACTTTCCGGCAAGTGTTGTCTATGTGAAGAACACGTTGCGTCCTATCGCAAGTAGGAGAAATAATCGAAAAATATACGCAAAATCACTAACACTCGGAGAAACGCACCACCACCGAATGCGTAAGAAAACTTTTCCTTCACTAACTCGAAAGGAAACTGAAAAATCTCCAAAGACTACTACTTATGAGTCAGAAAGTAGTTCCATCAAAGATAACTTAGTCATTCATGTCTTGGATTAAAAATATCTTTGAAACGGATAAAACCCTTTCTGAACGATTTAAAAAATCCAAATTGGAATGGAAGTATTTGACCTGTTAATCAACACGGAATATGACCCATAAAAGTCTGCAAAGAACTTTACATATAATACATATGTAGTGTTTACATAACAGAGAAGGAGGTCCCTTCATTATGCTTAAAAATCATCTGAAATCAACTTAAGACGTCTAGAAATACGTGCATTGAGCACACTGCGGTTATCATTTATAGAAGAACTGGTGATCTTTATTTATTTATGTCCGCTTATAATTCTACAGGAAGCCAAGTTATTGACAGAGACCTGGAATGCTTGTTATTTATTGCTGCGAGATTTAAATTCTAAGCATTCATTATGGAATTCACGTAGAACCAACAATAATGGCACTATCCTCGATAACTATGCTCTTCACAATAATCTTAAAGTACTCGGACTGGAAACCTCTACAAGATTTCACTACACAGGCTTTTCGGAAGTTCTCGACATCGTTATCACAAAAAGTATTATTCAAAATCCTTACCTTGAAGTCCTACAGGAAATGTCATCTGATCGCTTACCCGTTAAATCCATCTTAATGGCAAAATTTGAAATGTAATGTTAACTGGGAGAAATTTAATACTGTTATTGAAATTCCAAATGCTTACTCTAATCTTGCTAACATTTCTGATATCGAAAATGAAATCCATAAAGTCAATTCCAGAATTCAAAGTGAAGACCAAAAATTCAACGAGAATTTAATTCATCGCACTGATGTAAATTATGTAATACCTACCTCCCCTAGAGAAGTACAGAACATCATTAAGAATCTCAAGATTGATAAAGCACAAGGCTACTCCAATAAATATATCAGAGAACTTTCCTGGCGTTACATCGTATTATTAACAAATCTCTTTAATCCCTGCCTTTGTTTAAAGTATTTTCTACATCAATGGAAACATGCTATGGTCATAAATTTCCTCAAACCAGGTAAAAATTCAAAAGAAACCACCAGTTACCGCTCAATAAGCCTGCTTCCCTGCATTGGTAAAATTTTCGAAAAAAATTATCCAAATTCGACTAATTGATCACCTGGAAAAGAATATCATCGACTCCAAACAATAATACTGAGGACATAGTTCCATACACCAGCTTATTAATGTGAATGAATTTATTGCTGACGCTTTTATATAAAAAATGCTGTTGCTACATACATTTTAGACACAGAAAAGGCATTCGACAGAGTATGGCACGCCGGCCTTCTCTTCAAATTTCAAAAAACACTTCTTCCTATCAATTTCCTGAAATTCATATACTTCTATGTAAAAAATCGTACATATTGTTGCGTTTTTTCTTTTCTGCTTCTGACACCAGTTGTTACGTCATTTTCTTCCTTCACATTCGTACGGGGTTCTTAGATTTGGAGTGAACAACGACACACTGATCGTATTTTATTCTCGAGTGTCAAGATGTAGAAACATCTTTTTACTCGACTTCTGATAAGGATCGGGTGGGAGGAGAAAGAGTAGGGTGGAAGGAAGTGTGGGAAACGGAAAAAAGAGGAAGAGGTCCGCAAACCGCGGAGTCAGTTTAGCGTGAATGAGTCAATTAAGGTTGTAATTCTTATGTGGGTAGGATGTCACATGGGTACCAATGTTTTTCTCTGGGATGCGGGGAGTGTCTGAGAGTGCTAATAAGGCTATCACTGTAAATTTGTACTCAATAAAAGAAGTTGACCGCTAATCGTTTAATATACTCTTGAATAAGTTCGATTCGAAGGTCTCTGTGAATATAGATGTTTGGAATATACCAAGGAGCATTGATAATTTCTCGTAGAATTTGTGATTGTTTAATATTGGTTTTAGCTGCATGTTCCCAGATCGGTGCTGCATAAAGGAGGGCTGGGCGAAATATGGAGCGATATAGAATTAATTTGTTTAATTTGTTTGTAGTAGATAAGTTGCTTTTCCTACCAAGAAAAGGTCGCATAGTAGCTGTGGTGATTTTAAATTTTTGTACTACGGACCGGAACTGGGTTCTGAAGGTAAGTTTTTGGTCAAGGGTGACTCCCTTATTCACAAAGCCTACAGACCGTTTCTGCTGCTGTTTGCTCCGATTGGTTAAAAAAGGATTTTTAGGGTTACAGAATCTAGTGCTTGGCTGGCGACTTTTGGTTCATCGCCTTTACAATTTGTATTTGAGCGTCGTGTACCAAAAAGTGAGCCTAATCCATCGGAGAAACCGCAGCTGAGCGGTAACGGGCGCGCGAAAAAATCTCAGGCTTCTAGTTCGCCGGCGCTATCCGTGGCCTTCGAGATTAGATGGCCTGGTCAGCTGCAGAATCACGTGATTTGACGTCACGTAAGGCGTCTGAACTTTCACCCTTCGCACTGCATTGTGTTGACACTGCAAGCGAAGACTTCTTATTACGTTGATTGCGTGCTGTATTTTTTTATTATTCGTGTCTTTTTATTGCTAAATTTAAGTAATGTTGTTAAGGATATTTTTGTTTTTAAATTGAGATTACTACTTAACTTATTTGTTAACAAGAATAACGATCGACGTCTATGTAGAGTTGTCTTCATCATACCTGCACGATGTTGCGTTCCAGCATGCAAATCCAATTACGGTTTCACCAATGAATAAGTATTCAAATTTCAAAAAGATGCGGTAAAACGGGATTTATGGATCAAAAAAATTCCAAGGAAAATTTTTATTCCAAGTGATCGCAGCGTTGTGTGTGAAAAACATTTTCGAAAAGATGATATTATTCGCTATGATTACTTACCAACAAACGAAGGTACTTTAATTCAGATGTGCAGAGGGCATCCTAAATTAAATAACGATGCTTACCCATGCAGTTTTTCTGGTTGTCCAAAATACTTATCTGAAAGTCCAACTCCTCAGAGGATGAGCAGGGAGGAAAAAAGAACTAAGATGGAGAAGCATATTTTTAATGAATTTTTGAGAAAGGACAAAATAGCATCATTTGAGGATTTTTCTTCTATGTTACCGAATAAGTTAAATATTTCAGATACTTCAAATATTATTTTACACAAATCTGCTGCTGGTATTTATATTTTATTTCTCAGTTTTCATCCACATCCTAAAATTGAGAAAAGTATCTTTGTATCGCTTCATATGGATATAGCAGTTTATCTAGGAGATGAAGTTGTTCCAGTTGAAAGTAAAGAAGATAACAACAACATTCTTTACTGGTCAAACTTACCGAGATATATGTACAAAACATTAACATGTTTGATGTTCATGAAACTTGTTTAATGTGTGGAATTCCCTTTTCTAGCAGATTAAAAAAAAATAATGAGCACCATTTCAAATATTTGTTTAAACAATTATACTAAAGTTCTTCAAAATAATATGCATACAAAAATCGATGAAAGGAAACTTAGAAAAGTCAAGAATACGTGATGAAAAGATATGAGTATGTAAATGACATTGTTTTATTTTTTAAAAATAGTGTACTAAATATGACGCAGTTCAAATATATTTTCAATAATGTATCTTTTACATTTAAATTTATTAATCCTTTTGCTGTTTCCTCATTATTTGATAATACTTCATAATTTTTCAAAATAAATTATCAATTGGGATTAATTATTGCTTCAGTATACTAGTACAACTTGCACAGTATTTGCTAATTAGACAGAAATGATGGTTTGTTCTATGTATAGTTGTTTTGCGGTTTTCGTTGGCAAATTTATTGATTTTACGCTTTTATGAAACATTATATGGATGGCTTTTATTTGTAAATATATTATTTATTATGCAGGTACATATAAGTAATAATGTAAATATTATTATAATTATTGCTATAGATAACATATAAATATGTGAAAGCTATTCGTTTTCTGTAATGGTGCAGCAAAATTGTAATTTATTTAATTTAAAAATTGGGGATTTAAATTTTTTCTGTGGCTTTTGAACTGCTATTCATTTTATTAGATAGTAGTTTAAATGAATTAAAAATGCATTTGCATAATGTTTAGAAGCTCTGAAATATTTATAGTTTTAAGGAAAAATAATTTTTTATGTCTTTTAATTTGCTAAATTATATTTACATTTGTTAGTGAATTATTTATATTTCTAAATCTTTTCATTCCTCTCCTTCTCAAACTGTAAAGACATTTTTATGTTAATAAATAACAGCCTTTTTATTTACTTATTTCAGAACATTCTTTTTTGAGTGTATCCTAACAAATTATTACAATACAGTGTAAAAAAAATGCACAAGATAACCTAAAACATGGCATAGAAAATTTCATTAATATTTCTTAAAAAAAATATTTATTAAGTTATTAATCTTAACTGCAAATGAATATACGACCTTTTATATACGTTTTCCAGTCAAGTCCCTGGAAATTTAATTATTATGCATTATTAAAAACAAAACACTCTAAACATCGAACGAAACGCTCGTATTCAAATCTGAAGCAAAGAAAGTCACGGAAGGATCAGACGCCTTTCGTGACGTCACTCGTAGCTAACCAGGCCATGTTATCTCGAAGGCCACGCTCTATCCCCGCTCGTAGTTTTCATAAACTCTGCTTTGCACGGATTTATTTTTATTTTAACTTTATTGAATGACTTTGTCTTTTTGCCTTCGGGTGTGGTGTTAAAAATTAAACGCCTTTATTTTTTCTATTTTTGTTAATTTTAATTTTTCTTATTTTTATTTACTGGTTTGCACTCTTTGTAGTAGGTACCAGTAGCAAGATTACTATCCAAGATCCCAAAAAGCATTTCAATAGAAATAGCGCATAATGGAATAAAATATAATTTTAGTTATACTTACTCATAATTTAGGTAAAAAGAATAGGTATTCGACGCCTTTAAATGTTTACTGAAGGTTTTCTTTTGGTTAATTTTTTAATATTCCTTTATTTGTATAAATTAATGCTCTATGGAAATTTACGCAACAGAAATGACGAAAAAGTGCATATGCTATCTCCATGTAAACACCTTTTTCTTGTAAAACAATTACGTACTTTTAAAAGTTTAAATTCAAATACAAATAAACTATTAATAAGATCAGTAGGTTATTTAAAATATATTCCACACAATTCCTCTAAGCTTTCATTGATAAACTAAAAAAATATCGAATGAAATAACGTTTGTTTTGCGTTAATTACCACGCCTACAGGGCGATAACTCGCCATTCCAAATATGACCGCCAAGCAGATGTTTCCTCCAATGAGAGCAGCCCATAGAGAAATGGTCTGTAGGCTTTGTGAATATACGGGTGACTTCAAGGTATTTGGTTTCATTAATCCAGTCTATTTCTTCGTCAAATATTTCAGGGGGTGGAGGATAGTATTTCATGTTTCCTTTACATAAAATTATTGCCTTAGTTTTATCAGTGTTAATTTTAATCCTCCAAAGGGTGAGCCATTTTTCCAGTTTTATGAGATAGTTTTCGAGTTGGTTTCTTACGGCGATAACTGTGCAGGCTTTAGTAAGTATGGGGGTGTCATCGGCAAAGAGTGCAAGATGAACAGAAGGGTCTTTAGAGATGTCTTGTGTATAAACATTAAAAAGGCGAAAGTGACGAGCCCTGTGGGACACCAGCATTGATTACTCTGATGGTAGAGTAAGCAGTACCGATTTTGATTCTGAGTGTTCTGTTGCTGAG
This sequence comes from Stegodyphus dumicola, assembly GCF_044657685.1. Lineage (NCBI taxonomy): Eukaryota > Metazoa > Arthropoda > Arachnida > Araneae > Eresidae > Stegodyphus > Stegodyphus dumicola. The sequence continues at coordinate 111,733,004 of NC_140770.1, read as the reverse complement.
AAAAGGGAGAATCCTTCAAATAAACTTAGGCAGAGGAAAAAAGGCGTCAGAACAACTTAGTGAAGTAATTGAAAATAACAATCATGATGTAATTTGCATTACTGAGCCGTATTGCGTAAAAGGTGAAGTTAGATGCCTTCCCCTTGTGATACTTCTTTGACGAAATGAAGCAATTCCAATGATGGAACACAGCAATAACTTTTATTTAACACTCAAAAAAATGGCGACATACAAACAAGAAAAGAAAACATATTCTAACATTTAAAAATAAATTACATTCTTCGTGCGAGAGTCGCACGTGGCACTCGAGTCTGGTTTCGAATATTGCCATTCACAAATAACTTAATGTTCATCTATTTAAATTATTTAAACTACAAGATTTTAATACTATTTAAAGCTGTTACAACCTCTCCCCCAACGGAGAGACTTTTTCCGAAGGGAAAAGTTCTGTAAAATTTGACAGTTTAATAAGCTCGGCTTGCTCATTTGCTTAAAGAGCAAAGGTTATTTCTCTTATAAATTTCTAAATTTCAGGCCAAAAAATTTTAAGTTTTAAACAATACTTTTACACTACATTTAAAAAGAAAGAAATGGAGAACGTTCAAATACATTAGTTGAGCATACATTAAACAATAAAATTAATTCTAAACGTGGTTACATACACTAAGAGTTACATTACTTAATTCTACTCAGAACATCTACGTTCTTGTGCAAAGATCCTTTGCGATGAATGACCTTAAAATTATAAGGTTGTAATGAGAGTGCCCAGCGCATCAATCTAGAGTTACATTTGGCGTTGGATTGTAGCCAGACCAAAGGATTATGATCAGTTTGAATCAAGAATTCTTGCTGACCATCCAGATAAAAATGCAGTTTCTTGATAGCGTAGATGATAGCAGCGCACTCCTTTTCAGTAGTACAATAATTCTTTTCAAACTTAGTAAATTTTTTGCTTATATACAAGATAGGATGTTCACGTTGTTCATCATCTAATTGGCATAGTACTATACCCATGCCATTGTCTGAGGCATCGGTTTGTATAATAAACCTTTTATCAAAATCGGGAGCATACAGAATTGGTTTCTTGCATAGCAACTCTTTTAAATTTTTAAAAGCTCTGTCACATATTTCAGACCATTGTATATTTCCTTTTTTTGTTACCCCCTTCAAAGCGTCCGTGAGGGGTGAAGCAATTTCCGAAAATCTCGGTATGTACTGGCGATAATACCCTACCAGTCCTAAGAAAGCACGTACTTCTGTTTTGGTTTTAGGTGTAGGATACTCCTTTACAGCCAGGATCTTTACTTCATCCGGGGTTCGTTGTCCTTGTCCCACAACATGGCCTAGGTATCTCACTTGATCTTGTGCAAATTTACATTTTGATGGTTTTAGTCGTAAATTTGCTTTCTGTATTCTCTCTAGAACAGAAGTTAAGTTTTTAAGGTGCTCTTCCCAGTTTTTTGAGTAAATGGCAATGTCATCCAGGTATGGTACAGCGAAACCTTCGCATGCAGCCAGGACTTTAGTCATAACTTTGCTAAAAAAATATGGGGCATTTTTTAATCCAAAGGGTAAACGTAGAGGCCTGAAACTTCCAAAACTAGTTACAAATGTTGCATATCTTTGGGCTCTTTCTGTTAACGGAATTTGCCAGTAGCCTCTAGATAAATCTAATAGGGTAATATATTTTGCTTTTGCTACAGTTTCGATACGTTCTTCAATATTAGGCAAAGGATAGTATTCAGTTTTAGTAACAGCATTGAGTTTACGATAATCAATACAAGGCCGAGGATCCTTTGATGAAGATTCTATCAAAATCATGGGAGATGTATAGTCCGATTCTCCCGGCTCTATAATTTTAAGATCGAGCATTTTCTGTATTTCCCTTTTGAGAATTTCAGTCTGTCGGGGTGACAGTCTGTATGGCTTTATTTGTATTGGTTCGTTATTTAATAGCTCAATATCGTGACAAACTAAGTTTGTTAGTCCAGGATTATTTGAAAAACAACCAGAATATTTCCATAAAATCTTTCGTAAATCTTCTATTTGCTCGGATTTCAACCTTTTCTCGAGTTCATTCTCTTCTATGATGTCCGAGAAATTTAATATACTTGGATTGGAAGGTAAACGAGGAATGTCCATTTCTAAGTCTCCTTCCACTTCAGTTATCATATTAATCATTTCTGGTCTTTTGTAATATGGTTTAAGCATGTTAATGTGATATACTTGATTTGGCTCATTTTGTTCCTCGAAACTTACAATATAATTGGTTTCTGAAATTTTCTGCTCTATTTTTCCAGGTCCTTTCCACTGTACTTCTAGTTTATTTTGACGATTCGTTGATAAAACAAGAACTAAATCTCCTCTAGCAAATTCTCTTTTCACTGCGTTTCGATCGTACCATGTTTTCCTCCGTTGTTGAGCTTCTTTCATGTTTTCCACGGCAAGTTCCTGGCATTTCTTCATTCGATTAATAAGTTTGAAAACGTAACTGACAACATTATTACTTTCTTCAATCGGTTCTAGCCACTGCTCATAAAGTAAAGTGACTGGCGTTCGTAGGTTTTTGCCATGAACTAATTCTGCTGGTGTAAAACCAGTGCTTTCGTGTGTGACTGTTCTGAGAGCAAAAAGAACTGATGGTAGATAATTCTCCCAATCCGAAGTCGCTCCTATACATACGACTCTTAACACTCTTTTTAGCGTTCTATGGAATCGCTCAACGGGATTACTCTGCGGATGATACACAGAGCTTCTTACATGTTTAATGCCGAAACGCTCCAAAAATTCCTCTGTCAAAGCACTGACGAAAGAGGTCCCCTGATCTGTTTGGAACACTTTTGGGAAACCCATACGACTGAAAATCTGTAAGAAAGCATCAATCACAGATGGCGAAGAAATGTCTGTCACCGCTACAGCATCTGGATATTTGGACGACATACACAGAGCTGTAATAATATATTTTTTTCCAGTCTTTGAAATAGGTAGCGGACCAATGGCATCGACATTTATTTTAGTGAATATTTCGGAAATTACTGGTACTAATGTCATTGGAGCCTTCTTTTTGTCATTTCCTTTTCCAGCGCGCTGACAAGCATCACAGGTTCTTACAAAATCTTCAGTTTCTTTGTAACACCTCGTCCAGTAAAAATATCTAGCAAGTCTGTCTTTGGTCTTTTTGACACCCAAATGACCAGAAGTTCCTTCGTGGCACATCTTTATAATTGACGGCTTGAGTTTTTCAGGTATAACGACAAGCTGTCTTTCAAAGCCCATTTTATCCGTCGTTTTTTTAACTAAAAGTTCTTTTCCTGTCAGACTATAGTTCTCATTTTTGCATGTACCTTCTTTAACTTCTTGGATGATTTTAGACAGTTCCTTATCAGCAAGCTGAAGTTGTGCAATTTCTTCTGAGTCAATTTTTACCAGTTTCATGAGAGCTTCATCTTCCGTATTTAGTTCCGGTAAATTATCTTCTTCTTCAAAAACATATCTGGATGCTTTATTTTCTTCCTTCATCGGTTCCAAGAGCTTCTCTTCAGCTATTTCTCTTTTCCTTTGAGCTCTAGTAGAGACAGCATTAACCTGGTGAGGACAACTATCAGGCTCCTTTCTTTGTTTATTCAACAGTGCAAAAGTTCGATTGCCTAATAAATACCTTCCTTTGTCGAGTTCATTTCTAATAATGGCAGCCTTAGTTATTACTCGCCCAAGATCGCAATTTAGTTCGATCTCAGCCAATGGTAAACAGGTTGGATTCAAGTCTAATGGCTGTTGCACCCACACATTTTCACCTGTCAGCATTTCCGGCGTGATGTATTTGCGACAAACTATATCAATACTAGCACCTGAATCCCTTAATATAGGAATTTTATGACCATTTACGTAACCCATACTAGTATAAGGTAATAGAAATTTATCCTCTGGTTTTGCACTAATTCTGTTAAGATTAGCAGGAGATTCAGTACTATTCTTAAGTTTTGGACATTGGGGCCTTAAATGTTGATAGGACCCACACTGATAGCATTGTGGCGTCTTTCGTTTTTCATATTTATCATCTGGACGTGGACTTCTAGGTCTATGAAACAAGCTTTGCGTATTAAATCCTGATGACATTTTGTTTTCAGTTTTATTTTTATTATCTGAACTCAATTTACCTTGAGTTAGTGCATTGTATCTTTCTTTCTGCCTATCCACTACAGGCTTTTTTTTAAAGTTTCCGCAAACGTTTTCATAGGCATCAAGTTTTTCAGCTAATTTTTTAGATGAAATCATCTCTACCCACTCATCAAGAAAATGATCTCGAATTTCAGGAGGAACTCGACGCTTAAGTTGGTCAATCACCATCAAATCTAGCAACTGATCAAAAGTCTTAACTCCTAGACCAGTCACCCATTCCTTGCAATAATTTTCTATTTCATAATTGAAATCCACCCATGTGGATTCGGTACTCTTTTGATGTTTCATAAGTTTCTGCTTAAACTTTTCCGGGCTTAGTTTAAACCGTCTTAACAATAAATTCTTTACGTGTTCATAGTCTTTAGCTTTATCGGAGGGTTCTCTAGCTATTAACTGGGTTACTTCGTAAGGAAGTAGTCCTAGTAAATGAGATACAAATTCTTCTTTATCAATTTTAGCCCATTCTGCTTGCCTTTCAAACAATAGCAAATATAGACTGATATCTCCTTTCTTGTCATCGAATTTCTGCATAAGGTGACGCAGCTCCGTTTTCGGCCGGATCTGTCCGGTATTTTGAGACTTTGTCTCTGCTTCAAGTCTTAATCTCTCTAATTCATACTGTTCTTTCCTTCTCCGCTCTTCCGCTTCTTCCTGTCTCCTACGTTCTTCTCTTTCCCTTTCCTCCCTCTCTTTCCGTTCTTCTCTTTCCCTTTCCTCCCTCTCTTTCCGTTCTTCTCTTTCCCTTTCCTCCCTCTCTTTCCGTTCTTCTCTTTCCTCCCTCTCTTTCCGTTCTTCCCTTTCCTCCCTCACTTTCCGTTCTTCTATTATTGTGTCTAAGACTCCTTTGACGAATACTTCATCATAATCTCTACTTTCAACAATTTTCTGTTTTAAATCGACTATTTTCAAATCTGCAGTCACATGAACTCCCAGTTCAGCCGCGAGATTTTGCAAATCTTCCTTACGAGTTCTTCCTAAGTAAGACATTGTTTCTATGTTTAAAATTAACGAACACTGTTTTCTTTATATTTCCTTAAAATAGCTCAATTCAATTACTTTAATTAATTAATGCAGTCAGGAATCACGAAATTAAATGCACTTTGTTAAGTACGTATACCTCAAAAATGAAATATTTAAATTATATGAAGTTCATTCTCTCTACCACATTAATTGTGATTAAAATAAGAATAATAACATAGAGCAATATATATATATGTCTACCGTCTGCACAACTAAAATGAATATTAAATATAATATCAAATACGGTAATAAAATAAGACAATTTAATATTAACAGGAAATAATAATCTGGTATCGCTAATATTGCGTTCAGTGATGAACTAATAAAATAAAGCAATTCTATATGAACAGGAAGTAATAATCTGGTATCACTAATATTATGTTCAGTGATGAACTAATAAAATAAAAATACGCACGATTATTCGATCTTGGTCGGTGCCTCCAAAATAATTATGACTGTGATACTTCTTTGACGAAATGAAGCAATTCCAATGATGGAACACAGCAATAACTTTTATTTAACACTCAAAAAAATGGCGACATACAAACAAGAAAAGAAAACATATTCTAACATTTAAAAATAAATTACATTCTTCGTGCGAGAGTCGCACGTGGCACTCGAGTCTGGTTTCGAATATTGCCATTCACAAATAACTTAATGTTCATCTATTTAAATTATTTAAACTACAAGATTTTAATACTATTTAAAGCTGTTACACCCTTTACTGGCAAATATTTCAATCTACCGAAAAGGATCCTCTAGTTAACCCACGTGCCAGTATTATAGTCACCAATACCAAATGGTCCCCTACAATTATATTAAGCCATAGAGATGTGATGACGATAAGTATTAACTGTAAATCAGAACAGCTATTAATTACTTCCATTTACTGCTCACCACGAGAGGATATGGGGCCGAATCTCCACACATTAGAAAATATCTTTAGTAATCTCAGAAGATCACAGCACGTGATTACAGGTGACTTCAATGCTCACCATCAAATGTGGCATTACAATAATACAGATAATAGAGGACATACACTAGCTGACTTTATTGCTACACACAATCTGTATATACATAACCTCTCTTCAGACACTCCTACATTTGAAACAACAAATGGTAAAGGATGGCCGGACTTGACACTGTCAACATTGAGTATCTCCAATAAAATACAAGAATGGAAAGTTCTTGATGATCCAAGCCACTCAGATCATAACTACATCTCATTTGAATTATCAGAAGAAATCCCCGACCTCAAATTAAGAAGATTTTCAATCTCAAAGCAAAAAGCAAGGCAATTTGGAAGAAAAATCTCCACATGTCTTCAGTATGCGGAGAAACTTATAGATAAATGCACATCACCCGATGCAGTCCATGATTTAATGGAAACAATTATCAAAACAATACAGGAGACAGCGACCAACACATTTAAACTCCGTAACAACAACAAGATTACGAAGACTAACTGGTGGACAAAGGAATTAAGACGTGAAAAGCAACATACAAGGGCCCTTCGTAGAAAAATGAAAAGTGCTCCGGAAGGGTTGAAAATGGAAATATGGATAAAATACAAGCAACAATTAGCAAATTACAAAAAGAAAATAACTGAAGCAAAATTACGCAGCTGGAAGAATTACTGCTGTAGTAATAAAGATACATACGGCCAGCTGTATAAAATGGCTACAAGTAAAGTTTTTAGTCCCGCACATATCGGTCTTTCGAGAGATCAACTCTCACGTAACAGCCAGCTTGGTAATGTCACTGAAAAGATTCTCAACAATATTCTAGATGTTGTTTTCCTAAAAGATAATGCAGAAGACGATGGCCACTCACATTCCGACATTAGATACAATAATACCGCTCCAAATACTCCAGACGATGTGGAATTCCACTCGCAAGAAATTTCAAAAATTATTAAGTATCTTCCGAATAATAAAGCTCCGGGACCTGACGGATTAGACAACAGGATTATTAAGATAATTCACCACGCAATGCCTTCTCTGTTCCACAAACTACTAAACCCCTGCCTCAAATTTTATGTCTTCCCGAATTGTCTCAAACAGGGACAAACAATACTATTCAAGAAAAATAATAAAGATCCTACGGATCCGGAAGCCTTCAGACCAATCAACCTCTTACCTGCAATAGGTAAACTTCTGGAACGTGCAATCGCGGGCAGATTACGCCACCACTTAGAGAAAAACGAAACCATAAGCCCCAACCAATACGGCTTCAGACCTCTCAAATCTACATCACATGCGATAGTAGAACTTCAAGAGCAGATCCGTAGGAATAAATCTTCAGCTCTCCATACAGCAGTACTCTGCATGGATCTCAAAAATGCGTTTGATTCCGTGTGGTGGCCTGGTATCCTTGAAGCCTTGCGCAACATTAAATGCCCTCGGAACATATTCAAGCTAATGAATAGTTTCCTAACAAACAGAGCAACGATAATCATCAGCAACAACTGTATAGTAGAAAGAAGAATAACGAGGGGCTGTCCACAGGGCTCTTGTCTAAGTGCAGACCTGTGGAACATCACCTTCAATTATATCACCTCCTACAAGTGGCCGGACCATACAAAGCTCATCGCCTTTGCCGACGATGTTACCTTTGTAACAAATGGGCATTCAAGAGACATACTAGAAAAGAATAGTAACGAGACTCTCTCCATATTCCATTCCCTCTGCGTCAATCAAAAACTAATAATTTCAGAGCCCAAATCACATATTATTTTATTTCCAAAACCGGGCAAATCGCTACAAAGGCTACCTTGCATTAAAATCAATAATAGAAGAATCAAGATCTCAAAAGAAATCAAATTCCTCGGATTGAAAATTGACCAAAAGTTTTCTTGGATCCCACACCTCATGGAAATTCGGAAGAAGACCCAAACTATTTCTAGAGCCCTCGCAAGGATGCAAGGCACAACGTGGGGCCTCAAGTCGAGGATGCAAAACATTCTGTATAATACCGTGATCGAAAAAATAATCCTCTACGGGGCATCAGCATGGACTCACCCTATGACAGTGAAAAAGAAAAGACTCCTAGCTTCGATCCAACGCCCCTTCCTCTTACAAATAGCAAAAGCATACAGAACTACCTCAACGGCAGCTCTCTGTGTATTAACAGGAATCCCACCCCTCCACCTGAAAGCAAAAGAAGATGCAGACTTAGCCACGTTATTCCACCTCAAGGAAAACATAGAGGTAGAAGATCAAAACCTGTGCCCCCTTGATTTTGAACAGCCACGAAATCCTTACCTAAGACACCCTGCAGTACATGCAAAACTCAGAATATCTACAAAAGAAGACACCCTCAGTGTACCTTCATTTCCAGTCGTGTACACAGATGGGTCAAAGTTAAACGAAGAAGTAGGATGCGCGTTCTTTGCACTCCTCTCAGAACAAGATACAACAGAATGGAAAGGACACCTAAGGAACAACAACAGCGTTTTCCAAGCTGAGCTTTCAGCCATAAAACACGCTATTCTATGGTCTCATCAAAAGCATCTAACATATGTTACCATCTACAGTGATAGCCAAGCGGCAATTAAAGCTGTCAATGATGCAAGAAACAAATCATCAATAGTGCAAGATATCTACGATTTATTATCACAGCGCAAGAGAACATCTATAAAAATAAAGTGGTTTTACCCACTTTATTTTTATGCATGCTGGACAAGCCCAAAATGAAAGGGCAGATGCGCTTGCTAAAAATGCAGCTCAAGACCCATCTCTACCTCCAATCAATGTCCCATTCCCTAAATCGTATGTGAAACATATGTTGAAAAAAATTACATTAAAAAAATGGCAAACTGAATGGGAAAATGCAGAAGTAGGTAGAAGGCTTTTCAACTTCTACAAGAAACCCACATATGATCCAATCTCTTATAACTTCTTCATCAACATATTCTTATCTGGACATGGTCCTTTCCCCACGTACTACTTTGCACGAAATTTGAGCGAATCAGACAAGTGCGTATGTGGGGAAAAGGGAGACCCAGAGCACTATATTTTCAAGTGCCAGCTCACAAAAGAGCTACACTGCAAAGGAAGGTCACAAATTACGCCTGAGTACATTAAATGCATGCTAACGATACCTCATTTACAACAAAAGGTTTCCTTGATTATGAAGAAACTTTTTGCATATAAAAGAGAAGACATATGTCAAGATGCTATCGCATCTGTATAAATACCTCTTATTCTACAACTTGCAAAAATAATGCAAGATTTCAGAAATATTGCAAGTGTCTGAAACAGGCTAAATATGGTATAAATAGTTTTTATAAAATAGTTACATTAAGAATTTGGACTGTATTAGTGTAATAATTAAATCATTAATTAAAATATAATGTAAATAATATACGACTCTATTAGATATATTAGTGTAAATGTAAGTATTATGTGATTTTCTAATGTATATTTTCTGTATTTATGATACATTAATTTACAAAAATAATAATGTAAGATTTCAGTGCTGATGCATTTGTGTGTAACAAGTTAAAAAAAATGAAAGGAAATGTATTAATAAGAGAATTCGCCTTAGTAATTCAACTAAGTATGATAAAGTGCACAAAAAAAAAAATCCTTCAATTAGCTCCTTAAAATGATGTTTATTTTAATTCGATGTAACTAGATATACTAATGTAAATATATTGTTTGTATGAAGTACAATGTACAATGAAAGTTTGTATGTATGTTCGAAGTAATTATGTTATTTCAATCTGCTATAATCCAACTTTTGTTGATAGGTTAATTTCTTTGCAATAATTGTATACTATGTCTTTGTAATTGTATATTCAATACGTAAGTCTAATATTAATGTAAAATTACTATGTAAATGTCTTGGTAGGCTAGCATCCGATGCGGGCCAACTAAAAGCCCAGCGGGGTACAGTAGTGCGGCGGAGCAACACCTGTAAAAGTCACTGACGAAGTTCTGGTGCTCCGTCCACTTTTCCCTGTCCCTGTCCCTGCTGAGAAAAGGGGCTATTAAGCAAATAAAATGATCTGGAAAAATTGAGAGTGATTAGTTTGTAAATAAGGCCTCAATGCCATACCCTGTCGTTTCGCGATATCGAAGAATATAGCACTGGTCGGAAGCTTGCAGTTGTAGCCTTCAATAATAATGTTGATAACTCTAAGAAGTTGGTGGCAAGTGCTATGATGATTACGAAAACCGAATTGTTCTTCTGGGAGTGAATAACGACGACACTTGATAAAGTATCGAAACACACTTTATTAGTCAGTGTTGTCAGGACAGCTCCAAAACACGTTTTACAGTCATCGATGAACTACTATAAACACGCTGGAACAATCAGCGACACAACCTTCACACTGTCAGGCAATAACGGTGGAGATAGCTTCCTGCAAAGCACCAGAGTACAGCTCCTGACTCTGCTTGGTCGTTCTCGGAACTCCACGTACTCTTGAGACTTCGCGCTACAACTCGCGATGCACTCGACGACACGCAGAGCACAGCACCCGACTCTTCGGTTCAGTCGTTCCCGGAGCTCAACAGGCTTTCTCGACGATGCACTAACCGCGATACACTAAGAGACTCCTTCGGTGCACTCGACGACCCACTCGGCACTCGTTGCCCGGCTGTCAACTCGATCGACTCCGCACGGCTCGCTAGACGAGGCACACTCTCTGAGGCATACACACTCGATATTGACTAACTCTCCGCGTACCAGCAGGGTTTATATAGCTTTCGGCTTGTGTTCGAGAACATTCTGGGCTAAACCGGTAAGAATTTGTTCCAGAAGTTTCTCCATCAGTCCATGGCATATCGCCAGTTTTGTTGCCAAATGGACGATTTCTCGCCAAATGTGGCAACCCTGCCTTCCCTTGCTATTTTATGGCAACCCTAAAACTGCTTTGCGGGGAAGCCATCCCACCGCGCCTGTGCATTTCGCAACAATATCAAGTTAGAATTGAAAATCTCTCTCAATAGAAAAGTTCATTAAAAGTGGTGTCCCTCAAGGAAGCCTTTTAGCCCCGATCTTATATAATATTTTTATAAATGGCATACCGCAGCCATCAAATGAAAAAATCTCGCTAAATATGCTGATGTTACTGTTGTTACGAAGTCCTTAAAACCGCAACTCGCTATTGACAAACTTAAGTTCGCAGGTAATTGGTTCAAGATCTGGAGAAGTAAATTAAACTCAAGTAAGTGTAACGTCACTACTTTTAGAAAATATAAAAAGAATACTCCTGCCGACATCGATAATTCAAATTAATAATGTGCAAATACCAGTTAACAGCTCCATTAAATACCTAGGTGTGCTCTCTGACGAACAACTACTGTTTAAAGAGCAAACTACGGATGCATTACAAAAAGCTGACGCAAGTGTCATTGTCCTTTATCCACTCCTAAGAAGAAACTCGAAACTTTCCATAAGAACGAAATAACCCATATATCTCGGTATGATTCGACCCATTTTACTATAGGTATTCCTGCCTGGAGTACTGTTGCTAAAACCTGTCGTAAAAAGTTAGAATTTTTTAAAAATAAATTACTAAGGATGATTTTAAACGCCCCATGGTAGCTTCGGAACTAGCAAATACTTAAAGAAATGAAGATCGATTTCATACATGACGAAATACTTTCTACTTGCCAATAACGTTTCCCAGAAAATTTAAAATTCAGAATACTACCATATAAGAGAACTTGTAAACTGTAATCCAACTAATTGAACATACGTTTAAAAGGCCAAAAACGATTCATCACAATCCAAAAGGGTAAATTTTTAATTGTTTCTCAAACTCAGATCTTTAAATTTATGCTCATTTTCTAGCATCACTGCCGTGGTCAACACTTGGGTAGACGGCCACCTACGTGACTGACACGGTCGAATCTTCTTTCTTCTGTGTTTACATTTGTTTACAACCTGACAGAGCAGGGTATGAACTCTGTTTCCTGAAATTTTTACAAAGCAAGGACTTTGTTCTTCATGTATTCATTTATTATCATCATTTTAAAATATGCTTTTCAAGTTTATGTGTTTTATCGCCCGACAAAGCGGGTTACATACTTTGCAATCCCTAGTAATTTGTATTATATATTTTAATCTTCAAATTATTATAGTTCCAAGTGTAAAACTACAGCATACTCCAAGTATTACAAAAAATATGTATTCTCCAGCTGGAAATTATATTTTCATAGTACTTATACTGACTGAGTTCCTCCTACAACAGTTCAAGCTCGTGATTAAATCTCTCGCTTTCAGTTAAAGACTCTTTTAGTCGCTAGTGGCGGCACTTGTCCATGGATTCGCCTTTTCGGCGTTAGCACTCCTGTGCATTTAAATTGCGCCAGCGCCCTCAGGCAAAAACTTCGAATATAGATAAAAGCATATTTTAAATGCTAAATGCCTATTGTATCCTGATGACGAATGACCAATGTGGTCTTTGTGAAAAATTGGTTCTAAATTTCTTCCTTTATGTCTTTACTGATAATTTTTCAGCAGCTTAATGCGTGAAAATACTAAACATGATTATATTATGTTTTTAAAATATTGTTTTGCATTCATATATATAGACACACACAAATTAATCGTGGTTTAATAATCAAAATAATTTAGTAAATTATATATATATGTACATACATACAGTTGTAAATACACAGATACCATGTTATTTGTACTGTATACATCAGTGATGGTGAATCATCACTGATACATCAGTGACAGCTTCCAGATGCCCATATTCGGTGGATGATTACTTTATTCAAATTTTGATGGCTCTAAGTACCATTGTTTAATCACAATGCGAAAAACATACATACATTTATGCAGAATTTTCATTATTTAATTTCTTTAAATATAACACAGGGCGATAATATTTGCTGGAAACAATTTGAAAAGGGAAACGGACATTTAAAGTTTTCAACGCAAAATGCCGGTCTAACGCCATTTGGGCTAATAATTGTAGAATATAATTACAATTTTACTAATTAAACAGCAATGCCGGTCTAGTCTGTCTTATTTAAATTAAAAAGGCTAGAGTCGTTTTGGATAATAACTTTTGATATTAACATCTTAATGGAGATCATCCAAAATTTCTGGAGTATTAAATTATGTTAAGATACAAATATTTGTCACCTCGGAAAGTCACTTCAAATTCTTCGCCTCGGAAAGTATTGCCACTAAATGAAACATAAGGTATGTAGTGTATATATTGGGTTGGTCTGGAAAGTTCTTGCCCATTTTTGGTAGGTGGCTTAAGGGCAGATCTGAATACATCAGAACGACTGAAAACATTTGACGCGTTTGGTAAAAGATAGTATTTTAGGCATATTTGGAAAAAAGTGTTTGCGGTACGTTAATTTTTGTCAATTTTATGCGCCTTTGAATATGTATGAAAACAAAGTACATTTTAGGCAATTATTGCTTTTGTTTTACCGGCAAGGCAAAAATGCCACACAAGCTACAGACAGGATATACTTTTTATGGCGAAGATGCTGTAGCTGAAAGAACTGTGCTGAAGTGGTTTGCTAGGTTTAAAGCTGGTGATTTCAGCCTTAAAGATCAAGAAGGCCCTCCACCACATATGTAGATCAAATTAAAATACCATAACAAAATTTACCATCAACGAGCATTTTGTGAAGCTTCCTCACATAAACGGTTTTGATGTTTGGGATTCCTCACGATTTAACAGAGAAAAATCTCATGTACTGCATTTTCATTTGAGACTCGCTCTGTAAACACAACGAGGAGACACCATTGTTGAAGCAAGTGGTGACGAGAAATGAAAAATTGATCATTTATAACAATGCTAAGCGAAACAGATCTTGGGGAAAGCGGAATGAACCAGCTTTAGCTACCCCAAAAGCCGGTCTTTATCCAAAGAAGGACATGCTCGGTGTCTGGTGGGATTGGAAAGATATCCTGAATTATGAGCTTTAGAATAGAATGGTACCTATATAATTTAATAAATATATATTAAAATTTAAATCTTCAACATTTCAATTTTCCTACCAAATCGGCACGAACTTTCCGGAGAACCCAATAATATAAAGGATTGTCCAAATGGAAAGGTACGAAACGACACTATGAGTATAATTGAAGTCTTTATTCACAAGTAATGACCACAGGTATGAGCTGAACTATCCCACTGTTTCACGAGCTGAAGGATTCCCTTTTCCAGAATTCCTGTGGCTGTGACAGGAGCCAGACTTCCACTGCGTCCTTCAGTTCGCCGTTCGAGTTGAAGCGCTTCTTTTTCAGATGTGTTTTTAGCGAACCAAGCATATGGAAATCGCAAGGACGAAATGCCTGTTATAAATTGATAGTTTGCGCCGTTAGGTGGCACTCCGAACGTCTTGTCTCTGTTGATATTCTGTAACTTAACTTGAGTTTGATGGAAGAACGAAGGTATTAACCCTAATAATAATGAAGGCGTTTGCCTAATAATAATGCTTATAAGCCAGTGTATTATATTGTAAATAAAATGTGTGTGTATTAATAACGAAGCGGATTATCACTTACCTCTGGAATTAATGCTCTCTGATGGTAACTGGAAGTAATCACTACAATGTCAGGGCGAATGCTTAAGCTGCTGGCACTTGAACTTAGCCATTACACTTTGTGGGATCTTGGAGACCTGTAGACACGCAGGAGCAGAACACTTCCGCCATGAGCTGCACAGGCCGTTTGCTCTTGATGGACTTGCGTAGGTTACGGAGTGTCTCAATAGTATACGTCGCTATTAATGCTTATTCCGTGCTCGAGGAATTCGATGAGTATCGGACCTCGGACGCATATTTCTATTTCAAGCTGTCCCATTTTGCCTCGTAGTGATGACTACAGCTCTCATCACCGGTGACCATCTGCTCCAGGAAAGCGGGGTCTTCATGATGTCGGAACAAGTTTTGCAGTGCTAGTCCCATACGCAGTTCCTTTTGCGGTTCGCTAAGCTTCTTCGGAACCTACTACGCGCACATCTTCCGGTAGCCCAAACTATCATACAGAACTGTTCACACTGTTCCAAAGCTGGCCTCCACCATCACTGCCAACATTCGCATTGTGACATGTCGATCATTTCTCGCCAGATCGGTTCAACTTGTCGAGTTTGGCCGTAATTACCGTGTTTGCTTGGCCTTGTCTTTGGTTATCACTAAAATATTCTCGGCCTTCATGAAAACGAACACTCCACTTTCCCACTAACATCTTGAATGCACAGTCTCTTCCTCATACGGCCACCATCCGGCGATGAGTATCGGCTATGTCAGAAATCTGATAATACCTCCTTGCTTCTCAGGCGTCGAATTTAGCAATGGGAACGTCACGATCTCCTCACATGAACGGCCGCATCAATTGGACAGAACACACAACTGCTTACTTCTCTCCTGAGTCATGTGTGGGAGCCCGCGCATGCGCACAACCACACCGGACACTACAGTGGCGTCCCTAGTTGTCCCACTGCTCTAGGCGGTTTCAACCGGTTTGGTTGTTACGACATTTTGTACTTTTTCATTTGAATATCCCTTATAAATAGAATACTAAGATCATGGTCCAATGTGTATATAAGTTTGTAAATTCATGCATTAATTTATTCATTTATTATTTCATTTATTGAAATTATTATTTTGTACTGCAATTACTATTCAATCATTGATTTTCCTTAATCGTAAGTATGGCTCTCTGTCCAGGGAAATGCCTGGCACGTGCAGTCTTTGGGAAGAGGGCAGTGTTGACGAATTTTGTATACATGTAAATAAATTTAGTGACATTATATGTAAATTGTAGAATATGTTGTATAATATAGTATGAAAAGGCCTCAGCAAAGCATTAAAAAAGGAACTACTAGTAAGTCTACTTAACACTGAGGTAAAAGTCTACGTAACCAAATTGGCGAGATAGCACCAAGCCGACGATGGTTTCGGCGACTAATTTCTGTCTCCAAATTTGGCGAGAAATCGCCAATAGTTACCAAGCTTGGCGTTTATTTGGCGACGTTTTGGTCTGTAGTAGTGACTGACGCTCTGTAGCTGTAACTGGTCCGGTTCCTGTGTCATGGTAACCATATCCGGGTCTGTGTAATTGCGACTGTGTATGCCCTCCAGCAATTTCGAGAAATCAAACCTTACCTGGGAAATTTTCTGACAGGAGGAGGATACTATCTAAGACCGGAGAAAGCATTAGTTTTCAATTGAGTACTTAGTATTGAGAAATCACAGCGTGAGCTTCGCGTTTAAATGCGTTTTGCATTGTCATCTGTTCAACATTCTTAGTAATTTGAAATGGTAACTACTTATTATGTTTTGTCATACTCATAAGAAATGTACGAATACTTTTGTGTGAATTTTTTTTTTTTTTTTTTTTTTTTTTGAAAATCAAATTTTATCAAGTTATCATCGGTTCTATGTGCATTCAATCCATTACAAACCCTTACCCACGTAAGTGTATAATCTCTCGTCGGTCGAAGTTGACTACCATCAAATCATGAAAGTTGATTAGTTGGGTCCCCAAAGTTCCTGCAGAATTTTGAAGCATTTTTTTACAAAAAACAATCAGTATTTGGTGCCCTCGTCCTCCGGTTGCGTTAACTTTTACTAGAGTGCACCGGGCAAAAGTTAGTTGCGTTATAGATCGTCAAAGGAGCGGACACGGGAAGATCTCGTGAGTCTTACCGCTAATAATATAATACATTGCATCTGCCAGGTGGCAGTAAACCGGTAAGCTTAACATGTATCTGCCAGTTGGCTTCTACAAATATAAATAAATGTAAAGTAGAGCGATTTAGGGCACGAGTGATATATACATGAAAGGAACACACACCGACGCTGCTCAATCGGTCAGTACATTTTTCTTGGTGAACGCCGTAGGTGATTAATAGAATTCAAGAATGGTCGAAGAAAATTATTGAATTTTTTTTTAACTGCAAAGCTCGGATTTAAAACAGGAAGGAATTCAAAGTAGGTCCTTTTTAATTTTTCAGTTGTGAATAAAATTAAATTGTTGAATAAAAAATGTATTATTTGCTGATTATTATAACTGATTGGAATTTAAGGCTAAAATGGAGGCTATGTATAAGGCAAAGTAGTACGGTAACGCGTAGCTTAGCCACTAAATTGATCTATAGAATAGAACCTACCTTGTTAGAAGAAGATGAATCGGCGAATGAAAAATTACAGTTGTTGAAACAATATGATTCTGAGATTGAAAAGCTTATGGTTACGGAACAGGAGTCAGAAACGGAAGTAATTTCCGCACAGGAAATATGAGGAAAGAATTAAAGTTTTTAATGTAAAATTCAGGAAAAGAAAAAAATGCGTGTAGAATTGAATTGAATTTTTTTTTTTTTTTTTCTAAAAAAAATGCATCTGTGAAGTTGAAAACTTTTGAGGTGAATAGTTTCGAATTGCTGAAACTAACGATTACTAAATATTAGGGTGATCTTCGTTCTTGGCGTGAATTCTGGAATTGGTTTTGTAATTCCGGGCACCAAAACAAAAGTCTCAGCTGGATTCATAAGTTTTGTTACTAAATCGCTTTGTTAGGCTTAACTTTAAATGCTATCAGTGATTTACCGTTAGTGCAAACTATACGGAGACTGTTGATTATACTAAAAAATTGTTTCGGTAGAGATGACTTGCTACTTAATGGGTATATAAATAAATTGCCGAATTTAGAACCTGTAAAGGGTTCCTGAAGTGCAGCTGCTTGTTTTATGACAACAGAGAAATAGAAATAAGAAATCTAAATTTTTAAATGTTGTTAGCGGTTCTTATGGACTTTTATTATCCCCTATTTCATTAAAGATAATACTCGAGAATTTAACTTCTTAACTTTTGCATACCATTTTGCAAACCATTAAAGTTAATACCCGAAAGTTCACTAGGAAAAGAAGCGATAAATAAAATTTCTATGTTAATAAACTACTAACAACTTATAAAAACAGAAGTAAAATGCAGCGAAATATTACGAATGTTAGCGCATTCTAAAAAGTTTGATGTAAGTTAGCCATCATTACGAAAAAATATCCTATCAAAGTCATCAAAATAAATCTCATATATATTCTTGATTGCTCTACGCGAAGAAAGACGCTTCAGTTTTAGCTTATTCTCTTTAAATATAGGCATAAGTCGCATTTAATCAAAGCCGAAACTACTCTAGTCAGCGAAGGAAAGAGAATTAAAATGTCTGCATTTTTTGTTTATCTTCCTGTGGCATGAATCATGATTGCCCACTTGATGTAAAGGCTCGCCGAAAGATATTAATGGATCGATGTTGATGGTTTATTTGCTTTTCAAAGGACATCCAAGGCGTTTTTGCGCTCGTAAAGATGAAAAGTGCAGGCTGTGCAATGTCCAGAAATTGCGTAAATCTTTATTATGTGACTTGGCAACGAAGGATTTAAAGGCGGATTTCTTCGATCAAATAAAACAGACGCCAATTTCTGAAGCTTTTCTATCTCTTGTGTGTAATGAAAATAATAAAATTAAACCACCGACTTCGTTCTTCTATGGTCGTTTTTGGTCTCCTGGAAACCACGGATTTGGATCGCAATACAGTCTGCAAGTGTACAAGATCATTAAAACAGGAAAGAGCCAGTCACATTGGACCACTGCAGAATGCAAATATCACTACTTAGTCAGAAGAGGAAATCACCGAAGTATTCGTCAAGGTCCTATAAGATTCCTTCGTTCAACCAAGTAGGCTGTCCACAACACGATGAAGAAATTCAAAATCATTTAGTCAAGTATATGTAAAACAATGATTCTATCAGCATTCCGCATGCAGCTCCCAGAGAATTCCAAAAGATAATAAAAAAACTCGATACCAAAGAAGCTAATGGATATGACAATATATCCAACAATGCAATGCAGTAAGCTCCAAGAAAATGTTACATCCGGCTTACAAACGTCAACGCATGCTTAAAGTTATATTTTCCTCAAAAGTGGAAACATGCAATCAAAATTACATTTCACAAACCGGGCAAAAACCCGAAAATTGCAACCAATTATAGACAAATATGTCTTCTTTCCTGTCTTGCAAAAATCTTCGAACGTGTGATACATACCCGACTCATAAACAGTGTTCTCAAAGATAGCCGGATTGGTGTTAGTGAAGTTCACAGTTATACTACAAATTATAAATGTCGTGGAAACGATTGCCGAAGCCTTCACAAACAAATGCAGCGTCATAACCTGTTTCTCAGACCTAGAAAAAGCTTTCGATAAAACCTGTCATAAAGGCCTGTTACATAAACTTACTACGATGCAGTTAGCAAGCAAAATTATACATCTCCTAAGTTCATATCGAAAATGTTGTACTTTACAAAAACGAGTCAGCGATACCCTCTCTAAAATGTACATGCGTACACCACAAGGGTTGGGTTTAACTTCATCATTATTCAGTCATATCTAAATCAGCGGTTCCCAGATTTTTTCAGTTGGCGGCGCACTTACAGGTTTAGCATTTTGTCACGGGGCCCTAGTCGTGTTCAGCGAAGTATTGTACAAGGTTTGTGCTTTACAGCTTTCTTACTACATAGTGTTATAGCAAATCACAACACTTCCTTAATACGACTGTATACTGATACTAGTGACCAGGCACAGAAATGAAAACAACCACAATCTGAAGCACATCTATGTTTGAATTTGAAGATCAGTATAGGTATATATTGAACTAATACCACAAGAATATTATATTATTATTATTATTATTAAAGAAAAACTAGGAAAAAATCAATGGGACGGGTGAGTTTGCTGATCTCCCAAAGTTTTTCAAACGAAGGATAAGACTTGGCACTGCTACTCTCCTTTCTTGCTCCAAGTTGATTTTTGAACGATATTTACTCTTTAGTCAGTTTCAACGGAAAATCCGGTTTCGTAATTAATATGATGTTGCAAAAGGAATGGGAATCCTTACAGCTTTTTAACTTGGAGTTGAATATTAATTTTTTGATGATTATCCAAAATTCCACCAAATCGGAACAAGCGAATTTTGTTTTAAGGCTATTGCCGCAAGAGAGTTCAATGAGACTATCTTTTTCTTGTGAAGTGAATTCTGTTGGAGCTTGAGCATGGAAAGGATTTTGGATCCACGATTATTTCTCAATATTTTCTTCCACAAAGTATTTTGCAAACTATTCAGTAAGCTTTGAAAGATGTTCCATGAAAAATGACAGCAATTTCTGAGAGACAACGAGCTAATTAGAGAACGCGTATTTATGCAATTCGGGGAAACAATTTTGACCGCCATCTTCTTTAATTTTTGTAATTCACAACTCCAGTTTTCATTTAAACCCCGCAATCTTCGACAATAGTTTCAAGATGCGCACATTGTTGCCCTGTAGAGACAAATCCAAAGCGTTCAGTTTGTCAAATAGCATATCGCTCAAATATGCCATTTGTAGTAAAAGGGCTGATTCGGCAAATTATCTGGAGTTTGCATACCTTACTCTTGCAGAAAAGTGTGAATTTCTTGATGTAGCTCGAATGCACGAGATAAGACATTTCCACGACAATAATGTTGGAGTGGTAAGACTTTTTCAGTCTTACCCCTCGGGACCACGGGCGGCCTTAAACGTCTTATTACCAAATCGTGCCTTTTGCCAATCAATGAAGAAGAACATCAACTTTTAAGTGCCAAATTTATGTTGATCCAGTGTTATTATTTTTCATATCGCTTATTGTAACAATACTTTTATTTGTTTGTTTTAGTTTAACCATTATATTTAATAGTTGAATATAATAAGCTATAAGCTGTTTGACTAGAAGGTTGTAATATGTAATTTTGTACTTTTTGAAGATTTCTGTATGTTATTCCGTTTCTATATTTTTCATTTAGTTGCTTGTAATTCATCTGAGGGATGGGAGGATGTTTGGTCTTCTCCGATTTTGGTAATTATTACTAGACGGCGCACCGCGCGAAAGTTAGTTTCGTTATAGAACGCCAAAGGAGCAGCCACGCCAAGATCTCGGGTGGCTTACAGCTAATGATATAGTGTATTGTATCTGCTAGTTATTAAAAGCTTGTACATATGTAAATAAATGTATAGTAGAACAAATTGTCATACGAGTAATATACATTAAGGAACACTCAACGATGCAGCTTAGTTGGTCAAGGCAATGAGTATTCACTCCACTTTGTTTTTTGTGCTTCGTAAAAGTTTTTGTCAATTTCTACTGTTATGTTAGGCCTTCCGATTTCACTGGAAGTTTTGTTTAGAACTTTGTCAGTACAAAATTTCCGCAAGTAATTGTTCCTATCTACTATCTTGTTGGTAACATTTAGCTGACCATATCGTGATATCGTGTTTATTACTACACACTAAGATCTGAGAACTTTAAAAATAATCCATAGATTGTTCTCCCACAAAAAGCAGGTCCCAAATTTCAATATATATATATATATATATATTTTCAAAATGCAAGAAAAAAGTACAGCAATAACATTTAAATCATACTCTTGTTCAAGAAACGAAACATGGCTTGAAAGCGAGATTGTATGAATGTGTTGTACTTATTCATAACTGGCTCTAAATCTTGCTACTTTGGCGACAATTTCTTGGTCAACGAATAATACTTAATTACCTAATTTTAATCCACTTAAAGGAAAAGAGCTTTGGCTAACTGTATATATTGTTGCGTTCTACGGGTTCGTGGATTTGAAGTGATTGATGACAACACTTCATGAAGAATTAAAACCCAATTTATTCGTAGTATGACCCAGAGCAGTTCGAAAGACGAGTTACAATTGTCGGAAAACTACGATAAACACGCTGTAAAAATCATCAACTCAGTATACAGGCTGTCAGGCTATAACGGTGAAGACAACGTCAAGGCAAAGCACTAAAGTACAGCTCCTGACTCGGTCCTCTCGGAGCTCAAAACACTACTCTCTGCTATTGACTTCACGATAAGCTGCTACTTCCCACACAGGCTGGGTATTTGTAGCTTTTGATCAGTCTTCGAGAACATTCTGGGGATAATCGGTAAGAATTCGTTCTAGAATGTTTACGCTCCCTTTATAGCATATTGCCGATTTTATCGCAAAATGGACGATTTCACGCCAAATATGGCAACCCTGCATTTTTTTGTCAATTTCTAGCAACCTGAAACCCGCTTCGCGGGGAAGCTATCTTACCGCAGCTGGGCATTTCGCAACAATATTAACAGAAGAAACTCAGTTGAAAAGAGAATGTAATAATTTTTCCATTTCTTTCTGCCTGATTTTTATTTTATAATATAATAATTTATACAGGAATATTCATTTTATTAGCTTATTTTATCATGAGATCTGCATTAAAAATAAAAAGTACATAATATATTTTTTTAAATGATATACGAATTTAATAATGCGATTTCGTTAAGTTTACGTAATTACGGCAAAGCCTCGAGAGATATCTGCCTAAGGGAACAGATGTCTATGTGGAGGACGTTTTAAGGGAAACTGCTCCGTTTACACGTAAAACATGGTGAAAACACGAAAGCGCCTATGCAGCCGCCCCATTCGCGGGATGAAAATCTCGAACCGAACTACCAGTGTTCAGGGACTTTACCACTCGTCCGCTGGTGGGCCCTAATTTTTAAGATAAAGGCTAAAAGAGAAATGATTGAAAATGTCATGTCCAAAATACAAATTAATTACTGTAAAATGTCGCACTCTAAAATAAACTATTTACTGATTCCATAGTAACTAGTTTGTATTTAACTTTCAAAGGTACCTAGAGGTGTCTTGAAAGTGAAGGGACGGGACACGTATTACGTATACGTTTGTTCTTGCGACAATCAAATTCTGATGAGTTTGAGAGCTCAGATGAATAAATTTTATTATAAAGAATAAAATGTAACATTTATTTTATATTTGATACTTTGAGACTTGGTCGGTATTACATCTTGTCTACAAAAGTCCATTACATAGCCTTTATTCGCAACCGTTGCTGGCAGACATACACTTCCAGTTAAAAAAATATTTTAAATGACACAAGACTCATGTTTTCGTACTTTTAAATTAAAAAATAATTGCATAAAATATGAAATCTAAACTTTTACACATTCCTTCCGTTCCTGTACTTACGTTTAAGAAAATTTTGCACTCATTATAAAAAATACAACCGTCTGACTCCTGACAAAAATTCGCCGAGATATTTGATTTCAAAATCTGCCATATTTGATTTCATTTTAAATTTGCAATGATGGGTTTATTATTAAATAAATTAGGATCACTAGGAGGTTGGAATTTTCCCCGTTAAGTGCCATTTAATAATATTCTCTTGTGATTTACCACTGTTTGTTACATTGTTTAAATATTTGGCAAGCCGAAAGAATTTAATTTTAAAGTTTTAAAAGTCTAAAAATGTTGATATTATCATGAAGTTTAGAATCATAATCTACCAATCGTAAAAAAGTTGATTAAAGTAAAATATTTTTCATTTTTAATTAATAACAAATGATATAACTGGTTAGCTATGGTTCGATATTGAAGTCTGAATTCTATAAGATTCTGTGAATAAGATATCCTTTTTTGGGGGGTGGGAGAGGGGGAGGAAGTAGAAAAATAAAGTTTTTAATGTTGCCTACAAATGCAAACACTTTACCTTTTCATTTTGTGTATACCCTCCTGAATATGATTTCCGATTTTTATATCAAATATTTCAGTCAGGTTTTGTTGTATGGGAGTCAAACGTTTTGCGTTTTGTTTTTTATAACGAGTACAACATCTTCCTAAGAACTTGAGGAACGTGTAAAAAATTATATTCCGTATTTTATACAATATTAGTTTTTTTTTTTTTTTTGTAGAAAAATAAAGTTTTTAATGTTTCCTACAAATGCAAACACTTTACCTTTTCATTTTGTGTATGCCCTCCTGAATATGATTTCCGATTTTTATATCAAATATTTCAGTCAGGTTTTGTTGTATGGGAGTCAAACGTTTTGCGTTTTGTTTTTTATAACGAGTACAACATCTTCCTAAGAACTTGAGGAACGTGTAAAAAATTATATTCCGTATTTTATACAATATTAGTTTTTTTTTTTTTTTTTTTTTTTTTTTTTTTTGTAAACAAAAACATGAATCTTTGCGTGATTTAAAACATTTTTGTGACAGGAATCGTATGTCTAACGGTTGCGAAAAAAGGTCGGGTAAGGCTTTCTGTGGACGCGATGTACATATATGTAGTGAATAACAAAATAAAATGCTATATTTTATTCAAGATAGTTAATTTTAGGAAAACGCTTTAAGGAGTCTATTTATCCAGACAGAATTACATTCTGCTGTTTATTATAGTTTACAACCTTTTCTAACAGGGATACGCCCTAAATGCATCAGAGAACCTGGACTATTTTCAAAGAGGAGGTAAAATATGTCATTATTAGGAAAATGACAAGCCACGCCCACGAAGTATTAACCGTAATTTTTCTATTAAAATATTTGGTAAACGCCTTTTGTACGAACAAGGCTTTAGTCAGTCTCGAGAATTGCCTATTCAAAAGGAAAGGAAAACTCATTAAGCTTGCATGCTTTGTGTTTTAAATGTGTCTCCTTTAAGTATGTTTATTATGTGAAAATTACTTTCTGCTAAAAGTCTAGGCCTGAAATATTAAAGAAATCACAGTAAAAAAATACAGCCCATTCACTGAAAGTATACATGTATCATTATTCTCATTAGACACAGTTCTCCCAGACAGCCAATGATTTTAGTTACTATCATTTCCTGATTTAGCGAATTAATTCCGGAGACGATGCCCATTGTTAATCCAAGCTCACCATTAATATGAGAGCACGAATAAAACAGGACGAGAAAGATGTTTAACCTATATCATAATAGACTAAAAAAATACTATTAACAATTTATCAATTTTCCCGTAATTCCAAGCAATGCTTTCCGGAGAATAAGTTCATTTGGTTACGTTACTCAAATCAGTACTTAAAACAAAAAGAACAATATCTGTGTTTCACATTAATGCTGTATTTGGATAGCAGTCAGTATGAAATAGAAGATTAGTTGATCTTTGGGGGTATTTATTGAAAGCATACTATTGATTTATTTTTGTGATTAAGCAATTTATTTTTACTGTGTGATTTATACAATGTTTATATATTGCAGAATACGTACAATTAAATTACGTATTGCTGTCGATAAAAATAATTCGAGAATATTTTGACATCATCTCTGTAATCATGTCATGCATTTTTGTTTTCTCTTTTTTAGTACTTCCCGTTACGTTGATGGTTTGTCGTAGTAATATTTTCATTCTTCCTTAGTAAACAACCCATCTTGTTTTTAAAGATAAAGCTGAGTTAATCCGCCCGCTATTAATCTGAGGCTTATTGTAATAACACAACCGAATTCCTGACGGTCATTAAACATAATCTTGTAAACTTATTTCGGTTCTTATGTATTATCCCGCAGACCGTGAAACAATCCCCAATCAGCGCGATTTAGTCCAATTATGGATAAACGAGACGTCGCAAATCGCAATACACTCATAACAGCTTCCACTTGATGTAACCATGGATAAACAACAGAGATGCAACGTCAAATCTTGCTACAAAAGACTAACCGTTCGGAAAGGAATGCGGTTCGAGAACTGAGAAATAGCATTTGTGACTGCGCTACGATTCATTTACAGCTGGTCGAGAGAATTAAAATCTGTTGAATGGCGAGAATAGATGGACATAAAAGTAGGAAATCTGATAGGTTATCCACGAGAAGTATGTACTCATAGCGTTCTAAAAGAGCTTTCAGTAAAATCGGAGGGCCTATCAAATAGGCGAAATAATCGACGAAAGGCTTTTATTACGAAGTGCAAAAACAATGCTGGTGGAATATTTTCCCAACATATTTTCTCTGCACTATTACCAACTGGGTGTTTGGTAATAGTGCAGAGACACTGATAAATGTTTTATTTGAGAGTTGCAGATAGAAGTGAGACTCCAAAACACTCCAGGAACGACTGATGGGAGCTCCACCAATTTTCACCTAGATGGGATACTACGTAAGTACCTAACTAACAGATAAAAAAAAGGTGAAAATTTCAGATATTAGTAAAACTGCTTGAAGCTTCGAATACCTGCACGTATTTTCTTAGATATATTATCATTTCGCAAGCGAAATTACATTTTTAAAGCCATTGATAGCTTATATCCCCCAGTAATATTAGACATCATATTAACTCTAATTCGGGCAACATTACCTGGCTACTTCTAGAGCGACCTTAACAGGATACAGAGACCTTCCTTAGTTGATTGTGTCGGCGGGGCGCCAACCCACCGAACAGTCCGCAGGGACTTCTCATGTTCATCGCCACAATCCATCACACCGAGGGCTGTGCGGGGAGCCGCCCCCCCCGGCACAGCGCTTCAAATCTACATGAGAGCTTCCCCACAGCAAAGGCAACGGATACGACAGTACCAATACGGCCCCTGCCAAGCCCGCACCTACCATAGGATGGACCTATGGTTCTAGTCCTGTGAAGTTTGATTATATACCCAACAAATCGAAGCTGGCAGGACACAAGTCCAGCCAGTGGTCTGGGAGAACTCCGGGTCTCCTCCTATAAATGGTCGGTTCCGAAAATTCCCAACAGTCGATCCCCTGGGATTAGACATCTTATTATCAAAATATAAAATATAAATATACGCATTATTAAATTCGTATATCATTTAAAAAATATAGACTCCATTTTTAACCATCGGCAATATTTAGCTTGGCAGAATAAATTTGATTCATTATCACAATTACAGAATATCGATTTCAATCTACAGTCAGCTCTACTATTCAAATGAACTACGACTGCAGGATGTAAAAGTTCTTTGTTTTAAACTTTGCTATTTTCTTTATTTAGGTACAGGTATCAGTAACAATATAAATAATGAATATATATATAATATTAAGTATTTTAAATATTATACTAATGTAACTGAAAGCTGCTGCCATTTTCAAAGTATTGTTTGTGCGAGTTGATGAATTGCTATATCTTTTATTTTTCCTAAGGACTTTAACATCACGGGATAATAATATTTTTACAAGATTATGTAATACTTTTTAAGAGCTCAATTCATTTCATTTCATATCGTTAGAAGAAAAAAAATGGAACATAATTTGATGGTTTTTCATAATTTTTTAAAAAGTACTTTTATTTAAACAGCTACTAAATAAGAAGTATGTGTTTCCGACACTGCAGCTTAAGCCAGGTATCAGAAAGGGTAGCTTCTACTTTGACGGATTTTAAAAATGATTTCTGCTGCCTCGAAGACAAAGCCCTAACAAAAAGGTCAATTCTAAAATCGTATACCGTATCATAGAGATATCACTTAACACAATAATTTGAAAGTTCTGACTTGAGAATGAAATAGCATGATCAACCTCTTATTTTTTCTTCAAAAGTTGGGCAAACTGACTAAGATTAAAGCAAAATGGGGTGATGAAGTGATCGTCATTTATTATATTAATTTCCACATTTCCTAGTAGAACCTAAATTTTCTATTACGTTCAACCTGGTTATAAGCAAGTAGTATTTCATTCACTCATTATCATCGCAATCTCCTCTTTTGCCGATGCCCATTTTCAGGCATAGCTAACCTTTAAACTCAAGTTTTAAAATATGCACTTCTAGGATTTATCCGCAGAGATAAGTAGTTTGCCGCAAAACTGAAGTGAAAAGTGAATTGTTGCAGTGAATCTGTTCTCAAAGTGATCGCCAGGAAATTTCCACCAGAATAAAAGGAAAAAAAAAAAAAAAAAAAAAACCCGTCTTGCAGGATGGTTTGTTAATTATTTTCAGGATAAACACCTAATAAATGGGAAACATGCATGTAATAATATGTATTTACGTAATAATTTTTGTTTGTTCGTTTGTTTTTGCATTTTTTGCATCATCATTCACTTTCTTTTATAAGCAATGCCAAACTGCTACAGAGAAGTTGCGTCAAAGTTGTCTGAAGTTTTCAGAAAACGTATTTTTGAAATCCTAAAAGAGATTTTTCTAGAAAGGTCCAGTAATGCCTTTCCTTTGGATAAGGATGTTATTAGGAAGCTGCAAAGATCCGCTAATCATCTGAGAATTTTGTAAAATAAATATTCTCTATGCGTGCAGGAAAATTTCAGCTTATCTATCTGTTGTCCTTGAGTTATTTGTAGTTATTACATTATATGTAAAAAAGTTTTGTTATCTTCGAGCTGAAATAAATTTCCAAGCTATTCTGTTCACCTAGCATTGTAATTTAATGAGTTCTTTTCGAATCAGTAGTATGCAATAATAATAATAATGATTAATTCTGTTAAATTTTTCGACCAGTGGTCGAGCTTTAAAGGCAGCTGAACGTGAGTAGTTCAATTCAGACTCAAATCTCGGTGAACGGACCAACTGCATGGGATATTTTGTGGTTTTTTTACCCATATTTAATGTGTATATGAGCCGGTTTCTCTCGGAAAATTCTTCACGAAGGCATCTTTCGTCTGCCATTCTGTACTGAATCCAGTCCTAATAAAATTGTCTCTAGATGATCTATGTTTTATTTATTTACTTATTTTATTCGTCTGTTATATTTTATAATAAAATTTTAAAAGAAGGAGTTCAAACTTAAAATTTTTAAATCAGAAGTTGTCTTGCATTCGTTCATATCTGTGTTAAAATGATGTATAATAAATAAAGAACAAAACAGTTATTTATTTCCTCGTACACATGATAACACCAACGTATCAAATTAATGTCTTTTAATAGCTGTTGCAAACGAAAGTGATAGATTTAGCTAGGTTGGCATGGTGAGTCGCTTTGAAACATTATTTTCAGGAAACACTACTAAACTGTTCTCCGCTCTAACACTGCTGTATCACTAAATTAACCATGCGGCCGCTGATGGGCCTTCTCATATTAAGTAAACACTAACCCTTAGTTTAGATTTTTCTTATTTTTGCAATCAGTGAATATTGACTAATTGTGTAGAAATCAGCTGATCAACCGATACAGTGGTTAGCGAAGCTGTATGCCAAGCCGATTGGCCTGGATTTGAATCCTGGTTAATGCATGGCTGCCTGTAAGCGGCAAGGTAGCACTTAAAATATAAAGCAAGCCTAAAGGACTGTTCGTCTTCTTGAGAGACTGAGGATAGGGGAAGAAGAGTGGAAAACCTTCGAACCTCTCCCCAGGAAAGTTTCCTTCAAAACTTCCAGGAGGAATTGCACAGTTAGTAAGTCGAGGCTATATATGTACTACCCCATGGTGAAATTCTGAATTCTGAAAACTTCTACTTGTGTGGAAATTTACATTTAGTAAAGCAATGGTAGTATGCTGCAGTCAGGCTCTTAGAATAAAATAAACTAACTCACTCTGGAATTGCGCTTATATGCAAACGGATTATAACCTGTTGTCATCCTGTTGTCTGGCGGAGCTCAATATAGAAATCTAATGTAGACCGCCAACAACACTAGTAATCAACACCTATTATATGGACGTGTCGAAAGGGGAGCAAGGAACAGAAAGTGGTTTTTGTCGGATGAATGATAAAACAACGATTAATGTCTTTAACAAGGAAACTGTAAACAGAGAGTCAAGTTAATGATATTAAGTCAAGTTAAATGGTATTAACAAGAGCAATTCAACATCGCAATTTCGGTAATGATATTACACATACTTACTCTACTTCAAACCTGCAGGACATACAAACCGGCAACAGCAGAACCTGAATCTTCAAACACCTACAGCAGATTTTATTCTTGAAAAAAATGAGCACTGGACTAAAAGGCCACTGAATTCTAGCACACATTGGAGGTTTTGGCAACGAACTTAAGGATAAGGTAGAGTAAGATTAATTCACATCCATCTTCCAAGTTCGCGTATGAAATCAGCCACTTTTTTCACAATTGTTATAGAAATTGCAACAAAAGTGGCAACATGACGACACACATAGACGTGCATTTACCATTCCTCCAATGTTAGCATGATATTGCTAAGTGTTGTAGAGATTAAGCAGCTTTTCACTAGTGTTCTGAAGCACAAGAGTGAGTGAGTGAGTGCACCGCTATGATGGCTTCCGACCACGGACATGAACCAAACGGAATTATATACCATCACGGCGGGGAAGACTCCAGAGTAACAAGGTTGAATATTATATACTAATAACAGTTTTTACATATTGTTAAATGCAAGGCACTAAGCGTTATTCTGGTTATCTGCTTTAAGTTCTGAACATTTGAAACATTATAATATTATCCACGGTTGTTTCTGCTTAGGCAGTGTCTTGAGTTCTCTATTTCATCAAGGGCTATTCTGTTTTTGAGTGTGTTGGTCGTCCACATTGCCCAGGCACAGTCCGCTGGTTTCTTCAAGTGCCAGGTTCTTGTATGTACACAATGGAAGTAATAATGGTCCGTGTCGCCTTCCTCTCCGCATTCGCAGAAAGGAGTATTCCTAAGTCTGAATCTGTTCAGGTATACTGGGAATGGTCCATGACCTGTCAAGAACTGTGTTAGGCTAGCACAGTGGGTCTTTATTTCCATGTTAACTTTTGGCAGTAAGCGAAATGTCCTTCGTCCTACCTCTGCCTCTGTCCATCTACTTTGCCAATTTTCTAGCAGACTTTTCAAAGTTGTTCGCTTAATATGAGACCAAGGAAGTTTAGTTGGTCTTTCTAATATATCCGTGCAGTTGGCTGCCTGCTTGGCCAGAAGGTCAGCGGCTTCATTGCCTTGAATCCCTGTGTGAGAGGGAACCCATTTTAAAGTGGGTCTTTGCGAAATAGGCATTGTCAGAAGCTGTTTCTGAATTCTGTATACCAAAGGACTCCGGCTGTTTTGACTTGCGATAGCCGCCAGACTTGATGCCGAATCACTGAGTATGGAGAATTTCTCCTGTTGACATGTGTTCGCATATCTAATTGCAGCACTGATAGCTAAAAGCTCTGCTTGGTATACCGAGTTGTTTGAGCCTAATTTCCTTTTCCACTCGAATGTTACAACTCCATTTTCTAGTCTACAGAAGGCGCTGCCCGTGCCGTTCTCAGTTTTGGAGCCATCTGTGAAAAGGTTATTACTGTACCTCTGAATTGGTTGGTCGTTTATACTGATACCGTCGGAGAGATTAAAAGCTGCTGGATGAAAGTTATTGCAGTTGTTTTGCTCCTCGTAGTCCGAGTTTCTTCTAAAAATATATTCTTGCAGAACAGTCATATAGGGCCCGAAATGCGTGCTAAAGTACATTATGACGCGTCCGAACCTCGCCATAGAAATTTTTAGCAGATCACAAAAAATATATTGTTACGTTTTTCTCTTCACGTACATTACGGTACGTTTTCGTGAATTTGGGGTAAATAACGACGCCACTTGATGAAGTATCAAAACTCACTTTATTGACCAGTATTATTTAAGACAGCTCCAAAATCACGTTTTACAGTCGTCGAAGAACTTAAACACGCTGAAACAATCAGCAACACAGCCTCCAGGCTATCAGGCCACAACGGTGGAGACAGCTTCACGGCAAAGCACCAGAGTGCAGCTCCAGAGTCTGCTTGGTCGTTCTCGGAACTCTACGTACTCTCGAGACTCTCCACGCTACAATTGGCGATGCACTCGACGATACACTAGAGCAGGGGTTTTCAACCGATGGTACGCAAGAGAAAAATAGGTGGTACCCAAAGAAGCAAAGTATTTTTAACTATTAAATTCAAAAATTAAAACCCCCAACATCTTGATTGAGTTTTTTCTCTAATACTCGTAAATTTATGCGATCTGAGATTTGTTCAAGAGTGGTGGTGGTAGTAGTATTTTATAGTGGTGGTACTAATGGTTTTCAATTTTAAAGGTTGAGAACCACTGCACAGCTCCCGACTCAGTTCGGTCGTTCTCGGAGCGCAACACACTCCAAGATGAAACTAGACGTTGCACTAACTCACGATACACTAAGAGACTCTCTCGATGCACTCGACGACCAACTCGGCACTACGAAATACTCGCTCACTGACTCTTAACTGACTCGACTAAGCACACTCACTGATTATCAACTCTCTAGACAAAACACTAACTGACTCTCCGCGTACCAGTAGGGTTTATATAGCTTTTGGCTTGTGTTCGAGAACATTCTGGGCTAAACCAGTAAGAATTCGTTCCAGAAGGTTCTCCATCCGTCTATGGCAAATCGCCAATTTTGTTGCCAAATGGCCGATTTCTCGCCACATGTGGCAACCCTGCCTTCCCTTTCCATTTTCTGGCAACCCTAAACCTGCTTTGCAGGGAAGCTATCCTACCGCGCATGGACATTTCGTTACAATATTTTAGTGACCTATTCAAACGAGTTCGTTTGTAATTGCTATAACTGTATTGCTGCACATCTACTATAAATAACGAGTCGTAATAATATATAACACAACTGTATTTAAATATGTTATTTATGTTATTATTTACTATGAATATGAACAATGAACATTGCATTGCAATATAGCCAATCAAGCATTTGTTAATGAATTTTTTTTAAACTGCTTCATATTAATGCATAAACTGAATTGCAACTACCCTGCATAAACTAAATTAAGTGTTGTCTTCATATGCTTGTAAACATACTATTGTTCTGAACCGTAATTAATGTTGTAATTAACAAAATGCATTGTATAATGCGTACTGGTAAATGAACCATACCAAAAAAAGGCACTGTATAGTAATACTAATTTTATTTAGATTTGGGATGATTTGCTTACGATGTTGTAATATCTTGATCACAATCTATAATAACTTCAAATAATTGCAATGTCCAGTGTAAGTAAACGGTTTAAACTTCGTATAATGTATACAATAACCATATCTATGTTAATAACTATATCTCTGCTGTAAAATCCCCTTCTTATACTGCCTCTTACTAGGCTTGTAGAGTCATTAGGTTAATTGGAAGCAGAAAAGATGAAAAATATGCAACCGCCTTCGCCGGGAATCGAACCAGGGACCTCTGGAATACCGGCCCAGCGTGCTACCCTTACACCACGAAGGCACGCTAGGGAAGTGGGAGAAATACCTTATAGGCTTGAATCAACAGATTGTCCATCTATAGTGAATGAAATTCATAGCTGCTGTTAGACAATACAACTGACAGGACTCACCAAACTGAAATGCATCAACATGGGGACTAATTGTCCTGTTGACAGAAAAGAGTTTAATGCGAACTGTATGTTGCAAACTTTATTGAATGACTTATTCTTGCAGGCTAAAAACAGAATGCATCGTTAAAAAGGAATACTTTTTTTTAATATTGAGTGTGTTAGTGGTTTCTGCAGCTAGTGTGATGCTCAGAATGTTTTATACTCCAATAATAAGGTGCGCAAATTATTTGATCAAGTTATCGGAATTGTTGTTAAACCTATCAATACATGCACTAAGATATCAATTTTCGAAAGATTTCCGTAATTATGCCAGAAACGGGTTTAGAAAGGTGAATTACCTCACTACTGAAGATTAGTGTTGCCATCGCAACCTCCGGCAAACATAACACTCGCTCAATAATTTTTTATGCTTGCATTTTTCTTGGAATATATTTTCACCTGCGTTTTCAATCTCACCCAAGGGTGCAATTTCGCTTATTTTTCGATTAAAAAGTGAAGCATGCGCTCTGATTTTAAAAACACGAAGTACTTATACATATAATTTATTTTATTTCCTCGATATTTATGCAAAACTCTCTTTTCCTACGTATTTTAATGATTACGTTAATGTTTTTACGAGTTTTATATGTGTTTGATAATTAGCGTACAGGAACATTTTTGTGAAATTAAATCCTTCGTTTAAGATGCCTTTTTTTAACCTTTCGCCATTTTGCTGAAAATAAGAACCAAATTTCTAGCAGTAAATTAAAATATTCATAAAATATAAGTAAATAAACTTTGCCTCATTGAACGAAAATTCTTATTTTCATTCCCCCTTCCTCGACTTTATTTTCAATACTGTAGTTACAAAGAAGTAAAATTTGAT
The DNA here is from genome assembly GCF_044657685.1 of Stegodyphus dumicola. Lineage (NCBI taxonomy): Eukaryota > Metazoa > Arthropoda > Arachnida > Araneae > Eresidae > Stegodyphus > Stegodyphus dumicola. Next base: position 111,698,896 of record NC_140770.1, on the reverse strand, counting down.
AGATTGTATATTTTCTATAACTTGTAATCGCCAGAAAGCTTTCCTATTCTTCAAATTATATTCTTGGTTTCGCTTTGGGTTTTAAAGAAAGAATTGCTGACGGATTTAAGCTGTGAATTTTATCAGGGTTTTATGAACGAAATTACAGATGTGTTTAAAAATAGTTGGCTCTTTGCTTAAAAGATTACTATGACATAAACACTTAAGCACATTCTCCTTTTACTGTCACAATCTAGTGTTTCTGAAAGTTTCTGTAATATTATTAACTAAGAGATGAATCTATATTTTGAATCTGTGTATCAGTTTTATTAAAGTTACACTTCTCATAAATTGTCATCAAGGTGCCCTGTATTCCTTAATGAATAGCAGATCTGTGTTGTTGTGTTGTGACTTATCTCACTTGTTTCATAGTAACATCAGAACAAGCCCACGAAGTTCATCGTGGCAAGCAGAAAAAGATTGTGCCTTTTATGCTATCGAATTGTTGTCAAGAGCCATGAGCACCATACAGGTGATAATACGTTTCGCTCATCCCCCCTCATTTTGATAGGAAGCTCCACAGAGGGACGGGTCCGAGGACCTCCCACCTCTTTTCCCCAGCCACTAACTTAACGAATGGACTTTCGGCTTACCATATATTTAGAGTATCTTCATGCCAAAAGACACTTTACATTTACAAACATCCGTGTCTTCTCCGAGATTCGATAGAATAAAAGATGGCCTCATTCATAAGACGGAGAATTTCGTATTTTTGAAAATTCTTTACTTGTTAAAAATTGCTTTATCATGTAACGTGACTCCACACATACGAATTCGATATATTGAAAGTAAGATATTATTCCAGAAAGATCAGTATTTGCGATTCAATATTCGATGGGAATCTGACGATATGAGGCTTACTGAGCTATTGTTGAAATGAAACCTCTTACCATGGCTCATCTCAATGATAAAAAGTCACATGACATTTTTTATCTTTTTAAAAAATTGTTAAAATTATTTTTTAATAAAGTTAAAATATATGCAATCGTGTAAGATGTCTTTATACATACAATTCAGATATTTTGAAGATTCTCTGCGAGGAAAATTTTAAGTGATATAAATATCATACGTATTAAAATTAAATAAATGCGATTTTATTTACCACAAAAACTTATCTTAAACTTACTACCAATTTTAAAGCAGAAGTAATAAATCAGCTTAAAAAGATTTTTAAATGCTGGGCTGCACATGTAAGAATAGTTTGGTTTTTCAAAAGATTATTTTAAGAAAAGTAAGCAGCGTATTATACTCGTATTTAAATTCTTTTCATAATTATGGCAAATGCTTAACGTTTATTTGTCTATGGATGGGCAGACCTTTGTGGAAGAATTTATAAGAGAAAATTGCTCGTATTTTCTCTCATAAACACGAGAGTCACAAATGGGGACAGTATCCAGGTCAAGCTAGTGACCTTTTGCATCTTCAATCACTCGCCTGGTGGTAGACGTTACTCAGATGTTAATAGTTAAATTATCTCATTGTGGTCGTTCAGCGCATATTTGTCAGATGTCGTTCAGCGCATATTTGTCAGATGTCGTTCAGCGCATATTTGCCTCAAAACTGGCAAAAATTCATTAGCTCCAAGTCAAAGCACTTAAGCCATATAACGTCATTTATTCTCTACAATTATTTTGTGGAATTTAAACTGAGTTTCAAGGATTTCTCTTTCGAAGAAAGTGTAACATTTTTACTGGTAACAGAAAACAAAATACTTAGAAATACAAATTCTTATAAATGACAGGAATATCGTTCAGGCTGGGAATAATTTGATCTATTTATTGACATTTTTAATCAATATTAGTTATTATATGAAGTCTCTAATGGTCGAGCTGTTAAAGACTGCTGAACACATTTCGTCCCGTATTTGAACAAAGGCGAAATGTCTAACTGTATGGCTCGTTTTCGTGGTTATCCTTACCTGTAAAGGTAATACGAACCAGTTTCCTTTAGAAAATTCTCCTTAAAGGCATCCTTTCCCTAAGGCATATACTTTTCTGTGCTTTGCCAATGTCTCTCCGAATAGAAATGGGATAAGTTGTTACATTGAAATGGGATAAGACTCTTCAGAACGGTAGAAGGCGTCTAGAAAAGAAAGTGATTGATGGGATTGTGAAACTTATAAACCGAGTAAACTTATACTCATATTCATAGTTCTTACCTACAAGCTACTGCAGCGTTCGGACCACTAATAAGATATGAAAATGTTCCAAAGTCATATCGGGGTGGAAAATGCAACGAAGTTTGGAGCAGTCATAGACGATAGTTTTGCATCAAGTTGGGCAAATACAATAACGACGCGCTTGCAGTGTTCCGATTGTCAGGACTTGTGTTTCTCTTGATCTGCGTTGGAAACATGAATGGTCCTGAATCGGAACAGGGAGCTTACTCAAGCTATGTTCAAGAAGGTGTGAAGTAGCCAACACAAGCAGGAAGGGTATACGAAACCCTTTATTCTCAATACTTTACAGGTATTTCCGAAACTTCGGAATACAGAGACCAACCACTTGTGGTCTGAACGTAAGAATATAAAAACTACTAACTAAAACTCTAACTAAAAACTAACTTTGAATTAGTATACAAATGCCTAGCATGCCTAGCACTAAGATTGGCCTTTATTTAAAGAAAGGTACGTATGTATTACGCTGAGCTGCTAAAACTACGATACGTCTACAATTATCAAGAGAGCTAAACCTCTGGTCTTAAAGACAACCAGCAACCGAGTGAAACTCGTAAAACTACAGTGGCAAGCGGCTTGCTTCCTAAAAACTCCTTCTCTCTGTCTCTTGGCAAAAAGCCACAACTTAAGTACTTGGCGTTAGCAAGACAATTTGCATAAACAAGTTAAAGCATTTAATTCTGGCCGGAAGTAGAAAATAAGAAGTGATAGTACAGTTTTAAAATAAAATAAACATTAGTAAAACTTAGGATCCTTACACTATGAGCTTATGGGAATGACACTTCGCTGAGGAATTCATGAAATGTAGCTACAGAAAAGTATTTGTTGCACTTTGACCGGGATTTAAGCGTGAAATTAATCACAGATATGAACGGGGAACTACTGAAATCAGACGTACAATTTACCATTACGGAATATTTGAACATACGAAAAATTCGTGCGTTCTGGTTCTTAAAGTTTTGACCAATGAATAAGTGCAAAATTCTAAAAGTTCAAGCTGCTGGAACGTGTGCTCTGCAAGCGATCTGTGTCAATATTTCCAGCTTTGCCGAGAATAGTGGCAGTAACTCTGGAATTACTGTATTGACATTCAGGGACTTTATTCTCAATAATATTGAGTATACTTGGAACTACTGGTAATAAAAATGGTTTTCCAAGAATTAGTCTCATTTCTTTCGAGATAGTTCCTGTATGTATTTTTATAAGATTCTAACCTGTGTACTTTTAAGTTACAGTTGAAGTTGAAGAATCTTAAGAACTGGTACGCGAATAATCGCTTACGTTCATGAGGCAGAAAATGAAACTTGGGAAGGGTCAAATACCCTTTATTATTCCAAATTAAATTCACAGAACTCCTTCTTGGAGTTTTACAATAAAGCGTATACTCGGGCTTGAACTCAGGAACTAAGAAATTAAACTTAACTAATCTTAACTAAAAGAATATAGCCGAAACTTTCAAGATTCAAACAGAGTTATCCCCTTAACGCTAAATAACAGCGAAGCTATCAAGGGCCTAAAATACGGCCGAGAGTAATAATAGCTAATAAGAGAGAGTAGCCTAGAAAGGCGGACGCGCGCTAGTCAGAATCACTGGTTCTCTCTCTCGAAATCAGTAGAAATTCACAGTTAAATACTTCTCCTCATTTGCATTCAAACTCGATTCTAAAATTACGTTCTGGCCGGAAGTTGTAAGCTTGAAATTAATAAAAAATAGGACAGTAACTTTAACTCAAAATTTAACTGTTAGATAAATTAACATAATCCTTACATGTTTTTGGAAGGTCTTGTATATATGTTTAGAAGATTCAATTATGGTTGTATTTTCTGCAGGCTAAGCAGCAATATACAAGATAATAAAATCATAAAAAGAAAATTGTACAATATATGAACCCCTAGGGGCTTATCTTCTCACACAATCGAAATAAAATTTCAGATATTGTTATTTGAAAATATGCTTTCGAACTGTGTTGATTCAAAATAATGGAGCTGTCATGGTTATTGTAACAGTGAAAAAATTTCGAAATTTTCGAATGGCAGCACCTGCTTTTATTCCTGCACCAATTAATCGTCACGTTGAAAAAGCATAGTAATAGTTATACATTTAGATTACATCATCCGGTTTTTATTGCAATTGCAACCTAGTTTATTCCGTAATACCGCCTTCTATCTGAGAGGTAGAATCAACAGTTGAAAATGTTAATAAAAGAAGTTGAAGATGTTAATCAAAGCAATTAAAGATGTTAATCAAAGAAGAACTCTTTAAAGATGTTAATGACGTTGTTTGCCGTTAGATGCCACCAGCAACGTGTATAATGCTAATGTACACTGCTGTGCCAAGGCTCGATCTTGGGTCTTCTAAGAGCCGTGACTCGAACAATTAAGCTAAAAGTATTATTCGAACTTAAGAATTGAGGTATCCCCGCGAGGAGTGTCGCTTCACCACGAAATTTAACATTAACACTACCAACTGGATTCCTGCTTTATCTACAAGATAATTTTATATCGCTTAGGTTATAATTAAATTTAAAATCCTAATTAATTACGTGTGCTGAAAGAATAAAAAAATGTACTTGATTCGCATATTACTGATAATACTGTTACGAAATGTGGTTCACACGTGGTAGATTGAGTGACAGCTTTGTGTAAAGGCGTAATTTGACGTCCGTTTGAAACCACATTGCTAATATATTTAATTAACTTACTGTTTTGATGGTAGGATTTTTTATGGTAGTATTGTTACAAAATGTCCAGAAACGGTAAGATAGCATCCCAGCAAAGCAGGTTTAGGGTTGCCATAAATGGCAAAGGAAAGCAGAGTTGCCACATTCCGCGAGAAATCGCCCATTTGGCGACAAAACTGGCGATATGCCATGGACGGATGGAGAATTTTCTGTTCTCGAACACAAGGCAAAAGCTATATAAACTACATTGTCAGGACAGCTCAAAAACACGTTTTTACAGTCGTTGATAAATTACTATAAACACGTTGACACGATCAGCGACACAGCCACCAAGTTATCAGACTATCACGGTGGAGACAGCTTCACGGCAAAGCACTAGAATACAGCTCCCGACTTTGCTTAGTCGTTCTCGGAACTCCACGTACACTTGAGACTCTTCGCGCTACAACTCGCGATGCACTCGACGACACGCAGAGCACAGCACCCGACTCTTCGGTTCAGTCGTTCCCGGAGCACAACACGCTCTCTCGACGATGCACTAACCGCGATACACTACGAGACTCTTTCGGTGCACTCGACGACCCACTCGGCACTCGCTGCCCGGCTGTCAACTCGATCGACTCCGCACGGACTGACTCGCTAGACGAGACACACTCTCAATACTACTATATCGATCGCACTCTAGACGAGGCGCACACATTCGCCCTCTCGACGAGGCACATACTAACTGACTGCGGATCAGCAGGGTTTATATAGCTTTCGGCTTGTGTTCGAGAACATTCTGGGCTAAACCTGTAAGAATTCGTTCCAGAAGGTTCTCCAACAGTCTACGGTATATCGCCAATTTTGTAGCCAAATGGGCAATTTCTCGCCAAATGTGGCAACCCTGCCTTCCCTTGCCATTTTACGGCAACCCTAAAACTGCTTTGCGGGGAAGCCATCTTACCGTGCCTGCACATTTCGTAACAATATTATTGTTAACATAGCCTTTTGTGTTTTAATGTATTTATTAGCTTGACATTGATTTAATGTAAAATTTAATACTGGAAGGATATTAATTTTTTTTGCATGTCATGGCATTTTGATTTTGATGTGACTATGAAGTTCAATCTTTTAAAATAAAGTATAACTACAGGATTTTTCAAAGGTTAGATTATGATAGAAGCAAGGTTTACCAGCATTCCAGCATATGAGACTGCTGAACCCTATTTGTTTAACATGGATTTAAATCCCGATGAACAGGTTGGCTGCATGAAATTTCCTCCACGTGTAACAATAATATAATTCAGTTTTCAAAAGAAAATCCAAATCGTAGAAAATATAAATCAAAAATCATGGAATCAAGCTCTAATGTGTTTTGCCATGATTTAGTAAATCCAGTCATAGAAGAAATGTTTATTTGAAATCTACACTTATGTTTCAAACACTTGACGAAACTAAATTTCGAAACTCCTAAACTGAGTATTACCTCTTTTCTGTTAAAGAAATGAAATTTTCTTCTTTTTGAAATTAACAATTCTAGTCCTTATTTTGCTAAATTTGAAAATATTCATCAGGCGTTAATTTTAAAGAAAACTTGAACTTTCTAATATTTAATCGAAAACCCTAAATAGATATAAAACGGAAAGAAAAAAAATCAACCGTGTTTTGAAATAAATTCAATTATCTGTAAACATTTGCTTTTAAGATCAGTAAAAAATGTAAGTAGTCTTAAAACTGAGTAATACATACAAAATTAATGGTATGCTTTTCCTCGTCTTCATTTTAATATCTACCAGCAGAGAAATGATAGAATAAAGATGAAATGCCTGGTTTATTGAATTCCTTAGTTTTCTTTTTTTCCTTTCTTTCTTTTATTTATTTATTTGGATAATTTAATATCTCTAGGTACTGTCTTTTTTAAGTTGCTAGACCATGGTAGCAACATTTTCTAATAAGTAATTTTTTCTGCCAATTTCATTAAAGCATACTTCGAATATGTTAATATGAAAGCAAAATTGCTGTACTAGTTAATTATTTTTATCCAGAATCATTTGCTTAATAAAACCTTCTCCAGTGAATTTAGGTCAATGCTTAATTAATATTCACTAAAGACCTTAATGCTAGCACGCACATCTGACACACGCGAAGTCTTCTGCACAGCACTCCAGCGGGAAAATGAGATGCTTTATTGCTTTTCAGAGGTAATAAGAAAATTTAACTAAATAGTTTTTTTCGTAAGTTTAGTATTACAATGGTGTAAACATTGTCTAAAATTATCTCCTTTATTGAAACAGAGAACTTACTAATTAAAAATGTAAAATATAGGGATATTTAGAAAATACTTGCAAAGTCACTTTAACATTTTCAAAATTTCTAAATGCTGCTTCGTAATCTTCGAAATGATCGTCTCTTAAATAGAGTTTTTTTTAAAAAAAAGTCAATACTGTAAAGTCTACTTAATTCTGTAAAGTAATTAACAAGCACTTTATGCTAATTTTGCCCTTTCCGTTTTTCTGTCGTTTTTCACCAGAATACATATTAATGGTTGTAATAGCGAGAGTAATTACACTAGTTTCCAAAAGTTAAGCCATAAACGAAAATCTGATGGTAACTCAAAAAGTATGCATTCTTTTCAACTTATTCATATTTTCTTGCAAGAAAAAAAGTTCAGAGATAAAATTCATTTAAAAAAAAACCAGTGAAATCTCTCTAGTTAATCACTGAATAATGACCATTTGGTGAAGCCATGGGCTTCCCCAGAATAAAGCATGTAGTTTAAAACACTTTTTAACAGGCTATTATTTATTTAATTTAATAGGCTAAATAATGCGACGCTTCTCAGCCTCTTTTTCATAATGTTAACAACTTTTGTGGCTTTATGCAACGACTTCCATTACTTTTCCATTGTATTACGATCAATAATTTTGATTGATTGAGTAGACAGAGAAACTCATTTAGTGACCAATTTGTTTTTCCTTTTCACATACTGAGCAGATGGTATTTCATAATCTCTGGTTATGTCCGAATGCATAGCTAGAAGAAATACGAAGCTGTTCGGAAGAATTGAGTCGAAAAGTATGAAAATATTATTAATAACAGTACTAGTATGTTTAATTGCAATATAACGCGTCTATCTTCGTCTTTGATGGTCAGATTTATATTAATTTCTCAATACAACATTAATTTTCGCATTTAGACTATTATTACTATTGTGGGTATAACACTTGTAACATATTAATTTAATCTTTTTTGTAACTTTAATGAATGCGTCTATTACAATATTACTATAATGATTTATAAGGAGGAAGTGTACTAAAGTTAAAATATAAATTAAAGTTAAAAAAGCTTTCGAGTATCTAAAGCCGAACCTATGTAAATAGGCTGCTGTCGGGCAGTATTCAGTGTACAGTTGGATCAGCACGGCACTTTCTGATTTTAGGGTTAATGAGGCAAGTGAAAAATAAGTCATGGTGATTCTTCTCGTTGTCTCTGTATTCCGTATTTTTGCAGCTATTGTCGGCATTTATTTTAAGATTTCTCTAGTGTTTACTCTAGTTTGGGAATATGTCCCGTAACTCGGAAGGTGTGTGTTGTTCCTATCTTTGCAACATGTCAGCCTTTTCATTTCCCTCGTGTCCTACCTGGGCTTTGATTCATTGCAGGATAATGAGACGATCGCAAATAAGGAGAAGTTCCCTGGCAGCATATAACTGTTCAATTTTAGAGGCGTCACCACTTATAATGTCAATATTAGACATGCAGACTACCTACGAAATACAGTAATAGAACTGAATAGAGGTGGTGCACGAATTTCTCAGCGTTATTTCAAAGACGTCATCAAAGGATCAAACTTGGCCGTCTTCTTTGGAATATTAGTCTCTTATAAATAATATCTTATATTTTATTAATCTAGTAAAGCTAAGCGCGTGACTGAAGAATGGAGCAAAAAATATAAAATCGAGTATTATGGAACACAAACAGATGATTCTTTTCCCAAAGAACAATAAAATCCTAAGAAATACCTCTAGAATAGTGTAGGAATAGATTTAAAAAGCACAGAAACTACTAGAAATATTTCGGCGGCCGGTTGAAAACTATATAACCTCCAACAGAGAGCATCAGCTCTCAGTTGTTTAGTTGTTGTTATTGGTGCGAGTTGTTAGTTCAGCGTGAGATCGGATTAGCTTTATCTTTCGATGCTCATTGCATTGCGTTGTGTGCAACATTCTCAGTAGTTTGAAGCGTAATTACTGATTGTACTTTGTGATACTGTAAACATCTGTACGAGTATTTCTCTGGAAAATTCCAGAAGTTTGAAGTGTTTCTGTTGATAAAATAAATTTTCTCCACCTATCATCAGACCTGTGTGCATTTAATCTCTTAGGAATCCGTATGTACGCAACAATATGAACTGAGACAAACTCACAATTATTTCTTTTATATATATATATACTAGCGACCCGCTCCGGCTTCGCACGGGTATAAAATATATAACTTATGTCACTCACTGAAAAAATGATTAAAATCGATCCAGTAGTTTTGATTTATTCATTACTGCCCGTGGCCCGCACGCGTTAAATTTGGAGTAAAACAATTCCCCTTTCCCTATACCATGAAGATTTCCTGCTATCTTTGGAATATCTAAATTCATACACTACATTTTTACTTATTTACTTTTTACATTTTTACTTATTTACTTTTTACATTTTTACCTATTTATTTTATTTTTACAACAATTAGTATATTACAGAATGTCTTTATATACAACGTCCACAGCTTTCTTGTCATTAGACAATACAAACATGTTTTCTCTAGAGGTTACTCTTGAAAGAGCGACATACAGTTGGCCGTGTGAAAAACAGTCAACGCTCAAATCTAAGCCTGCAACGTTGAAGGTTTGACCCTGCGATTTATTAATGGTCATTGCAAAAGATGTCTTTACCGGAAACTGTAAACGTTTAAATTGGAAGGGTAAATCCAATGGTATCAGAAGGATTCGGGGAATCAATACATCTTCTCCGGTACCACATCCTGTGAGTATTGTGCACTCTATTATGAAAGTTTTCAGTGATTTTACCAGCAAACGCGTGCCATTGCAAAGTTTAGGTGGATTCAGGTTTCTTAATAAAATAACAGGACAACCTACTTTCAACACTATTTTGTGAGGAGGGAGTCCAGACGGGTTCAAAGAGTTTAGAAATTCTGTAGGAAAATGAACAGCTTCTTCCAAATCGAGAACAGTATCGACCGAGTAGTATATTTTCGTCGGCTCATCAATCTTTGAAAGAATCAAGTTATTTACCTTATCTACTTGTTCGTTAGTTGGTGACAGAATCGCTCTTTAAACCAAGATATTGTCTTATAACTTATGTTATCAATGTCAGGATAGACATTGTTGACTAACTCTTGGATGTTGTCTATCGAAACACAAAGGTTTTCTAGGTTAATCTTTTCCTCACTTTGTGTTAACTCTCCATTGCCAACTTTTATCAGCATTTCTGGAAATAGCCTGTTCTCACGTGAAGGTGACGAAACCCTCATATTAGTTTTAAGATCTAATTTATTGACATGTGGCCAAAGGTTGGATCTTTTTAGGGAAGCATTTATTTCGTCAGCACGTGTTCCTCAAGTCACAACTGGTAGGATTTGACGGAAATCTCCTGAGAACAGAATTGTACATCCACCCATAGGTGAATTTTTGTTGCGCAAATCGCGCATTGTCCTATCCAGTGCTTCCACAGACGTCTTGATTGACATGGTAGCTTCGTCCCAGACTATTAATGAGCAGTCACGCATCAATTTTCCTGTATTGCTCTGTTTAGAAACACTACAGACGCTGTTATTATCATCGGTGGCGATTTTCAGCGGGAGCTTGAATGTAGAGTGTGCAGTTCAGCCTCCTTCCAAAAGCGTAGCGGCAATGCCGGATGACGCAACAGCTAACGCAGTTTTTCCGTTAGATCTCACTTTTTTAAAAAGCAGATTGATTAAAAATGTTTTTCCTGTACCTCCTGGGGCATCAAGGAAAAACAATTTCCATTCATTGTTATTAATTGTTGATAGTAAGGCAGTGAATACTTTTTTCTGATCGATGTTTAATCGAGCCTCATCTTGAGCTATATTTTGTAAAAGTCTCGTTTGATCGTATGATGTTTCTCTTGTGTATTCCGCACTGTTAGTTAAATATGAGTTAGTAGTATTAGCTGGCATCGGCAACCCAAAATCCTTGATCGATTTACCCTAAAGTAATTGCACTACTTTGTTCAATTCAAATAATGGTTCGTCAAATATGTTTTGATCATATTATACATCATCTGAGTTTAACTCTCGCCGTCGCCGAATCAGAATATCACTGGCCATATTTTCTTGAAATTTATTCCATAGATTAACAGAATCAGTTACTTGACAAAACGCTACTACGACGGCAAATAAATATCTTAATGATGTAACTGAACTACAAACAGCTGCTTCCGATAATGTGTTTTCCCAGTGAGAATCGTCTTCCAAGAGCCCCATAGCTTTGCATGCTGCTTGATAAGTATTGTAAACAACACCTTGTACAATTCTTAGGTGTGCAAAGGATGTCGGGCCTTTTACAATATGCAGTAACATTCTCAGATAAAAGCATTCGCTGTTGTTGGGATGAATCACGTAGACTCTGCCAAGAGCATCCGTTTTTTTTACTCTGGGGAAACCATCAACCGCAGTACCTTGTTTTCGCCGTTGAAAAGTTTTAGAACTCTGGTTCCATGTATAGTAACTTGGAACTCTGTCATATTCCAGTGTTTTCACGAAATCATCTTGAGCACATAACTTGAAGAATGCTGTCAATGTTGTATCCCGCGGGTTATTAACAACTTCTTGTATATTGTTCTCAGTGAAATATACTCTTTGTCCATTTTCTAAATGAACTGCAAGGTGAACAATTGCGGGAGCCCGGTCGTGCACTTCGAATGATAAAATCCTCCATACAGCTTCAGAGCTGCAGATGTAACATCCAGACTGATATTTTTCCACTTCATTTGGTGATTGTATGCTGAAAGTGGCTTGATCACTGCCTTTATTAATGTACTTAGTAACGTATTGAATTGAATTGCACAACTCTACGTTGATGTGGGCATCAAAAATTTTCAAAAGGAGCGGATTATAGGGAACGATCCATCGTTTATCAATATCATGGTTTCGGACGGTACCATTTTGCCCACCCTGTTCTGGAGATCGTCGACGATATTTGGGATATCCGTCATCGCTAGTACTTGTTTGAGTTTGGAACGACTTCGGAAATTTTTTGCTGCATTTAGAATCTCGCATACGTGGAGAATTCGGGTTTAAAGTCCCGCAAGGGCCGTGTACCATATGTTTCTTTACGATTTCGTACAGGATAGGATCTTCATCTTTATCCGGTAATTCAGCTGAAATGACCCTGTCAATTTGGTTTGGTATAACTTTGTTCACTAACCACACCAGCAGGTGTACATGTGTCAAGCCACGTTTCTGCCATTCTATTGTGTACATATGACAGCGCGGCGGACCGAATATATGAGACTTGTTAATTAGGTGCAGGAGTTTCTGTACTTTTAAATGGAAGACTCTGTTAACTATATCATATCTGTCTTGTGGAGTTAAATTGGTGTTAATATTTTCTTTGATTTCCGTCCAATTTGGGTTACATGTTGCAGTTATAAATAAATCAGGTTTGCCGTAATTTCTGACGTAAGTCATGGCGTAAAAAATAATTTGCTATTCGTGCGACTAAAAACAAAAGATAATCAACAATCATCAACAATAAAAGATACGTATTCTACTAAGTTCTTTTTCTGAACTTACATACCTCACCTTAAATTACGATTTTTGAAAATAATTTCCCTAATATTAAATTGATTTAACTCTAAATTTTAACCAAGATCTTAATAGAAAATTCCAATCCATAAATTATGGTTTTATTTAATCTAATCTTATGTAACCTTATGTACTTATAATTATTACAAGTGCGATTCGATTTAAAAAATTAACCTTAGAATAGAATATCATTTATATTTTAAACTACTATCATACAATTATTTATCGTAACTTACTTATAATTACTGATACGTTGTCACGCTGAAAAGCACGTTTGGATTAAGTAGATTGTTATTTTCCTCGCTAGAGAGCTCCGATAATAAACGCGTCCGATCGCTGCTAAATTCAAAGTGCTGTACGGAGAACTGCGGCCTCCGACAGGCTATTTATAGGCACGCTGCCGCCGCCCCGGCCGGCCGGTACCGCCGCAAACGCTACGTCCCGGAATTTTTAAATCTGTAGATCTTTTCAATCTGTACAATACTTAGTACATTATTTTGATAAATCTCGTAGGGTTCAGCCTGCGTTTGCAATGTAAGCGGAAAAAATACGATTATTTACGACATCACATTAGAAACCTAAAAAATAACAGTATTTCTCCACTATTTAATGGATGTTATTATACATATAAACCTTCCTCTTCAATCACTCTATCTATTAAAAAAAACCGCATCAAAATCCGTTGCATAGTTTTAAAGATTTAAGCATACATAGGGATATAGGGACAGAGAAAGCGACTTTGTATATATATATATATATATATATATATAATAATTTATTTCCTAAACAGTATTGATTAATTGAATATATATATATATATATATATATTAATCATTTAACATTACTATTTAATTTATTGCATTAATTTTGCAACCCTTCTTTTTTCCTACTATTCAACTTGCTTCTTCTTCAACACGATTTTATGCTTTCCTATGATTAAATAATCCATAAACCTACGAGGGCTATCCAGAAAGTAGATTACGTTTTGGAATAAAAAAATAAACAAAGTATAGGAAACAAATTTTATTATATATAGATGAAAGCCACACTCAAATACTACTTTTCTACATAGTCACCATACAAATTAAGGCATTTATCGTAGCGATGTACGAGCTTGGAAATTCCTTCGTCGAAAAATTCGGCCGCCTGCGCCTTCAACCACTTCGTTACCTCTTCTTGCAGCTGTGCGTCGTCATCAAAACGCTGCATAGCCAGCCACTTCTTCATTGCTGGGAATAGGTGGAAGTCGCTCGGTGCCAGATCGGGACTGTACGGCGGATGAGGAAACAACTCCCACTTAAAAGATTCAAGAACTTTACGAGTGACATTTGCCGTGTGGGGCCGGGCGTTGTCGTGAATCAACAAGATCTTAGAGCTCAACATTCCTCTGCGCTTGTTTTGAATTGCTCTTCTGAGTTTTTGGAGAGTTTGGCAATACCTTTGAGAGTTTATTGTAGTGCCTCTTTCCAGGAAGTCCACCAAAATTACACCTTTTCTGTCCCAAAAAACAGTCGCCATCATCTTCCTTGCCGACATTGTTTGCATGCATTTCTTGGGTTTTTGGGGAGAACTTGTGTGCCCCCACTGCATTGATTGCAATTTCGTTTCACAGTTCACATGTTTCACCCATGTTTCGTCACCAGTAACGATGCGATCGAGTAAAGAGTCACCATCCTTATGGTAAGCGTCCAAAAAGTTCAACGCTGCAGCCATTCGCTGATTTTTGTGGTCCTCTGTCAAGATTTTTGGAATCCATCTTGCACAAAACTTGTGGTAACCAAGCTTTTCGCTGATGATTTCGTGCAACAAACTTCGCGAAATTTGTGGAAAACTCAAAGAAAGTCCCGTTATTGTGAAATTTCGATTTTCACGGACTTTAGCATCGACTTTTTCGAGAAGTTCGGCGGTCACTATGCTGGGTCTCCCACTTCGATCTTCGTCGTGAACATTGGTTCGGCCATTTTGAAATCTTATGACCCACTGACGCACTCCACCTTCAGTGATAATGTTGTCCCCATACACTTCACGAAGCTGCCGATAGATTTCTATCGGTTTACAGTTTTTTGCACCTCGCAGCTCGCGGGATTTTCAATTAACGCAGACATTTCAAACCGTCACAGTATCTGAACGGAGCACAGCACGAACCTCTCACTAGCACGGCTAGATGCAGACTGAGCTGCGCAACGCTCTGACCCCAAGATGGCCGCGCTAGCCCCGCCCCTAGCGGACACAGACGGAAACGTAATCTACTTCCTGGATGGCCCTCGTATAACTTAATCTACTTCAGAGCCTTCGCTCTTCTTTTAATTAATACGCTAGAAACATTATTGCATATACAGTAAGAATTTATTAGCATCTTTTAAGTAAAATGAGGTATTATTTCATACTCTCTCACATACGAGAGCTGGAGCAGTATATTGTCTGTTAGTAAAATGGAAAATTAATCTTCGCCATTGGTGCTGCTCAATAAAACTATTTCACGAATCATAGTTTAAGACAAAACAAAAACAGCGTTTCTTTACAATGCATTTCATGTTATTTTTGGAAATAAAATAATAACACAAAATTGTCAACGATTACTCCAAAACACCGTATTTATCTTCTGCTCAACATTCAGTGATCAACGACTGTGCGTGCTTATGGGGTATTTTCTGCGTGGCATTGCTGCGTCACGAATGTACCTCTGCCTTCGATGATTGCTCTAAAAATACTCTCTATCTTTGGTAAGCATATCACTGCGGGTACAAATCCTGAGAAATGTATTTATGTGAAAGTTAGATGCTCAAAAAGAATATCTATTTTTTGCAAATGGAGGGAATCAAAAATCTAGCCTAACCAGTGTAAAAACTTCATCTGTGTGGTAAAAAAATAAAGCGTAACAGTAAGCAGTAAAGTATTAATAAGATACGATATTGTTCAATTGTTTTTTTCCTTTGGTCACGAAATAATTTTAAAGCGCGTCTTGTTTATTCTAGTATCATAACAAACGTTAATTGTAATTTAGTTTGTAACGTTAAAAACCTAATTACTTATTAACTACAACCTGTTTAAACATTTTGCATTCAGATGAAATCTCTTCTTCACATTTAATTAGAATTCTAAATTACAAGAAAAGTAAAATTTAAACTAAATATTGATTAACACTGCATCTTATAAGTACAACTAAACAAAATTCATCCTTCGCTAGCTGAAGGATCTTAAAAAATAAATGCTTAAATATATACAACACAACAAATAGTTTTAATGTATAAGTAACCCAGTTTTGGCTAGGTTTAACAGGCTAGCAAATATAAAAAAATTGATTTACTAAAATCAAATCTGCAAAGAAGAGGACGGTTCCCGAAAATAAACTGCTTGCTGGTGTGTAATCGAAGCTCTTTTCCTAAATTATACATTCCTTTGTTAGTTAAGCTTGACCTAATTTGCATTTTGGTGAAGACTAATGGAAGGAACAGGTTTTATAGGAAAGAATTGACTTAAAAATAATATGGTGTTTTAAGTAAACCTAATATAATTGAAAACTTCGAATAAAAGGTGATAATTATGAAAAATTTGGGATTTTCATAGAAAGGCAAATGAAGGTATGTATGTTTTTTTTTTTTTTTTTTTTTTTTTTTTTTTTTCTTTTTTACTAAAACTCGAACACTTTTATGTTAACTTTGTGCATACTAATTTCGCGCAGCTGCGCTTGCGTGATAATACTCGAAATTATACCAGAAAAAGAACTGTCCTTACAATTAATAATATAGTCTTCATTTTAAGTCTAAAGCTTAAAAAATATTATCATATTCCTCTATACACATTCTTGTGATGTAACTGATTAGCACACTCATCTAGCACTGGAAGACCCGTAATTGGAATTTCAGTAAAAGAAAGCGTGATGTTTTACGTTTCATGCTTCGAGAGCTCTAACAGTTTCCATATAACTACACACGTCTGCAAAATTAAGAGAATTTGCATATTATGTTGAGTTTCTAACGGCAAAATTTTAATGAAATTTGGTATTAATAGCATTTATAGCAGAGAAACAAATGCCGTTCAGAAGTCATTTTATGTACGCATGACTGTCAGTAAAGCCCATATTGCAGGGATATCCAAAATCCACTCTATGATATAAAACTGAAAATGAGTTTAATACAGGATATGGTACTCTCTCACATCCAGATAGGTTACGCAGCATAACGGCATACTGGACAGGAGACAGTCGATCCCACTCCTGCAGCAAGGCAGTTTTCAACTTCGAGATGATTTTTGGAGGAAGATAGCCAGATGAAATTGCCTCCAAAGAGGGTCCAAGATATGCTGTATAGGGTTAAGGTAAGGAGGTCTGGCTGATCAGTCCATGCGACGAATATCCTCACTTTACAGATAATCGCCGGTCAGCTGAGCCCTATATAGAAGACCGTTGTCGTCCATTTACAGGAACTCAAAACCAACGGCGCTCCTGAAAAATCGAATATAGGGCTTTAAGATCTCTTCTTTATATCTCGTAGTAGTCAAGAAGTCTTTTTTAAACACAAGCAGGGGTGTGCGGCCGTCCAACATAATACTTGCATAAACCATTATACCACCGTAATGATCCTTTTCTTTGATGAGGAAAGGATGGTAACATGTTCCAGATTCTCTTCAGGTGGAGGCACGTTGAGAATCGGTGTCCAGGCTGAATCTTGATTCATCTGTAAAAAGCACGGTGCTGCTATGGTTTGGTTTATTTAACTACGACAAAGCACTCGAGGGCTATCTGCTTATGAGCAGGGATGTCTTTATGGAGGACTTTCTAAGGGAAACTGGCTTGTATATACGTTACTCATGGGGAAAAACACGAAAACGCCCATACAGCTAACCAGTTCGTGGGGATTCGAACTCCTGACTGAACCAATATTCAGCGACTTTACCGCTCTCTCGGTACGCCACTGAATTCTGGTCCAAGGTGCTCTTCCACACCATGCCAAACGAGCTGTCTTGTGACTGCCACGTAAAGAATGGGTCTTCTGGCATATAGCCTTATCTCATGAAGTCTTCAAATAAATTAAGAGCATGAAACTCGGGTGCCAGTGGCAAAACATAGCTCACGTGAGAGCTGTAAAGCTGTAGTTTCCCTACGTCGCCGCGTTGAAGGTTCCAAATAAAGATACTCATTCGTCACTGTGGATCTTGGTCGATCTTATTCAGATCTTCTCTATATGGATCTAGTATCCTGAAACTGTTTCGACAAATTTTGCAGACGGCAAGGGGCCTTACATTGAGCTCTGAGCTTGCGCTTGTGATTGTGCCAGTCTACCTACAATTCTCCATCTCATTCTGTCATCCATACGTTCGGGTCATCCATACTCATTTTACCTGGTACCTTATAAAATTTACCCAACTCTTGCAAGAAACACGATGCATGTCGTGAAAGTGTACGAGCACACAAATCGAATCGCCGAAAACTTCTCATGCACTTATATCCCCTCTACAATCAAAGCTCCGCAGACAAGCACGTGTATACTTACGTATTCTACTCTGAATATCAGCATAATTCTTTGGTGGCATAATTAGTAAGTTGGTTCAAAAATTTCGCAAAAATTGACATAGTTTGCCAATTCTCTTAGTTTGCAAGTGAGCGTACTTTCGGCTTATTCATGGATAAAGCAAATTGCCACTGGTGTATTCATTTAATCTAGGGAATTTTATTGTCTTTCCAAGACTATTTGTGGCGGTAAGAAGTTTGGGAATAATCATAACTTACCACATTAAACTGGATCAGCTACTAACTGAAGCTGCGGGAGAAGAATATTTTAAGCGCTTTAATTTGCAGATCGCAGATTACTTTTTTGCTTATTATTTATCACTGCTGAAAAAAATATAAATGATTTCCAGTAATAAAAGATAACATTATCTCAAAAGTAAAAGCGTTGTACGGTGGAGGAATCCTTAACTACTTAACCCCTTTTTTTAAGATTTAACAGTTATTTTACAATTTTCAAGTTCGAAAAGAGAAAATATGTATTTAAAAGGCACTATTAAAATTTCTGTACTGAGTTCCTATAGCTATCCGTTGAAATATATTAACTTTTTTTACTGATATGGAAAGCCAAAGGATGAAAATGAAGTTTGCCATTTTTAAAACGGATATTTTATAAAAGTGCAAAAATTTGCTCTAAATTGGTTTAATTTATTTTTCTATGGAAAAGCCTACCAGGGCTATTCCTAAGTGAAACGATGCCTTTTCGGATAACTTTCCAAAGAAATCTGATTCTAACCATTTCTTTCCAAAGATTTTCCAAAGAAATCTGATTCTCTATTACACATAGGAAAAAACACAAAATCGCCATACAGAAAGACCGTTCGCCAGGAATCGGGCTCAGGTCGAACTGCCTGTGTTCAATGACTTGTACACCGACTTGTACTTGTGTACTGCTAAACCTGGCGTTCTCTAAAATGGAACTGAGAAAAGTTCTATACATTACAAAGGAGAAAAACATATTAATTTATATATTTTTTAAAAGAACTACGTCATATGCAATTTAAGTTCCATGTGTCCCATTCGATCATTTAAATCATGGCAAAACGTTCGTTTATAGAATTTTTTTTGAATGAAAGGTTCTTCATCCGTTGAAGGAAAAAAAAAATCAGTCCAATGTTTTTAATTAATAAGCTGGCCGCCGAACAATAACAAAATAAAACTGTTCTGAAATAGATAGAAACTTCAAAGCAAAATAGTAGGTATATCTGTTTGGAAGAGAGATATACCCAATGTAAAATTTAAAATTAGGTAAAAAAGAAACAATCTTAGGTTTGCGTAGATTTTCTGTTAAACTTTACCGGTCTCTAAGATAATCAGGCGTGAGTCGTTCTTCTCCAGAAGCAAAAGCGTTTGCTTTTTAAAAAGAGGAACCGATATCTAATCGCCACTGAAATCGATAGAAATTGATTCAAAATCTACAGCAGCCTCAGTTTCTTCCTACAGTTATAAAAATTAGGTATGTGCTTAGCTTCTGTGGTGCTATTGTGGTAATCGTTTAATATCTTGTAAATTTATTCCCAAGTCAATTAGATGATAGCAGAGTAATATGGGATTATCCATTGTCATATCTAATATTATAAAAGTATTGATATGGGCGTTGTATTTTATCCATAGACGATAATGGAGAGTTAAAAAAAGTGGAAGTACTGCGTTGTTGCAAGTAACATGGCCAAGTTTAAGGAAACTGAAAAAGAAAAATATTTGTGTATTAAATCAGTGCCTCTGAAAGGAATTAAATTCTCCATTCTTCTATAGGTCGACGCATCGTCGGTAAAACATTACTTGGACAAAAAAAAACTGCTCAAGTTTCAGCAAAATTGGTAATTTGCTGGGGAAATGTCAGCAAAGTATGGAGAATGAGGTTGAAATTTCGTATCCCAAATTGTTAATTTTTAGTATGGCTGACAGTGCCATATGTGAATGGGTGTTACTCTGAAGCAATAAACCTTCATGTCTATTCTTAAATTCTGATTGCTTAAGAGCAAGCATTTTCTGCGCACCTGTAGAGTGACAAGCTGTACTTATTGTTTCACATCGCATAAGTAGTCAATACCAAATAAAACCACTATATGGAAGACAACTATGCAGTAAATAATATCACCTTTGGACACAAAGGTACCTTGGGTGTCCTTCCTGGAGCGTCTTTCGCTTCCAACGACTGCGATAATCATGTGCAGTTGCCGCAGAATATCCACTTCTCATTTACGCTCAAAGCTCTTTACAAGAATGTTTCTTCTTTCTTTCTTAAACCTTCCATTGGGCTTATCGGCATTCATCTAGTTTGTAGCTTTGCAAGACGTGAGACAGAAGTAGCTGAATCAGCAGGCATCTTCATTCAGACTGGGTGCCATTATGGTAGTATGTTAAAAACGGTTACATCGCGAACGAAAATGTTGCGGAGAAAACAACGCAAGGAGAAAACGTCGTGGTACAAAACATCGCGGGAGAAAACATCGCAGAGAGGAAACATCGCAGTTCTAAAATATCGTGGTACAAAATATCATGGTCGAAAATAAAGCGGTTCAAAAACTTCGCAGTATAAAAAAATCGTCGTTGAAAATATCGTGGTAAAAAATAAAATACCCACAATTCATCGGATGACGATAGCATCGCACACATGCATTTTTCAAATCGCATAGTAACATATTACCGTATTTACGCGAATCTAATGCCGATGACGTCAACCAAATTTAAATCGTAACAATGGATTACTGTATTTCTCGACTACATTTACCGTTACATTTATCGTTGACACATTATTGCATAGAGGATACAAACTGCAGAGTACGTAGTCACAAAATGGAGGGAAAACAGAGAAGAATGTCATATGACACTACTTTCAAACGTAAAGTAATTCTTTAAGCTGAAAAAAATGGCAATAGAAAGGCAGGGAGAGAGTTCAACGTAGCTGAAAGCAATGTTCGCTTGTGGCGGCAACAGAAATTGGCACTGTTTGCAACTAAAGCTAGTAGAAAGAAATTCACTGGCCCTCGCAAAGTAAGACACCCTAAAATTGAAGAAAAAGTTTTGGAATTTGTACGTGAAAGGAGGAAGAACGGACAACCTGTGACTAGTGACACCATAAAAAATAAAGCATAAGAGGAGGCTGAAATTCTTGGAATACCGAAACAAGAGTTTAAGGCTAGCCGTGGATGGCTGGATCGGTTTATGAATCGGATGGGCTTATCTCTAAGACGCCGTAGAACACTATGCCAAAAGCTTCCTGCAGATTTTGAGGGAAAACTACTTACATTTCAGCGGTATGTCATCACACTTCGAAAGAAAAAGAATTTTTAAATGGGGCAAATTGGCAACGCTGGCGAGACGCCAATTTGGTTTGATATGCCTCGTAACTACAACATTACGGAGGAGGGGACTAAGGAAGTTATCATTAAAACTTCGGGATGTGAAAAACTACGCGTAACAGTGATGCTGGCAATAAGAGCAGACGAGTGCAAGCTTCCCCCTTTCTTAATCTTCAAACGGAAAAACATGCCCTAAAACCCCTAAGAATGAAAAGCTGTTCCCAGATGATGTCCTGATTCGAAACCAAGAGAAGGGGTGGATGATGGAATCATTAATGCTTGATTGGCTCCGAAATGTATGGAAACGCCGTCCCGGTGGGCTATCCAATCCACCATCAATGCTTTGTCTGGACGCAGTTCGTGGTCATCTCACCGACGACGTAAAAAAGAAGATGCACAGCCTAGGCAGTGATCTTGTTTTCATTCCTGGAAGGATGATGTCTGTGTTACAACCCCTGGACGTTAGTATAAATAAACCTTTTAAGGGGTACGTTCAGGCGGAATACGAAAAATGGTTTTGTGAGCCAAACCGTTAATTGACCCCGACAGGAAAAATAAGCGTGCTGCTCCGCACATTGTTGCACACTGGGTTTCTGCTGCCTGGAAAAGCATCGAAGCACCAATGATTGTGAAATCTTTCAAGAAATGCTGCATTTCAAATTCATTGAATGACAGTGAAGATGACGTGCTCTGGAACGCCGAGGAGGACAATGATGATGAGGAGGAAAGAAGAAATGAATCTGCTTTTGACGAAGAGAGCTGCGACGATTCCAGTGATGAAAACATTAGTGAATAAAGACGTTTACTATTAATTACTGATTGTAGAAACTGTTAGCTAGATAGAAATTTTACGATTTATTTCATGTTTTATTTTACGATAGGTACCGTATATACGGTAGTGGTAATTAACAATGATTGTTTCACACAACATTAGCCCACTAATAGGTTAATTCTATGTTCTGCTACTTTACGCATAAATCCATTGTTGTATAAAATATGGTATCTAAATTTAAATAAAATTATCATACCATTGATTGATAGTTTATGTACAAATCCATTGCTGTATAAAATAAGATTCAATAAATTCCTCATACCATTGATGCGCATTACATTCGCCGACAAACAATTTTTTTTATTATTTTAAGTTTTAAAATGGGGATGCGCATTAGATTCGATGTCGTATTAGATTCGCATAAATAGTGTATGTAACTGACTTTCGTCACAACCAACAAATCGACATCCAAAAAAATTGTTTGCACGCTGTTCATGAAAATGTTAACGACACTTTAAGAATAAACGGAAACAAAAAAATATATAATTTTCATTAAAACAATATCAGATTAACAAATGTGAAAGAAAATAATTTGACTAAGCAATTTTTATAGAGGTGACCTCATGCAGTTATTTACCTTCCTTTTTCTAATCATTTTTAGACTGTATTTATCATGAAAAATTATCAGTTAAACTTTATAAAAAAAGCTTAATTTATTAATGACCTTTGTTAATTAACTATGTAAATTTAAAATTGTATTAAGCCTTTTAAGCTGCATTAATTTTCTACTCATTTTCGATTTTTAAATGCTTAAGTTTCCTTCTTATTTTTTCAGCACAAATTTATTAGTTAGATGAAATAAAAAGTAAAAGAATCCCTCTTTCCTTGTTGCGGTCTATGATCTTTATACGAACATGCATTTACAATTCTCAAAACCTGAAAAATCATGTGTGCGATGATTTGTAGGAACTTTATTTTTTACCACGATATTTTTGACGACGATGCTTTTTAAATTGCGAAGTTTTTGAACCGCTTTATTTTCGACCACGATATTTTGTACCACGATGTTTTAGAACTGCGATGTTTTCTCTTTGCGATCTTTTCTCCCACGATGTTTTGTACCACGACGTTTTCTCCATGCTTTGTTTTCTCCACGACGTTTTCATCCATGATATTTTTGCCGCGACGGTGTCGGCGGACACCGTTAAAGACAGTGTATCAAAGCAATTGGGCAAAGTTATTAAACTGCCAACGGTTCTTTCATTAACTTCAAGGATTCCATTTTTATATACATGTAACTTATTTGGACTCTAGTGAAAAGCAACGAAACTAGAAGTGACAGTAGAAATAAAAAAGATAATGAATGAATTAATCTAAACCTTACAAATTAAAGTTATGAAAGTGCTGCTACTCTTTGTTCCATTTATAAATCTGTAAATATTTTGTACTATGGAGTGAAATCTGAATGCATTTGCCTTATCAAGAGACATGTTTATATTCAGGCAGCCTGACATCAGGACTCCAAAAGCTGAAGCAAGATAATATGTTTGTTTTGTTCTGGAACTTTTGTTTCACAACATATTAATTAACTACCTTTGTAGTTATAACATAAGTTCATTGCCTCGACCCGATTTTTCACCTCATTTTTCTTAGAAGTTGCTTGCCAAATGGAAGCATTGCTTCTCCATGTATTGTGAACCAACCTGGTAACTGCATAGAAAAAAAAAGAGTAGTAACTTTAATTATTACAATATTACATATTATCACTGGAGATACACATGCCCGTAAGTTTCAAAGTCTTTGTCATTGTTAGAAAATGAATTAAAATGAAATTTTGTAAATCAAACTCAGAATGTTTGATAACGGATATGAAAACCAGTTCAAAAAAGCATTAAAAAACTTTAAAATTATTAACCGTTTTATGAACACAGTATGCTTATAAAGCTTCTCATGCGGATTAAACTCCCTACATGTTTGTCATGGGTGAAGAACTTATCATAAAGCACCTTCTTCCACATAAGACTGAAGAACAAACATCATACATAATGGTAGCGCTCATTTCATGAAACTGATCACAATTTCCACTAAAATCAAACAAGGAATCCTCTTTTTTTTTACAATACTGTTTTTTATTTCCAAAAAACATCTAGAATATTTTCAAAATATTAGTGAAGTGTAAGGATAACAGCTTGATAACTTTATCTTTATTTCTGTTTCAAAAAACAAATAATATACTCCGCATCTGAAAGTAATCTAAAAGATAGCAATTAAATTTTCCATTAAAAGTATTTATAGTAGTTTCAGGAGATGATTTATTATAATGCATATAGTAAACTAGAAAATTTCCTTTATTTCTGTGAGTGCCATTTTCAAACCTATTGAGGAGACTGTTTAAAAAGGCAAGATTTTTGAAATTCAGTTTATAGATTTATAGGCATTTCTTTTTAAAATTTCCCGTAAAACCTTTCCAACCCCAACCACGACTTTCAAATCATTAAATAAATTTATCTTTCTCATTCCAGTGTCCCTAAATAATGAGTGTACTTGTAATGCTTCTCCTCTTTCCAGCCCCAGAAACGTTAAATAACTTTTAAAATAATAGAAAACATTTTAAGTAATTAAAAATCTTAATGTTCCAAGTATAAAAAAAGAACTTAAGTTTCAGTAAATGACCTTAAAAGGACCTTAAAAGAAAAAAACATATTAATTTGAAGAAAATTATTGAATCAGTTGTAGGGTTTATATTTATTTTAACTAGCATTTATTTTAAGTTTGAGCTATCTTTCCTGTCAAGCCTTTACTTTCCCCTAGAATTGCCAATGCCAGAGTATGTAAATCATAGTAGAACGCGCAGAGTATTCAAATTTTAGCAGAAATAATTGACTTTAAATAGAAGGGAAGCTAGATTTTAAGTGTGCTTCTTGAATCACGAGCGTAAAGACTGCTTGGTAGAAAGTTTAAGAACTGCGCGTTTCGGCCTGTGTGCCTTTTTCGACAGTTCGTTGAATCTTTCAAATTCTTAATCAGAAAGTTTGTTGAATCTCAGCTGTAGCTTAGAACGCGGTTACGATAGTTACGATTATAGAGCTTTGTAGATAGTGACTTCGTTAGTTATTCATCCTGTCATTTATATTTAGTTGTACTTTTCTATTTTTGTTTAACCGCCGGGTCGGCGTAGTTTGTGAGCGTCAAGTGAACGCAACTGTAATTTCTAAAGTGAAATAAAAAGGAAGTCAAACCCTTCTTAAGAGTCTGTGTAATTTCCAGTTCATAGCAGTCACTACTACTATTGCTGACAAGTTGGGGCCTCCCAACATCACACAATAACAGAAATTTCAGAAACTTAAGTAGAAATAATTTACCGTTATAGTTATCTTTACGGGCTAAAGCCAATTATTTTTTCAACTGCGCCCAGTATTGCTATTAGTTTTATAATACTATTGAAGCATTATATCCATTTTTATGAAATTTCTGCAGCGTTTTGCCGAGAGATAACTCGTGATACTTAACAGTATTCTGTAAATGAAGAGAAGATCCACAGAATAGCTTAAAGTGATATGGCTGTCATTGGTTTATTAAGCTGATGTTCTTTATTTCTTAGAAATACATTTATAAGATTTATACCTCCACATACAAAGAAAATGTCCTAAATGTGCTGTACAACAAAGTCACAAGAAAAGTTACATTGCTTTCTATGAAAAGAACTTGAAGAACCTGCATGGCCTTGAATTTTGGGAAGTTTTTCAAATTAAAACGAATTTTTAGATCCTCCTTACAGCACATTGTAAATCGTCACAAAGTATGTACATCCTTATTTTAAAATAGTTATTGAAAATGAGTAAAATTAAAGACGAAAACACTAGATTTTCTTGAAAGAAATAGTACACAAGAATGTTATGCTGAAAAAAAAAATGTGTATAGAAATATTAACTGCCCAACGGATCAACATGCCATGTATGAAGAATCAGCAAAAATAAGTATGTGTTTTTGTAATGAGTAGGAAACGGTTTGCATGTCTTTTTAGATGAATGAAGTTGATACCAAAGGGGAAAAAAACCCGGAATAAAATAAGAAATTAAAAGCAAGCAAGTAATAAGAAAACATTTATCTTTTATTCAAGTCCGAATTTTACACTCAATCAATTCGTAAATACATTTATTTTCCATTACAAGTACACAAGCGAAGCACACGACAGAATAATAGCACTGTACATTTGCATTCAGATTTAACGGTGTTGGAATCCAGTTGAACGGGCTGGCTGCATGGGCGTTTTTGTGGTTTTCCCTATGTGTAACGTTTATACCAGCCAGTTTTTCTTAGAAAGTCCTCCACGAAGGCATCCTTATCTTAGGCAGACAGTCTTCGTGTGCTTTGACATAATAAGAATATATGTAAATCCCTGAAAATTGTTTTGTAACGTGTTATGAAAATGAAACTGGCTACTAAATAATATGTAGTGTTCTTGAATGATATGCCAAGCAAAGATATTTCGATAATACCACTTGTTTCAAAGCTTATCAGAGAAACTTGATTTAATGTTGTGTGCGTTAAAACGTTCTTCTCCTCTTTTCCGATGTCTTCGAATACTGTAAACTGACTAGACGACACTGTCTATACTTCCATAGCAGGATGACATGAGAGAAGGTGTCAATGTCTCTGCACTTGCCAAAGGGGGTACATTTTTAGCTCGTTTGGCAATTCTGAAAGAAAATTTTAGTATTAGATCTTCCTTTAATAGTTCTAATAAATCTAAGAATCATAAAGTACAAAAAGCCAAACAATAAGATTAATGGTTTATGCAAAGTCCAAACAGCAATACTTTTTGTAGATCTCAAAAATGTATTTGATATTCTCTGATGACCTGCATTTAGGCAGACTCTGACAAATGCACGATGCCCTGCCAACATATATCAAACCATGTGCAGTTATTTATCAAACTTAATTGCCTCGCTCCCTACTGCGTGCCTTAAAACGCGAACTCTCACCATTGCCAATAAGAACAAGTAGGTACGAGAAACCAAATGAAGTAGAAACTCGCATCTACAAATATTTCTCTACAATACCGTAGTAGAAAAGTAGTAACTTATACCGCAGGTATGTGGGCATGCCCTATGTGCGGGCGAAAAGCCAAAAACCTGCGCACAGTGCAACGCCCATTCACCTTAAGGATTACCAGGGAGTGCCTTACAGCATCTATAGACACTATAAATGTCCCATCAGATTTAATACCTCTCACAGTACGAGTGGAACAAGAAGCTACTCCAAAGTCCAACACTTGGATCAAGACATTAACTACAAACAATACAATTTTAAACCCAAAGACATCGAAAATTCCAATATACTTCATATACATCAGCAATAAAAGGCGCAGGAACATTTTACAAATAAAAATAATACGGAAACAATCACTGCTGTTTATACAGACCGAAGGCTTTGAAAGTTCATATGTAGATATGAATAAATCCAAGACTATCACTAGAAGGACTAGAAGGACGCCTAAAAAGAAATAACAGCGCGTTTCAAGCTAAAGTACTAACACTCGAAAAAGCCATTACCTGCGTTATAAACAACAACTTAATATTGTAAGAATAATTACAGATAGTCTATCTGCATTATATGCAGTAAATAATCATGTCCTTCATCACAGACAATTATAAACATATTAAAGCTTCCGAAAATACCTTGAAACAGAAGATCAAACTAAGTTGAACAAAAGGGCCTGCAGGTCAAACAGGAAAACAACTTGCCGACTTACTTGACAAGGAAGATTCAAATAACGCGGAAGCTTTCCAGTATCAGCTCCCATAATTAGGATCACAACTTAAGCAAATAATCAAACAACTGGCATTATAGCAATGACAGAACACGTGACATAACGGCGATAATTGTCGGCGTACATAATGAATTCTTTCTCAAAGTAATGACGGATGCGTTTTATTCGCAGCAGCGCAATTCACAAGATATGTCAGCGGCCATGGCCCTTAATTATAGGCAGCTATACATATATCTATACATACTACATATATCTATACATAGCTATACATACAAGCGATAAAATCGCTGTGCACTGGTAGGTCCGACCTGGGTTGGAATCCAGTTGAACGGGCTGGCTGCATGGGCGTTTTTGTGGTTTTCCCTATGTGTAACGTTTATACCAGCCAGTTTTTCTTAGAAAGTCCTCCACGAAGGCATCCTTATCTTAGGCAGATAGTCTTCGTGTGCTTTGACATAATAAGAATATATGTATACATAAATTTAATTATTAATCTTCTATTTATGATTATTTCTTAGGAAAGGAAATGTAAAACTATTCCAAAATGAAATCGGGAATGTTAATACCAAAGAAAATGGTGTTAAAACTATTAAAAGTTAACTTAAAGCTAACTTAAAACTTAAAAGCTGTTAATAATTTATAATCGAAAGCATTAAAATCGTACATTTTAAAGAAGAAAAAGAATAGCACGTTCATAAATCTAAGGTAGAACAGTACATACATTAAAAAAATAAAAAAAATTAATTATTGCCGATTTTCCGAAAGAGGGTTGAAATTTCTCTTTCTCTCTATATATATTTATGTCTATACTTATTTTGCAATTATATCAACATACTATCAACAACATATGCTCTACGCAATTACGCATTGTCATTCTCGTACATCGATAGATTTGCGAAGATTTCAAAGCGTCCTGTCCTTTTTCTTCTCTTGTCTAAATCTGATGCTACGTTTTTTTAACTAAAGATAAATATATAATTACATTTTTAATGAGCCAACCTATGTTTTCACCTGTGATGATTATATTTTGAATTATTCCTAATTTAAATTTCATAATTTGACAATGAACTATTTAAATACTTTGAAATAAATTAATAGATAATATTTCAGACACATCGATTCGAGTTCTTTACACTCAACAAATTAATTTAAATGGAAGTAATATTAAGAATATTCTATGTTTTCATCTAATTTCTTCCTTCAGATAAAAAAAAATTAATTTTACATTATTAAAATACCTTTTTAATTTACCCTTCTTTTACTCTCGTAACAACAACAGAAAACGTCCGTCTGTTCCCTCCCCAAAGAAAGTATTTTGCTTCTGAAAAAGAAGACAACACTTTTTTGGAGCAAAATCTTTTTGCTATTGAAGAAGAGGAACCTTATGTCAATTCACGCACAAATAATAGAATTTTATTTTAAATCTAAATTTTTTTCTCTTAACTTAGTTAACTCTTAACTTAGTTAGGAACTTAGTTAACGTTTTACATTCTTCGAAATTATCGAAACTTCGTTTCTCTTCCAAGCAGATAATATGATTAAATACATAACTCTTTTGATTTATTTTAGAACTGTTAAAGAAGAGATAACTTTGAAAGAGAGGCAATTAATAATTTTTGTTTTACATATATAAACTGAAAACTAAATCTTAAAAGTTTTTTAGTATTAATTTTTAATTATTTAAATTTCCTAGGTAAATTAAAATTTGCCCTAAAGTTAACAAAAATTTTAAAAATACTTTTGGTGAAAAATTTCGAAATTGTTTAGACATTTTTAGAGACAATAATCGTCTGAGAAAGATACACTTATAAATTCCTGTTTACTGTTTAATCAAATTAAACGAATATATCATCAATATCATCTGAATAATTTGGACTACATAGTCATAGTTTCGTATCAAAAAACTACCACAAAAGACAGAAAAAGCTAAATTGATAATTATTTCAGCAATAAAATCTAAATAAAACTAAATAATAAAAATTTGAAAGGTGTTCAGATTTTAAACGACACCCAAACGGGCTCTTTTAAAATTAAAACATGTTTTCTCAGTAGAGCTTTTTCAACAGAGATGGGCTAGGTATATTAGCAAAGCATTTTACATACTGGAAGAACATACATTCAAACTAATATTGGAATGCTAATTCAAAAGTCAAACAACAAAAATCAGCGTTATATTTACAAAATTTTCACAGTCAAAATTTTCACAGTTTGTAAATATAACGCTGATTTTTGTTGTTTGACTTCTGAATTAGTATTTATTCGGCGTGTTATTGTGTCTTAATATTGGAATATTATATGTAGGGGAGTACTAAAAAACTTCCCCGATATATGATCCCCTGGTGGCCTATCTTATCAGCCAATCGAAATGAAATTTTAGATATTATTACTTGGAGGTATGCCCTCGAGATCGTGATGATTTAAAATACTAAAGCTCTTATGGTTACGGTTACAGTGAAAACATATCGAAATTTTCAAATAGCACCGCCCACTTTTTTTTTTTCCCGTAAATGGATCAGCACATTGAAAAACCATAAACGGCATTGGAACGACACATGTATGACGAAAATTGCCGGCGTAAAACGTTTGCAAAGAAGAGCACCGTAAAGGATGACAAATAGAGCGGAGAAAATTTGATGCACTTTGCATAATTCACAGAGACAGACAACAGAAGCACCATGTGAAGCATCGCTTGTGAAAAATCCTTTAATTAGCAGTGTGGAAAAGTTGTTTCTTCAGTTGGGTATTCTTTGACTGAATACTTTGTTTTAAACAGCTTAAGGTCTGTAACAAACTGACACTTAAGGAAGCAACGAGGTGAATTGATAAAGCTGTTTCACCTGAATGCGGAAAATGCTGGAGAAGCAGTGCAAGTTTATCATCGAAATAAGCTAAGACGAAGCCCATTCTTCATAAAAACTGTAAACTATTTGGTAAAATATCTAAAGAAACTGGATACACATGTGACAGATCAAGATTCAGCCGACCATGTGTTCTTGTTGGAAATTGTTGAGATTACTGCAGATCCATTGCATATTGCTATAAGTGGTGCCCGCGGTTTGGAAGCAGCAAAAACCACAGAATTTAGGCTTCTGCGCTTTGTTCTACGAATGTATTCTTATCAATTTCAGCGCGTCCAGATGTTGCAATCTGGAGCAACAGTGTGTCGACTTTGCTAATTTTTTCCTCACCATTATGATGAAGGTAGCAAGTGACCACTGCGAATTATTATGGACGGATGATGCGCATTTCTCCGTAAATGGGAAAGTAAATTCTAAGAACTTGTCTAATGAAAATCCTGACGATATGCAACCCAGCGCCTTTATATCAAGCTAAAGTGATTGTGTGGAGCATCGCAAGCACACTCATTCTCTGGCCGTATTTCTTCAAGAAGATTACTTACGTAGGTATAAAATATCCTTCATCACAAGTGTTCAGTATACAACCATGTTGCAGAATTACGTGATTCTGGAAATTGCAGTAGCGAAATGTCATTAATGGCATGGATATGGATAGAAGATGGTGCTCTTTCGCCCGTCGACGCATGTTTTCGATAAGAGCTGCAATAGCAGTTTGGAGATAAAGTCATCACCCGTAACTTGGTAGTTTCGTAGACACCGCAATCTCCCGACCTCAGCCCGGTAGATTTCTGGTTCTGGGATTATCTGAAATCTAAACTGTACACATCAAATCGACGAGATACGTCAGAATTGAAAGATATCATAAAACGTGAATCTATCCAGATTCCCCCAGCTATGTTATGTTCGTCATTGTTGCCAACATTCTCCCGCCCACAATGCGTTATCGTCTGCGATGGTGAGCAAGTTGAAAACTTTAATTCCCATAAATATATATTTTCCCTCTCCTCCCTTTTGTTGTCATTGGTCCTATAAAATGCTTCTCTTTGCAAGCGTTTTATGCTGGTGATTTTTGTCGTACGTGTATCGTTCCAGTGAGATTTATGGTTTTCAGTGAGCTGGTCAATTTGAGCAGGGAAAACGTGGGTGTTGCCATTAGAAAATTGCTAAGTTTTTTTTAAGTGTCGCTATAAGCGTGAGAGCTCTATTATTTTAAATCATCACAATCTCGAACACATACCTTTAAATAATAATATCTTAAATTTCATTTCGCTTGTTGAGTAGATAGGCCGTTAAGCGCTAATATATTGGGGAAGATTTTTATGACCATCCTGGACCTTCTGTACATTTTAAAAGTGAAGAAATGTATAACATAGCTCTATAAAATATTAAATGTTTTAATTAGATATATCATGAATTAAATGCCTTTTAATTTAAACAAATCAGATTAGAAAGAAGCAACTAATATTCTTAAGAACTCAGTGGCTTTTTAAATAGCTTAATTTGCTAATCAGTGACAGACAGGTTAAATTTTAAAGATAAATATTTTATATTCTGCAGACTGGCAACACACTCGAACGAAAAGCGAAACAACAAAAAATTGTGTTTCGAGATAAATAACCCTTTTGGTTTGATAACGAATACGTCTGTTGACAGTTAATTCAGCTTGTTCGGTTGGGCAAACTTTTTAAAAACTAATATCAATTGATTTAGATTTTACGATTACAACAGTAGAACTAATAACTCTTTAAAATGATTCAAAATATTTATTGTTTTCATTTCCGTGAAAACAGCTTTAAACAACGGTTTGGAATTCAAACAAAGCTCTTTCCTAGATAAGGTTTAAAATATTATTTTATACCGAAAGCACGTGGTGGTCTCGGTCAGAGACCCCTATTTCTACAGCAACGATGATCCCTTAGGATTACGCCCTGTATCGATTTTTGACGTGGAATCGTTGGTTTATCTTTTCTTAAAAGAGAGTGCCCGTATCTGAGAAAGGAACACCAAAAAATATGGACATCGTCGATATTACTAAGCAACCTTCCAAACACGCATTTGCTTAATGGAAGTTACTCTTTGGATGTATGTAAACTCTCTTGATGCATCTTTCTCTCTCACATTCTCTAATGAGTCACGAGAAACATGTGTTCCAGGAAGTTTTGTGATGATCTTCTAGAATAAACACGACTGCTGTAGTTTTCTCATATGAGATCAGGAACGAAAGTTACTGAAGCAATTGATTCCTTTCTGAAATTTGTTATGAGGGATTGTTTTTCTGTATGAAAATTATTGCTTAGCTTCTCCACAAATTTTACAGGAAATCTGACTATACATCTCATTTAAAATATAAATCTCATCGCATGCTAACGATTTAAACAAATGTATAATAATCTTTAATAAAGCTCTAATGATTTAATATTTATCATGAATAATGACAATTAAAAATCCAAAATTGTTACGGCATGAGAATGATCCTGAATTTTAAAGGACATGGAAGTGCACTTACCAGAATACAAAAGTATAATCCATCGCTCTTTGGACAAGTATCCAAATGCTGTCAATTTTTATTACCTATAATTTAAGACTCCTCAAACTTATCATAAGTTCCCAAACGTGTATTAAATAAACTGTATTCTTGATCTTAAATTATAAATCTCCTCCTACAGATGCAACACCCCAAGGTTACTGCTCCAATTCCCATATCATTTCCACAACATTTTATTCAAAAGTTAAATAGTTATAAAATTAAATGAAGCAAACAATTCGATTACTCAGGTATACACCAAAAGAAAATTGTTTGATCTGAGAATTTTAAAGACTTTATTTCTTTACTCACGAAATAACAGCTGCATTAATGCTGCCTAGTTACAGTCCAAATACTTCCAACCTTTCTAAGCTCTACACATTTAAGGAGTGTTTCATTAGCATTCAAAGTCCATAAAAGTGTTAATATATGTGAGTCTTCTTCCGATAAAGCTCCAAGTATCCCAGCGGTTCGTTAAAAATTTGTTTCTGAAGAATTGGCTGCTTGGAGGTTTGGTGGTTTTCCCCAAACAAATAGCTGTGAATGCCAGATAGTTTCCTTTAGAAAGTATTCTAAGAAGACATCGCTTCTAAGGCACATAACTTTGTTTAATTTCTCGTTACTAGTTTGTAGAGTCATTAAAGCAAGAAACATGAAAAATGTCCTGTGTCGAGATTCAAACACCTTACCTCGCAACTGTTAGCCGGGCATTCTTCCAGTGATACACAAATGCCACGCGCCAAGGAAGAAGAAATTAGCCAACCGAACTGCAAAATATATTCATGTTGCAAAATTTATGACAAAATATATTCAAGTTAACCCACCAACCGAACTGCAAAATATATTCCCCCACAGTAAATAAATACATCATATCGCCAATCGTCATTCTTGTCATTTAAAAACACAAGCGTTTCTGTCGCACCCCCTGAAATTTCATCTCTTACGTCTAGGAAATTCGGGCATGCATACTGGAAGCACCTGATCTAGAATTTTAAATATGTGTCAAATATTTTTATTTATGTGTTATGAAGTTTGTCGCAACAATTGGTCGCATTGGCGAGATTTTTCGGATTAAGTAAATTGCTTCTGAAGTACCAGTCACACGATGATCTATATTATTATCATAGCCTTAAAGCTTAAAAGTCATTAAATTCGTTCACTTGTGAAACGGGGTTGAAGCCATACTCATTCAGAGAAGGTAAATTTCAGCAGATATAAAAGCTTAGCTGAGTCAACGAAACAGTCATAAGAGTTATAAGATTTTAAAAGTTAGCTAAATCCCTAAAGTATTACTACTGATCTTGGTATAATTATTTTATCCCAACTTACTTCATTATATGCACGCTTTTTGCTGTAAATGTAAAAATTTATGAAAGGACGTTTTTATTTATGTTTTTATTTATGTAAATGCTGCTTAAAGCGTTATTTTAGTCTTTGACAATGAGTAATAAATTTTAAGGGAAATTGCTAGAGCAAAATTTGAATTTTTTTAAGAGTGTGTTTGTGATATGAGGGCGAATACTTGTTAATGCAGCTCGCCCACAGTCGTTATAGTTACTAGTGGCCCTGACTGTCATACTGATGGACTCGGGCTCGAATTCCACAGAAGGCATGGATGTTTGCAAGCGTATAGTGTCTGTTTGCCAAGGGGGCACTCAAAATACACGGCGAACCGAAAGTTCCTCTCGATAGGTTGGTGGTAGGGTGAAACATATTGTTTCATATCTAACGACTGAAAGGACTGCGGTTTTTCCGCGTGTATAAGGTAGATATCAGCCAACTTTTTAAAATGTTTTGCATCGTATTTTTTTCGTAGAAGGCTACAAATAAGTTTTTACAAAAATAATTAATTAAGTTATGACTTGTAATAAAGTTTGCAAAATCTACGTAAGTTTAAAATTTTATTAACTGCTGCTACATATTTTGATTCCCAAAAAATCTAAAAATTAAGAAGTAGTTAAAAAAATTTTTTTGAAATAATATGGGTGAAAATATTCTTCATTTTTCCTCCTGCTCATAAATAACTGCTCTAGAATATTGAAGATATATTTGAAGTTTTTTAAACCTGAAAACTCACGTGTGGGATCTTATTCTCCCGCAATTTCGTAAGTGTTTCATCTTCTACCACGATGTTTTGAAAGTTTAGTTCGCTTTATATTCTACCATGATGCTTTAGAAGTGCAATATTTTTCTTTTTACTTTCTTTTCTATCATGATATTTTACCCTACGATGATTTCACTATACATTCTCTTCTCTACAAGGATTTCCATCTGCGATGCTTACGTCGTATCGTGATGTTTTCATCGGTATCTCTTATACTAGCTACTCTTATACTAGATGATTTAAAACCCAGTTACATCTCGAAGGAGTCAGGAATGCGATATATTCTTTTCACTATGAATAGAACTGTTTTGAGCGATGCAGATATGGTGGTATGGGAAAAATAATTTATTAGTGGAAGTAAATATTTTCTGCACTTGCGCTATAGAACATATGTGCCTCATTAAAGAAGCCAAGGAGAAGGTCTACGTAAGGGTTCTTAGATGTGCATGTGGATCTAATTTTTTATGCATAGTAACTTGCATCCTCATCGAAAAATAACTGGTTGAAAAACTTATTAAACCTGGAAGTACTGAGCGAATAAAGTGGCCGGCTAAGCTCTTGGCTTCCATCTTATCAAATAAAGAATTTACGGAAGATTTCAGGAGTTAAAAGGAAGTCATAGAAGAGGTGTACTGCAAAATTCTCTTTCTGAAGATCTCAGTGCCTAGAAGACGATTTGTGGAGGACTGTAACTTACTTCCTCAAGGTCTAACCAATCATGTGATTAAGAGCGTGAAATCACATCTTAATATATGTATATATATATACACAACGCTAGAGAGATTACAGTGAGTCACACGAAACTTCAGTCTTGTCTGCATCGTATGCATTCATCTATTATTTAGATTATATTTCTGTATTAAAACGCTATAGATTGCACTAAACAAATTTATGCACTTTTTATTCTATGGTGTTTAAGAAATCGGTGTACTGGAACCTATAAAGATAATTTTGGCTACCAGTGTATTAGCACTGGGGATTAAAACAACTAATTAACACGCATAACTCTTTTACGAATAGCTCTAATTAAGACGTATAACGAAAGAAAACAAGCATTTAATATGAAACAACTGGTATTAATGAGATAAGAAAAAAGTGCTCCTTGTTATTGTACCTGTTTCTCTCTTTGCTTCATCTGAGTTCTTCCATGAAAACAAACTATCATCATTAAAATCTTAAAAAACCCTTTCATGAAGCCCTCTCTTTCAAAATCCTTTGCAATTAAAACTCTTCCATGGAAATTGTTTTGACTTCTCACTTTTATGAATAAAAGAAAAACCCTAACTCGCCTTTAAGGTTGCAGGGCTTTTTTAAAGATGCTTTTGTTGTTACCAAAAAGGAATGAAACTTGGGAATATTTACTAATATAATTATTTTGCCATCACACACATGAAGTATTTTAAGAGCAAGTGGTTTTAAACCACGATTAAGCTTTAAATATTCCATAAGAATTAAGGAAATTTATAATATTAACAGAAATATCTTTGGGAAAATCTGATCATGCCTTTATATTTTAATATTTTAATTAATTGCTTCACTTTCTACTTGCTGAAGAATGACTTGTCTCAGTCATAGTAAAACATCTTTATGTAAAATAAACAGTGTAAATACCTAGGAAAATTATTAAAATTACATATTTGTTTAAAATTTTAGTTAAATGAAGTACTAACCTTCTCTTATTTGTAAGGTATATTTTAATTTTATAACAGTTATTTTAATTTCAATGTGCTTTCCTATCGATTCTTGTTTCTACAACTCCCTACCGGAGTGAATTTTTAGAATCGCATTGAATTCAAATGGGATAAATCCCTACCACATAGTTTCCTCTACGCGGGGCTGGGCGTTGAAAGGGGCATTTCTTAGAACCCGCACATTTCCGCGAAACCTACAAAGCTAGGTTTCCATTTTTACTTATTAAACAGACTTGAAGGTCAAACAGTAGTCTGTTATCGCTCAGATTGGGATTACGTGATCCTTCAGAAGCAGAACTTTCGTCTGATTGGTTGATCTTTACCCGGTACAGAGCTACAGGCGAAACATTTGCGGCCAAGTTTCAAAATATCCCGCGTAGCCGTGACATCGTTTCCTTAGCTAGACAGGACTTCGCCTCCAGCGGAGCTATTATTTCTAGAAATCCGTTTAAACCAGTGCTACCAGAATCTCGTTTCTCAGAAAAGTCCCGTTTAGCGGCGATCGTCGTTAGATGTGATAATATATAAGGAAGGTTTAACTTACTTCGTGATATAAGGAAGGTTTAACTTACTTCGTGAGAGAGATGGCTAGGAATCCTGAGAAGCGCGTGTTTGCCTTCGGGCTAAATCTCTCTTGAAGCTGTTACACCCGGCCGTATTATTACGTGTCTTTTGATATTCGCCGGCTAGTTTAAATTAAGGGCCAACAACGTTAGATCTTGTGTTTACCTTCGGCTAGACAAGTTAGTTTTCTTAGTTAATTATAGTTTAGTTCTTGCATCTTTTTTGAGTTCAGGCCTGAGTGGAGGCTTTGTTGTAAGCCCAAGAAAAGGGCCAACTGTTCATCTTATTTTCAGTGAAATAAAAAGTAGGTAGCCGTTCTTGAGTCTACGTCTTTAGTTATTCGAAGTCAGCGATAAGTCGCTTAACAATTCACTAAGTTCCTCAGTGTTCATTTAGTGAATAAGGGTGAGGAACCCTACATATTAATTTTACATTTTAGAAATCGAGACAGGAAAATTACGCGATGTATATAATTTCTAAGGGGAAGGCTTCAGTAAACGGAAAGTCGCATTAATAAGCATATGGACATATAGTATTACGTACTCTGTATTTCAAAGAAGTCAGTTGAGGCTATTAATTTCAACGGTATTTCTTTTATTTACAAAAAATATACTGCTCAGTATAGAAAATGCAGCACTTTGATCGGGTAGAATGTGATGTCATTTGATACACAGACGGAGCATGCATATATAAATAAGTGACGTTATTTACAGAAAGGTAAATTTATACAGTGCTGAAATATACAGGGAATCAGTAAGTTTTTTATGACCACCTCTCGCGGTGATGCAAGCTTCAGCCCTATGAGGTACAGATTCAGTTAGTTTACGGTACTTGTGGCATGGAAGACCATATGCTCTGAATCTTCCTTCAAAGTTCGTCTTCCGATAACAGTTGGGGCAGATCAGACAAACCACGACCATATTTATGGTCCATAGACGAAAGATCAGGGAACTTCGTAGGCCAAAGAAGAAGCGTTACATGTTCCAAGGCTTAACGGCTGTCCTGCTGGAAATATCATTTTGCAGCCGCTGAAATTAAGGTAGCAGATCTAGCTGCAGCACTTCATTAGCGTATTGGCGTGCGTTCAATGAGCCTGTGATGTGAAATAGTGATGACCTACTATCCCGACTAATGGCACCTCAAAACTATTGTACTACGCTGACGAGCGGTGTGGCGTTCAGAAATAATTTTCGGATTGACTCTATCTCCTCGACGCCTCCAGATTCTTAACAGGTGAGTATCAACATATCAGCAAAACAGAGACTTGTCACTGAATACCACATTTTGCCATTAAGATGTCCAAGTGGTTCGTTGACGACACCGCTGCAGTCTTTCGTGTCAATGTCGTTCGATGACAATCTTCGCAAAAGACGTGTGCAAGCCGATTCCAGCCAAACGTTGGAAAACTATTTTTCCAGATACTGGATCATGCAAGGCTCCCTGCACATTCTGCTAAATGTCCATAGTAGTCGACTGAGGAGTCGCCACCACTTCACCGGTGGACGAAATGCGTCGATCTGTGCACTCTGTAGTTCGTTTGGATGGACCTGCTTTTTCGTATCTATTAACATTTCCTTCACTGATCCATCTAGACGAAATTCTATGCACAGTGGATACATCTCTGCGTATTTCAGCAACGATACAACGGTCAGATAAAGCAGCCTTGGGTAAACCTAAATTTGACCCCTCGTAAAATCATCCGTTTGCCAGAATTGCGCACGGTATCCATCGTACAGGCATCTTTATATTCACAGATGTCTTCTGGAACGTAGAACTTCTCGAAATTCTGGATTCTGCAAGCAGCAAAGAGTAGCAAATACTGGTTCATCCGCCTTTTCCTTCCCTTTTGTCTCGCGTTATTATCACGTGATCCTGCGGTTCTTATTCCCCTATTTATTCTCCGAAATTTGCATATTTATACGGCCGAATCTTCATGGTGTTACATTTTCTAAGTCGGGCAGTGTATATTCCTTATAATGCACACATTTTTCATTATTATCATAAATCAGTAATTCCTAAATCATATGCTGAAACCGCTAGAGATGAAAATATACATGAGAGAGAAAGTCGATGGTTCACAGTTAAAAAATTACTCAATTTAAACTAAAATATTGAAAGCTAAACTAATCACTGATATTAACTAAATCCAAAAATGTCTAACGTATTGACAGGTTGTGTAAATTAAATTAACAATTTATACACAATACTCAATATTTATACTCAAACGTAGTACAAAACACATAGCTGCAGACACTAGTTTTGCGTACGAGTTTCATGAGAGTTCCGGTGGCGAAGAACTACACGCACCCTCGCCACCAGCGTTCAAGCAGGAGTGTTGTTGATTTCACCGAATCAACAATAAAGAATCAACAACGGCTCATTATCTGCGCCGCCATCTGATATAGGTAAAGTCGTTGAAGCAGAGTCCACCACAGGCAGTATGGGTTATAACGTTTTTCTACAACCTTCTTAGCATGCCTTCGTGGTGTAATGGTGAGCACACTCGGCGCGTATTCGAGAGGTCCGAGGTTCGAGTGCCGGCGAAGGCATTTTCATTTTTTATGTTTCCTCCTTCAAAAATAACCTAATGATTCTACAGAGTTTAGGCACATGCACTCATCATTTGCGATGCTCTTTTTACGAAAATCAAAATGATTTCCAGCTACTTGGAAATCATATAAATGTAGGTTACCATAGAGAGTTTGATCCGTAAGTTTCAAGTTAACCAAAGGTGCTCACAGTGTTCTTGTAAAAGTCCCAGTTCCGTTCTTAGCCTTTAACGATTGTATGCCCCATACTGGCATTGCATATGCAGAAGACTTCATGATAATTTCCAATGGACGGAATAGATGTCAATTATAAGGTAATTCCAAAAAGTGTTTACAAAGTTTCACATTCTGGACCAATCAAAGTAAACTGATCATACCCCTTAAACCCCTTTAACAAAATAAGAGCACTAGGGCAATCAATGATAACACTCAGTTCACAAGAAAACAGTTAAACCGTCTTAAAAATCGGGTTTAATGGTACCTAGTTAAGGTTGATCAAAACCTAAAATACCTTAATGTCATAATTGCTGATCAGCTTAACTAATACGAAGTCGTACCTGAAGAATACGAAGGCTTTACGTTAAATTGTAAGCGAACTGTAAATAAGTGAATAACACAAGTGACTACTATGAGTGTGACAAGCAAATATTACACAGGAGCTCTGCAACCATGTGAACAGCACATACGATGTACATTAATATACCCAGTTCATACTGTTCAGTATAAATGCATCTGAATAACTTCCTATATCAAAGTTACCACTGACTTCTGTAGTAAACATTCTCTGTAAATTCGGAATCACAATGCATAAAACATTGCTAAAATCCTCATTTAGCACAATAAAAGTCTTGAAAGGATGTCTTTAATAATCATAAATCACAAATACCCATCTTCCGAAGTAACTTTATTAATTCCGCTACAAATTTTAATATTCTATAGAGATTTTTGGGTAGTCCCAGCGACAAAAGAATGCTCCACCAATTGAATACAATTGCTGATAGTCATATAACAGGCGGTACAGCAACTCAGCTGGTGGTAAGTAAGCAGTATGAGAAAAATCTGATTCTGTTTGTTGACAGAATACATTGTCTTGCACGTGTCAGAGAGTGTCGTGCATAGAGTGTCATGCTCATACTGCAATTAATTTGCAAGTATGTCAGGTACTTATAATTTTACTCCGTACAGGACAGCTTCTTCAAGTGCTTTACAAGTATTAGCAGGTCCACAGCCATTAGACTTAGTCGTAGAACGCGAAGCAACTGTTGTACGTACAACTCGACTCCATCATACAACTACTTAGTAACAATACACCCTGTGTTTATAGAGATTATGAGTATTATGAGCATCATGATACATTGAACATCCATGTATCCTTGCACTCTTCGATTTTAATTGCAGTTTAAACTGCGAATCTGTTATGGGGACTCCCTTAGATCTTTTTACATTTTGCTGTAAAATTGGTAAGTAAAGTGGCTTTTTACATGTTGCTGTGGTTCTTTGTGCTTATATAGATGACAGAGAAGTGCATAGCTGGAAAACGAAACTCAGAAATCACAATTACATATCAGGCGAATTTATCAATCATGAAATTTATCAGGCGGAATTGCGTTCTATGAAACAAGCCGTATTTTATGCCAAGAGTTTGCTGATACGCACCACACTAGTTTCTGACTCTGCTTCTAGTACCCTCGCAATTATGAACTCAACAGACAAACAAACAAAAATCCAGCAGTAAAAAATACCCAGACTCCTACTTTTTATATCTAGAAAAAGTACACCACGTTTTTGTTGGGTTAACTGGCTTTCTCGTGCCAAGTATGTGAAGGGTAAACTTATAAAGCTTTCGAATTCGGGGCAAAAAACTGTGAGCCTTGTGCAGGGAATGTCAACCAGGATGCAGAAAATCTTGTTCTGTTCGGTAACAGAACGGGTGCAAGGCAATCCGTTCATACATGCTTGATGATTGTCGGCAATGAAGTGGCAGACGAACTCGCAAAGCAAGCTTCAGTTCTGTATAATGCAACATATCATTACCAGTATAATATATGAAGAACCATTCCACAGACATCTTGAAAAGTGGCAAGAAAGATGGAATTCGGTTTTGATTAGTCGGAGAACTTACAAGTTAATTCACAAAATTTCCATTAGAAAAGAGGCACAGATTTCCTGAATCTGATAATCCTTCACAGGCCATGATCCGTTCCCATAATATATGTATCGTTTCAGCATTTGCTGATGCGGAGCACCCTGTGAGCCAGATCATTGTGCTATTAACACGCCATCATGGCCTTTCTTCATTTGGGTATGCCAGCTACTGAGCACTGGAGAGCTTGTATGGAGTATAACCGAAATATAGCAGCGATCAGCTGTTACTTACTCTGCATCACTTATTGATACAGAATGAATGCATGTACTTGAATTTGGCTTTTACATGCACTTAGTTCTGCATTCTTCTATACTTATAATATTCTGCTTGATTTTAAGTTATGTATAATTCTATACTTATATTCTGCCTGATTTTAATGTGAACTTTTTATGGATCCTTTATCTGCATATATATTTATTATTGATATTGCAAACTGTGTAGCGCTTTTTTATTTACTGTATATAACCTTTTCAACTGCTACTCATTCTTACAGTATATAGTTTATTTGTAATCTATAGCAACTATTCTTCAGCGTTATAGCGCATGGTTATAGTAACCATGTCCCTGAACATTTGCTTTTTCTTTCCCTTTACCGTGACATTCTTCGATCTGGCGATATTTCTGTTTCTTATATTTTGCGTTACTGCTTATCGGCCAATTGGTTAGATTACTCTGGATTTTTTTTTTTTTTTTTTTTTCCGTTGTTTGGATAGTTAAACTATCTGCTTGCTTAGCTTCCAGAAGTCCCTGCTACGCTGGATCCGTATCCGTGTTACGCTACATAAATACAGCTCCAACAGCTAGGACGAGCTAGTAATTAATCAGATATAAAAGTTAGCGTTGCTGAACAGTTTTTTTTTTAGAGTTTACTTTGTCAGTGGCCATGTAAATAAAAATTTTTTTTTCATGTGCTGAAGAGGAGTTGCTTAACATTCATATTCTTCTTGAGCTATTTACAGATTTTCTTTTTCTGTGTGACATTATTAGTTACAATAAATTTTCAATTTCTTCCTGTTCACCCGGAGTGATTATTTTAGGAGACAGCCACGAAACTAAAGTCATGAATAATATTTATATCTATTTTAACCTTTTATTCGTGTCAATCAGTTTATATCTTGATTTGAAAGATCTTTGTGCATCAAAAAGCGGCAAAACAGAGAGAAGATTAGAAATAATTAGTTGTCAATTTAAAAATAACAAAATCTCTAAAAGTAAATTCAGAACATCCTGTACTCTCTTACTTCACTATAACCTCCCTGCTGTATTCATTTAAAACTCTGAATCTCAAAAACGACTAACACAACTGGATTCTCTTAC
Organism: Stegodyphus dumicola; assembly: GCF_044657685.1. Taxonomy (NCBI): domain Eukaryota; kingdom Metazoa; phylum Arthropoda; class Arachnida; order Araneae; family Eresidae; genus Stegodyphus; species Stegodyphus dumicola. The sequence goes on along the minus strand of NC_140770.1, from coordinate 111,655,070 downwards.
CTCTTCGGAAGATAGGTAACATATAGAAAAGCATTAAAAAAGACACAACATTTAGGTTAAGCTTTTAACTCTAGCCAATATATTAACAAGAATTAAGGTTTTTACCAAAAATGATAAATTTCTCTCAAAATTTCGAAGACTTTTCATCTTCTTGAAACTCTAATTTCAGCAAAATTATCTAGTTAATTTAAACGTATTTGGATGATGCATGAGTAATCAGGACTTTAGTGCAAATAAAATGGCGCTAGTAGTTCAAATGCTGTAGAATTAGAAAAATCATAACCGATCAGATTATGTTCAATGTAATTAAAGAATTCTTTCGAATTTCAATCTTCAGGTAGAAGTCACATGGAGTCGTCTATAACACTGCCCTCTGATAAAGGAAGAGTATAGATTCACATGAGAGATAATAAATATATTACTACGACAAATAATAGCATTAATCTGATAATGAAGGAAAATGTGAAAGACGTACATATTAAGCAAATGTGTTATTATTAGAATGAATGTTATTCATTCTTTTGTGTAACTAAATAAAATAGTAATAGTAAATAAAAATGTCTATAAATTAAGAATTGAATGTATTTTTGTCTGGAATATTTTGCATGAGGTCTGTGCATTGAAAATATTTTTATTTGGAACAAATATAAGTTTAACAGGAATACAAACTTACATAGAAAAATACATATTTGCTTTTAGCTTTTAACACAGAAAATATTTGCAAAAAATTAAAACAAACCACGTTTGGTAATTTAAAAAAAAATTTATCTCCCACCAAAATATGAATAATAAAATTCTATAGCAAACTTTAATATGATATTATAAGCTATTTTCTCCCTTCTTCTAGCATTTCTTCGTGGTGTAACGGTAGCACACTCAGCGTGCATTCGAAAGGTTCAAGTTCGAGCCCCGGCGAAAGCATTGTACATTTCTCACTTCTCCTGCTTCAAAAAAACCTAATGACTATAATATATTCCACACTTGATTACAATGCTTGACTGATATCAGTGACGCATGAATTCAACCAGATTGTGCAAACGATAATGTTAGAAGTTCTGCCAGTACCCTATTCATTACTATAACCAGGCTCATTTTAGGGGTCTGCTTTCTGCAGTACGCCTAATAGGATCATTAAATAAATCGTCTCTGGTTTTTAGAACAGGGAATCTTGTAGATTAGGATATTAAATCTTGTCTATTCCCTCTCTTTGAATCATATCTTCATAATTATTGGAAAGGCTGTTGCCATCATTATGGATGAAAGAATTTACAATAATAGCATGAAATTCATTATAAGACTACATATAATATTATGAAAATAACGAAGCGCATTCATAATTTTACTTTCCAGCATCAGTAGCTCTACATACCCATTAGTTATTTCCTCAGTTCACATCTTTACTCTATCACTTCTGTTATGATCTAGACGACAAAATATCTACTTTCATCCATGAACGAAAAATTAGACCACTGACCATCAAATCAGTTTAAGTGTTCATAATTACCATCATTAAAATTTAGCTTTGCATGCTTCAGTTCAGTATTATAACATACCGTGTTAGTTTGAAGGAATATAAATCAATTTAATTCAAACACCTACATATGGTCTGTGCTCCAAGGCAGTCAAAATTTATATTATCAACGAAACAATTAAACTAAAAGTTAAGATCGAAAACGGCAAAATATATAATGTCTAGATTGCCAGAGATTCAGTGAAACACGGGGATTCTGTCAATTTTAGTATGTTGGATCAAATTCCTCAGCAGACCACACGACCATCTTTGATATTAATTAGGAAGATTTTCCTAAATTCAAAAATTGCGGATTATCCCTCTTTACGAGTTAGAACTTGGCCATGCAAAAACCTATTTCTAAAACTGCGTTTAAAAGTTATTTAAAATGTAAATATCAAAGGAAATTAAGTTGTTAACACGAATTATGCGATCATCATCGATAACAAAAGTGAATCCCCCAAAACAGAAAGTGATGAATGACAGAGTATTAACACAGTTGCTAGTAGGAAAATCACCAAGCACTGCTATTCTAGCCTGACGTAAAAGCTTTAATGAAAAGAAAACTAATTTCACGTTTCATAATGTATCAAAAAAATATTCTGTCTTTAATTAAATTTAACAAAATTTACGCAAAAGCGTTTAATAATGTCGCTCTTATGCAAATAATCAATAAAATCAAGAGGTTGTAGCACAAGAGTCTCAAACTCAAATTGCCTGCAGGCCACATTCACAGTCTGAGAATACTTAACGGGAAACAATTAAGAAACGAAAAAAAAAAAAAGAAAAATCAGTTTTTCACAAACAATTTGTTGACTAAATTTAAAAAATTACTAAATATTTACATAAAAATAATACAAATAAAAAAATTCTTTTTTTTTCCCCCTCCCTGAAATTTAAATTTGGTAGCTGCAAGAAATTTCTACTGGTGAAAATTTGTAATTCAAACGCAGTCGTAGCTAAATATTAAAATTTTCATTTTAAAATTTATTCAAATAATTGTAATATATTAAAGTAACCATTCAGTAACTTAATAAAGTTAAACTAAATAGTTGTAGAGACATTAGGTATTTTTTTGGAAGCAGGAGTGATGAAAAATGAGCAACGCCTTCTCCTGGAATCGAACCACTGACCTCTGGAATACGCACCCAGCGTGCAGACCACCACACCACGAAGGCATGCTAAGAAGGAAGGAGAAATACCTTATACACTCCCCCTTTTTAAAGGATGACTGGGGTTTTTAGGGGACCCTATCGGCAAATCCTGGGTGTGGAGATTCATCATCCATCACCCTTTTAGTTCGGGGCCCCTGTAAAGACATTAGGTATCTTTTGAAAGCAGGAGAAGTAAAATATGAGCAACGCCTTCTCCGGGAATCGAACCACGGACCTCTGGAATACGCGCCCAGCGTGCAGACCACCACACCACGAAGGCATGCTAAGAAGGAAGGAGAAATACCTTATACACGCCCCCTTTTTAAAGGACGACTGGGGTTTTTAGGGGACCCTATCGGCAAATCCTGGGTGTGGAGATTCATCATCCATCACCCTTTTAGTTCGGGGCCCCTGTAAAGACATTAGGTATCTTTTGAAAGCAGGAGAAGTAAAATATGAGCAACGCCTTCTCCGGGAATCCAACCACGGACCTCTGGAATACGAGCCCAGCGTGCAGTCCACCACACTACTAAGGTACGCTAAGAAGGCGGGTAGAAACACCTTATATACTCCCCCTATTAAAGGGCGACTGGATTTAGGGGAGCCATCGCCAAATCCTGGGTGTGGAGAATCATCATCCACCATCCTTTTGGTTCGGGCGTCAATGTAGAGACATTAGGTATTTTTTTGGAAGCAGGACTGATGAAAAATGAGCAACGCCTTCACCAAAAATCGAACCACGGTCCTCTGAAATACGCTCCCAGCGTGCAGACCACCACACCACGAAGGCACGCTAAGAAGGCGGGAGAAATACTTTCTAAAGTAATATATGGAAACTTAGCAAGAATGACAAAACTTGAGAATAAATAATGAAACCTATTCTCTTTCTTTCATTCATTAGATATTTTTATGGCACATACAGAAAAAATATCTGAATGTAAGTAACTATAAACTTCTTTGTTTCTTAATACAACTTTCAACTACAGCACTTCATAGCGTTTCGGGTTTCATAAAGTTTGTAATCTTGGAGGAAAATTACTAGAAAGTGAGTTCATCACAAACTTTAATGCAGTCTGGTTCTTTCCTATACTTATTAGTTTTCAAACACGAAGCACATATGTAACAGATTCACATGTAAGCATTTCACGTCAGAATATATTATTATTATTATTATTTGGTTAATGTTAGATTCAGGAGAACCATTACAATATCAAGGATACTTAAATACTACATTTAGACTCTTCCAATATGTTATGTCGTGGAGCAAAAACAATTTTATTTTACACCTGACTGGCACTGGCTCCGACATAGCAATGTGAATACTCTACATCTAAAATTTTAAACACCATTCCAGAATTTTGAATGTTTATTTTATAGAATTCTATTCATATATTTGCAAGTTATACACTATAAACACAATAACAAAATTTGAACTTATCTGCACCAGCGTGAATAAGCCTGGCATAATATTTTGAACTCGACGCAACTTTAGGAAGAAAAATATCGCAAATTCAAACACAAGGTTTTCATCCTTTTCAACGCAGCTAATTTTCTAAATATATTTTACTAATATTCGCAGCGGATTCCATTCATTTCACCCAAAACTCAAATGTTTTAACGCAATAGTATCGCAAATGAAAACGTCGACTAAAAATCAAAATATTAAAATCTATAGAATATCATCCGCTGTTGCCATTCCAACACTGCCAAGTTTTTCTTCCTGCAGCTGTTGCCAGACTTATCCTCGCTGTATGATGAGAGGTACAACACAATAGGTTCAATGACTATATTTGTGTATTGAAAGGTTAGTTTCAGAAAAATATAGAGCTTCTGAAAATTTACTTCAAAATAATTAATCATACACATTTGGTAACATGACAAGTTTACTATTGGAAAATAATTTAAGAGATTATTACTTTTTCTTAGCATATTTAGGAGTATTTGGAACACTGTAATCTTCAGAATCCAGCGTTGGGCTGCGATCTCTTTCGTTCGAAGGCTTGGGTAAGGTCATCACAAGGTTAGGCCCCATCGGATAATCGGATTTCATTCCTGTTGGGGTCTGGGAATAATACTCAGACAAAGTTACTGTCGCAATTTCCGCTTTATTGCTCGAAACCTGCAAGATAAATTATTATAAATAAAAGATTAAAATAAATTATTATATAGAAACTTATTTAAAGAGAATGGTTATATATAGAGATCCGAAAGATAAATTATCAGATAAATAGATCAACTATACGTTTTAGTAATTTAATATGATAAATTGATGTGTATGAAAACCAACCATTACACAGGTTTAGCAAATACGAATGCCTATGAGCTTTTTATACAACTGCTGTTAAGAAAAGTATTTTCTGCGAATATATGAAGAGTAACGTTATGAAATATCTACAGTCTAATTATTCCGATTTTCGCGTCATGATACATTAAGGTAAGTTACCGCATCCCCGTTCACTCATTTCCACTTTACCTTGTAAATTGAATTATTACCTTGAATTATTGCATTCCCTCGTACATGCTGTAGTATTTCTTTCCGCTGCAGACTGGACGGTTCACGTGCTATTGTGCTTCAAACCAATTTTCCAGCCAGTGGGAAGTTGTCTACAACCAGCCAAACACAGCTCATAGGCAAGGTCAGATGGTTGATCGGGCATTTATTTCTGTGTATTAATATAATTCTGATAATAGCTTACAGATGCAATTCCGAGTACATTATGCGGAACTGGATCTCAGAGACACTGGAATTTTACAAATTTTGAAAATGCTATTTTACGGATATTTACAATGATGTTTTGACAACTGCGGTTTCGAAAGGCAGAATTTGGATTTGTGTCTTTACATTAATTAAAATATTTTATAGTGTTTACAGTCTTTGACGTTTATGGTCTTTTCAAACCTGATAAATGTTGCAGCTCATCAGAGTTACAATTTCTGTATTTAACTACCTGTATCACTCTTCTTAGAACTCCATGATTACTTGCGAGCAACTCAAAATATTTTTGTTCATTATCTGGTGATGGTTTTGATATATGAAATCTTGTCGTCATTTGACAGTCATGCAGATAGTCGCTGAAGCCTTCCTTGATACCACAGTAGCACATGCCCGTTTCTCTACTGCCAAATCTGTGTAGATATACAGGGCTAGAAAATGACCTGTGTGAACTTTGTGGCATAGCTGCAATTTGTCTTAATTTATAGGTAGATCTGGAAATTTTATAGTTCAATCGAACTACATCCATGTTGTCCTAATTCTTTTGCCATTCTGAACTTTGGTCTTGTTTTGACTCGGGAGCTTGGGTTTGGAAATGCAGATGTGACGGATAGTATGATCTGCTTTCGTTAGTTTACTAGCGAGTTCATTTCCTTTTTTTTTTTTTTCGATGACTAACACAGACTACAACTGTGCCTATTTTCGTTTTGGAGCCATCCCTATATATATAGATAGATAGATATTTGTTAGATATAACGCTCCTGAATTTATAGTGTACATCTCTGTAAATTATTCTGCTGGATGGATGCTGTGGATATGATTTTGGAGTTCCAATCAGAACTGATATAGTGATTCTGTGAGGTAATTATATCTTCCTGTAGGCTTACTACTTTAATACTGATGATCTTTTCTTTGAGCTATAACTGGCAAAATTCGAGCCAAGCTGAACAATGCCAGTGTTGGAAATGAATGAGATGAAAGGTTCTATAACCGTTAGTTATCAGTAGTTCCGATTTTCTTTGGATTTTTAGAAGCTTTTTTCTCATTGCATTATTCGTATTGAGGCCCCAGGCCGATGTTGCTAGATACATAATTAGTTAATGTTTCCTACTATGTCTTTAGGAGATTGGGACTGAATCCCTATGACTTGGAGGTGGTGCGTATTGGATCACTTTTAACTACTCAGATTTTATTACTGATATATCAAATATAAGAGGACCAGGAAATGTCGTCATCTAAGAGAACTTCAAGGTATTTTAAACTCTGCAGATTTTGATATTAGAGTTTTTAATTCGGGAAGTTAAAGCACTGTGTGAAGCTTTGTAAGAACTATAACAACTGACTTCTGTGGCTGGACTCTGAGTTTATGTGCTTTGCATCAGTTTACTAGTGATTGCAGGGCCTTTTTGATGCTTTCGTGTAGTTGGGTCCTTGATTTACCACTTGAAATAACCAAGGAGTCATTAGCAAAGGCTTGAGGTTTTATGTATTGAGAGATGTTGATTAGTCTCAATGCTGAGTCTGCTACAACATTCCAGAAGGTTCGAACCATACAGCTGCCATGTGCATAGTCTCTTGAAAGCGACTGCGTCCGTGTATAGTTCAGATGGTAGTAAAGAGCGATTGTTCAGAAAATTTGCGAGGATTCGAATGATTTGGCTATGTATACCCATATGTGCCAATGAGATGATGATGTAATGCCACCATATGTTGTCAAATGCGCCTAGTTGTATAGCCAAGTCTTCTTACTGTCCTGGCATATGCTATGAACATTGGGTAGATTGGATTCAACTGAAATTTACTCCAAGAAACCAAACTGGTCTTTCTGCAGCCCTCTGGTTGCGATCAGTTGATAGTTCAGCCGCCTTAGGATCATTTTTTCAAAGGGCCTGCTAAGGGGAAAAAACAAACAAATCGGCCTATAGGAACTACAGTCATCCCTGTTTCTGCCTGCTTTAAGGAGCAATGACACATGAACGTGCTTAGAGCGGTTGGGAAGATACCCGATGGGGATGCCTTCGTGGAGGGCTTTCTAATGGAAACTACCATGGATTCTCTTTGCTCATGGAGAAAACCATGAAACCTTCCATACAGCCTGCTCTCTGGGATTTAAACCGTGATCGAACTACAATGTTCAGCGGGCTTATTCGCTCCGCCGCTAGTGGGCTTGATAAATAAATATAAATAACTCTTAGCGAAATATGTCAGATGAGCGTACCTTTCATGAATAAGTTGAGTATAAGAGTTTCACTCAAAATGGGAACAGATAATATTATCTCTTATGTCGTATAGGTAAAATTTCAAAAGTATGATAGTCTGAACTAGTAAAAAATTACGGAATAAAGAAAAGGCCTTATGGAAGGACGATTGAAATTATCTTAACAACCCCTGTGATTCCTGTCAAAGAATTTTTAGCTCCACTGCTCACTGCTTTTTGAGTTTTACGAAAGTCAATAGCAAGGATGGCATTTTTGTATTAAAAATGAGTGTAAATATTTGATTCTGATCTGACAGAAAGCTCCATTCTACAGTATTGATAGGTTTAACTGTAGTACGGGAATAATTAGCGTTGTGATTTAAATCGTAAATAACTTTACCTTTTGTTGTATTTTTTCTTTTCTTTTGAGGACTGTATAGCCAGTATGTGGCGATTTGATTATAGAAAGGTTCACCACCAAACAAGAGCGAAAACTGCAGTGCTATCTTAAAGTTCAACTCTATATTATTTTGACACGTTAACCTTACCGCAACTTCTTTAACGTTCGGAACTTGCCTACCGCTTTAACAATGTGCCGATTGATTCAACAATTATGAGGTATTTCTGCCGCCTTCTTAGCATGCCTTCGTGGTGTAGTGCTCAGAACGCTCGACGCGAATTCGAGAGGTCCATGATTCGAGTCCCGGTGACGGCATTGCTCATTTTTCATATCTCCTGCTTCGAGTTCTGCGCATGTCAGCGGCCATATTGGTTGTGGTTTTGTGTGCTCCGTTAAAAGTGCTAAAATCTTGGTAATTATACCACTTGTGTTTGTGAAAATGTGATTCTTCCATGGATTACTAGTTCCGGTTGCGATATCTGTGGTGTTTCTCTGCGAAGAAGGGAAATCTCCGAGGATAGGAAGACTTTTAAAATTGTTGCTGTCCGCCGCCCTCATTTGCATATCCTGAGTAAGCATTGTCTCTCAAGGTTTTTATATACTGTGCTAATAACTTTTGAGTACAAAATAGGATTTTATATCTGTTTCTCTACCTATTTTTTGAAAATTGTGATTTTGGTACATGTATGAAAAATGTTATATGCATTTGTAATTCTGAGTAAGCGTTAGGCTTAGTGTGGCGGATACATGTTGACACCACGAATTTGGTGCACCATCCACAAGTCTTTCTGCCCGCTGAAAGACAGATAATTCAAATTTCTGCTTAAAAAATTATTTTGGAACCATTTAAAACACAAAGTGAGATGGTTCGTCCAAAAAATAAAGAGCCTAAGGGGCAACGCCCCGACAATGAGACGCAGTCGGCCAGTGCTCCAATAATACTCGTAGATAAGACACAGAAACAGAGCAGTACACGACAGCTAGACGTTGATATAACTTTGGTAGATGCCAGTACAGAGTATCAAGAGGCCTCAGAGTGCTATACTAATCTAATTGGATATTTAAATAGAGACGACATTTCCACAAAAGCAAACAAAAAGATACGAGGTTTCTTTGACCATATGTTAAGAATAGTCTCGAGGCAGAGTTACAAAATTGCCAATTTGGAAGGACAAATTGAACAAACTAAGAATATAGAGACATACATCCAAGGAATAGTCGCCACTCAAAAGCTGTCTTTTGCAGAAGTTGCAAGATCTCGTCGGCTATCCAGAAGTAGTTCTAGATCTAGACGATCACAATCAAGATCACGGCAAGAGACAGAGCATGTATTACTAGTCTATCCTAAGACTGAGGGCAGTACATCCGACGAGGTAAAGGAGAAGCTGGTGAAGTACATAGATCCAGGAAAACTCAAAGTAGGCGTCAAGAATATAAAGAGAGTCAACAAAGGAGGGCTCCTAGTAGAAGTTACGAAAAAGGAAGAACTGGCAATACTTGAAGAGGCCATAAATGAAAATCGGAAGCTGAAGGACGTAGTGGAGACGAAACATCCACAAAAAAGAAACCCCAGAATAATAGTCTACAATGTCAACGAGAACATTAATAAAGACGAGATAGTAAACTTCATTAAAATACAGAACACCGACCTAGCAGAAAGTGAAATAGAGATTCTGTTCGCCATGAAGGCCCGCTTTGGACAGCACTGGGTTCTATCTATAGACCCAGTAGCTTTCAAGATCCTTATGAAAACGAAGAAATTGAACATACAATGATCAAGATATAACGTAAGGGAGTTTATAAAGGTTTCGCAATGTGTCAAATGCCTTGGGTATAACCACCCAGCGAAATATTGCAAGGAAGATAAAGTCTGTGCCGGATGCGGCTCCACACACCACGAGAAGACCAATTGTGACCAAAAAACAGTCAGCTGTGTCAACTGCACAAAGGTGAATAAACGATATAATACAGGCCTCGATGCCCAACATGATAGCCGAGATAAGAAATGCCCATGCTACCTAAAAGAGCTCGAAAGATTAAAACAACGAACAAATTATGGATAGTATCCAAATAATCCAGATTAATCTTAAGCACTCCAGGAGTGCAACAGAAAACTTAAAGATAAATTTTGAACAAAACGACAAACTCAAAGTAGCATGTATCCAGGAACCGTACACAGTACAGAACAAACTGTACGGATTCTCCACAAAATATAGGAAGTTCTACTCTCGAACAGACGCAATAACTGCAGTGATTATAGCGGACTCAAATCTCCCAGTTCTGGAACTTTTCAGCTCTCCGGAGATTATAGCGCTTGCAATAGGCAGTGACTCAAGATTTATACTAATCACGGTATACTGTCCTCCATCGCGAGATATTGCACCAATCCTGACAACCCTAGAAAGGTTTATGCAGGACAATAACAACATGACTACAATAATTACCGGAGATTTCAATGCCAAAAGTCCCCTATGGGGCTCACATAATACGGACACACGAGGCCTCAAAGTATGCGAATTCATTGCCAGCACTGGACTATCGATAGTCAATGAAATAGGGGATACGCCAACCTTCGCAGGAGTAAGTGGTAACAGCTGGATTGACCTCACACTTATCATAAGTAGAGACAGAATCCGGATCGATAATTGGAAGGTAACGGATGAAGCAAACAATAGCGATCATAATAATATCTATTTTGACGTCTCCAGCATTCATTACCCAACATGGAGAAGATCGAAAATCAATGTACGACATACCGACTGGCTAAGTTTCAAAAGGTATATCTCAAAATCTTTAGCAGACCCTAGAAATCTGACAACTATCGAAGAAATCGATAAATATGTAAGAGAAGTTACCACTAGTCTTCACGAGATCTATCAAAGAACAGTTCTCTCACATAACTCGAAACCAAGATCGCGCACCTGTCCATGGTGGACAAAAGATCTCACTATTCTCAGGAAAAAGGTCAGAGCAACAAGGAAAAGATTCCAAAAAACAACTGGAGAGGAAAGGACCCATAACAGGCTGCTTTACCAGAGGGTACGTGCACAGTACCGGCAAAAGATGTATAAAGAAAAGAAAAAAGCATGGGACATGACATGGAACAAAATCACTGTTAGCTCTCCGTTCGGAACATACTTCGATCTAGCTAAAGGGAAGAGCATGGATCCATTACAGATAGGTTCAGTTCAAAAAGAAGATGGCACAATGACGAGCACAATTGAGGATACAATTAGAGAAATCATGAGGTTCCATTTTCCAGAAGACGACCCCAACGAGGACTCTACATACCATGCAGATATTCGTTCCCAATCAACCGAGATTCCAAACTCGGAAGACGATCAGCCGTTCACACTCGAAGAAATGCAACGTACGATAAACTCAACACGCCGAGGTAAAGCTCCTGGGCTGAATGGCCTCACGATTGAAACCATTGAAGAGCTTAGGCTCGCGGACGACAAACAAATTCTAGCACTCTTTAACAAGTGCCTTGAATTAGGTTATTCTCCAAAGGAATGGAAAAACGCAGAGCTAGTATTGTTCCAGAAAGAGGGAAAACCAAAGTCCATGCCCAGTTCTTACAGACCTATCTGCTTACTCTTAGCGTGGGGCAAGGTCCTTGACAAGATGCTTACGCAGAGATTAACGTATTACCTGGTCAAAAACAAACTACTAAACCCCGCCCAATTCGGGTTTACTAAAGGGCGGAGCACCACCGACGCCCTTAACCGTGTTCAAGACATCATCTTAAATAACAGACAAAATAACCTCCATACGTGTATAATATCGCTTGACGTAGCTTCCGCATTCAATAAACTATGGTGGCCAGCGCTCAAAACAAAACTAAAAGACCTGCGATGTCCAAAGAATCTTTACCAACTGATCGCAAGCTACCTCACAGAACGTCAAGTGACCTACAAAAGAGACGGCTTAAATATCACGATGAATTACCACAAAGGAGCCCCACAGGGGTCTAATATCGGACCCATCTTGTGGAACATAATTGCAGACTCAGCGCTGAACATCAACTTTGGAAACAATGCCAAGATACAAGCTTACGCCGACGATATTATACTCATAATAGACGGAGGCAATAGGACAACAATAGAGCGTAAAGCAGACGCAGCACTCAAATTGCTTGCAAAATGGAGTCAAGACAACAAACTGTGTTTCAGTATTGAAAAGACACAGATGATAGTCTTTCCAAAAAGTTCAAAAATAGACGCGAATCCACCACGCATAAAGTGGGAAGGGCATCCATTGCGACGCCAGAATACCATTAAATACCTCGGATTCACGCTTGATAAGAAGCTCACGTGGGTATCACATCTTACGGAAGTCCGAGATAAGACGCATCGAATCATCAATAAACTAAACAGGATAATCACAGACAAATGGAGCCAAAAGGGGCGCCTGTTAAAACATCTATATCTTAATGCAATTGAACGCATGATCCTCTACGGCTGCCCAGTCTGGATGAATGGCACAGCAAGAATATGTCAAAAACTACATCAAATACAGCGAGTAATCCTGTTAAAAATCACCAGTGCGTATAGCACCACATCAACCGCAGCACTTCAGGTCTTAGCTGGCACGCTCCCACTCGACCTAAAGGCAGAATTAGAAAGATCAATCTATCGACTTCTACATTACAAAGAGGACCTTCACACTAAAAAAGATTTACATCTATCATATGCCAGCATAGAATGCTTCCAAGATTCCCCTAACTTACACCCAGGAGATCTACCCATCCTTTCCTGGTGCAAATCGCCACCCTCAGGACAACAAAGAGAGATTTTTTCTGACGGTTCAAAAATTTCAGGACGAGTAGGGGCAGCGTTCACGGTCTTTTCGAACAATCAAGAAATTTATCAAGCACAATTCCGTCTAAGCGATCATGCTTCAGTCTTCCAAGCCGAGTCCCTAGCACTCAAAGAAGCAGCACTATGGTTAGGTACACAACCAGCAGCTCACACTTCATTCTTCACAGATAGCATGAGCGTTCTGAATGCGCTGAATTCCTTTCCTCCAAAACATCCGCACACGGCAGCACTTAGAGAGATCTTCTTGACGTTAGGCTCTTCCATACCTTTAAAGATCAACTGGATACAAGGACATACCGGGCAGAAGGGCAACGAACGAGCGGATGAACTAGCTAAGACTGCAGCTCTCAAACCAGAAATTGACAAGGAAGTTCCGCTTTCCGCAGAAGTTGCAAAAAGGCTCCTCAAGACAGCATTTCAAGAGACATGGGCATCACGATGGCAGGAAGAAGAGACAGGAAGATTTACTTACAACATCTTCCAATACCTTCTCTCAAGAGGCTGAAATGCAACCGACTCTTCCTCCAAGCCTGTACCAACCACGGGAAATTCCCAGCGTATTACAGACGTTTCCTCAGACGGGACGTCAACTGTTCTTGCGGTTTTCGCGGGGAAGACGCGGACGCACTTCATTACCTGCTCTCCTGCCCTCTGACAGAGCACCTTCGACAGCAGTTCTTTCCTTCCGACTACATCACATATCCTGTGAATAGACTGTTCACGGACTATTACTGCAACAAGGGCATCTTAGAGATAATGAAGCAAGTGAATGAAAATAATTATATCCAAGAAATTACAGATTAAAGTAAAATGTAGAAAGGCGGCCTAACCGTCAGATTGCTAGCAATGAATAGGATAACTTCCTAACCCTGTAGTGCCATTAACTCAGTTTGGCGGAACAGGTTAAGTAAAGTGACCATATATATCTCCTGCTTCGAAGTAACCTAATATCTCTACAATGGCGCTCGAACTAAAAGTTGGTGAATGATGATTCTTCACCACCAGGATTTGGTGATCGGGTACCCTAAAACACCATTCGCCCTTTAAAAGGGGGAGTATATAAGGTATTTCTCCTACCTTCTTAGCACGCCTTCGTGGTCTAGTGATCAGCACGCTCGACGAGAATTCGAGAGGTACGTGGTTCGAGTCCCGGCGACGGCATTGCTCATTTTTTATGTCTCCTGCTTCAAAATAACTTAATGTCTCTACACAGTTTCAGTAACAAACAATGATTCTCTTAAGGAAAATCTTCGCAATCGCATAATGTCAGATGAGCGTACCATCCATATTTTCGAATTTTAACAGGTCTTCGTGATCTCCAGATTTAACATGAGAAATTTTTCTTCTCTGGACTATATTAAAGCAAATATACATGCAAATAAGGCATGAAGAATAAAGACAATATTCTAAGAGCAGTCAAAATAATTTCAACGAGCAGTTCAATGTAATTTTATCAAGAGCTAAGAAGAATTCCTTGGATAAGGCTATCAAGTCGAAGCTAAAAGTTGCGATTTGTTAAATGCTAATTTTAACACATCTTATAAATATATTTCCATATATTTTATTTAATATTAAGAAAGGCGCAAGTAAATAATACTGAAATAAAAATTTTAACATATTAATTAAATTTTAACGTTAATTGTCCGATACTTATTATGAGTATATTTAATTGTATGTATTATTTTAAAGCAATAATTATTATTCTGTTATTTGCTTTTATAAAAAAGTATGTTAGTTAGTTAAAAAAGGCCGACTTAAGAGGACTCGTATACCTTAAAACCCATAAGACGTTCGAATAGGTGACTGTTGCAAGAATTGGGATAACTTATTTATTTTAAAAGCAATTACTACCAACTTTTTACAGCTGACTACATAATATAGCTGCTTTCTGAAATAGTAATCAGAAAGTTTGTGTTGCCACAAATATTTTTATAATTTAATTCTCTTTGTGACAACATTTTTCGTCGTGTTTCCAACTTGAGCGCACAGCTTAAAACATTCTGTTTCATAATTTAATTCCATATTTAATATATAGCTTTTATAACATTTGGAAACTACTGTGAACCTAAAATTCTAAAAATTTCATGTTAAATTTTTGTTTTATTTTGAGTTGAGTTTATAAAATGTATTTTATTAACAAAATTTGTAATGTTTTCGTCCATAAAATTTTTCAATATTAAAATATTCATCAGATTGTTGGTTCAGTTAGAAAATAGTGCCCATATAAAGAATTCCATTAAATTTCAAGTATGTACCATCAGCCATTTTTAAAATATCATGCGCGCAAGGTGGAAACATGACGAAATATTTTGTCACAAAGAGGATTAAATTACAAAAATATTTGTGGCAACACAAACTTTCTGGTTACTAGTTTCCAAAGCAGCTACATTATGTAGTCAGCTGTAAAAAGTTCGAAATAATTGCTTTTAAAATAAATAAAATATCCCAATTCTTGCAACAGTCACATATTCGAAGATCATGAGGGGTTTAAGGTGTAATAGTCCGCTTAAAAAGTAGAAAGAAAAAAAAGGTTAGCGTACAAAATATCTTATGCCTTTCTATATGACTTCCCTAAATTTTAAGTCCAAATAACTTCTTTCTTGCTTCAGAGGAAAACAAAAAAAAAAAAAAAAAAAATGAAAGAAACTTTATCTGGAATGAAAGAGATACAAGCCTTCAGAGGTTCATCCCCAGAGAAGCTTACAACCTAATTAGGAGGATCGTCGCATGTGACCGATTGCGAAAGTTACAAAATATATTTGCAGTTCCCACGTGGCTCCTCCTTGCAAGAACGAAAACAATTGCTGCGATAAATCCATAGAAATAGGTACACTGCCATCTAAACAAGAAACCAATCTCTATATAAATCAATCAAGAAATACGCTTCTTATTATAGCATACTATTCGTATTTGATTTATATTTACTTCTTTCACGTATTTCATTTTTGATTGCTTCCATGTATAGAGACAAATGATTACAAACTTTATTCTAATCGTAGCTAATAAGAAAACTTTTGATAGATGAACTTATTTGGGTTAATGTGTAAGATACTTATTGATTCTTTCCTGCACTTCTATTTTTTCCGAGAGTTTTCCCAGAATGTATATTGGGAGGATTTAAATATCCAGGTATAAACAGAGACACAAAGTTTGTCAACGTACTAGCTACACTGTTTCCTTTGCGAATCTCTTACCTGCAGTGATTTCGGTGACTATTCTTTTCCCTGATTTTGCTACTATTTATGTTTGAAGGTCGTGAATAGTAGGAGCTGGGTTAATAGATATTAATTCTCTTCATTATATTTTTCACATTTAAGCATTTTTGTATGGCAGGACTCCACAAGAAGCGGTGAATAAGATTTTACATTTTTAGCTGAATCTAACGTTTTTAATGATAACGAACTTGTAGAGACATTAGGTTAACTGGAAACAGGCAAGATAAAAAATGACCAAACTTCTTCGCCGGGAATCGAACCGCAGACCTCTGGAATACCGGCCCAGTGTGCAGAACCACTACAACACGAAGGTACTTTAGGAAGGCGGGAAGAAATACCTTATATACTCCACCTTTTAAAGGGAGACTAGGGTTTTTAGGGGACCCAATCGCCAAATCCTGGGTGGGGAGAAATCTTCATCCTCCACCACCCTTTTAGTTCGGGTGCCACTGTAGAGACATTGGGTTATTTTTTGGAAGCAGGAAAGATGAAAAATTAACAAAGCTTTCGCCGGGAATCGAACCGTGGGCCTCTGGGTACCGGCCGATCGTGCAGAACCACTACACCACGAAGGCACGCTAAGAAGGTGGGGAAAATACCTTATATACTCCCCCTCTTAAAGGGCGACTGGGATTTTTAGGGGACCCAATCATCAAATCCTGGGTGGGAAGAAATCCTCATCCAATACCCTTTTAGTTCGGGCGCCAGTGTAGAGACATTAGGATTTTTTCGAAGCAAGAGAGATGAAAAATTAGCAAACGCCCTCGCCGGAAATCGAACCACAGACCTATGAAATACCGGGCCAGCGTGCAGAACCACTACACCGCGAAGGCACGCTAGGAAGGCGGTGGAAATACCTTATATACTCTCCCTTTTAAAGGACGACTGGTGTTTTTTAGGTGACCTAATCACCAAATCCTGGGTGTGGAGAGTCATCATCCACAACCGTTTTAGTTCGGGGGCCACTGTAGAGACATTAGGTATTTCTTGGAAGAAGGCAAGATGAAAAATTAGCAACGCCTTCGCCGGGAATCGAACCACGGGCCTCGGAATACCGGCTCAGTGTGCTGACCACTGCACCACGAAGGCAAGCTAGGAAAACGGGAGAAAAGTTTTCGTTCAATTTCACTGTTCTTTACATTCATTGCATTTGCATTCATTCCAGACTTTAGGTTAAACTGAGAATACGATAAGTCTTCTATAGCATAAGATGATTAAACAAGTAAGAAGTGGAGAATGAATTAGGTTTAACGTCCCACTTATTCGTATCTGTTTTGCGCATGGAGTGCATTGGGATTATAATATCTAGCGATGCGAGACGCTTGAAGAACTTCCGATAAACGAGCTTCCCCTTCTTCTAAAATTAACTCCAGCTATCCCGAAAGTGAAGATTCCCGGAAATATTTCTTTCTAATTGTAATCATGGATAGCTTGCAGGTCTGATAACGGTTTAAGTAGGATCGGTGAAGAAGAATGTACCGTTAAACAAATTAAAATACAAATAAATCAAGTATGGGCACTACAAATGTAATAATGCGACACTTAATTGACAAGAAAATAAAGAATATTACTCAAATTTCTATATCAAAATATGAGTCTAGCAGATGATGTTTAATTACATCAGACGCAAGCTAAAGCTTAGAACCGTAATTTTTTACCAAATTATTCTTCATTAATATAAACCTCCCTAGCTTTGGTCAGAATTGCTCTAAAAATGTGTAAACGACAATATAGTAATATGCTTACCTCTTTCAAGGAAACTTTCAAAACACATTATAAAAGAAATGGAAGAAATTAATAAATCCTTACTGAAGACGGGCAGCGCAAATGTATTGGTATACTCCTGCGGTTCAGCCAGATGTAGAACAATGTTAACATGGCTGCTGCAGATAACATAATGGTGGCACTCACGTAGAAGAATACCGAACTTCCACTGGCATAGAATACTCCGCATAACAGTAAGGCCACAAAGCTCACACAAAGTAAAAAGATGGCAGATAAAAGCGCTGTTCTGATGAAAGTGCTGGGATAAAGGCCCGGACAACAGAAGTATGGTGACCGCCGAGAAGTTTCAGAAGATGATTTCTTATCCATTTCTGAAGTCTAACTCTTCATTTTGGACTGCAGTAATGTTAGATGTTGATTTGATAAATTTCTCCAACCTGCTCCTCTCCATTTTTGATTCATGATACAGAAAGCAAAGGAAATCTCTGTAAGAATAAAAAGTATAGAATTAATCGTTTATTGAGGTTAAGTAAAATCTTTCTTCAAGTAATATACTCAAATCATAAAATATATGCTATTAACTTTTGAAAAACGTAGTTTTAGTTCCTTTATTTACGAAAATAAAATTTCAAGTTTAGAAGACTCTCCTTTATTAATAAATTAAAACATCATTATCGAATTATTTATTACTTGTATCCAAAAACTTCACTGAAAATAGTTATGACTAAAATAATTAATAATTATCAGTTTATTTTTTGCATAAGTTTTTTCAAAATATTACTGAAATTGTTACATTTTCTACAGAGATCTAAAATGTATTCTAGCAGCGTAATCAAACAGCAATACAGCAGGCAGTTTGACTCCGTTTATGCTACAGCTTTAGAAAACAAATCTTTTATTTAAAAATTGTAATTAATTTATAATTATTAATTAATATTTTATTACCTAATAATTTATTGTTTAATACTTAATTCATTTTAATTAATATTTTATAGAGTCATTAGGATTTTTTGAAGCAGGAGACGTGAAAAATGAGCAGTGCCTTCGCCGGTACTCGAACCGTGGACCTCTCGAATACGCACCAAGTGTGCTAATCGTTACACCACAAAGGCATGCAGAAAGGAGGGAGAAAATACTTTATAATTTAATTTATAAGATATTTCTCCCGCTTTCCTAGCGTGCCTTCTTGGTGTAGTGGTTCTGCACGCCGGGCCGGTATTCTAGAGGTCCGTGCTTCGATTTCCGGCGAAGGTGTTTGCTAATTTTTCATCTTGCCTGCTTTCAAAAAATACCTAATGTCTCTACAGTGGCGCCCGAACTAAAAGGGTGTTGGATGATGATTCTCCTCGCCCAGGACTTGGCGATTGGTTTTCTAAAACCCCAGTCGCTCTTTAAAAAGGGAAGTATAAAAGATATTTCTCGCGCTTACCTAGCGTGCCTTCGTGGTATAGTGGTTCTGCACGCTGGAACGGTATTCCAGAGGTCCGTGGTTCGATTTCCGGCGAAGGCATTTGCTAAGTTTTCATCTTGCCTGCTTCCAAAAAAACCCCTAATGTCTCTACAAATTATTAATATTTAATTAAGCTTACTTCTACTGTTCGCACATTTTTAGACGATTTTCTTTGTATTTACAAAAATATTTTACCTAAAAGTTTTGCCTTTTAAATGTTCCATTTGGTAAACCTTGTTCTTCATTACTTCTCTACACCGTAATTTCCAAGACAATACAGCCTTTTTTAGTAGCGGAACAGGTATTTTATTCCATTCCTCTTGAACAGGTTTCCAAAGTCCAAGGAGGGCTGCAGGGCTACGTCTGGACAATCCGCTTTTTAAAAGTCCAAAAGTGAAAAAATCCGTTGGTGATACATCAGGAGATTTAGTAGGGATATGAGTGAAGTGTATGGCTTTGATACACATTTCTTGTTTCATTTTTCCAAGAAATTAACAATGAATTTTGACTTGTGGCTGCTTCCTTTGTCTTGATGCAGTTCTACCGATTAATGGCACTGTGGGTAATTATTCGGATCAGCGAGATATTGCGAATTCTAAGTACTTTTCCTTATATTTCTAAGCATACCGCTGGCCGATTGAATAAGAAAACTATTGAACAATGATAGATTGACTAGGTTTCGGTTCCTGCATGCAGATGTTTCAAATTTTTCTTCAGGTCTAACATGAAAGATGCCAGTTTTTCGTACAGGAAGTACAAAGGTATCACCCACAGCTCTAGTGTACTTTAATCAATTAAACAACATTCAACTATTTTGCACCAAATGGGAACTAAAACGTAGATATATAGTTTTACGGAATTTCACAATATGTTTATCTTGGATGAGATTCAGTCAAATTATTTAATTTCGGCAGAAACAATAAAAGAAAAATATATAATGTAAAGTTTATTTTAAACACCCGTATCACATGTTCGGGATCCCGTACATTTATAAACTAACGACGAATGGTTCATTCAGTGATACATTTATGCAATACAATGAATTGCGATTGTCAGACGCCACTCAAGTGCAAAGGATTAAAACTTCCTTCTAGGTGGTGCGAAAATTATTCTGAGCCAAATTATGTAATATACGGCTTAGAACCATGGATGCTTTTCACTTAAAGTCCTAATATTTGGTACTTTTCTTAATTGCAGTGAGTTTCACGACTTGGGGTGTGCCAAGCGGCCATGCGGTCTTCACTTCTGAGAGGAATAAAAATATATCCAAACAAGAATGTGTTTATTGAACTTGCATTCCTTTCGTTACAACTCATTCATTTACTCATGATGTCAAGAGATAGTGTTTATTAAGTTTTACGGACGAAATTTTGCTTCAAATGAAACTCAACACAGTAGTTGACTGGAATAACTACATGAGAGACGTACTATGTACCAGATGAAATGTCAGAACTTGCTATGTCAGATGAAAGCTCATTCACAAATAGGAAAAAATAAGCAGGCTGTGTTCTCCTCTTCACAATGGGTTTTCGAAAACGTTTTTTTTTTTTTTTTTTTTTTTTTCCCCATGAAATTTGTCACGAAATTCCTTATTCCGGTCATTCCGTCCCATTAGCGGCTGAGCGATTAAGTAGCTGATCACTGGTCATTCTATAGAGGTTCGATTCAAGGAAACTAGCTTGCGGTTTGGGCGTTTTCTCTATGTGTAAATGGATACGAGCCAGTTTCCCTTAGAAAGTCTTTCATTAAACAGACTGCCCTCGAGTATTTTGCCATAATCAAATAAATGAAATCAAACCGATCATTTCCTTTCGTCTAGTACCAGCAAAAGTGTGGGGAAAGAAATAAGCCAGAATACACCAATATGACCCCGCAAAAATGCATGGTATAACTTTAAAGGAAAAGTGCTGAAGTATATTTCAACTGTAATAGTTGTCCAAATGTATATAAAAGGCAGATTTAATATTATATACCTATGTATATCTATCTCTCTCTCTTTCTATATGTATATAAGATACTATTTGTTTTGTTGTTGTTGTTTTGTACGTGTATTTCATGGAATAATGGTTGCCAAAGCGTCGAGGAAATTGGACTTCTACTCCCAGCCCAGTTATAATAGTTTTGGGGGAAGTAACCCGGTGGGGGGGGTCCGAGGATCTCCCTCCTCTCCCTCTTCTCTACCATAAACCACACGAGAGGACTTTCGGCTTACCATATATTTAGAGTGTCGCTATGCTGCAAAAAGGTACTTCTCCGGAATTCGAACCAGAGCCTTGTATTATTTTTTTGTATTATTAAAGCATTATTTATTATTTATTATTTAAATTTAGTGAGATTCTTGTGCTTGATGCTTGCTGCAAAGAGATTTTATGTCAGGTTACAATTTAGTTAACTTATTTATTTTTAAGGTATTTCTCCCACTTCCCTAGCGTGCCTTCGTTGTGTAGTGGTCATCACACTGAGCCGGTATTCCAGAGGTCCGTGGTTCTTTTCCCGGCGAAGGCGGTTGCATATTTTTCATTATTTTCTGCTTCCAATCAACCTAATGACTCTACAAGTGGCACCCGAACTAAAAGGGTTGTGGATGATGATTCTCCGCACCCAGGATTTGGCGACTAGGTCCCCTAAAACCCTAGTCGCCCTTTAAAAAGGAGAGTATATAAGGTATTTCTCCCACTTCCCTAGCGTGCCTTCATGGTGTAGTGGTCAGCACACTGAGCCGGTATTCCAGAGGTCCGTGGTTCGATTCCCGGCGAAGGCAGTTGCATATTTTTCATTATTTTCTGCTTCCAATCAACTTAATGACTCTACAAATTTGAGTCTCAAGTATCCCCGTTTTGTTATATCCAGCCGATTTCTTTTTCAGCAGCAAATCATTTCTGGCACTAAATCGCATTTAGCAAAATATGAAGATGGAAACGGTAACAATAGTTCTCTTGCACATTTTGTTGCCTTTGGATATTTGATTCTGGTTTCCTCAAAAAGCCATGCCATCGCTCCTTTTATATTAATTAAAGTTTTAATTGACTCATCATTTTGCATTTCTGCAAGTTCTTCTTGATACTGCATATTTGAAATATCAGCCAAATCCACTAATAATGGCTGTTTCAAATTAAAAATCTGTGTTTTAAATCAGCCGATAAAATTTTCAGATGCTCGTCAGTAACATGTATAGCGGTATCAGACACTTCCCTTTTTTGGAGCCAATGAAACTTTTCATAATTTTTGTTGTAAATAGTATATATGCCTGATATAATTCAACAAAGATAATCAAACCAAATATCTTCGCTTTTGCATGGACATGAGTTTTATTTGCTCCTTGAAGTTGTTTATTTAATATATTTAGTTTTTCAAAGATATCGGCTAAATAACTCACAAATGCCTTACCATCATCCGTTAACAGACTTTTCATTTCAGGTTTGTCGCTTAAAAAATAACTAAGAATATCAAATAGTTCCATAAATCTTTTCAAACCGTTCCCTTTCAACAGCCATCTTACTTTATCAAAACAACAGTTCCTTCTAATCTTTTTGGCGAACATTGAGTGTTCTGATTAGACAGTGAGTCTGACTACAAACTATGTCTCATGGAGTGTAGTACGGACGACAAGATGAGAAGGGTTTAATTACCCTTTATTTTCCACGATATTACTGACGTTCCCGCACTTCGGGATACAAAGACCAACCACTTGTGGTCTGAACGTAAAAATATAATAACTACTGACTAACTAAAATTTAAATAAAAGCTAACTTTGAACACTTTACACAAATGACTAACACTAAGATTGGCCTTTTAAATTATTACGTATGTAGTATGCAAACTGCGGAAAACTACAATAAGTCTTTAGCTTTCGAAAGGAATAAAACCTCTGGCCTTAAAGGCAGACAGCAACTGAATGAAGCTCGCGTGAGATGCAGTGGCAAAGCGGCTCACTTTCTCTCTATCCAACGGCACTCTTGACAAAAAGCCACAACTTAAATACTTAAGCGTTAGCAAGTACAATTGTATAAACATATTCAACGCGTTTATTCTGGTCGGAAGTGGAAAAAAAGAGATGATAGTAAAGTTTTAAAATAAAATAAACGTTACAACTTCAGTATGAAGTATAAATCTAATATAGTCTTCATTTTGTTCTTCATAAACTAACTTAAAAAGACGTTCACATTTGGCCCTAGCTTTAATAGCATTGATACACTTTATAAAAGTGATACACTTAGTACTTTATTTAGAATAGGTTAAATGTTTTTACCTACCAGGTTTTCCCTATGAATAACACAACGCACAAGAAGCATTTCTTAATTCTCATCTTTCATCAATTTTTAAGCAACCTTTTTCTTATTCCAACGGTTCTCAACCTTTTGACTAGCGCGTACCATCTAAACAAAAATTGAAAACCTTTAGTACCACCACTACAAAGTACTACTAGCACCATCACTCTTGAACAAAGTTCCGACGCATAAATTTACGAGTGTTAGAGAAAAAAAAAACCAATCAGGATGTTGGGGTTTTAATTTTTGAATTTAATAGTTAAAAATACTTTGCTTCTTTGCGTACTACCTATTTTTCTCTTGCGTATCACCAGTGGTACGCGTACCACCGGTTGAAAACCCCTGTCTTTCTTTATTTTATTTTTCAATCATCATATTAGGAGCACCATCTGCATAAGATGTATTGTATTTTTTATTGATATATCTTTGACATCTAAGTGATTTTTTAGCTTAATATAAACATCTTTGGAGGTAGTGGTGCTTTCTGGTGATTTACAAAAGAATATTTCTTCTGCAAAATCGCCTCTATGAATATATCTTACGTAAGTTATAAGTATGACTCACTGTCTCTCAAAGTTGATTCAGCCATTTGCATCGAAAATTTTCTTGTTTTCAGCTTTCCAACAAGTTGTATTTCAATATCCTCAGTCATTTCATCTATTCTTCTACTAACAGTGTTGTTACTTAGTGGCATAGCTTTAACGTCTTTGTCATCTTTTTCTAGAACAGTTTTAAGAAATGCTGATATTGATGGTTTGATTAAATTCTTCCCTATAGTATGACTTTTCCCAGATTTAGTGATGAATAGCGAAATTTGATAAATAGCCTCAAGAGCACGATTAACAGTTGCATTATGGGTAGTAAAAAGAAACTTTAAAACTACTCTTTTTTTCAAAATTTTTCTTTAAAGTTTGAAAATAATATAAATCTGAATTAATATGAGCATTATGTTTCGCCTTCAAATGTGCCTCAAGATGGTCTTGTTTCGTCAGACATTGTTGGCATAAAAGACAAAAAGGTGACCGTTCGTCGTGTACAGCGGGTATGAAACCAAATTTTAAATATCCCACCGAATACTGACGAACTTTTTTCTTGCTTGCACCCCTAATTTCAATAAGGGCTGATAGAAAAGGTCAATATAAAAAAAGCTGAAAGCAGCTCTTATTGCTATTCAAGGGAAGAATAATATAGTTGCTATTCCTACAGTAAAAAATAAAAGAAATTCATTGGGTGAAATGGTGGAAGAAACGTCTGCAAAGAGTAATGTGTCAGCTATTTAAATTCCATTTTAAAGCATTTAAATGTCCATGTCTACAGCGAAAATTCTTTATAAAATATTTTAAATGCACCGCAGTTTAAAAACTTTTTTACGTTATACATCAGTTATATTTTCTTATTTTGGGGAATAAAAAATGAAATTTCGAAAAATTTCGACTTCTTGAAGCAAATTTGGAAATTTGAACTTCTTTTGTTCCCTTAAACTCTAGACGAGTCCATTTTCGAATTGTCCCCCTTAACAATCGCATGGCCTCCTGTGGGACGTGAGCCCTACGTTGGAAAACACTGATTTAGATAGAAAGATGTTATAAATAATATGAACTACGAATTATATGATGTATTACTAATTAGATCATTAAAAATAAACTACTAAAGGGTACTATTCGGTTTCGAGGGCCGTAAAAAAATTGCAGCGAAAATGTACGTGCAAAAGCGCCAAATCTAGCAAACGCGCCCATTCAACAGCGCGCTAAATCTAGCGTACGCGCCGATTTCAGATGGCGTAAGTTTATATAGTTCTATATTTCTGAAGACGCCATTGAAATACTAGTTTAATTTTTAAGTCATTTTTTGATTTTAAATCCTTTTTTGATATCCTATGGATTTAACAATTTTGGAATTGCCCATGACGAAAACTCGGCAGTAGAATTTTGGGTAAAGTGCAGAATCACCCACTGCTTGACACGTTTTTAAGAATTGCACATACTCTGTATCCATGTGCACATCGACCTATTTTCACTTTAAGAAAAATCCTAGAATTGCAAAAAAATGGCACTGCGCACACTCTTGACTTTATCTATGTACACATCGACCTATTTTCATTTAAAAAGTAAAAGAAAATTGACAAAAATCCAATTGTTTTTACCCTTGTTAAAAGCGGCAAACAAGTAAGTGAGCGATTCTGCACTTCTGAATTCCGATTCTAAATATTTTCAAAGAAAAGGCATCATTCATTATAGAAAATTACGTTTGAACAACCAACGAGATGAAATTATGCTTTAGCGATAAGTCGGTAGCGAAATAGCGATGCAGGTCTCCATTCAGTTATGTTTAGCAATTTTTATATAAATTATAATAATGATCTGAAATAGTTATTTACTCTTATGCTTCCATTCAGTCATGTTTAGCCTTTTTCATATAAATTATAATAATAAAAAAATATTATATGAAATTAACCTTTCATCTAAATTTAACCATCAATCTTAAATAGTTATTTACTATTATACTTCCTTTCTTGCCGCAATTATTAGGGTTGCCGAAATTATTTTTGGCAGCATTGGCATCAACAATAGTTTGGCGATTTTTTACGGCCCTCGAAACCGAAAAATATAACCAAATAAGGATGTAGTAAGAGGTATATGGCATTTAAATCTCTCCTTTTATTAATTAATGATTTTTGTTGGAAAGATAAAATAAGAA
The DNA here is from genome assembly GCF_044657685.1 of Stegodyphus dumicola. NCBI lineage: Eukaryota > Metazoa > Arthropoda > Arachnida > Araneae > Eresidae > Stegodyphus > Stegodyphus dumicola. The sequence continues at coordinate 111,628,918 of NC_140770.1, read as the reverse complement.
TCTTGTGTAACGTCGCTGAGTACTGGTAATTTATCAACCCATGCAGATGATAAACTAAATAATCTTGTGCCAGGTGAAATGGCAAAATTTGCCAGAGCGGCTTGCCGTTCAATAGTTAAACTAGGTTACCATGAACTTTAATCGCTTTCTCTTTTTTTCCATATTTAATTTTCAATCATTAATTATCTAACGACAGTTTGCCTTTATGCAATGAAATTAATATCCACTAAGAACTAGTAAAAATATCTTTATAGTAGTACAAGTTTGTCTGATATATTTATGTACATGAAGAGGAAAAGAAGATTTTTTCTTAGTTATAATGCATACTATGAAATAAGATTTTTTCAATGTTAAGATTTCTATAGCTTGGATATATACACATAATTTGTTATGAGAAACGCTCCATTTTCCTATGATTTAAATTATAATAGCATGATTCATCTGGCATTTTTAGTGCAAAGAAAATAGTTTGAGACCATTTTGTTTGCACTAAAAACTGGCACTAAAACCAAAGAATTTAAACGTCTGGCAGAGAGTAGCAAAATGTTCTATTCCATTAATCGGCGTTCCTTCTCGTAGCCTCCGTGGCGCAATCGGCTAGCGCGTTCGGCTGTTAACCGAAAGGTTGGTGGTTCGAGCCCACCCGGGGGCGGTTCGTATTTTATTAATTTAAATAAATGCGCACTTGCGTCAAAATATGTATTATTAGATCATTAAAATTAATATAGGCTATTTAAATTAATTGCTTTAAAGTGAAATTAGTTCAGATGTTAGAGCATGTGCAATTACTTTGAAAAAACTAAAGCAGGTAGCATTTTTTAAAATTAATTGTTAAATTTAATGAGAAAAGAAATAAATAACAGATTGGAAGCAAAAGTATTATTTCCACACGATACACTTAAATTGAAAAACTATATAAAATCACAATCATACATATGAAACAATAATTATGCAATACGAAATTCTGACATCCGAATACAAACTTAATCTAATGCATAAACGTGATCAGGAGGTCACAAAATGCATGAAACCGAATTTAACAGAAAGTACATGACACCTGCATAATCCTTGAAATAAATAATTCACGTAATTCCACGATTTAATTCAACTTTGCTAGTAATGCGACACTTTTCATTATACACGATTAATAATTGCTATGCACAAGAAAAATGTTAACCCCTTTAGGAGTTAAAACCATCAGGAAAATAAGATTTAATAGCTTTAGATTGAATGAAAGCCATGAGATTTCTCAGACATTCTATATCGATCGTCAATCCTTCACAAAGCCACGCCCTTGGCCCGTCGCATCCAGATGTAATTAAGCCGACATCAGATTTATGTATTGTCTTCTTTAACATCAAGTGATTTCCCGCCAATAGCAATTAAGTAGAATTAAAATAATCATGTTAACAACTTCTGACAACCAGTGCTGATTTCATTTTCACGGAAGTGAAACATAGACAAAGGGAAAGCAAATAAATAATTTGTTTCCTTGAAGGTTAAATAGAGGCAGCTAAAGTTAGCATTATTCACGGTAAAAGAAAGAAACATTCTCTTTAAAACTAATTATAATTTCGGACTTACTAAACATTCTTTCATGAAGATGTTTTAGTTAGCTAATGCCATGCATAACTTTTATGAATCTATTATACAAAAGTGTCGTTTTAAATAATTTTGTCCTACAGTTTTCCAGCTGAATATTATTGTTAGTTTTCCTCTTAGTTATTTTGTGTTACCAAGCGATTTCTTACTGACTACTGATTTCTTACTGAAGGACAGATTAAAATGTTAGATACATACTGCATTTCTTATTGTGTTCTTAACCTTCATCCCCATGTTAAGGAAATTTTATAAATTCGTGTGTACAGATCAGATTAGCGATTATGTAATTGAAATACTCTGCTTGCTTTGCATGTTATATTTTAACTTAAATATCATTGTTTACGAGAATAGCAAGCGTAACTGTCATTTAAAAAAAATATGCTTTCTTCTGCTTGTTATTTTAACCGTAATGTTTTGTAATCCTGCAAGTGGAAAAACATCATACTTTTTAGAAAAACAAAAATCTTCTGAAAAGACTATTTTTGAGATCAATTTTTGATGCATTAATTGTCACTAGAAAAATGAATTTAAACTGGAAGCTATCAAAGCTATGTCTTAAAGTATTTTTTAATCTTCAGAAAAAGATCTTATATAAGTCATTCTTAAAATCATATTTTTAGATAAAATCAACTCTAGTCTAAAATGTTTTTCTTTTAATTTTACAAGGTGCTTTTGAATTTACTAAAAAAGGTTTTGCTAATTTTTGTGTCCTGTTGCAGAGTCTTTTACGTAAATGATGCACTATACGACAAGGATAATTCGATTTCTTTATTAAATAAGTACAAAAGTCTTCATATGGCATGATTTTAGTCGAGGGAATAATATCACAGCAAGCTTTTGTTTTTCTTGCGCTGTGTGGTATTGCTTTTTTAAATTCGTTAAAAGTATAAGATTAAATAAAAGTAAATAGAAAGAAAGTTGTTAAATTTGCATAAAATTCATAATTGCAATTCGTCTTACATGGTTAAGGGTTACGTTCTACAAAAATAAAAGTAAACTTAAAAGAAAGGTAAACAGAAAGAAGATTCATAAGGAGTTGCAATATTGGCTCAAAATTATATTGCTTAATGTCTTCAGTTTTCGAAATATGCATTATGACAAATTAACAATAATACAACATTTATTCAAAATTTTACTATTTAACACCTTCGGGCTTTTTACATATGTAAAATTCAAGAAATTTAATAAAAATATAAATCTGCCCCCTTACCAAATGCCGGAACACTTGCAAACTAATGCATTCGTTAGAAATCGAAGTCATCTGACAACTGTCTCATCACCGCGAGTGTTGCTGAATGTATATCACAGTAAGAGACAAATACTGCACCCGTGAAAAAGGATGTATATACAGGAACAGCTAACCTATACGTAGGATTCGAGTCCGTATCCTGAAGCTTAGAGTAAAAGCCAGTCTGTCTAACCACTAGATCATCAAAGCAAGCAGAAGAAAGTTTAATATACTGACATTTTTTAGGCCTTTTGACAATGAAACAAAGTCTGCTAAGCAGATAAATGACTTAACAAGAAAAGATTTCTGCCGTAGTAGAAATTAAGGACCAACTGATATAGAGATCGAAAGAAATCAGTTAATACGTAATCTATTTTTTAAGTAAAGTCTCTTTGTCAATACCGCTGAAAATTTGTGTGTCTGTGAGAATGAGGGTACCCGCCATTTGCATTCAAGTCTGTCATCATTCAACGGAGTCTAACGCCATTTGCATTCAAGGAGTCAGTCTGTAGCTTGGTTGTGTGAGGTTAAAAATGTTTAAGTTAGTCCAGAAGACTGCTGACTACGAAAAAAAGGTCAGTAAGTAAGAAACATGAAAACTGTGGATATTCATAGTCAGACATGTGGAGTGTTCGGTGGTAATGTAGTGACTGACAGTTGAATAAAAAAAATGGTGAAATTATTCAAGGGAAGTCGGGAAAACGTCCACGAGAACGGTGTTTCCCTGTTGTCACTGATGTTTTGATGCAGTTATTTGGAATCCAAATTTCTCAAATAACATGAAGAACTAAAAACCATTAATGCAGAAGTTATAAGGTCTTTTCTCCCCTCCTTTCTGCATGCCTTCGTGGTGCAATGGTAGCACACTCGATGCGTATTCGAGAGGTCCAGGTTCGAGTGCCGGTGAGGTCATTGAACATTTTTCATGTCTCTCGCATAAAAAAAAAAAATCCTAATGACTCTACAGTGATGCCCGAACTTTTAGTTCGGTGGTGGATGATGATTCTTCACTATCAGGATTTGCCTACTTGGTCTTCTAATTCCCAGTCGCCCTTTAAAAGTGAAAGTACATAAGGTATTTTCTCCTTCCTTCCTGCATGCCTTGGTAGCGTAACGGTACCACACTCGACGCATATTCGAGAGGTCCAGGTAAGAGTCCCGGAAAGGGCATGGCTCATTTTTCACGTCTCCAGCATCAAAATAACCTAACAGACTGTATAAAGTAAAGTCTTAATAACTGAACATCATCACTGTAGGCAAAAGAATTCTAAAAGGAAGATTGATAAATTCTAAGAGAAGAAAAAGTGGTTTGTTACAATAAATGTTTAAACCGACAAGGAAAAGAAATAATAGGCCTTACTTCCAAAGAAAAATACCTTCATATTATAGAATTTAAAAATATTCAAACTGAAATCGAAGAATGTCAGCTTTTCTGCTGCTCTAAGGGTATTAAAATTTCCTTTCTGGTCAATTCTTAAAGAAAAACTCTTCATAAATGAAATTTAAAATGTGTGTAAGCGAGATGTAGGATTCTCATGAAGCACAGCATCCAGAGGCGTAGAAGTTTCACCAGAGGATATGGATTTTGGTCGGACGTGAAAAGGAAAATAACTCCAGCTATCAGATGTTAAATTAAATGGAAACTGAAGATAGTAGACTGGAACATCAGAAGATTCTGATGATGATGAAAATAACAAAAATAAAATAGAAAACTAAAAACTGATTAAAATGACAGAACGTTTAACTTAACAATAATCACTGATATCTCAATAAGGATCCGAATTTTCAAAACTTGAAATTTCGTGGGTGTTTCGAATACCAACCTAAAGAATCCTTAAACATTTCGGTTTCAACAGTGGTCGAGTGGTTAAGACCGCTGAATACTGGTAGTTCGACATAACTTAAGTTCAATCCCAGGTGAATTGGCTGGGTACATTGTTAGGTTTCGTAGTTTCCTCTTCTGTAACATGAATATGAGCCATTTTTCATCAGAAAGCCCTTCACGAAGGTAACTGTTCTCTTAGGCAGGTAGCCTCCACAACTTTGCGATATTCGCAAACTTAAACATTTCAATTCAGAACTTAAGAAACATTAGTTTTGATGGCGTCCGATACAAGCATTCATAAGCAGTTGTTGCAATTTCAATGGACCTACATCACAGGTATCTCCTTGTGACAAAACTATATTTTCTTAATTTTCGAGAGGGAATTTAATGCTCCATTTTAGCGATTATTTCTGTTAACTCTTGAAACAATCTCTTCTAAACTTGCCTGATTTTAAAAAAATATGGAAAAAATGTAAAAACTCAGAATCAATTGACTGTTTTTTTTTTTTTTTTCCCTTCAAAATATATTGATGAAATGAATTTCAAGATTCAAGAACTTTAAATACTAATATGCACCTCTTTTATTGAACTTCATTTATATCGTTTTAATAAATAAAGATATATTTATAAAAATTGCATTATTAAATTACTTTTTCATTAAATATTTGTTTCAAATTGTGTATTTTAATTAAAATTTTCAGCCTTTTTTTCTTCTTCCCTTTTTTTCCCCTTTTAACTACTTTTCTATGAAGGATTCGAATGGAAAGATTTAAGAACTTTCTAGGACTCGAATTGCCGACCAGACTGAAAAGTGGTTATTGACTCTGACTGCCGTACCGATGGGCTAGGTTTCGAATCTCAGAGAAGGCATGGATGTGAATCTGTCCCTTCATAGGCCTCCCCGGGGGTTGACTCAGGAGAATTCCTGGGAAGTACTGGTTAGGATCTGTACCTAGGCAATCTCAACCACGGGGGTATACAGTCTTCACAGGACTAGAACCCGAGTATTGTACTTAGGTTGGTTCAGACTTGGCAGGGACTGTACTGGTACTGTCGTGTCTGTTCCTCCGGCTGTGGTGGAGCTATATGTAGACTTTAAGTTTTTTGGGTCTCTTCGATGGGGGTTTAGCCCTCATAGTCCCAGTGACGGGGACTGACAGAGTAAGGTGAGGCACCCACATAAATGTATCTGCTGCTGAGGGAGTGGTGCCCTGAGGCAAAGGTGTCCTAGTGTATTTCTTCGTATTAAGCTTTTTTTTTTTTTACCTCGCCGAGGCTATGTATTAGCGCTGTAGAAGTAACGAGAAATTGTGTACCCGTATGCATTCGGTTACGCGGTGAACCAGTACTCGTTACTATCGTATCGTTACTCGTTACTTTCGGTAAAATCGATCGGTATCCGTATCCTGAGCCTATTTTATCGGTATACGGCCCTAGGGATCGGTATACGGCCCTATGCTATAGGGAGTTTTGCGTCGTATTTTTTGGGTAGAAATAATTCACCTCCTTTTGTGGTGTCACAAAAGTTAGAAGTCAGAAGCGCCTACGGAAGGCCGTCAGGAAAATAGGAAAAAATAAAATACAAAATAAATAAAGAAATAAAATAAATATTACAATAATAACATTAATTAGTAATTAAAATAATAAAAAATTACTTATTAAAAAATTTAATAATTAAAATAATAAAAAATAGTGATTAAAATAATGAATAATTAAAGTAACATAATAATTAGCAACTGAAATATAAAATACTTATAAGTAAAATTTAACAAAAATGTAAAGACAAATAAAAATTAAAATAATTCTTAAATTTATGATGAATAGTTAAATTATAAAGTAAAATACCAGACCTTGTCTTATTGGCTTAGTACCTTTTCGTCCTTTCTCATTTCATCCCAGCTCCAAAAAGTGTCATTTCGTTCGCTGCCTTCCCCCACCAATTCCCTCTTTCCCGTTTTATCCGCTGTTTGAAAAATAGGTGTTTACTTTACGATAAGACGAACGTCTGTTTACTTCAATTAAAATCGTTTAGAAGAGATGACTGTTTCTACTTCGACTTAGCTTTTGATTTCTAATACTATTTATTATTTTACGCAGACGAATTATGCTGAGCAGAAGAATGAATTTCAGACGTGTTCAGAAGGTGTTGTATCTGAATATAATAACATTTTTGTTATAAAGTATCCATTTTTTTAATTTCACACATTTCTAAAGCAACAGAATCACGGTATCAGTATCACTATTTTGGCACACACACCAAAAACATGTATAATTAACATTAATGTTACATTCTTTATTAAAAGTAATGGGTCCTCTTTAAATGCAACCATTCATGCTTTTTAGAGGATTTTACAGGTCGTGGTCTTAAAAAGGTGATGTTCACTACCAATGTTTGTTTATGTTCTCAAAAATACAGATCTCTTAGAAAGTGACCTCTTAGAGATGTCATAATTAGATGATTTGCTATAATTATTTTCTAATAGATAACGGAATTAATGTAATTTAATGTCAATAACTCGAAGAAGCAAGTTTAAATACGGTGCAACAAAAATACAGAAGTATTTCAAATGACGAAAATATTCATATCTTGTCAATGTCAAATTTTAAAAAGAATTAATTTTGGACAAATTATGGAATCTAACTTTTAATGTTGTTTCCTATATTTATAGCTGGCAAAGTTTTATACTCGTTATGAAAAAATAAAAATACAAGAAGTTTGAGTCCCGTAGAAAGAGATTGACCGGGAAATTTAATTTCAAAATTTGCAGTGTTTGATGCCATTTGTAACTTGCCTTCGGGTATCGCTTAATTAAGTTAGAATAATTCGAGGAAATAAGTTTAAATGAAGTGCAGCAAAAATAAGCATAATTTAAAAAGTTATGTGGTATCCATATCAAATTTCACTTTTCATAATGACAATAAAACTTTCCCAAATACAAATAAAGAAACTGGGTTGGTGTTGGTGTATTTAATTATGGCAAAGCACACTAGGACTATCTGCCTAAAGGAAGCGATGCCTTCGTGGAGAACTTTCTAAGGGAAACTGGTTCGTATACACGTTACACATGGGGAAAACCACGAAAACACTCATGCAGCCAGCCCGTTCGCGGGATTCGAACCTCAGACTGAACTACCAGGGTTCAACGACTTTACCGCTCGACCGCTGGTGGGCTAAAAATACTGGGAGACCGCATTAAGGATTAGATTTCGTTATTTGTCCGTTACTCGTTATTTCGTTCACTGCTTCTCCCCATTCCTTTCATCAGAACCGCTAATGACGAAAGGGTGAATTTCTAGTAAAGCATGTATATTAATGTTCATTATACATTTGTCACATTTTTGCTTTCTTTCAAAACAGCGATACTGTGGTTCTATTGCTTTAGAAATTAATAAAATGGGCCCTGTGTTATAAAACCTAATTATATTCAGATACACACCTTTTGCACATGTTTGAAATCCATTATTCTAATCAGAATGTCTACAGAAAATATTGAATAACTATTAGAAATCAAAAGCTAAGTGAGAATGAAGTAGTAAGAGTCATATCTTCTAACCTGTTTTAATTGAAGCAAACAGGTGCTTGCTTTATCGTAAAGTGAACACCTGTTTTTCAAACAGCGAAGAGCCCACCAGCGTTTGAGCGGTAAAGTCGCTGAAGACTAATAGTTCGATCCGGGTTTCAATTCCCGGCTAACGGCTGGCTGCACGGCCGTTTTCCTGGTTTTCCCCATGTGTAACTTGCATATAAGCCAGTTTTCTTTAAAAAGTCCTCCACGAAGGCATCCCTTCCCTTAGGCAATAGCCCTAGTATGCATTGCCGTAACCAAATAATCCGAAACCGAAAAAAATCGAATTGGTGGGGGAAGGCAGCGACGAAACGTCGTTTTAGAAGAATAGGCTACATAACCAAATTTCTATCTATACTCTGGTAAACAGTACATTATTTGCTCCTCAAGGGCCTAAATTTAGCTAATGCTTGGCTTAATTCTTAAATTGCAATTTCAGCCACAGCCCCCGAACCAGACGATGTCTGCTATTTTATTTCATTACTTAGTTGTTCATCATTAATTTAAGAATTAATTAAATTTTCATTTGTCTTTACATTTTTATTGAATTATAATAATAATCATTTAATATTCTAGTTGCTAATTATTTTATTATTGCATTAGTTATTTTATTTATTGTTTATTGTTATTTATTTATTTATTTATTCATCTTTCCTGATGGCCTTCCATAGAGTTCCAGCACTTCTAATTTTAAAAATTAAGTCCTGACTACAACCAACGATTGCGAAAATAAAAAGCAAGTAACTTACTTAGTGATAAATAAGTAAAATAAAAACCAAGGCTTTTATTTTCGCCTTACTTAGCTTTTATTTTATATGTATATATATGTGTGTGTACTTTACATTTAATTATAAAGATATATATATATGTACTTTAAATTTAATTATAATTTATTTAAAATATACATATTTACGTTTTGTAGTATTACCGATTTCAATAAAAAGGAAGGTGCACATCTAGATGTTATAACGGGCCCATATACAAAATTTCAACGTTCTAGAACTAATCGTTTTTGAGTTATGCGAAATGCATATATACGTACTTACACATCACGAAAAACATTCTACAAACCAGAGCCTTTCCTGCGCGTTACTTTATCCTGTGAACTGCTAGGCTGGTAGGCTATTACACTTGATATTAGTTCGATATTACGTACTTAAGTTAAGCCAGAAATGTTGGCTTGCGTAAACCCAAGTTGGGTCATTGTTATTTCTTTGTGTTCAAATACAAGGGTCTTATGCACCCTTCTTCTGACTTTGTGTTTCTGTATTCACAAGACCAGAAGATAATTCTTCTAGAGTCTTTTTAAAGTCTGTAGTTCATGCTCCCAAAGAACACCAAACTTTATAAGCTATACCGGCGAGGATTAAACAGGAACATTCATCAACGACTAGTTTCTCACGGTTCCGTAGTTGCACTCGTTTGCTCAACCACACCTAAGCACGATACTCTTCAAGACAGTAGATAAACTCTACGGTTCCACTACGGTAGCCTACTTATGCTCTCCCGCTCGTCTCAAAAATATACGAAACCCTCTTGAGAGAACGAGCTATGTGACTAAATATATAAAGCTAGAAATTAAAACTCAACGTGTTAGTTAAAATAAACTAAATTGTCCCAAATTTCATTATATCTTGATTTCAGTATATGATACATGGAACAAACCGAATGAGAATGTGTTAATTATTTTACGAATATTCAAAGCATTTACCTGATTTATTAAATTAAAATATAACCTCTAATTTACTAGAAAAGTTTACCGGCTTATATGCTGATTCGACAAATGCCGAATCAGGACAATTATCTTTAAAGTCTATTATTCTAAAAAAGTCGTTAGCTTCTGTGAGTTGCATAGTTTCATAAGTAGTGACGTAACTTATCGTTTGTGTAATAATGCCTAAACTCTTGCAAAACAACAGGATTTTTGAAGTCTTGCAACTTATTTTGAAATTTTACGAACTTTAATACCTTTTATTATGTTTTTTAAATCCCTTAGTATTTAATTTGGACTTTAATTCATTTGAGCAAACTGAAATCCCAATTAATTAATTAAGTTAGAATATTCATAACGGCAAAGCATCGAGGATTATGTGCCTTGAGACCGAAAGAAATGATTAATTAAGTTAGATTATTTATAACAAAAAAGCACTCGAGGGCTATATGCCTTGAAATTCGAATGAAAGGAGTTCAATATATACAATTTCTGCCAACTATTCTACTAATACTAGTATTATTGGTGAGTTAAAACATAGGCCCTGTCTGTAATTTCAAACTAGTAAATAAATGAAATAAAATACTGATAACTTTAACTATCTTTTTTTCACTAGCTAGGTTTACTATAACTAACTCGCTAGCTTTCTTCTGATAAAGAACCATACATGAAACACTGAAATTTGGAAAATTAATCCAGTCATTCTATAACCATCATATTCAGCAGAAAAATCCATCAAAAATGTTTTAAAGTTTATACTTTTCTATTCTTCAGGAAGGTTTATTTTAACCAAGTACATGTATGTGATGCTTAATACTTGTAGACAATGTCTCTCCGATCCATGACATCCTCCAAAGCTGTGACGATTTTTTTTCTCTTTTCACTAAGAAAATCGTATTTGTACCCGACGTCTTCGATTTGTTCAATGTTTCCATGACAACAAAAAGCTTGCATACGAAAATGAAACTCTTGAATGATAGGCTGAATGTTTGTTTCGTAAATTTGTGTGAGAGAATCGCATGTGCTGGTGGGGTATTATATCTACACCTTAAAAGAATTTATCATTGAAGGACGTTATTCCTGAAGGATTCCGTTAAGTTAAATTCGGGATATTACACTTTGTCAAGAAATGAACTGAGAAAAATATGAAAGCACATAACCTGACAAGTTTATGTCCTAGCTTTTAAAAAAAATCCGTCTGATCACAATTTTACAATTTTTTTCCACTTTTATTATTGTGATTATAAATAGTAAATTAAACTTAGGGAAGAATTCCATTACATCAGCTAACAATCATTACAATTACAATCTCCTAAACATGTTTATTTTGTTTTATTTTGAAAGTACCGTCAACTCCCGATTAATTAGACGCGAATTAATACAGCTCAATGAAAAAAAAATTGAAAGACTTCAGATTTTAAGGATCTCCCAAAAGGATTAGTTAAAGTGTTTACGCACTCTCTAAGCTCGCAGCTTCAGTCTTTTCCCAGTTCATCATGTCAATGTTCAATTTTCCTAGTAAGATGGCTTAAAAACATTTCTTGTATCTTTTTATTATTAAGTCACATAAACTTCAGTTAAACAGCAAAATCACAAAATATTTAAAACCAGCATATCTTTAGAATGTTCGATATACAGTCTGGCACGCTGGAAATAAAACTATTTTATTCCTTACAGTGTTGCCATTGCTCACTTTCAAAGCGTTGAGTGTGTTAATCAAAAATTCATTAAAGGTTTAGAAAATATAAAATTCGAAATTCAAAATTCGGGCTTCCAGATTCACATGTCGGGTGGAGAAAAACGTTATTCAAAATTTAATGGCTCTAGGTGCCATCGTTTTTTTTGACAATGTGAAAAACATACATACATACGTGCAGATTCTTCACGAATTAATTTCTTTAAAAATAATTCAGTGTGATAGTATTTGGTAGCAACAATTTGAAAAGTGATTCTCCGAATAGAGTGGGCGACGCAAACTCTCGTTTCAAGACTAAGGCTCCGTTCAGACGCTGGTATAATTATCATAGTGGTTTAGATATAATATGCGACATAAAATGCAGAAATTCCATTCACACCTGCGAGACAGGGTCTAAGTCGTAGCCAGTTGGAGAAGCTAAATTTGCGCGGGCGTGGAATTGTGTCTACAGCTTTCCCGCTCAATAGGTTTCGTGCGTTCGCTCTGATTGGTCGACTGTTATACTAAATCGGCATTATTTTGAAAACTTTGAACTTTATGCAATAACCTCTAAACCAGTTTTTGTGGCGTAGGAAGGTCTGGTTATTTAGCAGCGAAGCTCGGCTTAAACCAGTTATGACATTTATACCACCATCTGAACGTAGCCTTAGAATGTAAGATTCCAACGCAGCAGTTATCAATGTCAAGTTATCTCATTTTGCTTTTTTTATATGTCATAGTTTGACATGCAATGTTCATATATTCTGTTAAAGCTAAGGAGAGTAATTAAAACCTTCTATTATTCACTTCCATCCAATATTTTCCTGTGGGGATCAAACGTCCTATTAAGTACTATCAGTCTCAACAACCCACAAACAAAAACAAAAATTTTGAAGTGAATGGACTTTTTCAAATCTTTTTAAAGTTAGTATGTCTTTAAGTTTTGTATAAAAATTACTTATTGGTTTGCTGATAGTCAAACAATGTTCTGCCTCTAAGGATCTGCAACCGTGTTCTAAAAATTTTTTCTCTTTTGGATATATATATAATTTTTTGTATAATTTAAAATTTCCTTAGTTGCATCGAATATTCTTAACGAATGCTTAAAAAGAAAATGTCAGATCATTTGAAAAGGGAAGATCAAAATTAAATTAAATTCTAAATAGCTAAATTTTCATATTAATAATCTGACCTTGGAATTAGAATAAATTCTTTCTTTAAATACTTTCAGCAAATTAAACCGTAGGATATAAGGTAATTATTTAAATTAACCAATTATTTATAATTTTAACCTTTAATGTAACTTCTCCTTCCTGGTTTTCTCACCAGAATGAAACTGAGGTTTTTCAGTTTTAAGACAGAGCGTGTTTCTGGCTTCTCGTGCTACGTATTAGACTCTTGCCAGCCCTGATAGTTGTAATTATTCGGCATTGTTATATTGCTGCCGACACCGTAATTTTGGCGCTCCAGTAGAATTACTGAGCCAGCTTCGAGTAATATTAAACTGTGTAGTCTTTGACCACTGTTCCAAGTTTAACTGGAATTTGACTGTTCTTTTAGTTGCATCATCACAAGCTGTGGCTGATATTGTTAGCACAAGAGAAAGCGTTTATATTCCGTTTACATAGAATGGTCATTTAAACCTTCTCAAGACTTCAGACATAGCTATAAGTCACTTTACGCCTGTTGGGGTTATTGTACTAATTACCAGTTTCAGATCAAATAAAACCTCACAAGGCTTCCGAACGCATTACAAGTTTGGAAAGGTCACTGAATAGCAAGACAACGTTTACGTAAAATCATATTGCATACTAAACATATATAGTACATATTATCAGGTAAAAGCAAGTTTACGTGAAATTCCTAAAATTCAATCTTTTAATGGGAGCAGGTGCAACAAATAGTTAAATTATTTATGAAACAATATAATTATTTTAACCTCTAAAGCTAGCTCTGTGGGTTTAAATTATTAAATGCCACTAATTTCCTTACATGAGTTATCATGATGAAAGCGATATTTCCAGATTCTTGCAGAGAAGAATAATTAAATTCAGATTATACTTTAATGAGTCTCTACTTGAGAATTAACATAATAAATGCAGATAATTATCCTTGACTGGTTAAAATTCACCCCTCAGTTTTACTCTAAGATCAATTCTCAATTCTATCTAATTTTAATGTGCTAACTTTCAACTGTAGCTTACATTTTGGACAGGAGTTTTTCTGGCTACACGGCCAGGATTAAATAGCAGTAATTACCAGCTGCTAATTTTTTACGGCTGTATCATCTAGCTCACTCTGCCACACCTAGGCCCAGACGCAGACAGACGTTCTTCAGACAGCAGGTAACAGACAACTTCTACAGCTCTAGTTAACCTACTTATACTCCTACGCTCGTCTCGTCTCAAAAATCTACATAACCATTTGAAGGGAAAGAACGAAGTAAGAAGTGATAATTAAAGGCCAACTAGTTAAAAATAATCTAAATTGTCGTAACTTGTTAGAAAAAACAAAAAGGAAGAAACAATGTTGTTAACACAATTCAAAAATATTAATTTAATGTTTATTAAAGCCAAGAAGTAATTAAAGGTGAAATGATGAATTTAAAACAAATGCTACAAGTCAAATATTAAAGAACGAAAATAAGATTGATTCAACTAAGTTCTCTCTCAAAGAGATAGACTTCTCTGAAATCATCTTAAAGTTCAATTTTCTGATACTGAATCTACATGAATCCTAACCGTAAATTAATAACCGTTAATGTGATTAAGGCTTAAATCATAAGCAATTAAACACGGAAATTCATCTAGACATCAGATTATCCCCGAAATAGTTGACTTCCTATGCGTATCACTAAAAATAGGATAATTAGTAAAACATTGGGTATTATTAATTTTTAAATTCCTAATTACACTGGGATAACTTTCAGATGCATTCTTAAAACTAAATAAACTAAATCTTTGTCTTCAAAGCAATTCTTCGATCTTTCTCAATGACCATGATAAAATAAAGAAATATGAGAAGAAACTAGGTTTGTGGATTAGTTGTGTAAAACAGAAATATTCTTCACTCTTTCCAGTCTTTTTTAATCATTTTGTTAATAGAAAATGCTATCCTTATTGGAAAATAATAATGCAATTAAATACATGTTCTCATCTCAAAATTCTGAGATCACAATTTAAAACTTATTTTACGAGTAACTATTAACGAACAAGTACTATAACGAATTTTCAAGATTTCGTGATCCATTGTATTACAATATTGAAAATAACAAACTTTCATCCAAGGAAAGAGGACGTGAAATAAACTCTGCAATGACACCGGACATAAAATGAAAATCTAGGCGGTAAAGTAAGGTTAATTTCTGGACCGCATTTCCAGTGTAAGCGGAATATGTGGAACTGTGCAATAGTACTTTAAAGTTATAATTCGATTTGCTTCTACCTTCTACATATCTGTATGAGAATATGTTTTCATCACTAACTGAAATAGGAACAATGTACAAAAATCGATTTAATATACGCGCGGGCTTCGGACTTAAGTTTAAAAGCATACATCCAAACGCAAAACAGCTCTGCAAGAATCGGCAGGTTCATCCATCTCATTTATATCAACATTTTAATTTCATTTTTAGTCAATAAGATAAATTACAGAAACTCTAATCATCTCGAATTATTATAATCAAACATCAATTTTCTTATATTAAATTAATATTAATATAAAATTTAAAGAACTTTAGTTATTTTAAATAAAAATATACTAACAGCAATATGTGTTTAAAAAATTGTTTTCGAAGGTGACAACAATACGGTGGTCGGTAGAACATTCTTGTTCATAAAAGTGGCCCACAGTTTGAAAAAGGTTTGAGAAATGCTGCTGTACCAGGGCAACTTTCTAGTCTACCGGACGAACTAATCTCCTGTATTAATCTTTCAATACTAAAACACTGAGTAAGTATAAGAATATAAAACGACCAAAAATTATTTAAATTTGAGCTTGAAGTTACAAAAACTGAAACAATTAATAAACTTCCGTTTCTTGTGGGCTCAAAATATTTAGAAGTCAAAATTTTAATTTTAAGTCCAAACAGCCTAGCTCAGCTGTTTCCCAACCACTAACTTAATTTCAACCGTAGATGCTCATAGCAGTGGCGCTGAAGGGAGATAATAAGAGTTTCAGACGATAGCCGAATTATATCGATCCGTCTCTTAAACTTCTGATAAACTAAACTACTATTCTACGCAGCTGTTATTGAAAACTTACTTCAGTTACAACTTTTGGTAGAGTAGACGAAGTAGTAGACGTGCATGAAAAATTTAGAACAAAAAATAATGTGTTAAAACAAGAAATAATTAAAATAAACGATACATCTCTGCAAAATTCGCACCTAAGTTTTAAAATGTTTCGAATTTAATTAAGCACTATGAATATTTTCCAAAATGAAAGTTTTCTTATATAGGAATTGTATAAAACGCCAGATTTTTGTATTTACAGAAAAAAAAAACTACCCCCACTGTTGAAACTGTTTTCGTAAAGTTCTATGCCTTATTTTAAGAAATTTTGTAATGAAAATCACAAGTCTAGGTTCAACATTTAATAAGCCTATAGCTACCCACCTCTCTTCAAACTCATAAGAAAAAAAAAATGCATAAGAAACAGACCCCTAATGCATTCAACAGCTGGTCATCAAAATATAAAACGGAGAAGAGTGAATAAAACTTCACGTAAAAGATATACTTTTCCTTTACCTAAAACTGAAACTATGTCATAATTTACGAAAATCTCTTTCTCTTTTCTCAATTTCAGAGTTCAAATATTAAATTTCAACTAGAAGGAAGGATAAAAAACGTGAACTATACTTTCTTTCCCACTCAAATCTCTAGTTCTAAAAAGGATAGTTACTGCGGTCTGGCGGCGCAAATGCACTGAATAATGCATAACATCCGGCGTTCTCATATTCAGACCTACTGATTTAATTTTATACTCGATCCACTTGAAAACTCGACTCTTTTCTATACACATTCTGCTATTTTCTAGCATACTGAATATAATCAGGTAGGCCCCTTTAGGATTGCATTTCATTCACTTGCTCGAACAGTTTAAATAAATTCTAGTCGAATTTCTAAGAGATGCAATAAGACTGTATTCGAGATAATGTTAACTGATGCTATGATAGAAAGTGTAAAGTATAAATAAAATAAGAAGCCGCAACTCTTTTGGTTAAAATTTTATTAAGAATATAAAATTTTCACCAGTTTCCCCCCTCCCGAAATGGTGGCATTTTTAAGCTTCAATTCATACTTTAATGAATTTAAAGTAAAATCAATATTAAACAATTGATTCTTTATCGATCTATAATACACAGGATTAGAAATATCTTTTATTAATTACAGTAATGTTGCAAATAAATGTTCATATATGTAACTATACATTAAATGTACTGCAAATTATATGTAGGTATTTTATTAAGAAAATGGAACAAAAATTTGAATTATTAATAAGAGCATGTCTCATTTTGTTAAGCAATTATAGATTAATTGAATATAAAACAACAATAAAAACTCTTATTTACGCTTTGCGAAATCGCAGCGCTCCAAAAACGGGTTTTTCTCGACGCCACACATAAATAAAAATCTTTTATTTCGTGCAAATGCAAAATTTGCCACGTTGCATAGATGATAAATGTATAGAAATGTATAGCAATAAAGTAGCATAAAGTAACATTTTACAAATTTGAAATTGGAGTTCGCTTAAGATATTTGTAATGCAAAAATAAAAAAAAAAAGTATAAACCATTACGTTTCTTTTTAAGGTGTATTATATTAATTTTTGTGGTTATGAGCCCGACAATTAAAGAAATAAAAGTGTGTAAATTAGAGTTACATTTTAGCATGAATAATTTGTCTCATTCTGAATAAAACATAAAATGATAAAATCTGATGACAGCTAATCCTTTTCAAAACGTTTTATCATTCTGAAATTGTTGAATGCGACTAATCATTTTTAAAGCATTTTTGAAGCTTCTTAAAAATTCATTTAAGTTGCTTATATTTTATTTTTATATAACATTTCTTTATTTTTTATTGCAATATTTCCCATACATCTCAGCATTTTATCGCCTGCAAAAAAAATCTCGTGTGTATGTTCTATAGGAGCTAGGTAGTGTTCAAGCAAGATAATTAACGCAATTACTTTTCTTTAGGAATTAAAAAAATTTTGCATTATATTTCAGATGATATTGCATCTGGGATACTTTGGGATCCCACTGCATTGAGTTCCTAAATACCTCTCAGTTCATAATACTCGATATGTAATATTAAAGCTGTTTTCCTCGAAACTGTAAGATACTCAAGATTTCTTATTGCTGATCACAATTATCGTTTACCTGCCGAAGCGAGGTATTACGTTAAAAGTCACATACATAAAATATACAGAAATTTTTGTAGAAAGTTAGGCTTAAATTGTCATAGAACCTGTTCAGGCGTCAGCCAAAACTACACAGCATAAAATATAGTATAAGGTATTTCTCCCGCCTTCTTATCATGCCTTCGTAGCGTGGTGGTCTGCACGCTGGGCGTGTATTCCAGAGGTCCGTGGTTCGATTTCGGATGAAGGCGTTGCTCATTTTCAAATCTCCTGCTTCGCAAAAATACCTATTGTCTTTACAATAGGGAATTGTTAGAAGTCTGACTTTATGAAGCAAAAATAGTCAATCAAGTAAAATAATATTTTACTTGCACTGCTGTACTCTTTTTTATTCAATTAGTTTGCATATGCTGATGAGATGATATGAAAGAGATCCGTGAAAGGAGAGGAAATCATAAAAAAGAACTGATTAGGAAATTTAAAATGCATTAAGTAGCAAATAATTTCTGTAAAATGTTTACTTTCTGAGTTTTGTTTTAATTACCCGAAAGGAACTGACACAATCCTAAAGAGACTTACACTAACTGACAGCCTGGTTTGACTAACAGGATTTTCAAATATACGGAATGACTATTCTCCAATGACGGTGAGATGCTCTAAAAAACAGACAGTTCAATAATCCACAGATAACTGAACTTTGAAAAATTACATAAAAGAAACTAAAGCCCAATACCTTATAACCATAAAAATCACATACTTACTCAATAATGTAGCGTAATATTTATGCAGATACAGTTTGTGAGAGAAGAAGGCGTATTACAAGTTAAGCACAGGAGAACTTCGAATCATGGACGCGTCACCTCACCAACAGTGCGGTTCACGGAGGAATTACGTGAATAGAGAACGCCTCGGATTACGAATGGTGTCTCGAGTTACGAACAATGCCGTCGGCAATGTGGGATTGTTAAAGATGTTTGAAGACTTCTGTAAAATATAGACTTAAGTAGAATTCTCTGTGGGAGTTCTGTAGAAACATCATTTTGATATTTTCTATTGTTTAGCTCTCATTAACAAAATACGAATGTAAATAAATTACAGGATTACGAATATGGTCTGGAGGAAATTATGGCTAGATTGGCTTGCATATAGAGACTTTGAGCGTTTCTGCACTTCTCTTATTTATGGTACTGTGTTTTTACGCAAAATCATAGGCTAGAATATTAACAAAAAAGACGTGGATATATTACTAGAGGACATAAAAATGAGCTATCAACGAAGAATTACAACTTTAGAATCAGAAGCAAAAGAAGATTATGCAAGAAATGTCTTCAAAAGAAGAATTAAAAAATTATCCTGGTTCTCTAATCCGCGAAATTTGTGCAAAACGAATAAGGTGCAAAGTTGCATAAAATGGTATTACCGTGATATAGCATTAGCATTTTACAGCATAAGCGTTTTCAGTGAAAATGTCGTATCTCATTTATCAAAAAACTTTAAAAATAAGCAACAATAAATCATGCAGGACAAATTTTGAATCAAATGGAGGCTCAGTGAGTCTCAAACAGAGTTGAATGGTGCTAAAAGAAACGATAAAATGAGATATCCCCTAAAGGCAGTTATAAGGTTTGTTTTAATTACACAATGATTATGATTTGAACCTTTACTATAAATTCTTTCCGTAGTTTTCACCAGACTACGAATTAGTTAATGATTGCGAATGATTAAACAATATTTAAATATTCTAGAATGAGTAATGTTAATCTATGTACTGTTGTGGATAAAAAAATTCTGACATTACTGCTATATTTAACGTATTTTTCTTTTCTGTTTTGTATTTTCCGTAGAGAGATTTCTTTTGAAAATGTTTTAGATGGAAAAGATTTTAGATCTGTATGTTTAATCTGTCTTTGGAAAATCGGGAGTTGACTGCACATTTATGTCTGCCTTCTAGCGAACGCTATGTATGTAATAAAAGCAATAGAATGTTTCCATGCACACTCAACATTCTCATTGCAGTTTCAAGTATAGAATTTCTAGTCAGTTCATCTATAATAATTTCCCTCTTATTCGTAACATTCAAAATGTGTAACCATTTCTTTGGTACACTTTAAAACACCTATGCAGCTCTTGAACACAAAAAATAAAAACTACTAGCGGACAAACCCGCCAGATGAGCGGGCTTTTCATGCAAACAATCAATTCGTAAATAAATGATTTGTTGCCAGATTAGCGTTTTCACAGTTTTTAATTCATATCTCGCAGCAATTCGCAACAACCAAAAACTCATATCACGTGTAACCCGAAACAACCAATTTATAAATATATTTAGGCGCTGTAAACTTTTTTGTTTGTTTAAGTTATTTTATTTATTATACTTATTATACTTTTTCAGTTACAGTTATTTCAGTTCAGTTTAAAATTATCTTACACTGAATTAATCACTTACTTGGCTATATTTGGCAATATGTGATGTATTTGCTTTGAAATTTTTAATTGTCGCGTAAGTAATAAAAGACAAAATATAGTAACTCACGCAAAATCCTAATATCTCTAAACAGCCAATGGTGTTGCAGAATTAGAGGATTTGGGTCAAAACAGAAACGGGCGTTTTTTATCTCCAACACGCGAGACTGTTACCACTCGAAAAAATGAGAGAGAAAATTAGTATTTTCAGAGTTTTAATTAATATCTCGGCTGATTGCGATTTATACTGCTTCCTTTCCTTTCACTGGTTTTAATATGTAGCTTATTTTATTTCTGAGGTACCGTTAATAGCCCAAAGGACGTCAGCCCAGAAGGGCTATTAATTTCATTTTGGAATTTTGCATTGAAAACTTTAAATTTCGGTTAACTTTTCATATTGTTGCCACCAAATATTATCACCCTGAGTTATATTGAAAGAAATTAAATAATGAAGAATCTGCATAAATGTATGTATGTTTCTCGCATTGTGATAAAACAACGGTACCTACAGCCATCAAATTTTGAATTACGTAATCTTCCACCGAATATGGGTTTCTGGAAGCCCTAATTTGGAATTTAAAATTTGTTTTATTATCAATTTCATATTTTGTAACTCCTCAACGAATTTTTGATTAACAAACTCTACGATTTCAAAATGAGCAATGACAAAACTGTACGGAAAACAAAATAATTCATCTCCAGCGCGCGAGATTGTGTATCGGAAATTATAAAAGTATGTTCATTTTAAAATTATTTTGCGATATTGTTGTGGAATTGAATTTTATGGTTTAAGTGCAAAGAACATTTAATAAATAAAGATAAAACGCAAAAGGTTAAAATATGTCGTTTTAGGCGTAATGTAAAATCTGAAAGCTGTCAGATTTTTTTATTTTTTATTTAAATTTTTTTATTGTAATTCCTTTTTATTAACAGTGTTTCTGGCTGCCCTCCATTTCTCTTGCACTTTTTCTTCGAAAAGTTAAGCTCTGTTTCCAGCATAGGTATGGATTCATCATACCTCTACTAACTTCCACAGACAAGATACGTTCTTTGAGACAGCTAAGCATGATTAAGACACGTTTTTCTGTAAAGATGGCAAAATTGATACATAAAATCTCATATCACATGATGTGTTAGATATGTATATTATATAAACGTTATGTTTCCAGTGTACAAATATTTCCTATCGGTTATACATAAAGCTTTATTAAATACTACATGCTGCATATGAACCCTTCTTGAGCTGAAACATACTTCAGGAACTATAAAATAAAATTTGAATAAAATTTTAAAATAGGAATGTAATTTTTTGGGAACTAAACATTATAGTTTGTTAAGAACTTTAATACTCGCGCTGCTGTAGTATAGGAAATAATAATAATATTATTTTCTACATTTATAACATAAAATAATTATAACTAACATAATATCTAAGGGGATAGAATCAAATCATGTGCTCATTAATTAACACATTCCGGAGAAATATAAAAACAACAGACTGAGAATCTCAGAAAAATTGATCAGTTTCCATTTTATATGCGGCAAGTACACAGTGATTAAATTTTCTATATTTAAATTCAGTACAATCTTACATTTTTTATCCGCGTTCAATAACCAAGGAACCAATGAGCAATATAATATTTTAGTAATTGAAAATTTCTACGATATACGAAAATATACACAGTATCCATAAAAATACATTAAAAACGACATAAAAGTCATTATGCTTCCTTTATTTCCACAGCTGCTGATGGTTGCAGACAAATGTGTAAAACTATAAAAACTTATATAAGGAAAATATTCGTATTATGACATTTTTAGATTAAAGAAAAATCAATTTTGTAAAAATTACAAACTAATTTCTTATACGGCCCCGATTCCTACAGTTATATTTAGTAAAATTTTAACTTATTATAAGAAATAAAAATCAGATTTCTTGTTTCCCATCCAAGAAAAATTGAACGAGATATTTGATTTCAAAATATGGTCTTTTTTTGCCATTTTTTCCGGCTTTTATTGAGAGATCTGTTAATAAATTAGAAAAGTCAGAGACAACGTTTCTTCACTTTAGCATCATTCGATGGTATTCTTTACGATTTACTAGCACGTGATAATTCTTCATTTTGCTGCATTTAGAATACCGAAAGCAGTTTCCCAAAAATAGTTAATAAATATTTTATTTCTAAAAATGCGCTAATAATATTCACATGCACATTACTCAATTTAGGATCATAACGTAATAGTCATAGAAAGAATTAATTAAACTAGGAATATTTTTTTATTTTTAATTTATGCAAATAATGTTACGAGTTGACTGTGCATCAAAATTTGACGCCTGCCACCTTTTTCTATAATGTACCGTTCGTGAAGTCTAAATTTTGGGAGATCTATAAACTGAACTTCGGTTGTAGATCCTGAACATGATTTCAGATTTTAAAATTCAATATCTCTCCATTTTTGCAGTAGAGCAATCAAGCCTTTTGTATTTTACTTTTTAGAATAAGTATAAACCTTAATTAAAGGTTACTATATGGAAGTATAAAAATTCACATTTCATAAATTTTACAAAATTAATTATTTTTTTAATTTATAAATATCATAATGTGTATATTTTACTTATTTGAAGTACTTTTGTAATTGTAAGTGTCTGTTAACGACAACCATTTGTGAAATTAATGGCTTGTAAGGATTTCAACGGATACTGTGTATAATATAACATCCTTATTAGCATTAATTATTATTAAACATTGTATTAAGAAATTACTGTCATTTAAAACGCCTTTCAATAAAGAATGATTTTTGTGTATTTTTTTCCTATAAAAAAATTCTGAGTTATTTATTTCATATGTAATAAACATTTTAACAGTTTATTTTAAATATTTATTTGTTTAAAAAATAGGAAATTATACTAGAAGTTCTTATCGTAGATTGTATTAGTTTTCCAGATAAATAATGGGGTCACAACTGCTAGGTTTCAAGCGGATAAACAAAGTATGGAATTGAGAGGTTGTGACTATCGTCCAAATTAGAAACATTCAAATAAAGTTTCGTTTAACGGTTTAAAAAAATCTGATGTGTACACCACATGACTTCCTTGTACGGAATATTAAATTATACGCATTTTTTTCTTGCATTTAATTTAAACTTATTGGATTGAATTAAATCTACTTCGCCGACAGCGCATAAACCATAATAGAATAAATGCATTCTTTAAAATTTATATAGTATTTGTTTACCATAGCGACACTCTGACGCTAGATTCACTTAACAGTATTATATTTCGTTCATATTGTAACTCATAATGCACAAAATTTATATCATTCAAAGAATAGAATTATCTAATCGTTGCCACATGTTCTATTCAAATACTATAATAAAGCTAGAATGATGTATAAAAGAAATTAAGCAAACAAAACAAAAAAAGAAACAGTTCTTCACAGACGATTGAGTATTTCTCATTCAATTAATTCAGTTCTCACTTCGCGAGAAGGCAAAAATACATAAAAACTCAAAATATCTATATTAAAAATTACGAAGTAAATCTTAAACACTTATTTCCTCGAAAAAATTCCAGAAAGGATTAAGCATGATTTAATTCGCAATAATAAATGAAGGCGTTATCTTTGTTGTTGCGAAGCTAAGTTTCTCTATATTGGCAACAAATCCACTAGTCTGCTGTTTCAAATGTAAACAATCAATGGCCGCCATAAAAAAAAGGCTTAGCGCCACTTAAACAACTTTAAAATTGTTGATAATTCTAAAAATATTGCATACAGATTTACTAAAGGCATAAAAACCTTAACCGGAAGATAAAAACAACATAATTCAATCATTTTTAAAGCAAAGAATGTACAATTTACAAACATATACGAGTAAAGAAACTGAGATCACTGAGCCGGGTAACAGAGTGGATATATATATATTTATATACGTTTGGTGCGTCCGATTGCAACCAAAATACGAGGTGCACATCTACATGTTATACAGTCCTATATACAAAATTTCAACGTTCTGAGGCTACTCGTTTTTGAGTTATGCGAGATACGTACGTACATACGTTCGTACAGACGCCACGAAAAATTCTCTTCAGTATTAATTTTAAAGCAGTTTTATAATTTTTTTGGAGGAAACGAGTCTTTTATTCTGTCCTTACGTACAGATATCACGCAAAAACATCGTTAAATTGCATTCGATAGCGGTCGAAATGGATATTTTCGTTGAAATATGCTGCCTGAATCTTTTCGCGATTACAATACTTCCTTTTTACTTCGTACAAGGAAGTAAAAAAACAAGACACTTTTTTTATAATCATTTTTTCCAGTTTTTATAGGCTGAAGAAAGATAATAATACAGAGTCGTTTTTAATGTATTTCTTGTAAAATTTATAAATTAGATGAATATTTGATGAAAAATATAGTTTCCTCAGCTTTCGAGGTACAGTGCCAAGTTTTAAGACATAATTTTAAGAATACTGTTGATTGACTGAGATAAAGAACATTATTAGGGTTATGTGCCCAATCAGAAGGATGAATTCATGGAAGATTTTCTGCGAGAAACTGACTACTATTATTACACATCGAGAAAACCATAAAAAGCCCATGCACCAGCGCGTTCGTCAATATAATATTATAAACTCAAGGCGAGTTATGAGTCTTCAACAGTGTCAGTCATTCAATTCCGCTGGTGGTCTAATGTTTAGGAAAAAGAATTAAAGTCGTTTTTGATTAGATTGTGAACTTGATTTAATAATTTTTATACATCTTAATACTCGGTAGAGTTCTGCTTGTATAGAATCTTAAATCAATGTCCTTAAGATCCAACTAACCTGAAAAACGAGTTATCGACCTAGTTTGAATCAAATAACAAAATCTTACGAAGGTTAAAACAACCTTTTCATTAAATCTTGAAATTTAACAGAAGGCAGTGCTTGTGCTATAGAACTAAGTTTCGCCACTTGCGGGCATTTAAAATAACATAAAGTAAGATTTAAATCTAACTAACTCAGTTTGAGATTACACATAAAATAATCTACTTCAGCTGGCTCAAGTAATTAGCTGCGCGCGTATAATGTCGGTTAGCAAAATGACTAAAGCCGGAATAAACTTAGACAGAGGTGCCGATAGGACGCGAACCGCAAGCAAGGGTATCAGAAGCTCTATCACTAAATCAATCAAACTCTTGGCTTAAATACTCTACAATCTCATTAGCGTTCTGGTGATAACTACGGAAAGAAATAGTAATTTTTCACAGTAAAATTTCAAATCATAATACTTGGTTAATTAACATAAAATCCTACAAATCTGTTGAAATTATTTATGTAAGATTTATCTTAGCTAATAAGTTACTTTTGTGTTAATCCTTTCCTCTCTATTTTCCCCTCAGCATTCATTTGAATACAGATTAGATTAAATTTTTAAAAAAAGCTTGCATAATTAAGAAAGAAAATTTTAGCAACACAATAAAAGCAACTTATTTTTATAATCCTCCACCTGTAGCAGATCTGAATTTGGGGAATATTTTGCTGATTTTATTAATGCTTTTTATTAATCTTATTCTCATTGATATAATTGTTAATTAAAAAAGTATTGGCTTCAGTCAATAATAAGCCAGCTAGAGATCTGAAGTTATTAAAGGTCCTGGATAACTGGAGCTGATTTGATAAAGTATTAAAATTATTTTCTATACTGTATATAATTAGCATTTGCTTTTCTAAGACTTCAAAGTAACGATGAAGAAGTATAGTTAAATTTTAATTGTACCTACAAAGACATAGATTTAATAAAACTTTTATTTAAGTTTTACCTCTCGTTCGTATTCTGTTTCTATACTTTTAGCTTAGTGCGAAGATGGAAATTCGCCTGAAGCATTTGAAGGTTACACAAGATGAAGTCAAATAGTTAATTAGTTAGGATGTAAAAGTATTGGAATATTTTAATCCAATAAATCGAAATACCTCCTTACTCAAACATATACGTACGCATATATGTCAGTTTTTTCTTATGGAACAATGCAACTTTAAAATTCAGCATCCAGTCCAGTACATATCTGGCAATCAGATATCAATCTTTTAAATCAATACGTGTGTTGCTTTAGGTGTACGTGTGTTGCTAAAGTTCTGGATCTACATAAATATAAGCCAAAAAATGAAAAAAAAAAAAGAAACTCTAGAGTATATTAATAAAGATAAGACATTTTTGACCTGGAATTGGTCCAAAAAATGTCATTTTCGCATTGGTTAGTTATTTTGGTTTACAGCAGAAATTTTGACTGAGAAATTGTGCACCTCACAACGTGTGAACTGAAATATAACTGAAGAAACACGGAGGCGTTTTTAAACAAACTGAAACGACAGATTAAGATAGAAAAAAGTAACTTTGCTTCGAAATATATCAAACACAGCAACTCGACTGTGCCTGTCTTGGACAAATTTGGAAGCTTTTTCCACACTTTAAGGAATATTAGGCGCTTACATATATCGTTTACATATACAAAGGTTCGCCATTGAATATTAGTCGCTTACATATACAAGATTCGTCAAATTTCAAACAAATGGGAGTTAATATGAGTTGACAGTTTTTTGCGAAACTTAGTAAATTTTACTGCAACGTTTATAATGGAAAATAAAATGTGTCTGAATCTGCGAAGTCGATACAGGGAACATCGTATTCCATCGTATTCTCACTGATATTATTATTAATTAAAATAGTCAATGAGTCAGCTAGAGATCTGAAGTAATTTGCATCTACAACCTTCACTTAATTTATAATAATAGTAATAATAATAATAACATTAACTAAAATATAAAGGCAATTAATTTTGAAAAGCTTTTTTCAATAGAAGTTTAAGATAAAATTTATTTCCTCGAATTTCATTAGAGATGTGTTATTTCTCATTCAATTAATTCAGTTCTCACTTCGCCGCAAGGCAAAAATGCATAAAAACTCAAAATATCTTCATTAAAAATTGTAAAATAAACAAAAACCTAAAACACCAAATACAATTAAAAACAGTTAAAAAATAATTTGTACAATTAAAATTACGGTTTCTACTCAAAAACAAGCAAACTAGTTAACGGAGAGTAAGACAGATTTTCGGTGCACAAATTTGAAAGTTTACTTTTGGTCAACACTTGTACAAAAAGACACTGAGGTTGAATTTATTGTTTGAGAGTTCCAAATGTAAGCAAATGACATCCTCATTAGGTTTCCGCCGCTTAAACATTTAAATTATTTATATTAGCATGCAGATTAACTTGAAAAGTAAAAATCTTAACTAGAACATAAGAGCAATATAATTCAATAACTTTTAAAGCGAAAAACTGACCCATGTACAAACATCTCTGCATACTATAATAAAAGGAAGAGTCTGCTGTATGTGTGTCTCGTTTCTTGCTGCGCGTAAATTAATAGACCCAAGGCTACGAAATTCGGTACATAGGTATTTAGGTGCATCTAGACAAGAGCCATCTAGACAAGACCTCGAAGCGATTTTTCCAAAATTAAAATGAGATTTTTTTAATTTTATGTTTTTTGAGGAAATCGCATCAAGACGCTAATTCTCTCTCATTATAACAGCAATAATGGCACGCAGCCGTTGTTGCTGATATATCACTGTTGCCATTGTTGATGATATCAACACTGTTGCCACTCGGAAAAATGAGGGATTCTGTGCACTTTTTAAATTCAATGTGTTTCTTGGATACTGGACGTTTGTCAAGCGAAGGCAACGGGAAGTTGGTTAATTTATTTATTAGGATGATTAATATTTGTATTAAAGGATATTGCTTATTTCATTGTAATTTTTTTACATGTAATAGATTTTTATTGATTTTTTTTATAAAGTTGTTGTGCAGAGTAAAATTCCCTGCAGTTTTTAAATTTAATGTTTGATGTTCCGTTTAGGCATTTTTCCAGTACATTTAAAAGTCAGACGAAGGCTGGCCGCGTAGTGAACTAGTATAAGAAAACTGAGCTTAAAGAGCCGGGTAACACTATATTATATATATATGTTTGGTGCGGCCGATTGCAACCAAAAAGGAAAGTTGCACAACTATATCTATAGCAGACCCATATACAAAATTTTAACGTTCTACGACTACTCATTTTTGAGCAATGTGAGATATATACGTAAGTACGTATATACAGACGTCACAAAAAATATATCTTCTGAATCCATTTTAAATCCATTTTAGAATCCGTTTTGGAAAAAATAGTCTTTTATTCAATCCATACGTACAAATATCACGAAGAAAATCGTTCAAATGGATTCGAGAGAGATCAAAATAGATATTTTCGTCGAAATACTACACCCGAATTTTTTGTGATTACAGCATTTCCTTTTCTTCGTACAAGAATATATGTTTAAGCAATATGACTCGCCTGTATAATAAAGTGACCCCTGCTTCTGGCCTTAGTAGTGGCCAACACCCGTAATGGCAAGTGCCCGCCAATATATTTTCCCCCAATGAATTGGGGTAATATTGGATGCTGAAGCAGTCTAACTACTAAATGTTTTTGTGAATCTAATAAGTCTGAAGAAATAACGTTTCTTTTTCTGGTTAAAATAATAAGCAGTTTAGTCTAATTAACCTGAAATTTCAAGTGAAGAATCATGACTTAGAATAGAATATTTTTCGTTGATTAGCTATGTTTCCTTTTGTTTGCCATTTAAGTTTAAAACGATTCCCTTTTACCTCTGAAAATTGTTTTTATTCCGTCAATTTAAAAATAGCTGTGTCATTGCGCATAAAAACAAGTTTTTATTAAATGTCGAGAACTAACTGCAAGCTGGACAGCATCGTTACAAGTTTTCTGAGAGATTAGGAGTTGCACTTGTTTTATTATCCTAGAAATGGAACGCACAGATGATCGTCTATTAAAATTATAATAACACTTATCATGCAATAATAAATGTAATAACAATAATAATAATGCAATAATAATGTAATAATATTTATCACATAATAATCATGTAATAATATTTATTCATTACCAGCTTAAATCAAATCAAGAATTTCAGCAATTCTAGTGAAATTCCTAAAAAGGTCCATGTTAGACATTAGCTATACTTTGCACAGAGGCAGAGGAAAACCTAAATTTCAGCAATCGTGTACAATTTATAAAGTAACTTTATATGATTTTATGTTTAGTTTTATAAACTAGTCAATATTTCAAAATATTTCGCCATTCCACTCTTATTGTTCTAATTGGCAGTACTTATTCCAGCAAAGGGCAAATAAATTTAGTATAAAAGCATGAAGAAGTCCATCAAGATCAGGATAAGTAGAATCGGATTATAAGTAGATATAGCCGTGCATTTTGAAATTTTAAGCTATTACCATTTTGAGCATAGGTATTTTATTCAGCTAAACAAAATTTTTGAATAAGCAAAAGTCTGTTATATTGTCGTCAGTTTCGGTCAGTAAAATTTATTTCCAACTCTCATAGTTCTCAATTGATGACAGTTCTGCAGAATATCTTTTCATATCAGAGGTTTGTTTAAATAATCTATACTGGCTGTTTTCGCGTGCGAGCCAGTTAAAGTTAGTTGACCATGTAAGCTGCTACCAAGGAAATACAGAAAGCGAGAAATCCGTTACAGTGTATGCAGAATAAGTACAGAGTAATATGTGTTCGTAATACATAATAGAAGTCTGTGAAGAAAATTAGCTTTTATCTTCTGCATGGAAGATATGTCTTCATAGAGGAATTTCTAAAAAAAAGGGCCCTTATTCACTGATCGAATTACCAGTGTTCAGCTATCTTATCCGCTCGGCTGCTAGTGCATCTTGTGATGCCCAAAAAATCATTAAAACATTTACCATGATTATAGTTAACGTAACCGCATGGCAAAAATTCCCAATAAAAACGTCTCAATTTTACAATGACATCGGAATGTGCTTGACGTAAACAGCTCAAGGAATCGAAATACATCGTTTAGGACGAAAAACCAGAGATTATCAGTATTTAAACAATGGGAATCAATCGTATACTTGAGAGAGAACATCCATACTACACTCATGTCGATAAATTAAGGATAATTCGGAGTCACGCGGAAATCGAACTCTAAAATAAATATATCACCTGTAAAATCACTACACACATCTTCAAGAATCATATGCAAAGTTCAGGAAGTAACCAGATGACACCGATGGTACGTCACAATGACGAGAGTGTAAGAGAGTGATATATAAGGAATACAGGCAAAGAAGTAAAATTGTTCGCAGGCGCTTTATAAGCATTTCAGTGCAATAACCGAATAGTTATGACACAAAGGACGCATTTGGATGATTTTTTACGTGGTAGAATTATCGGCCGTCTGGAATGTGGGCGTTCCCAACTGGAAGTATCAGACGAACTTGGAATTGCCCAGAGTTTCATCTCCAGGCTTTGGCAACGATTCCAAGATGATGGTAATGTGAATAGACGTTACAGCACAGGTCGCTCCAGAGTTACAACACCAAATGAGGACCGGTATTTGGCAGTTACTGCCAAAAGAAACAGGCGGAGCACAGCCTCAGACCTGTCTCGTCAGCTCTCTTCAACCAATGGTACGACAATTTCAAGGCAGACCGTGTACAGACGCTTAGGGCAGATTGGTCTATATGCTTGCAGACCTGTCAGATGCGTTCCACTTACTGCAACTCACTGTCTCCTGCGGTTAGCCTGGAGTAGAGAGCATGCATTGTGGCAACACCTTCTTAAACAGAAGCCCAACTACGAAATTGTGACGTCATAAACTGGCGGCTGATAATCGCTGTTGGTCACCTACTACCTGCCTTTAAACTATATATGTTTTTAAAGCTTTACGAACAGAAAGGTATTTTCTAATGATGTAGATACATATTATTTTTCTTTTTTTACTTTATATATATTGAAAATATATATTTTCAATTCGTTCGTGGATATACTATTGGAAACATTTTCCTTTGCACAAAATATATATTATTGATTTTTGTGTGATCTTATATTGTATGTTTACAGTTAAAATAATGCTTTAAAGTACTGGTTGACTTTTGATAAGGACTTGAGGTAATTTTGGAATCTCTCTCCATACTAACAATATTCAAGTCACTTAACTGCATAAAAAATATATAAGAAGGATGTGTGGAAATATTTTTAAGAATATTAGAAGTTTTTAAATTTTAGCAGGGTAGATTTATAAGCACACATATTACACGAAAAACGTAAATTTTCTAAACCTTGTATTATTTTCACAATATATCCATGCAAAAATTGAGCTGATAATGATTTTACTGGGACAATACTTATAACATCCTTACATGAAGATCTAATACTCTTCAGCATAAAAACACAAGCAGAATTAGCAGCGTTTTCACAATTATATTTTGCTACATTCCTATTATATTTTCACCTTTGAAATCTAAGAATGGCTTAATGTGAATTTCGTCAACCATTAAAGTGACATATTATCGTTTTCGTCTAGAAAGCAGATTTTTTTCCTCAGCATAATTCAGGAAATTTTTAGGAGTTTGCTCCACTTTAGATCAACATTATATTCAGAATACAATCTTTTCAATGTAGAAGGATATGGCAAAGTAACATATGCACTATTTCTTAAAAATTTATAGCAATGTGGAGAAATTGAAAACATCAAACTTGTTAATATTAACAGATCAGAACTATACCTATTATTATTTTTATGCAAAACGAGTAATGTCAGCTGCTCAAATATCAACTGAACTACTTTCTTTTTATGTTCAGGGGCATTTTTTCTAATTCACGAAGGCCTTGAGTTACGAATAATGAATTTTTAAAGCTGCTTTCATTATTATCACCTTTAATTTTTGCAACTTCTTTAAGCAATGAACAGAGATTATGCACATCATTAATTTTTAAAGGGAATTACTAATTTTTGTTAATGGAATATCTCTAAAATATGCTTCCACTTACAGATCATCATGGATAACGACTGATGCAGAAATAAAAGGAGCAAATTCTGTGCTTATCTGGAGAAAAAATATACTATTTTTTTAATCACAACTGTTAAATCATCAGGTATCTTAACATTTTTTAGACATGATGAAAGCTCACTCAGATTACTATAATTACCTAATTACGAATTTTAAAGTAATAAAAGTATGATTTCTAGTAATGCAATTTATAGTTTAACAAAACAGGTAATAGCAAGCATATGTGTGTTTGTCTCCCACTCGGGGGGGGGGAAGGAAAGGATTCTTAGTAACATAAGTTTTAATAATATTTGAATTTTCATGTATTAGGAATTTAAATTATTTCTTGTTTTACGCAAAACTGTGCACTTTATATTACAATTTAAAAACCATAAGCATATTTATTGCCTTCACAGTTTCTTTAGAAAAACTTTTAATACCAAAATATATTAAATATTAAGCTAAATAATTTCATTTGCTGCCAAATACGTTAAAAGTTCCAAGTTATAAAATTAATCAAAAAGTAAAAAATTGTACATTTTAAAAAGTAAGTAAATATTTAGCATACAATTCGATACATAATTATTAACCATACAATTCGATGCATAATTATACTAATCGATACGTAATTACACAATATTATACACAGTGTATTCTATAAAAATGAAATTCCTTAATATTAACGTATCCATCCTTTTAAATGTAGAAGCAAATACCTTAATAAATTTAAATTTCAAGTTAGGCTTAACTTACCCAAGAATACTTCGAAATGGTAAAATTTTCTCGCGGTATCGAATTTAACCATCTATGTAATACATCTTGTTGCTCAGGAAATCTATATACTGATACTTTAGAACCGTCACAATAATTTTCTCGGCATAACAGCACACAGAACTTTAAAGGCATGATAGAAATCGAAAAAAAAAAAAAAAAAAACATATCAATATCAAATTAAGGAGATTTGGTTCACGCGCCTTCTCACGACCAAGGACGAAATTCCCCTAACTTCCTCATGTCATCTAGATGGCCTTGGTTTAGGGGCGATTTTTCGCACCCCATCGAGAAGGGCAACAGTTTGTGACGTCACTAAACTACGAGCCTTCAGTAGGGAGGCTTGTATTTAAGAAGGTGTTGATTGTGGACACCGCAACATTGGGCTTGTGTGATGTTTTCCGACGACTTCAGGTTTAGCTTGCAGTCTGATTCTCGCCGGACTTTCATATGGAGAGCTCCAGGTACCCGTTACCACCAAGAAAACATCATTGAACGACACCGTTATGGTGGTGCAGGAGTGCTCGTTTGGGGTGGAATTATTCTGGGTTCCAGAACTGACCTGCATGTTCAAATTGGAACCATGACAAGCCAAATCTATCGGAACGTCATTCTGGAACAACATGTACGTTTGTTTCGGGGCGCCATGGGCGCACAATTTGTGTTTATGGATGACAACGCCCGTCCTCACCTTTCAAACATCGTAAGCGAATGCCTTCAATCGGAGGATATAACCCGTATGGACTGGCCAGCATTCTCACCGGACTCGAATCCCGTAGAGCACGTGTAGGAAATGCTTGGCCGACGAGTTGCAGCCCGTCAACCTCTTCCTACATGTTTTACCGGAACTTTGGAGAGCATTGTCTTTTGAGTGGTGTAATATCCCCCAAGATCAGATCGATAATTTGATACTCAGTAGACGTTGTACGGACTGTATTGCATCGTTTGGGAGACATACAATGTATTAACAATCATACCAACCATGTAATATTGTTTTTTGTAAATAGGTGTTTTTTGTAATTTGCTCCAGGGAGAAAAAATCGCTAATTTTTTTAATAATATCAAACATATATCATCTTTTTTTGCTCTTTACCTTTTGTAAATAAGCTTTACAAATAAGTCAAATTTGTTTTGCTTCTAACTCTTCTTTTGCCTGATTTTGCATTATCCTTAATTTAGGGACATGAGTGTATTTCGCAAATGAGATTGCAATACTATTGCTGAAGCTTGGTCTAGAGTCTTCCTCTTTTTCTTGTAAAACTCCTTTAACAATAAAATCTATTTTCAGACAAACCGCATTTCTTCCTTTTTCTGCTTTGGTTATGCATTTCTTGGCGTAAAAGAATGAGATTTTCAATTCAGCATCATGCTGAACTCGTGAAACTGTATTATGTGAATGATCCATTGTTGATTATGAGCATTATACCACTTCCGGAAGCATTACTTTCAAGGATCGATAATTTACGTAGGGACATTGTTCAAGGTAAGCTAAGCACGATTTAATCGTCATGTTCAAAGAAATTGATTGCACATGTGACCAGTAGATGTCGCAGTCGCCGTGAATATTTGCAGAGTCTTTTTTTTTTTTTTTTTAAATAGCAGAAAACGTGAAAAATGAGCAACCTCCTTCCCGGAACTCGAAACTGGACCTCTCAAATACACGCCGAGTGGGCTCCCGTTACACCACGAATGCATGCTGGAAAGAGAGTTAAAATGACTTAAATACTTACCCTTTTAAAGGGCGACTGGGGATTAGGGGATCCAGTCGCAAAATCCTGGGGGTGACGAATTATCCACCACCTTTTAGTTCGGGCACCGTTTGTAGAGTCATTAGGTAACGTTACACTACGAAGACATGCTACATCGAGGGAGAAAATGTATTACAAACTGATCAAGTAGTAAGGTCTCGTTTAGTTTGTTAACTAGATGTTTTATATTAAACTGCTTTCCTGTCCTCGTTATTTCCCATTTTCCGGCCAGAATATAAATTTCTAGCTTGTGTGATATTGATATGAGGTAGAAAGCTGATATTTAAAGAAAGTCTTTAGTGGGTAGAATCAGATCGTTTTCTACCTTGCTGAAGGGCGCATGATTCTCTTGACAGTAGTATTCTGTGGCCTTGCGTTGTGCTCGCCATTAGGTTTGACACGCCGACTTTATGTCAGAGCCAATTCGCGCGTTACTTAATTCGAGTAGCCGTTAGGCTAACTTACTTTTACTTAGTTCAGACAATTTTATTATCTTTGATTTAAGACACAAATGCTGGCTTCTGCAAACATGAGAGATGCTCTCAGCTAATTCTTATTTGAGTTAAATAAAAGGGTCCTTTACACTCTTTCCTCGTCGTTGTGGTACTTTACAAGACATAGTGATAATTTATTTCGAAGTCTTAAGGCGTTTCGTATAGTTTAGGTTTCCCAAGAATACGAGATGTTATAGTGACCATATAGAATGCCACCAGGCAAGTGTTTGTGTGTAGCAGATGGTCGCTATTTACCCAGACCGTCGTGTTAAAAGTCCCACAATAATGATGTCCATGTTACAGATAAAGATCCACCAGCGCGATAGTTATTTGCTCAGAAATATCCAAACTGTTAAAATAATAATGAAGATTTCCCATTATCAATTCTGTGAATGAAATTCATTATCAATTACCTCAAAGTTATAGTATACAACAAAAAGACCTTTCATATAGTTTAGATTACCCAAAAATACAAGATGTTATAGTGACCACACAGAATGATACCAGGAAAGTGTTTGTGTGGCACAGATGGTCTCTATTTATCCAGAATATCATGTTAATAGTCTCACAGAAATAATGTCCATGTTACAGATAACGATCCACCAGCGCTCAGAAATATCCAAACTGTTAAAAGGAGAATGAAGATTTCCCATTATCAATTCTGTGAAACCCCAGGGTAATAGTATACAACAAAAACAAAGAGCTATGTTATTCGTCTAAAGCAAACCCTGAGACTTTCTGCTAATGCAATTTCACAATGACAAAGTTATTCTTTGGCTTGGAGCATGGCTGATTTCCTCCTTGACCTATTAGTTGTTTCAAAAACATTGCATCTACAAGCCTATGCAGTGAACGAGCTAAGTTTGAATGCTGTCCACACACTGAGTAATCAACAAGTAATTCTTCGCAGAATATCATTTTGAAACGGAACGGCTGTAAATACAGCTACATACGACGGCTACATAAGGCATACATGTAAACGGCTACATACGACTGTAAATATAAAACTTTGTTTCAAGATCGTGTGAGTGACAGCACCATCTCATGTCCTGGACCTTAGCTCTCTCCTGACTGAACATCAATGGAATTTTGTCTATTTGGTTATCTAAAGTCCAGAGTCTATATACTAATAATATATATATATATATAATTTAAAGATTAGTAATATAGTCCAAAGTCCAGAGAAATAATTTCCGTATGTTAAGTGTCTTAAGCATTATGAAGGAGGCACTGAGTGTTCAAACTGATATGCTCCGATGTTAATCGTGAGCAATATATCGTTGGAATAACGATGGATGTATCGAATATTTTCAAATGCAACACTGTAATCTCTGTTTGTATTTAAACAGATTTCGTTCATGTTTATAGTAATCATCTGTTTCATTTCCTGCTCATGCTCTGTTATTTTCGTTGCACTGCCGTCTCACTCTCATAGGTAATACATTTTTCTATTGAATTTTTATTCTAGTCAGACTTTTAACCAATATTGTTTTCTTCCTTGCATTATCTCGTGCCGTTGTAAAATTTCTATGATTGTTCTGAAATACTTTTGTGTTACCGTTATGTTAACTGTAACCATAATGCGTGTTCTCCTATTTTCGTGTATCACCAGCACATATCACATGTACATATCTTGCTAAAGATGCAACGGCTTTCTCACATTCCAACGATCGCGAGATCTAGATGCCTCTAGATGTTCAGATGATTACTGAACCACTGAACCACCGATGCTGTTCAGATGATTACTATAAACTTATTTCGTTTTGTGAGAATATCTCGAGAGACTTCTGTGAAACTTACCTTGGATATGATGGGGTACTCAGAACTTTGAATGGCACTGCAGTTGAGTGTAATGTGTTTCCGGAGTATTCAAAAAAATCCGCCAATCCTTCCACAGCCATTGTGTGTTGGAGGTCTTTCGAGCAATTACTGTAATAGTTCTTAATTATAGCTGTTTATTCATCTTCTTTATCATTCCTATCTTTGCGTCTCACCTCGACGAAAGCTCACTGCAGTACTTTTAAGTTTTATTTTCGACCATGTAGACTATGATCAAAGATAAATTAAAGATTAATTGTTTCGGTTATTTTACCTCTTTTTAAAGTTTGTCGTATCTTTTTTGAAACACCCAGGATGAAGAAACTCGACTTCATCTGACCACAATCAATTCGAATTTCGGTTAAGTTCTATTTATTTCACTAAAAGAATTTGTTTCTCCATCACTCTACTTTTGTAGTTTAACCGTTCGAGTAATTCTCAGTATGCAATTTTAAGTGATTTTCCCTTTAAGTATCTTATTTCCTATGTACGTTTTAGAACAAAGATTACAAAACTTGTTCCTGTTTTTTGGAAGATTTTCTGGCTACACCTTAGCAATAATGAAGGTATCTTTTCCTTTTATCTTCTGACTGTCACATGAGAAAGAATTTGAAGTTAAATAAAAGTTTTCTGTTGTACTCATTCAAAAAATCGTTCTAGAAACCCAGAGGATGCAAGAATATATTGCTATGATAAACAAGTGTGTGTACTATTCAATAAATGGCAAAAAGATGTAAAATGAAAAAAAGGAAAAAATAAAAAGAAGAAATGAATGAGATAAATTCTGACAGATTTTGGTAGGGAATTAATGTTAAAAAGAATTTCCAGCTTCTTCCCGGAAATATTTCTGTAAAAACGCCCTCTAAACACACCCCGTCGTTAGCTGCGAACTGTGGTATGCCTGTGATGTGATAAAGAAGTGTAATCAAAGATTATATTCCTAAAATTTAAACAAAGGAAACAGTCTTGAAATTCACCAGTGATTTAGTGACTTACACAGAGCCCATCACCAATCGGGTGGCTAAGAATGCTGTACACCGATAGTTCGATAAGAGTGCAAATTTTTGCGGACAGCTGGTGGCATGGATGGTTTCGTGGTTTTTCCTTGCATATAACGTAAATATGATTGGTTTGGTTTATTTAACTATGGTTTCGCCTAAAATCGAACCAGGTCGCAGTACCACTGACATAAATACGAAGTTTTTTCTTAGAAAGAAATGATATTCCTTCCATTAGGCCAGGGATGTCAAACTCATAGGTACACTTGGGCCAAACAAACAAGGTTTAACTTTAGGCGGGCCAAAAAAAAAAAATCAATATTCTTAGAAACGTAGATTTATTTCGAATAATACATTAATAAACATATATATATGTGGGTTCTTTAGTTTCAAAATCACAATTCATAGTCAAACAAAATACATTTAATAAAAGTGTGTGTATGTGTGTATTTAATTATGGCAAAGCACACTAGGGCTATCTGCCTAAGGAAAGGGATGTCTTCGTGGAGGACTTTCTAAGGGAAACTGGCTCGTATACACGTTACACATGGGGAAAACCACGAAAACACCCATGCAGCCAGCCCGTTCGCGGGGTTCGAACCTCGAACCGAACTACCAGTGTTCAGCGACTTTACCGCTCGGCCGCTGGTGGGCCATTTAATAAAAGATTAATACATCTATAAGATCGTTCATTTATTAATACAGCATCTACCGTATTTACGCGAATCTAATGCGCATCGTTTTTGGCCAAATGTAGTATTCAAAATTGGGGTGCGCATTAGATTCGATGGCGCATTAGATTCGAGTGCAAAGTTCGCCGATGACGTCAACCAAATTTCTCGACTACATTTACTGTTACATTTATCGTTGACACATTATTGCATAGAGGATACAAACTGCAGAGTACGTAGTCACGAAATGGAGGGCAAACAGAGAAGAATGTCATATGACGCTACTTTCAAACTTAAAGTAATTCTTTATGCTGAAAAAAATGGCAATAGAAAGGCAGGGAGAGAGTTCAACGTATCTGAGAGCAATGTTCGCTTGTGGCGGCAACAGAAATTGGCACTGTTTGCAACTAAAGCTAGTAGAAAGAAATTCACTGGCCCTCGCAAAGGAAGACACCCTAAAATTGAAGAAAAAGTTTTGGAATTTGTACGTGAAAGGAGGAAGAATGGACAACCTGTGACTAGTGACACCATAAAAAATAAAGCAAAAGAGGAGGCTGAAGTTTTTGGAATACCGAAACAAGAGTTTAAGGCTAGCCGTGGATGGCTGGATCGGCTTATGAAGCGGATGGGCTTATCTCTAAGACGCCGTACAACAATATGCCAAAAGCTTCCTGCAGATTTTGAGGGAAAACTACTAACATTTCAGCGGTATGTCATCACACTTCGGAAGGAAAAGAATTTTTCAATGGGGCAAATTGGCAACACTGACGAGACGCCAATTTGGTTTGATATGCCTCGTAACTACACCATTACGGAGAAGGGGACTAAGGAAGTTATCATCAAAACTTCGGGATGTGAAAAACAACGCCTAACAGTGATGCTGGCAATAACAGCAGACGGGTGCAAACTTCCCCCTTTCTCAATCTTCAAACGGAAAACATGCCCTAAAACCCCTAAGAATGGAAAGCTGTTCCCAGATGATGTCCTGATTCGAAACCAAGAGAAGGGGTGGATGACGGAATCATTAATGCTTGATTGGCTCCGAAATGTATGGAAACGCCGTCCCGGTGGGCTCTCTAATCCACCATCAGTGCTTTGTCTGGACGCATTTCGTGGTCATCTCACCGACGACGTAAAAAAGAAGATGCACAGCCTAGGCAGTGATCTTGTTATCATTCCTGGAGGGATGACGTCTGTGTTACAACCCCTGGACGTTAGTATAAATAAACCTTTTAAGGGGTACGTTCAGGCGGAGTACGAAAAATGGTTTTGTGAGACAAACCGTGTATTGACCCCGACAGAAAAAATTAAGCGTGCTGCACCGCACTTTGTTGCACACTGGGTTTCTGCTGCCTGGAAAAGCATCGAAGCACCAATGATTGTGAAATCTTTCAAGAAATGCTGCATTTCAAATTCATTGAATGGCAGTGACGATGACGTGCTCTGGAACGCCGAGGATGACGATGACGATGATGAGGAATGAAGAAATGAATCTGCTTCTGACGAAGAGAGCTGCGAGGATTCCAGTGATGAAAACATTAGTGAATAAAGACGTTTACTATTAATCACTGATTGTAGAAACTGTTAGCTAGATAGAAATGTTACGATTTATTTCATGTTCATATTTTACGATAGGTACCGTATATACGGTAGTGCTAATTAACAATGATTGTTTCACATGACAATAGCACACTAATAAGTTAATTCTATGTTCTGCTACTTTATGTATAAATCCATTGTTGTATAAAATATGGTATCTAAATTTAAATAAAATTATCATACCATTAATTGATAGTTTATATACAAATCCATTGTTGTATAAAATAAGATTCAATAAATTCCTCATATCATTGATGCGCATTACATTCGCCGACAAACAATTTTTTTATTATTTAAAGTTTTAAAATGGGGATGCGCATTAGATTCGATGGCGCATTAGATTCGAATAAATACGGTATATCATCTTACATCTATTAATACAGAATCTATATCATCTTACATCTATAAAAAAAACAACATCTTACATCTATTCTAATAAAACAAAGTGGCGAGAGTTCTATCAATTTCACTCGTGCAGTCAACAGCTAAAATTTAGACAGCGCGCGAGGAAAAATATTAAAGATTTAAAATTATGGATTTAAAATCCCACATATATATTTATATAGAAAAGAACAAGAAAAATTTAATGTTTACGTCCTGATACTTGACATCTCTTCTCTGCTATTATCTTTCCTATTTCGGGAGAAATTTTGTTTGCAGTGATAACTTTCAACGCTGACCCAAGGTGAGCATCATTAATACGGTTTCTAATAGGAGACTTATTACCTTTCATGAATGAAAATAACTGCTCGCACCGATAAGTGCTACCAAACATGGAAATAATTTCACATGCGAATTTTCGAGTATTTTCAAACCTGGCTGGTAAATATTTGTAAAATTCAGGCACGCCCACTTCAATGAATTTTGCTTTCAAATTTGAGTTGCATTGAATCTCGATCACCTCCATTTGCATATGGCTGGGTACTGAGTCAATACTTATTGAGAAAATCGAAGAAAACAAAAAAAAAAATTGTCTTCAAGGGAACTAAAATCATTAAACCTCGTTTCAAATTCAGTTGTTAAATTTGCAATTTTTTCTGCGTATTTTTGATATGAACAAGTATCATCTAAACTTGATTTATTCATGCTGCATGTCGGGAAGTGCGTCAAATCTTCATTTTTAAGTTGTTTTTCCCAAAGAACTAGTTGACATTTGAATGCTTTAATTATGTCAAACATGTTCGTAATGATATGATCTTTTCCTTGTAACGATAAATTTAAATCGGTTAAGTGTTTGGTTATACCAACCAAGAAAGATAAATCTTGTATCCATATTGGATCGTAAAACAAACTTAAGTCATGATTTTTCGTTTTTAAAAACTGAGATATTTCTTCTTTCAAATCCCAGAATTGTTTGAGAATCTTGGAGCAAGATAACCAACGTACCTCGGTACAGTAGGACAAACCCGAATATTCACTATCTAACTCACTTAAGAAAGCAGTGAATTGACGCTGATTTAAACCTCGAGATCTTATAGAATTTATAACTTTTTTTATATATGACAAAACATTCTCCATATTTATTACTTTCGTGTATAGAACTTCTTGATGTATAATACAATGCATATGATGAATGTTTGAACCGTGAATTTCACTAAGTTTTTTCTTAGTAATGCTACGAAGCCCTTGTTTTTCCCGGTCATTGATGGAGCGCCATCTGTAGCTACAGAATTTAATTTTGCCAAAGGTAGATTGTATTTCTGCAGAAGTCCAAAAACACAAGTAAATATATCTTCTCCTGTGGTAGTACCAGGCATCAGTATTAGTTCCAGTAATTCCTCAAAAATGTTAAAATTCTTGACACAAGAACGAAGAAAGACTGCTAATTGAGCTTTGCCACTAATGTCCGTGCTCTCGTCACAGGCAATGGAGAAACTTTCGAAACTAGATGATTTTGCTTTGATCTGATCACTTAAATTCGCGGCTAAATCAGTAACGCTTTCCGCAACTGTATTTCGAGACAATGAAATTGATTGAAAAGCCTTCACATTTCCAGGACAAACAATTTCGCCAGCTTTCATTAGGCATTCCTTGATGAAATCACCGTCAGTAAAAGGCTTCGAATGTTTAGCTATCAACTCGGACAAGACGTAGCTTGCATGTACCTCCGCATACAACAAAGGATGGCCTGATTTAACAATAGCTACAAGTAACATAGCCAACAATATAACAGATTGGAGGGTCACAGACGACGAGAGTTGCTCTGATCATAAATATATCCACTTTTCAATTAATACCGACACAAGCATCACTATCCTTAAGCGCTACAAGATCCCAGGCAATAAACTGCGTGCATTAACAAAGGCTTTCTCGGATACCCTACAGAGTGAAGAAGAAGTAATAGACCAAATAAACAGCCCAGAGGAATTAGACACTTATACAGATCATCTCCTCAATACATGCTAAACGCATACAAGGCATATGCTGGTGGACTAAGGAACTACGCCAATCACGGCAAAAGTGCAGAGC
Source organism: Stegodyphus dumicola (assembly GCF_044657685.1). NCBI lineage: Eukaryota > Metazoa > Arthropoda > Arachnida > Araneae > Eresidae > Stegodyphus > Stegodyphus dumicola. Next base: position 111,586,003 of record NC_140770.1, on the reverse strand, counting down.
CCTAAGACGGCGTCTCCGAGGTGTAATGGACGAAGCCACCAAAATGGCATTGCTGACCACATTCCGCAGGGAAAGAGCGCATTATAAAAAATGCATACTACGAGCCAAAGTCAATAGCTGGCGGAAATTTTGCACAGCTAATACCAACGTCTATGGAATCCTGCATAAACTAGCTACAAATAAAGTTTACAAGCCTGACCAGCTTTATGCCCAATCAGCCAATAACTCAGACAACACCAATCTTGCAGAAACCACAGCATCTGCTATCCTTAATGCAATCTTCCTAGCAGATAACCCGGATGATGACTCAACAGAACAACAGAAGATACGGGACAACCATTCCATTCCTAACACACCAGACGACATACCCTTCGACTCAGCTGAAATACAGCAAATCTTCCGTTTTCTTCCCATAAAAAGGCTCCGGGGCCAGACGGTCTAGACTATGCAATAATAAAGGTGGCTTACACATCCCGCCCTACCTTCTTCGAGAAATATTTCGGCAAGCTCTTAAAATACCAGATCTTCCCTACTGCTTTCAAAAAAGGAGAAGAGGTCCTGTTCCTGAAGAAGCAGAGATCCCCAGATGACCCAAGCTCGTTTCGGCCAATTTGCCTACTTTCGTCTCTGGGAAAAATTTATGAAAAATTACTGGTAAACAGACTTAAATTCCATCTCCAGCAGACCAACTTCCTCAGCCCACGGCAATACGGGTTCCGAACTGGCTTGTCAACCACGCATGCCCTGAGTCATCTTAAAGATAGCATAGAACAAAATAGAGTCAGAAATCTTCACACGGCATTCATATCCCTGGACCTGCAAAGCGCCTTTGACACCCTCTGGTGGCCTGCTATAAAGCAAGCACTTAGAGAGGCACAATGTCCCAAAAACATCTTTAACATTATCACGGACTATCTACATGCACGTAGCCTCATAGTAGCCAACAACAATGGCCTCACTATCAAGCGGCAGGAAAGAGGGTGTCCACAAGGCTCTTGCGCCGGTCCGTTGCTCTGGATAATCACCTTTAACTCCATACTACAACATGAATGGCCTTTGCACACAGATATCATAGCATACGCCGACGATGTAGCTCTTCTGGTGTCTGGCCGCACAAGAGATGAACTGGAACGGAATGCCACAGAAACCTGCTCGATATTCACGAACCTATGCAATAAAATTAAGTTAATCATCTCTCGACAAAAGTCCGCAGCCATCGTAATTCCACGTCCTGGCACAAATCCCACAAGACGTCCATGTATAAAGCTACTGGGCAAGAACTTAAAAATAACGAAGACGATTAAATATCTAGGAGTCACTTGGGATCAAAGACTCACCTGGTTACCGCACCTCCAAGAAATACGTACAAAAACATCGACCATCGCAAGGAAAGCCAGGCAATTTCAAGGGAGAAATTGGGGACAAAACCCCCATATCAGGAAACTATTATATCTGACAGTGGCAGAGAGAATAATTCTCTACGCAGCAGTCATATGGGCACAACCAATGAGCAGCCGAAAGACCAAGCTACTGACCACAATTCAACGGCCGTTTGCATTAAACATCTGCGGAGGTTATCGCACAACAGCGTCCAGCGCCGCCACGATACTTGCAGGCCTGCTGCCATTACACATAAATGCAGAGGCAGAGGCTACCTATGTACGAATCACCCATCACAGACAAGAAGCCACATATGCAGGAATTACGTTCAGAACAACAGACTATGAACTCCCTGGCAGTGTGCAACACATCCACCCTGCCATCAAAGGTAGAGGGATCCATGTCAAAATCCAACATCAGCAATCGCACTCCAGACAACACACTTCCTCCGCGATTACACAACTGTTCACTGATGGATCAAAACATGATCAGGGAGTGGGCTGCGCGTTTGCTCACTACGAACATGGCACACTAGTAAAGGAATGGAAAGGACATCTCACTAACAGCAATAGTATCTTCCAAGCAGAGGCACTAGCAATATTTAATGCGCTACGACATGCCCTCAACCTTTCCCTTACCAATGCGACTTTTTACACGGACAGCATGTCAGTGCTACACGCACTCAGGGATCATCACCACACTTCACCCATCATCATAGATATACAGCAACTTTTACGCAATAATCATCAAGCCCGCTTTAACATGGTATGGGTGAAAGGACACTCCGACAACGAAGGGAATGACGTCGCAGACCGACTGGCTAATGAGGCTGCCAACAACATCCACGCTCAAACTATAAGAGCCCCTACCCCCGTCTCACACCTCAAGAAAACTCTGCGTAATATCTGTAAAGAAAAGTGGCAAGAAGAATGGAATAGTTGCGACACAGGGAGAAGGACGTAAAACTTCCTACCAAAGGTAGACACGGAACGTCTTATAACAATAGTCCCACTGACACAGTACATAACGGGTCATGGCCCATTTCCATCTTATTTTATGCGTCATGGCATCTCAGCATCTGACAATTGTGTCTGTGGCATGCTAGGTTCTCCCGAGCACTACCTATTTGACTGCGGTCTAACAACAAACCACCACTTACCACATCCAACGAATGATAGAACACTTTACTATCGTT